>NC_134950.1:5228100-6478100 GCF_965638725.1 Aptenodytes patagonicus | reverse complement strand
ATGTGGTTCCATCAGCTTCTACCACAAATAATTTATCATATGCCAAAGTACAAATAAATTCTTGTTCCTATTCTTTTTTATTCCTAATTGGTCAGTAATACAGAAACAATTTCTGTATGGAAGAGTTTTTTGGCATTTTAATTTTAGGAGCAGAAGAGATGTTAAAAATTATCATGTGCTGCTGATTTCCTACCAAGGGTTCTGACACTCTTACAATACTCTCCCCCAAATCCCCAGTATTTAGAGGTGATAAAGTGATGTGTGACATCATCTCCTTTTAAGGTCAACATAAGTTGAAGGCACTCAACATTTCACACGGTCAGTGTCTTACACTCCAAACAAATAAACAAAAAAGCAAAAGAAAAAATCCCCACATGTGTAGGGATCTGTTCATACCTAGGTCATGAATAACAAAAGATTCTTGGGCACTTTTCAGAAAGGGAGATGCACTGTAGTTATCTTTCAGAGGAACGGAAGAATGCAGTGGTTGAATAAAATAAATAGTGGTGACACCAGCATTTTGTCTCAAAGAGTATTAATATCAAATATTGTAATGAATGTTTCCATATATTCCATATACTTTCCAGCTCTGGAAAAATCAGCTCCACAGTGGTAGGAGTGCATTTCAGCTCTTTTGCCTTTAGAGAATCACCACAGTAGTATGGATTATGAAATGGTTATGGGCAGCAGGGAGAACTGGGACCTAATTTTTCTTTGCTGATTGACCTCAACACCACCATTGCAGCAAACCCATAGAAAACTTAAAATGACAGTTTAATAGCTAGGCTGATATTGATCCACAAAGAGGGAGGTTGGAAAGTCTAAGAGAAGCAAAATCTCATCTGTTTCTTTAAAATAGTGCAATACTGACCTCCCCCCACCCAAAAAAAGGGCAAGAGAAGTCAGTATCGGTTTACAGTCATTTTTCCATAAGAACTGATATTTCTACATTCCAGCATGCAGCCCCTTCAGAAAGATTTTTTTCTTAACATTTTCTTCATACAGAAATTAAAAAAAACCCTCTTTAGAGAAGTGTGAATAAGTATTGGTGAGGCATTTTATCTCTTCTTTTTATCACAGGAGACATGATTCAGGGTGTTCTGTGCAAGGAGATAAGTCCCCTGGGTTTTGTTTTGGCAGTTATTGTCAGAAACCTGTGATTTCTTTAAACACATTTAGTACTTTAATCTGTGTTTTTTGCTGGTTTCGTTTGCTCTGCATACTGAACAAAACTTCTATGCTTCAGATATTAAAGAATTGCAGGGTGTATCTAAACAAGTTTACTTCCCATTTAAAAGAATCTCACAATAACGTAGGCTATAAGAGGTCAGATAATCCAGCTTCCTGCTCAAAACAGGTCTTGTGGCCTCTTATTGCCTCCTGTCCTCTCACTGCACTTTTGAGAAGAGTTCCATTCTGTTTTCTTTATACCTTACCATTAGGTAGATGAAGACAAAACACAAGATCTTCACTTAGCTTTCTCTTCCCAAAGAGAAAACAACAATTCCCACTCTTTTCAGCCTCCCCTCATGTCACTTATATTTCTTTTCTAGTCTGCTCTTCATCCACAGTGCATGTATATTACTTTACATCCAAACTTTGATATTGAGCAAAATAATAGGTTTTTATTTTTGATTATAGCTCCATGCATGAGGTATAAATTTCACTAGGCCTCTTTGAAGAGTCACTTTCTAATGTAAGCATCAACTATTTTTTTTCCCCAAAGAACAGGGTGAGTTGACTATTTCAAAACTTCCTAAAAAAAAAAGTTATTTTGACTTGACTAAATTAATTTAAAAAGCAAAATGCTTGCATAAACTGTTACATGGCATTTTATTATAATTTAAAACTGTCTTGGTGAAAGACAAAGAGTTAACATTTGAAACAATGTGATAATATATTTGTGACATAAATATTAGTAATATTTTAGAAAACTTAATTTCAAAAATCTGTGGCACAAAAAAATACAGTAATCTAATTAGGGTCATGATGATTTGTTTCTTTGGACTATTCTCTGTTGTATTTATCACCAGACCAATTACAAGGAAGTATTATTTAGATAAAGCTGCCAAAGAAAATATTCAGTAGTCCACTATGTGAGTGTACTGCTGAGAGAAAAGTTGGGGGGAAAAAATCCATGGTTTAGAGTTGGTTTCTAATGATTAAATCAACAAAACAGTTCCCAAAGTCTCATCATTTGGGGATGTGACTATGAATAAGCAGTTGAAAAGTTATATCCATTCCTATTGTTTAAAATATATATTTTCACCTAAAATTTGCTGCTTTGTGATGTCTGCAAACACTATTTAAACTGTGCTTTCTTTATGACCTCAGTTCCCAGTCTGTACACTGGAGATGAGAGCACCTCATAATCCCTTTCTGCCACACACCTGCTCTGTTTTCTGCACATTACAGGAAAAACTGAGCTACAGTTTGCTGGAAGCCAAGAAGTACTCCCACCAAGTGAATCACTTGATTCTTTTTGTGGTATCACCTTTGTTCTCTAAGCTTTTGTTTTGGGCCATTGTCAGCAACAGGATATAGTATTAAATAGTCTGACACAATACAGCTACTCTCATCTTTTTATAATCCCAAATCACTGCCAACAGCAATGCAGTTTGGATTAGACTCCTGGTTTAAAAGCTTTTGAGGAAAGAAATGTGAAGAAAATAATAGGAGTCTTCTATTTGTATTGCCAATGACAACCATTATATAACTACATAAAATTATCATTCATTATCAGTTTCTTGGCAGAAGTACACAAAGAACAGAATTATCCTAGACTTACTTTGGATTTACTGAGAGCAAAATTATATCTTCATTTCACTAATTTGGTTTGTAGGCATCTTTAAGTTTTCATACTGCTTAAACAAATGAAAAAAAGCTAGCTGTATATTTATTCATTAATTTATTTATTTAAAATAGAGCCTGTTTTCATCTTTCAGTTTCTTGTACATGGAGAATACTTCTATATTGAAAAATACTTTAGGTCATATTTAATACTTGGAACAATTAGTCGCATGAAGTAATATTATCTTAAGAGAGGCGAGTGACTGTTCCAAAGGTTTTTGCTGTTCAGCCTGTATTAGAGAGAATGCACAGGGCATTAGCGATAATGAAAGATCTGCTGCAAAAGCCATAGATTATCAAGATGAGAGTGTCCCCCCAGATAAGTGGTGAGTGATTAGTATTTTATTGGCCCTTTGTCAACTTCAATTATGTTTTTTGAAAATTCAGTTTAGAAAGCAACATTTGAAATGGTGGATTTAGGGAGCTAAGTGTTAATCAGGTATTTAAGTCTAATATAAACAGATATCCGTACATCAAACAACCTTAGTGTTGCGATTACCAATTTCAGAAATATTCAGATATTGGTAGTCTTCTATAATGGAAATTAATTCCTCTAATAAAATAAGTCTCCAGCAAAAGATGCTGTTATGGTGTATGTGCTGAGATTAGCTAGAAACTCCCTAGCAATAAGCCATTATCATTTACCAGTATGGATTTTGAGGACATGCTTTTCAAAGCCACTTAGGGGCTGAGTATGCCCAATTCTCATTAATTTTATAGGTGATTGTGTATCCAAATCCCTTTGGAAAGCTGAATAGCTCATTTTCTGAAAGTCCAACAGGCATCTATGTCTGGATATTTCCTCTTGGGACCACAATTTGTACGTGCCCTAGACACCTGAAGAATGATTTTTCCCATTAACTTTTGATGCAAAAAAGTCAGGACCTGACACTCATGCAATATGTATATGAAGCTAAAATGGAAACTTTGATCTAACAAGTCATGTGATACGAACAAAGATAGAAAGTGAGCCAGGAAAAGACAGAAAAGGATTTTCCTTTCTGGAATATATTTTACTTCAGGGCAGAGAATCCTCTATTACAAGGCAAAATGTCCCCTGGTCATTAATACAAAAGCCATAAAATTACTAGTAAAGCCTTACTTTGTTTGTTTGCTTGTTTTTTTCTCACAACTCCACACTAAATCCACAAATTCTTACAAATTTCTTACAAAGGTGTTCTTAAGACAAGTTTTTCTACCTCAGAAGGGAGAGTATTCTCACTTGCCTTTATCAGGACATATCCTGGTATGAGTGAAAACTAAGAGTTGTAATGCTAAGGAAAATTTCTAGCAGATCTGCTATACTTGGCTGCTGTCAGCAGTGATAGCAGTAGGCTAGATTGCAGACAGAGTACTCCATATGAAAAGCAGTGATTTCACAGTGTTAGCATTTTTTTCTGGAATTTCTGTGCTTGTGATTGGTGTGGGTTTGAAATAAAGCAATGTTCATTTCAGTGGGGCAGGCGATTAATGAGAAGTGAGTGAATAGTATATTACCAGAAGTAGAGGTTCAATAAACGACTGTTATATGCTTGAAAATGATAAGATTATTTTATAAAATCATAACATTAAAAATAATAAAGGCAGGTTTTTTAGTAATTTATGGGCATTCTGGGAAAACTGTAAGTTTTTTCTCAGTTATCTGGAATGTTGTTTCTTTTTTTTTTCTAAATTTCATAGTTATTTGTTCATAGGATTTGGTGCTTCCAGTAAATCCTTGTGTGGTGACATGCTAGGAGCTGTCAGTGCCCTGGCTATAGCCTAAGTCCTACCCACAAGCTGTCACTTGACCAGCAAAGAATTAGCCATAGTAGATGACTTAATGAAGGAACATTTGCCTTGATCAATTAAGTATCAACCAGCTTGTCTTTCCCCCTGACCAATCTTGTTTCCCTGCAGGTATCCATTTTCTAAGACCACTCTCATGAGATTTCCAGTTTGACACCCTGCCTAACCCCCCAAAGACATATCTCTGTTTTTCCCATCATAGAATAGAATCATAGAATCATTGAGGTTGGAAAAGACCTCTAAGATCATCGAGTCCAACCGTCAACCCAACACCACCATGCCCACTAAACCATGTCCCTAAGTGCCTCATCTACTCGTCTTTTAAATACCTCCAAGGATGGGGACTCCACCACTTCCCTGGGCAGCCTCTTCCAATGTTTAACCACTCTGTCAGTAAAGAAATTTTTCCTTACATCCAATCTAAACCTCCCCTGCCGCAACTTGAGGCCATTTCCTCTCGTCCTATCGCTAGTTACTTGGGAGAAGAGACCGACACCCACCTCGCTACAACCTCCTTTCAGGGAGTTGTAGAGAGCGATGAGGTCTCCCCTCAGCCTCCTTTTCTGCAGGCTAAACAGTCCCAGTTCCCTCAGCCACTCCTCAGAAGACTTGTTCTCCAGACCCCTCACCAGCCTCGTTGCCCTTCTCTGGACACGCTCCAACACCTCAATGTCCTTCTGGTAGTGAGGGGCCCAAAACTGAACACAGTATTCGAGGTGCGGCCTCACCAGTGCGATCATGTTCAGATCTTCATCCACACCAGATACTATACGAACCCGCAGAAAAAACAGACTAATTTCTGAATTAATCCGGTCTTTTGACTCCAGTTTTTGCGGCCTGAAGAGTGGTTATTGGAACCTGGAACCACAAAAAATAAACAAAAGGAAAAATGAGAAAGGCTTATCTTTTTCTTTTTCTCTTTTTCTTTTTTTTTTTTCCCCTCCCTTAATCTGACTGTAAGCACTGGGGCAAAGATTGTTTCTTTGTTCTGTATGTACAGGGAGATCCACATCTCTACTGAGCATTCAGCTTCTGCACAATTCTTTGCTCAGGGCAGGGTATAAAGTTCTACTCTAACCCACAGCGTGCAGTGGCTTCGCATCTCCCACACAGCACATCAGTTTGCACACATTTCTAATTAACATCCAATTTTGGATTAATTTCTGATTCCCTCCTCTGGGCTTTTGTAATGAGATCGTGAGTTACACTGGCAGAAGGTTTATACTTAAAATGTATCTATATGGTAGAACCTCCTAGGTAGTTAACTGACAATAGGATTAAAAAAATATCCAAAACAAACAAGCAAAAAAAAACCCCAAACCTCCCTATTTGTTAGACATCTGGAGTCTTATTTTTTAATTTCATCAGCTACAATCAAGGAAAGAATCTAAATACTTTCAGCTCCCAGCAGTTTTTTCCTTGTGTCTCTTTCCATGCATTAAGAAGCTGGGTGTTATTATTACATTGTTATTTTCCTTCAGTACACTGATGTGGGAAAGTGGACCATCTTACTAAATAAAACGCCTGCAGTTCAAAATCTACATTCTTAAGTCATTGCTTCTGAATTATTTGGTAAACTCCAGAGCTGTTGGGGAAAATACGTACTTTAAATGTAGAATGAATGTAAAAGTTAAATATTAGATGAGCTGTTCTTATTTACCCGCCCATATGCAGGAATGCGCCATTGGAGGTGTGGCAGTAAAACTGATATTCTTCACACATCTTGGTATAGATTTCTTCAAAAGGCTCAAATCCTGAAAGGTACCCAGTTACCTTTTCCACACGCACACAGTTTGTTTAAAAAGAGATATAGGGCTAAAGTACCCTGATGGGATCTTGACAAAATAAACGAATAAACACCTAAGGGTTTCATTAGTAAGAGGATTTTAATGGATGAAGGAACCTAAATTTTCAACTCAAGCACCCAAATCTGAAATTGACTTCTTATCAGCCAAAGTTCATACCAGCAGTTAAACTTCAAGGTCCATCCTTAAGACCATCTTTTCATCCCATTCACCTTGTACCTATACTTACCAGAAACACGTGAAGGTAGATATCCTAAGCTTTTTCCCAGTTACTGGGGAGAGATTCCTTCAGAAAGCATTGCAGACCTTTTGTTGACTGAATCACCCCATAGAGACACTTACCAACTGCAGTGTAAGCCTGAAGTGTGAATAGATTCCTGTCTTACTTGCCAGAGGGAAGCGTTCAATATTGCCTAGGTGCAATTCACATTTAGAATCTCGGGTTTGCTACAGTAAAGCCCTAGGACTCCTAGTTTCAGTGCCTAAAGTATCTGTCTGAGCATACCAGAGACTTGCAGATGTCTGGTTTGCTGGAGCAACCAGTGGAGCCCAGCTGGAATATCCAAAGGCACACAATGACACTTGACATTGAAAACTGCCATTGCCACATGCCCCTTGCACTTTTCAGGCACCTGAATGTTGCCTAGATACTTTTGTGCTGGTACTGAATATGTACGGTATTCCAATTCTTCAACACAGATGAAAGAGCCATTTCAGACAATGAAGGTTTATAGATACGAGAGACACAACACAAGATGTGTGGGTGTATGGGAGACACATATCCTGCTGGAACAGCACCTGGAGACCAGCCAAGATACCCCTCTGTTTTGGAAAAACACTGGGCAACAGAATCCTGCCTTCCATCTCCTTTGTCCTGACGTGAGATCTTCAACATTCAGCTCACATGAAGACATTCATGCTTTGGTAACTTATCATCAAATTGAATACCACCCTGCACATTTAAATATCTGTTTCTTTCCTGGTTTGCTAGAAGTTGCTAAATCCAGTAGCCCAACAGAGGCAAGACTGCCACAGCTCCAAGCCCTCAGGTCCAAACAATAGCAGGACTGAACAGTGTTCCCAGTAGGAACTCACACACAGAACACATATATACAACACATATATACGTATATACACAGCCAGCCAAAGAGATAATACAGACAGACACACTCAGCACTCCCACAAACACATGCCTCATCCAAACAGCACCCATGGCTATATCTTGTTCTTCTCACTGTCTGATCAGGAGGAAGGTACATTAGTGAGAGTGTAGATAAACACACGTACAATGTAGCTGCTCTCGGACAGTCTGCCCAGTAGCTGCCCCTGGGTCCCAGTCTTCTCAGTTGCTGGCACCTGGGCATTAGAGCTGCTATAGATCCCCTGTGTGCACAGCAAAACACACAGACACACGCAGAAACAGACACACGCTGACACAGACACACAGACACAGACACACAGACACACAGACACACAGACACACAGACACACAGACACACACACACACTCTCTCTGAGTCCCTCCAGTAACTGGGCTTACACAAACAGTCCATCCAGTAGCTGGTCCTGGATCCTCATTCCCTCTGAGTTCCTCCTGCACAGACATAAACACACACAAACAGGTCTCTCAGTTTGCTTCCCTAAAAGGTACAGTCTCTCCAGGAGCTGTCCTGAACTGCTTGGTCTGTCAGGTAGCCAGGTCCTCCAGGTGCCTCACCCTGAGACACACACACCTCCCCCAGCTCCCAGGTCTGCCTTGATACTCACCAGAGCTCACACACTCACTCACACACCTGCATTCGCTCCAGGTGCTGCACCATGGACATACGGGTGCCATGACAGCAAAATGGATACAGATACCAAGAGAAACCAGTGTAAGGTGTGTCCATGCCCAGGCTCTGGCAGAGGGGGCCGCAGGGTGGCATCTGTGAGAAGAGGCCGGGGCTGCCCCATGCCGGACACAGCCGGTTCCAGCCGGTCCCAGCCAGCTCCAAGGGCCCCACCGCAGGACAGGGCTGAGCCCCTCGGCCATGCTGGGGGCGCCTGGGGGAAAAGAGGTGCCAGAAAGGGCAAAAGGCGGCACAGGCAGAGGAGGAGGAAGCCAAGGAGGGAGCAGCAGCAGAGGGACCCCGAGGCCGGAGGAGGAGGAGGAGGGTGGCGGGAGGTGCTGCAGGCCCGGAGCAGGGATCCCCTGCGGCCCTGGAGAGACCCCGCTGGAGCAGAGACCCACCCTGCAGCCCGGGGAGGGCCCCAGGCCGCAGCAGGGGGATATTTCCTGCAGGAGCCGCGGCCGTGGAGAGCCCAGGCGGGAGCAGGTTGTCCCTGAAGGGCTGCAGCCCGGGGAAGGGCCCGCGCTGGAGCAGGGAGAGGTGTGAGGAGGGAGGAGCAGCCGCGAGGGGCTGTGATGGACTGACCGCAACCCCCATCCCCACCCCCTGCGCCCCTCGTGGGGAGAGGAGTTGGGAGTGAAGGGGTGAAGGTGGGCCTGGGAAAGGGGGAGGGGGAGAGGTGTTTAAATTTTCATTTTGTTTCTCAGTAGCCAAATCTATTCTGATTGGTGATAAATGCAATTAATTTCCCCAAGTCTAGTCTGTTTTGCCCATGACAGTAACTGGTAAGTGATCTCCCTGTCTTTATCTCAACCCATGAGCTTTCTCATCCTGTTTTCTCCTTGTGTCCTGTAAGGAGGGGGAGTGAAGGTGCAGCTGGAGGGGTTGTCTGGCTGCCAGCCAAGGTCAACCTGTCATACCCATAAACACACAGGGGATAGAGAGTCCCTCATCCAGAAAAAATCATTAGAAAGAAATTTAATAAGACGATAAAACTTCCAGGCACGGTGAGACAAATGTACTGACAAGCAACTTGTTTACGTGTGACACTTTTATCCCCTTATCCCTTGGTTTTACCATGCTCCTCAGATCACCTAGGCCTATCCATTTCCATACCTTTGTTTCCTCCCCTTAACTCGCATAATAAGTCATGTGCAATCCCAGGATGGTCTTCTCCTGCATCCCAAGGTCCCATGACCCTGGGCAGTGAACCCACTTAGTCAGTGAGGTTACCCAAAACGCTACTCCTGTTGCCGCATAGTGTGGGTGCCACCCTTGGCCCATGGGACCGGGGCTCTCCTGGGACAGCACTGGCAGGGGCCAGGGCAAGGACTCGTATCTCTGATTGGAGGAATGGGGCTCTTCTGCCTTCCTCATGCCTCTGAGCTCCTCTGTGTGCCTGGAGGCAAGCTTTATATCACATAAACTGACAGTGTTAAGCAGCTTGACTTCTCTCTCACTCCAAACCTCTAAGGCATTTACAGCTCAGACATCCCTCTATCTTGCCCACAGACCTCAATCTCACAGTCATTTTCAGAGTATTCCTAGGAGTTCAGACTCGGGGACAGTAAGCACCTTTATAAGTATCTCTGAGAGCACTGTCTCCTTGTTGTGGGAGAGGGGAGAGGAAAGGGGCAGAAGAGATAACTTTGAAGCATGAAGAAATTTGCACCCAAACATCCCAGGAGAGTATTCAAACAGTCTGAAAATAGAATATTATAAGAGACTGGAAGCTTGGGAATCCCATTCCCTCCTCTTAGAGCTTTTCTATTTTAAATAAGTCTTTGATGGAAAATAAAAATAAAAACTGTGAGAAGCAATCTATGGAATGGAACATACATGTCCCATGATAGAGTTAAAGGGCATTTGACTGCTGAAGCCACCATCTTCTGCCACGTTCTGAAAAAATGAACCAAATACTATGATTTTTGAAAGAAATGTTATCAAGATACTTGACCCCAGCAATCAGTTTAGGATAGAGACCAAAGGCAGAAAGACGCATCTGAACTCCAGAGACAGTATATATAAGAAAATGTCTATTCGTTCTTTTGTAATTCCTATAATGATAGATGACTGGCTTAAACACATTTTTGTTTTTCCTTAGGAACTAAAGACAGTGTCCAAAAAAGAAAGGTTTTTGTCTCTATGTATTTTATGAAGGACTAAGCAATTAACAGAGATACTTATTCTAAGCTTTTAAGTATCTGCAATCCTCTGTGTAGATCTTCTGTAGTTTCCAAATTACAGAACACTTGAATTCCACAGTGCAACTCCAGAATGTGGGCATATTTCCACAACTATTGTATATTCTTTGAATCTAAGAGAAACTTTATCTTCCTGGTAGATCCAGTGACACAGAGTCACAAAGGGCTGAAAGGAAATGCCACACAGCAGGCCAGGACTATAACTGAGACTAGAACTGAGGTCTTTGATATCATTGGTAAAGGTCTAGTTACAAGTTCATTATGCCCTCAAGATATGCTTTTAAACTGCACCTCTGATCCTGTTTCAACTACTGTCTGCCTTTGTTTTTTGTTTTTTTTTTCTTTTTTCCTGAATGCCTCAAATTCTTTGTTTTCTCTTCCCACTGACGAGCAATTAATTGTGAACTCTGAACAAATACATATCGTAGGGCTGGGTTACAGTGGAGACAGAGGAACTGTCTGCCATAGCTTGCTTTTCGGAAAGGCAGATTTATTACAGACATAAAACTGCCTTGCAACTTTAACAGAAGGACATTTAGAAGGAAAGCTGAAGTGATTAATTATTACACAGTGGACAGTTAAATATTTATTAAATACAAGGGATGCATACTGTAGTGAACCAACTAATGTGATCATGAATTGAGTTTATTATCATTATGGCAATAACTGCATACTCAAATTGAGCTAGGCAACTTGCAAGTATTTAAGATGCCTGTTCCCAAGAGAGTTTGAAGCTTTATATAAGATATTAAAGCACAGGTAAATCCATTTAAATAATAGACTAAACAGTCCTTGCAGAAAGAAAGTGGTCCTTTGTCCTTCCTTCTATTTGCAGGAAGCACTGAGCACATTTGAGCTCCTCAAGCTGATATCAGAACATAAAATCAGAGCATTTATTTGCATATATGTGTAAGACAAAACAACAAAATTCTCTGGAATGGCCTCAGACATACAGCTAATGAAGGGCATGAACATCTTTTTCTCAGTGGCAGAAAAAATGTCACCAAAAATACATCTTTGGTGTCTACCTCTTCATCCCAAAAACCTGTAAAAACTTTTTAGGTCTTTGTAGTCCAAAGAAGCAAAACTCAGAGATTACTGAATTCTAAAAGTCACTGGTGTGAAAGAAGGACTGGCTTAATAGCACTGCACAATTTTTCACCACTTCTTTAACTCCTGTTAAGACTTTCCCAGAGACACTAGCTACTGTCTCCAACTTTTCCAGAGGGACTAAGGAATAGTCCAGCTACAGGTCCATATGTTGTACAAGTAATGAATATGCTCTTCCCTCAAGTTGTCTATCAGTTGACATAATTATCTCAGCCTGGTTTTTATCCTGAATTTATTCTTGGACTTGAGAATTGCTGTTCCTTCTTGTGATCTGAAGAAGATTTTGTGAAACCCCTGTGCTCTTCAAAGTGTGCTCGCCCTTACTGTGTGGCTAGATGTAATTAAAAATAGCACTTCTTCTTACAAACTTTGCCTCTGTTATATCTTGTGTACCACCAGTACAACTACTGTAAATGGTAAAACTAATGAATGCAATAGCAAGAAAAGACATGAAGTAATGGTAATAAAATAAGCTACATTTGTCTTCTAAAGAGCTGCCAGCAAATGTGCAATGGCAGCTAGGAAGCCTCGAAGGAATGATGCGTCTCAGGCAGACACAAATCTCAGCAAAAATATCTTTCCTAGCTTGAGTGTGAAGGAATCACGTCACAATAAAAGGGATATCAGAGAAAATGAGGGCTAGGAAAAAGCATAGGCATCTAGTGCCACTTGGGTTGCCTGAAATTATCTAAGGTTTCCACACATGACACAGAGCTTATGGGAGGTTAATATCTGTCTGAACAGTCATCTTCAGACTATGGTGAGATCTGAGACAGCCCTGGTTTTCAATTTTTAGCTAACTGAAAGGTTGTCTCATGACTGAATGGTGTTGTACCATTCCATAGATGTTGCTTGCATACTCTGGAGGTTGCCTGTTTTGGAGGGATAAAAGGGTTGATGTGAAACCTTCTCATTTTGAATTATGAGACTCCAGTGAAGGATCGCTTATGAGGTATAGAGAGGTGTTTGAAACTGGGAAAGAGATGGAAATGACTGTGGGTAAAGGGAAGAAAGATCAGTAGCAGTCCAGCACTAGGAAGAACAAAGATAGAAGGACATTACATGCAAAGGGAAACCAGTGAGGTAGAGCTCAAATGGGGTGAGTAGAAAATCAGTTGATGTTGTTGACAGTTGGAATTGTTCAGTGATTTTCTTGGAATCTCAAGCCCTTAACCTTTTCCAGCTACTGAAAAGTAAGTGCTTTGGTAAGTAAGAATAACTGCACAGTTACTGTTATGGGGTAGTTTAAGTAGTCTTTCCATTAGGGGAAAAAAAAAAGAAAAAAAAAAGGAAAAAGTGTAGCTTTCAAAAAATAAAGTCATCTTCATTTTTGGTTCAAAGACTTTTTCAGGAAAAAAAGGTTTAAAATGTATTCCATGTATTAAGAGTGTTTCAATGCTCCAAGAGGCTTTCCTTTGGGTACTGTAAGATGGTTTATTATCCATTATCTGTAACACAAAGATAATGAAAGTGGTTCTATTGTACTCTATGTGAAACCCACAGGAATAGCAGGATTTGACAGTCATGATATATCTCAGTTAGTTTCTAATGTGTAAAGCCATCACAAATCATAGAGAAGACAGTCTGTTGGTTAAATAAGTCTACAAAGTAAGATGATAGAATTCTTCATGTATCTTCATTGAAACAGCTTTGACTGCTGTGTAGTTGATAAAATAAATCTAGTCCTATTCAGAATCTCTCCTCTCTGCCCATTGTAAACAAGCAGCTTCTATTCTACTGTATTAATTCTTATGCAGCCCTCATCACCCACAATATTGGAGTATCTTCCATTAGCACATTAAGTAAAGTGACTAACATGTCAACTCTAGCTCATTTTCTTGCTCAACCTCTCCCAGGGGAGAGAATTGTGCATGCAATGAAGTGTTTTGATTGGAAGTTTTCTTCTTTTTTCTTTTTCTTTTCTATGTGTTCATAAGAGACTCTAGGTCAAAGAAATGCAATAGAAGATGGAGAGGTTCGTTATGATTGTCTGCTTTTAGGGGAGCTCATTGTACTATTGAAGAATAATCCCATGAAATTCGATGAACCTCATGGTTATATAGAAAGTTCAGTGGTGCCAACAGACCAGAGCTGTTGATCACAGTCTCACAGTCTCTGTTTTCTAAAAGTGCCTGTTCCTCTCCAATGGCTATAAAGACACTTGAAGCACATGCACACATATACGATGCAAATTTTAAGGTTAGACAAGATAAATATATCCTTCCTCCCTCGGGGACCATAAATAAGGCTCAAGATTCTGAATTTAGAATCATAGAATCATAGAATGGTTTGGGTTGGAAGGGGCCTCTAAAGGTCATTTAGTCCCCTGCAATAAGCAGGGACATCTTCAACTAGATCAAGTTGCTCAGAGCCCCGTCCAACCTGACCTGGAATGTTTCCAGGCATGGGGCATCCACCACCTCTCTGGGCAACCTGTGCCAGTGTTTCACCACCCTCAGCATAAAAAATTTCTTCCTTACATCTAGTCTCAATCTACCCCCCTTTAGTTTAAAGCCATTCCCCCTTGTCCTGTCACTACAGGCCCTGGTAAAAAGTCTCTCTCCATCTTTATTATAAGCCCCATTTAAGTATTGGAAGGCCACATTAAGGTCTCCCCAAAGCCTTCTCTTCTCCAGGCTGAACAACCCCAACTCTCTCAGCCTTTCTTCATAGGAGAGGTGTTCCATCCCTCTGACCATTTTTGTGGCCCTCCTCTGGACCCGCTCCAACAGGTCCGTGTCTCTCCTGTGATGAGAGCTCCAGAGCTGGGCACAGTACTCCAGGTGGGGTCTCACCAGAGCGGAGGAGAGGGGCAGAATCACCTCCCTGGACCTGCTGGCCACGCGTCTTTTGATGCAGCCCAGGATATGATTGGCCTTCTGGGCTGCGAGCGCACATTGCTGGCTCATGTCCAGCTTTTCATCCTCCAGTACCCCCAAGTCCTTCTCGGCAGGGCTGCTCTCAATCCCTTTGCTCAATCCCTGCTCTCAATCCCCAATTTCACTTGGTGTTTAATGACAAGCAGTGATAAAAACAGACAATTATGTTTATTATGTCTCCTGGACAAGCCAGATCCAACACAGAGAGTATCTGCAATTAACGATTTAATTCCAAGCTATATTTCATGGCTTTAACACAGCCAAGAAGTGAGAAAATCATTAATATCACAGTCTTTGCTAGAGTAGTGTTAAGTCTCTTTGGGCAGCTGGTGACAAACAGAAGGCATCACTCAGAAGTGCAGGTCAGTAAAAGTCTAAAATCAGCAAGGAATGCAGAAAGAGTAATAAACTATAGACCGTGTTGCCAAAGATAGATATGTATTCTTCAGCCAACAGCTGTTTCTTAGTAGCAACCTTTTAAAGTGCTTTTCTTTGCTTATCAGCATCATCATTGACCTTTTTGGCTTTAATTTCAGCAAACTGTTTTTCATCTCAGACCTGGACCTGCTTTCCAAGTGTTGTGCCATGTGTACTGAAGTGGTGTAGACATATATATGGTGAAAGGTTGCTGATAGATCATTTTACGACTGCATTTAAATGCCGTACAGGACCAGAGAGATGGTTGATCTTTGGTACCACCTTCCATCACGTTCTTTGGATGTACCTCAGTATGAAAACATTCCCTTGGAAATATGACAGATGTGTCAAATGACTCAGGGAGGTCTAAGATAAGAACATCTCTCTGTTAATCATCCCTGACGGTAGCAAACCATCTATCATGTCACCAAGACTTCATGTGCTGGTCTGAAATGGGATTATATCAAGCCTAGGACATTAGATGTAATTTTGCAAGCTTGAGATTGACCTTGGACTTGCTTTTCTGTGAAATTCCAGTGAAAAAAGAGGTTTGATTTTGGCAGAGAAAATAAGTCTTTCCAGAATAGAGTTTTGCTTGAATACAAATATTTGTGTCTTAGTCACTTGTTTTCAGGGAGACTTTGAATGGCATTTTATAAAGAAGATACAGTATTTAACAAAACACACAAGAAAAAAAAAAAACAAACAACAAAACCAATTATAAATTCTTAGGGAAGAGAGAGGGGAAAGAAAAAAAAAAGCACTGTCAAAGTGAGATTGTGAGTTGTGAGGACCAGCTGCTTAAAAGGTACTTTATTGATCTCCCTTCCCACCTTTAGTATCATTGTGATTTAGCGTGTCAATGCAGAAGATACATTAACTATTCAGGTTTTAATAACAAGGATAAAAAATCCATTTATTCCTGAAATGGAAAATACAGATTACATTAGATAGATTTCCATTTAGGCTGGTGTAGCAGCAGTGTAAAACATCTTTTTTTTTCCTAGCAGAGTCCTGGTACAAAACAGCAATCCACTGGATGTCTGGCAAGAAAATAGGAAGGATTTTAAAAGGCTTACCGAGATAACAGACATGTCTAGTTGCTTAGTGGACAAAAAGAGGTAACTGGGCAGCAAACTCCTTAGGAATTCTTTTCCAGGCTATGCCTTTTCCCCTCATAAATTAGCATGACCCCATTGCTGTTATTGTTTTGTATCAGAAAAATGGTCATGAAAGGTGGCATATTTGTTTAAAAACTAAGAAGGGAACGCTTGTCAGCTCTGGGAGGATCTCAGTGACTCGATTTTGCTGAGAGTCATGTAATGATGCTGGGAATGGCACAATGACAAAATATATGAAATGCCTTAAATTTTCTTTGCCTTTCACAAATCTTCTGAGGAAAGAAAGCAATTGCAGTTTCTAAAACCTCCTGTCAGGCTAGATTGGTTCAGGCCTTACCTTTGAGTTCTCCTTAAGCTAACAGAGGACAGAGACCTTGGTGTCCCCACTGTGGTCATGTGTAAGACCAAGAGCTAAATGGTACCATGAACAACAGAAAGAGGTCATGAAACTCTGAAGAGAAATGAATCTCCAGCAGGTAGCTATTGCACAGCTGCATCATATTTTGAAAAGAAATAAGATAGAAAACTTAAGCATAGGTTGCATTTACAGCTGGGCAAAGAGGTAAAGACAATTGAATTTCCCTTCCTTTCTTTTTGCAATGGTGATGCCTGTGGTGCAAGTCTGTCAGACTTCAATAGTCAGCTAAAGCTGGACTGAATTCAGGAGTGTGGTGTAGAAGGGGAGGGAGCACCAGTGTACGACTGCTAACATCCCTGGTTAAACTGGTGTCACTTTTCCTCTTGAATGAACATGGAAGAAAATGTCCTGTAGCAGAGAATAAGCATTGCATGTAATTCTTAAAGCTCTTTTATCAAAACAAAATGCCAAGGACTGTGATTTACCTAGTTGTATTGCCAGTGCTCCTTCTGCTGGAGACTGATTGTTTAGTCAGAGAAATAATATTCTACCTCAAAACGGAGCTGAGAAATAAAAAAATTACAATACAGCACATCACTTTCACCAAGAGGCAATGAGTGCCACTTGCATACATCTGAGTCAAGGATACACTGTGACTTTAAATTAATCTTTGGCACAACTGTGAGGAAAGCAGGATCGATCTACTTTCCTCAATAAAATTTGAGGACTGTGACCAATCCTTCATGCTGCTTTGTAGCACCTAGTCCTATGAGGTCTGGATAATCCAGGCCTGAGTTCTTCAATTTATACTTGTGAAATATGTTACTACTAACAAACAAGAAATATTCTTAAATTAGCCTTTTACAATACATGTGAGCTGTAGTGGAATTTGCTACATTAAATTATCTAAATGATATTTCTACAAATAAAAGTAAAGTGTAAAATGTTTGCTTACAGCTGTTTACTGCACTTATTCATCAATTCATTGATTCTAAAACCAGAATGGACTATAAGGACAAAAGGATTATTGATGTAATTTACAGGGAGAAAAAGAAAAGCCTGAAACTTATTTGCCTGATCAGCTCCAGCTGGGATACCCAATACCATTGGATGAAGCAAGAAATTTACTGTAGTGTTTTGCATCTCGGCTTCTAGGGGATTGGTTTCCATTTTTCCACCACTAGTCTGTGAGAAAGAAGAAATAAAAAGGACCTCAAATCTAATTTTTCATCTTTTGTGCTGACACAAAATATCTTTCCTTTGTGAGTCTTGGCAGTGGAAAGATCAATAGATTTAGGAAAAGTTTATAGTGTTTCTGGAGAGAGGCAACCCCCCAAAATAAACAAACAAAAACCCAAACAAAATCCCAACCCTCCTATGCTTTACTAAGGTGTTGGGGGAATAAGAGGTAAAATGGAAGAGATAGAAAAGATTTTTTTTCTCAGGGAATGCTTCGTGCATCTTCAGCTGACATGAAACATTTTGAAATTTCTTGACAAAAATCTGGCAGCAAATTTGGTCTGATGAAATTCAGCATGTATGATATGTAGTAGGCCACTCACAACACACTGACCTACCCACTCTGATGCTTTTCTTCACAGTTTCCATCACTGTAGATATTTAGGAGGCATCTGTCAGGACTAGTTTGGATAGAGCTGACCCTGCCTGGGTGGATGATGTTTTGAGATCCAACCCAGCATCTGGGAGCAGCAAGAGATGGCTGCTCCATGAGGTAGGATGGTCTGGAAGATGGAGTGACCCCAGCACAGGCAGTGCCCTCACTGAGCAGGGCTGTGCTGAATTAAATGTTAACATTTTTATAAAACCTAATCCAGGGAAGAACTGACAGGTGCTTTCTAACGTGAGAGTGGGTCTCTTATAAATTACTCCCGTTGTGGATTTTGATAGGAATGGATATTTGTGATAAAATATTAAAAGAAAAAAAAAAAAAAAGAAGGAAAAAAAAGGTTAATTAGAAACCTGAAGAATAGGTGTATCAGGTGTCTGTGCCCAGGTGTTGGGGGGGGCGCACTGTAGGATGAAGTCTGTGAGGAGAGGCCGGGGCTGCCCCATGCCGGACACAGCCGGTCCCAGCCGGCTCCAAGGGCCCCACCGCAGGACAGGGCTGAGCCCCTCGGCCAAGCTGGGGGCGCCTGGGGGAAAAGAGGTGCCAGAAAGGGGCAAAAGGCGGCACAGGCAGAGGAGGAGGAAGCCAAGGAGGGAGCAGCAGCAGAGGGACCCCGAGGCCGGAGGAGGAGGAGGAGGAGGGTGGGAGGTGCTGCAGGCCCGGAGCAGGGATCCCCTGCGGCCCTGGAGAGACCCCGCTGGAGCAGAGACCCACCCTGCAGCCCGGGGAGGGCCCCAGGCCGCAGCAGGGGGATATTTCCTGCAGGAGCCGCGGCCGTGGAGAGCCCAGGCGGGAGCAGGTTGTCCCTGAAGGGCTGCAGCCCGGGGAAGGGCCCGCGCTGGAGCAGGGAGAGGTGTGAGGAGGGAGGAGCGGCCGCGAGGGGCTGTGATGGACTGACTGCAACCCCCCTCCCCACCCCCTGCGCCCCTCGTGGGGAGAGGAGTTGGGAGTGAAGGGTGAAGGCGGGACTAGGAAAGGGGGTGCGGGGCAGGTGTTTTTTTTTAATGTTTGTCTGGGACTATTGAATAGGCAATAAGTGAAAATAATTTCATTTCAAAAGGGTAGAATTATTGCTTTTTGCCAAGGAGGACACAACCAATGGAAATCTTTTTCCTGACATGTATACTTACTCTTAGGTTTTTCCTATAGTAGTTAATACTTTATAATCTTTCTTTTAAGAGGAGATTGAGTGGCTATTGATCTGTTTAGAAGAGTTTATCACAAGAGACTTTACTCATAATATTTATATCCAAACATGCTTTCAGCTTTTTCATGGGATTTATCTTCAGAAGAAAATAACTAGTTCTGGATATTTCTTCCAGTCTCTCTGTGTTTCACTACTAAGGGAATCAAGGAGCTTTGGCTCTCCAGGTGTACAGCAGACCAGGATAAACTTCTGGAGCTTCAGAGACCATCCACTAACTCACTAGCCATAGCTAGCTCCACCTGCGTCAGTTTCTCATCCCTTCTCATCTGGTTCCAGGCTCAGACTCACTCATGAATGGGCACACGGTTTCTTTATTCATTGTAATATCAAGCAAATATGATGCTTTGTAAATGGGGCCAGAAAGTGTTTTCTAAGGTCCAGCTGTCTCGCAGCTTAAATTCGAAAGGTCTGGTTTATGGTTCACCTTTACAAACATTTAAACCCTTTCTAATACTTCATTTCATATATCCTCCTATTGGTTATCATCTTCTGTCAATGAGCTTGTACACAACTTTAAGTCATTTGCAGCACTCTGTTCATTTCATGTTGTGTATTTTGAAATGCTATATTTAGCTGTTTCCTGGTTTTCATATTCTCCTCCAGAAAGTACCAGAGGTGTCTTATGTAGATCTTCATTAGTCCTTTGATGAATTGCAATCATCCTGCTCATCAGTCTAGTACCATCTGCTCATCAGTTAAACTGCTGAGTTTTGCTGATGTTGACATTAGCATCTGCAATTCTTTCAAAATCAACAGTTGCCCTGGAAGTCAGTCCCAAAGAAATGTATTTTAAAGTTAGGCATGTAAGTTTGACTTGTTCTATAACTGATTGAAATGGGTGCCCTAGGGAGCCATTTGGTCTAAGATGAATGCTAATTTTAAAAGAGAACCACCCTTCGGACTCTGTGGACTATAGAGGGAGCCTAGGTGATTAGCTTAGATTTGACTTTTAGATGGCTTAAGTTAGGTAATATAAATCCCAACTTATATGCCTGGAGTTTATTGGTATTTAAACAACAGGTCTTATTTGTATGCAGCTTTCTATTTTTAAACAAATGTAATCTAGTTAATGAAAATAAGCTGAGACAACAAAATGAAATATTAGAGTTGTAGTGCTAGCTATAATGAAATTGATGGAAATTTGCACTAACTTCTCTGCTTACAAGGAAGACTTTGCCTTCGGTTCCAACTCCTGATACAGAGGTATTGATTGCACATATGAGGACTGGACCTTTCTTATAGGCATTTCTAAATACTGTGTTATTGAGATATTTGAATACTTTTAAGGATTGGGAATTTACCTGTTATCCTAATTCAACAGTTAAATGATGAAGAAAAAGAATTTTGTTACCATGAGATATGTGGTAAAATACAGCCATTAGATACTGTAATAAGAGAAGAGGGTATGCATACCTAAAAAACCCCAAACCAAATCACCAATAACAAAAAAAAAAGATATGCAACAAAAGCAATCTTCCATATATATTGATTTGAACTGTTAACAGCTCTTAGCAAATTGCTATCTACCATAACATTTTGTTTGGTCATTTTGTTCACTACATTACATGAGGTTTACAGCCCCTTAAAATAGGCCATGTCCAGTGACCACTTTTCTATCTGTAAAAAAGTCATCAAAAGTTATTTTAGTTGGAAAACTAAATTGTTAGAAGTTAAGGTTATTGAAGAATATGCAACAATAATTAAGCAGAATAACCAAATCTATGTAACAGCCATCTTGTCTACCTGGAATGTTAACACATTTAAGCACAAAAATTGGTCTAGGCACAGCCTGAGCTCTCTGGGGAAGTCTGGGATTTTCTGAAATTCCCACCTTTAGAGCTCCTGAAACAAGTACTTCGTTGTGAAGAGGGTTAGGAGGTCAGCCAACCACCTTGTCTCAGGTCAGTTTATTGTCTTAAACCAGTCCATACTGAGAAGACAATAAGGAGCTGACAAGGAAGACAAGCTGAGGAGTTCCTGGGACACCCTAGGGATTAATGATGTAAATGCACTGGGTGTGCACTCAAGATACCCCATAATTATAAGGAAAACTTATGATTCATACTTATAACTAAAATTCCATAGCTCTTGCCACACTGGTATTTTTGTGGTTTGTATTTGAAGGCCAGAAGAATGGGACTGCAAATGGCTTTTTGCTTTACTGGTAGTCCATAGTCTCTATTCAGATATAATTTCTTGTTCAAAGTTTATTTTTTAGTTAGTATCTTTTCAAGCTTATACAAAAGACTTGCTGAAATGATTTAAAAACTTCATTTGCAAACTGATTAGTTGGGAAGGTGACCCTCAGTTTTAATTCATTAATTAAAAAAAAAGAAAAAAAATAAAATATGGACTGTCGTTTCTCTCCCTTTTAATTAAATTTCTGGAAACCTTTTAACAAATGATTTTTTTTTTTCCTGCAATCGCCTCTTACCAGCAGTGCTGGGTTCTATACAATATGCTTTTAGTGCCCAACTGAATACTAATAAAAAGCGTTCATAGTCATTGTCTACAACTGGAACTAGCTTAGTATATTATCAGTCATTAAAAAATTCTAAGGGGCAGTATTAACTTTCAAGTATAGTGGACTCTGTTTAAGACCAGACTGAAAAAGCTATTTTCATTAGCTAAGTACAGAATGTATTAAAGAGATATAATAATTAATAAATAGAACTTGGCAGCTATATGCAATGTAAAATGGGACTTGTTTTGTTGATGTCAGTAGAGCTAAACAAGTAGCAAATGAAAACTGTAGCCAAAAGAAGGGGGAATATCTTCCAAACACCGAAAACAAGCATCTCTATTTTTTTCTGAAAATTATGAACAAGCGTTCAAACTTAATGAGAAACATGGAAATACCCAAGACCAAGAGTTCTTTGTTTCCATTGTAACAGATATTTGGTTCAAACTTGCTCTTAAAATCAGTGGAAGCACACTCAGCACTTGCTGCTCAGAAGATAGTTTCAGTTCTTGGTAATTTATATAGACAAACTTTCTGACTGCACCTCAAAGGAGCACTAAATGGAATGACTAAATTAAGATCAACTCATAAAACATGTATATGTATGTGGTGGTTGACCCTGGCTGGACGCCAGGTGCCCACCAAGCTGCTCTATCACTCCCCTTCTCAGCTGGACAGGGGGAGAGAAAATATAACGAAAGGCTCACGGGTCGAGATAAGGACAGGGAGATCACTCACCAATTACCGTCACAGGCAAAACAGACTCGACTTGGGGAAATTAATTTAATTTATTACCAATCAAAGCAGAGTAGAGTAATGAGAAACAAAACAAAATCTTAAAAACACCTTCCCCCCACCCCTTCTTCCTGGGCTCAACTTCACTCAGTTCATCACACATTGTCTCTGCCACTTGTTCCTCCTCACTCTCTTCCCCTGCTCCTACATGGGGTCCCTCCCACAGGAGACAGTCACCCATGAACTTCTCCAATGTGGGTCCTTCCCACAGAATACAGTTCACAAACTGCTCCAGCGTGGGTCCCTTCCATGGGGTGCAGTTCTTCATGAACAGACGGCTCCAGCGTGGGTCCTCCAGGGGGTCACAAGTCCTGCCAGCAAACCTGCTCCAGCGTGGGCTCCTCTCTCTCCATGGGTTTACAGGTCCTGCCAGGAGCCTGCTCCAACGTGGGCTTCCCATGGGGTCACAGCCACCTTTGGGCATCCACCTGCTCTAGCGTGGGGTCCTCCACGGGCTGCAGGTGGATAACTGCTCCACCGTGGACCTCCATGGGCTGCAGGGGGACAACTTGCCTCACCGTGATCTTCACCACAGGCTGCAGGGGAATCCCTGGTCCGGCACCTGGAGCATCTCCTCCCCCTCCTTCTTCACTGACCTTGGTGTCTGCAGGGCTGTTTCTCTCACATATTCTCACTCCTCTCTCTGGCTGCAATTGCTGTTGTGCAGGGTTTTTTTTTCCCCTTCTTAAATATGTTATCCCAGAGGCGCTGCCACCGTCGCTGATGGGCTTGGCCCTGGCCAGCAGCGGGTCCGTCTTGGAGCCAGCTGGCATTGGCTGTATCGGACATGGGGGAAGCTTCTGGCATCTTCTCACAGAAGCCACCCCTGTAGCGCCCCCACTACCAAAACCTTGCCACGCAAACCCAACACAGCATGTTTCTTTTGAAACACTTGCTTGGGTGAGTTAAATTTTCTTCTTTAAATAAATATATTCTTAAAACACATTGCCAAATAGGGGTGATCTGTTAACTGTAAGACTATGCTAGATCATGCAAGCCATATCTGAATGAGTAAATAAATGCATTTCATTGCTAATAACTTGTTTCAATACTCACAGGATATAGGCACAAATACACTTACTTTAGCTTTTCCATTGGAAATGCTACAACCCCACATTCAAGAAGAATAAAGAAACAATTTGCCCAGAATGAGAGAAGACTTTTAGTGCAGTGGTTACTTTTTTTTATCCCTCTGACATTTATAGATGAAAGAGAAAAAAAAAGATTAATGCAGTTGCTGTTTTTTTCCAGGTGATAGGCCTTTTCCAAAAACAACTGACTGCTATGATCAACATGTTTTGCTCAAAATATCTCTGACTTATTTGGTGAAATGTCAGAAAAAATAAAGTATTTGTCTTCTGGAAGCTGGCCTGAAATTATCAAAAACTACTGAAAACCCCAAGCTTTTCAGCTGTAGCCAAACTACCCCAGCTTGAAGATGTTGTTTCAAGAATCTAATACCTACTGGCTTTTGGCTAGAAACCTGATATTTTCTAGAATTACTAATTTTAATTGATGCTGCCAAAGCTACAAGGTTCCTTAACACAAAGCAAGACTGGATTGCAGACAACACAAAACTGGGAGGAGTGTTTTGTCCACCAGATGGTTGTGCTACCATTCAGAAGGACCTTGTCAGGCTGGAGAAATGGGCTGACAGAACTCTTGTGAAGTTCAGCAAAGGGAAAAGCCAAGTCCTGCACCAAAGGAGGAGTAACCCCATGCACCAGTACAGGCTGGGGACCAGGTATGCAGAGAAGGAGATGGTGGTCCTGGTGGACACCAAGTTGCACATGAGCCAGCAATATGCCCTTGCAGCAAAGAAGGTCAACAGCCTCTCGGTGTGCATTAGGCAGTGTTGACAGAAGGTCAAACCACCTAAGTCGGTTCTGTAGCACCATGAATGGACTTCAACACATGCTTTTAAATATATACCATGTAGATATTTATCTCTGCACCCTGCAGTCAATACAGAACAACCGTCAACAGAAAGGAGTAAGTGCTATTAGTAAACAATCTATCTAAGCAGTTTTAGATGCACATCTTCCAGTAATTTCACTGAGAAGTACTGTCCTTGTTTCAGCTGGGATAGAGTTAATTTTCTTCCTAGTAGCTGGTACAGTGCTGTGTTTTGAATTTAGGATGAGAATAATGTGATAACACACCGATGTTTTAGTTGTTGCTGAGTAGTGCTTACACTAGTCAAGGACTTTTCAGCTTCCCATGCTCTACCGACTGAGAAGGCTGGGGGTGCACAAGAAGCTGGGAGGGGCCACAGCCAGGACAGCTGACCCAAACTGGCCAAAGGGGTATTCCATACCATGTGATGTCATGCTGAGTATATAAACTGGGGGAAAGCTGGCTGGGGTGGGCAGCAATCGCTTTGTGGGAATGGGCTGGGCATTGGTCAGCAGGTGGTGAGCAATTGCATTGTGCATCACTTGTTTTGTATATTCTTTTATCATTATTATTTTCTCTTCCTTTGCTGTCCTATTAAATTGTCTTTATCTCAGCCCATAGGTTTTACTTTTTTTCTGATTCTCTCTCCCATCCCACCGGGGGGGAAGGGAGAGTGAGCGAGCAGCTGTGTGGTACCTAGTTGCCGACTGATGTTAAACCACGACAAGTGCCTATTTATCTCCATGACTATATCAGGTGAAGACACACACACTTGTTCAAATGAGTCCTATCTCTAGAGAATTTATTCAACAAGAAAGTGGGTTAGCTTGGATACAGAACTGTACAACTGCAATTAATATGCTGCCACAAGCTAATCTCCACACGGTGCTGCATTGAGTGTTGTAGGCATACTAGTTTAAGCTGCCCTAACTCATGGTCTCTGAAATCTATGCATCATTACCCAAATATTTATTTTCCCAGTGATAAATTGCAAAATTAGTTGCAAATTGTTATTTTCGGATTTCTTTATTTCCTGTGAATATTTCCATTTTAAATAAACATGCCAGGATTCATTGAGAAGTCATTTTGAAGGAAAAAAGACAGCAGTCTAAAGGCACAGTGTGTTCTGGTTCACGTTGTATCAGTGTCTGTGTTTGTACAAGATCCAAGTTCCCAGCTCCTTGGCTTTCCTTTGTAGATGCTTTTGTTTCTGATGGACATAAACTCAGCACAAGCCAGGAGAGGGCCATTGCCTTCTTTGGATAAGCAATCCACACATACATCAAAGAGGTGAAAAAAAAAATTAGCACCTGGGAATGCCAGGTCACTTTGCCAGCTGCCTTCTGAGGATTGGGGATTTTCACTGATTTTTGAAAGTATCAATTTAAGTTTATCCAAGGTCACATGGATCTCAAGGACTGTGACTTCCAGATCCTCACTACATGTTCTTCATTTCAGTTACCTTAGTTTTCCTTTTAAAATGGCTGGCGTTCTGCTTTTGGCATCTCTGTTCTCTCCTGTTTGTATCTCCTGAACTCTGCAAGGAGAGAGAAGTGAGATGAGTCCAGAATATTTAAAAGGTTAAAGTCTCTGTTTGTAAGTCCATTAAGAGTTTATAGTTTTTAAACAGACTTTACTGGCCATTAAAATTCTGATGCCTTTGTCTGACAAAGATTGTAATAAGAATAGAAAATGGCATTAAATGGAATCCATTCTGAAATTGATTGCAAAAGATACAAGCCTAACTCATTCTCATTATAGCTTTGTGTTGGTATAATTGTGAGTGTTACTCGGAGACCTGAAATACTTGGAGAGAATTTTATTGCGATTGTAAGAAGGAGCTACTTAATTTGATTCAAAATTGGAACTGTAGTTGCCTACTTTTGCTGTACTGCAAATGGCATAGGAGCAGCTGACACTCATTTTGTGTAGGCCTGCAATTTTACTCTTGCTTAAGCCCAGCTACTGACATTCAAGACATCTATATATGGTTTTAAGACTCAATTTGCTGATCATTCACAAGGCTGACATGTCAGCTGCTCCCATCTTGTAATTTAGGGTGAAACCAGATTGGAGAAAATCCTACAATTTTAGACTGTATCGAAACATGTTCTTGTCTTTTTGTGGATGACCTTGAGGACACTTCCTTGGTATTTGCTTCCAGGTAGGGTTGTGGTTTTTTTTTTCTTTCTGGTGATGAGAAGTGATAAATATCAGCTTCAGAGTGATAGCTCTGAATCTAGAAAGATTTCAGTGTGGCCTGCCTAGGAATCTAGGAAACCTCAATTCAAGCTCGTCGATCAGGCTAATTTGAAAGCATGGAGCTGTCTTTCAGGAGTGCCCAAACAGCTCCTAGAGCCAATGGGTTTAAGCAAAACAGTAGAGATGGTCTGCAACTGTATGGAAGAGACAAGTCCATTCATTCCTGAGAACTTTAAAAGCAAGGAAGCCATGCCATACAGGGTACCATTTGCTAAAATATTAGTGGAAATTCATGGAAATTTGGTTTGCAACTGCTGAAGCACAGTACATTTACATCTTCATTTACTGACTTTCATGGAGAAAAGTCCTCAGTTACTCTGCCTACAAAATTAATGTATATCTATCTTTTGCAGTGATCTTAGAGATTACCTGGTACCAAAAAACCTGACAAATTATTGAAGTGGACTATTTAGAGTTCAGACTTTTAGTTAAGGAATAATCACTTGCGCTTTTTTCTGTTATTAGGTAACACACAGGTAATACTTTCAAAGGTGTCTAAATGTTTTAGGAGCCTGGCTTCGAGATTTAAAAATCAAAGGCTTTGGGAAAGAAAGCTTACCTTTAACTGTGAACCAGAAATTCAATGTGATAGCTGTATCATTCTGCTTCAAGTATCATTTACACTTTAAGAAGTCAGACACAAAACAGAGTACTAGGGAAGGAACTAGTGGGTTTCTCAGACACCTAGCAAAAACTCTGAGGACTTTGGCAGAAAAGTACATTATTTTGTAAAATTTCTAAGAATGAAGGAAAATGTACGTCAAATTTAATAGCACTTAAAGAATTGTTTCTTTTTCATTTTTTTTTTTTTTTTTAAAGGAAATAATGTAATTGCTTCTAGATGAGGGCCTGTTTTGAGAGTACATTTGAGTAAGTAAAATATTAGCATGTCTCATCATCACTTTTTCCCAGGTTTCATGCATAGCTACTTACCTGAGGAATAATCCACAAAGAAAGAAAATTTGAACAACATTTAAATAACCTTAGACTTTTAATTTAATTTGAGGCACATCTCAGATCAACAGAAGGTCATAATAATGGAGAATTTTAAGTGATCTGTCCTGCAGAGTGAATCATATGCTAAAATCCTCCAGCTTCACACATTCCAAATGCTTTGTCTTCCACACTTTTTTTATCTCAAAGTATGTGGGGGTTTTTTGGTGGGTTTTTTTTCAGAAAGGCAGGGAAGAAGAGAGAGAGAAAATACATAAAAATTACTCAAATTCTCTAAAACAAAAACTTGTGCACAGTGCACTCCAAAATTGACCACAGTGGACAGTCTCTTCAAAACTAATAGAGATTTTTTTCTATTTGCAAAAATAAAATATGAGTTCTCCTCCTCAAATCAACTGTTTCTTGGTGTTGATCACAGCTCAAGGCTGATGATGGACACTAAAGGTGCTAAGAAGACCTCTGTCTTAGTACAGTTCCAAAATGCTGTTAATATTGCATAAGAATAAGAACCAATCCTTTCAAATCATATATCTTGATTCCTTTTACCCCAGTGTGTTATTGATGAATGCCAGTATCAGCTTTTTCTGAGTGGCTATATACTAAACTTGCTGCAAGAACAAATGAATCCCATGAAAACTCTTGTAAGACAGTTAGAGAGACCAGTTAGCAACTGGCAATGTAGCATCCTCTGAAGGAAAGAAAATGTCATGAAAGTATTACAAGCAGCAGGAAAGTGTGGAAGAATCAAAGCTGACAATCAACTGAGGAGAAGAAAAAAGTTTTAGTTTACAAGCTTACACTTGTCACATGTCCTTATCAAAGTATAAAACTTAATCAACCAAAGGCATACAAGGTAGAATATCTACAGATTTCAATTACGGTGCTCCCTTGCCACAGTCTTGATAATTTCTATAATACCGAACCAGATGGTTGGGGAAAAAAAAAGAAAAAAGAAAAAAAGAAGACATGGTTGTCAAAGGCAGAATCTTTGCTTCTGTAACAAAGAAAACCACTTCTCATGGAGAACAGTTACAATTAAGTCTGATAACAGACACAGAATCTTCCCACTGGGTCCCAGAAGCCAAAGAAGACATGGATGTTATTTATATATCACAGCACACATATATCTAAGTGCATGTCACTGGCTAAAATTGATTAGGGAAACTTGTTTATCCCTTCTCAAGAAAATATTCTGCCACTGTATAATGGTGTATACGTATGCACATATAATATATATACCATGCTGAATGTAGACAGAAAACCTGCCTTATCATACAGTCTGAGAAGAAAAAAAAAAGATAGTTGTGGACTGTAACAGTAATCTGAGGCCCATATTCTTTTTTTAATTGATTAAGAATCAATATTTCATACAGATAGAATTGGTACCAAATCTAAGAGAAAGATAGCTCAGCTAAGAAACCATTGGTCTGTTTTGTGCAATACATGCTGTTTATGCAACTCTGTGTATGCGTTTGCATGTGCACATGTATCTTTGTGTGTAAGCACACATTTGTGTATATTACTTCCCAAGAAATCAATATAATGCCATGTTTTTTTCTTAAACTTCTGTTTTGTAATATGGATTCTTAGAAAGGGAGATTCATGGCCTGCTAATGTAGTGCAAATTGTCTTACAAGATTCTTAGCAGTGGTCAATACGTTTACTGTTTTAGAGAATAAAGCATTACCCTTGAGAGATATGGCTCATATCCTAAAGAACAAAGAAATGTTTAGTGAACAGAAAGCAGGGAATACAAATAGAGCATACACAACATATTAATTTTAAATTATGTGGCCACATTCTTCAGCACTTGCTCACAGCAGTTTTTCCTTGACATAGTAGAACTGCTTCTGATTTATGTCATGTAAATAATAGGAGAATCTATGCTGCCATTTAAATATGCTTCATTGGAAAACAATGAAAGCAATTCTAAAGGCATGCATTTTTGAACAGCATAAGCAGCTCAACTGAACAAGCAAGATATCTATATTGATCCAAACAAAGTCACTTTAGACTTACTGGGGAGAAAATAGAAATAGAGAAAACCAACGTGTTCTCTTCTTGTCTAAGTTCACTGAATTTTTATTACTTCTGTCACCTTTTTATTCTCTTTAACATCTAAGCAAAGTGAGTGCAATTAGGTGTAAGAACCCTTTCTTTTTTTTCATTTTTTAAGATTACTATGTACTGGTTTATCATTACTTGCATAGGCTTTGTAATGACCTGATCTTGCAAGATTGCATGGCTTGTCTGGACTTGTCTTAGCCTGTGCTGATTTTATCTTCTTTCAGTTGTGACAACAATCGTCTAGCCATCAAGTAAGTGTCTTCTTAATTTGTTTAACCTTTAGTTTAGCTTTGTGGAATTGTATGGTGTACTGCCTATTGTTCATGGAGAAGTAGTAAAGCAAGTACTCTGCGCAGGGTGAACTATGACCCTAGAATAAAAACTATGACCCTGGAATAAAAATGTAAGGTTTAGGTGAGGGCAGGTACAAGATGACACAAGAAGTACTAGGACTCTACACACAAATCATGGTGGCCAGATACTGGTGACTAAAGGTATAAACAAACAATTAAATAAACAAATGTGAGTCAGGTGAAAGAGATTTCAGGGATAATATTGGAAAAACAAGTATATTGTGGCACTGGAAACCAATGAAGTACTGGGTGAGTCACTGCAAGAATGAAAGAGAATATCCTTCTAGAGGAGGACTGAAGTTGATGACCTTCAGAGACAAGTGAACATTGGACAGGTGAGCATAACACCACAGAAGGATGTATAGATCCTAGAAAGTTTTTGTTTATCAGTCTTAACTCTTATTAACTAAAAGTGTTAGTATCATCATAACTGGTCTGTAATAACTGTTGTGCTTTGATTATATTGCCTTAATTTTAATAGCAGTAACTATAAATTCTTGAATCTGTATGTAAGGTGTGTTTCCTTTGAATTTAAGTGTAATATTTTATACATGTAAATGACTCAGACACCTGCAACTGAAGCCTAGTTATTCCAAACATAAGATCTCTTATGCTGGGCCATGCCAGAAATGTGGCTAAGGCCCTCCCTCTCTAGAAGAGGTTGGTAGTGGCTGGTTAAGGAAAGAGTAGAGGACATGGGGAAATATGGAACAACTCCTGCCCCTCACTGCCATCCCACTCATTTTCGGCCTGAAATTTAGGAAATTCCTGTGCCAAATATGTTTAATAGCTTCTAATGAACTAGTCTTCCATGAATTTGTCTAAGCCCTTTCTGAAGTAATATAGTGTCTTTTGGACACAGCTACCACAATTCAATTATGTATTTGGTTAAAAAGATAAACAAAACAAAACAACCCACTACTTCCTTCTTTTGAATACATAGAGTTTTTCCTTCTTTATGTCAGTGTAACTGAAAGTGTATCTTATGCTGTATATTTTTTAAATAGTCATCTTCTGAGCTATGCTTTATGGTTATAAACATGATGTCAGTTATTATTTTGCACTTCACTAAGAGTTAATGGATGAAACAGGAGTGATATTAATCAGACTGCTTAGGAATAAATTTAAAAAAAAAACATAGAAATACTTATGTTGCAAAGCCATTGTTCCATTTTGTTACTGCCAGCTGAACACATTTGCTTCTTCCGTGGGACTTCAGGGAGTGTAAGCTCTACTCCAATTTAAACGCAAGAATAGGACAACATGGCTTATACATAACATGCTACTACTTTGTGACCTGTTAAACCTAATTAAATATGAGATGGTTTCTAGATTGAAACTTAATCTCTTCACACAGTTTACACCCAAAATTCTATGGAAATTCATCTCTTTTCATTATTAAGACATAAAATGCAAACTACAAATTCATTCCTTAAATTTACAGTTAGAGCAGTTTTCGAAACAAGTACCTCTATCAAAACATTGATTATTAACAAAGAAATCATTTTTGATTATGTGTGTTTTTGAGTATGAACAACTTTACCTTGGCAGTATGACAAAGACATCCCTAGTAGCTTTGTTTTTATGACTGACATTCATCCTGGGTGAACTCAGTTGGTACCAAGGGATTTGTAACAGGTATAATAAACAGGTTTTGACTCTTCCAAATTCATTTCCTTGACCTAATATAGAGACATAATCATAATCTCGTGTCCTCTTGCAAGAAAGTTTCCCCATTCCCATTAGTGCTGAAGCAAATATTAGCAAAGTTTAAGCTATCATTCATACTGGAGAAAATTTTGCATTAATTTGTTTGGCAGCCTTTCTCTCTGTTCTCAGTGAGGGCAGACTTCATCCCCGAGTACTTGCTTATGTCTGTGACAAAGGGGTGTAACACGTACAGCGTGACAGTACTTTTAGAAGAGTTCAGGTTTCTTCCTTTTTGGGATTTCTTACTTTTCAAATCAGTATGTGAGTGGCTGCCTTCTGCTGCAGTGGACCTGACTATATATAAAGGATTTTCCTGCTAGCAGGGATTTGCTAGTTAGCTTGGTTCTGGCAAGCAGAAGCTTGTTGTTAAAAAGCATCAGAGCCCACATTCAGAAATGCTTTCTGCAGCTGCGTACAGCTGACTGGCATCCCCAGTACCTGTGTATACATGGCCACAGATCATCATAATTGACTCTCTCTGCTCTATTGGTTTAATTACCAGGAAGAGTTTGCTTATAAAATGAGTAGTCAGGTTTTATACCTTATTAACTTTGTTACATTACAGTGTCAGTGTTGCGCAACTCCAGTTAATGTGTTGTCTGTCTTTTGTGACCTTTCTGACTTTTTTTCCATTCCTCCTTCCAGAATTTATTAATTTTATCAACAATATGGACAGAAGATTACACAGGATGTACTATGGTTGGCCGAAGACGACAGCAAAGAGCTCAGGACAGTCTATAAATACAACACGAGAACTGGAAGAGCAGCTGAGGCAGCAGGTGTTACAAATTCGGAGCATCTCCTGAGGATTGGAGATGCTCAGAGAGGACCTGAGTAATCTTAGTCAGTCCCTGAGCCACAGGATGATGCTATTAAAAATAATTTACTTCTGTATGTGAACACATTCATGTGGAGTAAAGGAGCATAATGCAGAGATCTTTGACTCAGTAGAAACCTGGGAAAGTCCATATGATTCTGCGCAGTGTTTATGATTTTACCCGGTTGGACTTAGAAGCAGCCTACCTGTGTTTGCCGTGAATGGTGTCCTAGCTTTTAAATCCTCTGTTGGCAGAGATGCAATATCGCACAAATACAGCAAAGAATATCTTTGTGCTGATTTTCATTTCCCCACTTTTCTGGTTCAGATAAGTATGCATAATTAACTGCTCCTTGTATAAATTAAACAATGCTTTACAAGGCAGAGCATCAGAAGGCTACAATGCTTAGCACAACACTTCTTCAAGAGCATAATTCCCCTTTTCTTCCTGTCCCAATCTGTGGTCAAAGGTTAATGATTTAAAAATTATTCCCGTTTCACTTGACCTTACTCTTACTAAGAGCTTATGAAAACAGCATTCTTGATGTGAAAATGAGCTGCATGTGTCCTATCCAGAGCCTTGCAGAGCTTCACACCTCCTCAGGCCCTCATGCTACTTTCCTCTATTAATGGTCATGCCCAGCTGCCCTGTTATGAACTGAAACCACAATTTAATCAACATGGATTTTAAGAACAGTTGTGTACCAGATCTTACATCATGAATCATCATAGTTCCCCTGTGATATACTTTGATATCTATTATAGGTCCTTACTGGTCAGTAGCAATGTCTGGAATTCCCGAGATAGTTCATGCCAGGAATGTACTACCACATGTAGTGTCCAACACTACTAATACATGTTAGCATTATCTCTTGAGGTTGACCCTGAAAACAAAGAAAAAAGCCCTGAATATTACATGATCAGAGTGGATTGCTTAAATCATCCTGTACAACTGAGTTCAATTACATAGAAAAACCAGACTTCTCTGAGACTACAAACATAAGCAGTATAAAAATGATTTTATTCAGATAATATCCAAGATTTGGTGAAAGTCTCCTGTGTTGGCCCCAGTGTTCCCTGTGTATAGATGTGCAACAACTTACTTGAATGTCTTGGACTTTCTTGCAAGATCTACTGACCTGAATCAATCAAAATAGAACTAAAATTAATCTTTACTGAGGAAGTGTTCCTGGCTCTGGTAACCAGTCTTCTTGCATCCTTGCCAATGTTTAGCTATACATAATCACTTCTTCAGGTTTCAAAGGAAATAATTGCTCTAAGATGAAGTGAGGCTGAATTCATGAAAATTTTCACAAAGGATGTTTTGCAATCCTTAGATGACAACTACATATTATGGGAAAGTGTATACCTGCATATCACATGATATATCAAGAAACAAATGCTTCAGTAAACTTGACCATTTGGAAATATTCTAGTCAGATTAGAAAAGTGCCAATAAAAATCATTGTTTTTCTTTAATTATTACACAAGAATGTAGGATAGGGATTTCACTTAACAGTTACCCTGATAATAAGATGGAAAGTATACTGAGATACTTTATGGAACATCCTTCTCATTAGCCATGGCTGCATATTCAGCGAGCAGAAGTATTGCAGTTCCTGATAACAAGGGATTAGATCCTAAGTCTGTCAGTCTAGTGTCTTGCCTGAAGCACTAGACAATACCAGGTAACTGATGACAGTTACAGCAACTCAGTCTCACAGTTAAGTAGGTTCGTTACATTACAGGTCACTTGCATTAAATCAGAAATAATGGACCGACCACTGCATCACACAGACACACTCCTTGTCAGCCCAAGCTGCTCACTGCAAGAGTCAACATTTTCCCACAGGTATCACCTGATGACTAATGAAACAATTAAGGTTCTGTCACATCACATACACTTGGCAGCAATTTCTCCTAGTGCTGTATTGCCAAGATTTCAGGCAATTTTCCATGAGGCTAATAATGGTTCAAAATGTAACTACTATTCAGAAATGAGATACCATTTCAAACTGGCATGTAAAAATTGGGATGCTGTATAGAAGACATGGGAGACAGTCATTCAGCTGTACTTTGGTATTGGGGACTTATTCTGAGAAAAACAGAAATGCCTTAAGGTGGTAATTTTTTTTAGCTTTGAAAAGAAAAAATGGAGAGGGAGATGATCCTCCAACAGGAAAAGGATGAGTAAAATACAAATGTTGATCAGTTGTCTCCATTGTGAAAAAAATAAAAAACAAAACAGAGAAATTTGAAGACAAACATTTGGGACTGCAGTTTATGAATATTTCTTTGGTAGGCGAAGCTTCATCTTCAGCGGTCTTTGAGATCAGTTTAGATTAGCAAGTCAGAGGTCTTGTGAGTGTGGTAGGCCCAGGTGAGAGGAAAGGACTGTATTAAACAAGTTCTTGAAGCGACTCCCATCTCTTCTTTTCAGTGATTGAGGCCTTTTCCTAACTTTGCTATCCACATGCCTGTCTCCTAATTCCTGTTTTAATTTCCCAGGTTGTTCCAGTCTGATTCCAGAATCAAATTAAAAATAGAATAAAATGCAGATTTTAAAAATTTGAGTTTCCTGAATTGTAACTCCAGAAAGATAGGGTTTTTTTCATTTTCACAAAGAGCTCAGGTGCCTACCTTCAAAAGTATTTACATAGCACACTCTGATTGAGTGTCATTGTCACCTGTGCCATGCTTCCCACAACATAATAACGGTGAATTAAATGGCTTCCTGAGCCACAGATACTCCAGGAGCACAAGCCTGAAGAAAGTTTGCCAACCTGAGCTCCAGAATCCTTTAAGATGTTCTTCATCACAAAGCTGTTTGTTTGTAAGAAAAACTTACCTGAACAATGCAGGCTGCAAAAAAAAAAAAAAAAAGTACATTATCTATATCATTTGATAGCACTTTCTCTTTCAATTGTCTGTACTGATGTATGCAAAACATTCCATTTAGTACATGTGTTACAAAGTACACAACAGACAAAGATTGAGACTTTTTGTCCTCTCATGGAGTATCTATACAGTTAATGAAAAAAAGGTTTCTTAAAATAAAGTGGATTCTGTGGCCTCCCCAGCAAAATACCTTTAAATTGTGTTATGTGCTGTCTGTGTTATCAACACCGGTAAGTAAAAATTTATTGATTTAATTCTTTGTCCTTCTTCTTTGATTGACTGCAGGGGTACTCAGTGTGCTGGCTTTGTGGTATGGAAACTTCATATTTTGAATCAGGACTACCACATGATTTCACAGTGTGATTTCACACTGTGAATGTGAAATGTGAATGAAAAAGGCACCACATAACTCTGTTTTTCACTTCCAAACTGCACTAGGCTCAACACAGAATTTTAAGATAACTTTGTCTAAAGCCCTCCAGAATCAGACTGGGACCTCCTGAAGGTCCATTACCATTCCTTTTGGCAAACCCTCCTAGAGTTTCAATTCTCATGCAAGCTCTGCCCTGCACTAAAGAGATAATTAACACTAAATTTCTTGGTATGTCCATTCCATGTTCCCTTCCTCCCTCTGCAAGAAAAGTCAGCAGGATTTTTACCTTACTAGAGCCCTGTCCATAAATGTTTACTAAGAAAGGCTTTTCAGCAAATTGTTTTCTAGCTGCTGTTTTTTTTCCCATTCATCAGAAAATGTTGATTCATCCCAAAGAAAACTTTACTGGGAATGTATTGGCTTGGTCGCATTTGGGAATTTCCTGAGGCTGAAGGTGGAAATCTGGGTCACAGGAATTCCCCTCCATTGCTGAATAGCCCAAATCACTACGGAATATGCACAGCCCAAGTCCTTTGTTCCTCCTTCACCTCATTCAAGACCTGTTCAATGAAGGTGGAACATAAATTTCTCCATCAGAAGTTATCTTATGAATACGTGGAAAATTATTCTGTATTTTCTTATCTTTTTTTTTCCCCTCTATAATGAATCTCACTGGCAGGTTTGTTTGTTTGTTTTATGTTTACAGTAAGGGACTAGGCTGCATTCTGAATCACATGAAAACAAGTGCTTAAACTTAAGTCAGTAAATATACCGGATAAGAAAAGGGATATGCTGTTACTTGTTCATACTAATTTGCAAGTTCATAAATCTTACATTTTTTTGCTGAATTGCTAGCAGTTGGTGGGATTGGAGTGGGTGATATGCATATTTCAGACGCACCTGAAAGAAATTCATCTGACTGCAAGGAAATTAAGGAAACACCTGCATCTCTTTTTGATGTGGCTGGCAAGAATGAGTAGTGAAACCTCAAAAGGCTCCGTTCTTAAGCTGAGACAAATCTCCTAAGGGTTATGGAAAATTCTGCCTTGAATTACACTCATGCAGTCTGACTGACTTCACTGAGTGTGAACGAAGGTACTCTTAGACCTTTCAGAGTTGCAGGGTGCTCACATGGGCTTTATTTCCCATAGATTGCACTCTATTTCTTCAGTCTTGCTGGGAAGACTAAGACCACAACATAGAGGACTGAAATAGCAATACTTCAATGCTCTGTTCTATCTTTTCCATCAATGCACAGAAAGAGAATTCTGGGCTAGTAGGAAAGGAATATCTGATCTCATCTTTCAGATAGCTCAAATAATATACCTTCTGCCTCTCCCACTTGTGTGTGAGTAATTCAGGAGAAAGAGAAGAGCAGAGTGGGCCTAAAAGTCTACGGGAGTCAGAAAACAAAGGATATTGGAAGGAAAATACTGAGCCTTTAGAACTTTAAAATATTTCTAGTTCAAATCTGTTACCAAAATTAACATACACTTGTGTAAGAAGGAAGGAAATGCCATTTTGTTTTTATTCACTTCACTCATACTATTCAAAACTCATTGTTTCTCATCTTCATACTATATTGCCATCCAAACTGCCAGCTATTTGGGAAACTTTGGAATGTACGAGTAGCTGCTACAGTATATTTACAAATTAAACTAATGTTTAGTGATAATAGTGCTTATCAAGAACAACCTGACATTTGAAATATGTATCTACTCTTCACCCCTCTCTTCTTGTATTAGCATAATAATCTGCCTTTCCAGTTCAAATGCAGCCTTTGTAGTACTACTTTGCGGTATGTTTCTGATGTCTTCTGCCCTTGTCTGTGTAATTCATGTTTGAAATGCCACAAAAGATTCTGGAGAACAAGAGAACTACATAAATCCTTCCTTAAATCCGTCAATCTTTAGATTAAAAAAAATCCCCACATTAATGTTTGTAAACCCAATAATGGGACCAGGTCCAATCATTTATGGCTACGTTTGCAATTCAGTGTTCTGTTAACATGAAGATTAAAGAAAGGATTAATTTCCAGCCAAAGAGCCACCATTTAGCTACATGAGCTGTCAGTAGCCAAAATATGCTTCGATCACCGGATGTGCCAAAATGTAAAAATAGAAGAAAGATCAAAATGATAATTTCTGATATCTCTTCTTTGAAACAAAGATTAAAACCATTTTAAATGCACCCGTATGTTTATTCCATGGATTTTTAACAGGTGAGCTGCCTTGGCATTTTATATGGCCCCATAGGACTTGCCAAACTACTCTTCCTGACCCTGTCTTGTTAAATTTAAAAAATACGAAGGCACCAGCTTTGGCATCTTTATGCTGAGGGTAATTTGACAGTGTTACTGGAGGTGAGCTGCTTCTCCTATGCACTGACCCAGGGTAGCAAAATGGCAGTCTGATCTGGCAGATAAACAAGTCTGTGACAAATAGCACTGACATCCTTGTCAAAAGAAAAGACATGACTCAGACCCAATATCTATACACAGTCCAGTGCTAGCTTTCAGTGACAAATGGTTTTAGTCTGACAGCGTGTTTCACTGCTTGAACTTTCATCTATCAAAACAAGACACAGAAGCATGGGGACACAGACAAGAAGGGAGCATGAGAGAAAGCCACAGATACAGACAGGCAGCCTGGCCTGCCCTCTTATAACAGTACTTACATTTTTTTCCAGTCTTTTTAGTACCTTTATCATTCCCTGGTGAATATTTTACTCCTCCTCCCTGTTTTTTTAAAGTGAAAAAAATAAACCAAAAAAGGTTTAATTTCATTACTTGTAGATTCAAGCATTAGAAAACCAGAAAAAAATTGTGATTTTTTTTTATTTAATCTCTCTCCACACAGGACACTAAGTTTCACTCACCCATGGACAGAGTCTAACAGTTAGTATTAGACTAATGGAAAATTTATGTGTGGCTAAAGAATAACTTCCAGCCAATTATCCACTCTTGCTTTGAAGGCATCAGCAGGTAGAGAATCAACATGAGGCAGTTCATTTTGGCAGTTAATCACCTTTCTGCATTAACAGTTTAGATCTGGATTTCTATTTCAATTTGTCTGCCTCCAACTTGCAGCCATTAATTCATTTCAAGTTTTTCTATGCTAGAATAAATAAAAAAAAAAAAATCAGTGGAGCGTTGTACTGCGTATCCATGTCCAGGTGTTGGCAGCGGGGGCTGCAGGGCAGCCTCTGTGAGAAGAGGCTGGGGCTGCCCCGTGCCGGACACAGCCGGTCCCAGCTGGTCCCAGCCAGCTCCAACATCTGGGAGCTGTTATCTGTATCAACCAGTGTCATGTCAGTAGTTTTTTCATAAAACCTATATTCCAGAAGTCTGTTTTTACCAACATTAATTTCATTCCTCTATTTCAATTGTCCATAACATGAAACTTAAGTGATAGTTTTCCTTACTTTAACAGGTTTACAGTCACCAAGTCAGCCCACATACTCTTTTTATTTTTTTTTAATACTGGGCAAATGTTTGTGTTCTCCAAACTTTTGTAATGTTCTATTATTATATCCCTTAATAAATATCTAACTCTATATCCTGAGATCTGCTCAACAAAATCCCTAAGTCACTTGGGCACGATTTTCAAGGCCTTCTGTTTTAATGAAGACAGATAGTGACTTCTTCAATTACCAGTAAGTCAAAACCACCTATGTGGTGCAATAACAGTTTTTTTCCCCAATATAGAAGAAAACTTCTGGGTTTTCTTAACAATTATTTATAATATCACCTGTAACTAGTAGACTTATCCTCAGAACTTTTCTCATATGCGTAGTCTTCTTCATTGTTTATTTGAGCCATTAATTTTCCTTTATGTGTTTGGCTTTTCTTATCATGTTTCACTCTTAATAACTTCTAGTTTATATTGATTATTATTTGTGTCCCTTTTCTTCCTTTTGATAGATATTGATTTTTATTTTCCAATTATTGCCTTCATTTTTCCACTAGGACAGGTTAAGTGATAGACAAAAACTGTCTTCTTTACAAATATGGAATCATTACTTCTCAAGTAAATATCAAAATAACACCAGAAATTCTTTTCATAAACCTCCATTTTTCACAGATACTGTTGCTTCCTTTTTTATTTTTCATCTTCCATTTCCCATTTAATTCTCCTTAGCTTGGAAACTGAGCTTGTCTGAAACACCATATATACTTCATACGGACAAGCTAATCACCAGCTTGGAAGCTGGTGGTTTCCTAGGAAGTGATGGTCAGGACTATCTTACAATCAATGAAATGAAATAAAAGTGGTTGGGACTATCTTTTATCTGCTTATATTAAATATAAACAGGTCATAATCACCGGTCTCTAAGCAACAGCCAGATACTAATCCAGCAATTAATTCATCTTTATCCATATAATGAGGTCCAAAATAGAGCTAGCTTGTGTTAAGCGCAATGCTTCTAGTGTGAGGGAAAAAAAGAAAAAAAGAACCCACCCATATATGCATGTATTCAAGTACTCTAATGACTAACTACTGCCTGTGTGAGACCTTTAATATGTCTCCAGAATTGAAATCCTCCTTGGTAACACAGTTTTTCTTTCTCTTACATACAGATATTAAAAAGTAAATCCTCTGTTCTCTGATTTAATTTAGGAATTTTGAATTGACTGTATTTCCATTCCTTGTTATTTAGCGCTTTGGTCCTTTAACATTGAGGTCCCTGGACCTATCAACTCTAAAACTGGTACTAACATTGCTATTACTGAGTGCCACCATTTCTTCTCCTCTTCACCCTTACTTTTCACTTGTTCAACCCTCTCTGTCCTTGCTAAACATATTATAAGCAAATTTCAGTCATGTAAATTAGCCCAACATCAAGGTTACAGTGACCCTAGTTATACCTCTTTTTTCTCAGAAGACAGTCAAGTCCAATCCCCAGTTTTGTACCACAGATATATAAGCAACTAGGGGAACGTGGGAAACTTTGTTCTACTGTGTTTGTTAGAGCTATTTAGTCTGCATCATACAGATTTTCATTTTTTATGCAATTTTAATCTAAATTCAATCTGTTCACTCTTGACTATTCTAGCTACGCTCCAAGTGAGAGAAAGTCTCCATATTTGCCTGCAAGTTGTAAACTATTCCATACACATCATGTATTAGCTATGGTGCCAAAAGGCTCTTGTCATCTCTCGTTCATTGGTCCTGTTGAACGACTAGCATAAACTGGCAACCAACGGCGCTAAAGAGACCCACCTTCAATGAAAGTAGACTTTCACAATAATATAAAAAGGGAATTTTTAGTCTTAAGCACACATGGCTAGTTATCAGTTAGCTCCATGAGGAGGTTGTAAATGCCCTATGGCATCTTAAATGGCAATAGACACCTATGGTGAGTCAAATACATTGCACCCCAAGGAAAGAGTCAGTATAAGACTCTTACATTTAGGTCACTGCTTACACATTACTACTCCTGATCACCGGTGGCTGTTTTTTTTTACTTTTTTTTCCTCCCCGTCCCCATCCCCCGGTGATTATAAATTTTCTTAATAGTATATAGCATAGTATATAGTATACCTATGCTTTTTATTAGTAGTACATTATTTCTTAATAATACAACTGAAACTAAGATAAGAATATACTGAGAAGTTATTCATATTGCCTGCAACTTTTACTTACTCTTGTTAAGTTGCTGAGAGTATTCAGGTGGAAGACAGCTGCCCTTTTCTGGATATAGCTGTGACATAAGAAAATTCTTGTAATTCTTGACCGCACATTACTGCTCAGTTGGTGGAGACTACATCCCTCTGAAATCTAAAGACTAGTTTATTTAAGTGTTCTCTCATTAATTTCTGGTAAAATTACTAGTTTTGTTGAGACTAACAAACTTCTGCAGATAACCTAGATCATTTTGTCTGAATTTAATCAGGCACTGATTAAATGAAAATTTTGAATGGTAAGTGAAGAGGTCGGTAATATGCAGGGAAAAGTTAGTGAAGAAGGCGTAAAGACAGTAATTTCTTTTAGCCTAACAGATCCTGAAGTGAATGTCTGTCAAGGGATTCAGTTAGTTACCAGGAAACAAGCTGCAAACATTACACATAATCCCCACACAGACTCCACTGGAAGTTACAAACCACCACCCAATAAAAAAAAGAGAAATGTGCCGAATTAGCACAGCTGCAAGCTCCTTTGCTCCTGTTCAAGAGAGCAGATCCCGTTCAACACTCTAATTTCTTCTTCCTGTTTTTTAGATCCCTTCACCTAGACTTTAAACCTACCTTGAAAACTCATTAGGATAGAGCAGTGGTAAAAGGTCAAAAACAATCAGGGGAGTCTCTGAACTGTTCTGTTTTTCATGTGGTTCCATAGGGTATTGAACCATTGGCTTCAAAGTGTGCTGCAACCATTAGAGAGTCTATATTTTGCTTTAGGGACACATTGATGGTTCTATCTGTGTTCTCTTCTGGATATTCTGGGCACTTTAATGCTTTTTACTGGTAATATTCAGATTTGTCTGAAATCAGGAAGAGGTGAGAAGACTCATCATCTACTGCTTCAGAGTCTAAAAATATTTTTTTTTTTTGCCTATCATTACAAATCCCAAGCAACTTGGACAGCTAATTCTCATTGTCAAAAGTGGAATTTACTGGTTCTTAAATTCCCAAAGTAGGAATTATTTAAAATAATCTTAGGCAACTGAAAAATAGGTGTCTAACTGAATCAACCATATTGGCTACCTCTGCAGTTAATGGAGATATACCTCCAGAGAGCAAATAATTCAATTTATCTTGTACATTTATTTTAGGATGGAAAGAATCATCCTATGGAAGTATCCACCTCCAGTCACTACAGAGGAATCCTAGCTGTCCATGTTAGATACATCAGCTTTAGATAGATACAATGAACCCAAACTTGAGTTGCCTTGCAAATCATCTGAGACAGTCTGTATGGACAAAACTGGTGGCATGATAACTGCTTAGGAGAGAATCTACTCTGGAAGATAAAACCACATATCAGGTAACTGACATTGGCAGACACCTCTGGAGTCTCATCAGCATTCACAATAGATATCTCCAAGATTAAAAAGAAATAAATAAAATTTAGTATACTATCTCAATCTTTGTTAGGGTGAATTCAGCTTTATTTCAACATTGATAGACATGCACCTCGATGTTGGCCACACCAATGGGGTTTTTCTTAAATGATTTTTTTCAATTTTATTTTTCAGAGAAAGTAGCTAACTGAAATAAGCACAAGGATGTGGTGTGTAGTTATAATATATCCCCATACAGAACTGCTCTACATGCCTCTTTAGAATATTAAACTACTTCTATTTTTTATGTGCTATTTAAACTGACAAGGAGATTTGTGGATATTCAAAGCCCAAAGACTATAAAAGGACATTCATAGAGATGGAGGATAGGATGGATTGGTTTGTTTGTTGTTTGTTTACTTTTTCAATTTAAAATATATTTTTGAGCTAACTTGACCTCCATCACTTACTAGGTGCATGAATTGCTGTCGTGGTTTAACCCCAACCGGTAACTAAGCACCACGCAGCCACTCACTCACTCACCCCCGGTGGAATGGGGTAGAGAATCAGAAGAGTAAAAGTGAAAAAACTCATGGGTTGAGATAAAGACAGTTTAATAGGTAAAGCAAAAGCCATGAACACAAGCAAAGCAAAATAAGGAATTAATTCACTACTTCCCATCAGCAGGCAGGTGTTCATCTCCAGGAAAGCAGGGCTCCATCACGCGTTAACGGTGACTTGGGAAGACAAACACCATCACTCCGAACATCCCTCCCCTTCCTTATTCCCCCAGCTTTATATACTGAGCATGACGTCATACAGTGTGGAATATCCCTTTGGTCATATGGGGTCAGCTGTCCCGGCAGTGTCCCCTCCCAACTTCTTGTGCACCCCCAGCCTCCTCGCTGGTGGGGTGGGGTGAGAAGCAGAAAAGGCCTTGACTCTGTGTCAGCACTGCTCAGCAGTAACGAAAACATCCCTGTATTAGCATCACTTTTTTCAGCACAAATCCAAAACACAGCCCCATACTAGCTACTGTGAAGAAAATTAACTCTATCCCAGCCAAAACCAGCACAACTGCTTACCTACGTTTGAAAATACTTCAGTTCCATCTTAGCCACTTCATTTATGTGCAGAGATTTAGCACTGCTCTCAGTAGTTCCTTCTTTTGTCAGGTTCTGATTTACAACATACAAAGGTCTATGAAAATTTCAGTTCCTCAAGTGTAATTGAATGAACTCTAAGGTCTTTTAGAAATGTGTCCTAAATTACTTGATTCTAAGCATTTCAGAAAATGAAAGCTTATGTAAATTTCATACTTTATACTTCTGTTTAACTGTAAGCAAATTTTATAGTCTAGTGTTTTAGACCAAAATTCCAGACTCTTTGTAAACACTAAAATCTACTGAGTAGTTATTCTATATTAAGGACTAATCACTTTAACTTAGTGTGAAATGAAATCAGGTATCTTTTCCTTAAATAAAATATGTGAAACTTATTTTCCTCGCTGTAAATTCCAGTTCCCAAAATGTCGTTATTAACTAATGCTTCTTTTGTTCATTGAATATAAATAAACTGTTCAAACTGTTCCTGTACTTACAAGAGTTTTTAAACATACTGTGGTTAAGTTAGAGGGCAGGTGTGTCATGCTTAACATGTTCTAAATGGTATTTATAAAAGTCTCCACTCTCTCTCCCGTTTGAAAAAGGTAGAGACAAAACTCCCTATCAGTTCGGATTCCTCTGAAGGTCAAGTAAACATGTTTTCAGTCTTCCATGTGAATCCACAATTTCACCAGTAGGTGCTTCTACACATGTGGCTATTAGGGAACTGTGAAATGATGCTACAACAAAGGAATGACTAGACTTTTGTGAAACTTCTGCAATATAGCTGGAAAACAGAAAATTTTGATTTTGTGTTTGAATCAGATCTGAAAATCGCAATCAGTTGATTATGATTTGATAGTTCCAGAACTACAAAGAATTAAGGATAGGACTCATCTGACCAAGACAAACTTCTGTAATGTAGACATCTAACTAGCTACCTGGCTACCACATCTGAAGCTATCTCCACTAGACAGTGGAGAAAAATGGGCATTTTTAGGGAGCAAGCCAACTACCCTGCTCTAGCTGTTCATTATACAATGAAATAGAACAAACATTTGAAGTGTCAATTTTCTTCCTTGACTATATTCTGAATTTAGATGATAAGATTAGATACACATCTCTACACTGTCAATTCTTGCAGCTGATTCCCCCTCAGTGGGTGGGATTTATCCCATCACTTTCAAGGTCGTCTTCTTAGATAGGTTTCATCATGATTTGGCAGAACATTGCTCTCTCCATTCTCAGCAGAAAGGACCAAATCTTTGGCTTTTCTTGGGATCTTTACTTTTTGCCTATTTAAATCTACAGAGAATGAATCCCTCCCGTGGTGTCAAATTTAAAGCTATCCAGGTTCAGCCGACTTTTATATCTCAACTCTGAGTTTGAACCTGAAATGCAAAGAAAATTTTAAGGAGGTAGATCTAAGCAAAGGAAACATTATACTGAATTACATTGACCAAAATTATTTTAATATAGACATTTACTTTGGGCTTTATTAAAACAGTCACTCTATCATTCAGCTGATGTAAATTAGGATTAACAGAACTTTACAGAAATCGGCAAAGTTACATCAATTTGCGTTGTCTGTATTATATCACAGAAAAGATCTAAAATAAACAAATAAATTATTGGGGATTTAAAATGGATTTTATGCCTGAATTTATCCCTCAGTCACAAAGCCTGTGAATATTTTTATTATGCTGATCAGTATCTGACAATTATATCCTATTTATTGTGTTTAACAGTCCCTTGACTTACACCTTTTGTGTCTATGTGATCCTATTTAATTCAAGACATGCAAATGAAGTTTATAGGCTTGGAATTTCATTGCTCTTCTTTGTTAGTCAATAGAGAAGCAAATAAAATATAAAGTTAATTTGATTTTCGGAGGCTTCTTTCTCTACAATGACAAGAAAGCAATGACACCAACTAAAATCCTACTTTTTGTTTTTCAGTCAACTGCCTCCAGTTCAGAGGGACTAAATTCAGCCTTTGTGCCTGCCAAAATAGTAGTTCCAGTTTGGAGGTTCAGTATACCTCTGTAGTGGTATAACCATCTTAACAGCACAGAACAGAACGAATCTGTTCTCTTCACAGACAGCTCACATGAATTATCACCTTTAAAAAGTATTATTTCATCTAATGCTGCTCCATTTTAAGACTGACATTGGTAGGCTTGTTTTTCTGTCGTGCACAGCTCCATTTCCTGCTGACTTCTTTTGGAGTTGAATGCACTCTGACCATAGAGTTAGGGCCAGAGTTAGCTCCCCAGAGCTAGGGACTGTTACATGGTATCACTCAGGCCAAAATGGATAGCTGGGCTCAAAAATATGGTAATTTATTTGCCAGTGACTCAGTTTACATAGAAACATATTTCTTTCTCACATCAATGATAAATGCTTGAATTCACTAATCCTTACAGTTGTGCTTAGAGGCCATCTGGTGGAAGATGTTTCTTACAGAAGAACAAAATATATCATAGTTTATAATTTTTTCTTCTATGGTGTGAATAAAAAAATATATATATTATGCAGAGATTTAAGTGCCATCCACTGAAATTCAAAGTATAATTTCATTTGCTTTCCATGGAAGTGAGATGAAAACCCTTTAAGGGGGGGAAAAGGTGAAAAACACTCTGAAGTACTCACCCATTATAACTTTTCTTTTTTAAATAAATGTAAAAAATAAATTATCATTAAAAAGCAAGCAGAAAGTAGTCAGGGAGTAATTAATTACCACTATGAATCTCAGACTTTTATTCAATTATGCACAATTCATGATAATAAAATTACGCACTGTTCCACTGTTATAACTCCTTAACCACACATATTCAACAAAAATGCTAAGATCAGGAAAAGCAATGAAGAACAGAGCATTACAATTAATGAAATAGTATTTGATCATCAGAGTAGTATGAGAAACAATAATATCAGTGGTCACCATATCACAGAAACACAGAAACAAAGGCTGTTAATCTGAAGAGGTCGTCTCATCAATCTGGTGTGTTGAAGGAAGAGCCACACATCTTGTGTAGGCATCTTTGTCTGATTTATTCTTAGTATCTCTTGTTATGGAAGTTTTGTTCCAGGGACTTTACCTGTTCCTGATATTAGATTGGTTTCTTGTTTGTTTAAGGAAATATCCCTTGTCTTAAAGTACACAACTGTTTTCACCTGGGTGGGTGTTTCTTTTTCTGTTCCCACAGGATACAGACAAAAATTAATTACGATCTTGCAAATATAAAAACACTTTTCATATACGTCATGGTTTAACCCCAGCTGGTAACTAAGCCCCACACAGCCACTCACTCACTCCCCCCCGGTGGGATGGGGGAGAGAATCAGAAGGGTAAAAGTGAGAAAATTTATGGGTTGAGATAAAAAGAGTTTAATAGGTAAAGCAAAAGCCGCGCACGCAAGCAAAGCAAAATAAGGAATTCATTCGCTCCTTCCCATCGGCAGGCAGGTGTTCAGCCATCTCCAGGAAAGCAGGGCTCCATCACGCGTAACGGTGACTTGGGAAGACAAAACACCATCACTTGGAACGTCCCCCCCTTCCTTCTTCTTCCCCAGCTTTATACACTGAGCATGACGTCATACAGTGTGGAATATCCCTTTGGTCAGTTGGGGTCAGCTGTCTCAGCTGTGTCCCCTCCCAACTTCTTGTGCACCCCCAGCCTCCTCGCTGGCAGGGTGGGGTGAGAAGCAGAAAAGGCCTTGACTCTGTGTCAGCACTGCTCAGCAATAATGAAAACATCCCTGTGTTATCAACACTGTTTTCAGCACAAATCCCAAACACAGCCCCATACTAGCTACTGTGAAGAAAATTAGTAAACTCAGTCTTTTCAACCTCTTTTTAATGGAGTGAATTTTTACACTTACGAGATAATTTAAGAAGTTATCGCTATATAATTATTTGTCCTTCTAAGGATGTTGTCATGTGGACATGCGGACATGCGGAAGGAGGAGTTATTTTCAGCCTAATCCAGTTTCTTCTTCTCAAAGGAAGAGAAATAGAAGTGAGAAAAACTATATTGGAGTACAAAATGGAGCAACCACTATAAGAAAGAAAAATTTTTTAGGAATATACAGGTTTTTACCTGCTTTATAGGGAAATAAGACTACAGGACTTCACTTAAGGAAAATAAGCTACACACTAAAACAGGCTTTTCAGGAAAGAAATTATTCTTTCTGTTTTACTTTTTTTTCCCCAGATGCCTGGGATTCAGTGTAGCAACTTAGCACGTCCTTCTAAGTGTAATTGTCAGCAGAATTAGACGTTGCTCTGCCTTAATACCATTGGTCATCTTTACCTCATGTCCTGGTTTCGGCTGGGATAGAGTTAATTTTCTTCCTAGTAGCTGGTACAGTGCTGTGCTTTGGATTTAGGATAAGAATAATGTTGATAACACACCCATGTTTTAGTTGTTGCTGAGCAGTGCTTACACTAGTCAAGTGTAATTTTCAGCTTCCCATGCTCTACCGACTGAGAAGGCTGGAGGTGCACAAGAAGCTGGGAGGGGGCACAGCCAGGACAGCTGACCCAAACTGGCCAAAGGGACATTCCATACCATGTGACGTCATGCTCAGTACATAAACTGGGGAAAGCTGGCCGGGGGGGTCACTGCTCGGGGACTGGCTGGGCATCGGTCAGTGGGTGGTGAGCAATTGCACTGTGCATCATTTGCTTTGTGTATTATTATTATTATTATTATTATTATTATTATTATTATTATTACTACTACTACTACTACTACTACTACTACTACTATTGCTACTACTACTACTACTACTATTGTTATTTTACTTTGTTTATTTTTAATTATTAAACTGTTTTTATCTCAACCCATGAGATGATACTTTCTCACTTTTACTCTTCTGATTCTCTCCCCCATCCCACCGGGGAGGAGTGAGTGAGCGGCTTGTGGTGCTCAGTTGTCAGCTGAGGTTAAACCACGACAGTCCTTTTTGACGCCCAGCATGGGGCATGAAGTGTTTGAGGTAATAACAGATTAACCAGAGCGTATTAAGGAATTTATATCTGTTAAGAGTTGTGGGTCACCATATTGATTCATCTGTTCTTGATATTAGTTTATCTGATCTGCACCATGCTCTTTTTTTTTTTTGCTGTACTTGTTAAAGATTAGTATTGTTTTTTGCAGTTTTCTATGCTCTGCAGTGATTAGTGATGTTTTGCCTGGGAGATTTGTTATTAAAACACTGGCCTTGAGCTTAATCTGGTATTTGAGCTTTGTGCTGAAGCTATTACTGTACTTTGGGTACTACCTCGTGGAGACAATTAGCAATTACAGTTGTTCCTCTGAGAGATTTTTTTATGGAGGAAATGCAGAATGGTGCCTTTGCTACCTTCTTCTGTGATGTTTCCTCCTTCATTACAATAACTTTTTAGTATCTTGAACATCCTTGGGTAGTTAAAATACTTCTATTGGTATTTCTTGGGAATATTGTTTCAGTTTTATCTAAGGTTAATAAGCAATTTAAGAATATCATCCAGAGATCTGCCCCAAGCCTGAAGAGTTATGAGTGGCAGGGTGTGTGTGGTAGCATGGGCAAATGCCTAGGACGGTGGGCACCTCCAGTATTTTGGAACTTCACCCCTGAACAAGTGCAGAATCCTGAAAAATTAGTAGAATATTTGGAAAAAGTATGCTGTCACCCTGGCAACTCCAGAGAGATGCAGATCATTGCAACGTGCTGGGGCCTGGCCCATGCCTACCGAGCCCTGTTCAACACTATTCAGTAGTCTCAAGGGGAAGAGAATGTCTCTGGATCTGATGACAAAATGACAGGCACTGTGGCTACTTCAACCCCTGCAACAGACACTGCAGCTGAACCAGAGAACCAACCTGTGCTGGTATCTGTAGCCCATATACACAAGAAGAAATGTTGGAAGTGAAAGTCAGCTCGTTTACTAAGGGATGATGAAAAATCCGGACCATCACGAGGAGAAGAGGAGGAAGAGAAATAACTCATAACCAAGATGGAAACCACCCGATCGCTACCCCCGAGTGAGCTGCGAAACATGCAAAAAGATTTCAGCTGTCATCCAGATGAGCACATTGTCACATGGCTGCTCCAATGCTGGGATAATGGGACCAGTAGCCTGGAATTAGAGGGTAGGGAAGCCAAGCAGCTGGGATCCCTTTCTAGGGAAGGGGACATTGACAAAGCGATTGGAAAAGGAGCACAAACCCTCAGCCTCTGGAGGTGACTCCTCTCAGGCGCCAGGGAAGGGTATCCCTGGAAGGATATGTTATATGAAGGAAGATATTATAAGTCACCCAGGCAAGTGGACCACCATGGAGAGAGGTATCCAGTACCTGAGGGAATTAGCCATGCTGGAGGTGATTTATGATGACCTGGACAATGAGCAGTTACCCAAAGATCCAGATGAAATCAGGTGCACACCACCCATGTGGTAGAAGTTGGTACAGAGTGCATCATCATCTTATGCCAGCTCATTGACACTAATGACCTGGAAAGATGAAGAGGGACCAACGGTGGATGAATTGGCTGGCCAGCTCTGGCAATATGAAGAAAGTTTCTCTTCCTCCCTCATCCCAGCTCTGGAGAAACTGTCCCAAGAGTTCCAGCGATTCAAAGAGGATATGTTCTACTCCCCACCTGTACGGACCAGTATCTCAGCTATTAGGAGTCAGTGTTCCTCTTCTCAGGAAAGAGGATATGGTTTAGTGGGCATGGTGGTGTTGGGTCGATGGTTGGATTCAATGATCTTAGAGGTCTTTTCCAACTGCAATGATTCTATGATTCTGTGCTTCTACAGTGGATACACACCACGGGCCACCCTGTGGTTTTACCTGTGCGATCACGGAGAGGACATGAGGACGTGGGATGGAAAACCTACCTCAGCCCTAGAGGCACGGGTACGTGAGTTACAAGGAAAAACAATCACAAAAGGGGGTTCTTCCAGGAAAATTGCTTCTCCAGTTTCCAGTGGGCAGTTCCCCATACAGAGTAGAAGGGCCAGTCTTACTCCTGATCTTAATGAAAGGACTCCTGACTCATATCTACAAAAAGTGAGTAACGAATACTATGACCAGAAACAGAGGGGTCCTGCCTCCAGCCAGGTGGAGAAAAGGGACAACCGGGTTTACTGGACTGTATGGATTCGGTGGCCTGGCACATCGGACCCACAGGAGTATGAGGCTCTGGTAGACACCGGTGCACAGTGTACCCTAATGCCATCAAGATATATGGGGGCAGAACCCATCTGTATTTCTGGAGTGACAGGGGGATCCCAACAACTAACGGTATTGGAGGCTGAAGTGAGCCTAACTGGGAATGGGTGGCAGAAGCACCCCATTGTGACTGGCCCAGAGGCTCCGTGCATCCTTGGCATAGGCTACCTCAGGAGAGGGTATTTCAAAGACCCAAAAGGGTGCCGGTGGGCTTTTGGTATAGCTGCCTTGAGATGGAGGAAATTAAACAGCTGTCTATCTTGCCCGGTCTCTCGGAGGACCCTTCTGTTGTGGGGTTGCTCAGGGTCAAAGAACAACAGGTGCTGATCACCACCACAACGGTGCACCAGCGGCAATATTGCACGAACCGAGACTCCCTGATTCCCATCCATAAGCTGATTCATCGACTGGAGAGCCAAGGAGTGATCAGCAAGACTCGCTCACCCTTTAACAGTCCCATATGGCCAGTGCAAAAGTCTAACATAGACGAGAGTCTACTGTTAGTCTCCACTCGACTCCTGTGGCCTGAACAAAGTCACGCTGCTGCTGAGTGCTGCTGTGCCGGACATGCTAGAACTTCAATACGAATTGGAGTCAAAGGCAGCCAAGTGGTATGCCACAATGGATATCGCTAATGTGTTTTTCTCAATCCCTTTGGCAGCAGAGTGCAGGCCACAATTTGCTTTCACTTGGAGGGGCGTCCAGTACACCTGGAACTGACTGCCCCATGGGCTGGAAACACAGCCCCACCATTTGCCATGGACTGATCCAGACTGCACTGGAACAGGGTGAGGCTCCAGAACACCTGCAATACATTGATGACATCGTCATGTGGGACAACACAGCAGGAGAAGTTTTTGAAAAAGGGAAGGAAATAGTCCAAATCCTGCCGAAAGACAGTTTTACGATAAAACAAAGTAAAGTCAAAGGACCTGCACAGGAGATCCAGTTTTTAGGAATAAAATGGCAAGATGGACATCGTCAGATCCCAATGGATGCGATCAACAAAATAACAGCCATGTCTCCACCAACTAGCAAAAAGGAAACACAAGCTTTCTTAGGCGTCGTGGGTTTTTGGAGAATGCATATTCCAAATTACAGTCTGGTTGTGAACCCTCTCTATCAAGTGACCCAAAAGAAGAACGATTTCAAATGGGGCCCTGAGCAACGACAAGCTTTTGAACAAATTAAACGGGAGATAGTTCATGCAGTAGCCCTGGGGCCAGTCCGGGCAGGACAAGAATATAAAAAAATGTGCTCTACACCTCAGCCGGGGAGAATGGCCCTACCTGGAGCCTCTGGCAGAAAGCACCAGGGGAGACTCGAGGTTGACCCCTAGGGTTTTGGAGTTGGGGATACAGAGGATATGAGGCTCGCTTTACTCCAACTGAAAAAGAGATATTGGCAGCATATGAAGGGATTTGAGCTGCTTCGGAAGTGGTTGGTACTGAAGCACAGCTCCTCCTGGCACCACGACTGCCGGTGTTGGGCTGGATGTTCAAAGGGAGGATCCCCTGTATGCATCATACAACTGATGCTACGTGGAGTTAGTGGGTCGCACTGATCACACAACGGGCTCGAATAGGAAACCCCAGTCGCCCAGGAATCTTGGAAGTGGTCATGGACTGGCCAGAAGGTAAAGATTTTGGAATATTGCCAGAGGAGGAGGTGGTGATGCATGCTGAATAGGCCCCACTGTATAATAAACTACCAGAAAATGAGAAGCAATATGCCCTGTTCACTGATGGGTCCTGTCGTCTTGTGGGAAAGTATCAGAGGTGGAAGGCTGCTGTGTGGAGTCCTATACGACAAGTTGCAGAAACTGCTGAAGGAGAAGGTGAATCGAGTCAGTTTGCAGACATGAAAGCCATGCGGCTGGCTTTAGATATTGCTGACCAAGAACAGTGGCCAGTGCTCTATCTCTGTACTGACTCATGGATGGTGGCAAATGCCCTGTCGAGGTGGTTGCAGCAATGGAAGCAGAGCAAATGGCAGCGCAGAGGCAAACCCATCTGGGCTGCCGCACTGTGGTAAGATATTGCTGCCCAGGTGGAGAACCTGGTTGTAAAAGTCCATCATGTAGATGCTCACATACCCAAGAGCCGGGCCACTGAAGAACATCAAAACAACCAGCAGGTGGATCAGGCTGCTGAGATTGAAGTGGCTCAGGTGGATCTGGACTGGCAACATAAGGGTGAATTATTTCTAGCTCAGTGGGCCCATGACACCTCAGGTCACCAAGGAAGAGATGCAACATACAGATGGGCTCATGATTGAGGGGTGGACTTGACCATGGACACTATTGCACAGGTTATCCATGAAGGTGAAACATGCGCTGCAATCAAGCAAGCCAAGCGGTTAAAGCCTCTTTGGTATGGAGGACAATGGCTGAAATACAAATATGGGGAGGCCTGGCAGATCAATTATATCACACTCCCACAAACCCGCCAAGGCAAGCGCCACGTGCTTACAATGGTGGAGGCAACCACCGGATGGCTGGAAACATATCCCATGCCCCATGCCACTGCCCGGAACACTATCCTGGGCCTTGAAAAGCAAGTCCTATGGCGACATGGCACCCCAGAAAGAATTGAGTCAGACAATGGGACTCATTTCCGAAACAACCTCATAGACACCTGGGCCAAAGAGCACGGCACTGAGTGGGTGTATCACATCCCCTGTCATGCACCAGCCTCTGGGAAGATCGAATGATACAATGGACTGTTAAAGACTACGCTGAGAGCAATGGGTGGTGGGACGTTCAAACATTGGGACACACATTTAGCAAAGGCCACCTGGTTAGTCAACACTCGGGGATCTGCCAATCGAGCAGGCCCTGCCCAGTCAGAACTTTTACATACTATAGAACGGGATAAGGTCCCTGTAGTGCACATAAAAAATATGCTGGGGAAGACAGTCTGGGTTATTCCTGCCTCGGGCAGAGGCAAACCCATCCGTGGGATTGCTTTTGCTCAAGGACCTGGGTGCACTTGGTGGGTGATGTGGGAGAATGGGGAAGTCCAATGTGTACCTCAAGGGGATTTGATTTTGGGTGAGAATAGCCAATGAATTAAATTGTATGATTTTAATTACTATGTAATACTGTATATCATCACTTCTGTGCTGGCTATATGCCATATTAAGAGTATTACAGTAAGAATCACCCAGATTAATGAAGAATGAACTTTGCTGAAACCAAGCAAAGTGCAGTGATGATGGTACCAGAACTGGTTTCAACATGCAACAATGCAACATCACACACCATCTCTTCTTCCCTGATGGACTGTTATGATAGATGGAGCCCAAAGTCATGGACTAAATGAACACAGCCACCATTTTAGAGGGATGGCCTATAGACTAAGGGTATTATACCTGTGTGTATATATATCAAAATACAGGAAAAAGGGTGGTGATTAATGGGAATGTATTGGAAAGTGGGGGACCTAGGAATCTATGTTTCTATGATGTAGATGGTATAAAATAAGGGGTGGATACTGTCCTGGTTTTGACTGGGATAGAGTTAACTTTCTTCCTAGTAGCTGGTACAGTGTTGTGTTTTGGATTTACTATGAGAATAATGTTGATAACACACCGATGTTTTAGTTGTTGCTGAGCAGTGCTTACGCTAGTCAAGGACTTTGCAGCTTCCCATGCTCTACCGACTGAGAAGGCTGGAGGTGCACAAGAAGCTGGGAGGGGGCACAGCCAGGACAGCTGACCCAAACTGGCCAAAGGGACATTCCATACCCTGTGACGTCATGCTCAGTACATAAACTGGGGAAAGCTGGCCGGGGGGGCCGCTGGTCAGGGACTGGCTGGGCATCGGTCAGTGGGTGGTGAGCAATTGCACTGTGCATCACTTGCTTTGTATGTTCTTTTATTATTATCATTATTATTATTACTACTTTATTTTATTTCAATTATTAAACTGTTTTTATCTCAATCCACGAGTTTTCTCACTTTTACTCTTCTGATTCTCTCCCCCATCCCACCGGGGCAGGTTTGAGTGAGCGTGCGGCTGTGTGGTGCTCAGTTGCCAGCTGAAGTTAAACCATGACACCCCACCGAGGAAAACAGCAATCTGAGGAGTTTGGACCTACCTCTGTGAGTGACTTTGTCTCCCATAAAGCTTCTACCGAGCTCCACCAATACACCACGGAACTCTGGGTCTCCATCAGTCTATGCTGTCTGGAGGAGACATTTGGCTTAGTGGTCAGAGTTTGTTTCTTGAGCAGGCAGCCCTTTTTCATCTGGGGAAAAGATGCTGAGCCACAACTGGAACCTTGCTAAATCATATTTCTTCTCACAGCACAATTAACCCAGTATTGTGCATTTCTCTTTCCTTTCTTTGTTCTTTTTTTTTTTTTTTTTATTGAACAAATAAATAAAGAACAGCCTTAAATGATAGTGATGCTCCTCTTATTTATTCACTTGCTTGTCTTTTTGGGTTTCTTTGATGCAGCCTTATGCAGGGAGAAGGAGATCTAGGTAGAAATTCAGTGAAAGCAAATTACCCACAAGATCATACCTTAGCCACCAGACTTTAAGATGACTTGAGGTTGTGAGAAGGGTCCTGACAAAGTTGCTCACTGTGCAAAATGGAGGTGCAGATCTTTGGGAATGAGGGACTATGTCATTGGGAATGTTGCTCCTCCACCTTCCAGCTGGACACTCATATTTCCCTGAAATTTTTATACCTTTTGCCTAGTTACAGTTTAATAGAAATCTTGGTTCTCTGACTTGGGTGAGTGTTCTAACCTTTGTTGTTTTTTGGGTTTGTTTTTTGTTTGGTTTGGTTTGGGTTTGGTTTGGTTTTTGTTTTGTTTTGTTTTGTTTTGTTTTATTTTTTCACAAAAAAGGGGAGAGTTTGCGTTACCATTAGCTTCTGCTCTATGTATGCATAAAAAGAGAAACCCTGTCTGGAAAAATCCTGAAATAAAATGCATACATGCATACCTTTCAGATGTCATATGTTGCAAATGGATGGAGTAACATTTTAGATCTCTTAATGACATGTCCAATATAGCATTACAGAATTTTAGACACTGTCAGGTAACATATCCTGCTGTTAACCTGTGGGCATGTTGTGAGATTTCCCACTGCACATACTATACTGATTTCAACCTTGTTTGCCAAGACTTAATTTTCCTATACACTGTTAAGGAGACTAGGTTTTGAGTCCTTCTGTAAGGAAAAAGGGTTACGCAGTTTATCAATGTAAACTCTAAATTCTTGGTTCTTTACCTATGCTAATAACAAAGGTTTCACTAACTTTACTGGATATGAAATTAAGCCTTCACTGCCCTAGAGTAATTAAATCAATGTTTTCTTTGTCATGAACATGTCTGACTGAATTAATTAGGAATAGCTTGCTTTGGGATTTGATCTGGGTTCTCTTTCATGTTTTAAATTAATTATTTGTGATCTGATCCTCTTTTTCTAGTTTTAGGGTTTATTTTAATTGATTTGTGTTCAACTAATGTCCATCAAAGTGTAAACTTCAGTTTGCTCATATTACATCTGTCTTTTCTATACACTGTTTTAAATATTCTATCTTGTTTGAGAATTTACTTTGATTTTTTTCCTTGCATAGTTTTGTTTATACAGTTAATATGCTTTAAACTCTGGATTATTTTCACATTTTTTGCTGCATCTGGACATTTTACCAATTCAAGATGCAACCTTTAAGAGAGAAGACTGAGTAAGGAAATACATTTATTTACTTTGCTAGGTTTTTTCTGTCTGTTTCCTGACGGGATGAATAAGAAAGTATTAGCAAGAAAATAATGATGAACAACTCACTTTCTGTTATGATATTTCAGATGAACAATCACTTGTTCTAAAACTCTGCAATATTTCTGAGCTTCCTGAAACTGAACATGAGTACTTAGCAGGTGCTTGGGAAACAAGGTTGGTTTGTTCGTTTGCGATCTTTTGAAGCCAGTTCTATCGTAAAGCAGATACTCCATTTTTGTGCAAATCACCTCATAAAACTCTTAATTGCACTGGTGAAGTTAACACAAAAAGTGATTTGTTTTCCATGACATATTAGTAATTACATTACATCAGCTGAAGTGAACTAGGAGGTTTTAATTTTTTTGTATTACAACACAAAGGTTTTACCTCTGTGGTCATGAAGCTGCTAGGTACCACGGTGGGGGACACTATGGAAAATGCAACATCAGACAGATTATGACAGATGCAATCATAATGAATGGGAGAAAGGACAGGGCTGAAATAGAAATAGTATCCATTACCCCAGTAATATATTCTAAAATTACTAAGTGCCAGACTGAGCCTAATATGCTATGAAACATTCTAATGACCAATGAGTACATAAGTCTAAGTGAATTAGGAAGTCCACCTAAATCAAATAAATCTCATAACTTAGTATTCACAGATTATTTTTAAAACTTAATTTGAAGGATAATAAGGGCTGCTCAGGGAAGATTTCATCACTGTGAATCCATGGCCATAGGTGACTTACAATTCCCTGTAATAATCAAAGACAAATTTTCTTTGGATTTCTAATAACTGCTTGAAATACTTTGTAGTCTGCCTTCACTTATAATTTCCATCATATGCAATGAGAATACAGTGGTGGGACAATTACAGCAGACTGATGGACACAGGTTATGGGTTTCAGTATTTAGTTAGAAATTATGTGCAGTTAGTAGAATTATTCGCAAACATGCTTCAAAGAATAAAGAATTATTAAGAAAAAAACAATAAAGACAAAAATAACAGATTTTGATGTGTTTTTATATTTCAGTAGCCTTTGGTTGCAACTAGTATATCAAAAGGAAGTGTTGAAGATTCAAATTAACCTTAAAGCTTCTTGGTTCATCCCTTTCATGCATATACTTTAAAACGTTACCAGTCTGGAAAATAACTGCCAGTTCTAGGGATAGTATGACATATCCTCAAGTGGTTTAAGTTAGAGTATTTACATTAACATGACAACCTATGCCATTTAATATCAGTTGAGTGTTTCCTGGCAAGTTTCCATTCAGGTTGAGTTCTCAGTTTGGCAAAGGCTATCCAGTTCTCTGGTGATGATCTTCGGTGAAGACTAGCTACCAAATTCTGCTCTCTCTGTTAAGACAGTGGTTAACAAAATCCCTGTCGTTAAACAGGAATAACACAAACATACATATACACACATCTGCACACAGAGGTATGTCCTTCACTGATACAATAACATCTGGTCTTTGTTTCTTATTTGGGATAGGGGTGGTTTGCCATGAAAGATAGCTAACATTGGATGCTCTCCTGTTGCCGCTCACCGCAGCACCTTAGTTGGACAACTGGCACCTTGAAACAGTATAAGAACCTATTATTGACAGATGCCACTGTCATCTGAATCAACTTCCTGGACTCTGCCTTTCTTTTCTCTGATACATTACATTCTGAAAGTCATCTTTCCTTCATTTCCTGCATCTTGTTTCTCTTTCTTCTTTGCTTGAAAGACTGAAATTGCTCATTATCTGCTATAAATTGACTTCAGAGGAGTTATCTCCATTTATACCAGCTGGACCAAAGCAGTGAATGGCTATAAAATGCTGTTCTACTTTATGACAGAGTTGGCTTGGATTTAACCTATTATTTTTATTTCACTGGCAGGTTTTCTTTCCCTCCATCATCTTGCAGTAAAAGTATTTAGTAAATAAACATATTAAGCTGTAATAGTTCTCCTTAACTTAAAACCCCATATATTTATTGTACCATGTTCATATCAGCTAGACTGGGTAAAGTATGTTTGAAAAGCTATCGAAGCAAAGAATGTGCAATGTTAAGTTATGTGATAAAAGCTCATATGCAAATCCACAAAGGAGCTCAAAGAGAGCAGGAGGGGGTGACCAAGTAATACCTGCCTGCAGCTACTCCCAGGCCCAGCCCAGGAGCCATCAGCCCATCAAAGGCCCGTCTGCAGAAGCCCGAAGAAGCACTGGAGCACAATGGCAGGAGGAAGCCCAAATTAAGGACTCAGAGGAAGGGACACCCTGTCAGAGCCCCTCCTAGGGCTGTCCCAGGAGACCCTCAGACCTGCTGTCCAGGTGTGAAACCCATCACGATGAGTCAATGCTAAAGCACCCTTTGGACGGAGGGGGTTTGCTGCCTGGGAGTATGGGGCACATTATGGGATACAGAGGAAGAGCATTTTGGGATTGTAAAGGACTTATGGGATATTTAGGGATCAAGGGCAGGGAAAGAGTTAGGCAACTGCAAGCTGTGGTGTGACGTTACAGCCTGGTTCAGCTGTGCATACAGTGCACAGTTAAATAACATGCAAGTTAGTTCTAGACCTCGTTTACTATTGAAATAATTCTGTACTCAAGGCATTTGGGCTATTAACTTGGTCATACTCCTCAAAAGAGCATACAGATTCTTAAAACTGTTTTGGTTGTATTCAAAAACAAAATCCTCTTGGGTCACTTTGAGTTTTCTGTTAGGTTTGACTCAGATTGGTTTCTATTTCATCTAGATATGTTGACCTATTTCTACCTGTTTGCTTTTGTTTGAAAATCTCCAAACCTCCTTTGATGAAGGAAATGCCGGTCAGTTTGAATCAGGGTCATAATGGATTTCCTTAAAAAAAGAACAAATCTGTCAGTGAAGAATAGGTGGGAATAGCATTTTCTAGCATTTCAGTTTAGGTTTTCCCCACAGTACTAAGCAATGTCTCTAATAATTTAGCTGGCATTTAACTATAATATTGTTAACTAATAGAAGTAATTATAGTGCTTTTTTAATATCACAAATCTCTAGTGCACAATGTAGAAAGTCACTGAATTGTATAAAATACGCAAAGGACTGAGTTCATTTAAATGCTGAGTTGAAATAAGAACATATTAAAAAAATCATAACAGCATCTACTTTCTAAATTCAGTCAAGAAATGGGACTACAGGTTATCCAGATGTGTACAAGTATAGCAGGAGAGTACATGCGATGAATCAGAACTTTAGGTTATACATCAGAGAACAGCATCAGTGCATCATGCTGATTTATACCCTTCAGAAATATATATATATATATATAAAAGGCCAGTGTAATAGATATAGAACAAAGACTTATCTGTTTGTTCCAGAAGTATTCTCTATAACTGTACCTAGAAAGTTTGATGAACTGTAGCCTGCTCTAATTAAAATGTCTGCAGTGACATCTAACTAAAGCTGGTCATACATGGAATCAGATTCCCTCCTTCAGTGTTATGGGGTTCAATGGCATCAGAAAAATCCAGGCGAAGCATTTAGAGGTTCTGTTGAAATATATTTTGGATATTGATATTCTGTGTTGGATATTTGGATATTCTATTTTGGATATTTGGATATTCTGTTTATCAAGTGTTCTCTTGCAATTTTCTTTTTTTCTCATGACATTCAAAAAATAGTATTTTCCTAACTAGTCCTAACACTAAAATCTAAGGAAGATCTGATTTTTAATTCTTAAATTATTGCATGGGGTTTTGTGCAAGCAGTGATGGGGTATTATTATTCTGATCACTTTTTCATTAAAAAATTTATTGAATATTTAACTAGCTGTCAGATTATAGAAATGACATAAACAGACTTCCTACCTATTATTGCCTAATTTAAACAGCTTGCTTGTGTTAAACTTTTATATCATATTCAGTTTAGCTTTAAAAATATGGTGCACATAATAATACTAAAGAAAAAAAATCCTTTTTCTGTCAGCATATTTCTCTCAATGAACTTAAGTGAACTGCTTGGTTTAAAAAATGTTAAATTTCCAACTATGCTAACCAGAAATACAAATAAATATAAATATATGTCGTGGTTTAATCTCAGTCGGCAACTAAGCACCACACAGCCGCTTGCTCACTCCCCCCCCGGTGGGATAGGGGAGAGAATTGGAAGGGTAAAAGTGAGAAAACTCGTGGGTTGAGATAAAGACAGTTTAATAGGTAAAGCAAAAGCCACGCACGCAAGCAAAGCAAAACAAAGAATTCATTCACTCCTTCCCATCGGCAGGCAGGTGTTCAGCCATCTCCAGGAAAGCAGGGCTCCATCACGCCTAACGGTGACTTGGGAAGACAGACGCCATCACTCCAAACATCCCCCCTTTCCTTCTTCTTCCCCCAGCTTTATATACTGAGCATGACGTCCCATGGTATGGAATATCTCTTCGGTCAGTTTGGGTCAGCTGTCCTGGCTGTGCCCCCTCCCAGCTTCTTGTGCCCCTCCAGCCTTCTCAGTCGGTAGAGCATGGGAAGCTGAAAAGTCCTTGGCTAGTGTAAGCATTACCTAGCAACAACTAAAACATCGGTGTGTTATCAACTTTGTTCTCACCCTAAATCCAAAACACAGCACTGTACCAGCTACTAGGAAGGAAATTAACTCTATCCCTGCTGAAACCAGGACAATATATAATATGTATCGATATACAGAGAGAGAGAGGCATGCACATATATTTAAAATTAATGTGGATTCATGAAAAAAATTCATTGTATTTGATTAATATTTTATCCTGGCCTGTTATTTACTGAGAAATAACGGTAAGTTAAATCAATAGGGTTGCTGGTAGAAGGAAAGAACTGGAACAATAACTGTAGATGAGCAATCCTGCAACCAGCACTTCAAAGTGAAGAGGGCAATAATAAAGCTATTATTTGAAGCCTTGAACTCTAAGCTGTTATTAAGTTGTACAACACTTCTGCCATGCAAATGAAACTTGACTATATTCATGCATAGATATGTGTGTGTGTGAACTCCTTCATAATTCCTGTAGAAAAGGAGTCTAGGATTTCCTTATAAATAATTTTTATCCATCCCAATTAATATTTCACATTAGAATACAGAATGTCTGGACATTTTTTTCCCATCAAAAATTATCCTGATGCTAAATATGGATTTTAAGAAAAATGATGGAAGTCAAAAGTTTTCATGCAAATCCATTGTGCAATAGTCCCAAATAACTTGTTTCTGTTTATAAAATCAAAATGCAGTGTGTACATGTAAGCTAATAGAGCACATCAACTTTTTTACCATTTTTCATCTGTGCAGTTATTTATACTTTGAGAAGAAAAGACAAAGATAATGGATGAAACTAATAATTACAATAACGATTTCTCTTTCTTTCTCTTTCCTTTCTTCTTCTTTCTCATTGTCATTGTCATTCTTGTTCTCGTTCTTGTTCCCATTCTCTTTCTTTCCCTCCTTCCTCCCTCCCTTTCTCCCTTCTTCCCATTCCTCCATTCCACCATCCATGAGTTTACCACTTGTGGAAGAAGGGGCAGGCGACTCAAGAAGAGTATGGGGATCTCGTTAGGTCGTGCAGAGAGGAAATGAGAAAGGCAAAAGCCCAGCTAGGACGCAGTCTGGCCACTGTCGTTAGAGACAACAAAAAATGTTTTTACAAATATATTAATGACAAGAAGAGAGCCAAGGAGAATCTCCATCCGTTATTGGATGCGGGGGGGAACATTGTCACTGAGGATGAGGAAAAGGCTAAGGTACTCAATGCCTTCTTTGCCTCAGTCTTTAACAGGCAGACCAGTTATCCTCAGGGTACTCAGTCCCCTGAGCTGGAAGACAGGGACGGCGAGCAGGATAAACCCCCCATAATCCAAGAGGAAGCAGTCAATGACCTGCTACGCCACCTGGATGCTCACATGTCTATGGGGCCGGATGGGATCCACCTGAGAGTGCTGAGGGAGCTGGCAGAGGACCTCGCCAAGCCACTCTCCATCATTTATCAGCAGTCCTGGTTAACGGGGGAAGTCCCGGACGACTGGAGGCTTGCCAATGTGATGCCCATCCACAAGAAGGGCCAGAAGGAGAATCCGGGGAACTACAGGCCTGTCAGCCTGACCTCGGTGCTGGGGAAGATTATGGAGTGGTTCATCTTGAGGGCGCTCACAAGGCATGAGCGGGACAACCAGGGGATCAGGCCCAGACAGCATGGGTTCGTGAACGGCAGGTCCTGCTTGACCAACCTGATCTCCTTCTATGACCAGGTGACCCGCCTAGTGGATGAGGGAAAGGCTGTGGATGTGGTCTACCTGGACTTCAGTAAGGCCTTTGACACCATCTCCCACAGCATTCTCCTCGAGAAGCTGGCGGCTCACGGCTTAGACAGGTGTACTCAGCGCTGGGTAAAAGACTGGCTGGACGGCCGGGCCCAGAGAGTTGTGGTGAATGGAGTTCAATCCAGTTGGCGGCCAGCAGGAGTAGGGAAGTGATCGTGCCCCTGTACTCAGCACTGGTGAGGCCGCACCTCGAATACTGTGTTCAGTTTTGGGCCCCTCACTACAAGAAGGACATCGAGGTGCTGGAGCGTGTCCAGAGAAGGGCAACGAGGCTGGTGAGGGGTCTGGAGAACAAGTCTTCTGAGGAGCGGCTGAGGGACCTGGGACTGTTTAGCCTGGAGAAAAGGAGGCTGAGGGGAGACCTCATCGCGCTCTACAACTCCCTGAAAGGAGGTTGTAGCGAGGTGGGTGTCGGTCTCTTCTCCCAAGTAACAAGCGATAGGACAAGAGGAAATGGCCTCAAGTTGCACCAGGGGAGGTTTAGATTGGATGTGAGGAAAAATGTCTTTACTGAAAGAGTGGTTAAACATTGGACCAGGCCGCCCAGGGAAGTGGTGGAGTCCCCATCCCTGGAGGTATTTAAAAGACGAATAGATGAGGCCCTTAGGGACATGGCTTAGTGGGTGGTGGTGTTGGGTCGATGGTTGGACTCGATGATCTTAGAGGTCTTTTCCAACCTTAATGATTCTGTGATTCTATGATTCTTTCCTTTACTTCTTTCTGAAATGCAAAAAAAGGGGGGGGGGGGGGGGGGGGGAAGGGGGGAGAGGAAGAACAGAGAAGATAATTGTTAGATAAATATTATTTCCATAACAAACTCAAAATTTTCACTTCTTGACTTGATTGAGGATGAAAAATAAGTCCCTCAAGCACTAAAAGATCAAAATTTCATGTGAAACTAAAATCTTATTTTCAGTCATCTTTATTTATTGACAAAACTAGTGTCATGATTGTAGCTATGCAATATTTGAGCTGGTGGTTTTATTACATTTTAATTCTACTGTTGAAGCTTCAACTGTTGGATTTTTTCTAACCATAATGAATCTGAATATTGAGATTTCATAAATCAGATTTTTCTAATAATTTATCTGGGTGGGAGGGCATTTGGATGGATCCTACTGTGATTGAAATGATGAATTTGGGTTTAGGACGTTGATTAGATATTCAAAGACTGCAGCTTTGCTTTCATGTCCCATCTTGTATAGGTATAATTGAGAAATTAATAAAATAAATTGTAACACCAGCAGTTAGCAGAAAGATTCACTTCTCCTGTATCTTCCCAGGGAGTTCAATTTATTGATCAAACTTATCCAGGTTAACATAAAATCCAAATTATGGTTGTAGTTTTCATGTGAATCAGCTAACCATAAATTGTATTTTTCCCTCCTGAGAAGCAGAACATTTAATGGAATGCAAAAATCATGTCAATTTTGACCATATTTCAGAGTACATTGTAGGTTTTTTTGCCATAATAGTGTTCTGTTTGTCCACCTTCTCTATTTGCATAACAGAGTTACCTCTTTTAAGGTAGAAACAGTTCAGAATACCTTTGATGACTCATTTTTCCTCTGATTTGTTTTTCTCTCCATGTTTCTTTCTTCCTTGATCTCAGGAGAAGCATCTACTCAAACTTTAATTCCGTCCCTTACTTCCCGTCTGCTCAGCACTGGTGAGGCCATACCTGGAGTTCTGTAGGCTCTCCAGTACAAAAGAGACATGGACATAGTGGAGAGAGTCCAGTGAAGGACCACAAAGATGACAAAGGGACTGGAGCATCTCTCCTATGAGGAAAGGTGGAGAGAGCTGGTGGGACTGCTCAGCCTAGAGAAGAGAAGGCTCAGGGGGAATCTCATTAATGCCTATAGATACCTGAAGGGAGGGTGCAAAGAGGATGGAGCCAGGCTCTTTTCTGTGGTTCCCAGTGACAGGACCAGAGGCAATCGGCACAAACTGAAACACAGGAGGTTCCCTCTGAACATCAGGAAGCACTTTTTTACTGTGAGGGTGACCGAGCACTGGCACAGGTTGTCCAGGGAGGTTGTGGCATCTCCATCCTTGGAGATATTAAAAAATTGTTTAGACATGGTCCTAGGCAACCAGGTCTGGGTGGCTCTGCTTGAGCAGGGGAGTTGGACTAGATGACCTCCTGAGTTTCCTTCCAACCTCAAACATTTTATAATTCTGTTATTCTGTGTGAACAAACATTCTCTTTTTTGCAAAACTGGATGGTCTTATTTCTATGTCTTCGTGTACTGTCTTATGAAGGGAAATGTGATAAATTTGTAGAATTATAATTCTCAAGGTAGAGTAGTTTTACCTGGAATAATTAAAAAAAAAAAAAAAAAAAAAAAAGGGAGAGAAATGGAAAAGTAAAATATATCGGCAAAATTAGGTTTTGAGATTAGCAAAATTCAGCTTTTCAAAAAATATTATAGAGGATGACTAAATAATCTGAAAATAAACATTAACTTAATTATGTTTTCTCCTGCTCACGAAAATGTCTTTTGAGGCTTTTCCCAAATTTATTTTCTTCCCCCTTCATTTCCACATTTTTCTGAGTTATTTGCACAACATTCCTTCACTCTCAAAGATTAGACCAGGCTGCTTAAAAAAACAACCAAACAAAAAAGCCCCAAACTCCTATTTGCTCCTAGTTGGCTTTTCGTGGTTGTTTTTTGCTTGTTTTGTTTTGTGTTGTTTTGTTCTGTTTTTATGATCTTGAATAGTTGAAGATGATATCTGTAGAATCTAGGGAATTTTTTAATTAAATATTCTTTTAATTTAAAAAATGCAGCTGTGAGTCCACCATCTCTCTCAATGACTTTCTGTTTAATAATGGTATCTCCTTCCTTTTCAAAAAGTTTAATATTTCGTGGGAATCCGCAAAGACATCGCAGTCAGTAGAAATTGTGATCGGTAAAATTTACTGTCAAATTTATATGATTAAGGAAGTTTTGTTGAAAGATCAGTTTTAAATTGGGTTTTCAAAATAAGTATCCACCCATAACGTGACAACACACTAATTTCAAAATGCTAGAATGGTGGCAAATGTCACTAGATCTATATACTGCTGCCAGCAAGAGTAAGAGCTGGATTAATACTGATGTCTGAACTATGCATGTACACTTAATGCTTGTCCATGAAGAAGATGATTCAGACAATTCACAGAAGGGGTTAAACTGGCTGGAAGCAGGAATACCAGAGACAGAAGGACTCCCTGTAAGGGAGGGAAGTTTCCCTTGCTGGTGAAATTAACAGCTGAAGAATTGCCTTGTAGCCATACTGGACTGCGAGCACTCAGGGCCACTTGGCACTTGGGCAGCAGAGCTGGGCTGGAGGATGGACCCAAGGCTGAGCTGAGGTGCCCTATGCACCGGCTCACAGGATTGGTGCTGGTGCAAGGGCATGTAAGGAATCAGCTCATGACATATCTTTGCAGACTCCTTGTAGAACCGCTTATGGTGGTAAGACTCTCCCCAATGTTCATTAATTTTTTTTATTATTATATTTAAGCACAAACATGTGTTTAATTCACCTCAAGGGGTACCATAAAAATTACCCAGCAACCTAAAGAGAAATGTTTTAATATTCCAACTCATATTTCTTACCTATGTTCACTTTTCTTTGAACACAAAAGTAGCAAAACAACAAGTTCTGCTCTTTTCCTGTTTTGCACATGCTACAAAATAGAAATACAGAGCAGAATGAAATACAGTGCTTTAGTACTCCTGTGGATCTTCTCAAATTTTGTCCTGAAGGCAGACTGCAGGGACATGACGTATGCCACCTCTGCTTGACACTTCCTGAGTTAATTGGACACACACAGCATGAGATTGCATTTATCTTTTGGTATTTGTTCTTCATGAAAGGAACTGGGCAACAATTTGAGGTGAAGAAAACTTATGCTCATGTGCAGAGATAGATACCCCATGTACAGTGCTCGGTGTAAAAAAAGTCTTGGAAGCACATGCATGAGTGGTTTTGCTCAAACTATATCTGGAGAGTTGGGTTTGACCCTGCTTCTATTGTACAAAAGTCAGGACTGGCCAGTACAGAACAGTATATTTTGTCATTGTTTACACTTCCGATTATATGAGTATCCATGATATTAATTACTGTCAAATGCAGCTAATATGAATATTTTGCTTAATATTCAGTTCACAAGGAAGTTAATGTGCCATTCTACTGAGTCTATTGATTTACACAATGTTATTATGATTCTCTGGTGAGATTTGATTAGTGCAGGTAAGTGCAGGGGTAAGGGGATGGATACCGGAGGGGACTCAATTTCTCGGGGAGTTTAAGGTGTGAGAGTGGCATATCTGGGATAGCTTAAACAAATAACTTGTACTGACACAGTAGAGACAAAGTAGTGTAAAACAACAGCCAGCTGGGAATTCAAGTTGCTATTAAACACAGGCAGGTACCACAGTTTGAACTCATTTTACAAAGTTTTCTACAGCATTGCGATGTGCTCACTGTTACAGTTACACACCCCAGTTAGCTAGGCACAGTGGTACAGTCTCAGCTTCAAAATGGTGTACAAACTTAGGAGGTTCACTTTGCCTGATTTAAGCATCCAGAAACTGGCAGCTAGTTCTAAACTTGCTCCTAAGCTTCCTTCTATAGTCAGTGGAGAACAAGAAGTATTTCCTGAAAAAGACATTTCAGATAGACGTCATAAATCACCGTCTGAAGGAAGCTCTCACACTCTCTACTGATTATGTATAGAAACCAAATTAATAGCTTCACCACCTAATTTAGAGATGGCTAAAACGAGATAAGATGAATTCCATGCATTTGAACTGTATCAGTCCTGGATAATTAACCTGAATTAGAAGAGGGCAGAAGTGGACTTTAATTTGTCAGCTCACAGCATATCTTTGAATATTCCTTATGCCATCATGTTTAGGGGTCAGAAGACTCCACAGGAGAGGTAGCTTGTTTAGGAATTGGCTACACTATCCTGTGGCAGACAAATTCATGAACTGACTGCTTTATTGGCATTGCATAGTGTTCATTATTTGGAGGTCCAAAACATCAAAAAGGTTGGGCTTGGTTATCTTTGCATTTTGAAATTTTCTCCTTAGAAAATGATATTTGAACATGTTGGGTAAATTATTCTCTTTTCATTTCAATAAACAGTTAAAAAGAAATAAATACAGAGGCAGCTGCTTATCTGGGACTGAAGACAAGTTTGTATTACATCTTATGCTCTCTGCTGGGTGCCAAACATCTTTCCACATGCTGGTTCATTGTTTAAGAATCTGAACATCTGGCCCAAGATCCAGCCAGACCTTTCCCTGGGGACTGCAAGTATAAGGAGTGATAACCTTCCAATCTTCCACCTCTCATTTCCATACCTCCTAGTTTCTTCCTGTTAAGAAATCGTCTCAGCCTTTTTTTCCTTCTCTTCCCTCTTAGTTTGAACTACATAAACACTAAACACAAAACAATAACTTATAAAGAATTCATATCTATATCATGCCTTGATCCTCATCTGTTTGTCCCCTTGCCTCTCATGGGATGTTTATTTTGGGAAAATACATCAGCTGTGGATTAGACATCTCTCCATGCTGCATAGACTCGTAGCAGAATCCTCCAAAGCATCATTTTCTTTTAACTGTTCCATTCCTGTGCCATGTAGTCACTAAATAATTTGATGCATGGCAAGTCTGAGACCAGATCCTTGTCAAAAATGTGTGCAAAGTTAGAGCAAAAGATGAAGACTGTGAGGTAGCTCCTGAGTTGGTAAAAAATGTCTGAGTCCCTGACCTCGACGGCTTGCAATATCAAAAGGTCTAGTCCAACCTTTTCTACTTGTATTGAAATTTTCACAGCTAAACAGATCCATACTGCAGAAAATGACCATCATCAGATAGGAAGGGAGAAAGCAGAGGTATGTCATCAGACTTTCTATTGTGACTCCTTCAGATTTGGCTTTCTGTCTTATGTAGTTTCCATTCACTATCCACCTAACTTTTTGCAAACCCTACAGCATTTTACAGACAACAATTACTGTTCACCTTTCCAAGGTAACATTGACTTAAATTATTGACACCTTAGTGTTCTAGTTCAACAACTGCCATGTCTGTCTCCTCTGTTTCTAAACCCTGAACAGGTTGAACCTGTATCATAAACCAGGCAAAAAGTACAATTCAAACACTGACTTATCATAAAAAACTTCTGTCAGTGTGCACTCACTTTGACACGTTGCCTTTCTCTTTCTTCTGCCACATAAATCTCTGTGTTGCCCAAAACCTGAAGAGTGTAGAAGAACATAGCAGAGATACACCAGCTAAGGGCAGTAGGCAGTAGTAGGTACTCAAAAAAAGATGTAAGAACAGGGTAAGCATACAGTGATACTTTCTCACAATTATGTTTCCAAGTTACAGCACCCTTTGGCTTAGTGGCTTTCTCAGCCAAAGTATTTATGTAAATCTTTCTGTTCTATATCCTTTGATGGGCTTTATTTCCAAGGAACCATATCACTGAGGTTCAGAAAGAAGAAACGGTGGTGCTAATAGATGAATAGACAGGAAGGAGAAAGGTGGCAAATAAGTAAAGAAAAAACCACAAACATAGGCAGTCCACAGATAAACTGTATCAAGATGAAAATTATGAACTCTCAGAGTTCATTGCATTTACGTGGCAAGGTTTTGGTAGCGGCGGAGAGGAGATGGGGGCTGCAGGGTTGGCCTCTGTGAGAAGACACCAGAAGTTGCCCCCACATCAGATAGAGCCAGTTTTAGCCAGCTTCAAAGGGGAGCCAATCAACTCAATCATTTACCCATTCAAGAAAGGGTAAAAAATGCTGCACAGCAGCTATGAGAAAGGAGTGAGAAAAAGTGAGAGAAACAACTCTGCAGACACCAAAGTCAGTGAAGAAAGAGGGAGAGGAGGTGCTCCAGGCACTGGAGCAGACATTCCCCTGCAGCCCGTGTTGAAGACCAAGGAAGCTGTGGCCTGTGGAGACCCCGTGCCGGAGCAGGCTCCTGGAAGGAGCTGCAGCCTGTGGAGAGAAGCCTGTGCAGGAGCAGGTTTTCTGGCAGGATCTGTGGCCCCTCTGGGGGACCCACGCTAGAGCAGTCTGTTTCTGAAGGACTGCACCCCATGGAAAGGACCCACACTGGAGCAGCTCTTGAAGAACTGCAGCCCGTGGGAAGTACCTACACTGGAGCAGTTCATGAAGGACAGTCTGCTATGGGACGAACCCCATGCTGAAGCAGGGGAAGAGTGTGAGGAGGAGGAAGCGGCAGAGATGAAGTGTTATGAACTGACTGTAACCATTATTCCCCGTCCCCCTGTGCAGCTCGAGGGGGGAAGGGGTAGATGAGTTGGGAGAGAAGTTGAGTGTGTGAAGAAGGGGCAGAGGAGAAGGTGGTTTTAGCTTTGTTCTTATTTCTCACTAACTTACTCTGTTATTAATTGGCAATAAATTAAATTAATCTTCCCAAGTCAAGTCTGGTTTGCCCGTGACAGTAATTGGTGAGTCATCTCCCTGTCCTTATCTTGACCCATGAGCTTTTTCATTGTATATTTTCCCTCTGTGCTGCTAGAAGGTGGAGTGATAGAGCAGCTTGGTGGGCACCTGGCAGACAGCCCAGGTCAACCTAAACCACAGAGTTATTAACATAACAGGGTTATGCTAATAACTTGCCCATTTTGCAAGTCCAGATCCAACTTTCCTTGCTGAAGACTCCTGTGGAAGGGAATTAAAGAAATTAGTAAATATTACCCTTTATAATTCTGTTAAGGTATATGGCTACAAAGAAACCAAAAAGTTACCATGCATTTCCCAGAGATTCCCTTCCCTTTTTTAGTCTACTACTTTTTAAGTCATTTTGGACAGACAATTTGAGAAAGTTTTTTTGGACTTTGAAAGAAGTAAAACCTTAACTAGAAACTCTAATGGAGTTGTTTATTTCAGACTGAAAATTCAATATTTTTGGCTCCCAGTCCTGTTCTCTACTTCATAGAACACAATTCTCTTTCTTTCTCAGCTTACAAAGAAGATTCATGTCTTAGAAAGCCATAATCATCCACTTTAAAAAATAAAAATAGAAAGAAAGAAAACCCGCCTAATGAATATAAATGCAAAAGACACTGGATTGCCAGATGAGTGAATTTGCTAATTCAGTATGTACATCTCTCCAGGCACTCTCTTTTATAGAGAAATTAATTCACTCCTTGTTCACTCTTTGGATAATCTGTTGGTCTATACAGTTGACTGCACTGCAAGGTAAAGATAGTTGGTAACATCCTGCAAACACTGGAAGACACAGTCTTGCTTTCCTCTTCTGCATGAAGGATCAAGTTTCAAACATTGAATTCTTTGGAGAATCTCCTCATAAAGCAATATGCTTCTAAAGCAGAAGTATGGCTTTTCTAAGTATATGATCACTGTACCTTGACATGTATAATCTCTTAAATGTCAGAATAAACTTAGCCACAACGACACTGAGTTTCTTGGCATCAGCAGGAACATAGGTCAATGCTGTGCATTTTTTTAACAACAAAAACTCTTGAACAGTTTTTAGGGGCCTTCTTCAATGTTTATAGAGTATGCAGATTCCCAGCTCTGGCATACCTTTCTCTCTTAGACAGGTTTTCTGTAACACATTCTTATCTGAGTTCAAAATAATAACCATAAAATATTCCAGAAAAATTATGCACAATGGGGATATCAAAGCTAAATTCCCTTGTTCCCTCTTGCCTTACAATATATTTATTTGTTTATTCTCTGACACGTTCTCCTATACACTTGAATGGAAATGTTTATTTTCTAGATTTATTAGTGTTTTCCAAGTAATTTCCTTTTTTTTTTTTTTCTTTTTGTAGCTGACACGCTGTCACATGCACTCTTCATCTGGTACATCAGTCAGTTCCTGAGGCAATGAACATCCGCCAGGTTGTATTTGGCAAGTGGAAGTGGTGAGCTCACACATCGGTGTGGATCCCAAGCAGGAACTTCCTCTCACTGAACTGCATCAAAAAGGGACAGATTTTCAAATGAATCAAATCAATACATATAAGCTTCTAGATCAGATCTTTAGCTGAAGGGTCCAAGCAATCAAGGTGTCTAAATCACCATCACAGAGGTTAATCCATGACACAGACAAAATAACATAGTTTCAGTGAACTCACCAGGAGGGATCATCACGTTCGTCCTCCTGATTTAACTGTATTAACATAAATAAATTATATCCAGACTCCCTAGGACAAATCCATTTGTTTACAGGCATTTTCAAGATTAAATTATTCCAGGCACCATTAATATGACTAAAATTGCAGATAGTATCACTTTAATTTATCTAAACCTGATTATTGTATTTTTTGGGGACAAAAGACAAAGACAAAATGAGCAAACAAAGAAAAATACAATCAAAAGACAAGGAAATAAAGTTGTACGTAAATTCTACATTTTAGCTTCAAATTGCAGTTCTACTATGATAGAACTTTTAATTCACCTCCTCAAGTTGAAAGTTTCCCAGATGTTAAGAGTTACATCCACACAGGTGGCAAGGATCACTTCAATTTTGGCAGAGCTGTATGCCTCTAAACTGATAAGGATCCAGACACTAGGTTTTCCTTTTTTTTCCCCCTTTAAAATCCTTGAGGGATGCAGCAATTTAGAAATATTTTGATAATGTCTGAAACTGCCTCTGAAAGGACAGATTGCATGAAAAGGGTGTCATCTGCTCTCTTTTTCAATTTTTACTCTATGAAGGCAGCAAAACCACCCACATATTTTTCTAACACCTGAGTGGTTATAGCACTCTGATTTAATTCCAGCCTCATCTCAAAGGGTTTCAGATTTAAAATTCTCCATTGCCAGGAATATATCCTAACTGCTGGCTTATAAGTTTTTCAAAGACAGCACATACTTCAGCCCTTCAGCTACTGCTATGTTATTCTGCAGAAAATAATTTGGATATGGTGGCGAGAATATAGAAATAAAGAAATGTTCTCTGTCTTTAAGTGATTAAAATAGTCACTTGAATATGAAAAGTCTGGGGTTTTAATCCATACGCCCAGAACTCGTTTCATCCTGCTCTTTTTATTTATTTATTTAAAGTTTTCATTCATTTCTAAAGTAACAAAGATTAGAACTATCTGTCAGTTTGTTAAATTTTAAGCTCTGCTGCCAAATCATACTTTTAATGAAAAATAGCATCTGAGTAAAAGGAAGAGACCAAAATTCAAGTGCCTTCTTGAAAAAAAAAAGACAGTAATCTTAGATTTCTTTGTTTTGGCCTCTTTGTCAGACAGTAGGCACATTTTGGCTAAAGAATTAATGAACAGCTTTGACACAACTCTGTAATGAGTGCTGCTTCTTGCCTTACAGGAGAAAAGAGGATCGGGAGGGAAGCAAGGGTACTATGTCATTTAGAGAACATCCTGGGAAGTGCTGGTGTTAAAATGCTAATCTAAAAATAGAGGGCAGAAGCTCTTAGAAAAACACACCTGACGTGTTTAGGTGATCTACCAAATAATTATTTATATTCTATCAAGTGAATAAGCAATATAAGCTAGAGAAGCTGTTTGCAGGAGAGAAGTCAGAGCAGTTTTTCCTCTGCTTGAAAGCTGAGACACTTGGATACGTCAAGGCATACTCCTTTTCTCAATGCTTCATTCATTTTTTTCTTTACAACAACATAAATTAAACAGGAAGGTAATAAAACTCTGTTCTTCCTTCTTAGATCTCACAGCAGACTACAGACTGCTAGCAAGAACATGCTTCAGGAAGGAAGTGATACCATTTTGAATATCTGAAGTGAAGGGAATAAAATGTTGATCTACTTCATCTGAAGACAGTGTTCTAAGTACCTGTCTATTGCATGAAAAGTTAGTTGCTTCTTTTAACATGGATTAACGTAAGTGGAGGTCTTTCTTTGCTATATTTTGGATGGATTAGAATCCAGTAGTTTTGACGTGAAGGCTTTTGGATGAGACACAAAGGGAGGGACTCAGTCTGAATCCCTAAATTTGGGTATCTGTAAAGGCACTAGGTGTATCTAAACTCCATTTCAGTCAGTGGATATCGTGTCAGTATGGTGCAGGTTGAAAATCCATTCAGATATTGAGATAACATGGGCTCAGTTCTGTTATCTGAACATAGGCATCTGGTGGCATTTAACGTGCCCTCACAAATCTGCAACATCTGCACAGGACTCACAGATCCGACACAGAAAGTTTAAGAGACCCACACCCTTCCAGATCAGACTTTGGGGATCAGATAAGATGCATAGGGAATCTCAAATGGCATTAGACGTGTTTAGTATATTAATCATGTCCTGTCTGTCTACCTTTGGGTGATCTGAATAGCTCACTAAGCACTACTGATAGTAGTAATACAATAAAAGCCCACACAGACACAGACAGGTAGATCAGCCATTCATCTGCTTAAAGATATGCATCCAGTACCTTATAAGATACTATATATCCTGGCTGGCCTCCAGCTGCTGTTGCAGAAGGACATAATTCTTCTGTAGGTATTGAACATTATCTTCCAGCTCAATGTAAATGTCTTAAATACCCAAAGGTACCTTTAGCAACACATGAATCCTACATTTAGGCAATTGAACTGAGAATCTACACTGAAACTGAGTCACCTCTTGTTACAGTAGTTTGAGTGGGCTAAGAACAAAAAATCCTAAATTTCTCTTAGAAACAGAATGTTCCGCAAGAACCTTGAAATGAAAGTACAAAGGAAGAAACAAACAAATGAAGAAATAACTCCAGCATTAGGTGAGGATTATAACAATTTGAAGGGTTGTACAATTTTAAGAAAAGTACAGTTTTAAGGATCATAATTTTGTACTTGGCTATCTAATTCTTTAATTGCAAATTCTCTGAAGCAGGCTGTTATTATGCCTGAATATTACCTAGCATGGTGTTGCTCTTAGATGCAGGCTCTGTGCTTTTTCATAATAGAAACAGTGAATAACAATAACAAATGTACAAACTGCTAGAGAACATAGCCCACTGCCTAGTAATTAGCTTGTATATATATATTATCCACATGGTGTCAATGCCAAAAGCTCATGTATTAAAGTTTAGAAAATATTGTCCTGGTTGTGCCAACAAATTCCCAAACCTGAGGCCAATTTCTTTGAAGAGGCATCTTTCTGGGTCAGAATTCAAGACACGTGTCTGCACACATTTCAGTATCCGGGTTTAGGTATAGTGTCTGTTGGGAAGACAACCCCATCTCTTCAAAGTACACAATTTTATTGTTGTGGAGACATACCTTGTCACAGTGCTAGCCATGGACTGATCATAAATATTTATGCTTTCAGCAAATGGAACAGCCGTGCCAATAAATACTGGTGTTTCATCTTATCTTTCAATATTTCATGAGTAGTATGCAAAAGCTGGATTGTGCTGTGACAGGTAAGACAATTCTCTTGAGCAGCATTGGCTTGGAATTCAGAACCATGGAAAGCTCAAAAAAAATCACAATCATATTGTTTTAATGTTTCCATTTCATAATCATTATCCTGTGTCATCAGGCTTGCAAGAGGAGATGTTCTAACTGGTCAGGACGTACTCTGGCTTTTTCAATGACTAACTACAGGCAATGAAAAGAGCTCATTTTTCCACAAACAAGAAATGACAAAGCATTTTAAGGTTAAAAAGGCTTTGTGTTTGGGCTTTTTTTTTTTTTTTTTTTTTTTTTTTTTAAGACTGTTTCTAATAATCAGGACAGAATGGAAGTCCTTTCAGGTTACAGAACATGCATCTCTCAAATATATTCCTTTAGAGTTACACCTAACAGGGTTTGTGCTGCCACTCTACACATTAGAAGTATAGTTTTCAGGAAAATATTATGATCACACAGCTAAGGGTAGACCTCTGTGTTTATATATACAGGCATCCACGTCTAAAATCCTTCCCAGACTCATTTATATGTTCAAAGGCACAGTGCCATAATATGATATTTTCATAATATTATAAAGGATTCAGTAGCCTCCCACCCCTAAGCTTTCCTTGATGTAGCAAGGAGATTTTCAGACTAATGGAGGTAGACAAGGATAGCACAGTAAGGCTTGGACAGCAAAACTCTGAAGTTTATTTTATTGTAAAGTGATCCTCTTATATTTGCCATAGGGTTTATTTTAAATGCCGCTGGGGTCAAGGTTGTGCTTCTACCACCTTCTGTGAATCAAGGTTGAGAGGCAAGTTTGATTACTACTAACATTGCAATAGGAAAAGTACTAGACTTTAAGATTACTTGTATTGACAGTTATATTGTTGGTGGGCCAGAAATCATGAGCAGCACATGAAAGAGTTCATTAATGGAGGATGAGAGTTCTCTTTTGGGGTAAGGGGTGAAAGCCAGCTAGAATACAAATCTCTTGATACAACTCAGTCACTCAAAACACTTCCAGTTTCACATTTCTTAGCATGCTGTAATTTTTTTGGTCTTCCCTACAGTGAAGAAAAGCAGGAATACATTATTCCAAGACCAAATGGAGATCAGAAATGGTTTGATCTCTACTTCCTTTTCAATGCACTAAAAGTAAAACTGATGCCTGCAATGATATTTAGCATCCGTCTGGAAGCTTGTTTCAACTACACCAAGATACCTGAGTTGCCTGTCACCTGTATGTTATCTCTAAGCTGCAAATGGTTCTTTATGTTGCTAATTTATTTATGTACAAAACACACAAGATTAGTCCAAACTTCTTGTGCAGTAAGGAAGTGGAGCCACCCTAAAAATGGGTCCCTGGACTATTTCTGTCTCCATGTATGGAGATGTCTATATATGAAAGCAAATATAGGGCTGCAGAAAAGTTTCTAATGTTATTAGACAAGTTGCACAGTAGCTGGCAGAATTTCCAGTCTCAAGACAAGGAACGTGACAGTGATTTGCAAATACATTGCAGAAAGACTTGTTGGGGACAGTCAGAAGGGAAAGTAATTCTATATCAATTTTCAGCAGAACTTCTTGGCTCTGAGCAGTGGCTGCAGATTGAGCCTAATGCCTTGCAACATAGCTGGTCAATGGGTATGACCTGTAATGTGATGTAAAACCCAAGCCTAGTAGTAGTATATATACAATTACATCTATTTTTACACAAAACCTGAGAGAAAAGAACCTTAAACTTGACTGTGATCTTCTATGAAGAATGCCATTATATGCTTAATGAAAAGTGGTGTTTATATATTGTAAGTAATAACAAAGAAGAAATGGTTACAAAATTAATAAAGAGATAAGAGAGAATATTACATGTACATATATATTTATATACATACACACATATATGCATATACAAAGAACCTAGTTTCATCCTGTATCATGTTCTGTCCATAATTCAGGTGCATGCATTGAAACAAAAACTTTCAGCTGATGATTTATCACCTCTATATTATACACTTGGACAAATTGCTCTTTGGTTCCTGTATTACTCCATTGCCTACAGAGCAAAGATGCAACTAGGTCAGCTTAGATGGTTAACTTTAATATGATTCATTGCTCAAAATGAATTAGCCTCATTGGACTTACATCCTGAAGACAATAAGAACATTATGAAGGCATGGACAGCTGCAATGGGCTCTGAAGTGCTGGAGCTCTGCAGTGGGCACAAGCACAGTGGTACCATGATGCTTGATCTGCCTGACCAGTGGTTCTCTCATAGGCCAAGGAATACTACCTTCTCCCTCGGTCCCTTGACTGCAAAAACGCTTTTGACTCATGTGGTATGGGTTAAAAAAAAAGGTTTTGCTTGACATGTCGCATTAAAATACCCCTTAATCACCTGTGAAATTGATGGCATTATCGGTATCTTTTGTCAGCTTCTCACTCTGTTATTTGTCACATTCGGCAATTTTTCATGTCAAGTCCAGCACCTTCCCATGTCCTGTTTGTTTAGCTTAACCTCAGGTCAGGACCTAGTCAGCAGCCTAATCATTTGCCTGCAGCCTGAACAAAGAAGTAATCAAATCTGAGGTTACAGGCACTGACCATCTCCAGAATGGATATTCTTTATTGCCTTCAAATTCTGGGTTGATGCATATGAGACATAAATGAGGAAAAAGTGTTTAGCTTTTCCTAAAGAGGTAGATGAATGGAGCTCAGTAATTCTCATATCCGTACTGTGGTGAGTGTGAACATAAAACCCGCTACAGAGCTTTAATGCATTTTGCCAACAGCAGCAGTTACTACAGGTGCCTTATAACTTGTAGATGAGTCACATTCTTGCAAATTGCTAGAATTGTAGGAATGTACTTAATTCAACGCCCATCTCATACATTTTATGTGTTTGCTTGAGTTGGAACATTCTGTCTTCAGCTCTTATAGCATGGATTTTGCTTGCAGAATCTTGGGAAGCAATGTACAATTTGGGCAGATACTAGAAAAAAAGAAAAAAAAAAATCCTCTAACAGAATTATTCTACTGAAGTATCTGTCTTTGGATCATATAGCTTGCAAACCATCAGTCTTTGGATATTAAAGTGCATTGTTTGTTCTTAAGAAATTCCCAAGTTATTTGACTTTTTCTCAGAATCTAAGGCTCAGAAAGACAATTTACAGTTCACCTTTTATATTACAAAGAATACAAATAGATTATTTTGATTAAACTTAAGATCTTAAAGCATAATAGGACCTTCATTTAGAAATAAGAAGCATTTACAAGATAATTCTGGACAGCCAATGTTATCTTTTATTTTCTTTTTTTTTTCCTGTCTCAACTTTCTTGAAGGTCATATTTGCATAACAGTTCAGATTGCCCATTCATCCAAAAAAAAATAGATTTCAGTCGGGTTGGAGATGCGCATACTGACACCAGAAATTTCTACACATCTTAGAGAAATATTAGTCAGATTTATTTCTTCACTTTTAAAATTGCATTGATATTTATTACAGTGTGTAATGACTGAATTATATGGTTGATTGTTTCCAGGTATTAGTGCAATATGAATATATTAGTAGTCACTTTCTTACTGCAATAAAGTACAAAAGCAAATGATATAAAACAGATTGAAATGGTGCAATATGTATTTACAACATCCTATAAATTAACGCCCAGCAAGTATGGAAAATATAGAGTAGTATGCAATGCTTCTTAACCTTGTTTCAACAATTGTGAAGGGCAGTTCTGCCCTAGCTTTTCAGTGACTGAGAAAATACGTAAGGAAAGCTAATAGGCAGTTTTGTTTCTGTGCTCATAAAAAGCTTTGTTATGATAGATTAGGAACTTTATATTGTATCCTTGCTCTGTTCAATAACACTCATTTGGTCAATTTATCATTGAAATTAAATGGTTCAGACAGAAGAGAAAAAAGGAAGTGCAAAAGAAATGTATGTTACAGTGGAAAGAAAATGCCTTACCAAGTCTCTGAAAGTGTGAAAGATACTGATTTCTTTTAGGAGGTTTGTCATCACTTTTTATGCTTTAAAACAAGATAGTTCAAAGAATTATTTTTGTGACAGCACAAAAGAAATCTAAGCTTTTAAATTCTAAATAGAGATGTGAAAACTAATCGCATTAATTGATCTCTAATTTGATGTCTCTATCCACCAATGGGACCATTGCTATAATGGATCAGTCACAAGAACCATCGTGTTTCTATGATCTTGTCTTTAAGTATGATGAGTTCCACCTTTTTCAAGATGAAATTTGTGACATTTTTCACAAGAGGAATATGCATTAGTCTGGCCCTGTAAAACTCACATCAAAGTATTCTGCACTCTACTTCCTGTGAAAAAGTTGTCGTTGCTTTTTTTTTTTAAATTATTTTGAAATTGTCATTTTGTAACACTATCAAATATCCTCCTCATACATTGGTAGACATGTGGAACAGATCTTCTTTATCAGCCTTTTCTGGATCATTCTTTATTTTAAATTTTTGATGATGTTGTTTCTGTGTTGTTGGTTTTATTATTATTCTCTGCCTCATGGGTCCTTTGTTTCATTTTGTAAGCAATTCCAGACTTTTCAGTCCCTTCTTTCTGAGAAACTTCTGGGTCAATTTTAGCTACTGTTCTCTTCTGAGATCCCTCTAATTCTGGAATACAGTTTAAAGATTTGCTTCCTTCAGTCAGCTGTATCAGAGCACTCTGAAAAAAGGGGGTTATTCAGCATCTGAACTATTCTTATAGCATACTGTTTGCTGGTGACATGAAAATCACCTAAGTGAAAAGTAAATAAATGCCAAATCTGCAAATGAAGTTGGGTGAACTGAGCTGGATTGTCTAGTAAACTAGACACATTAAAAAAAATGTTATCATATATACTATAACTACTTTACTATAAGACAACTTATCCATCCAGTAGAAAGTAATACGAGCTTATTTACATGTGAGGGAGAGTTCATCACTGAAAGAAGTTGTTTGGAAAAGGATTCAGGTGTTATAAGTAAGAAAAATATGTGTGGTGGTTTTGACCCTTGTGTCCTGGTTTCGGCTAGGATAGAGTTAATTTTCTTCCTAGTAGCTGGTACAGTGCTGTGTTTTGGATTTAGGACAAGAACAATGTTGATAACACACCGATGTTTTAGTTGTTGCTGAGCAGTGCTTACACTAGTCAAGGACTTTTCAACTTCCCATGCTCTACTGACTGAGAAGGCTGGAGGTGCACAAGAAGCTGGGAGGGGGCACAGCCAGGACAGCTGACCCAAACTGGCCAAAGGGATATTCCATACCATGTGACGTCATGCTCAGTACATAAACTGGGGGAAGTTGGCCGGGGAGCCATGACCACTACTCAGGGACTGGCTGGGCATCGGTTGGCAGGTGGTGAGCAATTGCATTGTGCATCACTTGTTTTGTATATTCTTTTATCATCATTGATATTATCATTATTTTTCCTTCCTTTTCTGTCCTATTAAACTGTCTTTATCTCAACCCACAAATTTTACTCTCTTTTTCTTCTGATTATCTCCCCCATTCTACTGGAATGGCTGGGGGAATGGCTGTGTGGTGTTTAGCTGCCTGCTGGGTTAAACCACAACACTTTGGCTGGACACCAGGTGCCCACTAGGCCGCTCTATCACTCCCCTCCGCAGCTGGACAGGGGGAGAGAATATAACGAAAGGCTCGTGTGTCGAGATAAGGACAGGGAGAGATCACTCACCAATTACCGTCATGGACATAACAGACTCGACTTGGGGAAAAATTAATTTAATTTATTGCCAATCAAATCAGAGTAGGGTAATGAGAAATAAAACTAAATCTTAAAACACCTTCCCCCCACCCCTCCCTTATTCCCAGCCTCTACTTCACTCCTGAATTCTCCACCTCCTCCCCCCGCAATGGCACAGGGGGATGGGGAACGGGGGTTGCGGTCAGTTCATCACACGTTGTTTCTGCTCCTCCTTCCTCCTCAGGGGGAGGACTCCTCACACTCTTGCCCTGCTCCAGCATGGGGTCCCTCCCATGGAAGAAAGTCCTCCATGAACTTTTTCAATGTGGGTCCTTCCCATGGGCTGCAGTTCTTCACAAACTGCTCCAGCGTGGGTCCCTTCCATGGGGTCACAAGTCCTGCCAGAAAACCTGCTCCAGCATGGGCTCCTCTCTCTCCACAGGTCCACAGGTCCTGCCAGGAGCCTGTTCCAGCACAGGCTTCCCATGGGGTCACAGCTGCCTTTGGGCATCCACCTGCTCCAGCGTGGGGTCCTCCACGGGCTGCAGGTGGATATCTGCTCCACCATGGACCTCCATGAGCTGCAGGGGAACAGCCTGCCTCACCATGGTCTTCACCACGGGCTGCAGGGGAATCTCTGCTCTGGCGCCTGGATCACCTCCTCCCCCTCCTTCTTCACTGACCTTGGTGTCTGCAGGGCTGTTTCTTTCACATATTCTCACTCCTCTCTCTGCTGCTGTTGTTCTGCCATTTTTTTTCCCCTTCTTAAATATGTTATCCCAGAGGCACTACCACCGTTGCTGATGGGATCAGCCTTGGCCAGCAGCAGGTCCGACTTGGAGCCAGCTGGCATTGGCTGTATCAGACATGGGGGAAGCTTCTGGCAGCTTCTCACAGAAGCCACCCCTGTAGCCCCCCCACTACCAAAACCGTGCCACGCAAACCCAATAAAATGTGACATAATTTTTTTGAGTGATGAGTATTCCAATGCATACAGATTTCTGTTTTATTGCTTATTTATAATATTAGATCTGAAAAGGGGTGTGTGGTGGATTAACCTTGGCTAAGGGCCAAATCTCACCCAGCTGCTCTTTCACTCCCCCTCCTCAACAGGACGGGGGACAAAATAGGATGAAATAGCTTGTGGGTCAAGATAAAGAATCATAGAAACATAGAATCATTAAGGTTGGAAAAGACCTCTAAGATCATCGAGTCCAACTGTCAACCCAACACCACCAGACCCACTAAACCATGTCCCTAACCAACACATCTACACATCTTTTAAATACCTCCAAGGATGGGGACTCAACCACTTCCCTGGGCAGCTGGTCCAATGTTTAACCACTCTTTCAGTAAAGAAATTTTTCCTCATGTCCAATCTAAACCTCCCCTGGAGCAACAAGAGGCCATTTCCTCTCGTCCTATCATTTGTTACTTGGGAGAAGAGACCGACACCCACCTCGCTACAACCTCCTTTCAGGGAGTTGTAGAGAGCGATGAGGTCTCCCCTCAGCCTCCTTTTCTGCAGGCTAAACAACCCCAGTTCCCTCAGCCGCTCCTCATCAGACTTGTTCTCCAGACCCCTCACCAGCCTCGTTGCCCTTCTCTGGACACGCTCCAGCACCTCAATGTCCTTCTTGTAGTGAGGGGCCCAGGACAAGACAAGACAAGGACATCACTTACCAGTTATCACAGGCAAAAAGGACTTGACTTGGGGAAAACTAATTTCACTTGTTGACAATTAAAATATATTCAGGTAGTGAGAAACAAACATTAAAACAAACTTCGCCCTCCCTCTTTCCCAGGCCCACCTTCACCCCTTTACTCCCGACTCCTCTCCCCACGAGGGGCACAGGGGGTGGGGAGGGGGGTTGCGGTCAGTCCATCACAGCCCCTCGCGGCCGCTCCTCCCTCCTCACACCTCTCCCTGCTCCAGCGCGGGCCCTTCCCCGGGCTGCAGCCCTTCAGGGACAACCTGCTCCCGCCTGGGCTCTCCACGGCCGCGGCTCCTGCAGGAAATATCCCCCTGCTGCGGCCTGGGGCCCTCCCCGGGCTGCAGGGTGGGTCTCTGCTCCAGCGGGGTCTCTCCAGGGCCGCAGGGGATCCCTGCTCCGGGCCTGCAGCACCTCCCGCCCTCCTCCTCCTCTGACTTTTGTGTTTGCAGGATTGTTTCTCACACATTTTCTCCTTTACTCCTCACTGTGCCTGTGTGGTGTTTTACTCTTCCTCAACCGTGTTTTCACAGAGGCTCCACTAGACTTGGAAGAGAAATAAAATCCCTATTTTACTTTTAAAGCAGGTGTACCTGATAAATGCACCTAGGGATTTGCAAAGGAATATTCTCCACAATAAGCTCGTGATGGAGGTTGCAGTGAAGTTGAAATAAAAAGCTTAGTTATGGTACACAGGAATAAGAAAACTGTGTCTTCACTTCTGAAGTTTTTGTTTTGTTTTTTCATTCTGTAAAAGACTGGGGGACTGGTTAATCTTACAACAGTATGTGTAAGACTGGAGGTCAGGTTTTCAAAAAAGTACAGAGTCTACGTCAGAAGTGTGAAAAATTACAGAATGCCTTGCTTTAAACTGGAAAAACAAAAGAAGATTGAAAGTTAACTTGCTTATAGTGTAGAGTTATCTTCATGGACAGAAAATCACAAGTAATAAAGACCACCTCACCGTAGTGGAGAAAGTCATAACAAGAACCAAAAACTAGAAGCTAAAGTCAGAAAAAAATTCCGTGAGAAGTTAACTTCTTAACAGTAAAGGTGGTTAAGTATTGAAACAGGCTACTAAAGCAAATGAGATAATTTCCATGGCTTCTGTCTTCAGATGAAAAATGGGATGACTTTCTGAAATATTTCCTTTAACCAAGCTCAAGTTATTGGGCTATGGGTTGAAATATATGCAATCCAAGAGTACTTTTTTGCTTTAAAGACTCTGAATTGTCTTTCAGTAAAAAAAAAAAAATTCAGCAAAATGATATTTTTCATGGAAAACATTTCTTTCCTCAAAAATAAGTGATTTATTAATATGTTTTTCATTGTTTGCAATGAATTTAATACTGAAAAAAGTAGGTGCAACTAAGGTTTGAATCAGCTCTCTAAGGAAGTCAGTATCTTTGTCCTTCACCGTAAATAGCCTCAGTTAATCTGATTTGCTCTTAGAGATTCAAAAGAGGTTTGTAGTTGACACTGTCTATTCTTTTCTGTTCTTCTTGAACTTCTCTATTTTTGATTGCTTCTAAGACCCACAAGGCCTTGTCAGATCACCTTATATGCTGGAGCTGTGTTACTATTATACTAGTTAAGGGAATTATTGATGTTTTTTTAACAGCACCCTCAGAAATAAATATATCACCAACAGCTGCAAGAAAGTGGCTGTTCTGAGGATGGCCTGTGACATCAATCTGCCATACGGTCCAAGTCTGTGTATATGTACAACATGACTCTCAGGTTTTAGCATAAGTAGATTCTTCTATCACTGGATTTATGAGTCTGTCTTCTCACAGCAGTTAATCATTTAATGTATAAAAACATGGCAACAGCTGTTGTCATAATACCGTTAAGTGATGTAAGAAATGTGATCGCCTTCTCCAGCTGCTCCAGCCGAGGTTTCTGCTGCCCAGTTGCTGGAGCCCAGGCTGGTGCCCAGACCTGGGGTCTCTGCCCAGGCTGAGGGATGCAGCTGCCGCTTTCCCAGTTGCAGTTTCAACCAGTAACGAAACAGAGCACGTGTCCCAGAGACAAACACACAGGCAGAGACACACAGACAGACACAGAGGACAGTGACATGGCTGATCACACAGACTGCCACAGACAAGGCGCTGCTTTCAGCGGCACCTACATACAGGACTCACATACAGCATAAACACAGCCAGCCAGGTCCCCTCCTCCTTTTCGGCTGGCAGAGACAGAAGGTGACTAGTGGTGGCACACAAACACACCACTCTCTAGGTTCACAAGCACACACATATTTGCAGATCCTTCGAATATCGCACAGCCCCTCTGTTCACCCCGCACCCCTGCTTGGATCCCAGGCCACTTCAACCACCCCACTGGTCCCCTACTTGCCAGCTGGTCCATCTTGATGCTCGCTGCAAACACACACACACACACACACACACACACACGCACACACACAGAGTCGTCCTTTGTGCACTATACAACTGCAGGCCCTCCTGTGTGTACCAGGATAGGCCCCCCACCTGCCTGATACCCTGTCCCAGACCCGAGGTCCCCCTGCTTGCCAGCTGGTCCAGCTTGACGTTTTCTGGTGAATACACACGCATTGCCCACACACACCAGTATTGGGGATGATACAGACACTCGCCCTGCCCCAGCAGCTGGCACCAGGCACATGGGTGCCTTCTCCAGACACTGTCCTTCCACATACTCTTACAAATACCTTTAGTACTTTAATAGTAGTTCTGCACCTATGTCAAACTGCCAAATGAGGGATCAACAATCTGTTGTCCTAGGGACAGTTCACACCCATAATGAAATTATATTCCCAGCCTTCATGATTTTACAGTTTAGTATTGTAAGAAGAAATTAAAATAAAGAACTCGAGGGAATAGATTAGAGTAATCCAAGGTAACAATAAAATTATTAAATTTCCTACAATAAACAGTGATTGTAGCGCATCAGCTGTCTAAATGAAGCCAAGTGCATCAGTATCAGGGAACATTAAAGAATAATTTATATCTCTGCCCTTCCTGTGTAAGGCATATTTAAGAGTGGAACTAAAGCAAAAGAACAAGGAGCTAAAGGAATCAATCATAGTTTGAACTCAATAGGTTTATACATTTGTAGCTCTATTATGTTGGTAACATCTCAAATCAGTTTCTAATTTTATTAGAACCCAAAGAATATTGTCTTCCTCAAAATCTCTGATAGACTATACTGAAGCCTTATGAGAATTTAGTTTCTTGATTATATTGTTATTTACATCACACACCAACTATGAACCTTATATTTGGACTTTGTATGATTAACAATTCACTGATAATAATCTCTGGTACGAATTAGATGTCTGAGCTTCTTTGTAAATGCACATTACAAGATTTTCCTCATCCTACAGAGCTGATAGTAAAAGCACACTTTGACCTGAAGTACAGAATTTTTTTCTCATCTACTGCTCCCATAAACACCGAAGAGAACTTTGAATGATCAGCTTTCCAAAAGAGAAATTAAAGGCAAGTCACTTAATTACCTCATACTTTCATCCTGGATTATTTCAAGAAAAACCTTGTAAGATACTCCACTACATTTCATGTAGGACTAACAAATTGTATAATGCAAAAGAGGGCAACAGTCATAATATTCAATTATCAGGAACATGTATAAGCTGTGACAGTGACAGACATTAAAGTCATTGCAGTAGAAAGCCATTGGCAGTGGTTGATTAACTCTTAAAAAAGCTGCTTGAATAATTAATTGGTTTCCAGTCTCCATATAATTAGTGGGTATATTTTCAGTACCCAGATGCATATCAAATGATATATGTATTTCTCATTAAAAAGCTTTAAAGTTCATTTCTTTCCTAGCAAAAAGGAAACTTCTTTAATTTCAATGAGCAAACTTCTCTCCCCAAACATCAACCGACAACTAAACCTAAACAAAACTGTGAAATTCGAAACACATCTGAACGTCCCACTCTCCAGTAGTACTTACATTTACTCACATTTTGCCTTTTACCCCTCTTCGTCTTTCCTCTTTAATCCAATCTTCCCTGAATTTAGTGGCAAAGGTTTCATAGGTATCAATGGTGTTGGTGTCCCAAACTAAACATGCCTAGCCAACTTGCTACACAAATGTAGAAATTGATCCTACCTCTACTTCAGCTGTGTTTTGAAACTACATAAAATGACCATAAGGGAAGGAACTATTCACCCATCCTTTTCATAATCTCCTCCTACACCCTGTTTCATAAGTCTCCGGATGATATAATTCAGCTACATATCCAATTGGTGAACTCCTGATCAAGATGTTTATCAGAAATAACAGATTTATTTTGCCTAACTTCAAACATCTGCAATCTAGGGATCTACATCTGAACTAGTGGATATAGGTTCCCTTTACAGTTAAGAGGCATTTTTAAAGCTAAAGTCAACTTCTTATTTTAAGCATGTACTTAAGGATAAGTAGATTTTTTATTTTAGATTTCTCTATGTCTTAATTTTTTCTGATGGCACTGTAAATAACTCAGTTGAAAAAGTATACAAGAATTGTTTAAAAATACTATCATATTTATGAACGTTCCAATATCTTAAGATCCACACTTATATATAAATGTATGTAAATAAAAATGAAAGTATATACAGTAATTTACTAACATATGCACAGGCATTTTTCATAAGGTGTTAAAAAATTCTACTACTGAAGAAAAAAAGAGTTGGTATAGAAAATGGTATTTGAGGTTTGAGAAGTTCTGGTATAATCAACCAGGTTATATTGTCCAACATTTCAAATGCAGTATAGCTATTTCTATGGTGATATGACAGATCCAGTTCTGAGCAGGGTTTCTTTAAATATCACCACTTCTTCAGCTTAATTTCATTTTTTAGAAAAACAAAATATATTCTGTCGCTCTTTGTTCTGTTCATAGCACGTTCAAGCAAAATCAGAACTGGCATCACTAGATGAGTAATCAAACAGGTGGCATCCAGACTAGTTTTTGATGTGCGCCCAGAGAAGATGTGATTGCAGCTGGCAGATTATTTTGCATGCCAAGTAAGTCTGATAAAGACAAGCAATCCTTTCAAAACAAAAACAAAAAACCCAAACAGATGAAAAAATAAAAAAAAAAAAAATAAAAAAAAAGCAAGGAGCAATTTTTGAAAACAGAGGAGGCTTTATTGTTGGAGATTACAAGAAGCCTGGCCCTCTTGGCTAAGCTTTTTGAATATTTCTCATGAGAAAGAGCCTAGTTCCTGCCTTGGCAAGTCTACCTCTGTGAACTTTGAGGAACTGCATGATTTCATGGCTTAGAGCACTCTCCGCTGCCTTTTAGGCATCATTATGTCTGTCTGGATTTCCAGAGTAACTCAGCCAACAGTAAAGAATAGAGAAATATTGGATATGATCTTAACGAATACAAATACAGAGGATAGAACAATGCTTTACTTAAGTGGAAGAATTGGAGTCAAATGTATTTGGAAGGAAAACAGCCCATCTCTGATCTATTTTCAGAACGACAAACCCAATCCCTTGGAGAAATATGATAACAACTTTTGTCTTTTTATAAATTTTCTATATGCAGTGGAGATCAAAGTGATGTCATCATAGGGAGGAAAATTCCTGTCCTGTACTTAATATTTTCTCTAATGTTATACATAAAAAAAAGTATGTTATCATGAGATCAATCTTCCTCCACAATCCATTACTGTAAGAAAAGACATCCCAGAAATGTCATGAAGAATGAAAGAATTTCATACCTTTGGTTTGAGACCTCTGAGGATTTGGTTAGAATTGAAATGCAAATACCTCCACATTGAACAAATTGAAAATGACATTAAAATGACAGCTCTTCTGAGGTCTATCTTGCTTTCAAAATTCCTGAATAACATGGCTAAAAAATTCAAATTGTAAAAAAAAAAAATAATCCAAAGGTCTATTTGCAAAACCAAACACACAAAAAATGAGTACTTCAAGCATGTTTTCATTTCTAAGAAGAAATCTAAGTATATAAATATAGACACACATACCTATTTTTTAACTTCTAAAAGTATCACTCTAAAAATAAACATGTTCCTTTAAAACTTACTTCTCAACTTTTAATTTACCTCAATCTGATTTTGAACCACTAAACATCAATTGTTATACTAATAATTGCACTTTATTTTTATGGTCACAAAGTGTTTTTCTTTAAAAGAAAGACCACCATATTAGCAATTTATTTAACAATTTAATAATATTTAACAAAGGATTCTAGTTCCTAAGGAATTGTGTTTTGTTTCAGTTAGTACATTTTCTTCTAGTAGACTTAGCTACATTTTTTGTCTTTTTTTCACTTATGAAGAAGAAAAGCACTGTCAGTAAGAAATTATCTTATATTACATATAGTCCCAACAGTTTAGATACCCACACAATGGCTCTGAAAAATGATGTGATAAAATGATCTCTTAAATATATAAAGTGGAAGCAAAAAAACCCCGGGGCTTCTGTGTCAAGTTCTGCTGTTATAAACTTATATTTTGTTGGATTCATAGACAACGGAAAGCAGATGTATAAGTCCTGATTTAAAGGTGACTAAAAATTCAAGAACGTTCTGTGTCATGAATGGTGTTTCTGAGGTCAGTTTGGTAGATTCTCTTATCTTCAATCCTCAAGCCTCACCTTGTGTAGAGTTATCATACCCCTGGGTTACTTTTCCCAAAGACTGTTAGTCAAATTCTTCTACCAAAAGTAAAGTTTTTCTTTCAGAGGATATGATGGCGTCCCGTGAGTGCAATGATAACTGTCCCAGCCGAGATCCCAGGGCCTGCTACAGAAAAAGTTATCCTTTGTAACACAGGAGAAAAAAAGGTCTTCACATCTGGATAACATTTCTTTGCATTTCCTTTGCACAATTATCAATAATCCAGTACAATACAAATCAATGGGCAACCAGACTTGATATTTGATGCATTCCTTTAAACCATATTTTCTAAATATAGACTGAACCTTTCACAGAACCTATATTTCAATACTGAAATACCATTTGCATGGAATACTTATTATCAGCACATCAGCCATCTACCTGAAAATAGTATCATTAAAGACAAGACTGTAGGTGATATTCGCAAAAGCAAATGACATCAAAGAGATAATTAAATTATACTTTTTGTTTGTTTGTTCTCTAAAGAGCACTGTCAACTGTTGAAATAACCAGGGGCAAGGAGAAGTTGTCTGACACCTTGCATACTGATCAAGATCTCAAACACTGAACACTTTATTTAATATAGAAACTGATATACACAACATGTCTAACAACACATTATTTTATTTTGCTTTCTCTTTGTTCTTGCAAATTATTTTTGTGCAGAACCTCACATTCCATATGATATTTATTATTCAATATTCTTAAACATCACACTGAGTGTCCTTAAATCTATGGGAACACAAGAAACTTGCTGCTTCTTTTGTTGGTACTCTGGAGGTAAAAGGTTTGAGGGGGTGGTTTTGGCTGCCACCCTATTATATTCATTTGAAGTTGTTCAAGGGTTTCTTTTCTGCATATTGCCTACTGGGTGGTTCTTTAGCACAGTGAATTTGTGATGTTTTGTGCTTCTTTGGGCAGTACAACAAAAGCTTTTAGAAGCATCTTTTGAAAATGGCTTAGGTGCCTTTACATTGAATACTTGAATGGATCAATGCTAATTTACATGAGATAAAGATCTGCTTTATTTTTGGTCCATATTATATGCATTGCCTGATTACATTATTACCACATATTTAGGATTCATATCCATGTGATATATCACTTTTCTGTGAAGATTCATATCACTGAAGGCACAGGTTGAATTGTTTTAGTGGTTTGTAGACTATCCAGTCATATTAGTCACTATAAAAATGAGTAGGTTTTGGTCTCCAAGTCTGCATGTAAATTAGTGAGATAAGAAAAGAAGTGACGGGTTATGACTTGGGGTTTTCGTTTCTTCTTTTTTTTTTTTTCCCCCAAAAAACAAATTAAGGGACAGAGCAACAAAATGGCATTTCAAGGACGTATTAAAAGCATAGGGAAAATAGAGTGAAAATCCCCTGGATCCCATATTTGCACAGATCCCACCTATCCTTAACCTCCACACACTTTTCAACCAAATGTAGATTCATAACACCAGTATGGAATAAAACAGAAGTTTAGTTTTTGTATTATAGCAAGACTAGGGATGGCAGCCACAAGACCTAGCACACATGAACTGAGGATCTATTAGATATGGCCAAGGGTTCACCTCTTGAAATTTCATGCTTACAAATATCACAGAGCTATCAGGTCACAACTAAGAACTGGGAACGGAGAGTAGAAACCCTTTCACCTAACTTCTGCCATCTAAAAATTAGATGCCTGATTCAGGCATGACATCTGGTCTTCCCCTACAGGTATGAAATCCAGCCCCATTAGAAGATAGTCCCCCTGTGCATGTGACAGCTTTCTCCAACATCCGTAGAGTTTAGTTCAGTAGCTTAGCTTAGATATCTCAGTTGTAAGTGACTACAATGAGATGAAGTAAATCCCATCCCAAAAGTGGGAAGAGAGAGACAGGTTCCTTAACCAGGCCTTACCTGTAAATGACTGTGTGCACTTTTCTAGTCTTTCAGAGAAACCGAAAACAGATTTATGTAAGTCAGTCACCTGTTTTGCTTTGTCCTGTGGGGCACCGAGATGTTTAGTTACAGCTTAGAGAAGGTTAAGAAAACTACCACTGTGATAGTATACAGTACATGATTGCCCCAGAAAATGTGGCTAAAATGACTGTTTTTAGCAGGTATTCTGTGAATGTCTCAGGATCAGATCAAAATTTCCAGTGTGACTATTTACCTCCAGTGTGCTGTACAGAACTGATGATCTTCCTTTCTTGCCTTTAAGCAAACACTGTTTTCAGTTGTATCTTATTTCCACTTCAGTCTTTTTCATTATGTTCACATTTCTGTATCCTTTCTGATTTGAACAGTAGAGCTTTCCTTAACAGCAGAAGAAGCTTAGTTATTTGGTGCCACATTCGGAGCTCAAGTACACCTATATAAATTCAAAATAAACCACCAACATCAGCAGGGTTACTCTGAGAGTAACCTGATGTCACTGTGAGGTGTACTGGTGCTCTACATCTAATTACAAGAACACACTTTGAATGGTTGAATTGCAGTTGCTTTTATGAGGAACAAATACATCTTGTTCTTTCTACTTAAGCAGTGTAATAAAAATAGGATTATTAGAACTGTGTCAAGTTGTTATGACAACCTGAATTTGGTCCCTGAAAAATTGTGTCTGGTTTCACTTGAGTATTAATAAAAGCTTTCCAGCTGAAGAATGCTGCTTAAATTCTAGGCAGGTGAAGCCTCTGGAGAGTAACTGGTGTTGTCAAAACATGTAGCAGTCATGATGATTGTGAATAGTAGAGACTCATTGCTCTGATAAAGAACAGTAGGAGAAATGGGCAACACTCAACTTCAGCTTCTGCACTGGCTGAGTGATTGATCTATGAGGCCACAGCTCTGCTGCAGGTGGGTTGTTCAAATGAGCTGTTAGGATCTTCTAGTCCTTCGTCCCTTAAATCCAGCTTTCCTCCCTCCTGACAAGTTTCAGGGAAAGTTACTGCCCTCCCTCAACTGCATACTTTCTCATCCATGCTCCACATTTTGTTGCTCAAGGCCAAAGATCAGAAGATGGTATGAGGGGTCTGGAAGTTCTAGTAAACCTGTCAAATAGAAAGAAGAGGTGAAGAGGCAATCCTTTTTATTTCTTCTCATTGTCCATGCTCAAAGTTTCTGCCATGCCTTCAAAACAGTAAGCAAAAAGCCAACTTCTATATAATCCCTGTAGTTGTAGTAGGAAGACTTCTTTTCTCCCTGCAGTGTAATATACTAAGATGAACAAGTAGTCAGAGAGCAGGAGGTCCCACGTACGTCTCCATCTTTCATTCAAAAAACATATAACTAAGATCTAATCCTTAAACTAGTGAAAATTAATATTAGGTAGTGTGCACCTTCTTTTGCACAAAACCTTTTTCTTTGGCTTAAAATTCAGTATTAGGGCATCTAGTTAATGTTTTGAGATTTGCATCCATTTTTCTGTATATTCTGAAGTAAAATAAAATAAACCAATATGGGAAATATTTACTTTCTATTCTTTAACAAAACATTTAGGATTTAACACTTTGAAACAATCTGTTGCTTCAAAATTTCCTTTGGCTGGTATTGCAGACAAAACTGACAAAAAGATTTTTTTTTCTAAATTACAGTATTTCATTTGATTAAATGTACTTCCCCCATCCTTTCATTTTTTTAAAATAATATTATTTTTATTTATAATGTACATTTTTATTTTTCAGTTGCTGGTAAATCAAAAAATATTATTTCCCTACTTATATTCATGACACTTAATTACTAGATTTTACTACAATAATTCAAAATAAAACTATCCTTTCTACCTTAAGTTACTTTAAAATTTTAGTGACTGAACCAATACTGAAAGTCTCATCTTTTTAACATAATTTCTGTCATTTGAGACTGAGGTAATTACTTTACAGGAATATTAAACCAAAAAGTCTGAGGTGAACAAAATGTTTGCCATACAAATGTTTACAGAAAAGTCATTTTTTTCACTGAATGGAAAATTGTCCTCTTTCTGGTTTGTATTTCTGAAATTGTATACAGACCACTAAAATTTCACATCTGTTTGGTATAACTACAGTGACACATTTTTAACAGGCCATCCTAATGCAAGAGCTGTAGTTGTATTTATAATTCATGCCTGGTCAAGGTAGAACTCCAACGGCAAAACCAAGCCATGTTCAAAAATGACAAGTTTCTATACTGAGTTTTGAAGATGTGGCACCAAACTACTGCATATTATAAGTGAAGATGATTGCATGGAAACACGTTCCTCCTGATTACTGTACCTGTGGAATCCATGGGAGACCATGAGCGATTTACTGCGCTTCCGCTCAGTGCAGCACAGTAAATTGTTTTCACCATAGACTGAAGTTTTTTCCCATAGGAATCATCAAAGGCCTTTGCTGATCCCCAAACTATGTTCTGATGGGGCTGTTAGCAGCTCCTCATATTTACCAGAATAGAGATGCTGTCAGCTATTGTTGCTGGTTTTTCCTGTAATTTATAGAATGAGTAATGTTTTCATTGCTACATATAGATGCCTGTGTGTATGTACACACATACATATGTGTAAATAAGCATATGTATATCAAATAGGTGTGTATATGTGTATATATATTTATTGTACAGGGAAAAAAACAACAGATTTTTATATGGGAGTATATGGAGTTATGTATATTTATGCATATTGTATGTATGTGTATTTCTATAGATAATATATGTCAATGTGCTTTCCTGTGTGTATGTCTGTGCATATCTTTTGATTCATTATTTTCTCTTTATACAGATATAAGTTCAGTAATGAAGCAATATAGCAACAGAAACAGGGCTTCCTGTACAAAGAATATTCTTACCCCATCAGTAAAAAATAAGCACATAATTTCTCTCAAACTCCTTTTCCGCTCTGCTCTTCTATTCCACCCATTGCCATATCTCTCCTCTGGCTAATTTCAACTCCTAACTTTTGTCCTTTGAATCACACTACATCAGATTGCTAAAACTGCCTAGACAGTGCAAATACCTGGTTTTGGATCCTCTGCTGGTTCAGAGGTGCAGTTGTACCACAGATCTACATCTTCTCACAAAGAAGGACTATGTCTACTAGAACTAGCAAAGCACGGGAAACTGAATATATATTGCCGGGTAATATACATTCTCCTAGCAAGATTGTGATCCTAGATTGGTACAACAATCTCACAAGTTGAGAATTATAGCTCTGCAATGTAAGGTCCAAACCCAACATAGTTCTGAAGTAAAACAGTATTTCTTTGAAGCTTTTCTGTTGGCAGCTTGGAGCCCTTACATGAGCTGTTCGCAATGGCAGCTCAGCCATCGGAACAGTTGGCTTCCCAGGCTGCACATGCATCTGTGTGATGTATGTGGTCTGAAGCAGTCATCTGATGAGACGGGCAGCAAGCTTCCCCAGCTGTGGGCTGACAAGAAGTACCAGGTCCTGGAGTTGTCACCCAATAAGTGGCATCCCTCAAGTAATCTGTCCACAAACTGGGCAAGCCTCTCTTGAACCTGTTTTTTTTTGTTTGGTTTGGTTTGTTTTTTAAGTTCACTACAATTGTTTTGTTTGATGTTTTTTCACAAAACATTTTGATTTTAACTAATTGCCCTTGTCACGTACAAGCCTTATCTGTTTGAGATCTTCAAAGTAGTTCCAGCTATAAAATCATGTCTCTTTTTTTATTCTTACTTTTTTATTGGTGAACAGTGGTAAGCATGTTATAATAGACAAAACACAAGGATAATTCTACACTGTCACAATGTGCATCTTTAACCTTGAGATGTTACAAGACTAAAAGAGTAGGAAATGAATAATCACATTTTCTTGGAAGTAATTTCTTCATTTACAGCTGTAGACTGAGATTTGCTATGATGATTCAGCTGACAGGGTGGAACGTGATGAGAAATGAGAGTAAAATGGCTGTAGGCCAAACCCATAAAAACAAGGTAGAAATTTTCCACAGAATCACATTTCTAAGACAGACATATGCATAATGCTTTACATTACATGTAAACATTTATTGATATTGGTATCCAGTAACTGATAATTCTCAATGCTGGAAGCATTTTGCCAGAGATATTCAAGCTAAAACTAAATTTTGTTTTCAGTGCATGGTTAGAAAATAAAAATATTGCCTCAAGGATAAATCACAAACTTTTCCTTCAGGAGCTATTCATAAATAGTAAAAAAAAAAAAAAAAAAAAAAAATCTGGTGACTCCTCTTAATTTTAGTGCCTGTGGCATTAACAGAAGAGCTAATGAATATGGGAAGACTTGGAGTTAAACTTGGAGTTTTCTTTTCTTCTTGCCCTGCTCTCCATCTGCTACCTTGGAATCATAACCTTTTGGTTCCTGTAACACAGAACACATCTATAGACCAGTGTCACAATTTACCCAAGAGACCTGTTTTGGGAGATTTTAACTTTTAGCAGAAGAGCTTTCGATGGTTTGACGGGATGTTACACTGCCAAATGGAAGATCTTGCAATGGAGTGGAATGAATAATGGATGTCACAGATCTTGTCTATTTTTATTGTCAGTATTGAGTGAGAAAGGACTAAAATCCATTTTTGCCTTTCATTATCACCTTATGGTTACTGCTGCCTAACACCTGTGGGAAGGGTATCTTGATGTTTTTACATAATAGGCAAAGTACCTCAGCATGGACTGCAGCTGCTTCAACACTGGATACTTCACGGTATTCATTTAATCTCTAATCATTACTACAGATGTTGCTACTTATCCTTCAGTGAGATGTATTCTATTGAAATTGTGGAATATGTTAGCACAGCTGTGATTTTCTTTAGTTTTCTCCAAATATTCCCCCAAACTAAACACACACACAATCAGAAACAGTCACGTACATGTAAATGCACACACATACGTGCATAAATATACAAAAAGTCACAAACACATCAACACTTCAGTTGCTTATTAGTCCTTCTGATTCTATGGAGGTCTTACGAATCAGCAAAATTTGTTTGATTTGCTGCTGATCAAATGGACAGAGTGGAGTGGAAAATTTTATAAACACCTTAAGGAAATATAATTATATAAGGCAACTCTAAATTCTCCTTTATTGTATAGATACAACCATCAGAAAAAGTCTGATACAAGTATTTCATAGGCCAAAAATGAGCTTACATCAGCCAATGCAAAAGAAGATACTGGAAAAACCCAAACCAAACCAAAAAAAGTGCACCCAAACCCAATAATAGTAATAATAATAATAATAATAAACCAAGGTAACATGAACTTACTGCATTTTTAACTTTGAACACGAAAGATATGGTTAGCACATCAGGGAAGAAACAAGTGACCGGGAGGGAGATGGCACTATTTTTCATAGTAACTTAAAATTCTGCTAAGGGTTGAGGCACACTGCTCTGATTAAAGTTTGAACAATTCTATATCCAATGGAGAAAGATATGACAAGATCAAAGGGTGGAACTGAAACTGAAACACATTCAAATATGAGATATATTGAAAATATATGAGATATATTTTCAGCACTGTGGGTTATTCATACTTAGATCAAATCACAAGAAGTCTGACACATTTTCTGACTTTTGGTGTCTTCTCTAGTGTCCTTTTGTTTTGAAAAATTCTGAATTGAGGTTTACAACTAAGATGTAGCTTTAATATGAACAGATTTATTATCATTTAAGTGAGTAAGACAATTTCAAGACAGGAGATCTCTATATCACAGCTGACTTCAGTAACTGTAATTTTAAGTGAAGAAGTTATATTCTTTTAAAGGAACCGCTACCCTAACAGCTCTTAATGAGAGATGATGAGGAGTGGGTTTCCTCTCAGATGACTTCGGTCATCTGAAAACTAAATTCCTAATTATGCTCTTGTCAAAGCAGACTGCAGTGGGTAATTTATCCCATCCTAAAACAAGTGTCCAATATTTGTTGGCCTTCTGAAGTTGTACACAACTTCCTTTGGACACATGGGGAACCCATATATCAGAGATCCAAGTCTCTCATGAATAAAATATGGTGAGGTTTATCCCAGGCTAAAATACTTTTCTGAATGGTGTCTTAAAGTCCAGTTTCTTCCATTTTAAGTTTGTAGAGGCAGTACAGATTAGATGCCCTACCATTTTTCTTTCTGCAAAATCTTTAAATCGCCAAAAAGTATAAAATCTTGCTCTTTAATGGCACATTTCCACAGCTTCCAGAAGATCTCTGTGAGAATGTCATGGTTGTTTCCTAGGACTGCATGTAGAAGAGGAGATGTAGTATTTTTCCTAAAAATCACTTTTCAGTATCACTAACTATAGGCAGGAAATTCAGCAGGCTGAAGATCATATGGACCTATAGCTCAGAACATGGGTAGACTCAATTTGCATCTCCCCAGAAAATCAGTAAAAGCTCTGTCTGCAAAAAGCTACATAGAGGCATCCTTTGATGCATGACATAATCACATTCCCATCCATTTAATATGGACCATGTTGATTTAGTATCATTCTAGTTTCCTAAAAAATATATATATTATGCACTACAAAATCAAATGCCTCACAGAAGTCTAAGAATACTTCAGCAATGCTATTACCTTTATCAATGTAATCATCAAAAGATGATTAGAGTCATCAAAAACATTGACAGAGAGTTTGCTTCTCCTAGTTCATTGAATCTTTTGCATTCTAGAGACTGAGCTGTGAATTATCATTAGTGTGTCAGGGGAAAACTGTAATTACACTTCTTTAAGCAATGACACAGTCCTTTTTGTCCTTCTCTTACTCTCTCTTTCTCATTTGTGTTTGGTTTTGGTTTTCTCTGTTCTGTTTCTTTGGCAAGTGAAGAATTCCCTGCTGCTTTCATTATTAATTCACTCAAGGACCATAAAACAGAGAAAGCCAGAAAGCATAGGTGCTGAAAGATGTTTCTGAGTTTTGTTTTCTTTAATGATGTGGAGCAGCAATGAAAATAATGTCACCCTCCTCACACTCATTGGAATCCAACCTGAAATAGTGCGAATGTTTAAAAGTCATAAAGGATGTTGTTTATTTTGATATAGTGGTGTATGTATCCATAAATTAAAAGCACCAGCATGGTGTACTTTTCAACACTCATTTCTCAACTTTCTCCTGTATACCTAGCAGGTTATTTTGTTTCACAGGAGTATAACAGAATAATCTTTCTGTTAGGTTGGCAAAGGAATAGAAAAACACACTGCCTGTAATCAGCCTTATTTTAGATTTACATACACATATATTAGTACGTTCTCCAACACGGAATTCTAAGGTACTCTCATGCAGGTAAAAAAAAAAGAGAAGAAAGGGTTTTTTGTTTGGTTTTGGGGGCTTTTTTTGGTTGATTGGTTGGTTGTTTTTTGGGTTTTTTTTTGTTAACATCACTGCAAGGACTGTTACATCCTTCAGAATGGCCATAGAGGAAGCAGTGAGTGAGGAAATGTTAGAGGTCATTGGAGAGAAAGACTACAGCAGCAAAAATGGGGAGAGATTTTACTCCATTCTCTCAGTGTGCCAGGAGCACTGCAGATAATCAGCAACACAGATTATATTCCCAGATAATGGTGTTTTAGCATGTTTGTGAGAACTGGAAAATGCTATAAATTTATAGAATCATAGAATCATAGAATCATAGAATCATTAAGGTTGGAAAAGACCTCTAAGATCATCGAGTCCAACCATCGACCCAACACCACCATGCCCACTAAACCATGTCCCTAAGCACCTCATCTACATGTCTTTTAAATACTTCCAGGGACAGTGACTCAACAACTTCCCTGGGCAGCCTGTTCCAATGTTTAACCACTCTTTCAGTAAAGACATTTTTCCTCACGTCCAATCTAAACCTCCCCTGGCGCAACTTGAGGCCATTTCCTCTCGTACTATCACTTGTTACTTGGGAGAAGAGACCCACACCCACCTCGCTACAACCTCCTTTCAGGGAGTTGTAGAGAGCGATGAGGTCTCCCCTCAGCCTCCTTTTCTCCAGGCTAAACAGTCCCAGGTCCCTCAGCCGCTCCTCATAAGACTTGTTCTCCAGACCCCTCACCAGCCTCGTTGCCCTTCTCTGGACACGCTCCAGCACCTCAATGTCCTTCTTGTAGTGAGGGGCCCAAAACTGAACACAGTGTTCGAGGTGCGGCCTCACCAGTGCCGAGTACAGGGGCACGATCTCTTCCCTGCTCCTGCTGGCCACACTATTTCTGATACAGGCCAGGATGCCATTGGCCTTCTTGGCCGCCTGGGCACACTGCCGGCTCATGTTCAGCCAGCTGTCGACCAACACCCCCAGGTCCTTTTCCGACAGGCAGCTTTCCAGCCACTCTTCCCCAAGCCTGTAGCGCTGCATGGGGTTGTTGTGGCCAAGGTGCAGGACCCGGCACTTGGCCTTGTTGAACCTCATACAGTTGGCCTGGGCCCATCGATCCAGCCTGTGCAGGTCCCTCTGCAGAGCCTTCCTACCCTCGAGCAGATCAACACTCCCGCCCAACTTGGTGTCGTCTGCAAACTTCCTGAGGGTGCACTCAATCCCATCATTCAGATCATCGATAAAAATATTGAACAAGACCGGCCCCAAAACTGAGCCCTGGGGAACACCGCTTGTGACCGGCCGCCAACTGGATTTGACTCCATTCACCACAACTCTCTGGGCCCGGCCGTCCAGCCAGTTTTTGACCCAGCGCAGAGTACACCTGTCTAAGTCGTGAGCTGCCAGCTTCTCGAGGAGAATGCTGTGGGAGACGGTGTCAAAGGCCTTACTGAAGTCCAGGTAGACCACATCCACAGCCTTTCCCTCCTCCACTAGGCGGGTCACCTGGTCATAGAAGGAGATCAGGTTGGTGAAGCAGGACCTGCCTCTCACGAACCCATGCTGTCTGGGCCTGATCCCCTGGTTGTCCCGCTCATGCCTTGTGAGTGCCCTCAAGATGAACCGCTCCATAATCTTCCCTGGCACCGAGGTCAGGCTGACAGGCCTGTAGTTCCCCGGACCCTCCTTCCAGCCCTTCTTGTAGATGGGCGTCACATTGGCAAGCCTCCAGTCATCCAGGACCTCCCCCGTTTAACCAGGACTGCTGATAAATGATGGAGAGTGGCTTGGCGAGCACCTCTGCCAGCTCCCTCAGCACTCTCGGGTGGATCCCATCTGGCCCCATAGACTTGTGAACATCCAGGTGGCGTAGCAGGTCGTTGACTGCTTCCTCTTGGATTACGGGGGGTTCATCCTGCTCGCCGTCCCCATCTTCCACCTCGGGGGGCTGAGTACCCTGAGGATAACTGGTCTGCCTGTTAAAGACTGAGGCAAAGAAGGCATTGAGTACTTCAGCCTTTTCCTCATCCTTGGTGACAATGTATACTGTATATTATAAAGATATATATATACACACTGTATATATATATTCATATGTGTATATATATACATATGTGTGTGTGTATATATATATACTGTATATTATAAAGACCTCAGTAAAGTTTGTTGTTCATTTATCCATTCATTTTCAAAAGCTAACTTCTGGATTTCTGCCAGTTGATGAAAGCTCTCATTTCCCTTTCTAGTGATTTCTTTAGGATGTGTTTTTAGTCATGAAGTTTGGAAAGCTAAATCACCCCATAGACTTAGATACCCAAAGGCAAGGGTAGTTTCACACTTATTTGTGTGTTTCCTTCTGTATTTTGTAGTCATGATGATTAAGTCAGTCTTGTGGATTTTGCAGTCCAATGCATTCTTTAGGCATGTCTCTATAGTAGAACAGAACATCATGATGGAGTCCCCCAGACAGGCCTTAGCAGAACTGCTCCATCCCCAAGACCCAACAAACTGACTGGCAGCATAAGGGTCCCAGAAGAAAGGTTCATAAACCTCTTCAGATGCACTTTATCTTCCCCAGAAAGGCCTGTTAGTACATGCTCAGCACCACATTAGGACAACTATGCACCCCAAGTGCCGGGTCCTGCACTTCGGCCACAACAACCCCATGCAGCGCTACAGGCTTGGGGAAGAGTGGCTGGAAAGCTGGAAAAGGACCTGGGGGTGTTGGTCGACAGCCGGCTGAACATGAGCCGGCAGTGTGCCCAGGCGGCCAAGAAGGCCAATGGCATCCTGGCCTGGATCAGAAATAGTGTGGCCAGCAGGAGCAGGGAAGTGATCGTGCCCCTGTACTCGGCCCTGGTGAGGCCGCACCTCCAATACTGTGTTCAGTTTTGGGCCCCTCACTACAAGAAGGACATTGAGGTGCTGGAGCATGTCCAGAGAAGGGCAACGAAGCTGGTGAAGGGTCTGGAGAACAAGTCTTCTGAGGAGCGGCTGAGGGAACTGGGGTTGTTTAGCCTGGAGAAAAGGAGGCTGAGGGGAGACCTCATCGCTCTCTACAACTCCCTGAAAGGAGGTTGTAGCGAGGTGGGTGTGGGTCTCTTCTCCCAAGTAACAAGTGATAGTACGAGAGGAAATGGCCTCAAGTTGCGCCAGGGGAGGTTTGGATTGGACGTGAGGAAAAATGTCTTTACTGAAAGAGTGGTTAAACATTGGAACAGGCTGCCCAGGGAAGTGGTTGAGTCCCCATCCCTGGAGGTATTTAAAAGATGTGTAGATGAGGTGCTTAGGGACATGGTTTAGTGGGCATGGTGGTGTTGGGTCGATGGTTGGACTCGATGATCTTAGAGGTCTTTTCCAACCTTAATGATTCTATGATTCTATGTTGTTTCTCCTCCTAGAATTTTGTTTAGCAGGAGTAGGGAGATCTCAAACAATATTGGATGAAAGCCCCAGTATACTAGGCAAGGTATAATAGACCTGCCCTCTGGCACTCAGTGACATGTCTTTTGAGGCCCTGTGAGGCAAACTGATTTCCTAAGGGTATGCCTTGGGTGACATGACTTGCTTTTTTCCCTCCACAAAAGGACGTTTCCTTGCAGTGCTCTTTAGCCTGGTGGGACTGAATGCTGAATAAAACATTTCCCATTGCAAGAACAAGAGCAGAATTTAACCTTTAATCATTAGCACATTGGTGCTACAGACAAGTGTCCACAGGAACACAAGAAATTTCCTGTGAAATTCAGGCTGCCTGCTTATTTGGCTGAGAATAAAGAGATGAAAACTTCCAATTCTAGATAAAATGCTGTGTATGAGGTTGGACTTTTTCCCCTCCCTCTCCATCTCTTGAGATATGTTGGCAGCTGGGAAGATAATGTGTGTCACTGCAATATCTGCAACATTATCAGAGAGAGCAAGGGAATGGTCACATCCCCATCACGGTAATAATCTGAATCTATTCCTAAGGTATCAGCATCTTCACCCAGTCTCTGCCTGAATGACAGCTCAGAGTCTGCAAAGGCATCACAAGCTATCCTGGCACGCTATGAGCAGTCAAGGAAGTTGACAGCTGTTTATAAAAATCAGCATAGCTAGCTGCTTTTTCCAAACCAGTTTTCAATCATTTTTATATCCATGTACGTGTATGTACAATACCTATGTGGTAGCGTGATGTGCTCTCTACGAATTAGAGAGGATTTGCATCTATGACCTTTTGTGATATCTTTTTTGTTCTTTCTCTCTTTTTATTAATAGAAAATGTGCCTGTCAAGGATGAGGTCCCGTTGCGCTAGCTACCATGTAAATATTCACTAAGAAGAAGACAGAGTCACAGTAAGGAGAGAAAATAAAGGTAGGAAAAATGTTACTGTCCCTAAGGGGATCAAGTAGGGAATTATTAGATGAATATTGTAGGACTGAGGAGATAGAAATAAAATGGGAAGTCTATGACAGGGCTCAGGAAAGCCTGACCTTCTTTTGTGCTTGCTTTTCTTAGGCCAATGTTTATAAGACTCATTTAAACATATGCTTTATTTAAGCATATGATAATTTTCTTTGAAGCCCTTCACTGAAATTTTAGTTGGTCAGCCTTCTGTTGTTGCAGATTATGACTGCTTGCAAACATGCTCAGGGTGCTGATATTCTGCTCGTGTTTTAAACATCAGTTGTTCATATCAGAAAGCAGTATCAGGCAAGACTCAGGGGTGACTCCAAAGGCATAAACCAAGGAGTACTAAAGGTCAAACCTGAAGCAAATTTCCAAAACTATTAAGGGAATCATCCTTTGCTTAGCTTCTAGAAGGCCACAGACAGCTATCTAATTTTTTTTTTTTTTTTTTTTACGTCTTACAGGTTAAGTGAGCCAGTGTGAGAGAAGTGATCTGTACTGAAGATGAGTTTACACACAGCTCAGGTGCTTGGGTCCATAACCATGACTTAAACATATACATTCTTGGCACAAGATAAGCTCTGTGCGATACAGTATACTTTCATTATGAAACAGAAGTTTGCCTCCGAGTTCCTTAGCCCAAAACCTGAGTAATGTCCCAGGAAAAACTTGAGCCTGCATCAAGCACAGATTTTAGGCCATACAAGACAGAAATCATCTACAGTGCATTCAAATAGCTGCTCTGTTATTTCAGTGAAGGGAATAAGGCCCCAAGAAACCTCTCAGGTGAATATGGACAATTAGAGAGAGTTAAACACTTTGAAATGGGGTCCACAAGGAACATTAAACTAAGCAAGAGCTCTCACAGTAAGTGAAAAGAATAGCTGAACTTAAAGTCAAGAAAGTCCTCATTCCTCTAAAGCTTAGACATTACAGTCCAAGCACTCAGTCAAACCCCTTGTATAGTCCCTTGAAGATTAGACTTCAGCTATGGTTGACCTGGCTTCCCTTACCACTGCCTAGGTACATGTCTCCACCAGCAGATTGTCTTCTCTTGTTGAAGCTGGTTCGCATTTCCTGGGCTATTCAAAGATTTCTTGAGAAAAATAACTGAGTAGACATGAAAATCCTGGAGGAACAGAAACAGTAGAAAATGGCATGTAGCTGCTTCTGAAAGGAGGAGATGGCTGAGCAAGGATTTTAAGGTGGTCAAGTTCAACATCAAGAATAGCTAGGTTAATTAATTTCTCATAGGAATAACTACTATGTATTCAGGAATACTTAAAGTATCTTCTGACTATAACCTAGGAAGAGATGTGTGGACAAGGAAACAAATGCCATATCTCAGACTTCAGTGATGTTAGAGGAATATTCTTCTCTGCCTGAATTTACTTACTTCAGTAAAGGATTTTACGTTAACATTATAAAATGAACTAAGATACTTAGCTGTTTTTTTAAGAACCAAAATTTAAAAGGAATCAAACAATTTTCCCCATTATCCTGAGGTTATTTATTCATTTCCAGATGACCAGCTTTTGGCCAGTAAAATGTCTTAGGAAGTCCCAGTTTTGTTACTTGAACATATATGCAGATATGCATTGCCAGTAATGAGTTTCCTGCCCTAGGTTACTCAGTGTCATCATAACTTCCATATGCAACCCATGCAGTATGTGGCAGTGAACAAATATATGCATCCCATTTATGGCTATAGATTAGGACTGACTTGAGAAACTCAAGTCACTTTCTTCTTTAAGGGAATATGAACCCACTGTTTTGTCTTTCCTCAAAACTGGAGTCACCATCAAAATGTAAGACATTATGAACTCTTGTTTTTCTTTTTCTCCTTGTTGAAACTGTTTTGTTTTGCCTGACATATTCAACAGAGACAAGGACAGAGAATTTCCACTTGAATACCGCAACCACTAAGCTCTAAAATAATTGAGTGCACTTTTCTAAGAGTATTAAAGCAAAATACAGTGGTTCAGCTAAGAGGAAGAGGAAAATTATCATTCTCAAATACACTGTACCTGCATAGGACATTTTGCAAAGACTACAGTACTGCAAATAATCGAAAGACGCATATAAAACTCTTTCCATATATCATCTGAATGTTTCAACCAATGGACTATTGAATACAGTAGGATATCCCCTATCTGCTGCTTCTTCCTGACTTTTTTTTTTTTTTTAATTACAAGGAAGGAGACACTTGATTAGACATTTAATTTAAAGAAAAAATCTTGGTTGTGAATCTGAAGTGGAAGAAGTTGGTATTTCCCTGAAAGAGGCAAATATTCACCATGTGCATTTTGTAAAGAATATCCTCAAGACTGGGATATGTGGGCTTTACTATGTGGTTAGAAACCACAGATTTAGGCAGAAGGAAAGAGTCAATGTGGCTTTTGTAAAGAGAAATTATGCCTCACTATCCTACTGGCGCTCTATGACAGTTGTCCATCAAGGGGACCCAATAGACTATATATATTGAGATTTTCAGAAATCTTTTGAACAGTGAAGTTGTGAAGTTGCAGACAAGAATTTTCTAGTAGTCAAATCCTGTGTCCCCAGACTTCACACAACCAAGTAAGCAATACAGTGGCAGATAAGCTTCATAAAGTTAGAGGTCAGATAGTACATAGAGGGATGATACTCCCATTACAGCTGTTCACATAACTATGCGCTACAGGGTCAGACTCTTGCTTCCAGACAAACTCAAGTTAATCAAGTAGCTTGTTCTTTTCTGAAATGCAAGAGAGCAAGAAATATGTGTCTTCTTTTGGCACACAGTCTAGCAGTTCATTCCAGCCTGTTGTCATCAACAGTGTGGATAGAGAGTTCAGCACTGTTTTAGTTGATTAATTTGTACATCTGTGTGCTTTTCTACAAGTTTGTTTTCTTAACTGTTGCATTGGATGTCTATGCCCAGGTGTTGGCAGCAAGGGCTGCAGAGCAGCCTCTGTGATGAGAGGCTGGGGCTGCCCCGTTCTGGACACAGCCGGTTCCAGCCGGTCCCAGCCGGCTCCAAGGGCCCCACCGCAGGACACGGCTGAGCCCCTCGGCCAAGCTGGGGGCGCCTGGGGGAAAAGAGGTGCCAGAAAGGGCAAAAGGCGGCACAGGCAGAGGAGGAGGAAGCCAAGGAGGGAGCAGCAGCAGAGGGACCCCGAGGCCGGAGGAGGAGGAGGAGGGTGGCGGGAGGTGCTGCAGGCCCAGAGCAGGGATCCCCTGCGGCCCTGGAGAGACCCTGCTGGAGCAGAGACCCACCCTGCAGCCCGGGGAGGGCCCCAGGCCGCAGCAGGGGGATATTTCCTGCAGGAGCCGCGGCCATGGAGAGCCCAGGCGGGAGCAGGAGTGAAAGGGTGAAGGTGGGACTGGGAAAGGGGGCAAGAAAGTTGATGTTTTAATGTTTGTCTTTTTGTTTCCCACTACCTAAATAAGTTATTTATTTATTTATTTATTGGAAGGAATGAAGGAGTTAAGTTGAGCCTATGATTAAAAAGGGGTGTTGGCAAGGTGTTTTTCTAATGGTTTGTTTGTTTGTTTGTTTCTCACTACCGCAATGCATTTTAATTGGCAGTAAATTAATTACTTTCCACTGAGTCGAGTCTGTTTCATATATGACTGTACCTATTAAGCAAGCTACCTGTCTTTGTCTCAACCCATGAGCTTTTCCATCCTGTTATCTTCCTCTGTCCTGTTGGGGGGAGGAGCGAGCAGCTGGATCGGCATTTGCCAGCTGGCCAAGGCCACAATTACCTACTAGTATGGGGAAATGTGAAGTTTGGGAGCCTCTGGTGACAACAGAAGATTCCATTCACTTTGATAAGTGGATGTTCCCTTCCCTTTTTTAAGATAATTATTATAGTAGTGGTATGAGAGTTGTTATTTAGTTATTTAGTATGTTATTTAGTCACTGGGAATTCCTGCAGAGAAGTGAATCAGATATTTTTTTCCCTTTCCCAAGTACATTAACTTTTCCTAGCTTACTTTGACATGGAAACACTGTCTAATAATTGGCTTCAACAGAACTGTCTAGCCATGCTGAACACTAATGATAAAGCGTCTTAGTTTTCTAGCCCTAAGCATGAATTTAGAATCTCTGTTGCTATGGATGAACTTTAACATTGAACAGAATATCACTGAAGAAAATTGATCCTATTAAATTTACCTGTTTCACGGGTGAACCATTTTATAGCCAGGCAGTAATTCTTGAGAGATAGGCTGTTAATAACAGGTAGGATGAAGCTATTGTTTACTTTATTGTATATACAATCTCCCGCAATGGCAAAGTATCAGAAATATTTGCAAATGGTGTAGACTGGTGTAGATGAGATGGATGGCAAATAACTTTCTTTTGCAGGGTTTTGCACACAAACAAACAGATGCACACACACGTGCACAAACACACACACGTTCATATACATCCAGGAACACTCAAACAAAAAACTGACATTCCTGAGAGACCAAGGAACTTAATTTTATGATACTAATTACCATTACCAGAAATCAGAGCAGCATGGAAGATAATAAGTAGCATTTATTATTCTGTTTCATTTTTAGGGTGTGTGTGGTGTTGTTTTGTTTTGTTTTAATGGCTGTGTCAGAAGATAAAGAAATGTGTCATTGTGTGTTTTTGCAGGGTATTGATTTTATTGGTGACTTTGGTATGGATTAAAGGAAAAAAAGTTAATGTAGTCCAATGTGTAAATCACAGGAATAGGGCTCAGAATATACTATGTTATCTTAACATAACACTGAGTTGCTTTGTGTGCTCAAGCAAACTGTGTTGCCTCTCACTCCTTGTCTGCCGATTCTGGAATTCTGCCTTGGGTTCCTCCAGTGCCTTGAGTATCGGAGCCTGGTGGCTAAATGCACTGCAATATAAATAGTTAGTAGACAGGAAGTAAATACATTTTTAGAATTAAAAAAGAAAATAGTAAGAAATCACAAAACAATGGTTGCTCTTTCGCTCTATGATAAACTTCTGAATATACCCAGAAACAGGCAGCCTGAATAAAGGTCTTCTGTATTTTCGAAGTTTAACTGAACCACATGGTTTGCAATCTGTACCCATGTTCTCTCAGTGGCTGGTTCACTGTGGTTATTACAATATTTGAAAAGAGGGTCTAGACATGCTTAGGTCAGTAGAGGGGAATGAGTGCTCTCCATCTTTATTCCTTCCTGGTTCTGCTACTGTCCTCAGTGCAAAGCGATGTTTTGAATCAAGTTAAGAAACAGGACATGAATGTGTCTCCTAGGATGGAAATCATCTGTACTGGTTTTGGCTGGGGTAGAGTTAATTTTCTTCACAGTAGCTAGTATGGGGCTGTGTTTTGGGTTTGTGCTGAAATCAGTGTTGATAACACAGGGATGTTTTCATTATTGCTGAGCAGTGCTGACACAGAGTCAAGGCCTTTTCTGCTTCTCACCCCACCCCACCAGCGAGTAGGCTGGGGGTGCACAAGAAATTGGGAGGGGACACAGCCGGGACAGCTGACCCCAACTGACCCAAGGGATATTCCACGCCATATGATGTCGTGCTCAGCAATAAAAGATCGGGGAAGAAAAAGGGAGGGACGTTCGGAGTTATGGCATTTGTCGTCCCAAGTAACCGTTAGGTGTGATGGAGTCCTGCTTTCCTGGAGATGGCTGAACACCTGCCTGCCGATGGGAAGGAGTGAATGTATTCCTTATATTTCTTAACATGTGTGTGCAGCTTTTCTTTACCTATTAAACTGTCTTTATCCCAACCCGCAAGTTTTCTCACTTTTACTCTGTCGATTCTCTCCCCCATCCCACTGGGAGTGAACGAGTGGCTGTGTGGGGCTGAGCTGCCTACTGGGGTTAAACAACAACATCACGTCATCAGAATTTGACAGCTCCACTGAGCTGATCACCCTAGGCTGTCCTTGTACTAATTGAAGAAATATAGACATGAATTTTAGGAAGAATTGAACTGCACCTTAACAGGGCCAATTTCTATCAAGTGGATATAAGGAGATCCTATGTAACTTACATATAGATATATAGACCTGTACTGGAGACAATTCATTTGATGAAATGCATTGCAGTAGTACAGGAGCAGTGCAGATTCCTTAACCACTAGGCTATAAAATTATCATCTTTAAGATCAATGCATACTTAATATCCTATTCCAAATCAAACAGCTTCAAAAGGTGAGACTGTGAGATTTATTCCAGATCACTCTAAGGTGGTCAGGGCATTCTCCTAGCAGATAAGGTACCTGGGTTCTAACACAAATAATATCTATTTGAATACATGAATTTCTAGTGAAGGAAACCCCTCTTCCTGAAAAATTATCTCAGTGATATGGCCACTTCCATAGCGGGTGAACACTATATAACAGACAAAGAGGATTCACAATCAGATCTGTTACAGTTCATTCTGTGACAGTACAGGGCTGTGCCTTAGGATGGTAGTTAACACCTCCTCAGTTGCTGTGTGAAATAAGGTGTGTTCAACTATGAGTCTTGTGCTTCCATTGCAGATATTCTGTACTGAATGGCTTCATGTATTAGTTTGGAAGCAAAACATTTTGTACAGTTTGATAATGAAATTAAAACAATATGAGAGAGAGAAACAGACTGGTAAAAGCTATGAAATGCCTCATAAATATAATTGATCAATTTTTAATTTTGGCCTAGTTGCTAAACCATTTATTCAACTTGATACTCTATTGTCAGGGTCCTGAGCAAGCTCCAGCCTCCTGGGAGTTTAGGTGGTTGAGTTAAGGATTTCAGCTAGCTGAGGCCAAGGATCCTGTCCTGAGAAGACTAGTTGTGAGGTAAGCTGAAGTGAGGGCTGGTCAGAGCTGATTTTAAGCTGAGTCTTTACTACAGGCTCCTGTCTGTGCAGCGTTTACTGCACAGGCCTTCTGCCTCCTCAGTCCTGACCTTGACCTCCTGTCTGGGTTTCCTGACTTAACCTGACCCACCTTGTGGCTTCAGACTTGTGGGGTGACCCTTGGACTGTGTCTGACCCTTACCACTGTCTCCAGACTTGATCCTGACACTGACTTCCTGTTGTGCACCCTGGCTCCATGCGAGTGTGGTCCATGCTCCCACCCGCTCTGCTACTGCACTTGACTCCTGGCTCCCCATCTTGTGGAGTAGCCAGACATCACTGCTCCCAGACATAAAGAACAGGCCATCTCAAGAAAATAAGGCAACTGGTGGGTGGCTGTGCCAGTTAGCATCCAGATGTCAACATTATATGACATATGATGCTCTGTAATGAGGGATGATCTTCCCAGTCTTGACTTAAACTGAAAACTTTACATTCACTTTGCCTCATGAGACATGCTCTCCTGTAGACTGTTGGTTTTATTTTCCATCATGTACATTGGTTTTGGTATTTGGGTTTGTTTTTTTTTTTCAGTTGAAGTGATGATTGTCTTAAATAAAGTTGGTACCAAGCCTCTTTTGATTCTTTTACGTATCTTAAATTCCATCAGAAGAAAACATCTCCTTTCATAAATAATGGGGAGACATAGCAGGATACTGTATTCATCTTGGCTGGAAAAGAGCTGTTTAAAGATCTGTCTGTCCCAAGATGTACTCAGTAGATGCAAATGTTCTCACACTAGCATGTTTGACAGGTTTTTGAAGAGATGTATGTCAACTGACTATATAAAGTATCATTAGGACCAGATTCATTTAAAGCACTCACTGTAAAACTTATCTGGAAGATGAGTTCTGGGTCAAAGAGTATACTTCAACTTCACATCTTCTGACATTTTTATGTGGGACCTCGTTTACCAGTACTTCAAAGGAAGCTGCCAATCACCAGATTGTTCTTCGCAATAGAAACATGTTGGATTGATCAAGTGAATCTGTTTAGGGACTTCCTCTATGAAATGATACAAGACATAAAAAGGGAGATTACGATGATGACGGGCAGGCAGGGTTGGCTCATGAATATCTGTGCCGCTCTCTGAAAGTTTGATAATGGCAAAGCTAGAAAAGTTAAGATTAAATGAAGATACTGCACTTGGCGAAGACCAGTGTTAGGAAATACGCTCAAATACTTCTGAAAGCACATTTGGAACTTCTTTCAAAATGTTGAGACGTTCACAGACTGAAAATGTTGAAAATGCTGTCCAAATGTAGAGGTGAAAATGGGGACTAGATTTCCTCCTTTTCAGTATATTAAACCATGTTCTGTTCATTGAATTCTTCCTCAGTTCCCTACCTCCAGCTGGGAAGGTTTACAAATCTTGAGATAAAGTGCAGTACTACTTTAGAAAGACCTAAGTGGGTGGGTAGATTAAAGTCCTTTAGTAACTCGCTTCCCTCTCCTACTAAATTTGTTCCTCACGATGTAATATATAGTTGGCTCTCGAGTTTTGCTCCGAGCAGAAACGTAAATGTGACACAGAATTACCATTTTATAGGCCTTTTTTTTTTTCATTTTCAGAGTAGATAAAGTGATGGACACCTTATCTCTAGAGGTGGCCTCTCCCAGAAGAAAATTGAGCACGCCAACAACACTATCAGGGTTCAAAGGTTTTTTCACCTCTTTTTGACAGAAAAATTACAATTCTGGCAAATTATATTGAATGGCAATGTCCTGGTTTCAGCAGGGATAAAGTTAATTTCCTTCGTAGCAGCTGGTACAGTGCTGTGTTTTGGATTTAGGACAAGAACAATGTTGATAACACACCGATGTTTTAGTTGTTGCTAGGTAATGCTTACACTAGCCAAGGACTTTTCAGCTTCCCATGCTCTACCAACTGAGAAGGCTGGGGGTGCACAAGAAGCTGGGAGGGGGCACAGCCAAACTGGCCAAAGGGACATTCCATACCATGTGACGTCATGCTCAGTACCTAAACTGGGGAAAGCTGGCCAGGGGGGCCGCTGCTCGGGGACTGGCTGGGCATCGGTTGACGGGTGGTGAGCAATTGTACTGTGCATCACTTGCTTTGTGTATGCTATTATTATTATTACATTATTATTATTGTTATTATTATTTTATTTCAATTATTAAACTGTTTTTATCTCAACCCACAAGTTTTTCTAACTTGTGCTCTTCCAATTCTCTCCCCCATCCCACTGGGGCGGGGGGGAAGGAGTGAGCGAGCGGCTGTGTGGTACCCAGTTGCCGACTGAAGTTAAACCATAACAGGCAATTTCAACTGACATACATTTTTGCCCTCCTTAAAGGGAAATAGATGAGAAAAAACTACCATCTTTGAAAATGGTCCTGAATTATAAACTTAAGGAAAAAAATAAAATCCTCTCTGGCTGAAAGTTAAATTCTCATCTCAGTTTCATACACTCAGTTTCTCTGGGTAGACTTTGAGAGCAAATTATGTAACTCCTATAGTTTTCACTGCTTCATTCAGAAAGATGTGAGAGGTTTGCATTTTCATAAGTGATTAATGATTTTAAGTAATCAGTCTGATGGACTGAGTTTTCCAAATGTGATGGTGAGCATTCCTTTGGAAAGCAAAAGCATGCCAGAAGTGATCATCCAAAAATGTAGGTACCTAGAAGTGACTACTCGCATGTTAAAGTTTAGAACATTGAAATTATAAAATTATAGAAGTTTAGCAACAATTCTTCTTTGTTGGCAATCATCTGCACAGTCTAGTTATTTACATCAGTGTGGTGTAAATTAATAGCTAATAATGAAACAGCTTCATTTTGATTCAGCAGAATCAACAGTGGCTTTAAATGTCATAAAATCCTCTTGTTCAGAAGGTGATGGAAAGGGAGGAGGAAAAATTTCAGATTTTGTAATCTACAAAACTGTTTCTTTTCTTAAGCTTTGTCATAGCTACATTTTTGCTCGTGTGTTGATTTTGCAGCAGATCTGATGGGTATATGTAAAAAGTGAGATGAGTGAAGTTGAGCAGAGGAGAAACCATTTCACTGGCTCTTTTCAGGTCTCATTTTGTTTTCACTTCGCATCTGAAAAAGAAACTTTCTGAGCCAAACAGAATTTCTTTAAAACTGTGTGTTTGGGTTCTAGTTCATTGTACCTCAGTCCGAATCACACAGGCAGCAGGGTCTTGGAGCCAAAGCTTTCAATCCCAGCTAGGCACCTGATCACCCCTCCTGCTTCAGTCCTTACTTACCGGATACATCTTTCTCCCACACAGTGCATACAGAGAAGTATACACATATTTGTGTATGAGCATCTGTATAAATTTATATATTTATACATATAAATAGATATATTTTTGCCTTGTAAGTTTTGTGGAAACTAAAGCAGTGAATGAGTAGCAGAATTATTTCTGCTACTGTTAATAACAAATAAACCCTAACAGCTTAAAAAAGCAGAAGGGGAAAAAAAAAGTACTTTTATTTTTAATATTTTCTTTATTTAAAATGGTATTTTACAATTTTAGAAGTTCATAATACCAGCAAGTTTTGTTCTCAGTGCATATGGATTCCTCACATCCACATCAACTGAAGTACAGATAATGTCAGCTCCAAGTAAAAGACTGTGTCACATCCTAATAGATGATGGGTTTTCATGTTTTCCTCGCCTGTCAGTTGTTCCATGGCAATTTGGATTACAATACTTAAAAAATTCTAAATGGGACATGCTACCACAGTACATCTCCACAGCCGTACAGCAACTCTGCTGTGTACTGCCTCTTGTTAGAAAATGAATGAAGTTCAAGGTCTTGAATGTTCTCTTCAAAGTATTCCAGCACTTGGCTTAGGATACTTAAGGAAAAAAAACATCACCTAAATCTTTGAGATGAAGAATCTGGTTGACAGTTTCAGTCCCTCAGCACAAGGAGCTGTCTGCAGGTACAGGAGAGCAAATGAGAGAAAAATGGAATATTTTCAGGGGGCGGTCCAAGGCTGCGAAGTAATTCACTTCAGAAACTTGGAACTGTCATAAGTGATGCCACTTCTCACTCTAAGTGCTTTCTCTTACAATACCTAGCAACACGCTTCTGAAGAAAAGGAAAACACAAAGCAAAATAAGTCACATCATTTCAGGTACTTCTCTCTCAGGGGGTGGTTGAGAGAATAATCAACAGTTGAGAGTTTTTAGTCATATCATTTAAAACACTGTGGAAAACCTTCGGATACTAGAAAGATGGTCTGAAATTAGAATAGAATAGAATAGAATAGAATAGAATAGAATAGAATAGAATAGAATAGGAGTAGAACAGAATAGAGGACAAGACTTGAAAAGTTCAACTGAATATATGGAAAGGGTACTCTCTCATGTGCAGGAAGATAAACATTCTATTTGTTGTATATAATAACCTTATACCTGAAGGCGAAACATGCACTGGCAGCACTCCATGATGGGTGATTTCATCAATATTATTCAGTATTTTCTTGTGTTCTCCGGTCTGCCCATGTACAGCCACCTGCATTCACATGCCTTATTCTCACATTATAATTTCTTTAAGGTGAGATCTCATTTTTTGTGGTGCTTGTACAACACCCAGCTTAATAAGCTTTTGTTTCTGCAGTGGAATTACTCATTCCTACGACAGTACAAGAATTGTGGCTGCTAAAAGCTGTCAACTCATATTTTGTGTTCTTTGAGTGTAATATATAGAAGTCAAAGAGTTGAAGTAGGTCAGTATAGTGTTCAGTAGGACTTAAATGTGACCTGTTCAGATCTAAAATGTTTATCTCCTCCTGTATGAAATAAATGTGGACTGCCTCCTTATGTAGCTCCAGTAGTGTCTCTGTCTGTTAACAAGTACAAGAATCATTGCCTTGTTTCCTGCATGCTTCTTCAGTGTTTGTTTCAGAGCATTTTTTTCATGTTTTCTCTCTGACTAATGAGCCACACTTCTCCTATTCCTTTGCCAGACTGCATTTCTAGCTTGTTTTCTTCACTTTAAACACAAAATTACTTATGGCAGTGAGAATCTTTTTTTAAAATTCTATCAGAATTTCATTGTACATGGACACAGACATTTCAGCTTTCTGCTCTCACTGACAGCTCTGAAATGGCTAACAATGCAAGTCTGCCTAAGAGGAAAAGGGAGGGAGGGGAAAATTTAGAGGTACTTAGCTTGCTGCTTGACTTTTGATTCAGTTTATCTCATGTTTGTTGCTGTGCCAAATAGGTGTCAGATTCAAGAAAACTAAACATATTTAAGAGTGAAAAGCATTTTTATGAGCAATTTTTTGGTTTGTTCTCAACACTGCTCTGTTCTCACTGTCTAAAAAAAAAAGGAAGAAAGAAAATTCCTTATCAAATCCCAAACATTGCACTCAATAAACTTATTTCGTGGAGAAAATCTGAGGGAATAAATATAGTGTTGAGAATGGGCATGTTGCTTTCCGTGCTCACACTGCCCTTGTCCATCTGTAAGGTAAGCTCCATTGCTGAGGCACAACAGTAGCACAATGGAAGACATGCAGCTACTAAGGCTAGTCATGTAGTGGTAGAGAGAGAAGACAATGTAAGACGAGTTATAGAAGTACTTTGTGTAGGAGCAAAGCAATATGTGTGTCATGCCTTCTTTAACTTTTGTTTTCCTCTGTTTGCATGAGGAATGTTTTCTTTCTGTACTTTACTCAGAACAAATAATACCAACCCCCCCCCCCAGTAGTTTCCTTAGCAAGTTTACTAGGTATGTGCTATCATGGGAGGCCTAGCTGCATAACAACTGCTGCAGTTGCTAGCTTTTTCCAATTTTGTTAACTCTCAAATAGTTGTATTTGGGTTTTGGGAAGATGTGGATTGGGTACAGATGTGGCTGGCAAAAGAAAACATGTTATAAATCATTTACCATTGTGCATGGTCCCTTTTTTAGCAGGAGCTGCACATTAAGTATTCTCTGATATGCAAAGATACTTGCCGTAAGTTATCGTGTAGTGCTCAGCTGTCCGTAAATCATACATTACAAACCTCTCTCTCCAATCCATACTCTGAAGAAATGGAAAACCAACCTGAAAATTTCTTATGCCCGGAGACTATCATGGAGCCCACTTCAAAGCTGCTGTGACACCGCGGTCTTGTAGAGAAGATACTAATTGAAGTGACCCAGGAAAGGAGAGACTGCTTGGGAAGCGTACATCCTTGTGTTTCCTCTCCAGGCCTCAAAATTTACTGGACTGTTACTAATACTATTTCACACTGAAAGAAAAAAAAAAAACAACAAAACCGTAACACATTCTTAAGCTATTTGTCATGGAAAGTAGTCTGCAGGAAAAAAAAAAAAAAAAGAAAAAAAGAAAAGATTATGAAGGCTTATGCAACAATCAGCTAACTCATCGTAATGAAATCAGATCTGTTTGCACACATTGCCATTATTCCTCCCAGCAAAAAAAACGTTTCTCCATCAAGGACACATCGGCAACTTTGGGCAAGTATTTTGTTCAGCTGAGCCACACAATATTTCTGAAAAATTTTGAAGACCACTGTATTGGCAACCATTAAAGCAACAGACACCCACTCAGAGGTTAATGAGCTGGGATGTGAGTTTTGTCCCACAAAGCTAAGTATGACAAATGTAGCCTCAGGAGATGAAGCAGAAAGTGTGAAAGACATGACAAATGTCAGTCTGGTATTATTCACTCTCCAAGCAAATGAAAGAGATGTGTTTAGCATTTCTAGGTTCTGTTTAACATGGGTAGTTTCAGCACTCTCTGCAAAGAAAATGGCCTTAGCTCTGTGGGTCTGCTTCTGGAAGGGGAATCCCCTGAAACTGATGAACAGTTTTATTATGAAATATTATGAGTGATAAAAACAAAAAAAGTAGGATTTTTGTCCATTGTAAATTCACATAGAAATTGTATTTCTTTTAATTGTGCAATGGGTGGTTGAAAAAAAAAAGATAATAAAAAAATCATAAAATCATAAAATAGTTTGGGTTGGAAGGGACCTTTAAAGATCATCAGGTCCAACTCCCCTACCATGGGCAGGGACATCTTCCCCTAGACGTTGCTCAAAGCCCTGTCAAACCTGACCTTGGACACTTCCAGTGATGGGGCATCCACAACTTCTCTGGGCAACCTGTTCCAGTGTCTCACCATGCTTACCATAATAAATTTCTTTCTTATGTCCAATCTAAATCTACCCTCTTTCAGTTTAAAACCATTGCGTCTTGTCCTGTCACTACAGGTCTTGGTAAAAAATCTCTCTCCATCTTTCTTATAAACCCCCTTTTAAGTACTGATAGGCTGCAATAAGGTCTTCCCGAAGCCTTCTCTTATTCAGGCTGAACAAACCCAACTCTCTCAGCTGCTCTTCACAGGGGAGGCGTTCCAGCCCTCTGACCATTTTCGTGGTCCTCCTCTGGACCCTCTCTAAGAGGTCCATGTCTTTCTTGTACTGGGGACCCCAGAACTGGAAAAGTCATCCGTTCTAAATTTTATCTTTAAATATCAGTGCTACAGGAAATGATTAATAATTATTCTGTAACCTATGGGTAAATGGTAACTTTTAAAAAGTTAATATTGTATGCTAGAAACTTGTACCCCAGAGAATGTTTATCATCCTGTAGGGTAAAAGTTTGGTACATATCATTTATACACTGTAAATATGAACCTTGCTCACTAGGAGATCCCATCTTGAGCACAGGAAAATTTTGGTTTTGCCATGTGGTTTGATCCCAAAAAGAGTAATTTGTACGCATGACCTGACTACCTCCAGAGCATTTTCCCAGAGGAATGGTGTAACTTGCACTATTTTTAGCAGCAGAGTTGGTTTAAGAGTATTCCCCCTGCACCCAGCTGTTAATTATCATCAGGCCCTGTAGACTGCTTTCTTTCAATAATGCTGCAACAAATATTGATTGTAAACCGAATAAGTAAAATTATTTGGAAGTCTTTGCGGGGAGAGGGCAGGAAGGATTATTTTTAATACAGAATGCTTTACAAAACCAGTTTGGAGAACATCCTCACTCACATTTGTATTGACAGGGAGTGATAAATTCCTGCAAACAGCCATGAAAAATAGTGAAAATTTCAAACTCACCTTCAGTGCATAAGACCATCATTTATAAAGCTGTAGTCTCGACTAAAGGATTATTTTCTGTTGTAGGTTGATTTTCTGTTGCCTTTTGTGTTTCCAAAAAAGGAACAGATAAGTATAAAGATCATGGTGTGGTTCGAGTTTGCTGCAAGGAAGAAAACCTGGCCATTGAAGGCTTTCACACAAAGTGGGAAAATGTACCAAACCCGAGCACAATAGATGAGAGTGTTTGTTCAAGAGAAAATGAAGAGGAGGCTGGAAGCCTCTGCGTGATCTTCAGGACTGTTTTCAATATGGGAAAATTGCATATAAAAGAGCAACAGCTGTATAAGAGAACAGCACAGATAAAGAGGAAAGATGACAGAAAAGAAGAAAGAAATAATATATACAAGAACATATGCAGAGCAAAGCAGTACATACAATGAAATTATTGTACCTAATCCAGCTAGGTAAATGAATGAAATCAATGAGACACAAGTAAAATATTTGTTCACCAAAGCAAGAAACGTGGGCAACACAGTGACAGAATATGAACTGCTGATACCACATGTGAAAACTGCTGTGATGAGATCACAGGAACATGGTAAACTAGGAGGTATGACTGTAAAGCAAGTGGTGATGGGTTTGTTATGTTTCTTAAAAATATAAATCAGGAAGGCAGTTGCAACAAGCAACCTTGTTTCTTGATGTTGTGTTGTATTGAGAAGAGAGAGGATTCCGTAAATCAAAGAGAATCTGGACAACATTTTTAGGGAGGTTTGTATTGAGATTTCTACTGGCAATAAATCCAATATTGGTAGGTGTCTGTTGTGGTACTCATTAGATTAGATTTTCGTATGGACAGAATTTTTGGGAATACTTAAAAAAATGTTTCCCTAGCATTGTTATCATTGATATTGATACCGGTATTGTTCAGCAATTTATGAGATATGGTGGTGATACAAACCTATGAGGAACTGTCAGCAAACAGAAGAGTTAGAATGTCTTACTGGCAAAATGGATTAATTTAGGGACAGAAGTAATAAATGCAAAATGAACTCTGGTCATATAAACTGTAAAGTCAGGCAATCCAAGAATAACAAAAATAATATCTACTGCAAATCATTACAATTAGAGAGGACAAATAGTGAGAAACTTGGAGCAGACAAATTTAATACATACATAAAAGAGGACTGTGTCATCAGCTGAATTATGTAGCAAACTTCTTGTGCCGTTGTGTTAGGCAAGGATGAAAGCTCATTCAGAATAGTGTGTATCATTCTGATCATTCTTTATTTGAAAAAAAATTGAGCTGAAAGAGGATCTTGTGGAGATAAAGGTTACTAGACTAAGTACAATGAGAGACAAGTACTTGCTTATCTGTATTGCCTATAAAAATAATTGTTTGGTTCTGTAAAGAGAGGCTAACAAAATTGTCCATGAACATACTGGGAAGGAAAGCATTGGAAGGGGGGAAAGAAGCCTTTATATTAGAAGGTACTGTTATCAAGAGAGAGAAATCAGTAGAGCCTGGCTTTGAACCCTACAATGGTGGTTATCCCCAGTCAAATTATAGCAGTGAATTAGTAAACCTTGGTGAATGTCAGAAGATACATGCTGCTTTTCATGTTGAATTTTGAAAGCTAATGCTATTGGGATATTTGAAATGGAAAAGCTCTCTTGTTATTTTCTAGTGCGTGCTGGTTCCAGAGCCATTTCACTGAAGGAAAGGTAAACATGCAGACTATCCACAAAAATATCCACAAAAATCCTCTCTGTACTTGGAGCATGACTGGGCTTTTGCTTTTTAGACAAAATCTTTCAGGGTACCTCCATTTCTCTGTTGTGCTTGCCTGAGTGTGTTACCATGGTGATTAGAAGAGTCTGGGAATTAACTTTGTTTTATGATTATTGTGGAACATTCATATGTGAGCTGATGAGCTGTATTTCAGAACCAGACCTTGAAGAGACAATAAGCAATTGGGGATTAGCAGCTTTTCCACCGTAAAAAATAGAGAGCAACCTAGATTAAAGAAGGCCAGATCTGTAACTGATGGATTGAATCATTAGTGATTTCACTCAAGTCACACCTATTTAAATCAGCCAGAAATCCAACTCAGTATGCTGTTAATTTCCTGCCAAAAAGCAATGGGATATGTAAACACTACAAAAATGAAACAGCAAAACCAGTTAAACAAACTAGCTGCCAAATTGTATATGTTCTGCCAATGACCTCTATCCTGCAACACCCTGGTCTGTTAATGAAAATATTCCCTTTGCTATTTCACAGTTACGATTGTTATTTCACTCTTTCAAGTGTGGATAACAATGACAACAACAACAATAGCATTCTCTGATTATATCTAGAGAAGAAAGATTCCTCCTTACTTGAAGTAATGGGGGCCACTTTTTTGGAATTGAAATAGCAGGAGTTTAGTATATGTTATCCAGATGGATGTACATTTCTTATTATCATTAGATTTGTCTGTTCATTATACATTTGTTACTCCACTGACAGTTGAAAGAATATTTAACGGTATCCTTGTAAGTGGAGGAGACTATTGACATGAAAAATGCCTAATGAGTGAAAAGGTAGAAGATTTGAAGTGGGAACTACCACAGCATGAGTGGGTTTTGACCTTGGCTGGCTGCCAAGTGCCCACCCACCTGCTGTCTCACTCCTACTGAACAGGACAGGGGGCAAAAAACTCATGGGTCAAGATAAGGACAGGGAGATCACTCAACAATTACTGTCACAGGAAACACAGGCTTGACTTGGGGAAGATTAATTTAATTAACTGCCAATTAAAAATAGAGTAGGACAGTGAGGAAAAAAACCAACAACCTAAAAAACCCTTTCCCCTACCCCCCCTTCTTCACAGACTCAACTTCACTCCTTCATTCCCAACTCTTCTATCTCTTCCCCTCTGAGTGGTACAGGGGGGATGGGGAATGGGGTTTGTGGTCAGTTCATAACATTTTGTCTCTGCCACTCCTTCCTCCTCATGCTGTTCCCCTGCTCCAGTGTAGGCCTTCTCCACAGGGTACAGGCCTTCAGGAATGGACTGCTCCATCATGGGTGCCCCACAGGCCATAGGTTCTGCCAGGAGCCTGCTCCAGCGTGGGGTCTCCACAGGCAGCAGTTTCCTTCAAGGTACATCCATCTGCTCTGGCGTGGGGTCCTCCACAGGCTGCAGGTGGATATCTGCTCCACCGTGGATCTCCATGGGCTGCAGGGGGACAGCCTGCTTCATCATGGTCTACTCCAAGGACTGCAGGGGAATCTCTGCTCCAGCGCCTGGAACACCTCCTCCCTCTCCTTCTTCACTGACCTTGATGTCTGCAGGGCTGTTTCTCCCACATTTTCTCACTCCTATTTCACAGCTGCTGCACAGCGTTTTTCACCCTTTCTTAAATATGTTATCACAGAGGCCCTACCAATGTCACTGATGGGCTCAGCTTTGGCCAGTGGTGAGTCTGTTGGAGCCAGCTAGAGCTGGTTCTGTCTGACATGGTGGCAGCTCCTGATATCTTCTCACAGAAGCCACCCTTGCAACCCCCTGGTACCAAAACCTTACCATGTAAATGAAATACAATGACTTATTGTGTCAGAGAAGAAAATAAATTCCCTTAATATTCCTTTTCCTCACATGTGAGATGCTCCAGAACCTTAATCCACTTAGTGGCCCTTTGCTGGAGCCTCTCCAGTAGGTCCATATCTCTCTGGTATGGGGAGCCCAGAACTGGACACAGCACTCCAGGTGTGGCCTCACCAGTGCTGAGCAGAGGGGAAGGATCACCTTCCTCGACCTGCTGACCACACTCCTAATGCAGCCCAGGATACTGTTAGCCTCACAGGGCAAGTTCTTCCTTCCCAGGTGTAGGGCTTTGCATTTGTCCTTGTTGAATTTCATTAGGTGCTTGTTGACCTCCAGCCTACGAGGACTCACTGAGTAGCAGCCCCCTACTTTCGAGAGTATCAACTGGTTCCCCCAGTTTGGTGTCATCTGATGATGATGAGAGTTCACCCCATCTCTTACTCCAGGATGTGGTGTTAAACAGGAAAGGTCCCAAGATAGACATTTACGGTACCCTTCTTGTAACCATTCTCTAGGTGAAATATGATCCCTTAACAACTGTTCTCTGAGGCTGAGCACCTAACCAGTGTTTTATCCATCTGGCTGCCCAGACATGGGCACCATAACATGCTAACTTGAATAGCAGAATATTTTGAGAGACAATGTCAAAAACCTCTCTAAAAATCAAAGTGAATGATATCCACCACGCCTCCCTCAGCCACAAATCCAGACAGCTTATCACAGGAAGCAACCTAGTTGGTCATGCATGATTAACCGGTGATAAATTCATGCTAATTGTTACAAATTGCTTTCTTTTTTATGTGCCCAGAAATGTGTTTCAGAAGGGTTCACTCCATGATTTTCCCTGGGACTGAGGTGACTGGCCTTTAGTTTTCTGGACTGTCATCTTTTGAAGATGGGTGTGACAGGTGCTTTTCTCCAGTTGTCAGGGATCTTGCCCAATCTCCACAGCCTGTTGAAGATGACAGAGAGCGGCTGTCAAGGACATTTGCTAGGTCTCTCAGCATCCTTGGATGCAGCTTCTTGGATCCCACAGCTTTACAGGGGTTGAGTCCTCTCCAGAAATCCCTGACTCTACTCTCATCCATTGCTAGTACTTCTCCTTGAATCCTGTCTCTAATCACGGACGTCTGAGCAAAGAGGGCACCGATTACCTCATGTCTCTTAGATGTATGTCTTAATGGACTGGTTGGAAATTTACCCACTCAATTGCTTTGCAGTCATTCACTGTACCAATAACCAATGCAAAAACTAGAGGACAGGGAGATTTTGGGGAAAAAAAAAAAGTACAACATAGATATTATTTTAAAAATTTATAGATTTTTATTTACATTCTGGATTTTTTCCCTTAATTTTTCCTCCTTCTGCCCCATTTTTTCCCCACCTTTTCTGTTTTGACATTAAAAGAAACACAGTAGGGCTTAAAGCATGCTGAAACCAATTAAAAAAATGTATAATTTCTCCTTCCCCATACCACAGCCAGAAAAATTAGTTTAAATTAATTGTAATCTCATGCTTATTTTATTGTTCTTTTTCAATAATCAGGGTACTTGAATTCTGACGCATACACACTGCTCCATTTTGAAGTACACTTGAGGAAAAAAAGAATTCAGACCTTGGTTCTTCAAGGCTGAACACATTTCACAAAAGCCAAAAGGTTCCACTTTCACAAATCTCAGCTATGACTGAGAATCTTACTAATTTTTCAAATACAAGATGAAATTGTTTTTTTGATGAGATGCATAGGACCAAGCTTTCAAGCAATCTGTGCACTTGCAGAAAGCAATTTATGTGTTATTAGGAAAAAATTTCGATGATAAGGTCGGTGTTAATTGTGCTTGACCATGAGCAGGGTTCAGAGGAGAGAGGCAAGAATATTTCTTGATCTTTAAAACACTCTTCTAAGTGAGGGATTAAGAAAACACAAGCACAAGCTATTCTATTTATGAGAGTGAAATGTAAGAAGCAAAGAGTAACTTGGGAGGTTAAAGTAGAAGGTAAGTTTCCACAGGGTGTATTATAGAGGGTAGTCTTCGTTGTCACAATGCTGGGATCTCTGATTGACACCAGTGCAAATCAGGGTTTGCATACCAGGGAAAATCAAGGTTTTACTGTGAGATGAAGGAAATAATTCTCCAGACAAGGAATCTTAGGAGCAGACTAGGGACTAGTATGTTTCTATATGTCATGGTTTAACCCCAGTCAGCAACTAAGCACCACACAGCTGCTCACTCACTCCCCCCTGGTGGGATGGGGGAGAGAATCAGAAGGGTAAAAGTGAGAAAACACATGGGTTGAGATGAAGACAGTTTAATAGGGAAAGCAAAAGCCATGCACGCAAGCAAAGCAAAACAAGGAATTCATTCACTCCTCTCCATCGACAGGCAGGTGTTCAGCCATCTCCAGGAAACAGGGCTCCATCATGTGTAACGCTTACTTGGGAAGACAAACGTCAGCACTTCGAATGTCTCCCCCTTCCTCCTTCTTCCCCCACCTTTATATGCTGAGCATGACGTCATATGGTATGGAATATCCCTTTGGTCAGTTGGGGTCAGCTGTCCTGGCTGTGTCCCCTCCCAACTTCTTGTGCACCCCCAGCCTACTCGCTGGTGGGGTGGGGTGAGAAGCAGAACAGGCCTTGACTCTGTGTAAGCACTGCTCAGCAGTAACGAAAACATCCCTGTGTTATCGACACTGTTTTCAGCACAAATCCAAAACAGAGCCCCATACGAGCTTCTACAAAGAAAATTAACTCTATCCCAGCCAAAACCAGCACACTATATCAGGGACTAGTACATTTCTATATCCCACCCTTATGGTCTGTGTCTGATCTGGCCTCCTTTGCTGACCCATCTTTCTGCTAAACTGAGCAGCACAGCTATTGGAGACAGTGTAGACAGAACCATACAGTCTGTGGAAATGGAGATACTACACTAGAGAAATTAAATTAAGCTGTTCTTCTGAAGTTCCCTCCCTATTTAGTTCATAATAGCAACCTAGATAGATGGGAAGGCATGTGAAGGTCTCATGTTATAAGGATGATGAAGATCCTGAAGGAATCTAGCAGGTAAAGGCAGAGTAAAAGACAGCAACTGGAAATTATTTTCAGCAAAAATTAAGATTTTTGAATTTTTAAGAATGTGTAGGGGATAATATTTGGGACAAAGTCTGTGCATGGTTTTCCACGCTTTAATTCAAGACTAGTAAGCTTTGTATTTTGTCTTCTTCAGGCCTGTGGTATTTATCTAGAAACAAGAGCAAAAGTGGATAACGATAGCTCTATTGAATCAGATCAAAGGTCTGTCTTGTCTGGAATGTTGTTTACCAGCAGCCGATACCTACAGAAATGTATAAGAACAGAGGAAATGTGTGTAGTATCTTCCCTTCTTACTCCCTCATTATATATGCTTTCCCAGCCCCCAGCAATCTGTGGATGATGGATGAATGAGTACATATAGGAAGGGCTCTTTATATATGAATATACTCAATTGCAAGTAATCTTCACAACTTGGATTTCTGGAGATTTTGGAAGGAATTCCTGAACTGAGAAAAAAACCCTACTACTCATTACATTTCATCAATTAAAATTTTGAAGAAAAGTTCATGTACAAAACATGGTATTTTTTAGCATTTTAAATTGTTTTGCTTCAGTGATGACGTTTTATATGTTTTAACCATCAAGAAGCCTATAAAGCCAGTTGTTTTTCGGTATTATTAAGAACAAGAATGGTTTTGAAAAAATAAGATGGTTATTCTTTATGTTTTTCAAGCATTTATTTACTCAATTTTAAATCAGGAAACTTTATTGAAAGGACTTTTCCAGAGGAAGAGTTTTGGATAGAAAAAGTAGTGGTTTTTGAGGGATGAGTGTTTTTTTGAAAAATTCTTGATAATGACACACTTCCTGCAGACTGTAACTACTTAATTATTCCATGCTTACTCCCCCAAAAAGAACTTCTGCCAGAGAAATAGGAGAATGGGTAGGAATACGGATGAATATGGAAGAAGGACTGATAAGGAGAAGAGTGGAAAATGACTTTGAGGAGGAAAAGCAGAAAAGATAAATTGCAGACTAATGTAATACTCCCCATATAAAACTCACAATGTAATAAGATTGAATTATGAGGAAGGTATGATTATGATGTTAAAGAATAAACATCATTGTTCAACTACTAAGAAAGAGAAAATGATATGTGACTACTGAAATAGATTCTGTATACGATAACTGGTGGTAATAAAAAAAAAAAATCATTTAATATTCCTAGTCTAATACATTCCACATAATGTTATTTATTACACCAAAATATTGCATACTCTTCTCTCATTTTTCTGTTCAATTTGTAAGACATAAGAGACCATTACTATTGAAAAATAAGAGGTTTTCAATTTTTGAAAATTACATTCTTTAATAATGAATTTAATGGAGTGGCATAGAGAAAGTCAATTATGATTTTTTAATACAGAAGTCAGTAAAATTTAGAGGAAGAGAAGATCAACAAAAGCAATTATAAAAGGATGACATTCATGGAAAACATTGACACACAAACTAACAGGAGTCTGGCTTCCCTCACAGCCTGTCTCCCTTGTGTTTTCCAAGGGAAGTATTTCATCACTTCTGCAATTTATAGTATCAGAAAAGGAAAAGAAGTCATCATATCAGTCAAATTCTTTGTGGTCCTTCATTCCAAGTCACCCTCCTACCCTTTAACTACTTTTCTGGGGGATTTGTCAGGCACTTACTGAAAACTGTTATTTAGGTACACAGTTAGTGCAGCTCTTTTGATTTTCTTTTTTAAATCCCTGTAGTTTCATGACCATATGTTCTTTGACATTCTTTTTAATTAGTGACAGATGGATGAAAGAATTTTAGATCCTAGACTAAATTTCTTGCTGTTGTGTTTGTTGTTTTTTTTTTTTAAATTAGACTTTCCATACACTATGCATTTCTTAAAATACTTCGACTTCTTGTTGGTGTCGGCTCTCCTCTCTGCTCTATCAGTCTCTCTGTGTTGTTTTCAGCAAGCAACAAATAAAAAAAATAAAGACTATTCCTCATTTGAACTGTGGGATTTTTTATCCTATCTTCAGTGACAACTGATGATCCTGTAGGTCTGGTCTGCTTCTCATTCTGTTTAGTGTTGTCAGGATTTCTAAAAGAAAAGTCTGGCATTCAGCTAAGTGAATTATGAAACAGTTATAGAGTTTGATACTCAATTTTAAAAGTATGTCCAGGAGACAAAACACAGCAAAACACTAACAACAAAAATGCAAAGCAGATTAAGGCAGTCTCTCTGGTATAGTAGGATGACCATCATTTCATATTTCCCTTTACTTTAGGCCTACACAAATGCTCCTTTTATGTCTGTCATTTATAGACCTTGTGTTTTCTTGGTTTGTGCCTTTTTTTTGTGTTCCCCCCACCCCCTTCTCCACTGCTACAAGTAATAGAGGCCTTTGGGCACTTAAGATCTTTATAAATTTCTTGCAATAGTCTCTCTTTCTTTTGCTCATTAAATAGTACCTTGCTTCCAGTGAATCTGGTACTGTGAGTGCTGTGATTTTACAGGCATTTTCAACACGTCAGTTCTACCTTCTGCCAAATAAAGACAAAATAAATAAATAAAAAAATAGCACGTAGCCCTTCATTTGATCTACTAATCCTCTAAAATTTATTTCTTATGGGGAAAAAAAAAACCAAACCAAAGAAAACCTCATTTTATACTTAAGAATATGATTAGTAACGACAAGTAAACGGATTGGAAAATTTAATCTTTGGCAACAGAGTAAGTACTAGTTGTGAAAGGTTTTATTGTGTAGATATATCTTTAGGTCATAACTTTGAGATATATCTACCCAATAATACCCTCCACAACTACCCAAACCTATGCAGACCTCCAAAATTAACCTTTTCACAAGCAGTTTAGTATGACAGAATGGTGGCTAGTGTAAATCTTAACAAATATCTTTTCCTAGTCTTCAACTGGATTGGGATGTTACTGGCCAGCAACACATCCAAAATTGCTAGATACGATAAAGTGGATACATTGTGTTGTATATTACTTGGATAAAACTAGCCATTAGCATCTCTTTGCCCTGCACAGAGAACAAAAAATGTTTTCTTTCCTTGGCTGGCTAGAAGAAACAGTAAAGGAAGACAAATTTTACCATCATATTCCTTGGAGGATTAATCTATTAGTTTATGAATCTATCTGCTTTTATCTTCTATTAATCTATCTGCTTATTTATATACCTACTTTCTTTATTCATATTTACCATTTTTCTGCATTGCTATGGTCCTTTACGATGAGGAGAGGGATTGAATATGTGCTTTAAATATTGCTTCAATTTCCTCTGTCAGAGCTGCTAGAAGCAGACAAGAAATAACATGTAAAGAAACATATTTATCCAGCAGGACACACAGTGATTGGCATTTCTTATCAAGTCACAACGATTGCTTAACTTACTATACTTCTTCCCTGAGTAAAAAAACCTGAGAGATTGAAGAGGATAATGTATTTTGCATAAAAAAGCCTTTCAGATGAGTTCCTTGAGTATTTACAAAGGAGAGAAAAAAGTTTTTGTTGCTGAGCTGTTTTGGAAGAGCAGATTGGAGGCCTACAGCACAGTAGCAAACTGCCGTACCTGTAACTGTTAGACAATTATGAACAGCTGGTGATGATTAGCACAGCAACAACCAATCTACCCAACATATTTCACTCTGATAAAGAAAAGAGCAAGATGCAAAAAAGCATCACAGACTACAGCCTTCACTTTTCACAGTGAACCTTAGGGGGGGCAGCCTTTTACGAAGAGGGGGAAGAAGACAAGCCAAGTTCATTAGAGAAGTATAAGCCAAGTTCACCAGAGAATCATCATTTATCAGAAGGTGACTTTGTGTAACACTTTCAGATCAAATGACAGTGCTGAGACTAAATGGACTCAGAAAGAATTTATTCACAGATATACGCAATTTTACAAATTACACAACTTCCCTGTTCTGTGGTAAAGATGACAGCTCAGGGGAGAATTCAGGTGGGTAAGTGTAGTGTGGCCGTGCTCTGTGTAGTCCTAGTAGCAGTAGTGGTAAAAGTAGGGTTGTGGGGTCCCCTGAGATTCCTCCCCAAATGATTTTGGATGTAGTCAGTTATAGAATTGGACAGAAAATACCCAATTCCTATTCAGCTCATTCAAATTCACTTGGCATCTAAAACGGACTGTCACCATCGCTGATGCTCACAATTTGCTCCTCTCCTTTGCAACTTTCACAGTGATTGACAAGTTGTTTAAGCTCATAGATCTCCTCTGTTCTTACAACAAACCTAATTCCCCTTCCTGTAGGGTTAGCTAAAGTTCACATGCTAACACTCCTGTCAAATGGGCCTAATTTATGCTAACTGCTGAAGTTTGTTAATTCCTAATTCCTAATATGAATAAAATTCATAGGTGATAGGCTCTGGGCCAGGCTTGAACTCAGTTCTGAATAGAGTGATGATTTGACCATTTTCTGAGTAGTATTCTTGGCTTTTACCCCCAGCAGAGATTGGACGGGTAGGTTTGACAACTTTTTGTATTAGTACAAAATAAATAACATAAAAGAATGTATGGAGTCTCCATTTTGCAACATGAACTCTTGGCCAGAGTTATGCGAATAATTCATTCTGGACTTCATGTCCAAACTGCAGTATTTTATTTCTAATGGATCAACACCTCTGAATTTCCTGCTTCTAAATTGAGAGTAAGGCTCAAATGATACATGAGGAAATCTGGGTACCTGTTCCCAACATATCATCTTTACCTTTGGGAAGTTTCTTGATTCACTTTGGTTTCCTATTCTAGAATATTAAACAAACAAATTAACAATGAAAGTGTTTGTGTTTAAAGAAAAATCACAAATGAGCTCATGCAAAGCACAAAAGAGACAAACACAAAAATCACATATACAGACAGATAAATGATTTGTAAGACATGATAGTGTCTGAGTAGGTGTCTTAAGTTGGGAGGAGTTGCTAGAACAGTGCTTTTTAAAATACAGCTTAATAGTTTTATGAAAATGCATTGATATACTGACAGAATAGTAGCATAATAGACAAAATGGTTACGTACAAGATCTTGTAAAGAAATGTGTGAAGTGCTGCTGTCTTCTTAGTGAAAGACCTTCAAGTGGAACTCAGATGAAGCTGTCAGACACTGGAGGGCTTTTTATACCTGAAGACAAAGGCATCACAAGTTCCTTTTGCCAGCAGCTGAATTCAGCTATGTTCAGATAAGAAATCAGATGCGAGTAAGACTATACACTTATTGTAACCTAAATAAGATGTCAAGATAAATAACCATAGAAGAGATCAGCCAAAGATACAATTCACTCTTTGTGCCTGAAATCTCTACACTTTAAGGGTGGTCTTTAGAAAGTTTTGATGCCCAGCTTGAAGTGTATTAAACTATAACTTAAAGGAAATAAAATAATCAAAATGTAGATTAAATTTTAAAGATAAAAAACAAACACAGAATCACACAATCACAGAATGGCTGAAGTGTGAAGGCACTTCTGGAAATCATCTACTGCCATTCCTTGCTTAAGACAGGGCTAGCTAAAGCAGGTTGTCCAGGTCTGTATCTAGTTGGAGATTAGAATCATAGAAACATAGAATCATTAAGGTTGGAAAAGATCTCTAAGATCATCGAGTCCAACCGTCGACCCAACACCACCATGCCCACTAAACCATGTCCCTAAGCGCCTCATCTACACGTCTTTTAAATACTTCCAGGGATGGGGACTCAACCACTTCCCTGGGCAGCCTCTTCCAATGTTTAACCACTCTTTCAGTAAAGAAGTTTCTCCTCATGTCCAATCTAAACCTCCCCTGCCGCAACTTGAGGCCATTTCCTCTCGTCCTATCGCTTGTTACTTGGGAGAAGAGACCAACACCCACCTCGCTACAACCTCCTTTCAGGGAGTTGTAGAGAGCAATGAGGTCTCCCCTCAGCCTCCTTTTCTCCAGGCTAAACAACCCCAGTTCCCTCAGCCGCTCCTCATCAGACTTGTTCTCCAGACCCTTCACCAGCCTCGTTGCCCTTCTCTGGACATGCTCCAGCACCTCAATGTCCTTCTGGTAGTGAGGGGCCCAAAACTGAACACAGTATTCGAGGTGCGGCCTCACCAGTGCCGAGTACAGGGGCACGATCCCTTCCCTACTCCTGCTGGCCACACTAGTTCTGATCCAGGCCAGGATGCCATTGGCCTTCTTGGCCGCCTGGGCACACTGCCGGCTCATGTTCAGCCGGCTGTCAACCAACACCCCCAGGTCCTTTTCCGACAGGCAGCTTTCCAGCCACTCTTCCCCAAGCCTGTAGCGCTGCATGGGGTTGTTGTGGCCGAAGTGCAGGACCCGGCACTTGGCCTTGTTGAACCTCATACAGTTGGCCTCGGCCCCTCGATCCAGCCTGTGCAGGTCCCTCTGCAGAGCCTTCCTACCCTCGAGCAGATCAACACTCCCGCCCAACTTGGTGTCGTCTGCAAACTTACTGAGGGTGCACTCAATCCCCTCGTCCAGATCATTGATAAAGATATTGAACAAGACTGGCCCTAAAACTGAGCCCTGGGGAACACCGCTTGTGACCGGCCGCCAACTGGATTGAACTCCATTCACCACAACTCCCTGGGCCCGGCCGTCCAGCCAGTCTTTTACCCAGCACAGAGTACACCTGTCTAAGCCGTGAGCCGCCAGCTTCTCGAGGAGAATGCTGTGGGAGACAGTGTCAAAGGCCTTGCTGAAGTCCAGGTAGACCACATCCACAGCCTTTCCCTCATCCACTAGGCGGGTCACCTGGTCATAGAAGGAGATCAGGTTGGTGAAGCAGGACCTGCCTCTCATGAACCTGTGCTGGCTGGGCCTGATCCCCTGGTTGTCCCACACATGCCTTGTGAGTGCCCTCAAGATGAACCGCTCCATAATCTTCCCTGGCACCGAGGTCAGGCTGACAGGCCTGTAGTTCCCCGGATCCTCCTTCTGGCCCTTCTTGTAGATGGGCGTCACATTGGCAAGCCTCCAGTCGTCCAGGACTTCCCGCCGTTAACCAGGACTGCTGATAAATGATGGAGAGTAGCTTGGCGAGCTCCCCCGCCAGCTCCCTCAGCACTCTCGGGTGGATCCCATCTGGCCCCGTAGACTTGTGAGCGTCCAGGTGGCATAGCTGCTTGTTAACTGCGTCCTCTTGGATTATGGGGGGTTCATCCTGCTCGCCGTCCCTGTCTTCCAGCTCAGGGGGCTGAGTACCCTGAGGATAACTGGTCTGCCTGTTAAAGACTGAGGCAAAGGCGGCATTGAGTACCTCAGCCTTTTCCTCATCCTCGGTGACAATGTTCCCCCCCGCATCCAATAAAGGATGGAGATTCTCCTTGGCTCTCTTCTTGTCATTAATATATTTGTAAATCATTTTTTGTTGTCTCTAACGACAGCGGCCAGATTGCGTTCTAGCTGGGCTTTTGCCTTTCTCATTTCCTCTCTGCACGACCTAACGAGATCCCTGTACTCTTCTTGAGTTGCCTGCCCCTTCTTCCACAAGCGGTAAACTCTCCTTTTTTTCCTGAGTCCCAGCAAGAGCTCCCCGTTCAGCCAGGCCGGTCGTCTTCCCCACCCATTCTTCTTACGGCGTACGGGGACAGCCTGCTCCTGCGCCTTTAAGACTTCCTTCTTGAAGAACGTCCAGCCTTCCTGCACCCCTTTGCCCTTCAGGACCGTCTCCCATGGGACTCTCTCCACCAGTGTCCTGAACAGGCCAAAGTCCGCCCTCCGGAACTCCATGGTTGCGGTTTTGCTGCCCCCCCTCCTTACTTCACCAAGAAGCGAGAATTCTACCATTTCATGGTGGCTAAGCCCAAGACGGCCTCCAACCACCACATCTCCCACCAGTCCTTCTCTGTTGGTAAACAGCAGGTCGAGCGAGGCACCTCCCCTGGTAGGCTCACTTACCAGCTGTGTCAGGAAGTTGTCTGCCACACACTCCAGGAACCTCCTAGACTGCTTCCTCTCTGCCGTGTTGTATTTCCAGCAGACGTCCGGGAATTTGAAGACAAGAACAAGGGCTAGCGATTGAGAGACTTCTGCCAGCTGCTTGTAGAACGCTTCATCCGCCCCTTCATCCTGGTTGGGTGGTCTATAACAGACTCCCAGCAGGATATCTGCCTCATTGGCCTTCCCCCTCATCCTTACCCATAAACACTCGACCTTATCATCATCAGAATCATTGAGCTCTACACAATCGAAACATTCCCTATCATACAGGGCCACCCCACCGCCTCTCCTTCCTTGCCTGTCCCTTCTGAAGAGTCTATAGCCATCCATTGCAGCACTCCAATCATGGGAGTCACCCCACCATGTTTCTGTGATGGTGACTAAGTCATATCTATCCTGCTGCACAATGGCTTCCAGCTCCTCCTGTTTGCCGCTCATGCTGCGTGCATTGGTGTAGATGCACTTGAGCTGGGCTATTGATTTCGCCCCCAGCATTGGCATGCTACCCTTAGGCTCATCTCTAGTGAGCCTGGTTTTATCCCCTTCCCCTATTGAGCCTGGTTTTATCCCCTTCCCCCTTCAAACCTAGTTTAAAGCCCTCTCAATGAACCCTGTCATTTAGAACGCAATCTGGCCGCTGTCGTTAAAGACAACAAAAAAAGTTTTTACAAATATATTAATGACAAGAAGAGAGCCAAGGAGAATCTCCATCCTTTATTGGATGCAAGGGGGAACATTGTCACTGAGGATGAGGAAAAGGCTGAGGTACTCAATGCCTTCTTTGCCTCAGTCTTTAACAGGCAGACCAGTTATCCTCAGGGTACTCGGCCCCCCGAGCTGGAAGACAGGGACGGCGAGCAGGATGAACCCCCCGTAATCCAGGAGGAAGCAGTCAATGACCTGCTATGCCACCTGGACACTCACAAGTCTATGGGGCCGGATGGGATCCACCCGAGAGTGCTGAGGGAGCTGGCGGAGGTGCTCGCCAAGCCGCTCTCCATCATTTATCAGCAGTCCTGGTTAACGGGGGAGGTCCCGGACGACTGGAGGCTTGCCAATGTGACGCCCATCCACAAGAAGGGCCGGAAGGAGGATCCGGGGAACTACAGGCCTGTCAGCCTGACCTCGGTGCCGGGGAAGATTATGGAGCAGTTCATCTTGAGGGCGCTCACAAGGCATGAGCGGGACAACCAGGGGATCAGGCCCAGCCAGCACGGGTTCATGAGAGGCAGGTCCTGCTTGACCAACCTGATCTCCTTCTATGACCAGGTGACCCGCCTAGTGGATGAGGGAAAGGCTGTGGATGTGGTCTACCTGGACTTCAGCAAGGCCTTTGACACTGTCTCCCACAGCATTCTCCTCGAGAAGCTGGCGGCTCACGGCTTAGACAGGTGGACTCTGCGCTGGGTCAAAAACTGGCTGGACGGCCGGGCCCAGGGAGTTGTGGTGAATGGAGTTACATCCAGTTGGCGGCCGGTCACGAGCGGTGTTCCCCAGGGCTCAGTACTGGGGCCGGTCTTGTTTAATATCTTTATTGATGATCTGGATGAGGGGATTGAGTGCACCCTCAGTAAGTTTGCAGACGACACCAAGTTGGGTGGGAGTGTTGATCTGCTCGAGGGTAGGAAGGCTCTGCAGAGGGACCTGGACAGGCTGGATGGATGGGCCCAGGCCAACTGTATGAGGTTCAACAAGGCCAAGTGCCGGGTCCTGCACTTCGGCCACAACAACCCCATGCAGCGCTACAGGCTTGGGGAAGAGTGGCTGGAAAGCTGCCTGTCGGAAAAGGACCTGGGGGTGTTGGTCGACAGCCGGCTGAACATGAGCCGGCAGTGTGCCCAGGCGGCCAAGAAGGCCAATGGCATCCTGGCCTGGATCAGAAACAGTGTGGCCAGTAGGAGTAGGGAAGTGATCGTGCCCCTGTACTCGGCCCTGGTGAGGCCGCACCTCGAATACTGTGTTCAGTTTTGGGCCCCTCACTACAAGAAGGACGTTGAGGTGCTGGAGCGTGTCCAGAGAAGGGCAACGAGGCTGGTGAGGGGTCTGGAGCACAAGTCTTATGAGGAGCGGCTGAGGGAACTGGGACTGTTCAGCCTGGAGAAAAGGAGGCTGAGGGGAGACCTCATTGCTCTCTACAACTACCTGAAAGGAAGTTGTAGCGAGGTGGGTGTTGGTCTTTTCTCCGAAGTAACAAGCGATAGGACGAGAGGAAATGGCCTCAAGTTGCGGCAGGGGAGGTTTAGATTGGATGTAAGGAAAAATGTCTTTACTGAAAGAGTGGTTAAACATTGGAACAGGCTGCCCAGGGAAGTGGTGGAGTCCCCATCCCTGGAGGTATTTAAAAGACGTGTAGATGAGGCGCTTAGGGACATGGTTTAGTGGGCCTGGTGGTGTTGGGTTGACGGTTGGACTCGATGATCTTAGAGGTCTTTTCCAACCTCAATGATTCTATGATTCTATGATTCTATGATTCTATGATTCTGTCAATTCATGAGCAATGATCCTTTTCCCCCTGTGAGACAGCTGGACTCCATCTGTCACCAGCAGGCCCGGTGCCGTGTAAACCTCCCCGTGATCAAAAAAGCCAAAATTCCTCTGATGGCACCAGCCCCTGAGCCACGAGATTGAATGTCCCTAAGGATGGAGGCTCCACAGCCTCTCTGGGCAGCCTGTTCCAGTGTCTTACCCAACTCACAGTTAAAAACTGTTTTTTCTTCTATTTAAATGGAATTTCCTGTATTTCAGTGTGATGGTGTGCTCCCCCGCCCAACCCGACCTTTATCTCCTGTAACCCTCCTCAAGGGATAAATACCAGGGCCGGTTGTTAATGGATGCTGATAGTGATAGCTGTGTCCATTAACGAAGTGGATTCGGGGCCAGATAACAACACAATAACCAAGGGTTATTGTGAGAAATACGCCCACCTAACCACAGTTATCAGTATGCAAATATGACTATGAGTCAATCATCTTACCCCTATAAATAGTGAGCAGCCCAAGAGCCCTTTGAGCTCTCCTGCATGGCAGCGGGCTGCACGGCGGGATCTCCCCTTGAGTAGGGACGCCTCTCAAGGTTACTCCTCGAGGTTGAGAGATTCCTTGCCACAACAGATACTTGGTAAGTGACTAACAACATGCTAAACTTTGAAATCTTAGCTAAGTGATATAAAGGATTAATTGTGCATATATAGTCCTTTAGACATAAACCGTTGACCAAGTCTGGGACTAGGTTTGGATCCAGCCACACTGAGACTCCTCTCTGAGAAGGAGTCTAGAAAGCAAGGGGGTCCTTTCTGAACCTCATGACTCGACGGGAGGGTCTTCCTGACAGTTTTGTCTGACCCTGTCCTCTATGCAGTAAATAATCAAGTGTACCTTGCCATCGAATCTTGTTCACTGTCGCATTTACCATTGAACTTTGTTAATTCACACTTTAACTCACTGTTTTCTATCATTAAAGTATTGTTGCTTCTCCCTTACGAGTGAAGTGCGGTCTCACTCCATCCGCGACATTCAGTTTGTGCCCATTGCCTCTTGTCCTTTCATTGAGTGTCACCGAGAAGTGACCTTCCTTCTTTTCATTTGTGTCGGTACTTTAAAGTAAAAGATCAGATTTATTTTTGTCTGAACAAACACACAACGCATTGAGTAAAAAGGAGTTATTTCTGCACAGTTATTTTTGTAACTGTATTTTAATTCTTGAAAAATGTTGAAGTCATTAATATCATTTAGTATTACAGTATCATCTAGAGGTGCCAGCTGAGAATAGTTCTGTAGATAATGTAAGAAAGAGATCTTGTTATTAAGATGTAATAATCTACATAGGCAAGGAGAAAAAAAAAGAAAAAAAGAAACTGAAAAAGTTTTTTCTTCATTTGCATGATAGACAGTTGTCAGAACTAGAGACAGAGTCTGCTTTTCATTCAAGCCAGACTGCAATTTTTTGCTAGAAGCATCCACCATTTAAATTTCACACCCTATAATTCCATGCTCTTCACTAATTTCTTAATTTTTTTCTTGTGAGTGAATGTTTGCTTATTAGAACCATTCCTTATTTAAAACATCTTGTTTGTATACAAGTTCTTATATGAAATAAGCGCAATATATATTTTTATTTTAGAAAGTATTTGTTTAATTTTTAAACAAGATAATTTGCTTTCAGACTATAATCTTTCATATATGTGAAGAAGCTAATAAAGCCTCATGGAAGTGTGACTTTTATAATTATTTATGCTCATGAGACATGGTGTTTATTTAAAAATAAAGAACAAACAGGTTGCTACTTCAGTGATTTATGGGGAAGCAGATCTGCAGTAACTACACTGTTATCTTCTCACATGTACTTCTTTCTAAAATTAGATACTGGGCTTTTATTTCAAGTACTTAGAGCTAACTTAATGAAGGCTTATCATATGCTTCTTATAAAGACCTTTTAAATTACCATAGCAGAAATGTATAGATCTCATAGAATCATAGAATCATAGAATCATAGAATCTTTAAGGTTGGAAAAGACCTCTAAGATCATCGAGTCCAACCGTCAACCCAACACCAGCACCCACTAAACCATGTCCCCAAGTGCCTCATCTACACATCTTTTAAATACTTCCAGGGATGGGGACTCAGCCACTTCCCTGGGCAGCCTGGTCCAATGTTTAACCACTCTTTCAGTAAAGAAATTTTTCCCCACGTCCAAACTAAACCTCCCCTGGCGCAACAAGAGGCCATTTCCTCTTGTCCTATCGCTAGTTACTTGGGAGAAGAGACCGACACCCACCTCGCTACAACCTCCTTTCAGGGAGTTGTAGAGAGCGATGAGGTCTCCCCTCAGCCTCCTCTTCTCCAGGCTAAACAACCCCAGTTCCCTCAGCCGCTCCTCATCAGACTTGTTCTCCAGACCCCTCACCAGCCTCGTTGCCCTTCTCTGGACATGCTCCAGCACCTCAACGTCCTTCTTGTAGTGAGGGGCCCAAAACTGAACACAGTATTCGAGGGGCGGTCTCGAATTTTACTCCTGATTTGTGTGTTCAAATCCCAAGTCTGTAACACTGGAGTTCTCTTGAACTGCATCAAAAAATTCAGTGAAAAAAATATTAAAACAATTTGAATTACTTATTCATATTTATTTTTATATTTATACGTGCTTCTGATGCATAAACAGACTTCCTGTTTCTACTACTGATACTCTGCTATATCCTTTTGTTTCAGGGCATGCTGCAAAGGTAATAGATATTACTTTATTCTATAGAATATGTTGATTTAAAGAAAAGTGATAACTGGAAAATATCAACACATTCATTAGCTATGCTCAGTAAAAAAAACAATGCCTTAATATTGCTGAATCAAATTTATGGTTATTATTGATAACATCACCCATGGAAAGAAGCAACCAGGAAACAGTGGAAAATGGAGTTTTTTTCACATGATAGGGCACACAGAAAAGACTGAGTCAAATTAAAGTCTCCAGAAGAATAGCAACAAATGAATGGATGAAGATGAACATTTTATCTTCCAAGAGTGCAATTGCTCTGTTTTGTTCTTTTGGCATTAAATAGTTGATTTTTCTCACACAAATATTAAATTTTTACTGGTCTCATCCATTGTGTGACAAGAAATATTTTCCCATAAATTTTTAACAAATACAATTTCATAATTCTCTTCACCAGGTCCCTAACCTCTTTGCTCCTCAGTTTCCATGATGCATGAAATGCGTGACATTAATCACCTCACTGAAATATTTTGGGAACAAGTTCACGTTTGATGCATTTAGCTTTGATCACTACTACAGGCCCACTTATGTACAGGACAGAAATACAAACTACATCTGCCCAAGGAACTTTGACCAGGAACCTTTGGCATTGGTAATACTCTGCAACTGACAGGTGAGAAATCACAGAGCACTGACTATAGCTAAGTAAATGTGAAATACTTCCTTCTTTTATTGTGCGGTGTTTTGATATATTTATCTTTTGTTCTTTACGGAAGCAATTTAAATAGCTTTGAACTCCCTATGTCCCATAGCTGAGCTTCCTTTTATTGAAAAACATCAGGGGCAGAAGAAATGAAATGCAAAAATGTGGAAGGACCCAGAGCTTACTTTTATCTCTTTGTCTTGTAGCTTTCACCTTGAACTCTTTACTTTGTACAAATTTGTGTTCTCAATATGCAAAATGCAGGAAGAAGGGAAGGGAAGGGAAGGGAAGGGAAGGGAAGGGAAGGGAAGGGAAGGGAAGGGAAGGGAAGGGAAGGGAAGGGAAGGGAAGGGAAGGGAAGGGAAGGGAAGGGAAGGGAAGGGAAGGGAAGGGAAGGGAAGGGAAGGGAAGGGAAGGGAAGGGAAGGGAAGGGAAGGGAAGGGAAGGGAAGGGAAGGGAAGGGAAGGGAAGGGAAGGGAAGGGAAGGGAAGGGAAGGGAAGGGAAGGGAAGGGAAGGGAAGGGAAGGGAAGGAAGAGTTCCTTTTTGCATTGTGGAAAGCATTTGATCAGTATTCCTTATATGCTGATACACTTACTAAAGACAATAACCCACTTCAGTTTCATTTAGTAGTTACTTTTCAACTCCCCAGGATTCTTTTGATTGAAGTTATCTTCCTTTACCTATAAAACAAATCAGGATGATGACTATAAAAATCTCTTACCAAAATTTTTTACAAAAGGGTCACATGTACCAACCTGACTTTCAAGGTAGCCTATTTCATTGCAATCACTTTAAATTGGCTATTCTCACAGTGTGTCATCTTGCTTCCAGTGTTTACACAAAGCATGCCTTTTTCTTCAAGGTCAGAATGTGACTTAAGATGAATTTTTATCTCCTTTGACCTTCTCCTCCCTTTCCCTTTGTCTTGTAATGCATGAAGCGTCAAAATTTTTAAAATTGCAAATTAAGTAAAATCCTTGCAAGATTTCATAGCACATCTCAGTTTCTTTAAGAGAGATAGCTGGTTTGTGCAGATGAAGCAAATGTGTAGTTTTCTCACCTGTTGCTTGCACTTCTAAGCCTCTCCGTTTGTTTTTTTGACAGAAGCAATACCTCTGAAAAGCTGTGCCTTCATGGCCTAATCCTGCTAACCCTTTTTATGTGTAACTCTTCTGGAAGTCAATGAAGGCTCCATTGGCACAGAACCAGCCATCTCTGTCAAAGAAGATGTCGTGGTTTAACCTCAGCCGGCAACTAAGCACCACGCAGCCGCTCGCTCACTCCCCCCCGGTGGGATGGGGGAGAGAATCGGAAGGGTAAAAGTGAGAAAACTCATGGGTTGAGATAAAGGCAGTTTAATAGGGAAAGCAAAAGCCACACATGCAAGCAAAGCAAAACAAGGAATTCATTCGCTACTTCCCATGGGCAGGCAGGTGTTCAGCCATCTCCAGGAAAGCAGGGCTCCATCACGCGTAACGGTTACTTGGGAAGACAAACGCCATCACTCCAAACGTCCCCCCCTTCCTTCTTCTTCCCCCAGCTTTATATACTGAGCATGACATCACATGGTATGGAATATCCCTTTGGCCAGTTTGGGTCAGCTGTCCTGGCTGTGCCCCCTCCCAGCTTCTTGTGCACCTCCAGCCTGTTCAGTCAGTAGAGCATGGGAAGCTGAAAAGTCCTTGACTAGTGTAAACACTACCTAGCAACAACTAAAACATCGGTGAGTTATCAACATTGTTCTCACCCTAAATCCAAAACACAGCACTGTACCAGCTACTAGGAAGGAAATTAACTCTATCCCTGCTGAAACCAGGACAGTATCCACCCCTTATTCTATACCATCTACGTCATGCTCAAGTCCCATATTTTCCAGTGCAACCTCATTAACCAACCACCCCGCTTTCCATCCTTTGATATAACACACAGATATCATTCCCTTAGTCTATGGACCACCCTTGTGGAATGTCTGTAAAATGTCCAGAAATGTCCATGAAATATCCATTGAGTTCATTTAGTCCGTGACTTTGGGCTCCATCTGTGATGGTGGTCACTCAGGACAGGAGAGGTGGTGTGTTGCGTGGAGTTACTGGGTACCAAAGCCAGCTCAGGTCAGGTCACTGCTGCACTTGCACTGCTTCTTGTAAGGCTTGTCCTCCACTTGTTCGGGTGGTTCCTGCTATAGTAATTCCTATAACACGCAACTCAAATCATGGGTTACAACAATTTAAAGGTATTTCCATTACAATCTCCACCCCTGGTCCCTTTGGACCAGACCATAGGGTTTAACATTGCAATGAACTCCTCCCCTTGTTCCTAGCCTGGCTAGCAACAAGGGGTTTCTGCTATAGTAATTCCTATAACATGCAACTCAAATCCCGGGTTACAACAATTTAAAGGTGTTTCCATTACAATCTCCACCCCTGGTCCCTTCGGATCAAACCATCGGGTTTAACATTGCAATGAACTCCTCCCCTTGCCCCTGCTCTGGCTTGGACTTATCCACAGACTGCAGTCCCTTAGGGTAGTACTTGCTCCAAGTGGAGCCTTATCTATGAGCCACAGTCTCTCCAGGGGTACGCCTGCTGCGGCATAGACTTATCCACAGTCACTTTGAGATGCACCTGTTCCAGCACGGCCTTCTCCATGGGCCACAATGTCTTCAGAGATATACCTGCTCCAGCGTGGCCTTACTCGCAGCCACAGTCCCTTCAGAAGTAAACCTGCTGTAGCACAAACGTAACCGCGGCCACAGACGCTTCGAGATGTACCTGCTCTGGCATGGGCTTATCCACGGCCACAGACGCTTTGGGGTGTCCTGCTCCTGCATGGACTCATCCACAGGTCACAGTCCCTTCGACTCGAGTTCACACTGGAGTTCCAGCCTGTCCAGTACAGCAGCACAGAAACAGCAGGGATGCCCTGGCCATCTGCCAGCCCAGGCACATCGCCATTGCGTTATCAAAATGTTCCCAGGCACAGCAGAATACAATGATAAGCAGTACAGCAGTACAGCAAGCAGTGAAAGCAAAAAACAGCCACTAACGAGCATTGGACTCTAATATACAGTAAGGCAAGCAAGCCCCATGGCAAGCACAGGAGCCTGCCAATTAATAGCTAAACAGCTATAACAGGTATAAATTCGATCTAGCACATTCCAATCAAACCTGTCATTATCTCGAACCCTTCGGGCCCCACGTTGGGCGCCAAAAAGGACTGTCGTGGTTTAACCTCAGCCGGCAACTAAGCACCACGCAGCCGCTCGCTCACTCCCCCCCGGTGGGATGGGGGAGAGAATCGGAAGGGTAAAAGTGAGAAAACTCATGGGTTGAGATAAAGGCAGTTTAATAGGGAAAGCAAAAGCCACACATGCAAGCAAAGCAAAACAAGGAATTCATTCGCTACTTCCCATGGGCAGGCAGGTGTTCAGCCATCTCCAGGAAAGCAGGGCTCCATCACGCGTAACGGTTACTTGGGAAGACAAACGCCATCACTCCAAACGTCCCCCCCTTCCTTCTTCTTCCCCCAGCTTTATATACTGAGCATGACATCACATGGTATGGAATATCCCTTTGGCCAGTTTGGGTCAGCTGTCCTGGCTGTGCCCCCTCCCAGCTTCTTGTGCACCTCCAGCCTGTTCAGTCAGTAGAGCATGGGAAGCTGAAAAGTCCTTGACTAGTGTAAACACTACCTAGCAACAACTAAAACATCGGTGAGTTATCAACATTGTTCTCACCCTAAATCCAAAACACAGCACTGTACCAGCTACTAGGAAGGAAATTAACTCTATCCCTGCTGAAACCAGGACAGAAGATTAGAAAAACATATTTCAGCTCTGTGTCATGCAGACTAATATGTATCTTGGCTCAGCTGACTTTGCTTGATTTGTTTGAATCTTAACGGTTTCAAGAAGTAACTGCCATATTGGAGGTCTTTCTTAAATGTACGTAAGTCCTAAGTGGATTCTAGCAGCAATATATTCTCCTATTCTATCCTTCTGAAAGCCCAGTCTTTCAAAGGGTATTTTAGATGTGATGAGGAGTATATCCTCTCCTTGAGTTCAGAACGTGCTAGAATCAGAAATTGGTAGGTTGACAATCTCTAGATAATTCATTTGTGTGTATCATTCTTCATTCAAATCTATAGTCCAGCCTGAAGACAGAAATTCCTACAATCATCTTCCACAACATGAATTGCAAAGTGTATTACGTTGCCAATGGGATTCAAATAGTGCTGTTAGCCCCAAACTAACTCCCCCACTGGGCAGAGTGTTGCCAGGAAAAGAACTGAGAAAACACTGACCTCTTAATACAGAATGTGTTATTTGTATTTAACCTAACTCAGTGATAACAAAAATTAGATTGACATAGTTTAGAAATCACAAGTGAAAGGAAATGTGAAGTGAGAGTCAACCACCCATGACGCATGTGCTAAAACATCTTGATGGAAGAAACTAGCTCTGCATAGCACCTATAAAACTGTAAAAAGTGCCTTATAGGTGTAGAAGGCAAAGAATAAAACAAAAAAAAAGATAATCCTGAACCAACACCGTCAGGAATCACCACAGGACCTAAGCAGCACAGGGGCCTGAGAAATCATACAAAGATCCAAACTCCCCTAAAGTGACAATTAAGATCTCATTAATCCTGCTTAAATGAAACTTTGCTTTTTTGTAATAGAGGTTCAGTACGTTATATATAGTTTTCAATAATGAAGTCATGTATTAGATCTAAATGCACTTGTGCTTTGAAGCCTCATGGTAAGACTAAATACTTAGAGGTGCCCTCCCTGTGGACATTCCCGTGTCCAACCTCTTTACGAGCCAGCTGCTGAGCGTACTGAGGTATTCTTTCAATCAAGTGGTTTGATTGGTATGTGGTAGCAGCCTTTGGGGCATAACAAACCCAGAAACACTGTGTGGAAAAGTAATCATTTTCTATTTAGTGTAATAAGCCCTTTTTCCTCATGAGATTTCTTACAGTGTAAAATCTTTCTGGGGAGATGATGCCTGCCATGCACATCGGCATTACCGTGTGCAGTCAGGAGAGCGTTTCCTTTGCAAATGGGCTGTACTGTAATAGGCAGTGGATTAGGAGTAGCAGGCTTTGCACAGCTTCCCACATTGCTCCTGGGTGGACAGAACTTTACCTCTGAGATGTCCATAGTATAATAGCAACATCAGTAACTTCAGGATGTGCAAAATCACAGTTTAGATTTGACCTATGAACAGCATAACAATGACTCTAGGCTGCATTATTCATGATGTGTGGACACAAAGATTCTCCAAGGTGAGGTTAGTTAACACAATTATAATAGAAATTAAGGGAGAGATTTTGAATGCCATATTAATTTGTTAAACTAAATGAAATACTAGAAATTGGGATGAGACTTCATATACATAGCAGATGAATCATGAGGGCCACAAAAGGGCTTCCTGCATTTTTGTTTAGTGCTTGGTACTACACAGAGTTAGGGTTCTGGAGGAAGTAAACTTTCTGTCCAATCTAGTGTGATCATATAACCATAAAAAAATGTAGGTTTGGGAGGACCTCTGGAAATTTTAATTCAATCCTCGCTCAAACTAAGATCAGCTCTGAGGTGAGATCAAGTTGCTATAGAGCCTTAACAAAATGAGTGTTGAGGATCACAAAGTATATTCAAAATATTGTCCACAGCCTCTCTGGGCAACCTGTTTCTATGCTTAAACATCCTTACCTGAGCACAGTCTGGCTTCAACTCTTCTATACCTCATTAGCTAGTAGAAAATAGCCATTAGATGCCCCTGATCCTTCTCTTCACCAACCTAAACATGCATAAACATGTCATTTTTGCTAAATCCACTCTGGCAATTCCCAGGCACCTTGTCCTTCATGTCTCTGGACATGATTTCTAGGAGGATTTACTCCATATTCTTTCCGGTGACTAAGACTGAGCTGACCAGCCTTTAGTTCACCACAGTCTCCTCACTGCCCTTCTTGAAGATGGCTTTGACATTTTTTCTAGTCAACAGGAACCTCCTCTGATTGCCGTGGCCTTTTAAAGATAACATAGAGTGGTCTTTCAGGGACAATAGTACACTTGGCTGTACTTCCATGTCATCTCTTCCTATGGCTCTGCAAGTCCAGTTTATTTGAATCATCTCTTGCTAGGTTTTCTCCTTCCATGGGTAGTTCCTCACTCCATTTGGTTTCTCCAGAAGGCTCAGGGATCCTGGAGGTCATCAGGAAAACTAAGGCAAAGAAGATGTAAGAGGCAGCTTTACTAGGTGTGCTTCAGGACTCAGCAACAGAGGGAGGGAGGGAAGAGTTGTCCTGCCCGAGCTCAATATATGTGAAGATGCTGTGGTTCCAGATGCAGACAGTATCAAGACTGAGTACATATTGCCAATGAGCACATGTACACACACAGACCAATGTAGACAGAGAATAGTGCCTTTATTGATACCCATCTAACCACAACCAGCACTTGCAGAAACATCAGCAGGGATGGCTCAGTCCTGTTCCTCCCCTTCATCCCATCAGGATTGAAGGTTGTTATTGGAATATGCATACATCAAGGAGGTCTCTCCAGCAGCCGGTCTTGAATACACACTCTGCCCAGCACTCAGCTCAGAACCTGGTCTCATCCAGCTGCTGGCCTCCAGACATCTCTTGCTGCTTATTGGCTAGTCTTATTTGAATTTTGCATAGATTTCACACAAACACACTCAAAGTAGAAAATTTATGCACATGGAAGATAGTTACAATTAAAATTTAATGAGAATAGACCAACATGATAAGGCACAAGGCTCAGCCAGACAAGAGAACTGACCAGCAACCTGCTCACACACAGCCACCTTTCTCTTTTTGCCTTCTGTTTTCACACGCTTGCCTCTCCCTGATCCACCTTAAACCCTACTTTTCCCCATCTTTGGTCCTTCTCCTAAACTTCTGCAGTAGGTTTCACATCTTCCCACAATTCCTTAAAACTTACCATAATAAGTTTTGCACTGTCCCAAAATTGCCTCTATATTCCATAGAAGTCCTATAACCTTCTAGGCAATAACCACTTCAGTTTGCATGTGTTTTGTGGGAAAGAGTTTCCTTTGCTGATTGATCCTGATGGGTTTCATACTAAGGACAATGATGTAATCTTTGTTCTTTGATAGTCTTAGAAGCAGCCCATTCAGCTCACTCTAATTTCCATTGATTAGGTTTTGAATGATTAAGTAACAGGGGTTTCTCTGCTCACTATTGCTCCCCCCATCCTTTCCAGATCTATGTTGAATTGGCTTCGCTTGTGCCCGCACAGCTAAGCAGGAAGTATTTATTATCTCAGGTATCCATTACCATTAGGTCCCCACCTCTATTCTTTTGCTGCTGATACTCCTATAGAAGCTGTTCTTGTCCTTCACATCTGTCACTGTTTCAACTGCAGCTGAGTTGGTTTTGCTAACTTTAAGCCTGGATGCTTGGGCAACGTCTCTGTGCCCCTCCTGGGTAGCTTTTGCATTTGCACTAATTCAGGAGCTCCCTTCTCAGCCAGTCTGGTATTCGACCATGCCAGTTCAACTTAACTGCACATTGGAAAGGACAGACCTTGTGTTTTGAGGAAGCTGTCCGTAAAAATCAATGAGCTCTACCGAGCTTTTTGTCCTTCAGAGCAGCCTCCCAATGCACATGGACTAACAGTTTCCTGAACAAGCCCATTTTACTGAAGTCCTGGGTCATTTTTCTGCCGCTGTGCTGCTTCATTTATGTTAGGATCTTAAACTCCACTACCTCATGGTCACTGTAGACAAGTTTGCTATTGATCGTTGACCACTTCTTTCTTACTCATGAATGGCAGATCCAGCAGGGTGCGACCCTTGGGTTGTGTCTCCAACACCTGCAGCTAAAAATTCTCTGTAGTTTCCAGAAATCTCCTGGATTATTTATGCCTTGACATGATGCTCTTCTAGCAGATCCTAATTTAACCATCTAGCACTCTTAATGAATTAGTGCCATTGTTGAAAATGAAGGAGAAATGGTGTTTTACTTTTAAATGTAAATGTAATATAATGTTCCTAAAGAGACTAAGCATAATGACTCTCTTTATATTCCACTATAATTTAAAGAAAATATTGTCAATAAGCTTATATTATACATTATTTTGGTTATAGACCTAGCAAGTCCCTTCTCTATCAGCTGTTACATGAGCTTCTGTCTCAGCAGAAGCTGCATTTTAAAATGCAGATGGTTCCTTTTTTATTTTGTTTTGGTTTCAAAAGCAACCTAGCTAAAGAGTAACATCTAAAAGAAGGAAAACCAGTCCCAACGGGCTAATGTGAGTAATGTACCAATTATTTTCTGTGCTACTATTATATTTCCTGCTCTGAGAGAATGCAACAAAATATTGCTGCATTAAAAAAAGGTTAAAAAAGGAAAAAAAAAAAGAAAGAAGCATGTTTATACAAGAGAAGTATCACTGCAAATATTAACCATTCCATTCCACTAGGAAGTAAATTAGAGAACTCACATTTCTAATTAGCACTCTGTAGTTTCAAGACAAGTTCATCCAAATAATTATATCTACAAACATTAACATGGCCAAAAAATTTCACCCACAAGTCTTCACAAGTCTGTGGAAACTCCTGCATTGAAAAGGCCAATATCCTACTACTACAAACAGTTGCATCATAAAATTATTTTTTAAAGCTTATCAAATGATACATTAAATAAAAATATTATCTTTCTTTATGCTATATCTTTTGGAAAGCTCCAGAGTCAAGATATTCTGGAAGTTAGAAACCATTCCTCTCAGTTCCAATTTAAGCATATTTAGAAATTTTATTCTGGCGCAAGACATGTTCTTTTTATATTTTTCTCTGTCATGTTTACTTTCCTTTTTATATTTGCAGAGAACAACAATGTTTTGTCTCTACCAGTGATATTAGAGGACTTTCTATTCAATAATGTTTTTTTCAGCACAACTCACTCTGAGCTCTACTACTACTTTGTGTATCAGTTATTTTCTGCACTCCATCTTTCATAGCTTGATTAATATTTACCTCTATGGCACTGTAACAAATGCTTTTCATTCTTTGTCCAGAAAATCATGAGCTTTCTAAGCACAAGAGGAGCTCATCTGATATGATCTGCCTTTATTAAAAGACTCTTCCATTGTACTGCCTGATGTGGTCAAACAAATTGCCTTACAGTTGACCTGATAACATGTTCTTTTCTTTTATATATATGTATATATAAATATATATATATATAAAAGCAGTGTCTTTGGATAAGGAATTGAAATTACCACCATTGTGTTAGAGAAATTATAAATACTCATATATGTTCCTCTGAGAGACGTATTGCAGTGAGTTGTTAACTGTATCCCAAGGGTGCCACATCCCAGTGTTCCAGGCTGTTACACTGAAGGTGTTTCTAAAAATGAATGGGATCCTTCAGATCTTTCTCACTTTAATTAGGCTTATGACACTCAGTCTGTAATCCAGAAAGTCTTAAACTCATTATACATCAGCTACATGTTCCTTGGACTAACAAGAGACAAAGGTATTTGAAGAGATAATCCAATCCTGAATAAGGTCAGAGAAGGGAGCGGGGGGAGTGTAAGGAGTTCGATCATTACCTGCTTTTGTTTGAAATGTGGGGAGACATAGAATCATCAAACTTGGATAGGACCACACAAGGAAAGCTTGGTTGTGGCTCCACAGATGATTTGATCTTTCTTGATATTAAGCAGCATATTCTCAGTCCAGAAGAATACATAAGCATTTGATTAACTTTAAGCAGCCAAATTGTTCAATGGATTTAACACTTTAAAAGTGTTACTTACCTGGATTATTGGTGTGTCATGGTAGTAATACAAAGACTAAGCTGGAAAGAGAGAAGCAGAGGACAGGGGATCTACTTAAGTAATTCTAGAAATACCAAGCTTAATTAGAGTCCCATGAACTGGTAGAGCTCTAGGCAAAAATGTATATTGAAAGAAATTAAGACATGTTATTTGAAGGAACCTGCCTTGTCCTTTCTTTCAATATTTTTCCCATGGAAAACTGCATTGTTAACAAAACTATGATAAACACATCCAGAAATACAAATAAAAGCTTTTCTAGGATTCTAAGGAACAGTTTATAGGAAATATTGGACAGTTAGCTAATTAACTAGTTCCGTTAGTATCTCTGACTAATTGCCTAAAATCAGTTAGTCCATTAGCAAAACTCAATGGGATTGTTCTCATTCATTTGTTTTCAGAAATGGAACTAGGAGGAAAAGTGCTCATATTCTGAATAAAGCATACATTGGAAATTGAGAAAAAGATATTTTAAAATCAGTGTAAGTTTGTCAGAAATACAATCTAGACTAGTTAGTTTTATTTTTCTGCTCTCTTTAGAGAATTACTGTAAATCTGGTGGAGGAAGAGAGAAAAGTGATTAGAAGGTCTTTATGCTAGCAGTGAGATGACAGAATATATGTTACAGCAGTCATTCAAAATATTATTACACCTATTTAAGTTTGTTTTGACTAATGTGATAATGCAGGTAAAATGGCTTGAGTTAATTGCTATGAATGAAAATTTTGAAAACTTCATATAGGTTTCACTGAATTTTTCATATTAAATGTAAATCAAGACATTGTAAATATATCCATCCTCAGAAAAAATGAGCTTACAACTAAAAGTGGTGTGAAAACTCATGCTGGTTTTTATAGAGCAGTAACATCTACCTTTGGGGACTACGGTAGGAAAAGAACTCTCTACCCCAGGCTAAACAACATAAACTAGTTCACTTCCATGCTGTTCAGAGTTAGTCCTTTCTGGGGCCGACTTGTGAGCCTACACCACTTAGCATTTAGTCTTAGTGTCCTCTGGGAACCCTGTAGTGTTCCTGGGACACAATCTCTGTGTGTGCGTGCGTGCATGCATTTATTTTTCCACATGAGGAGATGGGTATGCTGCAGCTTAAGAAAGTGTTTCTTTTAAAGCATGTAGTTAAGGTTGCATATTGCTTACCCTTGGAACTCACACTGGTGGTTCAGTGGTGGCATTGCCCTTTGTATAAGGGCACAAAGCCTGTTATCTTAGTGTTGTAGGATACATAATGCAGGAGGAGTCAGCCTGCATTTGTCTGAAGTGCAGCCTGTAGTCAAGTATCCTGTCATCAGTGATACAGCCTCTTCTTTGAGACAACTACTTTGCTTCAGGTTCCAACCAGGAAGAGAACTAGCATGCATGAAGTGTGGATAATGAGTGAAAGTTGGCCACACAGTGAAATGCAGAGCAAGCTAAGTTGATAGTGTGTACATGTCTCCTTTGAAACCTAGTAAGGTCTTGCGCAGGTTTATGAAGTGATCAGGGAGTCAAGATAGGATCAAGCTAAAGTGCAGTGCCATTGAACATGTAGGTTTAGGACACCCTTCAGACTGGCAGAAAAAGTTCCACCAGAAGCTACTTCAGTCCCTGGTGCAAGTGACCAGGGTTGAGATATTGTAATACTCTGCCCTTATGTTAAGGGCATGTTCCACTAGTTTTAGTGGAAGAAAGTGTGGTGTTATCAGATACCACAGAAATGCTGATATAGTTCCAACAGGGTAACCTGAAGGAACCAAAAGAGGAAATGGGTATACCTAACAGAACAAGTCCAGGATCCAATTAATTTACACCTGATTGGCTGCAACAGTGCTTCTGAACTCAGCCAGAAAGAGGCAGCAATGATGCGCCAAGGTAAGAGAAGGCTGTTCTTGAACAACTGCAAAATTGTCTTGGGCAGGAGAGGCAAGTAAGATGAAGCAGCAGCTGCAGACTGGCTCAAGGACTGAGTGGCACAGTGAACTGTGAACTAAATAATGGTTGTCAAGAATAAGAGCCTGCACAGTCATCTAACTGCATACTATACTTGACTCAATTCAGTTTGCTATCACACTGATACATAATCATGAAGGATTGAATACAGTGACACCTATATCAGCGTTTTGGCCATGGTAGTCCATGGGAATGTTAATTAAAAAAAAAAAAAAGAAAGAAAATAAATGAACTGTGGCTTTTTTAACACTAAAGTTAGTAAAGACTGTATCTGTAAATTTGATTTTTAAATCCAAGGAAAAAAAAAAGTGCTAATCCAGGGAGAAATGAAAGATAGTTCATAGGCTTTGCCATGAAAGATCATTTGCCCTGCCATTTGAGACTGGATCAATAAACCATTAGATTGGTTCTCTTTTCTCATCTACGCAAAAAGTACAATGATTTGAAAGACCAGTTTGCATGCAAATAGGAATATAGATCTACTCCTTGTACAGAATTAGGGCAACGACAGCCCTAGGCTTCTCAGGTTGACCAAAGCTGGTTAGGAAGCAGATGATTAATTGTGGCAGGTTTTGTGTACTTGTCTCTTCACATAAGGATGAAACTGTAGGTCAACTTTCTGCCACTTTCTGATATTTATGCTATGTTCCAGCAGAGATTCACATCATTCCAAAACTCCCTTCCTTACCAATGAGACAAGAAAAGAGAAATGACCCCTACCTGTACTAACCCATTCCAAATGTCAGGAGAGACAGATCAGTAACTACGGTTGCAATGGTGTCAGAGTTTGAGCCAGCTCAGCTATGCCTGTCTGCAGTCCTGTGCTTTGAGCTAGAGACTACTACAGAAGAAAGGAACTACAGTTTTGGCAGCATTCTGAAAAGCTGGAACAAGGCTTTTTTTGGCCAGAAGATGGAGGTGGGCTTCAACTAACTTCATTTTAAATTAGACATCTACAGCTAAGCTAATCACCCTAGTTTCTCATTCTAGCCAGCAGAGAGATGAAGTTTTTCAGGGAGTGATTTTTCTGCCCTATTTTTAACTATCTACTTTAGTCTACGCTGTATTGCACCAAGAAGGAACTGTTTCTCTCCACTGACTATAACAGGAGGTGAGATATTTAGTTTGGCTATGCACATTGTGCAAGATGAACCAAACTCTAAGTCCCCAATTCATTTTTCTGCAGTAACAGCTAAAAATAAGAAGTTAACATCTGGCCACAAACACACCCTAAATCCAGGCTGCACAATTCCATTTAGAGAGCCCTGGAAATGAAAATGATGAAGTTGGCTCAAGAAAGACAGCAGATTTGTCACAGTTGGCAATGGAAATAGACATCTGAAAGAGGCAGCCTGCATCGTAAGTTATATCCTAGTGGACAGGTCAATGTAAAGGGAAGGGTATCAGATTGGACGCTTACACAAGTATACTTTAGACAGTAGTTGGAGTCATTAGTTAATGAAGACCTTATACAAATTGTTGTTCACAATGTAGTAGTGTGAACAACTGGTAATATCCCTCCCGTAACAGTGTTGGTACAAGGTGTTAAAAATTGTTGCATTCAGAACTCATAAGGAAATCGTCCAGCAACATTTTGATCTCTGGTCTTATTTCAAAGATGTCAGCCTTCCACTGGGTCTCACCGTCATATAAATCTCTACTTCGATGCCAGTCTGTGACACATTGACTAATTAGTTTTGACTGCTTTTAAAAGTCTGTCACGTTGTTACTCTTCGAAATGTACATAGCTCATGTTTTTGCCTTTATAACAACTGTGTACTCCAAACCTGAAATCATTAGGACTCACTTGGTATATTTTGCTTTAGTGGAGCCATTTTGGCTTTCCCCTTCCCCCGCTGCCTTCAAGTATACTTGTTATCATTTCAGTCTTGCTGGGATGCACAGTCTGGTCAGGCAAGGCTAGCACCTTGACCATGTCACTGTTAAGATGGAGCCAGTTACAAAAGATATAAGGGATTGAAATACAAGCACTGAATCTTGCTGAGTTATGGAGGATCTTTAAATATTTGTTACTTCTTCCATTAAAGTCATAAAAAAAGAGAAAGGAGAATGTGTGTGTCAGAAGGAAGAAAGGGGGAGGAAAAAAAACATTAAAGCTTTGAAACATGTAGAGCATTGAGTAAGGATTTCATTTTAATAATGTGCTTTTCGTTTAACTGGAGAGTGATTTTGTAAGGGAAAAAAATAAAGGGAGAGAAACTATTTTAACAGTTTTAAAAAATTATTCCACATAGTAATATTTACCCTTTCTAGGAAGAAGTTAGCTTCTTAATAACCCATTCTTTTTGCTTATTGGAACTACTTTTTTTTCCTTTTTTTCCCCCTCAGTGTATTTGATGGTAGTACAGAGCACATAAAGTGCCTTATTTATTAGTTGCAAATTAGCTGAGATTGTCTGAAGGTTTTGATACTGTCATTATTAAAGTCTAATGCTATTTTCTTGAAGACAAAACAGGAATAACACATGAAAGTGAGGAAGGAGAGGAACAGTGGAATAGTAATGTTTTTTTCTGCTGCTGGTGCTTTCTTGTAAACCCCACTGATAAGGATAAATAGACATACATACAGTTTTATTATGCACTAAAAAAACCTAATAAACTTCTACCACCAGGATGTTTAAAAAGCTTTTAGCTGGGTTGGTGTTTTTTTGTTTTGCAGGGGTTTTTTCTTCATTCTTTCTTTCAATTTTTCTCCGATCATGGTTTCACAGCAGAATTGTAAATGAAACAGTCATGGTGGTCTACATCTTTTTAAACAGAAATGTAAGAAAATAACTAGAACAAGGAGGGAAAAGGTCATTAAAGGAGAGGATCAAGGCAGGGCCAGGGTTTCCCCATCTCTGGCAGCGTTCAGAATTTACCCAGAAGTAACAGAGAGATCAGTTATAAAAATCAGTGACAGATCTGTGATTAAAGGCTCATCTCTGCAGGCACAGAGGAGCCCAGAGACACAAAGGCAGGCTGGGGAGCCCCAGTCTTAGACATGAGCCCCTGCCCCAGTTTCTTCCAGGACTGTCCCAGAAAAGCCTCAGCCCCATGGGCTGGGGGAGGCACCCACCCAGTGGGACAATAGAGCAGCTCTCCGGGTCACCTCACAGACCAAGGGACGTCACTGCCTGGGATATGGGACCCATTATGGGATGCAAGGGAAGAGCACTGAAGTATCAATGGTTTGGGCAGGATACAAGAGAGGCCTCTGTCTTTGAGCTGTCTGCTGGAGGGACCAAGAGGTCCAAGCCAGCTACTGAGGAGTCTGTGAGGTCTAGGGATCAACTGAGGGACCCATCTGCATGTGTGTGTCTCTCTGTGCGAGAGGTATCTGGAGTCCCACGAGGGTCCAAGGGCCAGCCTCTGAGTAGACCAGGTGTCTAAGGACTATTACTGCAGGGATCCACAGTGTGTATATGTTGGTGTGTGCAAGCGGGTCTGTGTACCATTAACTGGAGTAGGGATCTTATGTCCCAGTGTTGGCAACTTTGAGGACTTGACATGCAGGACCAGCTACTGGGCAGACTGAGCATCTGAGGTCAGTTACTGCAGGGATCCACATTGTATATATGTATATATATTTTCCACTAAAGGACTTTCATCCTGATCAGTCAGAGAAGAGAACAGGATGAGGCCTTTAGTGCTGTTTAGGCTTATGTATTCACTGAGCATTTTTGTCTGTGTTGCTCTGTGTGGCTACCTGTGTGCATGTGCATATGTGTATGGAATATGTCTGTTTGTGCATGTGCCTACTGGTAACGCACACTCAGCCTCGCTGCTGGCTGGACTGGGGGCATGGAGCTGTGACAATATCAACTCTGTTAGTCTACCAGATCTGACAACTGCCTAGCAATCGGGACAACTGGAATCGGGTTGGAGATGCTTGCTTTACAGCTGCAAGGACCTGGTGGGAAGTAGCTAGATAGTAATTTTGTCTATTGCAATAGTTCATACAGCTTCAGGACTGTAGGAGTCTCAGCTGCACCAAGAGGCAAGATACCATCCTAAGCAGCAACAACTCTTCTGCTTTGCAACTGTTTTCTGGCTCCAGAGAAATTCTTGCCCAACCTGTGGAGTAAATCTGGGAACCACTGCCTGATGGGGAGGTGAGTTGCCACTAAATTGCCATTCTGTGCATGAGTTGACAGCTTTTCCTAAGGTCTGATTTCTACAAAACAAGACTATTAATAATTAAGGAGTGAGTAAAAGCCTGTGTCACTCCTCAGCTATTTGGTATTGGCATTTGATGACAGCCACATTTTTAAATGTGACTTAGATGCTGGGCTTTCCATAAAGCAAAATAAAATATGTCTGTCTAACTGAATTTAAACAGTCATCTACTTTCCACTGTTCCTGATCATTCCCCATGAAATATTTACTCCCAAGACAGCCTTCCCATGTATCCCACATTTTTAATCTCATATGGGTGACATGTGTCAAGTTTGATGCCCCATGATGCCTCTCTCTTTCATTTTTTATTATGCTATTAATCTATAAGTAATTATTTTGTTAACTGGTTGAACCTAGGTTTTAGCATGCAAAATCTGGCCCACTGTAGCCACTCCAGATTCTTGGAGTTTCCCCAATATGATCTATAAGGATGTTCAGGGTATATCAGTAGGACACTAATTGGATTGTTTATCTCCCAGAGTTTGCTTTATGAACACCTCTATGTAACAGTTTACTTTGGCTTCTGCTTTCCAAAGTAAGACACCGTGTGGGTCTCTGTTGCTTGAAAAACAAGTGCAAACAGTAAGAAAGAGCCCAACATGTGACATCTGTGATTTGCTTCTCACTGAGTCTGAGAGCTGAAGGAATAACTGGAAACACAGGGAGTAAGGAATGCAATTCCTCTCTTCTGGAATCAAGGACAAGACATGAAGCTTCATTTCTAATGCGAAATATGAGAGCAGCCCTAGGAACCCACACTGCTTTTCTCCCAGAGGACTACCCGGGCAGAAATTCTTTCTCGCTTTTTCTCTCCATTCTCTGACCTGATCAGTCCTGAGTTCTTTTCTGTAAAATGAAGCAAATTCAACAGGAACTTAACCTGCCCCTTGATCTTAATAGGGTCCTTGTTAGGGAATATGTTGCAACGAGGAAAAGCTGTGTGTTTGAAGTTAGTCAGGCATAAAGGTTTCGTTTAGGTGCATCCTCTAAAAAGAAGTTGATCTGTCTGCACTTTAAAATAAACAGTAAATGTTGCTGTATTTTCTCAGCAGCTGAACAAGACATTCTTTACACTTTCTCTGAGAAACACCAGATCAAACTGCTTAGAGGTGATGCATCCTGCTTCCAGATCTTAGGTGGTAGAATCTGTGATGTTTCTGGGCTGGTAGATTTTGACCTCTCCATTAACAAGCTGTACAGCAAGTCTGGGGTTGACACCAAGCTGGGGGAAGCCGTCGTTACCCTGGAGGGCAAGGCCACTGTTCAGAGGGTGGCTGTAGAGATGGGCTGACAGACAAGCTAGAGAGATGGGCTGACAGAAAACTCATGAAGATCAACAAGACCAAATGCAGGACCTTGCCTTTGGGAGATGTAGGGCACAGTGTCTGATTTAACAGTTCCCAGTAGAAGGGACATGTTAACAAACTGGAGCAAGTGCAGCAAGGAGCTCTTAATATGGTTAGGGTCTGGAGCAAAAAGGTACCAGGAGAGGCTGAGTTGATTTAGTCTGGAGAAGCAAAGGCTCTGAAGGCATTTAACGAGTGTCTTCAACAACCTAATGGAGCCAGACTCTGCTCAAAACTATACAATGAAATGACAAGAGGAAACTGTCAAAGATGTAAAAGGGAAATTTCTGAGAGACATAAGGAAAAACCCTTTACAATGGGAATGGTTATCCACAGAACAGGCTGTCCAGAGAGGCTGTGGAGACTCTGTTCTTGGAGACATTCAAAACTCAACTTCTCACAGACCTGAACAACCTGATCTAACTTCAAATTTATAGATGCACAGAGCAGGTGGAACCTCCAGAGGGTTTTTTCCAACTTAAGGTTTTTCATCAAAAACTTATAAAACTTACATCACTCTGGAAACCTGAATTTCCTTGGATAACAGTTAAGTAGGATCTTTGTGGATCATAATGTTATTTTACTACTGCAGACCTATCTTAAGTCCTGATCCCATGACTCTCAGATCACTTATCCACCTACCCTTGTTCTAAGAACTGCATGACACATCAGCAAATGCACTGAGGAACAACCTAAAAGAAATGGATACTGTGATGCTTCTACATATTGTGCTCTACGGGCTTCCCCTCTGGTAGAGCAGGTTGGACTGTCAGCTTCTTTGTATCAGAAGACCAATAATCAGTTTAGAATCTCAGACTTTTGCCATTTGCCTTTCTCTCTCAAAAATAACTTGGCCTGATGAAATTTCAATCTGTTTTTAACAGCAAGGAAAAATTTAGCAGCCATAAAAACTGAGGACTTATATTGGGTCTTGACAGGTAAGTGAAGGAAGAAGAAAGATTTGAAATAATTTTCAAGGGTAATTCAGTTCCAGAGTTTGATTGCAGATCACAGTCTATTGTCTGAGGTTAGTATTTATTCCTTAAGGTATTTCAATTCATTGCTGAAGTAAATGCTAGGAAATGGAACAACTGTCAAAGCACCTTAGCTTTAAGGCCCACATTGCTAATCATGACACCCATGTCCCAAGGCCTTGAACCTGTAAGTTCTTGTTCAACAAGGACAGCAGGTGGGAGGGGAAGCTGTACATGAACACAAGTAAGATTAAGTGCTAGATTTATTTCTCCGCACAGAACGGAAGTCAAATGTCAGTTTTCCACAAAACTGCTTTCTTATTTGCAAGAATGGGAAGGAAGAAAGGGTTATTGTTCGCCAAAGAATGTCGGATCTGACAAATTAGTGTGCCACATCCACAGCCAGTTTATGCTGATTTACACCCACTAAGGGTCTGGCCTGTGTGCTGAAATATAAAACTCAGCTCAGTAATAAGACATTTACTCATGTGGTCCTGTTAGCCCCATTACAGCTATTCAGGAATCAATTGGTGGCTGCACAGCTCAGGTTGCTTTCCACTCTCTGTCCTGCTTTTTTACCTCATGCTTTCACATGAAACAACTGGCATCTGCCCAGAATGAAGGATCAGCTTGCTAAATCCATTGTTTATGTTTTTGTTCACTTGCCAAAAAAAGCTTCTTGATCTTCTGGATTGATCAGGGCTTCATTTGCTAAACAAAAGCAAAGTAAAAAAATACAAGTGTTATCTGGCTACTGTCTCAGGGAACATTCTTACTGATTTGGAAAATTTGGCTCTGTTTTTTTATGCAATTTTTCATTTTCTTCATTGCATTGGGAATTCTGCAGAGGTACATGCATTGTTCCCTTTGTGGCTTCAGTGAATTTCATGGGCAATTCTGCTGGTTCGTGGGTGACTTTGGCACCTGTTGTTTAGGTTTATTTGGGTTCTTCGCCATCAATCAAATGTACAGCTGGTGTAACTAGATCCAACTTCAATGAAGCCCTTAACTTTAAATGATTTAGTGATATGTGACAAAGCTCGCTTCCAATGTTTCTTGGTAGGGGCAGATTTTGAGAGAGATTCATGTACTTTAAGTTAGTGTCCAAAGGAACACTGTATATCAATGATATCCTAAGAAAGATGCTTTCAGGGACCTCCCAGGGGACTCTACTGTTTTCTGTGGGAAGCCTGGGCTCCTCACTTCAACACTCAATCTGCTATAGGCACCTAATTATATACATCCCATAGTATCTATACCTCACAAATTCTGCTTCAATTAAAGAAACTATTCATAGCATCAGTACCAGGAAGTACACTGGCTGAATATTCATGAAGATTCATACTAATCACTGGTACCTAAAGTATGCAGGTATTAAAATACCTACTAAAGCTAGGTTGCACAAGAAATAAATGAAAAAAAGAAGCCTTGGAATAATTTTATAAATCTTTTATGTCAAGAAGAAGAGATGAATCTTGAGATTGGGTATGAGGACAATTGTTCAGTTAATTAGCCATGGAAAGCATATAATTTAATTATAATGTAACTGTTTTATGGAATTTGCGGGTTTGCATCAGAACCTATTGAAACAAAAGTCTAGGAAAGTGAAATTTGTGAAGATTATAAAGTAACCTGAGGCCCTTCCAGATCAAACTCCCTGAAGTGAATTAACATCAACACTGGGCCTTTTTAAGAGCATTTGTTATACAGCAAGATGTGTTCCTTCACAGTGGTGCTTCAGTGGGATGGAGGAAATAGCTAAAGGCTCTCATTTGATTGTGATTTGTCAATAGAAACTCCAGTTTTTCACCTATCTGTTGAAGAAGTTTTCTCACTGGTGATGGAAAATCAATGCGCTTTCTGGAAGGCAGGATTTGATTTCACAACTTTGAAAACAAAACAAAACAAAAAGCATATTTATAAGGGAAGAAGATGTTCACAGCCAAATACATTCAGTGATTTCCCATAGTTGGACTTTCTCTCTACAACTTAATTTTATGACACATCTTAGGCTAGAGGTGTATCTTCGTCTCTTCCTAGATCTGGAGTGTTCTCTGGCGCTACTCTGCCCTTTCCCCCCATGTAGGAAACACCAGTGGAGTAAGAAGGCATGGAATAATGTCTAGATGGGAGGAGAAAGTGGAAGGCAGGGAGGAAGGGATTACAAGAGGAAGGGAGGATGGGAAGGACAGAGGGAAGGAAGCAAGAAGGAGGGAAGGAAGCAAGTCTTGGCTGTTTCTCAGTTCAGTTGCTTCCCTTCTTTCTCCATGTGGAAGGAGGTTGTACCAATACACCTCAGCCTAGTTCATGGGTGCTGCAGTCCATCCCCGTTACCCAGGGCTTTACTATGGCTCAGGGCATGCCCACTGGCACAAAAGCTCCAAAGAGGTGAGGCAGTTCTGGGAAGTTTGGGACATTTTTCACTTTTTGAAAGTACCACAGAGAAATGACAAAGCCTGTATGCTTTCCCCTGTGCCCTTGCAGGAGGGTGGCTGGAATGAGTCCCCAGGGGCAAGTACAGAGTTTATTTTAAAAGAAACAACCTATTGAGCCTAAAAAGAGACTTGTCTTTCCATTCAATGCATTAATTTTGACTTTGTGAATTTTTTATTTTCTTTTTATAGTTTGTGGCCTTGCATGCTCTTAAAGGGATTTTTCTTTAGTGATTCAAGGACAAATCCTTCCCCTTTGGGTTAGATTGAAGTTTGGCCTCCTCATTTCTCTCAAAGAAATTGTAGAAGATATAGCAAGTATATTTATGTCTTTGGGATGTGGGGATGATATCTTTAGCAACAATTCTCTGATTTGGGGAACACTACCATTTTACATCCCCTACCTCCTGAGGCAGAGAGGAAGAGTGAACTGAGGAATGTGACTTTTTTTTCTATGTAAACCTTAGTATCTTCTGTGTAGAAATATATAGAAAAATAACATTACCATTTTACCACCAGCAAAAAAAGCACAGCGTATGTGGGTTTGGTGATGTACTACAGTGCAGTGGGAAATGAAAATGAGACCCTTTTCTATATAACTTTTCTTTTGGGATAATGAGAAAAAGACACATCTAATGACTGCCTATAGTTAGTAGGATGCTTGCAGAAAAGCAAGACAAGTATGTGCAGCACTGACAGTCTTCTATTTCTCAAAAGAAAGTCCTGAAAATGGGGATATTCAGCACTTTGGGACTGCTTTCTCTCTTTCTTTTTGTCTATTCTTTTTCAAAAATTAGCCCTTGGGCTTAAGAACATTTAAATGAATGTATTGTATACCCAGATAATATTTTAGTTTGGCCAAAAAAAGAGAAGGGGGGGGAAGGGTTTCAGCAAAACGTATGCAGTAAGGTCTACTCCTGAGTGTGTATCCATTTTGAATCACTGCCCAGTAATAACTAATTTCCACTTGATATTTCCACAAAGCCATAATTCCATGTGTTTTCCTACTGCCACTGCTAATCCTGCCACTAAACCCTGTATTTCAGAGTGCTGACCTCAGTATAAAATATTGTTATCACCATTCTTTTTACTGTCAGCAAATTAGGATCTAACATGTATGTTGCAAAATTTGCGATTTTATCCTCTGTTTATAGAGGACTATGGTCAATTCTTCTTGGTGACTGTCAATTAGTCTGTTACCCTGCTGTTGGTTATGAATGATAGGTTTAGGTTTCTTGGCTCAATTTCTAAATTTAAAAACAAAGAACAAAGACTCTAGACCTTATAACATTGTGTCTGAGTTCCAGTAAGTCACCTGGCATGTTATTTCAAGCTGTTGCTGTTACCACTGCACACAGAAAATGATTTATGTTTGGCTAAAACACAATTTTCAGAATGGCATCCAGGCTCATTTAGAAAACCCAACAGATGGATGGTGTTAGTAACCTTAATTTAAGGACCTAGTTACTGCTTAAGCTTAAAACAACTATTTAACCATTCCTCCTAAACAAGGGATAGAATTCAGTTTCAGAAATCCAGGTCCCTAGCACCATTTAATATGTCTCAGGTCATCCAAGGTGCCTGCATGTGAATGATTGGAAAGTAAAAGGACTCATGGAGTGACAGCATGATGCCAGGCAGGATATTCCCTCATACCTACATGGACATGAAATATCTGCATGTTGGTTGCTCAATTCTGACTTTGGTGTCTCAAGAGGAAAGATGAGATGATGCCTCTAGACAATAGGAGAAGATCCTGACCAGCAAACTTAGGAAGACACAATTTCCCTCCAGAGATCTTCACTCTGTTGTCCTTCACTGTGTCTATCAGAAGTGCAAACACATACTTTAGGATGCCAGCTTCGCCAGGAGCTTAAAATTTGGGTATAAATGAGAAGGCTAAATGAACTCTGTTGGATCCTTCTCACAAATAAATAACTACCTTAAAAGTGTGTTCCAAATATGGTTCACCTCCATTATTTAAAAAAGAAAAAAAAGTGTTTTATTTATTATTTGAATTTGCTTGTTGTCACTGTCTAGCAGTTTGTTCTCGTTATGCCTTTAACATCTAGACTGAAAAGCCCTTTGTTTCCTGATATTTTTGTTGGTGACACACATTAATCAAGTTCTCAAACATCTTTTAGATAAACTAAGCAGGCTGTGCTTTTAAGTTGTCCTTTTTCCTAAGGTATTTTCTTTAACTCTTGAATACTTTGAGTGGGTTTTTTTGGTGTTCTTTCAAACATTCTTTTTTTACAAATCTTCAAAATCCTTTACAAATTGCAGATCCCAGAACTGGACACACTATCAGGTTAACTTCTTGGGCAGCAGCTGGGGAGGTGCTGATCTCCTCTCCCTGGTGACCAGCAACAGGACATGAGGAAATGGAATGAAGCTGCGCCAGGGGAAGTTCAGACTGGACATTACGAAAAGGTTCTTCACTGAAAGGGTGGTTGGCCACTGGAACAGGCTCCCCAGGGATGTCCCACCAAGCCTGTCAGAGTTCAAGGAGTGTCTGGACAATGCTTTTAGTCATATGGTTCAGTTTTAGGTAGTCCTGCGAGGAGCAGGGAGTTGGACTCTGATCCTTTTGGGACCCTTCCAACTCCAGATATTCTATGATTCTATGAGTCTATATATAAAAATCACTGTTTGACTCATTTGCATATCTATTCTTACTTTCAGAGTTTTTTTCCACCTCTACTTCCTATGTCATTACAAGGAAGGCTGATGCTGAGCTTTTGATGTTGAATAAGCCTTTTAAGAGCCATTGCTTTCAAGGGGGGAAACCCTTATTCTTCATTCTTTAAGGCTGCATGACCCTCACAGCTTTTTTCCCCAGAAGTCTACTTTTTCACTAGGCTTTATAAAATAGACTAGAGTAGCCTTGTAGCTTAGTATTACTGTGTGTTCTTATCTTTATTACACCTTTTTTGAGTTATCCAATAATTTTACATTTACTTCAGATCTTTAATTCTGATGTTGAATAACTTACTATCCAAGTTCTGATCTTTACACAGTCCCGCTAACATGAAATTCAGCATGACCTGGATGTTGACTTATTAAAATGTCAGATGGATATTCTTAATCTTTTTAATACACACATTATGATTTGTATGCTGATATTTTCAGTTTAAATACCATGTTGGGTTAAGTGAAATGTCTATGCATATTAGATTAAAGCAGATACCTTTACCAGTAAGGCTGCTATCAGAGTGAGACTTGGGGGGAGGAAGGATATAGAATTTGTTTACTTGCATTTGTGGCTTATGGTAAGGCTAAAATATCTGAGAATTCAGAAAACTAGCATGTGCTCTTTCTTGACTGCAAACTTGCAGTTTCATCAGCATCTCATAAATTTTCCTACAGAACTGCCAATTATCATTGATATTCGTCATTATAAATTTATCTTTCCTCGTAGTTATACTCCCAAGTTTACTTCCTTGGGGAAACTATCCCTTTCATAATTTTGCATCATCTTTTGTTCAGAAAACATTCTAAATATGAGATCTTGTTCACTGATTCCTAGTTAGCTATCAGCTTCCAGTCTAGTGGATTCATCTTTATCAATGATGATGATTAAAAAAAAAAAAAAAAAATCATTAAGATTATTTTAGTTACACAGAGGAGGAAGAATGAGATTAAATGACTCACTCAAGACTATTCAGAAACTCTTTGTCAGAGTTTCTGTGAGAGAAGCACAGATCTTCTCAATCCTAAATTAGTGCCTTCAACAAAAGACCATCTTGTCAAACACATAATGTTGGCCCCACATCTATCTGAGGCCCCCATCTGTTCTCACGTATGAACAGATGTCAAATAGAATTTTTTCATGCGAAATCTTATTCCCCAGGTGCTATAGCTTCAAAAAATTATATTTAAAAAAAAAATAATTGGAAGATGATGTTAGAGTACACCAAACACTCACAATGTAAATCCCACTACAAGATGCAATTTTTCTTTACTAGTCACTAGGTACATTATCACAAAATAGTATGGGAAATTTTAATTACTGATTGGAATGACAGAGCAAACATTTAGTTACTCATTAATATGTTATTTAATACAAATTCATGAAAGGTCTAACTGCACTTAAATGAGGTGTACATGATAACATCCACAGTGATCTAGTTTGTGGTAACATATTAATAAACTGATATTTCTGTAAATGTCATTAATACTTGGAGTATTGCATGGAGAGCACAGGGTCCAAACCTAACGACTTCTTTTTGCAGATCAAAATATCCAGTATATTTTAGTACTTTGGTTAGTATGCAAGAAGGATGAGGGTGTACTGGGAGTCTTGCGGAAGACACTGTATTCACGGAGTCAGTTATCTTGAGCAAACTCTGACAGCTATGGTGGGCCTTGTGCTAAGGCTTGAGATAACCAGAGGTTAGCTTGAGTGACCACAGTGTAACACTAGACATAAAAATAAAGGGGAACATGCTAGAAGGTTCTAGGTATGAACTGTTCCTGGATACAGTTCCTAGACACATGTAGCTAAGTATTTTCTGGTGGGCATAAAAAAATACCTGCCAAAACAAATGTATAGTTTTGTTTGTTATACCAGATATAAGGAACCACGGTAGTGAGGGGGTGGTGAACCGCTCCATGAATGGGATCTGTGCAGCATGCTATGGCGGTTCATCTGGGATCTGTCTGATGCTGCATGAGAGTGGGGTTCCCAACATCTGAAGGAACATAAGATTTATTTGCTATCTATATTTCTCTTCCTAATTCTTACCGTGTTGTTATTACTATTGTTATTACAGCAGTTTTGTTACACCACTTGCTGCTGTTCCTTTCTTATTGAGATCTGGAAAGAACTCTGCACCCCTCCTGGTGCAGAACAGAGGGCTAAGGAGAAACTGTAAGACTTGCACAATCTCCATGAATTGAAATTCACGTTTCTCCTGCTTCACCTTTTGTAAGAAAAATGTAAGTGTATTGCAAATATAGATCATCTTCAAATGTGTCTCTGACTTCTTGCCTATTGGTAACATCTTAGTTCACCAGAAACAGGCCAGTGCTGCAGGCTCATCGTATCTCAGCTCTGCAATCTATGTACACACAAGTGCATTATTTTAGTTATGAACCATGTTTCCTAGCACATCTCCACTGCACAACAGAAACGAAAGCTGTAGTGTAAATGTTCTGGCTATCATGCTGGCCATCAAACAGGAATTTTGAAACACCAGACGAGGCAGGATAGTCTCTTACAAAGTGGTGGGAAAATCAGTTTAGCTGGGACAGGTGTATTTTATGTGGTGACTAAATAAGTCAGTATTAGAACACTTTTAGCTTGTGATATGCTACAAGCGGTAGTGAGAGAGTTCCTAGTCTAGAAAGCATCTAACTTTTTTTGCTTTTATGAAAGAGAAAATGATGCTGCTGTTTACAAAGTCTCAAGTCTATTGTGACTAATTTAGCATCTAACTTAGGCATGGATAAGCCTCACGCGTAGTGTTCTAAATATGCGCAGCAGAGAGAGAAGGGAGGGGGGTGGTAAGAATAGAAGAAATTGGTGGGAAATGAACCAGTCCCCCTAAATGAAATATTTTAACCCCCTAACTAGTCAGGAGAGAGCAATAAAGTGTCTCTGACAGCCTGCTTAGCATCCCATTTAGTGGGCATGGTGGTGTTGTGTTGACGGTTGGTCTCGATGATCTTAGAGGTCTTTTCCAACCTTAATGATTCTATGATTCTATGAATCTATGATTCTAGTTTGACTAAATTAGGCCCCTGGACTAAAAAGTCTTGTGAATATAGTTGGAGGTTTACCAGACTGCAGAGAATTTGAGCAAATTGTGGTGAACTCAAGCCAATGTCACAGTGAGATCAAACTGCACTGTCAGCAGGTCAAGATGTAGAAATGTCTGTAAAATAATAGAAGAAGTAAAAAGTAGCATGCTAGGAAAAAAAAAAAAACAAACCAAGAAAGAAAAGGAGCAGAATAGAATAAAATACTTCACAAAAATATACACATCAATCAACAAAAAATCTCTTTTAAACCCCCAAGCACATAGGGAACTGTTGTCTGTGGCATTTTGTTCACTATAGATATTGCAGAAATTTACAGTGATTTTTCAAAAAATATATATTATGCTGATACTTTTTCTATTCTGTTATTTATTATAATTTATGTGTATTTTGAGAGCATTAATAATATACATATAAAATATTTGTCTATAAGTTTCTATGTAGGGAACTCACCTGGGTTCCAGTTAATGGATTATTTTGCACTGAAAAATCACTACATAAAATCCTGTTAGGGACTACCCTAGCCACTGGGCTGGATATTCATATCCACACTTGCTTTCACTTCCTGTCAGAACACAGAAATGTCTGTAAATTAAAATTAAAGAAGTAATAGAATAAAATTAAATGCATTAAAATGAAAGTTAAAAGAAATACATACTTCTGCTTAGCAAAACAGCTTCCATGATGTGATCTCCTGTCCTGGATCTGAGCATAATATTAAGGATCTCTGTTTTTCCATCCTCTTCAGAAAGTGCTCTATATTCTATGTTCTGTTGAGAGATAGGAGACACTTCTCCCCTTCTCTTTATATTCCATTCTTTCTCTACCTTCTGTAAAAAACCTTCTGTCTAGTGCTTAGTGTGTTATAAGTCTTGTGGAGTGCTTAAAGATGACCTCATGGTTAAAGTCCCTCTGCAAAAACAGACAAATATTTTGTTTGTGGCTCCATATCTTGGCATGAAGATGCTCCGACCTGTCAAGATGAGGCAGCTCTGGCCACATGCCACAGTTTAGAGCAAGACATAGGCCAGGGACAGACCCACCTATGTTATTACAACAGCGTTATGTGATACAGTAGAGCACATCAATCCAGCTAGCACCAGCGGAAGCTAAAGAAAGACACTTCCCCTCCCCCACACTCCACCCTAATTATTTAATGTCCACAAGCTGGGATTTAATGTCATCCATTTCAGGAGTCATATAGAATCATAGACCTCTAAGGTCTATGGAAAAGACCTCTAAAATTATTGAGCCAAACCGTCGACCCAACACCACCAGGCCCACTAAACCATGTCCCTAAGCGCCTCATCTACACGTCTTTTAAATACTTCCAGGGATGGGGACTCCACCACTTCCCTGGGCAGCCTGTGCCAATGTTTAACGACTCTTTCAGTAAAGACATTTTTCCTCATGTCCAATCTAAACCTCCCTGGCGCAACTTAAGGCCATTTCCTCTCGTCCTATCGCTAGTTACTTAGGAGAAGAGACCGACACCCACCTCGCTACAACCTCCTTTCAGGGAGTTGTAGAGAGCAATGAGGTCTCCCCTCAGCCTCCTTTTCTCCAGGCTAAACAGTCCCAGGTCCCTCAGCCGCTCCTCAGAAGACTTGTTCTCCAGACCCCTCACCAGCCTCGTTGCCCTTCTCTGGACACGCTCCAGCACCTCAACATCCTTCTTGTAGTGAGGGGCCCAAAACTGAACACAGTGTTCGAGGTGCGGCCTCACCAGTGCCGAGTACAGGGGCACGATCACTTCCCTACTCCTGCTGGCCACACTATTTCTGATACAGGCCAGGAGGCCATTGGCCTTCTTGGCCACCTGGGCACACTGCTGCTCATGTTCAGCCAGCTGTCAACCAACACCCCCAGGTCCTTTTCCAACAGGCAGCTTTCCAGCCACTCTTCCCCAAGCCTGTAGCGCTGCATGGGGTTGTTGTGGCTGAAGTGCAGGACCCGGCACTTGGCCTTGTTGAACCTCATACAGTTGGCCTGGGCCCATCAATCCAGCCTGTCCAGGTCCCTCTGCAGAGCCTTCCTACCCTCGAGCAGATCAACACTCCCGCCCAACTTGGTGTCGTCTGCAAACTTACTGAGGGTGCACTCCATCCCCTCATCCAGATCATCCATAAAGATATTGAACAAGACCAGCCCCAGTACTGAGCCCTGGGGAACACTGCTTGCGACTGGCCGCCAACTGGATTGAACTCCATTCACCACAACTCTCTGGGCCCGGCCGTCCAGCCAGTCTTTTACCCAGCGCAGAGTCCACCTGTCTAAGCCGTGAGCCGCCAGCTTCTCGAGGAGAATGCTGTGGGAGACGGTGTCAAAGGCCTTACTGAAGTCCAGGTAGACCACATCCACAGCCTTTCCCTCATCCACTAGGCGGGTCACCTGGTCATAGAAGGAGATCAGGTTGGTCAAGCAGGACCTGCCTCTCATGAACCTGTGCTGGCTGGGCCTGATCCCCTGGTTGTCCCGCTCATGCCTTGTGAGCGCCCTCAAGATGAACCGCTCCATAATCTTCCCTGGCACTGAGGTCAGGCTGACAGGCCTGTAGTTCCCCGCATCCTCCTTCCGGCCCTTCTTGTAGATGGGCGTCACATTTGCCAACCTCCAGTCAACTGGGACCTCCCCCGTTACCCAGGACTGCTGATTAATGATGGAGAGTGGCTTGGCGAGCACTTCCGCCAGCTCCCTCAGCACTCTTGGGTGGATCCCATCCGGCCCCATAGACTTGTGAGCGTCCAGGTGGCATAGCTGCTTGTTAACTGCGTCCTCTTGGATTATGGGGGGTTCATCCTGCTCGCCGTCCCCGTCTTCCAGCTCGGGGGGCCGAGTACCCTGAGGATAACTGGTCTGCCTGTTAAAGACTGAGGCAAAGAAGGCATTGAGTACCTCAGCCTTTTCGTCATCCTCGGTGACAATGTTCCCCCCCGCATCCAATAAAGGATGGAGATTCTCCTTGGCTCTCTTCTTGTCATTAATATATTTGTAAAAACATTTTTTGTTGTCTCTAACGACAGCAGCCAGATTGCACTCTAGCTGGGCTTTTGCCTTTCTCATTTCCTCTCTGCACGACCTAACGAGATCCCTGTACTCTTCTTGAGTCGCCTGCCCCTTCTTCCACAAGCGGTAAACTCTCCTTTTTTTCCGGAGTCCCAGCAAGAGCTCCCCGTTCAGCCAGGCCGGTCGTCTTCCCCGCCCGTTCTTCTTACGGCATACGGGGACAGCCTGCTCCTGCGCCTTTAAGACTTCCTTCTTGAAGAACGTCCAGCCTTCCTGCACCCCTTTGCCCTTCAGGACCGTCTCCCAAGGGACTCTCTCAACCAGCGTCCTGAACAGGCCAAAGGCCGCCCTCCGGAAGTCCATGGTTGCGGTTTTGCTGCCCCCCCTCCTTACTTCATCAAGAACCGAGAATTCTACCATTTCATGGTCGCTAAGCCTAAGACGGCCTCCGACCACCACATCTCCCACCAGTCCTTCTCTGTTTGTAAACAGCAGGTCGAGCGAGGCACCTCCCCTGGTAGGCTCACTTACCAGCTGTGTCAGGAAGTTGTCTGCCACACACTCCAGGAACCTCCTAGGCTGCTTCCTCTCTGCCGTGTTGTATTTCCAGCAGACGTCCGGGAAGTTGAAGTCCCCCACGAGAACAAGGGCTAGCGATTGAGAGACTTCTGCCAGCTGCTTGTAGAATGCTTCATCCGCCCCTTCATCCTGGTTGGGTGGTCTATAACAGACTCCCAGCAGGATATCTGCCTCGTTGGCCTTCCCCCTCATCCTTACCCATAGACACTCAACCGTACCATCATCACAATCGTTGAGCTCTATACAATCGAAACACTCCCTAACATACAGGGCCACCCCACCGCCTCTCCTTCCTTGCCTGTCCCTTCTGAAGAGTCTATAGCCATCCATTGCAGCACTCCAGTCATGAGAGTCACCCCACCATGTTTCTGTGAGGGCGACTAAGTCATAGCTATCCCGCTGCACAATGGCTTCCAGCTCCTCCTGCTTGCCGCCCATGCTGCGTGCATTGGTGTAGATGCACTTGAGCTGGGCTATCGATTTCGCCCCCAGCATTGGCATGCTACCCTTAGGCTCATCTCTAGTGAGCCTGGTTTTATCCCCTTCCCCCTTCAAACCTAGTTTAAAGCCTTCTCAATGAGCCCTGCCAATTCATGAGCAATGATCCTTTTCCCCCTGTGAGACAGCTGGACTCCATCTGTCACCAGCAGGCCCGGTGCCGTGTAAACCTCCCCATGATCAAAAAAGCCAAAATTCTTCCGATGGCACCAGCCCCTGAGCCACCTGTTGATCAGGTGTGTTTTCCTGTTCCTTTCAGTATTCTTCCCTGCCACTGCAGGGATTGTGGAAAACACTACCTGTGCTCCCGATCCTTGAACCAGTCGCCCCAGTGCCCTGAAGTCCCTTTTGATCACTGCAGGACTTCTCTCTGCAACCTCATCACTGCCAGCCTGTATAACCAACAGCGGGTAGTAGTCGGAAGACCGTACCAGACCAGGGAGCTTCCTAGTGATGTCTCTGACCCGGGCCCCAGGGAGGCAGCAGACTTCCCTGTGGGACGGGTCCGGTCAGCATATCGGGCCCTCTGTTCCCCTCAGAAGGGAATCGCCTACGACAATTACCCTCCTTTTTTTCTTAGCAGAGGCAGTCATAATGCGTGGGGCTGACTGCCTCACCCTAGGCAACCTCCTGGATGGACCTTCATCTACATCCTCATTTGCCTGGCCCTCAAGTTCCAGGGCCCCATATCTGTTGTGTAAAGGCAACCGGGAAGGTGAGGGAGGCCAGGTGGGGGTTGGCCTGGCACCCCGAGCAGGGACCTGTTTCCAATCCCCCCCGTCGCTTAGGTGCCCTCTTTCTACCTGGTGGCAAGAAGGCAGGGGATCCTCTGCTTCTCGGAGCCTCCATCTGCTGCCTTTGCCTCAGGGATGGTAGGGTGCAGCTCCACCATTCTATCTCCCTCTCACATTCCCTGATACTCCTCAACCTTTCCACTTCCTCCTTCAGCTCTGCCACCAGGCCGAGCAGATCATCCACCTGGTCACACCGCACACAGGTGGTGTCTCTGCTGCCGTCTGGTACAACTGACAGGCTCAGGCTCAGGCACTCCCTGCAGCCAGAGACCTGGACAGCTGTATGCTTGCGTGAGGGCTCCGTCTGGGTCACCACATTCCTTCTGGCAACGGCTTTCGGCCGAGTGGAAACCATAGCTGGTCCTCTTCTCGGAAGGTGATGACTACTAGTTGAGTTGGCCTCTAGAGCCAGGAGGGGGACTGCGCCCTGCCCACCCGCTCACGTTCCCTGCACGCCCTGTCTGTGCGAGCTGCCGTGCAAACTGCCAGGCCATGCCCTTCTGACGCACCACGTCCTGTTTGCCCGCCCTGTTCGCCGCACTCCGGGTCACTCGCGCTCCCTGGGGGCTGCTCTTGTATGTGAGGGGGTTTGGCTGCCATCCCTCTTGTCCCCGCCCACACTGAATCAGAGCTGCCGCTCGTCAGGATCTCCTTCCTCCGGCTCGGGGCGGGGGGGGGAAAGGGGCTGGGGCACCCTCTCACTCCCTGCGCTTTTGCCTTCGTGGGTTTTGCTGCGGTTTTGCTGCTTCAGGAAGGGTCCCCCGGCATGATCCCCCGCTCCGGAGCCCTTCACCTCGGTGGCTTCCGAGGTCTGGGAGGTCTGGATTAGGTTTGGAGGGTCATTTCAGATGGCAGTTTGGGACCATGGGATCATAGGATAATTCAAGGTGAAAAGGACCTCAGGAAGTCTCTAGTCAAAAATCTTACTCAAAGCAGGGGCAGCTACGGGGTCAGACCAAATTGCTCAGGTCTTCTTCAGTTTCAGTCTTGAAAATATTACAGTATCTAAATGCTAACTGACTTTTTTTCTCCTCCTTGCCTTTTCCTTTTTGTTTTTTTTCTCCTTCCCTTTTTATTTTTTTCCATGTTCAAATTCCTCTCTTTGATTCAGCAACCATAATATGCAGGGTTAGCTACACAAAACAGTGTAGTCAGATGTATGTTGTCTATATGTGGGGGACTTCAACTTCCCGGACGTCTGCTGGAAATACAACACGGCAGAGAGGAAGCAGCCTAGGAGGTTCCTGGAGTGTGTGGCAGACAACTTCCTGACACAGCTGGTAAGTGAGCCTACCAGGGGAGGTGCCTCGCTCGACCTGCTGTTTACAAACAGAGAAGGACTGGTGGGAGATGTGGTGGTCGGAGGCCGTCTTAGGCTTAGCGACCATGAAATGGTAGAATTCTCGGTTCTTGATGAAGTAAGGAGGGGGGGCAGCAAAACCGCAACCATGGACTTCCGGAGGGCGGCCTTTGGCCTGTTCAGGACGCTGGTTGAGAGAGTCCCTTGGGAGACGGTCCTGAAGGGCAAAGGGGTGCAGGAAGGCTGGACGTTCTTCAAGAAGGAAGTCTTAAAGGCGCAGGAGCAGGCTGTCCCCGTATGCCGTAAGAAGAACGGGCGGGGAAGACGACCGGCCTGGCTGAACGGGGAGCTCTTGCTGGGACTCCGGAAAAAAAGGAGAGTTTACCGCTTGTGGAAGAAGGGGCAGGCGACTCAAGAAGAGTACAGGGATCTCGTTAGGTCGTGCAGAGAGGAAATGAGAAAGGCAAAAGCCCAGCTAGAGTGCAATCTGGCTGCTGTCGTTAAAGACAACAAAAAATGTTTTTACAAATATATTAATGACAAGAAGAGAGCCAAGGAGAATCTCCATCCTTTATTGGATGCGGGGGGGAACATTGTCACCGAGGATGACGAAAAGGCTGAGGTACTCAATGCCTTCTTTGCCTCAGTCTTCAACAGGCAGACCAGTTATCCTCAGGGTACTCAGTCCCCTGAGCTGGAAGACAGGGACGGCGAGCAGGATAAACCCCCCATAATCCAAGGGGAAGCAGTCAATGACCTGCTACGCCACCTGGACGCTCACAAGTCTATGGGGCCGGATGGGATCCACCCGAGAGTGCTGAGGGAGCTGGCAGAGGAGCTTGCCAAGCCACTCTCCATCATTTGTCAGCACTCCTGGTTAACGGGGGGAGGTCCTGGATGACTGGAGGCTTGCCAATGTGACGCCCATCTACAAGAAGGGCTGGAAGGAGGGTCCGGGGAACTACAGGCCTGTCAGCCTGACCTCGGTGCCGGGGAAGATTATGGAGCGGTTCATCTTGAGGGCGCTCACAAGGCATGAGCGGGACAACCAGGGGATCAGGCCCAGCCAGCATGGGTTCGTGAACGGCAGGTCCTGCTTGACCAACCTGACCCGCCCAGTGGATGAGGGAAAGGCTGTGGATGTGGTCTACCTGGACTTCAGTAAGGCCTTTGACACCGTCTCCCACAGCATTCTCCTCGAGAAGCTGGCGGCTCACGGCTTAGACAGGTGTACTCTGCGCTGGGTCAAAAACTGGCTGGACGGCCGGGCCCAGAGAGTTGTGGTGAATGGAGTTCAATCCAGTTGGCGGCCAGTCGCAAGCGGTGTTCCCCAGGGCTCAGTTTTGGGGCCGGTCTTGTTCAATATCTTTATCGATGATCTGGATGAGGGGATGGAGTGCACCCTCAGTAAGTTTGCAGACGACACCAAGTTGGGCGGGAGTGTTGATCTGCTCGAGGGTAGGAAGGCTCTGCAGAGGGACTGGGACAGGCTGGGTCGATGGGCCGAGGCCAATTGTATGAGGTTCAACAAGGCCAAGTGCCGGGTCCTGCACTTCGGCCACAACAACCCCATGCAGCTCTACAGGCTTGGGGAAGAGTGGCTGGAAGGCTGCCTGTCAGAAAAGGACCTGGGGGTGCTGGTTGACAGCCGGCTGAACATGAGCCAGCAGTGTGCCCAGGTGGCCAAGAAGGCCAATGGCATCCTGGCCTGGATCAGAACTAGTGTGGCCAGCAGGAGTAGGGAAGTGATCGTGCCCCTGTACTTGGCCCTGGTGAGGCTGCACCTTGAATACTGTGTTCAGCTTTGGGCCCCTCACTACAAGAAGGACGTTGAGGTGCTGGAGCGTGTCCAGAGAAGGGCAACGAAGCTGGTGAAGGGTCTGGAGAACAAGTCTTCTGAGGAGCGGCTGAGGGAACTGGGACTGTTTAGCCTGGAGAAGAGGAGGCTGAGGGGAGACCTCATCGCTCTCTACAACTACCTGAAAGGAGGTTGTAGCTAGGTGGGTGTTGGTCTTTTCTCCGAAGTAACAAGCGATAGGACGAGAGGAAATGGCCTCAAGTTGCGCCAGGGGAGGTTTAGATTGGACATGAGGAAAAATGTCTTTACTGAAAGAGTGGTTAAACATTGGACCAGGCCGCCCAGGGAAGTGGTTGAGTCACTGTCCCTGGAGGTATTTAAAAGACAAGTAGATGAGGTGCTTAGGGACATGGTTTAGTGGGCATGGTGGTGTTGGCTTGACGGTTGGACTCAATGATCTTAGAGGTTTTCTCCAACCTTAATGATTCTATGATTCTATGATTCTGTGTTTGTTATGTCCAGACTCTGAGCCAGCTAGATTTGAGGTATGAATGACCTTAACACTATGCAATTGTATTAGCTCCGGGCTGAATCTCATTAAATATTTTTAACCTCTCTACAACCTCTTCGCTGCCCACAACATCCAGTGTAGCTTTTCCCTAAATATCGTCGAGTACAATCAAGTGAGCTGTTGTATGCAAGCTCCTTGCATACAAACTGCTTTCATGCATAAAATAACTAGGAAAGCACATGGCGCCAATTCAGGGCAGAGCATCAGTGGTTTTGTCTCTCTCCTGAGCCTTCTAGAAATTCTTCAAGCTTCTTGGAGTTTGCCCTATCCTATGCTGTTGTACACCTCCTGCTTGGAGAAACTTCATCGAAACCCTGGACATCCCCACCACATCAGGCAATACCTACAATTTCTAGTGTTCTTTCAAAATTCATCCAAAAAAACTGGGATCATGCTTATTCGTTTCTCAGAGTCAGAAATTCTCTGCACAGTGTAGATGACCAAACTTGTTGATTCAAATACTGAGTATACAGTCCAATTTCAAGAAGGAGGATATCTCCTGGGTTTGTCTTATTCCAGATCATGTACAGCCAAGCCTCCTGTTTACCGTTGACAGGATATTCCCCTCCTCTGTTCCCTATGGCTGGTCAAAGATGAGATCAGCCACTCCAGCTCATCTTTTAGGTTTAGAAAAGGCAAACAAAGGCAAAGAGGAAAGGAAAACTATAAACATAATATATCTTGGATAAGAAGGTGTATGATAGCTGAGCAGCCATGACAAGAAAAGAGATTGAGGCTTGTAATGATGCAGCACATATAGTTAAAAAAAACCCCTGTAAATACAGAGTTACACATCTTAGTTGATTTTAAGTAATTAATTTGAGCTATTGGGCATAGTTTCCCTGATGTGATCAAATGTATTAAATAAACAAAATGTCTGTAAGTAATTCCTTTCTTTTTTTCCCTGGGTTTGTGTTTGTTTATTTATTTTTCCCACTGCATTGAATATATCTAAGACAGTTGTACCTTTAAATATGTAATTACTTTCCTTTTCCTACTGCTGCAGAGGTTTCCTTTGGGAAAAGGTATCAGAAGAACAGTTATCCACACCTCGGATGAAGTGGAAAATTTAGTTGTAAGTGGCATTTACTGCTCTCTTCAGCAGCAATAATCCAACCATTGAAATGTTACTAAGATTGCTTCTTTTGACCCTTTTTAACAAGATCACAGTTTTCAGCATTTCAAGTACCCTTATCAACCAGACCCAGCAGTGGCTTCAGGAAAGGCATTACCTGATGCGTGAAGATTTAAGGTGTCAGAGAGAGTCAATCAGCCCCAGTATTAAGCAATTCTTATCAGAAATCCTTTGCTCTTTACTTTGTACAGTTGTTCCTTTCCTTATTGACATGGGGGCTGTAAGGTTGGTTGAAGAAAGAACTTTGTGAGTAATGTACAGGCTTTTTCTCTACATAAGTGTCTTTTATGAAACATCAACTTATTAAGGCAGTTACTACAGTGTGTGCGTTGGAGGTGATGTGAGTCAAAAGCCTTCAGAGATAAGGTCTACAAAACACTAGGCAACCTTTAAGGCGGTCAGAGTAGAAATCAGCAGGTCCCATCAGCATGGTCTGTACAAGATTTCTACTGTGGCACCAAAGTCACAGAAAATTTCCTCTCTCTTCTCATCTTCTCAATTGCAGTACATCTCTATGTTCAGGGGAAAGATAAGCTGAAATTGTGATCTACAGCAGCAGGTGAAGGTACTCCATGATGGAAGATAACCTTTGTCAACATAAAAAATTAGGGGTTGGAGAAGAAACAGGTGTTGAGCACAGTTAGCTCTTTGGGATAATTGGGCAACACTTTCAAAGTTCAAAATCACAGTGTTTTTGGACTTCCAAAGCCAGTAAGAAATAGAAAGAGGACTTAGGGAAATTTAACTTGAATTTTCTATTCTATGAAGATATCAAAGGAACTGCTCACACTTTTTGGTATGTTGGGAAAAGAAAGGAAGCAGAAGTGATTGGGTTCATCTGTCTTCATCTTTTTCTAAGTGTCACCACTGTGTTTGCTTTCTGTGCTGTGTATCTTGCAAATTTTACATGGATTAAATAATTTTAGACTCCATTGCAAAATATTTCAAGATCCATTGCCAAAAAATGTTGGAGAAAAACTAAATATCTTTATCATACTAATGTGATAATTATTGATAATTAAATTGTTGATTACTTAGAAATGTACATTCATCTATTATTATTATTGGAGAGTTTTTTAAAAATTAAACAATAATAAGCAAATTCACATCTAACTGATGTATTCTTGCATCATGTGCATAGTCCACTTGTATGTTCCTCATGAGTAATGGAAACTCACATGAGTAAGTTTTATAGCATGAAAAAGTATTATTATTGAAGTCTATTAATAAATTTAACAATTTTGTGAGGATCTGGTATATTCTCCATCCTTTGAAGCTTCTTGATGCACTGGGAATGCCATTCTACATAAATGGCAAGCAGTAATCAATGGAATTGATGCAGAAATCATGGAGTAAAGTTGAAAAGCCTGGGGATGTCAAACTTAAGGCCTAAGCCTACAAGAATCACTGTTGTGAAGATCTGCTAGAAAGCAATGCTGCAAATGTCATATTCAACTACCTTTGATTCCTGGGACTGAGTGACTATATGTTCTAGCTTTGCAGAAAAGGATCTGGGGGCCCTGGTGGATACAAAGTAAAACATGAGCCAACAATGTGCCCTTGTGCCAAAGAATTGTATTCTGTAAGGTGAACCTGGTATTGCAAGCCTGCATGCTAGAATAGTATATTACTTTCTATTTTCCTGAATCTATCTATAGAGTTTGTGAGTGCTCAATACAGCAACATTCAAAGGATTTGTTTACACATTCAGTAAAAATCAATATCTTTTCAATATGCCTAGAATAGCTTAATGAGTGTCCTGAAAACCTTATGCAAGATGAAAAATTGATTGGATGTGGTTCTTGTTTGAGACCACCTATGAACTCATTGATTTTTGTTGGGTGTCAACTTTGCAAAATGCTTCTTAGAAGTTTTCAACTCTCAAACATCTGCGGTGAAATTAAAAGCCCACTTGAGTCAATAAAAAGCTTTGATATCCTTCTAGTGTTGAAAAATTTCAGCAAGTGTACACATTTTGTAAAAGGTATAACACATTAGTATCCATTGCTCCCCTCCTCCAGAGCATGCATTTCCTATTGAATATTATATGAGTTCATGGCACCATTCAAAGAAAAAGAAAGAGGAAGTGGGACACTTCAGGTTTCACTTGCAGTAGGGATTAAAGCATTTTCTTGGGAAGGGGAATTAGTGATCCCTACCCAGGCTCTCCTATACAGTGCCAGAGGAAAGGTATGATTCACAATTCATGCTTTTCAGAAGACAGAAATTTTGGTAATGCTCTCTGAGGGAAGCAGGCTTTTAACTTCCAAATAGCTTAGTCCTCTCAAGATTCATAAACTGATCCTTCTCCTGAAATAAACCCTTTTCTAAAAAAAGGAGAGAAAGGAGAAAGATAGTAATTTCCTGCAGAAGATAACTAGATGAGAAAATAAGTCTCTGCCTTTTAGTCAAGTAGTTAAAATAGTCTTCTAGAAATGGAAAAGCTTAAGTTCTGTCTTTCTTTCTGTCTAAGCTATATCAAACCTATCCTTCTTAAGTAAATGCACTAACAAGTAGAGTATAAGGTATTTCATGGTGTATTGTTCCCATTTGTCTCCTGTTGAAAACACTCCACTTTGTAAAAATATATAAATGAATAACTAAATCAACAAATAATAATCTTCAGATACTCACAGGTTTAAGAACAGGGAGCCAATCTTCTGTCCTAAATGATTGCTGTTATGGTTTCCCACAGTCTCAGCTGAAGAATATTTATTAATTTACAAAAACTGAAACAGCTTTAACAAAAAATTATAGCAAAGTCTGATATCTGAATGACCATGTCTGGTCTCAGGTGACTCTTCATAGGCTATTTGAGTGCAAATACTTTCAGGCAAAGCTCAGGATTGTATTTGTCTTTCCTTTATGAGTTTCACTGCCATTAAATTAGAGACTCCGTCTCCTTTGTTTTGCACATAGCCCAATTTATGCTTGATTCTTTAAACATGGCTAGATATTATGAAAGTAACACCTGAGCGTATTCTCTGATCAAATGGTCTATGTGTTCAGCTGGGATGCTGGAGATAGGGATGCAAAATCCCTGCTTTAAATCAGAGGGCAGAGTTGATTCTGGGTTTTATATATTCCAGATGAGTATTACTGGCTACTGGGTGAAAGAGAAGGACCCACACAGCTGTTTTGATCAAGAAGTGGCCTGATTGAATTATCTGCTTCACCAGGATGGTAAATTGTACGGGGAAAGATGCACCAAAATTCCTGAGAAGCATCATCCTGCTGATAGTATCTGCAATTAACCACCTTAGATGGTTTCCAGGGTCAGTATTATGACTTTTATAGATTATACTCTTAAAAGCCTAGATAGGTGATAACATCAGGCTGTAGGTCCTGTCCTCTGACAAACCATTAAAATTAAACACTGCAGTACTGACCTTAAGTCCCCTTTGAAGTTATCTCAGTGGTCCCACCGTAGGTATGGAATCTCTCCCTTCTGTAATTAAATATCCATTTTGGATCTAGCAGAATGGTACGAGACAAGTCAAAGTCAGGATGAAGATCAATTGAGAAAAGAACAGAAAAAGAATGTGACTGAGAATAACTAGATTAAGGCACATTTAAATATGCCTACTAAACTTCTCAACTGCTTTTTCTACCAGGCAACAGAAATGGGTCTGACACCAAAAACTGGTTTGAATGGGTTGAAAGGTTTCTGCACACACATGTGATGGATCCAAAGTCAGTTATTCTGATTTATATATAAAGCCACTTGTCTGTAATCACCTGCCATGACAATGGTCTAAATAGATGTGTAACCATGAGCTGCCTGTGTACATCTAGGCTATATGTAAGGATGTCATACTACTATTTCTGTCAGTGTCCTTATACCTTACTCACTGCCTTAACCTTTTTGAGCATTACGTCTTAGATTCAGTTTGGTGTGAAAGGTTCTTCCTTCCCATCATCACTGTATCCAGTGAATAAGAATGGTTAGAAATACCTTTAGATGGACAAGATTTTAGAAAAAGCACAAAGACTAAGTATATATAGCTTTTTGTGTGAAATATAACATATTCCAGAAGACACAATTAAAACAAAAGAAAAGAAAACCAAAAAACAAACTAACAAACAAAAAAAGCTTCCTGAAAATCAGGAAACTTACATTATCTCCAATTTGAGACCCTAGATCCATTGACACTTATAAAGGCTAGAATCGATCATTTTTATATGAAGGTCTAATACAAAGAATATAGAAATCATTGTGTTTTCAGCTTTATTTGTGTCTGCAAAATGGGGAAGAATCTGCAGGGAACTTTAAAAAAAAATAAATAAATACTGTGAACTGATCAAAATATATGCCCCAGGTCTTTAACTGGAGTCAATTAAATCCAAGTGATTGTTTTCCTTAGCTGGTACACATTTAAAAGCTATCTTCATTTTCCCACCACTACTAATAGAATTCTTCCAATTTCATCTACATTTCTCACAACCTGGTACAGCATTTCCTTGAAATGCATAAAGAGTGAGGTCATATTCCCCACACTCTCCTTCCCAACAGGATGTCCTTTGAGCACATCAGCTCTGTAAATATGATTAGCAATGCATGGTTAGTCTGTGCAGCAGCACTTACTCAGAGAAAAAAGAAAAATCTAGTCTTCCTCATTGTTGCCTGTGAGTGTTCAAGCCCAGTGGATTCATTTGTTTTCCATCTGCATCACTAGTTTTATTTTTGAGTAAAGGAAACATTTCAAATTGGGTACAAGATGTGCAGGTTCAGTTGTGGATGTGTTCATCTTTGATTTAGCCTCTTCTTTTTTGTGGTTTTTTTTACCCCCTAGTCTGTTTTGAAAGAAACAGCTGTTGTGTGATTCTCTCACTGATAAGGAGAAAAGGCTGTAAGAGAAAGGTAAATCATGTAATCCCACTTAAGTCAAAAGTGACCTGTGATTGCTGGTCAATGACTGAAAAAAAGGAGTGCTCTTTTGAGTGGCAAACTTTTCCTCCCTTTCTCATGCTATATAGTATGTAAATCCAAATCCATTTACTGCACTAAAAAAGGTATCAGGAGTGTATTTAACTGAGGCAAGAGATGAGGGTACTTTTGTCTCCTCCCTTTACTGACAGCACCGATCAAGTACATTATTTAAACTCCAGGTCAGACAGTGTGGATTTGACTGTAAGTAAACACATGACTGCATCTCCCTGTCCTCAGTGTAATGAGTTAAGCCTCAGATGGGTTAAAAGAAAAAAAACACAACAACCTAAATTCGATCCTTACCTATTATCAGCTAGTATCCCTTCAGCTAAGGTAACGTGCCGGTTCTAATGGGTGAGTGCCTTGTTTAATGAAAGTAAAGTGTCATCATCTCAACGCTTACCTGGGTTCAGGCTTTTTGCACTTGTATTTACCTTTCTTTTCATATGTCTTTGTTTCTTCTGACAGCATTCTACCCTCATTCCCAAATGTGTCTGGTCTTCTTTCAAAATGACTACCTTTACATTTGATTGTTAATTCTTAGTTTCAGTATCCAGGGTGTCTGTGCCCAGGTGTTAGCAGGAGGGCTCTTCGGGGGGGCCTTTCTAAGGAGAGGCCGGGGCTGCCCCATGCCGGACACAGCCGGTCCCAGCCGGCTCCAAGGGCCCCACCGCAGGACAGGGCTGAGCCCCTCGGCCAAGCTGGGGGCGCCTGGGGGAAAAGAGGTGCCAGAAAGGGCAAAAGGCGGCACAGGCAGAGGAGGAGGAAGCCAAGGAGGGAGCAGCAGCAGAGGGACCCCGAGGCCAGAGGAGGAGGAGGAGGAGGGCGGGAGGTGCTGCAGGCCCGGAGCAGGGATCCCCTGCGGCCCTGGAGAGACCCCGCTGGAGCAGAGACCCACCCTGCAGCCCGGGGAGGGCCCCAGGCCGCAGCAGGGGGATATTTCCTGCAGGAGCCGCGGCCGTGGAGAGCCCAGGCGGGAGCAGGTTGTCCCTGAAGGGCTGCAGCCCGGGGAAGGGCCCGCGCTGGAGCAGGGAGAGGTGTGAGGAGGGAGGAGCGGCCGCGAGGGGCTGTGATGGACTGACCGCAACCCCCATCCCCACCCCCTGCGCCCCTCGTGGGGAGAGAAGTTGGGAGTGAAGGGGTGAAGGTGGAACTAGGAAAGGTGAGGGTGGAAAAGTGTCGGTTTAATTTTTTGTCTTTGTTTCTCACTACCTGAATCTATTTTAATTGTCAACAAATGAAATTAATTTTCCCCAAGTCAAGTCTGTTTTACCTGTGACAATAATTGATGAGTGATCTCCCTGCCCTTATCTTCATCCACAAGCTTTTCCATCCTATTTTCTCACCCTGTCCTGTTGAGGAGGAGGAGGGAGAGAGCAGCTGGGTGGGGATCTGGCAGCCAGCCAAGGTCAACCCACCACAACTGTGTTACAGAGAAGAGCTCATTGAAAGTAGTAAGAGCAGAGATATAGATATAATTTCTAACATAGAAAACCCCAAAGCTGTAGATGGCTGGATGATGAGAAAGCATTCAAGGGTGGATGGATGCTGCTCTCTTACAGTTTTTCCCCAAATATTTCATACTGTCAGAGATCAGTACCAATGAAGTCTAATCCAGTACTGTTGCTTTTACAGTCTGATGTTACTTCGGAATATAGCAATACTGTTGGTGTCAAAATCACCTTTAGCACAAAGTCAAAGGGCTAAAATTGTACCATCTCCTGAGAGCAGCAAATGTCAATCTATCATCTTTCTGGACGCAAAACTTCTCTTAACATGTCACCATCATGCATAAAGTTGTCCTCACAGTAAAGCTGTGGAGCATTTAGGATCCCCGCTGTTCTGCTGAGCAGGAGGATTGAGCAAGTGGCTGGGTTGGAGTTTGGCCCTTAGCCAAGGCTAACCCACCAGAGCAGGGATGATCTTATACCTGCTCTGGAGCTCCACACTGAGATCCCAAATTCGATCAATGTTTCTGGCTGTAACTTCGCTGGAGATAGTAAATAGTAATAATAACTACTGTGTTTGTCTAGAAGAGTGACAAAGGGATTTGGGAATGCCTTGGATTATATGGCCTGCAGAGCTTCAGTAACTGTTCCACTAAATTAAATGTCCAGTGAAGTGTTTATCTTTCACCTGAAATATAAAGCCCGGGGCACCTGGAGTGTGCTGATCTCAAGTAGCCTAGAGGAGCATCAATTCTGAACTAGCATCGATAGACACAGGCCATGACACATGGTCCACTCTTTACAGTACACAGAGACTGCTTTTATAGGCCCAAATGCTGCCTTGGCCTCATTTTTATTAGAATTTGATGAGAGTTCATAGCCAGTTCTCATTAGAAATAACAGAATCCATGTACATGATCAACTAATTCGCACAAGGTCGTTTGAAACAAGGCTCAGTCAGTTTCACTGCTCACAGAATGACTTTTCAGGTTCTTGTTAGCTTTTAATGTGTGTATTGTCTCTATTTACTTCTAGTGTAATCATGAGTTGCTTCCATAGTATTTTGTTCTTTTTCCACACTTTTGTACTTTCTTGACTTCCATTCAGTTCAGGACTTAGAATCAGTGGAAAAGAACACCTGAGGGTTGGTCTAGGTCCAGGTCTAACCGAAGATGTTCTCTGAAAAGTAATAACATTATTATCATACAGTAACTTTTCCAAATTACACATTATGGAGAAGTTTCCCATCAAGTTTAACCACTAGCAGACACAGTATTATGAAACTATAGGCCTTATTTTGTTACTAAGTGTATGTCAGCCTAGATTAACCTTACATTCTGAAAACATGTCAAGTAAACATGCAGTTTAATATGTGATCTAAGGGCAGCATCTTTCCAAAGTAAGTATTTTCCCCCAGGCAAGTACTTCACTACAATAAAGAAATAAATGAAATTAAATTTGACATTGAGAAGATCTCAAAACGCTTGAACTGTGTCATGGAGAGGAAAAAAGTCTTCCCACAACTTCTGTCTAAAACCTGATTGATCAAAGAACCCTATTCTGATCTGTCTTGATTGTACTGCTTAGTGGATTTCAAATGAAAGCAGGAGAAAAGGAAACATGACATCAAGGGAGAAATGAAACAAAACAAAACAAAACAAAAGAAAAACTCTCTTGATATTCACTCTATGTGTCACTTTGAAGGAATTATTTATCCATTTTAGTAAGTTATTCTACTTACTAAAATGAAAAGGTTTAATATGAACAAGAATGTTTTGAGGGCAAATTAATTGCAAGATAGATCCTCAGCAGGTGTAAATTAGTGTAATTTGATGGAATTCATAGCCTGACCTCAAGCTTCCCCAGATGGGCATCTGGTCTATTGCATGTTCTGTGTTTTAGCAGGCTAAGTATTAAAATTAAGCCATTCTAATAAGCTTTTTTTTCTGTGATTTTCTGCTCTCAAATCATGGCTGGTAGCTTGTTAATAGCCCCAGCAACTTCAATTAATTTGTTACAAAGTCTCTTAGATTGCACTAGACCAAACTCCTTTAACCTTTTTCTATGACACATCTCAAAGGATATTATTCTTGCTGCTCTGCTTCTTACTAGCTCAAGGGCAATTATGCTCTTGCTGAGGTATTGCAACAAAAGCTGCAGAAAGTGCTCTGGGTGAGGTATAACAAGTGCCTTTCACAGCAGTAATACCACCTCCTAAGGGTTATACTACCCCCCCATAGCACATTAAGATGGCATTCTTTTCATTTTCTCTTAGGGAACCATATATTTCATGGCACATTTAAAGGACATTTTCAACATTTCCCCCATTCTTTTCTTTTTTTTCTGGTTGTGTTTGGCCTCTTTTAAGCAATTTTAATCCAGAACTGTTTCCTATCTACCTGTATGATTCAGCCTTTTCCTCATTAACTTTTTTAATATAATTTTACTATGATTAATTATTTGAATTCAGTAGCATTCAGAAGACCAGTAGCTAAGTGCTATTATATTTTGCATATCAACAGGCAGTCCATGTTCCAAAAAGCTTACTGCAAAAGAAGGGAAGAGAATTAGGGAAAAAATTCAAGCCTCTCTGAACTCGCTATCAAGACCTGGCTGAACACTAGTCAAGTCAAAATCTCACACAGAGACATTAAATCACTGATCCCATATCCCGCAGCAAGTCTGCGCCTTAGCTGGTAGCTGCTGAATATATAGACCAGTACTCTTTTTTCATCATAAAAATACAATACATAAAAAATAACAATACCTTTCCCTCTAATAAATGTCAGAAAACGCCCCAAAGTATTGTATCGTTAACCATGAACATTCCATTTGTCAATCAAGTCAATCAATGGTACTTTTAAAAATATTCTTCTACATAATTTCTGAAATGGTCTCCATAAGGAAAAGAAGTGGTCTCTCATTTCGTATTCCCACCTCTCCATTTTGAACAGTTTAATTAGCTGACTCATTCTATAGGCTTTTTACATGAATGGGTAGAACATGTGATTCTCCTTTTAATCCAATAATCCTTTTTTTTTTTTTTTTTAAAATTGCATTTCCCTTAAAGGCTTTCAGTCATTCCATGACTTGTCATTTTAACATTCTTAAAGGAAATCACCTTTTTGACAACTGTAAAAGTGACTAACCATAATTTCTTTTATGTATGCATTTTGGAGTTCCTAAGGGGGGTCTCCTCTGGAAATCATTTCTTCATTTCAGCAAAGTTCTGTTCTTCACCCCTCTCCCCATTTATGTTGGCTGATGGTATTTATTTAATTTATTTGCTTTTTCCTTTGTCCTCCATCTCTAATTCCCTATAATCATTCTTAAGAGAATTCATCTTTCATTTCACTATTGTTTACTTTCCCTAGCATGAAATCACATTATTTGTTCAGCATCCTGTTATTCAAAGATCATTATATTTCCCCTCTCCAAATCATTTCTTTGTTATTTTCACTTCCTCCCAGAGCAAGTCGCATCCACAAATTATTAAATTCTGAGTAACTTTTAAATGCTTTTGATCAATCTTTTATATTCTTGTTTACATCTTGGTCTAATCACATCGGTTTGTGCCTCATGCTGCCTTTTTGACAATTAGGACACTATTTATGAAACAAATGGATTATTTACATGACAATAACTTGTAACTAATGTGTGTTTTCTTTGTAATTTGTTAGGTTTCATGATTTATCAAAACCCTTCCTTGACAGCTGTCTCCTCTACAGGATAGAGAAAATGAGTGCTTAATATACACTGTGATTATTTCCTTTTAGAATAAATTACAGACTAATGAAGACACAACAGAATGACTATTCCTGAAATTATATGAAATAGGGATAGGTCAGGCATAAAGTATTTTGAAAAAGGTCAAGGTGTTTGGTCACAAGAATGATGCCTTAACTGCTAATGCAGTGAATTTAACCAACTCGTCCCTCTTTCTGCATTAGTACAATGAAGATAAACCTTGATTCCTCTTCAAGGAGCTTTCAGATCCAAGGATCAAAAATATGATATAAGAATTTAAGCAAGATCACTGGAGAAAAGGTATTATGGGAGTGTTTTCAACTTAGGTAAATTAACTCAAGGTTGTTTGAACATGTACTTGTGATAAGAACAATATATGTGGGTTCAAATAAGCTTTGCCTGAAGCGTCCTGCAAAGATAACCACTGCTACTGTCATGGGATTATTCTGACCATCAGCTGCTACTGACAAGCACAAATAGGCACAAGCCTGTCCTATCCTTCTTTTCGGTGTAACGCCCTGGAAGACTGCAGTGAGAGGGGCTCTCAGTCCTTCTGTATTGCTATGCCTCCTGACTACACAGAATGGTTGAGACTGTAATCATTTTGAGATCTAACCATAGCAGGAAGAGTTTTCCTGACTGTCCTTCATAATCACAACCACTTCCTGGAAAGCAATCTCACCCTTATCACCATGGACTTTATTGATGGTTCACTGGAAGCTGAGGGACCTTATGGGGATGCAGGTAATCAAAATGCCATTATCAGTATACCATTGCTAGTTTTTGTTACTATTACTGGCATGAAAGTAACTGGCAAGTTTTTCTAATTCATCCTTTATTATCTCTCACTACCATCAAAATTAGTAGGTGTTGGCTTCCAAATTATTCTCCTTCATCTCATTTCTTGTTCATCTGCCATACATTTTCTCAAAGTTTAACACTAAGTGCCATGCTCTTCACTGAGCTTCTCAAAACTCATTATATTGTCCCAATGCATTGTCAGTATGTGGCAGACAGATAGCTTGGTGCTTCTGGCTGCTTTCTCATGCTAATATACCTTTTCTTCTCTCCATCTCACTTAGTAAAGGTAAGCGTTCATAGAAACCCTTAATGTTACCTAGTCTAAACTGGCATTTACTAGCTTCCTCAGCCTCAAAAGTGCAACCGTGATTGAGTATCTATCCCTCTAGGTAATGATACTGTTATTCACATCTGCATTTCAAAGTATGTTAACTCTTGACCTTGTTAAATATAATAGATATATGGATGGCACCTGTAAGATTTGATTATAATGTTGGTCTCTGTACTGGCTTTGGCTGGGATGGTGTTAATTTTCTTTGTAGCAGCCCATATGGGACTATGTTTTGGATTTATGACCAAAACAGTGTTGATAACACAGCAAAGTTTTAGTTATTGCCAAGTACTGCTTACACAGTGTCGAAGCCTTTTCTGCTTTTCACTGCCCTGCCAGCGAGCAGGCTGGGGGTGTACAGGAATTTGGGAGGGGACACAGCCAGGACAGCTGACCCCAACTGACCAAAGGGATATTCCACATCATATGATGTCATGCTCAGCAATAAAAGCTGGGGGAAGAAGGAGGAAGGGGGGAAGTTCGGGGTTATGGTGTTTGTCTTCCTAAGTAACCTTTATACACGATGAAGCCTTGCTTTCTTGGAGATGAGAAGTAGTGAATGAATTCCTTATTTTGCTTTGGTTGCACATACAGCTTTTGCTTTACCTATTAAAGCGTCTTTATCTCAACCCACAGGCTTTCTCACTTTTACCCTCCCAATTCTCTCCTGTATCCTACTGGGTGGGAGTGAGCAAGCAGCTGTGTGGAGCTGAGTTGCTCACTGGGCTTAACCCACAACAGTCTCACTGGCACAACCTCATTTATTTTGCAGTACAACGCGAAACAGGGAGGGATGTGGCCTTTGAACATGGCACATAGGTGTTGTGACAGCCCAGGAGGCCACAGAGCATGACAGAATGTCTTTGGAGTGCTGGGCAGGCAGGGTGAATCCAGAGGAGGGGTAGGAGTAGTCCTCACTGCATATAGGGACTTAACACCAGCATGTTCTGTCCAGATACAAATTTGTTAGGTGTGGGACCATTTAGGTTCCACGTTGAAAAAGCAACAAACTTTAACCTTTTCCTAACTAGGTTGCCAGCTAGGTTGGAATACCCGAGCCTGCATCAACAAACCCAAGACTGATGCAATAATATGTGGACTGGCTTCCTCAGCTAACCATTGCAGTATTGGTAGGGCTAAAGGCAGTCAAATAGCTTCTCTCACCTCCTGTCCCAAAAAGTCTGAGAAGACCAAGGCAAAGGCACTTTATGGCATTTCTGCAGAACATACCTGTATCTATATGCATCTATGCATGTGCATACATGTATATTTAGGGGTGAATATGATGATCGTGTATATATCAACTTACTGAAGTGAGTCCAGAGAAGGACCATGAGGATGATGAAGGGATTGGAACATCTTTCATATTAGGAGAGAGGCTGAAAGAGCTGGGATTGTTCAGCCTGGCGAAGAGATGGCTCAGGGGAATGTAACCAATGTGGATAAATATCTTACAGGAGGGAATGAAGCAGTGAGAGATAGACTCTTCTCAGTGGCGTCCAGTGTCAGGTCAAGAGACAATGGGCACAAGTTGAAATACAAGACATCTGAACATAAGAAAAAACTTTTTTTACTGTGAGGGTGCTCAACCACTGGAACAGGTTGCCCAGAGAGGTTGTAATGTCTCCATCCTTAGATATATTCAAAACCTGACTGGACAGAGTCCTGGGCAACCTGCGGTCGGTGACCCTGCTTGAGCAAGGCTTTGGACCAGATTAATCTCTAGAAGGTCCCATCCAACTTCAAAGATTCTGTGATTCTGTAATTTTGTGATTCTGTAACATTACTAATTTTTTTTTTTTAAATATCAGTTGATATTTTAACTGTTATCATTTAGTGATACACTTTCATTAGTGTTCTGCAGAATATTTATGTAAGCTATCCCATGTGCCTTCTTTCCTCAGTAGGGACAGGTAGCTCTTTCGGTCCTTTTCTCCCTTGTTTTACCACAATTTATTTCTGGCATGGGGAGGTTCTGCCTCAGAGAAATTTCTGGCCTTTACAGACCAGCTGGAACTCAAGATACTTCAACTTCCAGATTTTTTTTTTAGGAAAAAAAAATTAAAAATCAGTTCTGCAAGCCAAATTAAATACGTCAAAAAGCCTATTTTTTATTTTAAAAACCTGTTTTCCTGGAAAATGTTCAGCCTGTTCTATTTTTCAACACATCAAATGAAATGGCCACTAGAGGGGGACATACTGTGAACACCTTGCAGTAAATGCTGTATTTCTGTACAGAGTTGACAAATGTGATATAACTATGCAGCTAGTTAATAATTTAAAACATGAAGTGTCTGATGTCACTGTTGTTTGTTTTTCTTTTTTTGCTTTGAAGCTTTTAAAAATGTACCCAAAGCGCTGGCACTTTATAGAATCGAATAACCACCCTTAGAACAAAGTTATCATTGTTCCAAGGTGTTCTGGGAAGAATGCTTAATGTTTTATTATTATCATGGTTTAAACTTTTTACTCTTTTCTTCCTTTTCTATTCACATTAGTCTCATACATCTGATGTTAAAATGTCTTGAGCTCTTAGCTGAAAAAAAATGTGAACTGAATGAACATGAGTTTTGTCGTTGCAAAAAAACCCAGAGATTTCACAAAAAAAGAGACTAAGATAAAGTGAAAGTAACAGAATTCAGAAAAAATATTTTTTCATTTTTTAATTAGGAGGTTTATGAATAAAATAGTAATTCGAATGGATAAATAACAAAGAAAAAAACCAGAAAAGTGGTGGTTAAAATTAATCTGATATGCAATCTAGCCTTCTTTGATGCAAGGACATGTAAGTAAAACTGCAAGAAAACTAAAAATAAAGTGGAAAGGTGTGGCGGTGTGCTCCCCTCCACCCCTGTGTAAGCAACAATCACCAGTGGTGATCGTTGTGGCTGCATCCAGGTTATGCTGGACTTTGGGGATGGATGGCAACACAGTAGAATCATAGAATAGAATCATAGAATCATTGAGGTTGGAAAAGACCTCTAAGATCATCGAGTCCAACCGTCAACCCAACACCACCATGCCCACTAAACCATGTCCCTAAGCGCCTCATCTACACGTCTTTTAAATACCTCCAGGGATGGGGACTCAACCACTTCCCTGGGCAGCCTGGTCCAATGTTTCACCACTCTTTCAGTAAAGACATTTTTCCTTACATCCAATCTAAACCTCCCCTGGCGCAACAAGAGGCCATTTCCTCTCGTCCTATCGCTAGTTACTTGGGAGAAGAGACCAACACCCACCTCGCTACAACCTCCTTTCAGGGAGTTGTAGAGAGCGATGAGGTCTCCCCTCAGCCTCCTTTTCTCCAGGCTAAACAGTCCCAGGTCCCTCAGCCGCTCCTCATCAGACTTGTTCTCCAGACCCCTCACCAGCCTCGTTGCCCTTCTCTGGACACCCTCCAGCACCTCAATGTCCTTCTTGTAGTGAGGGGCCCAAAGCTGAACACAGTATTCAAGGGGCGGCCTCACCAGGGCCGAGTACAGGGGCACGATCACTTCCCTACTCCTGCTGGCCACACTATTTCTGATACAGGCCAGGATGCCATTGGCCTTCTTGGCCGCCTGGGCACACTGCCGGCTCATGTTCAGCCGGCTGTCGACCAGCACCCCCAGGTCCTTTTCCGCCAGGCAGCTTTCCAGCCACTCTTCCCCAAGCCTGTAGCGCTGCATGGGGTTGTTGTGGCCCAAGTGCAGGACCCGGCACTTGGCCTTGTTGAACCTCATACAGTTGGCCTCGGCCCATCGATCCAGCCTGTCCAGGTCCCTCTGCAGAGCCTTCCTACCCTCGAGCAGATCAACACTCCCGCCCAACTTGGTGTCATCTGCAAACTTACTGAGGGTGCACTCCATCCCCTCGTCCAGATCATTGATAAAGATATTGAACAAGACCGGCCCCAGTACTGAGCCCTGGGGAACACCACTCGTGACCGGCCGCCAACTGGATTAAACTCCATTCACCACAACTCTCTGGGCCCGGCCGTCCAGCCAGTCTTTTACCCAGCGCGGAGGCCACCTGTCTAAGCCGTGAGCCGCCAGCTTCTCGAGGAGAATGCTGTGGGAGATGGTGTCAAAGGCTTTACTGAAGTCCAGGTAGACCACATCCACAGCCTTTCCATCATCCACTAGGCGGGTCACCTGGTCATAGAAGGAGATTAGGTTGGTCAGGTAGGACCTGCCTCTCATGAATCCGTGCTGGCTAGGCCGGATCCCCTGGTTGTCCCGCTCATGCCTTGTGAGCGCCCTCAAGATGAACCCCTCCATAATCTTCCCCAGCACCGAGGTCAGGCTGACAGGCCTGTAGTTCCCTGGATCCTCCTTCCGGCCCTTCTTGTGGATGGGCGTCACATTGGCCAATTTGTAGCTGTAGCTACAAGGGCTGTCTGGAGTAGTGACCCAAATGTCTTGCTGATATGCAAATGTGACTATAAGTCAATCATCTTACTCTATAAATAATGGACAGCCCAGGGCCTGTTGAGCTCTCCTGCACGGCAACGGGCTGCACGGCGGGATCTCCCCTTGAGTAGGGACGCCTCTCAAGGTTACTCTTCGAGGTTGAGAGATTCCTTGCCGCAACAGATACTTGCTAGGTGACTAATAGCATGCTAAACTTTGAAATCTTAGCTAAGTGATATAAAGGATTAATTGCACATGTATTTATAGATAGGGTAGATTTACACTAGATATAAGGAAGAAATTTTTTACGCTGAGGGTGGTGAAACACTGGCACAGGTTTTCCAGAGAGGTGGTGGATGCCTCATCCCTCAAAACATTCTAGGTCAGGTTGGATGGGGCTCTGAGCAACCTGATCTAGTTGAAGATGTCCCTGCCCATGCAGGGGCGTTGGACTAGATGACCTTTAGAGGTCCCTTCCAACCCAAACTATTCTATGATTCTATGATTCTATGATATATAATGCTTTAGACATAAACTGTTGACCAGGTCTGGGACTAGGTTTGGATCCAGCTGCACCTAGACTCCTCTCTGAGCCGGAGTTTAGAAAGCAAAGGGGTCCTTTCTGAACCTCATGACTCGACGGGAGGGTCTCCCTGACAGTTTTGTCTGACCCTGTCCTCTATGCAGTAAATAATCAAGTGTATCTTGCCATCAGATCTTGTTAAACCACTGTCATATTTACCATTGAACTTAACTCACTGTTTTATATCAATAAAGTGTATTGTTGCTTCTCTCTTACGAGTGAAGTGCAGTCTCACTCCATCCACAACAAAAGGTCCCCTGCCGAATGATTTTTATGCACACAGAAGTATACACATATATACATATACTATAAACAAAAAGTTAAAAATAGCATTCCAGAAATCAGCAAAAGTTTTGATGGAGAATTTATTCACTGACTTTAATGGTGCTGAGTAAGCGTTCTTCTGTGATCAAAGAGCAATAAAGGTATGGATCAAGTAACAGAGCTCCTAATATCGGTAGTGCCCTCTAATGAAGAACATACACCTGTAGAAGTCTACTTTTTTAATATGGGGAAAAAAATTAGGTAGCATGGACTATGACACTAATTTATCTCTGTAGTTGTGCTTTTTCCAGAATGAACTATTCCAGCACTATGTGATAAATTAATAAATAAACAGCCTCAAATTCCATTGTCACAAAATCTGTATGTAATACAAACTTAATTCTTCATGGCCATGAGTATTAACAGCTCTGTGGGTTTGGACAGGGTTTTAAATGCGACCACAGGACTAGTGCTAACCACATACTCTGGTTTGTTGCTGTGTTTGAGCCTCAGCTCTAATTGCTCTGCTACATTTTGAAGGCAAGCAGCTTAAAACAAAGCTTACTGATCCTTTTCCCTTTCCACCTGCCCTTACCCACCCTACCTATAATGGGTAGGAGATTCTACAGTCATGCAGTAAAGTACCTTTTGATAGTCAGAACCACTAAGATGTGCTACCACATCATGTCTTTGGCAATGTATTTTTATTTGCACCTTAAGGGAAGCAATTTTCCAAACCATTGCTCAAAAACATGATGGAGTTAAATGTTCTTTCTTATGGTCTGATGATATTCCCTGTGCCATCATTGTATCAAAGAGCCTTTTTGTTACCCGGGGAAGAAAGCAGCAGCTGAGCATGAATGAGCTGTTTGTGTGTGCATCCAAATGGCTGATCATCTTACGGCTGTAATCAGCTCACGGCTGGCAGCTGCTCGGTGACGTCACACATAGCCTTGGTCAACATCATGCAGCCAGCTAGGAGCAACCGTGTTGCCAGGCAGCCCGTTGCTACTCAAAGCCTTGTTCAGTCAAGAGAAACACAATTGCTCACTGCCTTCCAGAAAGGCTACACTTAAAAAATACTGGCTCTACTGACTGAGCAGCAGGCTTGACTTAAGGCTGAAGATGAAAAATAACCTCCTACCTGGATTCCCTGTTCACAAAGTTTGCAAAAAAGCAGAGGCAGATAGTTTTGACTGCCTGCAAAGCTACTTTGCTAAATTCCTCCTCCAGTTCTCTTTGGTCACTGGAATCCCATAAGGCCATATCCCTGACTCAGCTCATGTGTACAGAGTCTGTTTGATTTGCCAGTCAGATCCCAGGCTCGGTTGTTTACTCTTGCTCTGCTGCTCACAGTTTGAAAACAGGTGAGCCAACTGAGACTGACCTGCTCTGGACCACCTCCATTCCCTCCCTGATACGAAAGTTGTGATCTGCAGGGATGCTTTGATGGCCACTGCTCCCATTCAGCTTGCAAGGGTTAAGACTCGGGCTTTGCTAACAAAAAGCTTTAATTTATGGAACAAGCTTCTGCAGGAGTTCAGGGCAGCATGTACAGCTATGCCTTCACTGCCAAGCGCAAGAGCAGTCTGATTTTCCCAGGATTTTCACGGTCCCCTCACAACTGCTCACGGCAGTGAAAAGCAACAATCCAGCTGCTGACAGTCAAAGGCTTCTTGAAAGGAGAAAAAACAAACAGTTATTCAACAGGATGAGATACATGCATGGGACAGAGAATCTGTTTTGCTGGATCAGTGTAATGTCTCCTCCAATCCAATACTTAATCTGAAGTGTGGTGAAACACATTAATTGTCTGAATGGGGTGGTAGCCCTTCACTGGGTTAGAAAAGCCACTCAAACTATGTTAGAAAAAGGCCTCTCCATAGCAAGTGTAGCAAAAAATAATGTTGGGCTGTGTCATTCAGGTTCTCTCTGCTGTTAGGATAAGAAGTAATACAGTCCTTTTTTCTCCAGAAAATTGTAAAAAAAGATTCCCCATTTTCTACTCTGATAAAATTCAATAGAGATCTGCCTGAAGGTCTCTGCGAAGGAAAGACTTTTTTCATCCTTACTCTTTAAGGTTAGGCTTGGCACTCAACAGGAAGTTTATGAATCTCTAGGGGGTTCATATATGCTAACCATGGGGAGGATTCAGTTCCAGATTAAGACCTTAAATTCTGGTGTGAATATATTGCTGTCTACATATGAGCAAGGTGTTCATGCTTCCATTACAGACAGGGAAGACCAAGGATTCTCCTCTGTTGTCAATCACAGGCAGTGATGCCTATTTGAAATTCTTTGTAGTATCCAATTTGTTTTTGTTGGGTTATTAGATACACACATTCTCTTCTCAAAAGAGAGCTAGAGGCCAGGGAGGATGCAGTGAAGCTAAAATGATACTAGATACCTGTGTTTGGACAGCTGAATCCAGTCCCACATGTCCAGCAAAACTCAAAACTATCAATCACTACTAAGAATAGATGATCCCACAGGAAAAGAATAGCTTAAAGCATTTGTGATCTCCAATTTTCACTTCAGCAGAAGGTGTCAGCTCCCTTGATACAAGGTAATCCAGGGATGCCTAAAAAAACCCACCACACAGAAAAACTGTGATCTTTCCACTGCCCACAATTCCAGGAGCTCCCAGTCACAGTTAAATATGCTCTGAACATCATATTATGTTAATTTATTAATGACATGTAAATGTTTTCAGAATAAACTACACTCATGTAAATTTGTTGGCTCTGAACTTATTTTAGTCTGACAGAACAGTGTATTTGATCTGGGAACAAAGCAAATTAACATTTTCAGAACTCATTAGTATGTGTGAACATCATGCGAAGGTGACAAATCACTTTGGTAGACTTCCATTATTTTAGGCCGAAAAGCCAGTCATTTGGGATGCCTGATCCAAAGCACACTGCAGTCTGTGAGAGTTCTGCCAGTAACTAAAAAGGAATTTAGGTCAGATCCTTGAACATGGTGGTTAATGCAGTGACAAAACACAGAATGAAGTTTAGGCTCGAACTCTGTTAATAGATATGTGGAATTATCAGCTGGAACAGGCTCAGTGGTATTAGGTCGTTTAATTGTCCCTTCGTGTAACACTCGCTGTAGGATCGTTCCCTTTGGTATAACAAGTCTCTGGTGCTTTATTTTAATTGTTCAATAAATTTCAAAGATGCAGTAATTAACATGGTCTATTAAATATAATCAACTACTTACTTCTAACCAATTGGGAAAAAAAAAAGAAACTTTAGTCAAGTGCATCATTAGCCAGTACTTACTACTAATCCACTATTTGCTAAATATTATGGACTCTATTCACAAATATTTGGTCTATGCAGACAAATCTCAATTTCTTAATGGTTCTAGGTGAATATATTGGTTCATATACAATGAAAAAATGTATCACAATATTTGGTAGTAAATGTGTGCCTTCAAAGGATTTGGGGAATGAAATCATACAACACAATTTACATTGGCAAGAAAAAGTATTTGACTTACTTTTGTTGTCGATGCACAGGCACTGATGCCTATTTGAGGTTCCTTATGTGTGTGAAAGAATAGATAAGAAGAGGGCTAGAGGAAATAACACATAAATTGCCATACATTTCTATCACCCAATTACAAATATCTGAGATTTGGAGAAGTGAGATGGTTAGCCTTATGTATTTAAAGTGAATGAAAATACTCAAAGTCTTTCAGTAAGGTTGGGAAAATAATTAAGCAAACCAAAATCAGAGAACAGAATACCTATGAATTAATCTAGGCCAGCCAAACAGCTCATATATGCCGCTCAGCAGAGCATAGTGAAGCAGTCCCTGACCTACCAGTGACCTGAAATAGCCCATCCAAAGGAAGCAATGCAATATATCTTGTGGAAATACACAGCTCTTCCTGACATCAATTAAGCTATGCTGAGACATGACCCAGTCCAAGACTCTAAAAGAGATGGTTTCTTTGGGATGTGCTGTTCTGAGCCCGACCTGCCTTCAGACACAGAGTCAAGCCAGATGTCCCCATATCATCCTCCACCACAAGATACCAACATATCTAGAGTCACTGTATCTTACCGCATTGCTACTCTTATCTCTTTTATTTCCTTCGTCTTCCCTGTGTGGTTGCTTGCACAATAAGATACGTAATCCATACTTTATTCCAAATGAATGAGTGATGCTATTAATTGTGGTAGGACTTTCAGGCATATTTTTTAAGATTCAGGACCAAAACTTATTATCTATATTTTCTTGCATCCTGTTTTCAGATAAATTGCAAGCTGTTTTGGGCATATGCTCTCTTCCATCAAGATGGCATGTCCAACAAGGCAACATGCTTGTGTAAGCATGTCTTCCAAAAATTACGTGACTAATAAAAATAAGAGAAGAATAATGACAGGAATCATATCTCTATTCCCCCTTTAAGCTCTTCCATCTCTTTACAAGTTCTAAGTTATGTTTTTAAATGAAAGAATTTTAGACAAAGAAGATGAAGCTAATGAAACCTTACTTCAGCTGCTCAAAGAAGTCTTGGGCCAACAGAACCTGATCCTCATGAGTGACTTAAATTACCCAGACATTTGTTGGGAAAACAACACAGCGGCGCACAAGTCATCCATCAGGTTCCTGGAATGCGTTGAGGACTGCTTCCTGCTGAACATGCCGACTCAGAACAATGCATTGCTGGATTTACTGCTTACAGACTGACAAGACTTACTTGACAACATAACTACCAATAGTAACCTTGAATACAGTGACAACAACATTGTGGAGTTTAAGATCCTGCTGAGCATACCTGAAGACCAGTAGTAGGACAAAGACCATGGATTTTAGAAGAGCCAGCTTCAATAGTCTCAGAGCCCAGCTGCGAGGGATTCAATGGGAAGCATCCAAGGAGCCTGTGAGTGCTGGGAGTTATTCAAGAACAGCCTCCTGGAAGAACAGGAGCAGTGCATTCCATACTAGGGAAAGGAAGAAGGCAGGACAAGAAACCACCCTGGCCTAACAAAGAGCTTTTGGGTGTGCTTAAAAGCAAAAAAGAAGCATACCAGCTAAGGAAAGGCAGCCAAATAGCCATCGAGGACTACAAGAACCTTGCTAGGGCATGAAGAGGTGAAGTCAGGAAGGCTAAGGCTCAGCTAGAACTGAAATTGGACAAAGATGTCAAGAACAACAACAACAACAGGTTTTTCAGATATTTGAGCAGTAAGCAGAAGCACAGCGAAGACATAGGCCCATTGCTAAACAGGGCAGAGAAACCGGTCAGTAATAATGCTGACAAGGCAGAGGTTCTCAATACTTTCTTTGCCTCTGTCTTTACCGCTGTAGCTGGACCCCAGATCACAGGATCAAATAGCTACAACAAAACATGTTGACCCACCAGTAGAGGAGGAAAGGCTGGTCTGCAGCTTCGTTCAAGGGCTCAACCCACATAAATCTATGGTCATGGACAGAATCCATCCCAGGTTGTGGAGAGAAGTGGCTGGCATTGTTGCAAGGCCACTGTCTTATAGTTTTTGAAAAGTCATGGTGGTTAGGGGATATCCCTGATAACTCGAAGAGGGCAAATGTCATACCCATCCACAAGAAGGGCCAAAAGAGGACCCAGAAAACTACAGGCCCATTAGTCTAATTTCAATTCATGTAAAACTAATGGAACAAGTCATTCTAGAAATTATCACAAACTAAATGAAGCAGGTGATTGGGAAAAGTCAACTGGGATTTACCAAAGGCAAATCATGCCAGACTATCCTGATCACCTTCTACAACAAAATAACATTCTCTGTCAACACTGGGAGAGCAGTGGATAATGTTTACCTGGAGTTCAGCAAAGCGTTCGACACTGTTTCCCACAGCCTCTGCCTAGACAAACTGGTAAGATACAGACAGGATGGGTGGTCTGCGAGATGGGTAGGAAATTGGCCATACTCAGAGGGTGGTGATCAATGTTTTTTACTGAGGCTGGCAGCCTGTCACAAGTGGGGTCCCCCATGGATCAGCACTGGGCCCCACACTGTTCAACATCATCATAAATTATCTGGGTGATGGGATTAAAAGCACTCTCACCAAGCTTGTTGATGACACTAAACTGGGTGGTGAGAAGGACACATCAGAAGGGAGAGACATTTTACAAAGAGACCTGAACAGGCTGGAGGAGTGGGCAAGCAATAGCTGTATGAAGTTTAACAAAGACAAGTGCAAAGTCCTGTAACTGGGATGACATAACCAAAGATCCCAGTGGAGGCTAGGATCTGTGTGGCTGGGGAACAGCCTTGCTGAAAGGGACCTGGAGGTCCTGGTGGACAACCAGCTAAATATGAGTCAGCAGTGAGCCTCTGCAGCATGATGGCAAATCAGATCCCCAGTTGCATCTGCAAGGGCAGAGAGAGAGACCTGATCATCCCACTCTACTCAGTGCTTGTTGGTACTGTGCCCAGTTCTGGTCCCCACAATTCAAAAAAGGCATGGACAGACTGGAGAGGGTCCAAAGGAGGGCCAAGAAGATGATCAAAGGGCTGGAGAACCTGCCCTATGAGGAACAGCTGAAGGAGTTAGGTCTTTTCTCCTTGGAGAAGAGAAGGTTCAGGGAGGACCTCATCACAGTATTCCAGTACTTAAAGGGTGGCTACAAAGAGAACAGAGGCTCTCTCTTCACAGGGAGCCACATGGAGAAGACAAGGGGCAATGGATACAAGTTGCACCAGGAGAGGTTTCATATTGATATAAGAAAGAATTTTTTTATAGTGAGAACAACCACTGGAACAACCTCCAAAGGGATGTGGTAGAATCCACATCACTGGAGGTTTTCAAGATGCAATTGGACAGGGTGCTTGAATAATCTCATCTATGCTCCCTTTCCCACAAAATGTTGGAACAGATGATCTTTCAAGGCCCCTTTCAACCTCAGTTGTTATTTGATTCTATGTCAAAATAGTCTCATGCCTCCCCTAACCAATGTCATTTTACTGCATCTCTTTAAAAGGAGGGAAGGGATAGAAGAAGTCAAAAGCATATATCTGAAATTTTTCCAACTCTATGAATTTCAGTCTTTGAAAGCAAATCCACAGCATGATTTGAAAGCCTGTCCTTTCTGATAAAGAGGAGGAACGCTGTGGGAAATGGCTGGTTCTTTACAATCTTATGATTTTATCTCAAATAAAGGAAGATAAAATAACAGCAATAATTATAACAACATTAGGTACCAAATTAATCATTTCTAGAGAACATTCCTTCACCTCTAATTCTAGCAGGTTCTCCTTCAGTACGTATATTTATATATATTTATGCCAGCTCTGTTGAGAAATCCAGCCAAGTTCAGTGATCAAAGTCAAGTAATAGAGGTAGGGCTTTCATACTTTTATATCTGAGGTTACATCAGTGTTTCCACTAAAAGCTCATTAAGAAATTGCTGCAGAACTATCTTTAGCTTGTCTTAAACATAAACACATTTTAAATGTTTGAAATATTTTTTAATCATATTACTTTACGAGATGAATATGGTCTTTTGCACCCATATAATGTAAGAGCACATTTCCATCTTCTGTGTTCCTAACATGTTATTTTGTTTTTCTGCCTTAGGTTATGATGTCGTCAGCTCTAACAACTCAAGACGACTTCCTTCTTGCTCAGTCACTGACATTCCCATCTCGCTAGCATTTGATTTCAGATCAAGAATGCTCTTTTGAAGAGAACCTCTCAAGATACCCCTCAGTATGCTTTGGTTCATAGCAATGATACGTTTTGGTTTGTATCAGAGGGTGCTCTTTGTGCATGCACACTACATTCCTTTTAGATTAAACTAAACTGGAAGACCTGCTTCAGTACAATTCTCAAGCCACAGACATGCATTCGGTCCATGAATTAATATCATGACAGATTTAAATAAAAACCTTGAAAAACAGGTTGTGTGGACCTCAACTATCTTCACAAACTGTTTCGCTTTCCAGATCTCCCTCTGCTGCACCACACTACTTGTTAACATGGAATCAGCCCTTAGACAAAAGCACACAATATACTAAAGATACTTATCTATCTCACATTCTTTTCCTCTTGAAAGTCTATGGGCATCTTGCCATTTCATATCACGCTGTCTGATTTTATCAGTTCTAGGGACACTGTAAGGTTATGCTGAACTCTCTAAATAGCAAATAGTTAAGACGTTATCTTATTAGATCGATACATATAAAACACCAGATACTGTTCCATTTAATTCAATAAACACTTTACCATTGATTTTCATGCATACAAAACAGGGCTTCAACATGAGAATATTGCTGATTTCTCATTTAAATTTTAATGAATGATTAAAAATAGAGAAACTGAAATGAAGGAAAAGCAACTGAAAGTCTAGTGTCCTGTTTCATGTAAAGAATCAATTGAACTGGGTCAAAGAGAATCCAGATAATCTGAACATTAAAAATGTATTAGCATTAATCTTTGTTAGAAAGTGACCATGAGATAAAGTTGTTTGTTGGAGGAATAAAAGCAGAGGTCTGCATAAAGACTTCCTTTAGGAAAGTACTTAACCAACAGCTCTATTTTCAGCACACGCTTAATCCTTTTGAGTTCAGTGGCTTAAGTCTTTCCCTCAGTAAGGAACAAATTCTGAATTAGGGCCTAACTGTCTTAATTCTGTGAATAGTTCCGGCTTAGGCCAAAGCCCATGACAGACAATACAACTGTTTTCCAGCAGAATCAGCACATTTTGGACAAGACAGATAGAGCTAATCTGCATATTTATTATTCAGGGGTGTTTCACTCCTCTAAACACAGAAACATAGGATGGAGGCAGATATATTACAAACTAGAATGTCTAAAGTACACAAAACATTGAAACAGGTAATGCTGGTGGAATGCATATGTCACACATCAGAATAAAAATACTCTGTAATATGTTGTAATGTTTAATAAAATAGATCATTTGTTGAGAGAAAAAGGAGGATGAAGGGAAAATGAATAACCTAATGAATCTCTTATATTGCCTGTTGGACCAAATCTGTTACCTGTTTTGCCAGCTGTAAACCACATTACTTTTCAGTGGCCAAGCACACTGGCTGAAATTTAAAACATTTGAAGAACTATAGCTGTTAAGAGACGTATGCGAAGGTCAGGAGTTTGCAATACAGTTGCTATCATTCATTTATTCTTTCCAAGCTTGGCCTACTCTTGGAATTGCTTGCTGTTGCCTGGTTTGTGTCTTGGGAAAGCTTCAGATACTTAATTTTTCAAGAGTAAAACCAAGAGTTTTGAAGGAACAGTTACATATTTTAGCACATAAGAGGGCATTTCTGGAGGATGCTGTATTTGAAAGCATCAGATTAGAAGTTCAGGTGACCTACATGAGTGAGCATTGCATGTAGCCAGGTCTGAAGCAGCCCTACTGGTTATAAATGCTATCCTGCAGAATTCCAGAAAAGTAACTGAACCTATCCTTTTATAGCAAGCAGGGAGGAAAATGATCTGCTCATGATGTTTGGTGGTTCCAATGTTCATGAGCTGTTAGGGATTACTCAAGCAGGTACTGCTCAGTTTGCAAGTGATAGGTCTGATGTGATATCAAAGACATGATACTGGCCCTCTAGCTGTGCACATGGAAGTAATAATTGACAGAGGTTTCTTTTTAAACTACCTGTCTGGCAACACTTAATGTGATGCTGAAGAAGATAAATGTACATTTATCCAAACCAAAATTCTATATATTGCTTTGGGGCAGATATCTCAGTTCTTGACTTATACCTTTATTTGGCTAAGTGCTTAATAGTACTTTTGTGTTTTGTTGAGTTATGCTATGTACTGTTAGGACTATGCTAACAAATTATATTATTTTCTTATAAAAGAACCTGATTGTTACTAATGGAGAGTATTTTTTACAAAATGAGAATTAGTCAGATACTGTTGTATATGGCACAGATTTCTACTAGACTATTCAAAAAACCTGTAGATATTAGGCAATTTTCTATTATTCTCTGGAGGTTTGAAGGGTGTTTTTCTTTCATACACTTTTATAAAACCCTATCAAAATCACCTCTGCATAATTCTGCAGGACATTCATTTGGGGACCAGTTTTCACCTATTCCAAAAGGACCAGAGGTAGATTGCTTGCCCTTCAAACTATGGAAGAATAAAGGGGGGGGGGGGGGGGGGGAAGTGTTGTTATAAACAGAAAATTCACATGAATATGTTGGAAATCCAGTCCGCTTTCCACTGAAGTGTGTGTTAAACACAGGAAACCTCCAATAGCAAACCAATGTATGAAGAAGAATCTTTAGTATAGAACATCAGCTGAAAGAGTTGTCAGGACAATTTAGCTACTCCACAGTGACAGATGTGAAAAAAAAAAAAAACAAAAGCAAAACCCAAAAACCCAAAACTTCTTGTAATTAGAAAAAAGGGTTGGGGGAAAGAAGAAAGAAAAAAGAAGAAAAGACAAAACTGAGCTATAAATCAATCTAATGTGAGCAGGAGAGGAGGCATTAGTAGCTGAAGTAATGCCTCAGTGACAGACAGATGTGTGGTAGAGCTGCTTTATGCCTCTGAGACCACCTTGCAAGGTAAAAAATGTTCCCACACTAAACATTTCATCAAGAGGAATAACAGATGGCGTCTTTCTTACCCTGTCCAGAATACTGTAATTTGCTTGGTGAAAGGATGACTGAAGACATATTACTACCTGTTTCCTGTAGGTTGCTTTGGAGACAGCTGTCGCTGTTTTCCTAAGAGAAGAAAATGGGCTTGCTGGTGGATTGTCAATCATTTTGGGTTACAAGGTCGCAAAGACAGAGAGTCAGGATCATACATTTTGAACCTCAGTCGCAGCATGAGTAACCCTTGCTCTGTTCCAGTTTGGATGCACTGATCTTACTCAGGGCAGATTTATCAGATATCTTGCCTGCCAGATCCTCTTCTTCCGTATGACTCCTAGTGCCTCATGCATGCATTGATACATTATGTGCTACCCCTGGATGATGATAGATTCAAACAGAAGTGTCAAAATAGTTTTTCTTCCTTCCTCTGAGGACAGGGATCTACCTCTGTATTTAGTATTAATCAGAGGAAGCATCAGTCAGGCAGTGGCTACAGAAACTACCTTGAGCTCTTAAACTCGAACTATTGTGTAACAGTTCAGATGGGGAGGAGAAATAAAACATTGAACAGATAACTTTGTCTGGCATGTCATGTACATCTAGCATAATTCTCCCCATTTTTTTTGTTTCATTTGTGTATTCAGGCATGGACTCACCAGCAAATGCCCAGCATGGAATTAGAGCCTTCTCTCCCACTATTCTCTTAAAATTCAATCTAGTAATGCTTACATACAGCCAAGGTCTTGTCTTACAGGCGAAAAAAATAAGGGTATGCTTTGGGAGACTATAGGATAAGAGAGTTACTCATAAACAGGCAGAGCTGGTGAGGAATGCTGTTTACTGTGGAGGGTTTGGGCAGTTTTGGTTTGTTTTTTTTTTTTTTTATTTTTAAAAATACTTCTTTTAGATAATGCCTTTGATCCCATTTTATCTCCTGTAAGCACTTTTTTTGAGAATCCAACCCTAAAAACTTAACTGAAAAATGAAGGTTTCCTTTTTTCTCTTCCCTTACATTAGTTAAAATTAAAAAGAAAAACAAAACCAAAGAAACCAAACCCCACACACTTGACTAACTAAAACATATTCAGGAAAACAAACAAACAATAATGAAATTGCTTAGAAAAAAATGAAGTTTCAAGTAGCTTAGAGTGGGAGCTGGTCTCCTGACCATGCTGAGATGCCTAGCTCAAATGATGATGTTTATGTACTACAGATCTAAAGTTAATTGTGAAGAATCCCCACTGTGGGTACTTGGTAGCACAAGATCTTTTAATGAGGGCCCGGCTTATGGAGAATTATCTGCTTGATTTCCTAAGTAGAAAGAGTAGGAAGCAAATTTGGATGAACAGGACGAAAGAAAAATAAAGAGTAGTTTTTCTGGTGTGTCTCTAGTAATACACAGAGGACTGGAGCTCATTGCAACAACTTTTTGAAGACATTTTTCCCACACTATTTTTCATTTACCAAGTACTGTAGATTGCAGGATGCCATCATGTAGCACCATTAGCATATACAAACAAGATTAATCCCATGTATCAGGTGTTTATGTTGGGGCACAGCAATCTTAACTTTAAGTCAGCAAAAGAGGAAGGTGGATTAAATTCCCCCTCTGAAAGGGACTATGATCTCACTCATCTTCTGGGCAATTATTTCTGCCACTTACTGGAAAGGCAAGTTGGAGTGACTGACCTTTGAATTCAGATATCTATACTGTGTCTAAGTTATACAGATTAATCTTGGCAACAGAGATGAAGACATTGTGAGAATCCTGCTTGTCTATATCTGCATTTAAAGGCAAGGAAAAAGGTTTCATAATGTTGCCTTCTTGACCTTTCATCCAGGAAAAGTCTGTCTCCCTCATCATCTTTTCCTCCAATCCAGTATTTATACAGAGGGATAAAACCCTCCTGAGCTTTCTCTTCTCCAAGCTGAACAGTCCCAGCTCTCTCAGTCTTTCCTCATATGAAGGATGTTCCAATCCCTTAATTATCTCAACTCTAGGGGATTTTGTTATTGGTTTTGGGTTTTGTTTGTTTTTTTGTTTTCTTTTCTAAGACACATATTCAATCATGAAACACCATCAGTAGGAAACGATGGTTCCCTCTGGTTCTAGGTAAGGCATGCAACATTTATGTCTGTTGGTAGATTCTTTGCTATACAGTACCACTAAGAATTTAGACTTGGCACCTGGGTGGAAAAAATCCATATACATTGTTTTCCCATTTGTAACCAAAGGACCAGCTTATTTCATCGCTTTTTTTCTTTCTTTTTTTTTACTGTGGAAGTTTGGCTGGTGCAGTTTAGCCATGTCTCTGCTCACCTATTTTCTGACCTTCCCAGTTTTCTGGCAGTTTGCCTAGACAAAAGGTGTAGTTAGATGTACTCGAAGAAAGTATTACTTTCCAAGAGAATGTTAATTTTCTTTCAGGTAAGACCTGGTAACTGACTGATCGTACACGTCTCAGTGAAAAGAGTCAGCTGGAACAATTTATTAGCTGAGGACTCCATCTGAGAGGAGAAAACCTCCAAACATGTCTTCAGTCATTTGTGATCATGTAAACATATGCACAGTTCTTCATAGTGAGTTTTTTTTTTTCCCAGCTGTATTGCTGGATGACCTTCATCTACTGATTCACTGAGAAAATAACGTTTCCATTTCTTGCCCCCCCTGGAACATTCATACTAAGTGTTCTATGAATGAATTTTGGGTCAAAACCAAATACATTTAGAACGGCCTCTCCACCCATGAAGTGCATTGGACGACTTGTGATTATTCTGGACAGGAATCTTAATTCAGGAAATCATCTTTGCTTTGAATTACCATGTACGTATAATTCTCATAGTTCTAATCATGTGCAGACTTGATAATACACCTATGTACTTTTATGAATAAATGTCTTCTTGTTAGATACAAAGAACAGTTGTAATCTTTAATACATGAATGCTCATAGTACTGGATGTATATGTTATGGAAAACTCAGATTAAGTTAATTATTTAATTAAATTAGTTAATTTAATAAGTAAATATTAATTATTATTAATTCATTTACTCTGAGAGTAACTGTATCTATGGAAAACCACCTTAAAAGAAAACTAATTCTTTGGAGAAAAAAAGTAAATTATGTTCTTGCTAATAGAGTTTGCCATATTGTCACAAGCTAGGCTAAATTGCAGCAAGAGAGTAAGCCCAAGAGTAAATATGATTTGTGGTTTATTTTATTAGTGTTTAAAGATTATCCTGTTAGGTGGAGAATATTTGCTAGGGAAAATTGATCCTGTTAATTTATCTTTGTTTATAAAACATTAGAGATGATGTTTAGATCATATATTAACATATCATCCGTAATATGGAAGAACCAGATGCTCATGTTATGCTTTTAACTGTGATTGCTTGCTCTTAAAGTTTATGCATTTTTACTTTTATGGAAGGTGACAATTAAACTTCAATTATAAGTTCATTCTGGATCTTCTTTATTTTCTTTGTTTTAAATTAAAGGGGCTTTTTTTCCCCTGTAAAAAAAATTGTATATTTCTTATTTAATTTACTGTGCCGTCTGTGTCACTGCGCATTGCTCTCCTAATTTGCATTCTTGAGGGATGGAATCTGGCCCTGCTGAAGTTAGCGGTCATTTGGCACCTCTTGTAGCGTGAGTCGCTTAGCATAGGGGTACAAGGGACATGTCCTGCAGAAATGGTCATAAATACACTTATAAGGCAAGGTCAATTGCATCAGCATACCTACTCCAAAATCATAATAGCGTGGCTGTGGGAAACTGAGGAAAAGTAGTCTAAATTTTCTAGCCCAGCACAACACACCATGTGGTTTCATTTCTCTTTACATCAGCACTGCAATCGAATGCAAAGCCCAAACGGTGAACCACACACTCATATTGACGGACCAGCACATTACAGTTATTTGGGAGATGAATGTGCTTGAACATTGCCAAGTTTACTCCTTCAGGTTTTATTCTAGGAGTAGCATTGTTACTCTTGACAGGTAAGCACAGCTGGAGATCGGTTGGAAAAATAAAATTAAAAAATAAGCAAAAAAAGGTTAAATGAGTAATAATGATTACCTTTCACTGGGCAACTCCAAACCCATTAGCCTCTACTCAGCTATACAAATGAGTAATTCAGCTGAGGCCAGGAGAGCCTGTGGCAGACAGCGAGGCTGGGATACTGAAGCAGGAACGGATACAGAAGGTGTCTGTTCTGTCAAACGCTGATGTAGCTCAAAAGGTTCCTTATTCCCCAGGCTGTGCAAATGCTGCGTCATCTGGTTTGTGTGGCAAATGCCAACATAGGGTTCAAAACCTCTAATGAGACTGAAAGGAGCATCTGGGAAGAAGAGGATGGGAACATCTTCAACGTATCAGAAAGAGATAGTCTGGGTGGGGTTTTTTTCTGATTAAAGTAGCCCTAGTTAAGAGTAGAAGTACATTGAAGATTGGGCAACTCTGTAAGTGAATGGAAGGTAATTTTTCAGCCATACTACCAGTAAAGGGGCAGATTATCTCCTATAGTAAAACCTACTTGTTAAAGCTAATAGCAAAAAATTGTTCAAACTGCAATCTGTAAATAGCTGTATCAACTCAACAAAACACTGCTTTGATTTTCTGCCATTGGCTCGACCCCTTTAGATCATACTGCAATTTAAAGTGGATGTGTGTCGTGGTTTAACCTCAGTCGGCAACTAAGCACCACACAGCTGCTCGCTCACTCCCCCCCCGGTGGGATGGGGGAGAGAATCGGAAGGGTAAAAGTGAGAAAACTCGTGGGTTGAGATAAAGACAGTTTAATAGGGAAAGCAAAAGCCACGCACGCAAGCAAAGCAAAACAAGGAATTCATTCACTGCTTCCCATCGGCAGGCAGGTGTTCAGCCATCTCCAGGAAAGCAGGGCTCCATCACACGTAATGGTTACTTGGGAAGACAAACGCCATCACTCCAAACGCCCCCCCCCCATCCTTCTTCTTCCTCCAGCTTTATATACTGAGCATGACGTCACATGGTATGGAATGTCCCTTTGGCCAGTTTGGGTCAGCTGTCCTGGCTGTGCCCCCTCCCAGCTTCTTGTGCACCTCCAGCCTTCTCAGTCAGTAGAGCATGGGAAGCTGAAAAGTCCTTGACTAGTGTAAACACTACCTAGCAACAACTAAAACATTGGTGTGTTATCAACTTTGTTCTCACCCTAAATGCAAAACACAGCACTGTACCAGCTACTAGGAAGGAAATTAACTCTATCCCTGCTGAAACCAGGACAATGTGAAAGTCCACCCCAGCCCTAAAACTCCTTTTGACATGCTGCAGAGCCAGAGGAACTGTCCTTGGACATGTTACACCCTGACTCTCAGTGCTTGCAGGACTGCAGTCACATTGATGAGGCTGGGAAAAGAAGAAGAAAATTAGAGCTCATACAGACATGGAGATAAAATTAAACAAATTAACTTTTTTATATATTTTTCTGGCTATAAGCACAATTTTTATCTCAAGAGAAAAAATAAATTCAATTTACCTTAGATAAACTTTTAGCTGTTCTGGGTGTTCAGAGTGATTACTTAAAAAGCCCTGTGCTGTCCATTTGTGCACAAATGCACTTGAGATGATTTTAATTAAAAACCAGCTTTAATAACTGGTTTACTCTGTTGAAAAATTAATTGGTTTTTCAGTAGGATATTCATGTATTAAACTTACTGTTTTATTAAAATGAGTATATCAGCCTGGAACTACTTTTGCTCAATTCTCCAGGATCTTTTAGGGTCAGATCTTCTGATTACTCAGGTTTCTAAACCCACTGAATTTTAAGGAAATGTTTGTAAGAAGTTCACAGAATGAAGAGTTTAGCCAGTTTCTCATCTATTTACTATACAACAATTTTCTTAGACATGAAAGTGTTATTCACATTGCTACAATAACCAATGTTATAAGCACTAAGACTGTCTCTCAAGACTCAATACGAGTACTTGTCCAAAGTCTCTACTTTTATTTATTTTATGCAGAAGAAAAATTAGGGGGATGATGGATTTATTCAGAGAAAGATCAGCCTGGAAACCAAAGCCAGTGATCCAGGGAAACAAGAGGGCTGAGAGGATGAAAGGAGGGAGAGGCAGTCCTGTAAGATGACTGAACTGCTCTTCATGTTTCATCACTCAGGATCTCATTACTTCCCACCTTCATCACCTTCATGCCAGCACGCTGCTCTGAGCCCAGCTCGTGCCATAGTGCTGCTCCCCTCCACAGGACAGACATGTTCCCCTCAGCACTGCTGCGGGTTTGCAGGGTTCAGAGCAGAAAAGAGATGGAGTATCAGCTCTCCAGTGTGGTTGAAAGAAGCAGGATGACTAAACTTGGTGCTCTTGGTGCAGAGGAGAGCGGCAAAGGAGAGGGGAGGCAGAGGATGGAAACAGGAGACCCCTTTATTGTGAGATAAATTACACCCATCGATATAACATGCAGAGGACTTTATTATTTCCTAGAGACCTCAGTGCAAGTAGAAATCTGGAGAATCTTATAGTACATTTTATTGCGTAGAAGTTTAGTTGACACTAGCTGATGTTTTTGAAGTATGAACTCTTGCCAAGCCCTAAAACTATTCTTCCTTTCCCTAATGAGTGGAGAGGAAGACATGCATTTTGGAGCTTCACATCTGATCAGGCTGAAAATTTATCCCACCATGCCTAAGAGAATGTAACATTGCTCTAAAGTCTTGAATCTTGAGATTCTGTGGCTATTAATAGAATATATGAAATCATCATGAAGGTAAGCTGATGCACAAACCTGGTAAGGCAGGTCTTTTGGTCACTAAACATTTGCCAAGACCTTGTACAACCCAAAATAAAATCTCTAAAGTAATAAAGTGTATAAAATATGATAGCAATCTCCTTAGCTCCTGAGACCAGCAAAACTAGTTGCTATCACTAGGCCATTTTCAGAATTGCTGTATAGTTTCCACTCTCATTAGCCAGAAGTAGAGGAGAAAGTGTGAAACCATAAACCATAAAGGAGCAAGCCTTTTCATTTATTTCTGTTGGTGCCATTTTCTTCAGTGCTATTACTTAAAATCTCACATATGAAATGATGTTCCTCTGATTTAACATCAAATTTCTCCCAGGCTTTTTTTTGGTGAATGAATCTGTTGGGTAGGAAAGGTGTTCGCTCCCTTCATAATCAGTGCAGCACTGATTATGTGTGTTGATGACATACTTAATCTGATTCTGATTTTCCAGATAATTTTATAAAGCTAAAATAATTCTTGTGATGTCAACATGGTGATTCCAGATTCCCAACTAATTAAGTTAAGGCTGTGTGTTTGTGATGTTGAAAGGATTGGGACAATTCTCTTGAAATAAATCAGCTGAGGTTTCAATATGCTGAGCCTTAATCAAAGTTAACAAATATCAAGGCTTTTATTATCCTAAAAATCTTGATCGTTGAGATTTTTTCACTCTCTCTTTCTCAAAGGTTTGTTTTTTTCCTACTATACTATATTACCACACAGTATTTCCAAAACAGGAATTCTCTTGGGCTCCTTTGTCCTTCTTTAGTTCTGTATCACAGCAGAGAGCTGTTTTTCTTCTGTTCTCAAAAAAAAAAATTACAGCTTTTCATGGCATATCTGAGCTTAGCGTTGATTTCTGAAGCTTCTGCCAGAAGACATTTAATAATACTGTCACTCCCAGAGACTCCATGCCATGGCAGGTTCTGACAAGGTGCAAAATATGCGACAGGTGTGAATTTACCATCTGCACTGCCCCTACAACATGGAGCCAGTGTCACTAGGAATTAAACTAAAGGAAAGACCTTGGGAGGAAAAGTCACAGCATACCTTGTTCTTGAAGGTATTTCGATACTGGGAAGCGTAACCGTCATAGAGCATTGGTAGAAGACTGTATATCTTTGTTTCCCTATCGTTATAAACCCCATGTACCCAGATCAGGAATAAAAACTTGAGGTTTGTTTGTAGACATACAGTGTGGACTTTTGATAATACATACCCACATAACTGTGTGCTATCCTAGAAGACAGCAGATGAACTTTCTCATTTTAGCATTGCCAACTTCCAGCGTAGTGTCAGTTAAACCTGAGCCAACTATGTTATGGAGGAAAGGACCTTTTAGAAATCAATCTATCCTTGCCTGAGGGGATCTGTGGCTAGAAAAATGGTCTGAGAGTCTAAATATTTGTGTTTCTTTCTGGCTTTGCTAATAACTCACCTTAGTAGATATTGGTGAGCTAGAGCCAAATTCCTTGAGCTGCCTTATTTTAAGGGTTGCTATTCTTAAAAAAAAAAAAAAAAAAAAATTGCTTGGAGTCAGGAATATAATACAGAGCACCTAAGCTAGGCACATACAGTCAAGGACTATACATTCAACAGTGCCAAATACTTATTTATCACTATAACCTGTAATAGCTAATTGTGAACAGTGAATCTAGGGAAGTGAATAATTTCATATCATTGAGAGTATTACTTTGTGACAGGGAACAGGAAAGATTTGGCAGACAGGAAAGCATCTAACCAAACAATTAATTCAGGAGGGCTACATGTCTATTCACTGGGAACTGAGAGCTCCATGTCTTCCCTTGACAAGTGGTACTTTCCAACAGAGGTAAATATAACACTCTTTTACACTAGAGTAGTAAATCAGTGCCCCAGGAAAAGGGAAGCAAATCCTGAACATCAGCAAATCCTGAAAAACGAAGCACTCCTGAACATCAGGAGACTTGCAATGCAAACCTATTCTAAGTTGTTGTATAGTTTCCTGGCCATACAATATTTTAAAATTGGAGAAGGTGGGAAAGGGAGAGCACTTTCCATTATTAATACTGAAGCTGAACTATTGCACAACTGCCTATTTAGAGCCTAGAATCTAAGGTTTGGAAGGATTTCATCCCATCATCTTCTTTGGAGTCTGGTCCTGATGAATTGAATGTTCCCAGGCTCATCTTAACTTTTGTGGGTAATTCACTGTCCTGGAAATATAATACAATCACAGAATAATTTAGGTTGGAACAGGCCCTCAGGATGTCATCTGGTTCAACCCTCCACTCAGAATGGATAAATTCTTACCCATTATCCACCTTAGATCTAGCTGCTCAGGTCCTTGTCCAATAGTGTTTTAAACATCTCCAAGGACAGATATTCTAGAACCTCTCTGAGCAACCTGTTCCTATGTTTGACCCATGGAAGTAATAACATGGACCAGTACATGGACTAATGCTATTATGTCTCCTATGGATTTTCTATGGGAAGGTGCCACCTTGAAAAATTAATGATCACAATACTTTCCAAAGTGACCAGATCATGCCAAGAGACAATAAAACCAGCCAGATGTAGGAAATCAACAACAAAACCAACAACAAAACCCACAACAAAACCAACAACAAAAAAACCCCAAAAAGCTAAAAAATACTAACGGGTGAGATGATAGTGAATTTTTCACGATGGTCCTTAGCAGTAATTTTTCCAGTGGCTGGCCAGCTGTCCACTCATTTTCTGTTGGGGGTGAGGCAATGAGTTCTCTCCAGATGTTTTAACTCTTTGAAATATATCAGACTTCTGTAAGACCTCAGCTTCAAGGTACTTTTTCCTGTTGCATTTACTCATAAGGTTAGTAAGATAAAAAAGGAAATAGCAAGCCACTTGCAGGCAGATAAACAATGGATAAGTGAGGGTTTAAATTCATGGTGCATCAGTGACAGAGAAGCACCTGACCTCAGCTTTGCATCTGCACACTGACAGTTCTCCAAGCATTTGCCCTGTTTGTGGTTCACAAGGGAAGTTTTCCGTGTCAATGAGTCACAGCACCACACATCAATACCTGAATGAAAATAAGTTGGGTGTCAGAAACAGGAGTCTAGCATAACAGTGCAGAACTTCATGACTTTCAAAGGAAGACCTTCATGAAGAAAATACTATGTTCCCCAGCAGTTCCTTAATGCCAGCTGTGACATTAAAAATAGCTGTTAACTGTCATGTGCAAACTGAACCTTTCCATAGTTTCTATTTCTACAAAAATAATGTGATTCTCTCTAAAGCTCATCTGTATTCTGTCTTATTGTACAGTTTTTGTCATTTTATATCACAGGATAATTCTACTATATCAAATACTAGAAGGAATCCAGCAGCTCCATATCAAGGTTGCAGAAAGATTTGGAATAATATGTGAACCAATAATTTCCTGTTTCTCATTGTAATAATTGAATTGATGCTCAGTTTTCACAGCCCAGCTCTGCACAAACCATTTTGGCAACAGCTTATCCCTCAGATTGGAAAAATAAAGTAAAGAAATACAAATACAAATACATTGTGATTTGCTGATATATTTTAAGAAAATACTGAGTAAATCATCTTTTTTCAGTGAAAAGCTTGATAAAATAGTTCCAAGAAAATATCAAGTTACATCTCTTTGACCTATATCTGAAGGATAAAAATGTAAGCTTTAGTGCCTTCTTCAGGCCACATGGAATTGCTTATTATTTTCTTAAAACATAAATATACCCTACAGTATTTTCTCCAATGATGGTTTCATAGAGAAAGAGGGCTTTAATTTTAGCTGTGGCATGGAAAGAGACAGAATATCCATTAGCTGGAGAGAGAAACTGAGCCAATGTTGGAATGTGTTTGAACTTTTTAATGTGCTACACATGTCTCCATAGATTTCTGGTCAGAAATTAGGGCATAGATGAGGAATATACTTATCTGGCTATTGTCCAAAAACTGCTCTTCCGGTTGAACTATTTTGATGATTAGTTGACTAAAGTCATCTGGCTGAATCTCACCATTTTTATTTCCTGTTGCCTTGTAGCTGTGAAAAAAAATGAAATATTATCTCTAGTATCACACTGAGGCTGCACATAAATGTCATTCCAAGGCTCTTTTTCTGCAGTTTTCTTCCATTTATACTTAATGCAAACAGAACAAAACAACAAAAAACCCAAAACAAATAATCTGATACTCGGGTGTGCTTGTTGCTTAATTACTTAAGCAGGTATTGTGGCAGATTTTTCTTTGACACCAGCTACAAACAGTCCTCATCTTTGTTTTTCTGTAATAAGTCATGCAGGAAATTAGTGTAGAGCTGGACTTATATACAGTATGGTGATACCTTTGAAGCTTACAAAGTTACCAGGCTGATCAATAGCATGAAGGACACTGAGGAGAGGCCTCTGGAGAGGTTTTACATGGTTTATGTGTCTCAGATGTTGAAAAATCTGGTACAGTAGTGGACTGAAAGAGAACCTGTACCTCACAACCCATGTGGTGGAGTCTACCTCACCTAGCCTTAACCATCAAAATGATAAGCATCAAGTTTAAGGTACTCATCCAGGCTTCTTTGACAAAAAACAATTACCAGAAGCCACTAATCAAAACCTATGATATCCAAGATAATTGGAACAAATTACCCTCTAGAGGAGTCTATTTCTCTGCATGAGCATTAGAGGGAGTCTAAAGACTAGCTTAGACTAGATGTTTAAGTTTTTGAAACGTTACCTTATGTCAGATGAATCCTAACCTAAATCTAAAATGAACAACCCCCCCCCAGATTTTGAACGTATTGAACGCATCACTATTCCTAAAACAATTTCTTTGATTTTAAACTAGATGAGTAAAAATGGTACTCTTTCAGAAAGAATAGAATATATGGCCAATTTAGCTTTACTGCACTGAAAAGAATAGTACAAATATCAAACTAACTTCAGTCGTTCATCACCAGAAAAACTGTCTGGTTTTAAACAGGAACAGTGCACATTGATTTAGAAAAGCCAATGAATACAAGACAAGGTATACAGCTAGTGCAAATATGAAGGTGTATTCCTTTGTACCTTCTAAAGATAAAGTGGTGTTCTGGATATTTAAACTGAATGTTGATTCAATTAGTAATTATTCCTAGATATTTTTATTATTAAGTTGTGGGCAGGGGAGGGAGAAACACCCTCCCAAAAAACCCACCCAAACCAAACCACAAACAAAAACCCCAAAGAGCTTTAGAAAGTCTGTGTCTGACCTCTCAGGATCATTTTTAAAGCACGTAATGAGTTAAGTAATCGGGCATTCATTCCTATCCCACAGCAAAATTCCTCTTGATGCAGTTAAATGGCTCAAGATTCAGAAACCCAGACCTACCAGTCTCTTCAGCTTGTGACAGCCAGTCATGTGTGAGAAAGGTCAGTCATGTAAAAGAAATTAAACGAGTCCTACAAGGACTTAACTGGAATTGATGCAAAGCTCTCCAAACAGCAAAGGTGATGAAAAGTTCAATCGAAGTCAGATGCAAGGAAAGATGCTCATTAATATCCACATCACTGGGTCACAAACACCGTGCTCATCTGTATGGCAGGATTGTGTACTTAATGATGTGATCAAAAGTGATATTCATGAGAGAACAATGTACTCCATCCCACCTCAGCACTATATGTTGCATATCCTGCTGGTACTCCTAAAAAGAATATGAAAATCTTCATATCTCCATGAAGATTTTATGAAAGGATGAAACACTTTTATATGAAGTCAAATAAATAGTTCATTACACACTGAATTAAATGCAGCTATTATTATTTCAGTGTTAAAAATAAAATAAAATGTGCTTGAGGACCATTCTGAATCTTTGTTAAAATCAAAGAAAACTTCTAGCATTAGAAAGGCATTTTAATACTAAGGATATTAATGATCATTCACTGATCTGAAAATACATTTCAGTAACATTGTACTCTTGTATAGTAAAGAAATGTACTGAGTACTATAAAGGCTCACACTCTAAGTACTCAGAACCGCAGATAGCCAAGTTCATTCGACTGATTACGTAGGAGATCTCTTAGCAATTTTTAACAAACTTACTAGTAAGAAACAAGGGATTCTTCCTATACTGCTGTAATAATTTTGACTAAAACCTGTTTCTGTTTTAATGACTTGTTAAACAAATAAGCTTATTTATGTTTGTTATTCTCTGCTCTGAATATTTTCACTTTGTAGCCATAGCTAGCTGAATCAGAACACACGTAGGTGCAACTTTTCAAAACCAAAGAAGGCAGGTAATACTGACCAGGATATAACTTGATAGCATTAAGTATTTAATTTGAACATCACTAGTTAAGATACCTACAAAACTCTGGTCGCTGAAGGATAGGGACCTCTAGTAACACCTAAGATGACACTGCTCAGAGCACTGAGGGTATGAGTAGTTAAGTCCCCACTTCCCAGTGCAGCTGAAGAGCCATGCCGAGCTCCCCCAGAGCTGCAAGAGGAGAGGCACCCTTGCCGGTGAGCCATGCAGTACCTCAGACTGCCAAACCATGATGCAGGCATCACATTGCTAGAGACACATGTTCCTACTGATCAAGATCCTCGGCTCAAGAAACGTTGGTTTAGCCAGTGAAGGATCTACTCATTATTATGCAATGCAGAAAAAAAGACAAAAACCAAAACCATACAAAATTCTCATCTCACTTTTGGGATTTTATTAAATTCAATGCAGTTTTACTCCATGAGGAGTAAGATCAAAATCACTTCCCAGGATCCAAAACGGCTGAAGAAGCCTAGAGCTGATACCGCTTTTTCATGAAAGATAATGACTTCCAAAGACTGAGGGATCTGAGAAGGTATAAACATTCCTCTTGTGTGACGCTTAATGCAACGCACTGCGAGGTTTTTTCCCCTAATTTTTACCCCTTTTTCCACATGTGCAGAGAAGGCTTCATGAAATATTTCCCCCGCTGTGAGAAATAATGACACAAAGGAAGCAGCCTGTGAAGAATCAGATGCAGAATCATTCCTAAATGATGGGTCCTTTTCACTCAGGTATGAACACAAAGGTCAGGAATAGCTTCTCATGTCCTAGTGACACTGACATGAAGCTGAGAACAGAAGCCATCTCAGGAGGGCTTCACTTTTTTATATGATGTCGAAGTAAGTAAAAAAAAAAAAAAAAAAAAAGAGATTTATTTCTTCTTCTGCATGTTTCATTATTATTGTTTCTTTCTTTAAGGTTCTGCTTGATTTCCTCTCAACATCTCTTCTCTACCTACAGCTTGATTGGAAGACAAGAACATGTAATTATTTGATCACTTTTCATTTCAGCTGATTAAAAGAAAAAGGAAGTGTTTGCTTGGGTCAAAGGTTATTACAACACATAATTAATTGTCCGATATCATCTTAATCAACAACTTTCCAGTTTCACCTTCTTTGCATTTATCAAGGGAAAGGCGGGGTTAAATAGAGGTATTTAATCAACTATGCATGAATTGTCAGAAATGGATTTCTGTAAGGGAGCCTTCAACCCGTTATTAGGAAAGGTACTGAAGTGGAACAACCCTCCTCTAAGAGTGGTGGATTACACTGGTTTGCAGGGAATGAACTTAAGTATTATTGAACAAAATATTTCAGTCACATGTTCCATCTCCATCTGCTTAATGAATTGAAGTGTCAAGAAAATTTGAAGAGGCAGCCCAGGAAAACAGAAATGTAATTTAATGCAACATGAATCATTTGCTGGCCAAATATACAGTACTGATGGGATTCCAGACAAAGCATTTAGATTATAGCTATCGTTACAGGAAGAGGCATTTAATTTATCCAGTGATTCATATGTTTAAAGGCAAATTATTTTAAAAAATCACAGGAAACTAAACTTGTCACAGTCTTCTAGAGGACTTAATTGGCAAAGCAGTAAATATAATTACTTTCAGAAATGTAACTTTAAGGCATCTCTGCATCTTTAATGTAGTCAGAAAAACATATCCTGCATAACTTTCTCAAAAAACTGCTTAAAATCTGAGTCTATCTGATAAAGATGTACAAGCTGGTTAAGCTCTGCTATCAGTTCCTGTTATTTGTTTCATTGCTTTGAGCCTCTCTGTAGTGCTGGAATGAATAACGCAATTTACTGAACCTGGAGTATCCCCAGACACCATTAAGTGGACACCCACTCTGTTTTCCTCTTCTCAATTTCCCTGATGCTGATAATACGTTATATGCAACACATACTAGCTAGCTAGTTATGTAGCTTTTCTCTTTCTCTTTTTCCCCTCTTCATAGCACAACTTAATATCTAAGTGTGAATTGATTCTCTTTTACCTGTAAATTAAATGCATTTTGCCTCACTCCTGGTACAGTGTTCAACTACAAGAATGCAGAAGGAAAAAGATGTGTCTCTCAAAGAAAATCTGACCGAGGTGGGTTACATACATGATCATCCAGCGTGTCCCCTGGCACAGCTTTGGCCTGTGACAATGAGCCTTCTCCCACATCACACAGACCTGCTTCCCGGGGCAGCACAAGCCGACACAACACAAAACTGCACAAACTGCACGTGTGCTACCAAGATGCATGGACAAGACCATGTGCTTTAGGGAGAAGGGGTTCCTCTCGAGGAATAAGAACTGTGCCACACCATTTGCCGTCTGTGCCAAAGACCCTTTTTATTTGCTAACATAGGTATAAAGAAATAGCAATTTATGTGGGCTTCTGAATATAAGCATAAATAACACTATTTTGTGTGTCTGTATAGATGACATTTTGATTAATTATCACGTGCTGCAATCTTTCCCTTTCTTCCTTTACCTCCCTTATCAATACAAAGATAAGCAAATTTAATTGGATCCTTGATTGCCAGGGATGGGATACTGTAAGTGAATGGGCACGAAACAGTGTAAGATGTAGGCATGGGTGAAACTTTGCCACAAAAGACAAAGCCTCTGAGTTGCAGAATTTGTGGAAAGAGAAAAAAAAAAAAAAAAGAAATTAAAAAAATGACAGAAATGAATATCACTCTGGTTCTTTCATGACAAAGTAATTTAAATATGCAGTTGCAGTTCCACCAGATGATCATTGTAGGTCACTTCCAACTGGAATATTCTCTTCTCTTCTCTTCTCTTCTCTTCTCTTCTCTTCTCTTCTCTTCTCTTCTCTTCTCTTCTCTTCTCTTCTCTTCTCTTCTCTTCTCTTCTCTTCTCTTCTCTTCTCTTCTCTTCTCTTCTCTTCTCTTCTCTTCTCTTCCATTCCACTCCATTCCATTTCATTCCATTCCATTCCATTCCATTCCATTCCATTCCAAATATGGTCAATTGGATGTTAATAATAGTGTAATTTGGAAACTAAAGCACAAGAAGAGGCTGAGTACAAACAAGATGGGAGCTAAAGATTGAAGAACCACTGAGCAAGTTACAGAAGTTACAGGAGTTAACTGTCTGGGGTGACAGATGAAATTATTTGCTCTTTGGAGATGATTGTTTTCCCCAATGATTACCGAGAGGGGTCTCAATGTTTGAGATGACATATACCTTTTGACAGCTAAATAGGTCAGATTAATCAATCACATTCCCAATACTTGCAATGGTGACTGTACACACAAATCTGGATTTTCATCAGTATCAAGCTAGGTTCAAGTCCCAGTAAGATAAGCATTAGCAGCACATCTTCCTGAAGAGAAATATTAGTTCCCATACCTGTAATTTCTACTAAGCTTCATAGAGACTACCCATGCTAGCTATGGTGGTAAAAAGAGGAACAAGAAAGATTGTAGTCTTTTGAGTCAAAGGTCCAAGTTCAGGAAAAAATCCGTAAGTTTTAGAGCAGTCAAGAGGCCTTAGAGGTCAGAAAGCAGGACAAATCAAATAGCAGATGAAAATAGAAAGATCAGGATATACATATAGACCCTTAAGATAAAGATCCCCGTTCCCTCTGTACAGACTGTGAAGGTTTGACGGTTTTCTAAGTAACTTCTAGGCTATTGACAAGCTTCCAGATGTTCCTCCAATCACTTCATTAAGTCATTTTTTGTCAACATTCTTGGATATACTTTTGGAGAAGCAGTGACATCAAAATCTCTTGGCTACTGCAGTGTACAGCGTGCCAGGTTAGCTGAGGTCTGAATCTACCACATTCTTCCTTGATCTCTTACTTCAAATTGGGACAGCAGTTAAGTACCATTTGCATGAATTTCTAGTGCAGTCAGAACATAAGCAAATGAATTAACAGTAATAACACTTAATCACATGCTTAAAATGATAAAGATGCTTCAATGCTGCTCTAGCTGAAGACAGTCTAGAGCTAGGACCTTAGCTTCTGTCTCTACCATGCAGTCTGTCTACATCAGTTTACTCATTTATAAGACAGAACCTTTGCCTATACGTCAGACAGGCTCATTCAATTAATATTCTAAGCTGCCAGGGGATTCTTGGTTGAAAATCATTATAATGCAAAAATATAAAAATTCTTTTTATGTAATCCTTTGGTTTTCAAATTCACTCTGAAAGGGCATTCCATGCTCAGATAAAAGTTGAATGAGTATGATTGTAGAGGGCCACAAAAATCAGTATTACAGAACAATTTCCTTAGCATGATAATACCTAACAAAGCTTCTGAAATCTTTCAATTAACTCTTTCCCATAGAGAATACCTGAAGCTCCATATAATGAGTAACGTTATGATTCTGCGATTAATACAATCTCAATAGTTTAGTTCCTTTTTAGATATCTGCAGCAAGATTCAGAAGAGGTTGGTTTGTTTCATTAATTTATTTATTTATAGTAAAATCCATTAGAATTGTCAAGATTTAAAAATTTTGGCCCAAAAAATGCAAATCATATTTTTATTTAAAAGGTTCTTGCTTTTTAGGACTGAATATGAAACCGAAAACATGTATATAAAAAGAATACTGGTGGATTTACACCATAAGAATTACAAATCCTTTATAGATTCTGTTAAAGCTATTATCTTATTGGACAGGCAGTTACAGCACCAGGAACTCTGTTTGCAGGTAAAAGACATTTCAAATATGGTAATTTACTAGTGTAGTCAAAAGGTGAAATCTTGCATTTACTCCTATTTTATCCTAGAATATGACTCTGAGGGGGTCATTTTTCTTTACCTTTTCGGAGAAAGCAATTCATATCTCAATGCCAAATACCTTATTATCTGTTGTATACCTTTTATCATTTAGAGAAATGAAGGACTTTTAACTACTGTTCATTCTTATTATGACATCAATACAATTTCCCAGTTGTGTACAAAAACTGAACAGGAGCTTATGGATGTTTACATAAACTTCTGCAGAGGGGAAATTTTTTCCATAGTGCCATTTCATTTATTCCCTTAACATTCAGTGTTTCTATAAAATTTCCCACCTCAAATCAGCAGGTTATTCCACGTGTCCATTTTTCGTGCCAAGAGTGCCAGACAAAAAATAGAAAACAAACCAAACCTTTCTTTTCACTGGGAAGGATGCAGTGTCACTATGCACACTGCATGGAAATAAGATTCAGTTCAGAATCTACACTGACAGCTGTAAGTGTTCATGCCTCAAGCTTTTACAATTTCATTTTGAATATGTCACACCTCTAATCAAGACAATTTAAACCTATGACCTAAGCACAGGATAATTTTTGATTGAACTAAATACAGGTAACACTATTAGCAATGGCTGTATAAAGTGTCTTTTCTGCCCTGCCCCTAGTGAGGGTTTCTTGCTCATTTGAAGAAATAAAGTGGGACTATGAGTCATCTTTTCCTTATTTTTTTTCTTACCTGTTTGTTTTCTGGCAAGAAACTTTATATAAGCAAAATCTGGCAAATAGCTAAGGCAGTGATTAAGGCAGGAATCATATTTAATACCACCATCTTAAAGTCTAAGTGGAATTCCCAGTCACATATACTTTATGCTCTTTAAGAGATTAGCCAAAATAATCGGTACATACACAAGGTCCCAAATAAGAAAGCTTGGAAAACACTGTGAAATTCATTAAATTATTTTCCTTTTTTGATAAATTAATGGGAAAGCTTTCTGTCTTGTTTCTCTTTTATAATTTTTTGTTTCTTTTAAGGCAAAAAAAGAAGCTGCTTAAAAATTTAAGGATATCACTGCTATGGGATGTCATCTTCCGGAACATGCAGGGTAGAAGAAATGGACTTTGCTTCTTTCTGGTCCAGAAACATGTAGCACTTCCACATGCCTGTCAGTTGCTACTTAATAGGAATGATGGCACAGAGCTAAGTGCTTCCTACTCCACATGATAGATCTCTAAAATAGTTTAGATGACTCAACCCTTTAAAGTGACTCTTTATCCGCATGAAGGTAATCTGGCACAGTTAGCACTAGTGTACAATTACTTGATGTCTAAACTGCACTGTAAACACTTGAAGGTTTGTTTTGATGACTGCCATTCCTCACAGCAGAACATGTTCTCCCTCCATAGACCATTTTATAACTATTGGTACAATTCCAAACCAGCCATATTTAATATGCCACTTGAATATTTATTCTGTGTGCATGAACATCTACTCTTAATGCTATGGTGTCATGGAGAAATATAAATTTTATCTGGATGAGGTCTGATCAAATGATGACATGTTTTTCAAATTAGTCAATGTGTATGAATGGTATTTATGTTAAGATAAAACAGTTTGCTGACTCCCTATAATTATAGGTAGATTTTAATAATTAATCAAACTCCTTTTTTACAGTATCGTAACTAGATCACCGGTTTTCTCTCACTTGTTTTCAGGTGTCTATAAGGCAATACAGATACAAGAGGTAGGTAATTCAGGCTTCCTTTAAAGTCAAAGAAGAGAAAGAAGCATCTCAAGGCCACAATTAATCTGATTTATTATGGATGTCTACTTTAGCATGAGATTGACTACACTAATTGTGCCTGTTTCTCTTAATTGTTTATAAAGGAGACCAAAAAGACTCAGTTAGGTCTAGTTATTTATAAGGTCTGTATCTATCGTTGGTCAGTTGAATCCCACATCAACCTTCTATGAGAAATACAGCAGGATTTTTTTTTTCCTTCTTCCCCACTACCAGAGGTAAATCATTCCAAAGTGACATAAGTGTAGTTAATTCAGCTATATCTGCATGGTCAGTTAACTAGGAAAACTTCAAATTAGTCTAAACCATTGAAAACATATCTATAGTCATCAGTTAATCAATGAATGGCATTGTGATTTATAGCATTTTCATTCTTCTCTGACTTCTGTTAGAAAGGAAACACTTTTTTTTATAATTAATAGAGGCAATAGCAAAACATATTAAACACATAACATTTCCCTGTGACAAGAGAAGACAGAGGTTGTTTTTTTACCTGTCTTATCTATTTACTCTGCTTTTTGCTATGTAACTACTAGAATCTGAATATCTCCAGTCACACTTACAGAGTTATTGACATAAATAGAGATTAAAACAAGTGTTTAGTAGGACGAGTAGTCAAACTTCGGTGACTTGCCTGCCTTCCATCTTTTGCAAGAACATACTGGGCAACACCATCAAAACCAGCATCCAATTTTGAGCAGGAGGTGTCTGGTAAAAACTGCATCAAAAGATGTGACCCAAGAGATAAGCTTGAGTTTTACAGATACTATGGGTACTTATACAGGATTGAAAATGTTGACTCTTCCACCAGGGAAGAGGACCAAGCACTGGTTTTGCTGGCATCCTAAACCCTAAGTGCCTGCTATCTCACATCATGGATGATGTGGTGGGATGAGCAGGTGCTGGCACAGCAGGAATGTAGCAGCCCAAGTTTCACAGTCCACACCTGGTCCCAGAGTAGTTTCTGTCTGATATGCCCTACATCTGAAATGTTGCCAAATGCATCAAGAATTGGCTGAAGGGAGAAATGTCGCCTCTGTTACCTACTATCAGAGGTATATATACAGGTAGTCAAGCACTTTTTCCTGAAAGAGGACCTGTCTCGCTGTCCTGCCTCTTTCCACAAGGTCTCATGAAGAGGATGCTGAAAGGGTTCAGGACATAGCAGTACCCTGCCAGCCTGAACCACAGCCTTGACTGATACTGTGATGACCCCTGACCATTTGGATGGCCTTGTAATGGTTTATACTCTAAGTCACTCATAGGTAGATATATGGAGTTGTGGAGGGGAGAAGTCTCTCTAATCCAAATATGTTGCTGAGATTTCAGATATTCTCTTTACCTATATTAGGATAAACTCAGAACGTCATAAAAAAAAATAAAAGTAGCAAATAACTCCAAAACAGGCTAATATACAATACACTTAGATAAGTTAGAGATCTGAGTAAAACACAGTTTATGCCACTGTGGATTTTTTGTTTGTGTTTAAATGGGCTGCTGAAATTAAGGAATTACCAGGTAATGTCTTAATGCATTATAGACTGTAAGATAAAAAGCTGATTTGATGGATAAATCAGAGCAGCTTCTTAATTAAAGGGGCTGGAAAAGCTCTAACCTTCATGGAATGGGGATTTTGATAGTTTTTCTATGTTCATGACTGTTAAGCTCTTTCTTGAAAAGGTAATTTTTTTAGAGATCAAAACCTATTTATGAAGAGCTTTTGGTAGAAAAGGGAGACTAGGAAGACAGAGTGTGTAAATGAACTATGTCCATGCAGAATATTCATAGTATGGGAATGGTTACCTAAGTACAGGAGTGATTTCTTAGCTAGCTATGGTTTCAGAGATATTTAATTAATCAGTTGTTATAAATACACTGAAGAAATGGGAATTGCCTCAGACCAAGCAGAAGTGTAACATGAGGCCAGGAATAATGATTGAATCTGATTTAACATTGGCAATGATTTTGGGATTCCACAGTGATTTTTCCATGATGTTGAACTTAGAAAATTAGCCCGCCTTAGAAAAAGCACTTTACCTTGAAAGAAGTAGAGGTGAGGGGAGAATTTAAATAGGTCCTGGCTAAATTAATATAGTCACCTGTTTGTCTCAGCAACCAAAATGTGAATGTTTATTTCCATTTTGAACTTTATTGATTTTAACTGTCAGTGAGTTGATTTTGCTGTTACCTGCCTGACACTGTGGAGTTATAGGACACTGGAAGAGATACAGATGCCTAAACATAGGTGTCTAGCATTTAGGGTATTTGGGTGATTTCTACCTACTGCTCCAGACTGGCTCAGGTCTCCTAGAGGCCCTGTCTCATATCTGCCACATGGATAGCGCACTTATTATAAAGCATCTCAAATCGCATAGGCCTAGTCAACTGAAACCAACCATTTATTAGGCAGCTGAAGACCATCCTGTTCCTCAGAACCTGTCTGTGCCTTCAACTAGCTATAACCTGAACATTTATAATTAAAGCTGGCTTTTCACCAAGCCTGGCCAGAAGCTGCTGTTCAGCAGTAGATGAGCTCATACCTCTCAAAGTCCTTGTGCATTTCCTACAAGGAAAATTCTGCTCTGAACTGTAATTACGTGGATGATGCAAACAAAACCAAAACCCATGCTGTATTTAACTTCTTATTTTACATTAAATACACAAAAGCAAGAACCCTACCACGGTCCCATTGTACATACATGATTTTTTCTATACGCTTTGGCACTCTCAGATTCAAGGGCAGAGACTGATCTTGCAGAGATGGGAAATGACACACGGCACACATGGAACCAGTGTCAAAGCTAAACAGTGTCAAAGCTCAGATCTGTTAGCCACTAGTCAAGTGCTTTAATCTTATGTCCTACTTACATAGCTGATCTTATATATTTGGCAAAAGATGCAGTGTGTCAGCTGTAATAATAATCCTAAATACTCATTTCAGTCATGCTTAGCACTGCCAAAATGTTTCAAACCCTTTGGGCTATGATGTGATTTGGCCTGGGATTTGTCCACTTTTTTTAACCATGTAGACTATGACCAAAGCATAAATGCTCTTGCACTCATGGTTATTTCTCCTGGGTTTGGGAGAGGCCTTGGCTTCAGAGCACCCTGCTTTGGACATGCCTTGCACCTTCAATCTACTTATGCTAAAAAGTCTTACCATCCTTGATGGCTTTGTGCTCACTACACCTGGGAGGACAGGAATCTGTTAATTTTGTCTTATGGATGGGAAACTGAGGGACAGAAAAAGACAGAGGCAGATATCTAAAATTATTTGTGCTCTTCAGTCCCCACTGATTTCAGTGGGTGTCTATGTAAGTGTTATTTTATGTGTACACTGATCTTTTGGCACCTGGCAGGGAATATGTTTTTGCTAACTTTGTCCTTCAAGAATGAGATCTGTAGCTTAAGTTCACTGTACAGCCAGTAGAGAGAAAGAGAAAAGTACTCTTAAGATTATGTTTTTTCCCATTCTAAGACTGCTATGATGAATTATACAGAACAGGTTTCTAGACATGCTTCTTTCTATTGACTATAGGGATATTTTGCATGGCCAGCATATTAAATTGGATAGCCAATTTTAAATGGTCAAAGGTAGTTCAGATGAATACTACCCTTAGCTACCACCTAAAATCTGTCTCTCAAAAAATTGCCAAAGGCTGTAGGAGCGAACCGAACACAGGTGTCTCAGATCCTGATCACTTACTCAAAACACTAGACCATTTTTATTTTTGAGGAAAGGCTTGATGAGACTATTTGTTATGCTTAAAGCCCATATGCTTATATACCTCACTGGAAGAGTGCTATTATGAATCATTAAGACATGGTGCAGCTTTCTCTTGCATGGAACAAAGATAATATTATTAATGTACTCATGAAACATTAGTGTTTTGGGGATGAAACTACAGCTGTAAATAAATAAATAATCCACTCTTTCCTACTACTAAGTGGCAGTTGACAATTCATTCCTAAAGTTGTGCTGCTACCTAGACAAGGGCTTAGTGTTTGAAATTTTGTGATTCTTTTTTTTAAAAAAAACTTTACTCAGAAGAAAGGGCAAGGGCAAGGGCGGAAGGGAAGGGAAGGGAAGGGAAGGGAAGGGAAGGGAAGGGAAGGGAAGGGAAGGGAAGGGAAGGGAAGGGAAGGGAAGGGAAGGGAAGGGAAGGGAAGGGAAGGGAAGGGAAGGGAAGGGAAGGGAAGGGAAGGGAAGGGAAGGGAAGGGAAAAGAGAAGAGAGAAGAGAGAAGAGAAGAGAAGAGAAGAGAAGAGAAGAGAAGAGAAGAGAAGAGAAGAGAAGAGAAGAGAAGAGAAGAGAAGAGAAGAGAAGAGAAGAGAAGAGAAGAGAAGAGAAGAGAAGAGAAGAGAAGAGAAGAGAAGAGAAGAGAAGAGAAGAGAAGAGAAGAGAGAAGAGAAGAGGTTTGAGGACTAAATGAAATGACAAATGATTCACAATTTGTAAAAAGAAATATAAGTAACAACTTTAACTATTGTCTGGCCCTGGAAGTGGGAAAGGATTTATTATTCTGTATCTTGTGAGACTCTCTACATTCAGAACATCATTATTTAGCAGTAATGAGGAGTATCTTTTCCCTTTTTTCCATATGTTTTTATATTGAACAATGTTAAGCACATACTGTTGTCAGTTATGGGTACACTACATGAATGAAAAATTGGTGAATGGTGATAGAAAAGGCATGAACTTACAACTGGTTCTAAGAGTCCAGAAATGAGGATCCAGAACTTATTTTCTTTTCCCTTCCTGCCATTGTTCCTCTCAACAGTGTCATAAGACCTATTTATATATTTAATATTTTATTTTATTTTTTTAAAAAATATTTATTTATTTATTTATTTATTTTTAACAGACTCTTCCCTCCACCTCGCCAGCACCAACAACTGATGTTCTTAGCTTCAGCAAGACCAGGATGTTCCTTATCATTATAATCCATGCAGTGCTAAGTGGGAAGAGGAGGGAATGAGAAGTTGGCCTTACCCTTCACCCCATCAGGTTCAACAGGGACCATTGTGTGTTTCCCAAAGGGGAAAGCATTGGGGGACTTCTGATTCACTCTGTTGATACACAAAGATGTGACACATCTTCCCTGTATACAGCAAATTGCTCTACTTTTTGAATAAATGTTTATATATTTTCTTCCTTTGCTTATGCCACTGTGGGGTTTAGATGTTTACCATAAGAAAAACATTAAATTGTGTTACTGATGAGAGCTTGGAAGGCATCCAAAACACTCCTGTATATGAGGGCAATGTCCTCAGAGTTAATGGAAATCCATCTTAGAATTTTTTGCTTTAGAATAGAATTTACCTGCTCTAACTTTAGCTATCTAAAAGTAGACGTCTACTCTAAGCTGATCGTTCATCTGTAGTCAAAGGAGAGAAATACTTCTGAGGGATGAGTCATTCTGTCCTAGGACAGATAAATAATTTTGTAGATGTGCTGCTTTTCCCCCTTCATTGATTACAATGAGATCCTAGAAATATATATTGGATTATATCTTTAACTCGCACATAATCAAAATTAAGGGAAATTAATCCTGCATGAGATCAGACAGGGCTAAAAGATCCTAAGCTATTAGTAGTTCTACAGCTGGGGTAGGACAATCCCCTCATCTTCCACTTCATTGAAAATGCAAGAATTTAATCTCCAGATAGAAACTCATTTATAGCTGAACTGTGAGGAACTTGGGAGCCACTGCAGATTTGAAAGCTGGGCAGCTTCTTGGGTACCTTTTCTATTTAGATAACCTTCTAGTTTCTCCAATCCTTTCAGATGACAGAGATGTACTTTTCACCTGCAGCAACAATAGCAAGAGGTCATGGTGAAATGATTTTTAGAGAATTACTTGATCTTCATGGAGCTGGACAGTTTGTGAACCAGTATGAAAATTTTGTTCTTACGTTAATAGCTTTAAAGTGTACACAGTTTAAATCCCTCCAAATTGATAGACAATTGAATGAGTAATAGCCTGTTACTTTCACTACACTTCATGCTAAATTTCCTGAAAATATTGGAGTCATGGTTAGCCCTAAAGACAGAAATGAGGCCAAGTTCACATGGAGAAAAAAGGGCTTGTTATTTCTGTATTTCTCAGTTGTGTAATATGGTCTAGCAAGAGACATTATGACTATCCACGGGCCTCACCTCATTCATAGCATTCAAACTCACTAATAATGATTTCTACTGAGAGTAACATTTAAAACCCACTGGAGCCAGCAGAAGGCCTTTCAGAACTTACAAGAGTAATCTCTACATTTAACATACTGCTTCTGTGCTGCAGGAGATTTTCACTTAAAATGACTTGTCAGAAAATCCTCAAACTTTTCACATGTCTGAATGCTGAACTCCTAATGAAATGAAATCCTCAGTCAGGTTATATATCCAGGCAGGACACAAGGGAGTAATGTATTGAAAGAGGTGATTCTCTTCAGCAGGAAGCCAACCTAAAGCAAAATGCACAAGACAGAGCTGGGGTAAAATATTTAACCTTGTGTAGTAGGAGATCTGCTTCATCTTCTGATACAAGTTGTCCCCTGAGAAAAAAAAAAAGGTGATTAAGAACTGCAGCGAAACGGATCAAATATATATGGATGCTGAAACTTTGTGAGCTTTCCCATGATCTGGACCTCACCTTCTCCTCATGTGCCTAAAGAATTTTTCTCTGTGTTTAGACATGAAGGTGCCTCCAGAGTGCCTAATAGTTTAACAGTTGCTATCCCTCCATTTGGAGCTACAAAAGGATTGAAACTGTATCCTGAACTCTTGCTTCTGCAGTGGGTTCTCAGTGTGCTCACAGTCCAATTATGCATGTGGACCTTATCTCCCCTGGTAAGGTGGAGAGGCCATTTGATGTCTGAATCTGGAAAGACTTGGGCTCAGAACAGGTCCTTAGCTGGAGTGTCTAGCTTTGGGCAAGAGAGTTTTTTGCAAGATCAGTAAGTTGGCCTTGCTGTTTTCACTGGGAGGTGAAAATGTGGGAAGGAGTCATTATAAGGACACATAGCTGAGCAGTTGGTTTAGGTACCTAAACAGTCATGTGAGATGCTTTTGAGTATCCATATGCTTTTCCCATTATTTTTCACTAGCAATTAGATAATCCAGTCAGCAAGTATTTCATCTGAGGTAATCATAACACCTAGCATCCGTTCCTTGGTATGCTTCCGCTAATAGGGATTAGTAGTCATCAGGTAAGGATGACTACTATTCTCAGTGTATAGAAGGAGAAATGGAGATCTGCCTGACTGCTCAGGGATCCCCAGAAACTGAAACAGGCATGTATTTCCCATTACTTATGACCTCTGAGCCCTTGTTCTTGACATAGGTGGCATGGCATGCTGTGAAGAGATAACTTGATTCAATGATTTATTAGAAATGACTAATGTGAGAGTCTTACTGTGAAGACAGAGAGGTGCTCTAAAAATCATGTTTTCTGTAATACTTTGTCCAGTTTAAACTTTAGGATTTGCATTTTTAATGCTTTTAAGTGTGACCCTAATTCATTTCCATGGTGTTTCAGGCTCCTGGAAGCCACTGATGAGCTCTGAGATTTTATTTTTTATATTTCTGCTTGTAGCTGCGTTTTACCTTATTTTAGCTCCCAACTTGTTTGACTAAAACTCCAGAGATGCTCTGCCTTCTGGGTAGGTTGAGGGAAGGTTGGACCGAGGCTTTTTCAGGACAGAGGGTGCATAAATCTGAACGGAATGACTTGGAACTGCCTGAGGTACCTGTCAGTGTGTTCTTGCGAGGGAGGGTCTAATTACCGATGTCAGTTGGTCTCCAAAATGGTTTGTGTGTGGTCCATGAAGCAAGGAGGAGGGAGCTGAATCTAAACCAAACACAGCAGATGATCGCTTTTATGCTTTCATATGGCAGGGCTTGGCAGCACTGTTAAAACGGAGGGACTGTCGGTGGTTCCATTATGAAAGCCCATTTGCTGAGGGATTTATCACGTTAAGTCTTTTAATTTGCATCAGACTAGAATCTGGCACTTGGTAGTCCCCCTCGTTTTTTCCCTTCCCCTCCTGAGGTGATTTTTCTAATTTAATTTAAATCTGCTTGACTGCTTTATAGAGGGACGCTATTATATTATCATGCTAGCAGTTGACACGGTGAGGTTGTGTTGCAATGCATCCCCCCTCTCAGGTGCCTGTACCTTCTTAAATTCACAGCTCCATGACATTGAAGATTTGCTTTTGCACCAAAGTGATGTTTGGTGAGCTTCTGTGGAAGAGTTTTGGCTCCTCCACAACCCAGCTCCTTTCTTCTCACCTTGTGATGAAGTAACTGCTGCAGGAGGACACCATACACTGCATCATCAAAATAACCTCAATTATGGAAAAGGAGAAACTATTTGGAAAGTATGCGAGTTCAGTAAAGTACTATAATTCATCAGATAAGACAAACAATTGCATCACATCACTAAAGTGAAGTGTTGGCCAAATCAGAAAAAAGAGGCTGGTAATAGGAGTTGTCTCAAACCAGCTCCACTGCTGAAGAAAATATATGTTGATCTTCCCCCTAAGCGTTCTACGTACGGGAGAGTTTTAAGGACAAACCTGTGTCTGTTGTTAATGTCTGCTTGAGGACATTTATTCATGTTCTCTAGATCAAATCGTGAAATGGGAAGACAGTTATTGAAAGATAAATGTTCAAACATTTAACTGAGTAATTAAAAATAGCACCTCAGCCTTAGAAATCAATTTTCTGGGGCAAAGAGGAAGAGAAGAACATTGTTTCCAATTAAAGATAGGAGCTGAAAATCTGAAGATGCCCAAACCTGGAAAATTGAATGAAAAATTAAAAGGTAGGTGATTATAATTAAGTTAAAAAAAAAAACAACCAAGCAGTCTTATGCAGCACTGTATTTTTAATTACTTGGACTGACCTTTAAAAAAATACTTGAAACTTCATAACATAACATTTAAAGGTCTGAGTTAAATCTGTGGGAACCAGAGCAATCCTCCACATGACTAAGAGAACAGCCCAAAGACACTGCCCTCTGCCAATACACCAATGGGCATCCTAAACATTCACGCCACTTTACATCAATTCCAACAGCACTGGTAGACACCCCAAAGTGAATTAAGGACAAGGTAGCAAGTTTAACTTGAAATTCATTTGCTTTTGTCAGTTCACATCAGATCCTTAATGTCATCTTCACAGAGATTTCATGTTCAATATTAATAATCTTTGGAGTCTCATGTTAATGTATTCAGTGAGCTTTGATAATTTAAGACCGCTTCAGATACCAAAAAAACCACGGCATATTTATTAATGTAAGTATAAGGTTTATTGAAGGTATCATTAGAACTTTATGTGGGCTCATCATCCCTGCATTATTGATATTAACATTTCATTAGGGGAAGGAGCTGCAATTAGAGTAGGAACAGCATATGTTAAAAAAATGAGATTACTTCTGATTTCCTGATGCTCAGGATGATCAGCTAGGAAATTGCAATAGTGGATTCCTCTTTGCATTGGTTACAGTTCTACCATGGGCAGTCTCACTTTTGCATGGAATTTGTAGCTCCTACTATTTATGCTTTTGTGGGTTTTTTTGTTTATATTGGGAAAGACAGAGACATCTTTAACATATATGAAGTGATTAGCTTACTCTAGCGTTACTCTAACAGTTATTGTCTGTAAGCTGTGGCTTAGAGCCCACGTATTTATTTCCTATTAGTAAGTCTTTGTGTCAAAGGAACCGATATTGTTTTAAACCACTTTCATGTTTTTGACTGTAGTCTATCCAGAGAAGGATTATTTGGACAGGGACTTCTAAGGCCTTTTGTCCTGGTTTTGGCTGGGATAGAGTTAATTTCCTTCCTAGTAGCTGGTACAGTGCTGTGTTTTGGATATAGGGTGAGAACAATTTTGATAACACACCGATGTTTTAGTTGTTGCTGAGCAGTGCTTACACTAGTCAAGGACTTTTCAGCTTCCCATGCTCTACCGACTGAGAAGGCTGGAGGTGCACAAGAAGCTGGGAGAGGGCACAGCCAGGACAGCTGACCCCAACTGGCCAAAGGGACATTCCATACCATGTGACGTCATGCTCAGTACATAAACTGGGGAAAGCTGGCCGGGGGGGCCGCTGCTCGGGGACTGGCTGGGCATCGGTTGGCAGGTGGTGAGCAATTGCATTGTGCATCACTTACTTTGTATATTCTTCTTATTATTATTACTATTATTATTATTTTTTTATTATTATTAAACTGTTTTTATCTCAATCCACGAGTATTCTCACTTTTACTCTTCTGATTCTCTCCCCATCCCACCGGGGGGGGAGGGGGGGGAGTGAGCGAGCGGTTCTGTGGTGCTCAGTTGCCGACTGAGGTTAAACCACAACACCTTTATATATTAATAACCTCTAGAAAACCAACCAAGCATATACACATTCATATATGTGTGCGTGTGCAATATATGTTCATACTCTGTGTGTGTGCACGCACAAATATACATATATAGCTTTAACCATAAGAACTGCGTCCCTTTAAAAAGAATTTAAAAGGAAATTTACACATGGTAATTCTACTATTAGCACCCATTAATAGCAATTTTTAATAAATTGTCCAGTCTCAGATTAAATTAATAGTTCCTCATTTCTAAAGATTGAATTAAAATTCATTTTAATACCTCAAGAGAAATTGGTGTTCTTGATGATCGCATTGTAGAGCATTTATTGTAAGGTGGTATTGTGCTTTTTTTTGTTTCTTAATATCTTGTTCTTTTTATCTCCCAGTTTACAAAAACTTCCTCATATGTGGCTTTTAATTATTCTGAGTTTGAGCCAGTCCCAGAGAGAGCAAATTGAGTTGGAAAAGTGGTTGATACAAGAGAAACATAGGTTATAAGGGAAATAGGGAAATAAAGGAATGACATGAACATAATTTGTCTCAACTGGGTGTTTCACACCTATTGTAAGTTACATTGTCTTCTTGCTGACCAGAGAAATAAAAGAGCACAAGCCAACGCACTTGCTTATCTCGCGCCTGTCCAATACCCCAGTAGGATGGGCTTTAAACTATTTTTGCAGCTGATTTCTGTTGCTGCAATGAAGAATCTTGTCCTTGTTGTGTTTCTTCCAAGAGGGATTGCACCTGAGGGACTCCAACATTTTCCCATATAACAAAATGACTTAATCTGATGTGGTTTTAATTAAACATGTCCAGGGATAAATTTGGAGCAGGCAAGGTGAGAGAAGCTCCCATCTGTTTTGCAGGTCTGTCCACAGTACGATCTCCCAGTCAGGCAAATGCATTTTTCCTCCTACTGTCAGTTCCTTTTTGTGTTACTTTCTTGATCATGTTGCAAATCTGAGGGAGCTGTTGATCTCTGCTCCCTTGGGTCTGGGAAAAGGATTTTGACTAGTCCTAGCTTTTCTGCTATTGCTGGTGGTCTGACCGATCAGGTGTACCTACAAGGTATGACAACAACATAAAAGAACATGCCTGGCCCTTTCTCCCAGGCATCTACTTAGATATCTATAAATGTGAGGAGGTGGCAGCCTGGATTTCAACATTGGTTAGCTGCTCAAGTACATACTTAATCTGTGCTCAATACCTTGTTTTTATGATGCCATATTACGATGACATCAAAACTACCCTGGCTAAAGGCAGAAATGTTTATACATGCTCCAGTTACTTCCCTAATTTGCATTGCGAACATTATTTAATGGGAGTCTGGGTCATAGAATCACAGAATCATAGAATCATTTAGGTTGGAAAAGACCCTTAAGATCATCAAGTCCAACCATTAACCTAGCACTGCCAAGTCCACCACTAAACCATGTCCCTAAGCACCACGTCTACACATCTTTTAAATACCTCCAGAGACGGTGACTCAATCACTTCCCTGGGTCCTACTAGGAGTTTCAATGACAGTTAGGTGTCAAAGTCCATGTCTGAAAATAAGGTGAATTCGTAAATTACTTTTTTTTTTTATTAGGTGATTGTTAGGGGTGCTTTTTTAATTATCCATAGTTACCACATCCTACAGTTTCCACGCTGCATAAACTCTGGTGTGAATATATCAAGAGTGAATTGGAGGTTATTTGGAGTATGCTCACAGCAATTTCCACAACAGGGGAATGGGCATCAGTACCAAAACTGTTGTAGTAGTGTGCAATTCCTGAGACTGTGGGGTGTTTTGTTATAATCACCCTTTGTCAGAGTGGCACCACATAGAAGAAACAAATGCATCAATCTCAACTAAAGCTTTGGAAAATGGAGTAAAAAATATACCCTAATGGTTGGGGTGGATTTTTACGGGGATCCTCTGAGAAACACCACTATGATGAGAAGCAGTTCAACTTAATAATATTGTTGATTTCAGTTATGGCCTTTCAGATAAGTCTGTGAGTGCAGAGGAGGACTCTAGGTAAGGTGAAAGAGAGGACGAAAAGTCTAGATAAAAGGGACTAAGTAAGTGTCATCCATACTTAAAGTAGTTAACAGTTGAGAGAAATTAATTAAGCATGAGTATATGGAGTTTTGAGAGTGGGATAATGAATAATAAAATTGTATGACTGAATTGGTGCAAGGTTTCCTTTGAAGTGATATATATATAGGCAAATATTAGAGGATGCTTCTACCTGTCTTGTAACCAAAGTTTAACCTTTTCATATCTCTCTATATCTCTTTGTTTCTTTTGTGTTTCTGAAATGTAAACCTATAATGAACAATTGTAAAGTGTTATGTGTAAAACCACTCTCTCCTTTAAAGTAAAATAAAGAATGGTGATGATACTCATGAATATGGGAACAATAGAAGACTGGGAAGGATGATTTCCTCCCATATTATGATTTTTAACATTTTCACCCCCAAGAATGATACTTGCTGCTTGATCAAAAGCATGTGCAGGACACAAGGGAATGACTGGCTGCAATATTGCCTTACTTTGCCAAACTTTTACAGAACTCCACAACATAAAGACTTCCTTAGACCACATTTAGTCTACGGCACCAATATTATCAGCTTTACACTCAAGTCATTTGGCACACCTTAGCTGGAAAGCCTGATCCCCCAGTTCATCCTGCCCTTCACACATGAACTCAGGCATCACTGGCAAGAAGATAAGAAACCATGCATAAAACTACCAGACTGACAGAAGAATTAGATTTTTTTCTTAGTGGTCCTGAACCCTCTTCTCTAGAGGGACATCATTCCTACTCTATTTCAAGAAACATTCACAACTGAATCTGAACCAGTACATTTAACAAGCCTTTATTTTTCTTTGTACCAGCCAAAGACTACTTATATTAAGACAGTGCCAGCATAAAACATTTAGGTAAAATTCAAGACTTGTTCTCTAACTTGAAGAAGTCATAACTAACCAGAGATACAAGTAATTATTATGAAGGTTGGAAGAACTTATTTTACTTCATTTCAGATGTATAAACAGAGCTTGACTTTAAGTCAAACACAAATGTGCTCAAGTTACACTCAAAAAAGAGGCTGTTAAAAGGGCCAGAGAGTAAATAGCCAGAAGGAAAGAAAGGATAGAGAGATCAACCAGAATGTCAAACACCTACAGAGGAAGATCATGAGAGGTGTATAGAAAAATAAAGAATAAGAGAATTCAAACAGAAGAAAAAATATGTAAGCGTGTGTGGAGATTCAGATTGGAAATGGTTTAAGTTCAGAGATGACAGAAGAACCTTTTGTGGGTAGATAATTTTAAAAATCTGCTGTATATATCTATCTATATGTACATGTATATTTCATAGAATCATAGAATCATTAAGGTTGGAGAAGACCTCTAAGATCATCGAGTCCAACCGTCAACCCAACACCACCATGCCCACTAAACCATGTCCCTAAGCGCCTCATCTACACGTCTTTTAAATACCTCCAGGGATGGGGACTCCACCACTTCCCTGGGCAGCCTGTGCCAATGTTTCACCACTCTTTCAGCAAAGAAATTTTTCCTCACGTCCAATCTAAACCTCCCCTGGCGCAACTTGAGGCCATTTCCTCTCGTCCTATCGCTTGTTACTTGGGAGAAGAGACCAACACCCACTTCGCTACAGCCTCCTTTCAGGGAGTTGTAGAGAGCGATGAGGTCTCCCCTCAGCCTCCTTTTCTCCAGGCTAAACAACCCCAGTTCCCTCAGCCGCTCCTCAGAAGACTTGTTCTCCAGACCCCTCACCAGCCTCGTTGCCCTTCTCTGGACACGCTCCAGCACCTCAACGTCCTTCTTGTAGTGAGGGGCCCAAAACTGAACACAGTATTCGAGGTGCGGCCTCACCAGTGCCGAGTACAGGGGCACGATCACTTCCCTACTCCTGCTGGCCACACTATTTCTGATACAGGCCAGGAGGCCATTGGCCTTCTTGGCCACCTGGGCACACTGCCGGCTCATGTTCAGCCAGCTGTCGACCAGCACCCCCAGGTCCTTTTCCGACAGGCAGCTTTCCAGCCACTCTTCCCCAAGCCTGTAGCGCTGCATGGGGTTGTTGTGGCCAAAGTGCAGGACCTGGCACTTGGCCTTGTTGAACCTCATACAGTTGGCCTCGGCCCATCGATCCAGCCTGTCCAGGTCCCTCTGCAGAGCCTTCCTACCCTCGAGCAGATCAACACTCCCGCCCAGCTTGGTGTCGTCTGCAAACTTACTGAGGGTGCACTCCATCCCCTCGTCCAGATCATTGATAAAGATATTGAACAAGACTGGCCCCAAAACTGAGCCCTGGGGAACACCGCTCGTGACCAGCCGCCAACTGGATTTGACTCCATTCACCACAACTCTCTGGGCCCGGCCGTCCAGCCAGTTTTTGACCCAGCGCAGAGTACACCTGTCTAAGCCGTGAGCCGCCAGCTTCTCGAGGAGAATGCTGTGGGAGACAGTGTCAAAGGCCTTGCTGAAGTCCAGGTAGACCACATCCACAGCCTTTCCCTCATCCACTAGGCGGGTCACCTGGTCATAGAAGGAGATCAGGTTGGTCAAGCAGGACCTGCCTCTCACGAACCCGTGCTGTCTGGGCCTGATCCCCTGGTTGTCCTGCACATGCCTTGTGAGCGTCCTCAAGATGAACTGCTCCATAATCTTCCCCGGCACCGAGGTCAGGCTGACAGGCCTGTAGTTCCCCGGATCCTTTTCTGGCCCTTTTTGTAGATGGGCCGATAAGAAACTGAAATGTTTAGAACATTTTGTCTGCTTTTGGCTGGGATAGAGTTAATTTCCTTCCTAGTAGCTGGTACAGTGCTGTGTTTTGCATTTAGGATGAGAACAATGTTGATAACACACCAATGTTTTAGTTGTTGCTGAGCAGTGCTTACACTAGTCAAGGACTTTTCAGCTTCCCATGCTCTACCGACTGAGAAGGCTGGAGGTGCACAAGAAGCTGGGAGGGGGCACACCAGGACAGCTGACCCAAACTGGCCAAAGGGACATTCCATACCATGGGACGTCATGCTCAGTACATAAACTGGGGGAAAGCTGGCTGGGGTGGCCGCTGGTCAGTGACTGGCTGGGCATCGGTCAGCGGGTGGTGAGCAATTGCATTGTGCATCACTTGCTTTGTGTGTTGTTGTTGTTGTTGTTATTATTATTATATTATTATTATTGCTATTATTATTATATTTCAATTATTAAACTGTTTTTGTCTCAATCCATGAGTTTTTCTCACTTGTGCTCTTCCAATTCTCTCCCCCATCTCACCAGGGCAGGGAGGAGTGAGCGAATGGCTGTGTGGTGCTCAGTTGCGTACTGAGGTTAAACCGCAACACATTTATATATGTATGCATGCATAACTGTGGTATTAATCTTATTGTGGATTAATGAGGGCATCCAGGGTCAACAGAATGTCTTCTCATTCCAATATGTAACATGTACAGTGGACTGACAGATTTTGGCAGGAGAATTAAAGGTGCTGTTCACCTCAAAATATCTTGGAAACAAAATAAAAATAGAAGGCAACAAATTGCAGCATCAGCTTTATTGCCTTCCACTTGCTCTGGATATTCCCAAGTACTCAACAGATCAGAATCTGAGCATTATTGTTGAGAATAGGTAGCACTATATATTCTGAAAGTCAGACTAAACAGAGTGTATCATAGGAACTCACGGATATGTGTAACTGGGATAGTGATTCTCCCTACCGAAGTCATAACTTACCGTCTCCAGGAGAAGAATTGGCTTAAATGAAAAAAATGAAAACTGCACTGCAGAATGCTTGGTGGATCTCATATCAGCAAGGTATGCATCACTAGTGTTTTCCTATCCATTACTTTAGATTTTGGGTGGATGAAGATTAAGATTATCCCACCCCAACTGAAGATTTGGCCACAGGTATAAAATGAGTGAAAAAACAGGTTGATCTGATTGTCTAGTGGTAGAGGAGCTATAGTGGTTTAAAAGCTTGGTCCTACCCCATATTTAATTGTACACACTGCATAGAAGAGTTTCGGTAAGAGATACCATGGGTTTTGGTACATCAGTACAGGAAAGTTATATTGAAGGTGGCTAAAAAGGAAGAATATTTAAACAGCCTTTTCCACTTTTTTTTAAAAAAGGTCTCTGTATTTGTTAAATGAAACATGCTCTTTTCTCAGCCTTCACACCCTACAGCTGGGTTCATAATGCAATCATAACAAACTCAGGATTAATTGGTTTTCATGAAAGCTGAGAAGTGGTTTTATACCCCAATTAGCTCTCCCTGGTATTAGCATAGTAGCCCTCAACAGAGGATAAAACAAATAGTGGGATTAAGATCAACTGTTGCAGCTAAACCTACCATTACTGTGATTTACAGTTCAGGATGCTGTGATGAAAACCAGTTGTCTGTAGACAGGAATTGAAGTCTTAAAAAATTTTTATCTGATACAGATTGTAAAATATAGACTGATCATCTAGAAGGAATGTTTTTATGGAAAAAAGTTTGGGGGACAGAAAACCTAATTGGTCTTTATATCATGTTTCTCTCCTTCATTTAAAGGAAAAGCATCATGAGCGTTTGTTTCACTGCCTAGCATCTATTAAGTATGAACATGAAAGAACAAACGCAGACACGTAGAAAATAAATCATATGAATAAAAATCCTTATGAGCAGCATCAACTGTAAATGTACTATGTAGCCTTTTCTAGGATCATCTAAGTCACGCATTTCTGTCACAATTACTTTTTGAAGTCTGTCTTCTTTCAGAGTGATTTATGACACTCAGGATAGGTAGATTACTTGGTATCGCAGGGCAGCCTTCCGCTAAAACAGATTTCTCCCTCCCCCGCCCCCCTCTCCATTCCAGAGAAGGACGATACATTTTATTTGAGGCTCATTTGTTAACCCTTACAGGTTAAATCCTTTTTTGTCAGCCCCAAGCAGCACAGACATGAGAATCCAACAACGTGGTGTTCTGAAGGCAAGGCACACAAGAGGTGCTTCAGTTAAATTATGGTCCCTCTCACCTTCTGGTTTAATTCACTTGAAACTACTCAGTACTAAGCATCTCATGCAGTAACAATCTTGTAAAACAAAGTCATCAAGAGCTAAGTGTCAGACTGCTAGAGCACTGCAACTTGCTAACATATTCTGAGCTATCACCAAAACACTCAGGGATTTAGTCATAACCCCTGTCTGAGGGTGGAGAGGAAGGTAACTTCTAAGAGCACCGCTGAACATTTGATCAAGCTAATCTTTACCTTCCCACTGGCTAGAAAGATTTACCAGAAATGAAACTATGAAGTTGAGAAGGAAGGTGCTGTTTAATTGGTATGTTTGCTATCGTTCTTACTGTATTACATGACTGGTATTCTTTAGGCCAGTATTTAAATTCTGCACAAATAGGTCACCAAAAAGTGCTGTCTGAGATAGTGTTTTGGTATGCAATGGCTTCACAGGATGCTGCTAACAAAATAATAATAATGCAAATTAATGAAAGTCATGTATTTATACTTCATTTGCAACATACACACACAAAGCCTACCATGTCTATGACAAATTAAAAGTACAATCTCAAGAAATGTTGATCAGGACTAATCTTTCATCCCAATGTTAATAAATGCTCAACCAAAGATGAAATCAAAACCTAGTGAATATAGCTGTTATCGGAGAAGCCTGCATCAAGGATTTATTTCATGGGTTGTTGAATAGACTCCCTGCCAAATCAGGGAACCACATCATCTATTCATACTCATAAATTCTTCAAGCTCCGCATAAAATTAATTAGGCCCTCCCTTTCCCATAATTCCCATAGAAATTCTATTCCAAATCTCTTTTCAGATTTTTTGGAGCCTACCTCTAGTTTCCAGCCTAAAATGTTTTACAGCCAACTTATGATAAACCTTATCATAGAATCATAGAATCATTGAGGTTGGAAAAGACCTCTAAGATCATCGAGTCCAACCGTCAACCCAACACCACCATGCCCACTAAACCATGTCCCTAAGCGCCTCATCTACACGTCTTTTAAATACCTCCAGGGATGGGGACTCAACCACTTCCCTGGGCAGCCTGTGCCAATGTTTCACCACTCTTTCAGCAAAGAAATTTTTCCTTACATCCAATCTAAACCTCCCCTGCCGCAACTTGAGGCCATTTCCTCTCGTCCTATTGCTAGTTACTTGGGAGAAGAGACCAACACCCACTTCGCTACAGCCTCCTTTCAGGGAGTTGTAGAGAGCGATGAGGTCTCCCCTCAGCCTCCTTTTCTCCAGGCTAAACAACCCCAGTTCCCTCAGCCGCTCCTCATAAGACTTGTTCTCCAGACCCCTCACCAGCCTCGTTGCCCTTCTCTGGACACGCTCCAGCACCTCAACGTCCTTCTTGTAGTGAGGGGCCCAAAACTGAACACAGTATTCGAGGTGCGGCCTCACCAGTGCCGAGTACAGGGGCACGATCACTTCCCTACTCCTGCTGGCCACACTATTTCTGATACAGGCCAGGAGGCCATTGGCCTTCTTGGCCGCCTGGGCACACTGCCGGCTCATGTTCAGCCAGCTGTCGACCAAAACCCCCAGGTCCTTTTCCGACAGGCAGCTTTCCAGCCACTCTTCCCCAAGCCTGTAGCGCTGCATGGGGTTGTTGTGGCCAAAGTGCAGGACCTGGCACTTGGCCTTGTTGAACCTCATACAGTTGGCCTGGGCCCATCGATCCAGCCTGTCCAGGTCCCTCTGCAGAGCCTTCCTACCCTCGAGCAGATCAACGCTCCCGCCCAACTTGGTGTCGTCTGCAAACTTACTGAGGGTGCACTCAATCCCCTCATCCAGATCATCAATAAAGATATTAAACAAGACCGGCCCCAGTACTGAGCCCTGGGGAACACCGCTCGTGACCGGCCGCCAACTGGATGTAACTCCATTCACCACAACTCTCTGGGCCTGGCCGTCCAGCCAGTTTTTGACCCAGCGCAGAGTCCACCTGTCTAAGCCGTGAGCCGCCAGCTTCTCTAGGAGAATGCTGTGGGAGACGGTGTCAAGGGCCTTGCTGAAGTCCAGGTAGACCACATCCACAGCCTTTCCCTCATCCACTGGGCGGGTCACCTGGTCATAGAAGGAGATCAGGTTGGTCAAGCAGGACCTGCCCTTCATGAACCCGTGCTGGCTAGGCCGGATCCCCTGGTTGTCCCGCTCATGCCTTGTGAGCGCCCTCAAGATGAGCCGCTCCATAATCTTCCCCGGCACCGAGGTCAGGCTGACAGGCCTGTAGTTCCCCGGATCCTCCTTCCGGCCCTTCTTGTGGATGGGCGTCACATTGGCAAGCCTCCAGTCATCCGGGACCTCCCCCGTTAACCAGGACTGCTGATAAATGATGGAGAGCGGCTTGGCGAGCACCTCCGCCAGCTCCCTCAGCACTCTCGGGTGGATCCCATCCGGCCCCATAGACTTGTGAGTGTCCAGGTGGCATAGCAGGTCATTGACTGCTTCCTCCTGGATTACGGGGGGTTCATCCTGCTCGCCGTCCCCGTCTTCCAGCTCGGGGGGCCGAGTACCCTGAGGATAACTGGTCTGTCTGTTAAAGACTGAGGCAAAGAAGGCATTGAGTACCTCAGCCTTTTCCTCATCCTCGGTGACAATGTTCCCCCCTGCATCCAATAAAGGATGGAGATTCTCCTTGGCTCTCTTCTTGTCGTTAATATATTTGTAAAAGCTTTTTTTGTTGTCTCTAACGACAGCGGCCAGATTGCGTTCTAGCTGGGCTTTTGCCTTTCTCATTTCTTCTCTGCACGACCTAGCGAGATCCCTGTACTCTTCTTGAGTCGCCTGCCCCTTCTTCCACAAGCGGTAAACTCTCCTTTTTTTCCTGAGTCCCAGCAAGAGCTCCCCGTTCAGCCAGGCCGGTCGTCTTCCCCGCCCATTCTTCTTACGGCGTACAGGGACAGCCTGCTCCTGCGCCTTTAAGACTTCCTTCTTGAAGATCGTCCAGCCTTCCTGGACCCCTTTGCCCTTCAGGACCGTCTCCCACGGGACTCTCTCAACCAGCGTCCTGAACAGGACTGCAATTCATCTGGCATTATTTTCACTAATGCAGTTCTCTAACAATCAGTTAAAAACCAGATCAACCTTATCTAGCATTTAATTACAGCAATGCACTCTTCCACTGCAAGTACCATGTAATATCAAGCTGATACTATGCCATCTTGTCTTAATTGTCAGGTGTCTTTTTGATCTCCAGATGGCATTTTTAACAGTGATATTCACAACCATCAGATGGAGATTTAAAACAGAAGCTTAACTTCAGTTCTCAGATTTGTCCTTTGTTTGATTCTAACTCACCTTTGATGAAAGACAGCACCTGGGGAATGTAAATAAAAGGTCTGTATTTGGGAAGAACAAATGTTTGTGATGGATTTTTTTTTTTTACCTGTCAATGGAGGAAGGTACATGGTCTTTTGGTCTTTGGCTCTTATAGATTTAGTTTTAGATTCTCTTATCAGCTTGAAACATGCAACCCAATTTTAAGAGAAGCAATCTGTCCTTTAATATGAGCAGACCAGACAGAAGATACTGTGAGCAGGACTCAAATGTAGTAAAGATATATTCAGGAAAAAAGGATGTATCATTCCCATACTAATGAGTGAACCTTTGGACTCTATTAATTATTTGTGATTACTGAAATAGATCTATAAAATATATGGCATTCTCTGTGCTTGTGCTGGAACAAAAGAGGTATCTAGGATTTTTCCCCATCTTGGATTTTACTTGATGGAGAATGTCTTAACAATCTTGATTACAATGCGATTTCTGCATTTACAGAGGGAAAAGTAGAAAACAGTAAGTGTGCACTCAACCTTTCAGCGGGTCCTCATGCTGCCAGCAATGCAAAGGCAGCAGTGAGGGTGAGTGAGCCTAAGGGAAAAAAGACAGCCAGATAGTCAGGGTATATTTAGTGTCTATCTGTTGTATATTGACTATTTTGGAACACCTCCTAGAAGACTAGCAGAAGCGAGAGATAAATTATTGCTGTTTAATTTAGCCTCTTTTCAGTGTCAAAACCTAAATAAGTTTTGACATTGACAAAGGATTAAATTCAGCAAGGATATTTTTAGTAGTCTTTTTGTGTTTATCTGGAAAAGCAAGATCTTAAAAACCTGGACTGAATTTTAACCCTTGCTAGGGGTTTTGGAAGTTTTTTCATCATCTGAAGAGTTGGAGTTTCAAACTAAGGCTCCAGTCTGACATGTGAAATGAACTGTTCCTCTAGTTTTGCACCTGCCATTCATTCATGACTCCCTTGTGATTCTCTGTCTGTGGAAACCTATGAGCAAACTGGTCCCAGAGATAAAGATTCAGCTTGAAAATCAAAGCCAAGTTTGCTTTTTAAAGAAAAAAAGAAATCTTCTAAAGGACATGATTTAGCAATATTACCAGATGTCTAAATCCCAGTGACTTCAAATTAAGCACATCATTAAATTCCTTGCCTATCTGGTGAGCTCTGAAATATGTCCACTGGAACTGCCCACAGTTAACTTTAGTCAACTTTTTCATATCCACAAGAGAAAAAAAAGAAGAACTAAATATTTTTCTTTTCCATTGTGATTTGCTCATTGGAATTGCTGAAACCAGTTACAAAAAAAAAAAAAAAAAAAAAAAAAAACAACCCCAAACCAAACCAACCAACCAATAAACCAACCTACTTTTTTTTATCTATAGACTATATTACAATATGTAAAGAAAGTGAATTTAAACAAACCAATCTTCCAATTTTACAATCATCTGTTGTCTGTGTTTACATTGAAGTAAATTGAACAATCATAAATATCGAGCAAAGAGGGTCATTTTATACCAGGGCTTTTTTTGTTAAACAAAAAGGCTATTTAATGCATTCAAATCAAGACTCAAGTTTCTCTTACCTATTGTGTAGCACTTATAGGCTTAAACAATTGTTTGCTCATGTAGACCCCCTCTCCCACACCACGAATCAAGCACTAAACTCACCCTGTCTTTTATATCCAGGATGTGCAGGTCTGTGAGCAGTAACACTACCCTCAGGATTTTTCCCCTGTTTTTCATGCATCATGCTTCAATCTCATGCAGTTTTCAGGTCCGGAAACAAAGGCGTATTCCAGTTGATTGGCTCTTCTCAGCAGAAGGTACCATTGCTGCCAGGAGCCAGTGAAAGCTATTGTAGATGATTTAATGGGACCTGGGGATAATTCACTCTGCCTAAAAAGACACAAGCTAATTTTGAAAGAAATCCTCTTGCTGTCATCTGCTATAACACATTCAATTTAGATAAATCCTTGAACTGGGATTCCTTATGCATAATATATACTGTTAAACAAATAGAAGCACAACCACGACATTAAGAGTGTCCAAATGATGGCTTAGGTTTAGCACCCTGGCTGTCCAATTTCTTGTCTAAACTATTACAAACAAAGGCAGAATCAGAAGATTAAAAATTTTCAAGTGACTGCTGAAGTTCAAAGAGTGCTTGTATTTTAATAACAAGTACTGTACATATTTCATGGAAGTGTTAGCCAGCTGATCTATATGTTAATTAGACTGCCATTTGAAAAGGAAAATTATTCAAGTGCTTTCATCTCATTTCCAGCACAAGCAGCCATGCTGAGTACATTAGGAGGCATCATTCCTGCATATTCTGGAGTCAGCTAAGCCCCTTTTTAGGCATTAGAGGAAGAAGAAAGAAACAGAGCTGATGATAGTCAATTTTATGGCAGAATGATTTTTGAACAGAGAGCAATCCATTCAGGAAAAAAAAAAAAATCTAAATTCTCCATAGGGAAAAAAAAATTGAAAGAAAATCCTTAGGATTTTCTGTTGAAAAATTGTGATTATTGTTTCCATTTCTATTATCGACCTAAAAAAAAAAAAAAAAAGGAAAAAAGAAAACAAGATTGTCAAAGACCCTTCATGTGAGGAATTAGGGAACTGGAAGTAGGCTTGGTACAGTGGGGATGCTGAGAACTGGAGAGGCAGAGAAAGCAGGTGACCAGCATCTGGCTCTGGCTCCCTGCCTGGAAGATTCTCATTGGAGTCACTTTCTGCCTTCTGGCAGAGAATTAAATTGACAAGCGGTCAGGAGGTGAAATTGACAGGAGTGTTCAGTTGGCAGGAAGTTGACAAGCTACAAAAATGTCCATTTTCCCTGTCCAAAAAAAATTTCTTAAACGCTTTTAGTTCGGGGGCGGCGGGGGAGAAAAAAACCTGAAATCATTTTAATTTCTTATTCCAAATACTGATATTTTCAGAGGACAGAAATTCATTTTCCTGGTCAGATTTGGAAGGAGGTCCTCAGGCTTCAGCACTGTTGCAGTGTCAGCCTGGAAAACAGTTATCAGAAATGGAGGGAAGAGCGGGAATTAAATGCAGCTGAGCATTGCCTCATCTTGCTCCCTCTTTGTCTGTGTATCCAAATAAAGAAACAGGCAATGGAGGAATCCTGTTCAAAAATGCTCTTCAGCTAAAAGTGTCCCACAAAGATCTTGGTAACAGCATGTTACATTTCAAAGGTACCATATGGCTCCTTGTGAATTCTGTTTGAGTTGGGGCTTGAAATCTTGAACTGCATATTTGCAACACTTTGTATCAAGAGTTCTGTATTATAATCCAAGATGAAGTGCACCTAATTTTGTCCTATAACATGAGTTTGTATTTTTTTTATTATTTTATTTTATTTTTCCAGCAAATGGGGTTAATAAAGATTCTGTCTATTCTTGATTAATCACATATAAGAACACCTTGGAGAATAAACACAGCAGCCTATGAGCTTGGCACTCAAATAGAAACACTCTGAAATATTACTTAAAAAAGAGGAGCTGATGTTGCTATGAAGCAGCAATATAAGAAGAATACTAGCAGCACTCCGTATGGAAGTCATAAAACATATTCACTTCTTTCTACACTGGATAGTTCAGAACAAAGTTGGAAATGAAGCTGTGTGCAATTGAATATTTCAAAATATTAGATACACATTGTCATTTTCCTCACTGTGTAAAGTTCTAGTTGGCAAAATATTTGACATTATTTCTCACATTCAGTTCTAGTTTTTTGCTAGGCGCTGACTGAACTTTTCAAAACATTTCTCTACTGATATCTTGAAATGTGTATTACCCAGCAATTTAGAATTACTGTAGGAGTGTATGATGGACTGACGACAGACTTTCTATGAAAATAAACCACCAGCTAATGTCCCCCTTTATAAGACATGTATATAGTCTTACAGAAATCAGTGAAGCTGAGATAATTTACATCAGGTAATGATGTAGCACCCTGAGATTACATTTACTCACATTGCTTTATACATATGTATATACAGAGAAAAGGAAAGATCGAGAGAAATTTTAATTTGCAACTTCTCTGTGACTTATTTGGATGTATTCCCCTAATCTGTTTGTTTCCCCAGTGGACAATTTCATCTCTTTAAGCTCTTTCTCCTCCTTGAAGTTATTGCCATTGAGTTTAAGCATTGTCTCCATAAGACTAGTTACATCATCATATTAATTCAACCTTAAGTATCTATGACCTCCCCGAAATTATGGTCTTCTTCACAGTCTAGTTAGGAATGCAAATGAAGATGAGAACATTACAAGATCCATCAGCTTATGTCTACAATTACACAATGGTCTGGTCTGCTTTCTGTACAAATGAAGTATCTGACCTTGCTTAGATTTCATATTGTTTTGTCACAGAAACAACTGCAGACCCACACTGAGGAATGCTGCAGTAAATGTTCAAAGCCGTCCTTCCCCATTCCCCGAGAGTGAAAAGTAATTTCCTACTGTATCAGAGTCAGGACATAACTTTTCTGGGGGCTGAATTTCAAACTGTTCTCAGAGGGTTGTACTTGTATTCCTTTTTTATATCGTTACATTCAAGGAACAGCAGGAAAAGGACAATTCCCTGAAACTTACCGAAAGGAAAATCACAAATATGTGGCTGTGATTAGGAGCAGATGTATATGAGACACCAGAGTGGTAGAGAGGGATCAGCCCAATAAACAGCAACCAGGCAACAGTAAAACTACTCTCTTCCCTGGTCAGATCAAAACCATGCTCTGTTTACAGTGCAAGGCTCTGATATGGAAAAGAGAAGATATGGATGATATGGAAAAGAAAACTGTCTTTTCATTTATTTGGGTGTTGGACTAGATGACCTTTAAAGATCCCTTCCAACCCAAAAGATTCTATGATTCTATGATTTATCTTTTGATTCTGTATCTGGCCTTCTTTTCCACTTTAGAAACTGTCCTAAGAAATGTGAAGATATTAACCCTGGGTATCAGAATGCATTCTATTCCATTTGATGCCAAACTGTGAAGACAAGATCAAGTACCGCATTTACACTTGCAAGAGCAGCTTTTTATAGCACTCATCTGCATGACAGGACTGCCTCCTGTCGGCAGGAGGCAGTTTCACCGGTTTCCCTTGTGAAACCACTCCACACATCAAATCTGTCACCGTTGTGTGCTCCAGTATAGCCAACATGACAAAAAATGTTTTTACTTTTGGAATCATCCCAATGCCACTGGGTAACTTGCTGATAAATGTTGTCTCATTTTTAATTTATTTTGCATTTGTTCCTTATACCACTTTAAAACCAATGACATAAGGCCAGTGGTTGCTAATGTTAGACAATCCAAGAGCAAATAAAATAAAAAGGGTTGCTTCACATGTATGACTTACAATATTTCTTCATCCTATGCTTGGTTCTTGAAAAATCTTAGAAAATGCCTAAAATGTCTTTGTACATTTGGATTTTGTCATTTACATTTTGGGCTCCTGGTGTTAAGTTTTAATCTTTGATCCAAGTTCTAAAATTATTTACTTTCTGGGGTTAGTATCATGCTGAAAACTCCTAGGTAACCTGTTAAGGTCTCCTTAAGTTCAGCAATAATCAGGCAGATAAGCAATAGCTGCAGAATCCCCGAAAGGTCTGCCAGCAGATTTTAGCCCTCCACTGGGAGGCAATCATTCTGTCATCATTTGAAGGGAATGACCTATCTACTTCTGGCAGGTGTTTCAGCTCCAGGAATGAAGTCTGGTTCTGAACTTGCTGCACATCCCCCATGTGATGGATGCCCTGGTAACCAGTGCCGTTAGTGCTCTGAGCTATCACATGCCTGCCAAGAGTCAACCTTTAAACAAGGGATCCAGGATGAAAATGCCTTTGTCTGTTCTAATTAGGATCAACACTTTTGCTTTCTTCATCAGAATCTGCTTGTTTCATTGTCTGGGGCTGACACCAACACATGTGCTGAAAAGGAAAGCAATTTGTTCAAGTTTCTTCATTACCTGATGCTTTCCACTTCACATGTATCACCTGAAAAAGAAAACGACAAATAAACTCTCCCAGTGTCATCTTGATCAAGTGAGCTAATGCCTTTCATTTAGAAGTAATGCTTTCCACGCCTTTCAAGCAGGTTGAATAGCCTGTTTTATCCTTTTTACCATCTGGACACTCTTCTCTGAACTCTGTTTCCTGATCAAGGGGGACATCAACAAGTTGTTAATAAACTCCTATATGCTGTTTTCAGGTATTTTCCAGCAGAGACTAGCTAGCCATTTGGCTCATTAGGAGAAACTGCCATTCCTCTGCAAGATGGTATCAGTTCTAAAACAAGACGCAGTAACAAACTATGCAAATACGCCTAATTCATTGCACTAGAAAGCAAGCTGGTTTGCCTTCTTGCCTGCACCTTGATGGTTGACATTTTCTTCATATGTGTTCCAATTTCTTGTGACTGTATGCAGATCTGCATTAGAAGGGATGAGGTGAGGATGACAGCAGAGAAGATAAATAATCTTAAACTTTTTGAATGGAGCTACTGATCTGATATGATTCATGATGACCAAGAGAACTATGCTTTGGGCACTGTCAATACGGTTCATGCGGATTGGGACACCGATGTAAATCCAACATAGACTGGCTATTCAGGACCACTTCCCTGGTCTCTAGGAATGGCTGTCTCCAGGAGATGGGGGTGTCCTCAGTCCTGTCTTCAGAGCATAGGGCATCTGTTTGAAAACAGCTGACTTTGCCCTTGACAACAGCCTGGATCTCACTCAGCTAGAATAAGCATGTCAGTGCAAAGGCAGAGGTGACTGCAGCTGGAGGGGGAATCCAGCAAGGAGAAATTAATTCTTCTGTGTTCTCTGTGCCCGCTGCACATGAGTCATCTCACCCAGACATTCAGTGGGATCTAAGTTTTAACCTTCCTTGCTTGTCAAGAACTATGACAAACAGCATATATCTTTTGAGCAACTCCTTTGTCCTTTGTTGCTCACAACTGATAGCAGGAGTGAGAAAATATATTTTCTGAAAAACAGAAGGAAAGAGCAATGAGGAGACCTAAAGCACTGATGATTCTCAGAGTGCAAGTGTTATTTACACTTACTTACTTTATCTGTTAATTTTTTTAAAGATATTTTTCGATTCCTTGTTGGTTCCAAGAAGCTCTAGTAACAAGAAATAGATGGGATGATTCTGCCTGCCTGGATTCAAGTACTAATGACTTTCATGATCAGGAACAAAGATGGATGAAGGCAGGCATTTGTTTCACAAACACAGACAATTCCTTTCTTAACAAGGTGGTTGACAGAAAGGGTATAACCTGCTCCTCCATTACAGAAGGATGCTGAAGCATGGAGAGCAATTTACTTCTGTGCAATGACATTCATTCTTTTCTTAATGGGCACCTTGGTGTTTCTGATTTCAAAAGGGAGTTTTCCACAGCAGTGGAAAGGCTATTTTCCTGGGTTTATGACTCAGATCAAATTCTGTGCTTTATCACTTCAGTATACCTAAGATGAAAATATTCATAAAATTTTAATTGTATTTTTATTGCAGTCCGTATGGGCACAGTCTTTTTTTTATGTGCAGACTCCGCTAGACAAAATTTCTTGGTGCTAAACTCCAAGATATATTTAATATATGTATACTTATGTGTGTCTGTACATACATATTTATATATATACACACAGACATTTGCACAGTGTTTGTGGCATTAAGTCTCTGTATGCATGCAAATATACAAAAAGGTGGGCTTGACTCTGCTTAAATGAGCCATGCATCAGTGTAACCAAGGAGGATTCAGTGAACTTCTTGCTAATTATGTTAGTATAAATGAGAGAAAAATAAAGGAACTCTTGAGCCATTAGAAGGTTGAAACGGATCCCAAAGACATGTCCCATGTTACCCATTCACTCAGTTGCCTTCAATTCAGCAGTACCACAGTTCTGTGGCTGTAGGATAACTATACACCATCAGTGCTACACTCTTTGATGAAATTTGAAATAATGCTCTTTGGTGGTTTAGCTGACAGCATTGGGAACAGCACGGTACTTAGGGTGGAACTGTGCATCACATTAATGATGACATAATTTAGTACAGAATTTGATTTAAAAAAAAAAAATATTCAGAGTTTAAAAAAAAAAACACCTCAAAACCCACAGCAAAACACCTTCCCCTTTGTAAAAATCTGAGTACCATGAGCTTATTTGCCCTACAGAATTCAATTTCAAGATTCGGTAACACCATCATGGCTATGAAACTCGGCAATAAAGGATAGCAACCTTTTCTCTTCAGTCTCCTTTTCTTGCCTTTCAGTAGTGGTTGTTTGCACCAACAATACCTGTGTTCCTTTCTTTCACTTCAGGAGATTTATTCATCTTGAGGACAATTGATGAAGAGGAATGTTTTAATATAACTGATTATGCAAGGTGATGGTTCTGCCTGGCCTTTTCAAAACATGGTAGATATTAATTGACTGTATAATTGGTAATTGCTCTGTTTAGAGTGATTGTATATAAGAATACATTTAGACTGGCAATTAGAAGAAGGAAACATGAAGAAGAAAATTGGAAGCAATTTGTTGAATAGGCCATGGGTATCTGGCAGAGCTTGAATGTATGTCTACCCCTGTTTAAATGAAGGGTTGCCCAGCTTCTGTCATTCAATTTAACATATTCAGTGAAGGAAAATAAAAAGGTCATTTTATTTCCCTAATTCCAGGTAATGCAGTACCTCACATTTTTAAAGGCTTCTTTGAATCAGGACCTAATTTATTAAACTGTAAAGTCCTGGCATATCTGTACATTAGGATCATCAGAGGCAAGACAGCAAACCAATTTTCAGCTGGAAATTCATGAGTTTCAGAGATTCCATGATGTAACTTTCTAGACTAATTGGTCTGAGAGGTAAGTGATCAGGGTTAGATGTTTTCAGTAAAAGCTTGGGAGTTTCTTCCTACCCTTTAACTTTAGATAGCATGTTCCCCCACCCCATGTTGTCTATGTTGTCTTTGCACTTGAACACTATATATTTTGGAGTATTTATTTGGGTTTTTTTCCCACCTATCTGTTCATCCAATAAATATTATTTATATAAAATTTGCAACAATAGTCATCTTCTATGAACATAACCAAATAATTGCATGGAATCAGAGCCTCTGTTTTAAGAGTTAATGGGAAAGTTGTAGTACATTTCCTCTGACCCAAGATCATACACTAGCATAACATACATTTTAAATTTTGAAGTTACATATTGGACTAAATATTTGAATATTTGGATACATATTTGAATAAAAATACTAATAGAAAAGCTCCGATATGAAATTGGAATATTTATTGTAATGAAGATAACATTCACATTTGTAATATTCATGAGGCTATACTGAATATAAAGGAGTGTCACAAAATTGATGGAGTAAGCATGTCAACTGGACTAGTCCAGGTGTGTCAGTCAGAATTATAACATGTGACTGTTAAGTATCCATCTTGCCTACTGCATCAATGTTGTTGCTAGTACTGATGATGCTTCATCTCTCAGCTGTGTTCCTTTTACTGTCACTAACAGACCCCCCTCCTTGTGTCAGTGGGTGGACCTGATGTGGTTAAAGCCAGACTTGAGCTAGTCATTGCCTTCTCAATAAGATCCAGCCGCCAGAGTAGGCTGACCAAGATCCTGGGGTAATTTGTCAAAAATTAACATGGTGACAGTAATTCCAGACAGCTTTTCCTAAATGCTATTAACAAAGGCAGTGTCATATTCTGAAAACAACTTCTACTGGGGTAATTAATTAGTGCTGGCAAGGCTCCTTCTCTTCTGGTTAGGTTGAAGTACTGCTTGGTAGCTCCAGAAGGACCGTAAAAAATGGTTTATACTTAGAAAGGAAAGTGATATTTCAAGACAAGACAGAGTTACAGAAAATGCCCACTAGGTATGGGATAAGGAGGAATATGCTCCTTGGGCAGATATGCAGCCAGTAGTTATTGCTGCACTGACATAAATATGTGGTGCTTCTTGGGATTTACCTTATTTGAACTTAATTTTGCAGAATGTTTCCTCTCCATACCCTGTTTTTTTATCCTCATTTACTGGCCCCATATTGACTTACATCTCAAAGAAAATAAAAGAGAATGAAGAGGAAGAAAATTCCAAACAATTTGCTCAGAACAAAGAGCGGGAAATATTGTAGTAAAAGATATGGCCAGAAGATATGGCCAAGTATGCAGGTGAGGCACCAGCAGTACCTTATCAAATTCAAACCCGGTTTCACCAGCAAACAGGGCAATGAGAAAAGCGGTAGCTCTTCCCCTCTCTCCCACCCTGTTAATTGCAGCACAGAGTGATGCTGGTGTTGGGTCACACGACTAGAAGTGGGTGTACAGCTGTCCTTGTCCACACTGGCTAGGACTGGACTCCTACACTGGATCTGCCAAGGCTGTTCTCTGGTTCTGAGGCCAGTTGGCATGCAATGTCTTCCACTAATGCTATAAATTATCTTAGTCTCCAAAACCACATGGCCACATTCAAATTGTAGTCAGCGAATGATTCCTGGCCCGTCTTAAGTCCCAAACCATGCCCAACAGTTTTGGGGAGACTGCTAGCTGGCACAATTCAACACCGTCACAGGATGCATTTTAATAGTATGAACAATTATATTTCCTTATCTAGAAACACTCCTTGGCACTGTTTGATGCACTAATTTTACCAGCACTGGTATTGGTGTCCAGAGCCAGTGTATATAAAACACTATTTCCATACTGAATTAATTGGATTAAAGTGCTACCAGCAGTGTAGCCATCAAACTTGTTTTTATTGAGATAAATTTCTTTCTTTCTGCTTTTCTTGAAAGCTCAGACCTCTTTTGATGTAAATAAAGTGGACCACAAATTTACTTGCCTTTACGAGGGAAAAATACTCAGGCAATGTGAGAAAGAGCTGCAGAATCTGCAAACCTCATTGTCAGTGAGAAATGGGCAATGACTTTCTTGTAGTTCCTTTTAAAATCTTAGCATTAGTGAAATGTTTGGAATAGGAACTGCATTTGTCTCTGCACTATACAGAATGAAAAACATTGTCATGATACAGTGATGCACATCACCTCAAACAATATGACGAGTAAAAATATACGATTGCTAACATTAACACATCTACTATAGCGAATGTGACAATAATTTTTTAAGTAAATCCTCACTTCTAATGGCTTTACATAGCTGGCTTTCACCGAGATTTCTTTAATTTTCAGTGACATAGTGAAGTTAGTGTTTGTCAATAAGTTATACCTGTCTGTTTTACAAGCTTTAAAATACAGCAAGAAATCTACTGCCTAGAGTTGGTAATTGTGCTCTCACGCACAAACTCCTCCCACACCTATACCCGTATGGCTAGTCAGTGAAAGAGTATCAGGGTACCTTCCCTTGTGTGGTAACTGCAATGCCTGATGAAGTTTGACCCAGGCCAAATTGCATTCTCAGGATACAGTTCTGGAAGGTACTACAGGCCAGGTACTGTTCCCAGTAGGCAGCTTGTGTGTGGGCACTGTGTTTTGAAGTCTAAAAGTTCAACATGAAAATAGGATGTTCTGTGCTGACAGATTTCAGTGCCAGTGTATGGTTTGAATCTATTTAATTTATTCATATAGATATAACCTGTGCATTCAAATAGCAAAAGTGCAGGTAATATCGCATATATATATTATCTAGAAAGAGCAATTAATCTTAGACAGGGAACACTCACTCTTAATTTATTGGAAATAAACATTTTTGCAGTGCTGTGATGATCTAATGTTTGTCCTGAGTGTAGGCACCTCATCAGGCTGCTGTAATTAAGACTGGCATCGTTAGCTAATAGCACATTAGGAGACAATATGGCTAGCACAACATAATGCTTCTAGTTCCACCAGACTATCAGCTAACTAAGCAGAACAGGAGCATTTTTAGCATGAATTTAGAATTAGAGCTGAACCCACGTGTGGCATACAACATTTTATCCATTTTGCCACTGACATGGACGTAGGGGACACATTCTTCAGACCGTGAAAAAAGGAGGTAATTTCTTCTTCAAAATATTTACAAAATAAAAGGAAGGAATAATAACAACAATGAAATAATCCATTGGGCCAGATATAACCATAAGCCCAGGAGGCAGAATTTGCTGCAATACTAATGGGTATTCAACACGTAATAAATGGACAACTGTTTAAGGTGGTGCTATAACCATGTACAATGGTACATGCAAAGCCAGTGACTGAGGGGCCCAGATGGGACACAAGGAGTTTGAGCTAGCCATCTGGGAGATGGAGGAGATGTATAATTGTCAACACAACTTTTCATTCTGTTGGCCCTGAGCTGTCCAGAAAAGCAAGAGATATGGGAAATAAGAGCACTTTGATTCCACAAGTGCTCTGCTGGACTCTTGTCTATAGTTGTCTATGCAAACCCATGCACATCTCAGGAAATCAGCTCATCCATCTCAAAAGCATGACTTACGCTTCCTTAATAATACCCTTGCATCTGCATAGATCAAGCAAGGTTCCCTAAAAAAATGGAATGAGGTAGCATTTTGTAAGCAAGGTGACCACAGAACTTTGTCTGAATGATTTAGAAAATGGTCCTGAAAGGGGTATTTAGGGAGACGTGACAGACCTAAGCACACTGCAATTGTTCATATTTATATTGGCTTTGGATGCAGCAACTACTTAGCTGTGAGAGGGATGATGAAGAGATTTGCATGGATAAAGCACTGCACAATACAATGAAGATAGGAGATTTACACACTGGAACACTAGATAAGCTTAAGCCATAGAGATTGAATCACTAGTGGCATTTTTCCACAGACTTAGAAAGCTTTGAGCATGGATATTTTTTTCCCACTTAAATATTACAAAAATAAGCATATAAAATAACTAGGACAGGCTGGAAACAAACAAACAGAGGATCATGGTTTCCAGGTTTGTAGGGTTTAAAACACACCTGCCCATACGGAGGTATTTGTAGACCTCAATTAGGAAAACAGATATAGGTCCATGTATGAACATATGTGGGACTAACTGTAAGCAAAATTAGAATCTGGTTGAAAACTGTCTGAGAACTTGGCTTTGAAGATATTTGGGCACTGATTATGCATTTCACATTATTCTTAGTTCTCCAATATAATAAGCTATTCCTGCTAATCCATAGATAGATGTTATGTGGAGTGTGAAAGATATCGACCTTTCCTTTTGTTACAAACCTGAAGTTTATCCAATATTCAAAATCCCTGTGGTAAACTTGGACCAAGTTCTAAATAAACACAGGCTTTGCTTAGGAGCTATGCGGATCTCAGATGATTCATAGGATTCACTTCTGAAAACAGGGAAAATTTATCTTGTGTTCAGAGGCTGGTTCTACCTTATTTTTTTACCAGTATTATTGTCTTTCAGCCGTGCAATACTGAAACAGAGAACAAGCTGACACAAAAGACCTTCATGTTCTATATCCACTGGTGATGAGGTTTTTAATGAACCTCAAGCAATGTGGGGTTACACTGACCATTGGTTGTCTGGGAACTGTCATCCATATTTTCTATTATAGAAATTTTAGGCAACGACCAATTTAAATGGCTCACCCAAGTACGCTGCTGAACTGAGAATGGAAGTCAGTTTTCTTGAACCAGTGTCATGATCAGATAATTCTTCTTCCTTTCTATAAAGGACAAAGTGTATAGTTTCTTTTCATCAACAACAACAACAAAGTGAGAAAGAGCCAACTAAAAGCTTGTTAATAGTTATCCATGTATATGGTTCTCTATTTAAATAACTAAACATAAAAGAAACTCCATGTAGCTCATCTTTCATTACAGAATTTCAGTAAAAATGACATTTTAAATGATGATGATAAAACATTTCCATGTGCTATTTAGTCATTAAATAATGATTATAGAGTAGAATCAAGGTAGCCAATTACACTAAGATAGGATGTCGTGGTTGGGGCAGTAATGGTTTCCTTAGCACATGTGATTATCTTGTAGCTTGCAAATTTCCCTTTGGAAATCTGACTGTGACCTGGAGATTTTGGACCATAAAGAATTTTTTGCACCAAATACAGAGAATGTTTATTTGTTTGGCATTTCTTATCAGCCAATATTCTGAAACATGGTTCCAGAGTGTTGAATTCGTACACGTACACACACACTATCATGATATCTGGCACCCATTATCCAGTGTCACCAACTACTCTGGGCTATTCCATGCCCTGTTTTTCAGAAGGCAGATACAAGCCAGGAAAATACTGTTTATGTTTGCCAGAGAACTGGAAGTCTCATCAACGAGTTGTCATCAAGGAGAATTTAGCACATGATTCAGTTGAGTGATTTCATCCTCACTAATAAGTAATAACTGCCTGCTTGTTTTATCTTCTTGCTACAGGATGAAATAAATTATGTATGTAGGATGTTTAAAGACATCTATTGTGATTTTTTGAGCAGGTTTCCTCATCAGTTTAGCGGTATGGACTAGCTTCTTCACAGTGCTTTTAATAAATATATCTCAAAGTAGTCACCATCGATTATCCCATTTCATAAATTGGGATGTTGAGGCACAGAGTGATTGAAGCATTTGTCCAGGAAGCCTGGGACAGAGCCAAGAAGGGAATCCAGGTCTTATTTTATCAAGGACAATTAGTCAGTAATAATTCCATGTAAAAAAACATATAGGCCATATCAATGATCACTGAAAGCATTTACCTTCAATAACATTACAATGAATCTATTCCTTACGATTAACCAGGAAATGTCAAAACAATTTTCAAACATTAATACATCATCTTGCTTTGTTTTTAGGGACCTCATCAAAGGCTGGCTGAACTTAGCACAGAACTCTGCTGATTTCAGAGTGATTTTGATTCACCACCAGTTCTTATTGATAGCTTTTAAGTTTTACTTTTTATGCTCCTTATTTGCAAATCTCTCCGTTGCCACGATGTACATGAGGGTGATCTGCATGGATCTTTGGATAAACTGCTGCTTGTCATCACACATCAGGGAATCTCTCTGGGGTGTTCTTAGGTGGTGATTAAGGAGAACTTTGATTTACAGCCGAGAACCACAAGGAGTCTTTAATATAACAGGGAAGTTAATAAACATCAAAAGAAAGAGTCCATGAGGGAGAATGGTGTCTGGGCATACCTCACATGCTGCCTTCTCATCAACTGGTTTTAACACACAGATTTTAGCGCAAGTTCCTTAAAGAGAAAGACATCTTCACATCATAACTCTCCTCTCACTGCAAACCACCTTCTGCTATCTATACTGTAATAAGAGAGTGATAAACTCACCTGAAAAATGATCTCCTCATCCATCTTAATCATTGAGCAATGCCACTTTTGGGAAAATGCAGAATTTCTGCTTCAGAATACAGCAGATATAACTATGCACACTGTGCTGAGCTAAGACTTGGTATGAACATTATAATCTGCTTCTGAATCTCTGGTTAGGCAGGTGATTGTGGTTGCATGCAAAACAAGCAAGATGATATTCATCTTGCCAACAGAGGAGGAGGCAGTGGTTCTGACTTTGCCTTTTGTTTCTCAAACTGGGATGGAATATGCTGTTAAGTGAGCCATGTGTGCTATGATTTTATCTACTGATACAAAGATACTGGGTGCAGGTCCTTGCAGCATCAGTAAGCTATCTTCTCCATCCCATCACCACTGTCTTGCCAGTCCTTCTTTTAGTAACTCTATAAATATGCAAATATTTTCTTAAATATGGACCGATTTTTTTAATGAACAGCTTCATTGCTGATAAAATGCAAAACTACAATGTGACAAAATGGTTTTGATGAAGCTATAATGCCTCAATTGCAATGAAGGCTAGATGCCAGGATGCCAGGTGAAGGATGTGGAAGAGCTTAAAGACATTTTTATGAAGGGATTCAGGATGAAAATCTGGGAGCATCTTGATTGTCTGGAGGATCAATTATCATATTGATAAATATGTTTTAAAAACTAAAAGTAAAAAAACACCAAACACAAAAAACAGGCTATAAAGTATAAGAAGTATTTCAATCCATCTAAGGAATGAACTTCTGAACTAGCTTTCTATTAATAGTTTGGATAAAAAAACTTATGACATAATTTTCATGACCAGTAAGTTTGACCATCTAAAAATTAGGTAATTAGTCTGTGCTAAATTTCTAGGTACATCCAGTCATTTCAATCTCTATTTAAATTTTCCAGTCAATGAGGAAAAGAAGAGCATTTAGAAGGTATTTCAACCTGTTCTGGCTTAGAATATGCTTTTGGAAACTTATCGTTAGATAGCAGGATTTATTTAAGTTTAAATAAGAATGTAACTTATGCTGTTAATGGGGGTGCATGATTTGGATGCATATTCCTCTGATGGCAGAGGAATAATCTCATTGACCTAAGAGGTCCTTTCCTGTCCTATGATCCATTCTTCCTTTGAAGCTGCAGTGTAAGCGAAGTTTTCTGCTTTATTCATCAGAACCAGAAACACTCACTGATATACAGCATGCCCTACTGAAGAAAGATGAATGGAAATAAAATATATTTAAGAGGAATTGACATTTACACAGAGGTAACCCAGGGCTCCTTGGGGATTTTTGATGTTTGATTTCCGTTGTTAATATTAATTCCTTGGCGAGCCTTGAAAATCTTAACCTTATCTTGTTTCTATTAGATCTTCTTCACGATCACTGATCTCCAGAAATAGCTTTGATTATTCTGTAGACCAGTTTAGTGATGGGATCAATAGCCTCCCATAGAGTCTCCACTCCTGCTTTCTTTCAATCTTTCTGAAAAATCATAATTTTAACACTTTGACAGGGAATGAAAATGTTCAACAGGAAATTTCTTGCCAAGGCCCAGCACCATTCCCCGAAAGTTAATAATCATAAACATTAAGTTCCAGAATCTTTTGGGTGATATAAACTGTAGTAACAGAGGGATTAGTTCCAACTTTCCAGTAAGTCTAAGTCTCATCATCCCTTGATTGAGAAGCACAAGTGTAGCAGTCACTGAAATGTCTTCCCTCGTGCGTCCCACTTGTTGAGGTAAAGTTAAGGTCAGAGCTGCCAATATATTATTCAGAAAGAGTAGAGGATGGTGACAAGTCTACAGGTGTTTCATATGTTCTTAAGTCACTCATGTCTTGAAGAAGGGAAAGACATCAAAATGTGGTAAACAGCTTGCCTTTCTGTCTAAGATATAACAGGCCAGGTTATCAGATGGTGCCAATTCGTTTAGCTTCATTGACATCACTGGAGTTACACTGGCTGAAGGTCTGGCCATTAATACTAAGGTTAGCTGTGCCACTTGGCAGTAGCTTGTTTTGGGTTTAATACAGAGTTCTTCAAGGAGCTTTCAGGAGGACTGAAGATGCAGTACACACCTGACATCTGGATCCAGAGGGCTAACGAGGCAGAGAAGATACTGACTGCTAGGACACACTGGAGGAGAGAGTGACAGGACAACTGTGGTCCAGAGATGCAGATGGGAGTCCAGTCTCTGGAGCAAAAGATCCATCAATGAACTGACAAGCAGACAGAAATGAGGCTATTCTGTACGGAGAAAAGATCAAGAGGACCTTAAAGGGCAGAGATTGAAATGTTGTGAGGATTGAAGGGAACTGTAAAAATCCAGAGTCAATGAGAAAAAAGGATGCAAACTGGTAAAAAAAAAAAAAAAAAAAAAACAGAACAAAACCACAATAAATAAATAAATAAAAAACCAAAAAGCAAGCTGAAGGTTTGCTCAGTCAGGGTCTTAGACTGTAAAGCGTCTGAGGCAAAGCCCACACTTCTTGCGATTCCCTATCTATAAAAAGCCCCAAAGTAATTAATGGAGTCCAATTCGAGCTGAAGTACCTAATTTTGTAATCATGTCTAAGAATGCAGGATTATAATGGTTCTTATTCACCGCTTTTGGAAATTTCTGGCTTATATTTCAGGGTCTTTCTATGTGTGTGAGGAAGTATATATAAGGTCAGGAAAAAAAGAGGAGAGGAATATTATTGATTGATAAGAACTTGTTTCCCTGTGGTTTTTGGAAAATATCATGATGTGTCATCCTCCATGTTATCAGAAAATTATAATGCTTTGAAGAGTAGAGCAAGAACAAGGGAGATGTCAGTTTTTTGCTGCTGTGATTTCCCATGGAAATAATAGTTCCTGGCTACTATGAACAGGAGTGACACAGCATGCAACATTACAAGCTGTGAGTAACATACTATATGACAACTTTGTGCTAGATAAAATTAACAGTGACTGACAGTCAACACCCTTGATGTGCTACCACTGAAGAGTAAAGGTGTGAGTAATACCAATGGTACCAAAGCCCTGGTGATCCATGCACAGCTATGAGTGAGAAGTGGGACCATCCATGACAAGTTGGGTGGGATATACTAGTTTGGAGACATTGGTCAACATTTTTAGTAAGTCATTTGAGGAAGAGTTCAGTAACTGTAGAAGATAAAGAGAAACTCTAGTCTGTCATTCATACTATCATAAAGCCAGTCTGCATGTACTCTGCTAAAAGAACATGCTTCCTTCTTCATAAGCCAATGTCTGAGGGTCACCTCAGTACCAGTTGTTTGTCATAAGGCAGAGTTTTCCAGTCTTGTTAAAAAAAAAACAAACAAAAAAACCCCTTTTATCTGCATGAACAGTGAAAGTTCTTGAAGGGATTTCCTCAGCTCCCTAGACCAGACACTCAATATTACCACACTCCATATGAAGAAAAGAAAAAGGAAGTGGATTCAGCCATCTGAAACTCTATGAGCTTGTGTCAAAGCAGGACTCTTTAAGAATGGATGAATTGCATTTTTACTCTATAGCAGCAGATTAATGAAGAGTGTAAGCCAATTGGCACCCAGGAGAGTGTATGTCTGGAAAGCACTTCCTAAAGGAGCTGTGATAAAGCTAAAGGTTATTGCTCTGAAACAACAAAACCCTGCAGAACTGATGCAAAGCTTGTTGAGCTTTGGGATTCTTGCTGTCCTACAGAGACCTGGCTCTGGCAGGAAAGAGGCCCATATTTTTCAAAAGGGATTTCAGTGTTATTAAAAACAACTATTTGCTGTGAAATCTATGACCGTTGCAAACTCAAAGACCTTTGAGTATCTGGGCTGTAGTCCAGTATGATAAATAAAAAATGCTGATGACAAAAATGGATTTTAAAACACCAATATTGTGTTAATGGAGGTATTTCAATTCCGTTTCCTAATTGTATGCAATCCCATAGCTCACAGAGGAGACACAAGGTGAGAAATTTGGGTCCTGATATTTTATGCTACACAGTTTTTGTTACCTTTAAAACAAAATGCTAAAATGAAAAGAATGTTCTTCGAAATGAAATGAATGAGTTAAACTCAAGTGAGGATTAAAAAGAAAAAAAAAGCAGAAACAACTTGATTTCTGAATTGTATCCTAGGATAAACTACAGTATTAGGATAACCAAGCATTTTCCCAAACTTTTCTACGTATGGATAGGCTGGAAACACGTGTCCTCCTTCTCCTTGCACACAGAATGGAGGCAACCTCTGTCTCTCCTCTGGCCTGTTAAACAAGTGGAGGCACCTTTCCAAGTGTTCAGGAGTGTTTATTCAAGTGAAGAAATGAACTTAGTCAAGTAAGTTTGTGACTAGAACTGTGTAGAATCTTTACAAAAAAATGAGAAACCTGAGATTCTTTGAAAGTAAACCTTTTTAACAAAGCTCACTTAGAAAGAAAAAGAAGTGAAGAGCTTGATCAGTTGTTTGAGAATGTGAAATACTTCCTTTTCCTCATTTTTATTATTTTTTGTTTTATTAGAAATTCCCCAATCAGAATAATGCAATTGTTATTATTAAGATTTTCTATAGGGGGAAAAAAAAAGTAATGGCTGCACTTTATTTTTTTTCAGTCCTTTATTTTAATGGGCATTTCTTGATTCTCTATTCCAGTAAAAGAAAAAAAAAGACATAACACAAAATTCCTTGACAAATTAAAAATACTTTTGCTGTTCATCTCTATATATAATTCTGTCAAATTTACTTTGTGACAATACCCACATTTACCTGTACAGAAAAAATGGCAATAATAACCAAAGAGAATATTTCATACAATATTGGATATTTTCTACAATATATGGGGAAGATTAGATGTTCATAATGGTTGTCTTCGGTATTTAAATCCACATAATATATCACTCTGAATCAAAGAAGAACATAAAACTGCCCAATAAATTGCATCAGATTCAGTCTTTGTTCTGTTGTTCAATTTTCCCTGAAATCCAGTAAGAATATACAGATATAAAAAGCAAGGGAAGATTCACAGAAAAGTTAAGTCTTTATTTCCACTTCTTCACACTATTTCTACCCACTGATTGCCTTTCATGTCCTGCTGTTGTGCTTACCTTTTTCTTCCTCTGTCTGCATCCAGTTCTATAGCTGTCAGTTTTGCGTGTCACCAGCTAAAATCAAATTACAGTGTGTGAATATTCGCACCAAACATTTCATCAATTTTTTAAATAAGGGAAAAGTTTCTTGATTTTTTTTTAATTTTGTGTTATTTGACACCAAATATATCAGACAATTTTAGGGTTTTTTCATAAACAGCTCATTAACAAAGGAAAATTATATAAATTTTTTGCTGAGAATTATTCACTTAGGTCCACCCTCTCTCCAGTCTCTTAATTCCTTTGAATTCCTATGTCTGTGCACACCATTTCTGGGCCTTTCTTTCTGCCAAACCAGATTTATAGGCTATTTATAAGGTATGTATTGAGTGTCCTTATCACCATATGAAGTTTTGTATTTTGTTTTATAAAGTATGATGTTTTATTTTTTGTCCATATCAGCTAGCGGTCAGCTCTGTTTGTGCTGGTCAAAAGTAGGTCAATGGATTTGGTCTAGTTTTATGTCCAAACAAGTGAGGTCAGAATTTGGCCCAACTCATAAATATTTCCCTTATTCCAGGAACTTGAAAAAACAGAAGTAAAGCTGAAGTCATTGCTCATTTAAGTCAAAAGACTGGCTGAAATTTCAAAAAAATATCATCTGTATGACCTACAACTAGTATGTAGATAAAAAAGAAAAAGAGCTGTGCGAGTTTAGATTATGTAGTTCTGCAAGCAGCTAAGCTGAGGTGCATGCACAGCCAGATCAGAAATTGAGCCAGAGATAAGGGATTGCGATCCCTAATTTGAGAGTGTTAATCCAGAAGGGATACCTGGGGATCGTCTATTGCAGTCCAGCAGCACTTGTTCCATCAAACATGCATCAAAATGAAGAGATGTTGCTTCTGGCACTGTTTGTGTCATTCAGCCCCTCTATAACTTAGCGGTGGTTCATCAAACCCAAAATATGAGAGCTCATGTTCAGTACCTTCTTTTAATTAAAGAGAATCAGACCTGTAATTCTTGTTCCTCTAAAGAATACCCTAATCAGAAAGCAAGTTGCAGAATCCATTATATGGAAAGAGGGAAACCACGTTGTCTCCAGGTGAAACTAGGTGACAGCAAATCCAAAAAAGTAGGAATCATTAGGATGGAATGAAGTACCACTGTCTACATCTGATCTAACTAGATTCCCATTACAACTGGAAAAGATCTGGTAAGAAAAGTCAAAATCATGTTTCCCTTCTTCTGAATGAGAGAGGGGAAAAGTGCTCTGATCGCTGTGGTTCTTTGATGCTCCCTTATAAATTGTGTCCTCTGATCTCATGACATTTCCTACAGTGTCCTTCCTTTGGTAAAGTGATTAAAGGGCATATTCCTTCTGTCCTCTAAAGAGGAGCAGGACCTAACCTGATGTTTAGTTCACTGTCAAGAAAATATATATGTGTTTGAGGCAGGTAGAGAAATTAATCAAACTTAAGTCTCATACGTTCTCAGTAAGTGCTCAATCATAAGGTGACTATAAAAAACAGCTGGGAGAAGCTCCTTTTTGGGGCTGGTGTAAAAAGTCTGGAGCCTGTTCATATGGATCCACCAAGGTTTTACAAAGATGAAGCTGTATAATAACCTTGACTACGACAAACAAGACCAGATAGCTGAGAACAGTCAGTTCACTGCTTTGAATAGAGCCAGGTGTTTTCCTGTTCAGCATGAAGTACTTTAGGTCAGTCTTCAGAGACTATGAGCCTCCTTTGTCAAATATTTAAGTGGACTCTGACATTGCCACCCTACATAGGGCATTCTGTATGTCTGGCCACAAGGACAGAGCCCATAGGCACAGACGGATGTGTGATGAACATATCGCATATAAGGGATAAGGCCTTTGATGACATTCTGCTACTAGAATAATACTACTTTAATAAGCCTAGCATGCATTGCTCAGTTGTTGAGTCATGCTACTGCTTCTCATAACTTTGGAAATACCTGAGGCATCTTGTCAGCAGATTGTAACTGAGATCCATGCCCATTGTCTGGCCATGAGGGTCTGGAGAAGGACAGAATCCATTGAATTGCACAGGAAAATTGAGTTATAAGGCCACTTGTAAGATGCCTGATATTTAATATAGAATCTATGTTCTAGTGTAATTGTGTTGAATGCCAACTCCTTCTGCCAACAGGAACCTAATTTTTAAGACAGGAACATCTAAGATGAAGACATCTAAGCAGCTGCTCAGGATCTTGTCTCAAACTGTAAAAGGGAGAGTCCTGGACCTTGTGCAGCTGCTGTCTACTGTTTGTGCATCAAAACACTACAGACTGAATAAATGGATGACATTGAGTTTAATTCTGAGCTGCAGAGATACAAGGTTAAATTGAAAATGTTCTTTATTCAAATGAAAATAACATTAAATTTCTACTTTCTAGTATATCTGGGGAAAAGTTTACTTTTTTTAGTTTTTATTTATGTATTTACTATATTGTACTGGGCACGTGTGTATAGATTCTTCAATGTATTTATTCTAAACAGCAAAATAACATTTAAAAATAGAAATGAATGGGAGAAAAATGAAAAAAAAAAAAAGAGAAATCTCCCCTTTTCTTGAAATATTTTGAGTAAAGATCTTTTGTCTAAACTCCACTTTTGTATGAAAGCCATTATAAAATGTTGACCTATGGTATTCATTAAGCTTTTTCCCATAGCACTTGAAAGTACTGTTTCTGAAAAATAACATCCATCTGTTGATACCACATGCCAATCACAGTTATCCTTTAAATATATTTTCCAAGGGGAATATTTTGAGAAAATATGTCTGACGATGACTAATTGACTTTTACACAACAGCTAGGTATTAGGAGAGTTTAAATTGAAGGTATTATCTGGGTTTACTGCCCTTGTCATTTTTATCCCCCTTTAAAACTAAATTTTATTTATGAAGTAGAATTAATTCAATGAGGGATCAATTTGGTACATACTAGCTCCCCACAGTCATTTTACTCAATTAACACTTTGGTTTAAAGGTTATACATGTGCTTGTGTGAATTAGTGGCTTTTCCTCTGCACCGTGCATTGTACTGCAAAGTGGAGGCTTGAGAGATTAAGGCCAAAACTGCTGAGTACTTTTGAGTGAATGGTATGACACACTGAAAACTCAGCTTTCAGAGTATTTAGTATTTGCAGAACTGATTTAGTCGTAATGGATAACATGAAGTCTGCACATGGAATTTTTCTATAGGAAAAGATAGTCTGGGCTAACAAACATAAAAATTAATTTGATTTGATCTTTAATTAATGAATTAAATATTTCAAATACAAACACATTAATAGAAAAGCTCTTTAATATCTGTAGTCTCACAAGACCTTCCTACTCCCCCCAAAATATCATAGACATCTGCTTGCTAACCCATTGTTTCAGCTACTGATTCTTTGACAGAACCACTTTGTAGCTCATGCTAACTCCCTGTAACTGCTTCCCTCACATATTTGGGACTGCCTGGATTTACTCTTACTGTTTAAAGTTATGATACATCCACAAAGGATTACCTCTGGATGTGAAGAGTCTTCACATGAATATCCCTCATCTCAGGGTTTTAAAGTCTCTGAGATGGTTATTTAAATAAACACAAGCATAACAGCTCATCCTCTAGAAAGGCGATAATCAAGCAAGCTTACTCATCTGGGATTAATAAAAACTTTTCATCTTTTCTATGTCATACATTATTTTAGGGATAGCTCAAGGTATTTCTAGGTTACAGATGGGCAGGAAATGCCTTAGAAATATATAGTGTCTGAAAGCTTTTTCTTCCAAATCAGATGAAAAGTCACATCTTTCAAAGTCCGTCATAGAAAAAAGTTGTGAAGACAGGTGCAAAGTCCATTCCGAAAAAAACCAACAAGGCAACTGTTAGATTCAAATGCAAAGGACGAGGAATTAAAGCTCTCATCTCCCTCTTGCTTACCACAAGGCCAGAGAAAACAGAGACCTGACAGACTATATCAATGAAGTCATTAATTTTAGATGAAAGATTACTTTGGAAAACGTTCAGGCGGCAGAACTAACATTCAAATCACTGCTCAGCACTAGGCAGAGTGAGGAAATGAATTTGAGTCTCTCACATCCTAATGAAGTAGCCCTGCTACTCTACTATATGCATGCTTTCTTGCTTAATTTCATCTACAGATAAGTAACTTCAGTTCCTAATGAAGTGTCCTGTTCATTTTTTAAAATGTTAAATAAACAGTTATTTGCAAATGAAAAAACACACAAGAGCCCCTCAAAACAGTTCTTGGCCTTAGCTTAGAACCATGTCAAAGTACACAGGACATTCCATTGAGATGTTCATGGCTCAGTTTCTTGGCATGACTGATTCAGATCCTGACTAGCTCAATTACAACAATATCGAAGCAATCTCCACAGCATTTTTTTTTTAAACTGCAATCATCATTTTGTCAGCATGTCTTCTTAATCAAGTAAAAGCATTCTAATTATTCCTGATGCTCTGCTCTTTCACAGTGGTTTTAAATAAAGAGAATTCTGGTATGTTCTGTTGTGATCTACTACTGTATTGCATCAGGGTAAAGAGCAGCTCTGTTTGTATATGTATATGTACATATGCAATTTTCTTCTTGTCTTCTATTTTACTGTGATGAAATGGACTTCAAGGATGTAATTTGGACTGTGTGTCTATTATTCCAGAGTTCCCTAATTTTCTTAATACTTACTCAAGTGAGTTTTAAGCTTGTCTACACAGAGACTTTCAATAAAATTAGTCTGAATTAAAGGTGTTATTTGAAAATGGATTGCTTAAGCATATGAAATTACTATGTGATTACTATGAATGGAATGGAACCAACCTTAACTGAATTTCCCTCCTTCACTTCCAAAGCAAATAAAAACCAAAACAAATGTATCAAATTAGTTTCATAAGGGATTTAAACCAGGATAACTCCTTAGAAGACAGATGTGTGCCATGACCTGTCTGGGCCTGCAGAATGCAAAGAAAGGAAAACAGGCATAGAAGGGACAGCAGCATTTGAGGAAAGAAAAAAGGCTGGAGAAGTCTGACCAGCTACCAGCACCTCTCATACACATTTAACAACATTTCTCTGTATGTGAGTTAAATTGATTGTCCAGAATTTAATTTCTTACATGTGTTTAGTAGCAGTATATCAGTAGACATGACTACAACATCTCTTTTATTAATGAAATCAATAATTGAAGCTTAATAGTCAACAAAAAGTAATTAAGCAAAAGTATAAGGCAGGTTCAGGGCCCCTTGACTCTACACTGCTGCTGGACAAGCCCTACCATGTTTGGAGTGGGGGGACGTTTACATGGGTGGGGGAACACCAGAAGGATAGAGGGGCATGAACATGGTGGAACATGACTGAGGGCTCCAGGAGGCCACCAAGGTTCTCTTGTGCACCCCCTGCTATGTGCAGAGGAGAAATCCATCCTGTGAGTCACATCAAGAGGCCCCACATCTGGCCCCAGGCCGCCTGGATAACGGTGGAGTGTTACTGGGACGGACAGTGAGCTGTACACGGTGCTGCAAGACATTGGCTATGCTCCTGCGGAGGTGGGAAGCTCTGGGGGTACAAATACCCTCTTTGAAGCAACTAAAAAGCAAATTGCTGGTCTGACTAGAAGCCAAATGGAAACTTGGCTTGGAAGATGGGACACTTAGAGTTTACAACAGGTGGCAAGAAAGTGCTTTAAAAGAAATGAGGGTCAGCATAAAAGATTGAATTCTTCACCTTGGTAAATACTGGTATTTTTCATGTATTTATGACTATAAAAGCAGTTTCTTTAAATAAGATGACTCTTTTCTTTTTTCTTTTTTCATATTCTGATGGTTACATAAAAATGTCAGTGTTTGCATGGTTAAAGATTATCAGCAAGTATTTTTATCTTGTCATAAAATGGAAAAGTAAGATTTATTTAAAGTGATTTTGATGATGAACCTAGGGACTCAAACAAGTTTTTTGTGTTTTGCTCAAACAAGTATAGATTATTCTTTGCTGTCATACTGTTGACTTCAGGCAATGTACACCATGTATGAATAAAGTTAGACTGTTCAGCAGTTTGAACTGCCTATATGATGTTCCAATTGGTATATGTCGTGGTTTAACCTCAGTCAGCAACTGAGCACCACAGAGCCGCTCGCTCACTCCCCCTCCCGGTGGGATGGGGGAGAGAATTGGAAGAGCACAAGTGAGAAAAACTCATGGGTAGAGATAAGAACAGTTTAATAATTGAAATAAAATAAAAAAAATAATGTAATAATAATAATAATGATAATACACAAAGCACATGATGCACAATGCAATTGCTCACCACCCGCCGACTGATGCCCAGCCAGTCCCCGAGCAGCGGCCCCCCCGGCCAGCTTTCCCCAGTTTATGTACTGAGCATGACGTCCCATGGTATGGAATGTCCCTTTGGTCAGTTTGGCTGTGCCCCCTCCCAGCTTCTTGTGCACCTCCAGCCTTCTCAGTCGGTAGAACATGGGAAGCTGAAAAGTCCTTGACTAGTGTAAACACTGTTCAGCAACAACTAAAACATTGGTGTGTTATCAACATTGTTCTCATCCTAAATGCAAAACACAGCACTGTACCAGCTACTAGGAAGGAAATTAACTCTATCTCTGCTGAAACCAGGACAGTATATAATTTTTCATTAAGTGTTTTTTTTTCCATTATTAGAATTTTGTGTCCTACAGTAGGTAATCAAGTACTAATTCCTTCCTCAGTGAACAAAGGATTCATGTCTGACAGAAGACAGGTCAGGGACTAAAGACATGATGGAAATAAGAAAATTTACATTCATTTTGTCACATTCATCGTCTGCCTTGGGACAATATTTCCCTTTACCTGTTTACCAGATTAATAAGATTCTATTAAGATGCAATAATTCTGCAAAATGGAATTTTCTTATTGGTCTAGCAGATATCTCTGTTCTTGAGGTTTCTTATAGACTGTAAGGATACAAGAGATGTACTAGGGAAATGCAGAATCATACGGAACACAATTTAATTATTTACTTATTTTACTTATTTTACCTTCATGTGAACCACAGTATTTGAAACTGGATGTCATGCAAGGGCTGCTGTGGAAGACAGCAATCCTAACCATTAAAAAAGCCTGAAGACGCTGTTCTTTAGCAACTTAGTCTGCTTTTGAGGGCTTACATTTTTACAATTTTATCAGCAGTTTTTCATTATTATTTTAATGGTTCTCAAACAATTTTCCAAATTATCTTAATTGTCTGATGATAAAGCAGTTGAATAGTTTCTTTTCTTCCAATTACAGTTGTTTTTTCTCCAGCTGCTCCTAACAGAATGCAAGACTGAAGATACAAACATTGCATGTTTTTTGAAGTTATGTTTCAATGATGTTTTACATTGTATGAAACACAGTCTGTGATGTAATCATGTGCAGAAAGCAAGGTTCTTCTTGTCAGTATGAGTTCATTAGTAATGTCTGCCTGATTCCTGCACAGCTCCGTTTTCTTTTGAACATCGTGACTTTCTTATAAGAGGGATTTGTGGAACTGAACTTCATCTAGCACTGATCACTATGCTGTTAATCTCAGGAGGGATTCAGCTGCCTCTCCCAACCATAAATGCTGAATACAGAACCTGGATCAAGATCTTTATCTCATGTCAACTGAAATCTCTATTATAAACTATAAAGTTATGATTAGCCAACAAGGTAGCCCTTGATAAATTTGTAGCAGGACATTCAGTGAAAGAGTATTATGACAACTCATAGAAAGAGTATTTAGAACAGTATTTAAAAGTGAAATAAATCCTGTTATCCATTACACAAAAATTTTTATTTTCCTATCTGTGCTATCTCTTTCCCTTCCTCTCAAACTTTTTTTCCCAGTTTGTCTCAGTTAAAAAGGGATGATGTAAGGTGAAGAATGGAGGATGAGGCAGTGGGAAGGCACACCATGAAGCTCACCAGAATCCAATAAAAAGGACAGATATAATATGAAGATTGGATCAGATTAGAATTTATAGATTAAAAGAGTGCATAAAAAGAAGTGAATTATAACCTTTTTTGTAATCCTGGGACAGAAAGGTGGAAAGTTTACCATAATAAATTACAGAAATACTGTGGGGCAAGCCAGAAGCTAGGGAGACTTTTAGGAAGAAAAATTATGTATCATAAAATGTAGCTGTCATTTTTTTTCTCCAGCAAATACCAACGTGCCTACAGTATATGAGAAAACAGAAACAGAGTCCTGATATCTCTCAGAGATGCAAAAGGATAGAGAGATTAATCACTGTCACCTCCTGAAAGGTATGATGAGACACATCCAAAACCAGCACACCCCAAAGAAACCAGAAAGTGTGGGGAGGGGTTGATGTTCCTTTTCCTCTGTGTCATTGCAAGCAATCCTGGATGGACTCCCTGGATACAGGTGTCTTAGTGCCTGAATGCTTGGCAGACTGCTTATGTGCACCTTGATGCTGTAGGTATGACTGTGAGTGGGACAGATTGAAACCAGTTGTGTTTTAAAATAAATTATTTTTTCCTTACTATGACCTAGTGCATTGATTTACATTCTTGATACAGCGTTGCAGAATTATTTCCCACAGGGCAATTGGGCAGGCATTAGGTTGGCAGGAGTTCCTAACAGATATCTATACTGCAATAAGCAGTTCAACATTCAGTCATATACCTTGTGAGATGAAATTCCCTATTTGTCAAAGTAAAGGGTCATCTCTAGTGCTAAAGTAAAAAAAAAAAACAAAAACAAAAAACAAACAAAACCAAACAAACCCAGCATTTGTAGGACTGGTTTCATCCCATCCTGGCAGAGTTCTAAAATATTTCAGGTGAGCTGTAACCACTGGAGCACAGAACTGTATCCCTCATGATATCTTTCAGTACCAGATTGTATTTAAATGTCTCACTATAGGAAAATAATTAAAATACCTAAAAATATATATGTAGAGCCATTTTAGATGCCCTGGAATGCCTGAGTTATCCACCTAGAGCTGTTATTTATGACACAGGATCTACAGGACAGCTGAGAAATTACATGTTAGGATCAGGCAGGATACTTTGGGATATCTAAAATAATACTAGACACCTAACTTTAAGCACCTGAATTATTCTGTACATTCAGTTCCCTACAGATAAATATTCAGTGTCATTTCAGAGTTTGTGGAGTATTTGAGATACGTAGACTGAGCAGACAGATGAAGCACAACGTGCATGTCCAGCCCTTCTGTCCCACTTCTGGAGTGGGACCCTTCTGGAGTGGTAGCTACAGGTCAGGGAAACTCTTTGCAACACCTGAAGTGACATTGCAGAACAGAGCTGGCCTTTGGGGGAAAAAACCCTCAAGGACACTTTGCAAAGCCCCAGAGAGGTGCTCAGTGGTTGTGACATCTGCTTCCCCACTCCAGCATGTGTGCTATGTCACTGGATAGATGCTGACCCAGATATTTATGGGCAGAAAATCCATAGCAGTGGTGATTAAGGGTTTCCTCATAAAGGGTGCCCCCAAGCTAGACCCATAGGCCAGACAAGGCCTGGCAATGGGTGTACAGGGTAGCAATGGCATATTAACCCTACCCCTGGGAAGGCTGGGAGCACTGCTTGGGCGTATAGGCCTCCTGCCTTCCCTTACAGCCTCCAGCATGCAGTCAGAGCTGGCCAGGCCCAGCACCACCAGCCAGGCAGCATTGTTCCCTGGCTCTCCATCCCTAGTGAGCAGCAGCTGATCAGGCAAGATGGGGCCAGACCAAAGGCAAAGCTGCTCATGGATACGTCACTGGTCACACAATCCTTACAGCCGGTCCCAAAGAGCCAGCACTGCTGCAGCCTGTCAGGCTCCTCCTTGGCAACTCTGCAAGCAGCCCCAGTGATCACACCGGTACCTGGCCCCTGCAGAGGAGTGCCCCGGGACCTGCTGCCTGAGCCTGGTCTGTCAGCACAGTCCTGCGGCATGGTATCATCTGAAAGGGCTGCCATCTCCCAGCCACAGGGACTCATTCTGGGTCTTACTGTCAGCAAAGAGTTGTACTCTAGTACTCTGTCAAAAGCTATGGAATTTAAGTTAAAAGTGAGATATGAGGGTGAAAGTCAACTTCATCCTATAGGTAGAATTTCAATGTGGTTGGATATATACTGGCTACGCAATGCATTAAAGTCCTTAATTCTTAGGGTGGCCAAGGAACACCCCAGCTGGTCTCTGCACTGATGAAACAGTGGGATGGCTCCAGACAAGGAGTCTTTTTATATTTATACATAAAAAGAGAATTACAGCTTTGTATATACATACACATACATATATAATTCTTCTATATTTTCATATATGTAAGTACTTCCCACTTCAAAGGAAATAGGCAGCAAATCAAAGGGTGTTCTGAAATCACATGGGTATGAGTTTCAAAAAATGGCAACCAGCAGATCACATAGCAGTATGAAAACACATAGGTGTATGATGTTCTCAAAGGTGGTCGCTTTTGTGTATATGGTGGGCATGGCCTTCCAGTTATGACATACTTCTGGGAAAACCAGAATGGGCATCAGATCCTGCCAGCCAATCAGAAGGTGGTATGAAAACACATAGGATATGACATTTCATAAAATGGTGACTCCCTGTCATAAAATGGAAGCTGAAACAAAATGACAGCACCAAGTATTCAATGGGAAAGCATGTCTTCTTGTGATATCCAGCTGAATTAACCAGCAGTGGTGGCAGTGGGGCCGTTGCTCCTGCCAGTCAGTCCCAGGGTAGTCTGTGACTATGTGGAGTACGATGTTTTACAAAATGACAGACCCCAAAAAAGCTGTTTGGGGATGTTTTTCTTGCAGGGTGTATTGGGTGTCCGTGCCCAGGTGTTGGCAGTCATGGCTGCAGAGCAGCCTCTCTGAGGAGACGCCAGGGCTGCCCCGTGCCGGACACAGCCACTTCCAGCCGGTCCCAGCCGGCTCCAAGGGCCCCACCGCAGGACAGGGCTGAGCCCTTTGGCCAAGCTGGGAGCACCTGGGGGAAAAGAGGTGCCAGAAAGGGCAAAAGGCGGCACAGGCAGAGGAGGAGGAAGCCGAGGAGGAAGCCAAGGAGGAAGCAGCAGCAGAGGGACCCCGAGGCCGGAGGACTCATAGAATCATAGAATCATTGAGGTTGGAAAAGACCTCTAAGATCATCGAGTCCAACTGTCAACCCACCACCACCATGCCCACTAAACCATGTCCCTAAGCACCTCATCTACACGTCTTTTAAATACCTCCAGGGATGGGGACTCCACCACTTCCCTGGGCAGCCTCTTCCAATGTTTAACCACTCTTTCAGCAAAGAAATTTTTCCTTACATCCAATCTAAACCTCCCCTGGCGCAACTTGAGGCCATTTCCTCTCGTCCTATCACTTGTTACTTCGGAGAAGAGACCGACACCCACCTCGCTACAACCTCCTTTCAGGGAGTTGTAGAGAGCGATGAGGTCTCCCCTCAGCCTCCTTTTCTCCAGACTAAACAGTCCCAGTTCCCTCAGACACTCCTCAGAAGACTTGTTCTCCAGACCCCTCACCAGCCTCGTTGCCCTTCTCTGGACACCCTCCAGCACCTCAATGTCCTTCTTGTAGTGAGGGGCCCAAAACTGAACACAGTATTCGAGGTGCGGCCTCACCAGTGCCGAGTACAGGGGCACGATCACTTCCCTACTCCTGCTGGCCACACTATTTCTGATCCAGGCCAGGATGCCATTGGCCTTCTTGGCCGCCTGGGCACACTGCCGGCTCATGTTCAGCCGGCTGTCGACCAACACCCCCAGGTCCTTTTCTGACAGGCAGCTTTCCAGCCACTCTTCCCCAAGCCTGTAGCGCTGCATGGGGTTGTTGTGGCCAAAGTGCAGGACCCGGCACTTGGCCTTGTTGAACCTCATACTGTTGGCCTGGGCCCATCGATCCAGCCTGTCCCGGTCCCTCTGCAGAGCCTTCCTACCCTCGAGCAGATCAACACTCCCGCCCAACTTGGTGTCGTCTGCAAACTTCCTGAGGGTGCACTCGATCCCCTCATCCAGATCATCGATAAAGATACTGAACAAGACCGGCCCCAGTACTGAGCCCTGGGGAACACCGCTCGTGACTGGCCGCCAACTGGATTGAACTCCATTCACCACAACTCTCTGGGCCCGGCCGTCCAGCCAGTTTTTGACCCAGCGCAGAGTACACCTGTCTAAGCCGTGAGCCGCCAGCTTCTCGAGGAGAATGCTGTGGGAGACGGTGTCATAGGCCTTGCTGAAGTCCAGGTAGACCACATCCACAGCCTTTCCCTCATCCACTGGGCGGGTCACCTGGTCATAGAAGGAGATCAGGTTGGTCAAGCAGGACCTGCCTCTCACAAACCTGTGCTGGCTGGGCCTGATCCCCTAGTTGTCCTGCTCATGCCTTGTGAGCGCCCTCAAGATGAACCGCTCCATAATCTTCCCCAGCACCGAGGTCAGGCTGACAGGCCTGTAGTTCCCCGGATCCTCCTTCCGGCCCTTCTTGTAGATGGGCGTCACATTGGCAAGCCTCCAGTCATCCGGGACCTCCCCCGTTAACCAGGACTGCTGATAAATGATGGAGAGTGGCTTGGCGAACACCTCCACCAGCTCCCTCAGCACTCTTGGGTGGATCCCATCCGGCCCCATAGACTTGTGAGTGTCCAGGTGGCATAGCAGGTCATTGACTGCTTCCTCCTGGATTACGGGGGGTTCGTCCTGCTCGCCGTCCCCGTCTTCCAGCTCGGGGGGCCGAGTACCCTGAGGATAACTGGTCTGTCTGTTAAAGACTGAGGCAAAGAAGGCATTGAGTACCTTAGCCTTTTCCTCATCCTCAGTGACAATGTTCCCCCCCGCATCCAATAAGGGATGGAGATTCTCCTTGGCTCTCTTCTTGTCATTAATACATTTGTAAAAACTTTTTTTGTTGTCTTTAACGACAGCGGCCAGATTGCGTTCTAGCTGGGCTTTTGCCTTTTCATTTCTTCTCTGCACGACCTAACGAGATCCCTGTACTCTTCTTGAGTCTCCTGCCCCTTCTTCCACAAGCGGTAAACTCTCCTTTTTTTCCTGAGTCCCAGCAAGAGCTCCCCATTCAGCCAGGCCGGTCGTCTTCCCCGCCTGTTCTTCTTACGGCGTACAGGGACAGCCTGCTCCTGCGCCTTTAAGACTTCCTTCTTGAAGAACGTCCAGCCTTCCTGCACCCCTTTGCCCTTCAGGACCGTCTCCCATGGGACTCTCTCAACCAACGTCCTGAACAGGCCAAAGTCCACCCTCCGGAAGTCCATGGTTGTGGTTTTGCTGCCCCCCCTCCTTACTTCACCAAGAAGCGAGAATTCTACCATTTCATGGTTGCTAAGCCCAAGACGGCCTCCGACCACCACATCTCCCACCAGTCCTTCTCTGTTAGTAAACAGCAGGTCGAGCGAGGCACCTCCCCTGGTAGGCTCACTTACCAGCTGTGTCAGGAAGTTGTCTTCCACACACTCCAGGAACCTCCTAGACTGCTTCCTCTCTGCCGTGTTGTATTTCCAGTAGATGTCTCGGAAGTTGAAGTCCCCCACGAGAACAAGGGCTAGCGATTGAGAGACTTCTGCCAGCTGCTTGTAGAACGCTTCATCCGCCCCTTCATCCTGGTTGGGTGGTCTATAACAGACTCCCAGCAGGATATCTGCCTCGTTGGCCTTCCCCCTCATCCTTACCCATAGACACTCAACCGTACCGTCATCACAATCGTTGAGCTCTATACAATCAAAACACTCCCTAACATACAGGGCCACCCCACCGCCTCTCCTTCCTTGCCTGTCCCTTCTGAAGAGTTTATAGCCATCCATTGCAGCACTCCAGTCATGAGAGTCACCCCACCATGTTTCTGTGATGGCTACTAAGTCGTATCTCTCCCGCTGCACAATGGCTTCCAGCTCCTCCTGCTTGCCGCCCATGCTGCGTGCATTGGTGTAGATGCACTTGAGCTGGGCTATCGATTTCACCCCCGGCATCGGCACGCCACCCCTCGGCTCATCTCTAGCGAGCCTGGTTTTATCCCCTTCCCCCTTCGAACCTAGTTTAAAGCCCTCTCAGTGAGCCCTGTCAACTCATGAGCCATGATCCTTTTTCCCCTGTGAGACAGCTGAACTCCATCTGCCACCAGCAGGCCCGGTGCCATGTAAACCTCCTCATGATCAAAAAAAACAAAATTCCTCCGATGGCACCAGCCCCTGAGCCACGCGTTGATCAGGTGTGTTTTCCTGCTCCTTTCAGTATCCTTCCCTGCCACTGTAGGGATAGAGGAAAACACTACCTGTGCTCCCGATCCTTGAACCAGTCGCCCCAGTGCCCTGAAGTCCCTTTTGATCACTGCAGGACTTCTCTCTGCAACCTCATCACTGCCAGCCTGTATAACCAGCAGCAGGTAGTAGTCAGAAGGCCGTACCAAACCAGGGAGCTTCCTAGTGATGTCTCTGACCCGGGCCCCAGGGAGGCAGCAGACTTCCCTGTGGGACGGGTCCGGTCGGCATATCGGGCCCTCTGTTCCCCTCAGAAGGGAATTGCCTATGACAATTACCCTCCTTTTTTTCTTAGCAGCGGCAGTCATAATGCGTGGGGCTGACTGCCTCACCCTAGGCGACCCCCCGGATGGACCTTCGTCTACATCCTCGCTTGCCTGGCCCTCAAGTTCCAGGGCCCCATATCTGTTGTGTAAAGGCAACCGGGAAGGTGAGGGAGGCCGGGCGGGGGTTCACCTGGCACGCCGAGCAGGGACCCGTTTCCAATCCCCCCCGTCACTTAGGTCCCGTCTTTCTACCTGGTGGCAAGAGGGCAGGGGATCCTCTGTTTCTCGCGGAGCCTCCATCTGCTGCCTCTGCCTCAGGGACGGTAGGGTGCGGCTCCACCAATCTATCTCCCTCTCACACTCCCGGATACTCCTCAACCTTTCCACCTCCTCCTTCAGCTCTGCCACCAGGCCGAGCAGATCATCCACCTGGTCACACCGCACACAGGTGGTGTCTCTGCTGCCCTCCGATACAACTGACAGGCTCAGGCACTCCCTGCAGCCAGAGACCTGGACAGCTGTATGCTTGCGTGTGAGCTCTGTCTGGGTCGCCACATTCCTTCTGGCGACGGCTTTCGGCTGAGTGGAAACCATAGCTGGTCCTCTTCTCGGAAGCCGACGATTACCAGTTGAGTTGGCCTCTGGAGCCGGGAGCGGGGCTGCGCCTTGCCCGCTCGCCTTCCCTGCACGCCCTGCCTGCGTGAACTGCCGCGCAAACTGCCGCGCCACGTCCTTCTGACGCACCACATCCTGTTTGCCCGCCCTGTTCGCCGCGCTCCGGGTCGCTCGCTCTCCCTGGGGGCTGCTCTTCTAAGTGAGGGGGTTTGGCCGCTGCCCCTCTTGTCCCCGCCCACGCTGAGTCAGAGCTGCCGCTCGTCAGGAACGCCCTCCTCCGGCTCGGGGAATGGGGGGGCTGGGGCTCCCTCTCGCTCCCTGCGCTTTTGCTTTTCGCGTGTTTGGCCGCGGTTTTGCCGCTTCAGGAAGGGTCCCCCGTCGCGATCCTCCACTCCGGAGCCCTTCGCCTCGGTGGCTTCACTGAAATGGCGGGTACAGTGGGTTTTTAAACTGCCGCCGCCCCTCTTGTCCCCGCCCACGCTGAGTCAGAGCTGCCGCTCGTCAGGAACACCCTCCTCCGGCTCGGGGAATGTAGGTGGAATGTAGGGAGGTGCTGCAGGCCCGGAGCAGGGATCCCCTGCGGCCCTGGAGAGACCCCGCTGGAGCAGAGACCCACCCTGCAGCCCGGGGAGGGCCCCAGGCCGCAGCAGGGGGATATTTCCTGCAGGAGCCGCAGCCGTGGAGAGCCCAGGCGGGAGCAGGTTGTCCCTGAAGGGCTGCAGCCCGGGGAAGGGCCCGCGCTGGAGCAGGGAGAGGTGTGAGGAGGGAGGAGCGGCCGTGAGGGGCTGTGATGGACTGACCGCAACCCCCACCCCCTGTCCTGCTGGGGGATGGGGAGGAGTCTGGATTGAAGGAGTGAATTTGGGCCTGGGGAAAAGGGGGGTGGTGTGTGATGGTACTTTAGTTCTTGTCTATGTTTCTCACCATCTAAATATCTTTTTAACTGAAAAAAAATTAAATTAATTTTCCCCAAGTCAAGTCTGTTTTTCCTATGTTGTGAATTGGTGAGTGATCTCCCTGTCCTTATCTCAACCCATGAGCTTTTCCATCCTGTTTCGTCCCCCTCTCCTATTGGGAAGGGAGAGAGAGAGAGTGGCTGGGGGAGGGAGAGAATGGCTGGGGAAGGGGGCCAAGGCTAACCCACCAGACAGAGTTAGTTACCAGCAGACACTTGATCTGGCTCACTGCATGGCAAGGCAGAAACACACCACTGAAAGCTCCCACCACTGAGGCAGAAGAAGGGGACACCACTTCAGCCACTTCACCACTGCACCACCATTTTTAAATTAGCACAGACTTCTAGAGTATTTGCAGCCTCAGGCTGCACTGTGACAGTACAGATAAAGGAAATAGTGATTTAGTGTCTCCTAGCCCTACTGTTTCTGTTTTTCCCTTTCCCTTCTGTGGTCCAATGCACCCATGGGTTGTTTCCTTTGTGAAAGCATTTGCATAAGTGTGATCCCTGTGGGCATGAAACCCTCAGGTGACCCATAAAATAAGTAAAGTAGAAAAATGTACAGCTTTCTCTGAACTGCTTCTCTGAGAGATCAAACAAGCCCCAGTATTGGTGTGAAGGAGGAGATGAAAATGAAAGTTACTCAGGGGCCTGAAGAGAAAGGCAATGAGACCATCCTGTGGCAGAAAGAGACCAAGCTGTGAGATCACTTTCACTGTGAAACAAAACTGCAACTTAAGTGTTCACACAAAACACCCAAACTGGTAAATAAAGCAGAATAAGGTACATTCTCTGGCACTGAGATCATTTAGCACAGCAGCTTTTGTGTCCACACTATAAAACAGTCCAAAAGTAAAAACTCAAAAACAGTGAGGCCCTGTCCTAAGTGCCTAGTTGCAGTAGTCCATGATCTTAACTAACTCCTGACTGCCCTCAGGCATTACTTGATAAAGTGCTAGTTGACCCAAGGCATTCACCTGGCCATTTTTAATTTATTAGTATGGACACGGTCATATCTGTTCACTGCAATGATTTTTTAGTGTCTCCTTCAGGACAGACTCTCTGATTAACAGTCACTGAGAGTAGAATTCAGCTTCAGATCAAAATACCTATTGCACAAGCATATAAACATAGGCAGTTGCCTAAACATCGGTGTGTAAAGCTATGTGAAATGTCATATATATTTGAGAGTTAAGGAGTTAGGGAGATAAGTCATAGGACCTGTGCCATTCTGCAGTGGCATCTGAGTTCAGGGAAAATAAACCAGAGCAAATCAGATCACAATAACTTCATATGTTTAAGGTGTAAGTAAAGCTGTAAATTTCCATTATAGTTAGTTAAGTTAATGAATTTTCACCAGAGTTGAAATTCAGTTTTCTATAGAAAGGGGTCTAGCACCATCTGAGATGTCTAAAGCTGTCAGAAACCTTCACATGGGACTGGCAAATATAATACAAAACCTATGCCCTTCTGGAAAGTGGAAGCCACTCATGGTACTCTAAAGCATCTCAAATTACAGTAGGTACCCCGGGGTGGACAACTGAATCAGGTCAATAGTGTCTTAAGGTATGGCAACAAATGCCAGTATTAAGAGTTTATGTGGTAAACTGGGGCAGCAAACCATGAGACAATGATTTAAAATAAATTTGATCAGAATTTTCCTGTGGCACTAAATCTGAGTGAAACAGAATGGCCTTTGTTTGTCCTATTAAACTCTGCCTCCAAATCAGAGCAGCCACATCCAAACTGCCTATTGGGAATGATCTCAAGCTTGTACTAAGGCCTAAAATGTACAGGCTAGCCCAGATTAAAATCACGCCAAAGTTAATCACAATTTCACTGTAGGTGGAATGAAGCTTCAGAACCCATGAATATTTCTTCAAGCTATTTAATTAACTGGAATAGACATAGTGAAAGAGTTTATAATAAAGACAAGTAAATGGCTTGCTGTACTTGAAAGAAATAGTTTTGCTCATCCCATCTCAATGAGTGCCATTGGTGGCACAGTTGGCCTAAGACTGGAATTTCTTTGACTATTAAGATGGAAAAGGTGGGATTTCAGAAAATTCTCCTGGGCACTCACCTGCAACTTTAAGAATGTTAATAAAGCTGGAAATTGAGCCTAACTGTATGCCTTTGGGAGTTAGGCTCCCATGTTCTTGAAACATTTCTCCCAACCCCTTTCTTCTTTTTGACAGCAGCATGGATTATTTCCCACTTCAGTCGTCACCCTAACAAAAGTGTTGTAGCAGAAATGTGCTGCTTTTTCTTGTTACAGAAAGCTCCTGCTCAGACATAAGCCCTATTTAATCTCAGGCCAGAGCAGTAACACAAAGGTTTTTCTCCCCTCAAGCAGAGGTAGCAAACCATTTTGTTTAATAGATGCCTATCAGGAAAGCCTGCAATTCCTCATGTGTGAATGAAGCTATTACACCCCAATCCTCATTACACAAATAATGTCCATTTTGATATTTCAAAGTACTTTTAGCAAGGTGCTCACAAGAGTGTTGTAAATGATCCGTAAACAGTGGAACACTATAGGGACAAATTGTAGATTGGGCAATTTATTTTCACAAAAGTTTACTGCCAAAAGAGAAAGCAATCACCAGGGTCACTTGAGGGCCCGATCCTACAAAAGCTTCTCTCCTGTGTCTTCCTTGCTTATGCTGTGGCACTGTGTAAATCAGGATGATTAGTCCTGTGAGTAAGGTATTCTTAGGTGAGTAAGGGGTTTGAGGTATTGTATTTTTACTATGTAATCACACAAAACATTATATCCTTTATATGTTTGTAGGTAATTTTCTCACTTTTCTAAATAATTTCTTTTTATTCTTTCTGGCAGATATGCCATCACTGTAAGCATGAGGAACTAAGACTAAAAAGAGGAACTAAGCAAGAATTTCACATTATATTTGAACGAGACTTGTCTTTGTAAATGAAAAAAAAAAAGTTATTTCATGCACTTCACATAGCATTTTTTACTCTTTTTAAAATATGTTATCACAGAGACACCACCAGCTTTGCTAATGAAGTAAACTTTGGCCCATGGTGGGTCCATTTAGGAGCTGGCTGGAACCAGCTGTGTCCAACATGGGGGCAGGCCCTGATCTCTTCTCACAGAAGCGCCCCCACTACCAAAACCTTGCCATATAAACCCCATACACCCTCATATCCCATTACTCTGATACTAGCTTCTATCACAACTTAACCTGCACTTTGGGAACGACTACTCTGCATCAGGGCCTATAAAGGAGAGGTGACATTCTGCTTTTATATTAGCTCAAAACACTCAGTGTGCCTTCATACTAGGTTTATTGCCAAGTGCACCTGTGGCACAGTTGGAAACTGGATATAAGGATAATGAAAGCAGCTGAAGCCATGTAGTTGGTCTCCAATGATTCTCAGGCTGCCTAGATGTGCGTTTCTCATTAGACGTGTGAATAACATAAACTGTTTTTGTTTAGAGGCACCTTAAGCATCATTATCTCATCCTTAAGCTTTGCACACTAAGAATGATATCAAACCCAAATTCAATAAATAAAGGTTCCCTCAGGAGTCCAACCAATATCCATTCTAGACTTCATGCTTTTACTCACAGGCTGTTGTTTAGAACTGGTGATATAAGACTTTCCTTTTGCTAAGTACAAATCAGAAACACATCCAGAAACAAATCTGGAAACTCAGAATTGTTGAGAGACTAAGACAGAGGTATAAGTTGTTCAAGACCTTGAAGTAGCAGTCCCCCCTACAATCAGTTCTCCACATCCTTTAGTGAGGGTTCATTGGATAACAAACCAAAAATAATTTTATACAAATGAGTCTTAAAACTGGAAGTTGACCTGATGGCAGTTACAGGTCTTTGACAGATGCTCAGAACCCCCTAAACTTTGGTATTTGGATGTCTGTGGATCTAACTTTGAAACTAGACTGGCTTTGAGATGTAGGTTGAACCCTGATAAATTGCTAAAAATTACTTTTTAACTAAAACAATAGCTATGGGAACACAAATAGAGTTATCTGCCAGCAAAGGGGACAGCTAATTCATCTGTTGCTGAACACTATTTTCAGATGTAATCACAATGTTTCCTGCCTAGAATTATTGGCATTGAGCTTGTAAATGTATCCCCTTAGGGAGGAAAACCACTGTAAATAACTTGCCTTTAAAGAGGGAGGTTTATTGGATTTTTACACCAGACTACGTGAGCTCTGGTTAAATACTGAGTGATATTTATGTCCCTGTACATCCAGCCATAGCTCAGCTTCATTTATTTTATTTTACTTCTTTTATTTCAGCCTTAATGAATATAACAATCATTGGTATTCACTTCCAGAGTTTTTCTAGTTTTCAAAATATAGACATATTAAAGGAGGGTGAACATGGCAGCTGAAAAAACAGTGTCTTCCAATTTCTTTTACTATCTCATGAATTAAGGAGAAAAAGGGGTGGGGGGGAAGAAGGGAGAGATGAAAACAGAGATGAAATTATTCTTCTGGTATACATATCCACTAAGACTGTATGGCCTAAAGGGAATGTGACCATGGTTTTTCAATATGCTCAGCTGAACTCTGAGTTGTTACCATGTTATCAGGCAGTGAAATTTACACAGGCCTCAAGGGATATTAGGTATGGATCAGCACAAGTGTCATGGGAGCACAAATATAGCTTAAATCTGCCACACTGTGTGGGACAAGGTGCTGAACTATTTGAGCTAAGGGCTTGACCGTCCGCTTGCCAGATACGATGTGCTACTTCAGATCCTTGGATCAGTCCATCTCAAAGCTCCCTACATTATATAATTACTTAGCAATATTTTCAGCCTGTTTATGCTATGGGCATAGACACTATATTGCAAGTTATCTTGTAGGAAGTGATGCTGGCCTGATTTTCTAAAGGCGGCTGCATATGTGTGGTAAAACCTTTAAAAATTATTTATTCCTATTCCAAGGGTGGAAAATTCCCCCTGGAGAAGTCAAAACAAAATATGTTGCTTCTTTGAGAGTGGCCTGACCTCCGATTTTCATATGGCTAGTCTGTTTGTTTATAGATAGCTACATAGTGTAATTTTTCCCAATTTATGTCTCAAGAGTCATCTCTTCTTCCACCACACTGAAGAGAATATAAATTAGAGGAAAGTCCTCTTTGTCTTTACGAGATGAAAAGAGAGGAGCCATTTGGTGATCTGCTCAGTCCTATCAGGCTGGGTTAGGCACATTTTGGGAACATTTATGATACTGACTTCTTCAGGAGGCATCCCTTGTGACAGGATTCATCTGACTAAATGTGGGTGCTCATGTGCATTTCAGCAAGTCACTTTCGGTTCTCTTTACTGTCAGGGAAGATCTAGTAATATAGACAATGGAATTTAGGGTGTGATTCATCTCATCCTAAACAGATGCCTACCTTTGTTCAGAGGAATTGCATCCTAAACTCCATTAACTGAATTGATCAGATCTCTACTGATGATAACGGGAGCACAGATAACCACTTCAAATGTAGGTGCCTGCGCTGGAAGTCAGGTGAGATTGATGAGTCCTACCCCTCACTTCTGCAGCCTACTCAGACTGAGGTGTATGCCACACACACAGCTGCTCCATCCTATTAAAACTGAGGTCCTTCTGTGGAGGATCTCTATCTTATGGGTCATGGAAATCCCAGCAGACTGGTGCAGCAATGAACTTCATGTACCTTCAGGTTTTAGCAGGAGATGAATGCAGAGCTGCTAGTAGCAGAAGCGTACAGCTTAACCACCTGAATTTCACCACTACCCTTTTTGGAGGCTTAAGTCTTTTTTTTTTGGAGTTGATCCAAAATGCCCTACTTGTAAAGCAAATAGAGGGATGCCAGCTCCCACACCAATGATCTGGTCTTCCTAACATAAGAATGACCAGTACTGGAGTTAGAGCAAAGGTTCATTTAGTCCAGTATGTAGTCTCCTGCAAAAATTGTAGTATGTGAATAGTTAATTAAGTGTAATAACTGGGCAGGCATGTATGATACTTCCATAAGTTCTCTCCCAGACCACAGAAGCAAGTCTGGTAGATGACAAAACTTTTCTTGTTTATTTTTTTTTATGCTTGCTGTTTAATTGTCCAGTTTAAAACCCACTTTGTCCAGTTTTAAACCATTTTAATTAATACAATTTGTGAGTAGAATTATAATGACCTATATAATTTTTAGTGGAGGAAAGGTTTTATAATAGCTATTCTTGTTATTATTATTATATTAACATGCTTACAGATTATTTTACTTGTGTACATTTCATCTCATCTGATTATGAGAGAGACAGTCTCATTCAGCATAAATTACTTTACATATTCATATGATGAACCTGGGAATCTACTTTCTTTTCCAAACAAGGGTTTATTTAGTCTCCAAATAACTCTTTGGTCTAGAATACTGTACAGGAAGCAGAGGTCAGTTGTAATTGCTGATAAATTGTGTTTTCTTGACTTGAGTTCAATTTAAACAATGGAATTAATGCTTTGGTGATTAAACTTTTACCTTCACTGAAGCAAGAGGAAAGTCCTAAGACCAGGATACTGCACATACATGAAAACAATGCTGGTAGCCTTGGATCTATTTTACAAGCATTGTAGATCACATTTATATCCAGGTAATGTCCCATCACTCTGACAGCACAGTGGCGAGACCTTATATAAGTGAAATGTACATCTCTCTTAATTACCTGCATGGAGGTAGAAAAACATTCCCTAATTTTTACAAGTGGAGTGTCAATTAAGAAAACAAGATCAGACATACTTCTTTCTCAATATTGGCTTGTTTTAAATACCTCACCTATTTGCTTTGACAAAGTGTAGCTCCCTGAACAGCCTTTCTTCCTCTACTAATATATACTATTGTTTTACATATGTTTTAATCTCCTTTGCCTATAAGAATGAGTCTTTTCCAATCCTATCCATAGTTGGTAGTGAAATGTAATGCTTGGACAATTATATTAAGGACCCAGTTAAACTCTGACTTCTTTTTAACTTAATTTTAAGATGTGATAAGCAGGCCTTTTTTGGTGTTTGTTTGTTTTCTCTGTAGCAGCACTAGGATATGTGTGTGTTCTGCACTTTTGATGTTTCCTTTTTCAAGAATGACATACGGATGCCGGTAAAAATGGTTTGCGTGTCTGGTACTCTGCTATTTCTGTTCTTCTGTTTCTGAGATAAGCAGATGGAGATTAGGTAATTCTGTAGCGCTGTTAAGTTGTAAACAAGTTGGTATAAATATCCCTGCCTCAAATATTATGCTGAGCTTGCTCCATTTGAACTTCTGCCTCACTACAGCTTTTCTTAGGATTGGTAGCATACGCCATGTATATTTGGTTGGTTATCGTCTCCATCCTAATCAATGTACAAATTCACATCTGTTGAATTGGCCTTCTAAATTTTACTCATCTTTAGACTAAAACTGACTTCCATCTTGGGAAGTGCGTGCCACGGTTTACAGTAAAGCCTACCTTTTTCCTTCCTTCTTTGCTTTGATGAGCAAGCTAATGGGAAATATCATTATCCCTAACACCTGGTTATTGCCTGTGAAAACTACTAGGATAGTTCACACTTCCAAATTATGGTTTCTGACTCTTTGCAGCATTAGGAAAATATTTTACATCATTTGCATGCAGGACATATTCTGCTTTCAGCTACAAGAGGCGTACATATAAAACCAGATTTTGGGAGATACTCAGATAAACCACAAGAAGAAGAACAACAACAACAACAAAAAGAAAACATAGGCAGATACTTTGAGGGACTTTTCAAAGCCTGTGAAGAAATCTCAGTCAGGACATATCTCAGAGCATCAATTCGAAACATTAACAACCTGCTGCTCAGCCTTTGACAGAAATGACAGCTAAGACTCTGAAGAACTCATCCTCTCTCATTGCTCATTGAACACTAGGAAAAATTTGGAAAACCTACAGTAACATCGAGCACCTTCTTGTCAAGACAAAAGCCTGCTGTAGCCTGGAGAGCACAGTCTCTCATTGTACTGGATTTCAACAGCTGTTAGGAGGTCCTTGTCCTCTGTCCACCAAATGTCCCAGGCTCACTATTCATTCCGGCTGGATCCTCTCATTCCCTCCCTCCCCACTGCTGCCACTGGGCTTACCTGTGATCTGTGTTATTAGCACTCCTTTCTCCCCACGACGCTCATGTTCCACCCAGGTTATCCGTCAGATACGCTTCACATGGCAGCCCAGCAAGTGGTTGTAGTAGCAGAACTCGGAGAAATGTTGGGCAAACAAAAAGGGGGAAAGGCAGCAAGGTGAAGAGAGAAATTCATAGTCCATTTTTGTCACTGGAATCACTTTACGAAAAAAAATACAGTTTTGGTTACAATCAATTCCTTCAATTCTAATAAAATGATAGTACACTCCAAAAGGACCACATCATATCCAAACTTCAAACAGAATTTAGACAAAAAGAAGATGTCAATACACGCTGTAAACAGACTTACTTTCCATCTGATCATTTCTATTATAGGTTAGCACATTTGGTGTTAATGGAGTTTCCTTTTGTTTAAGCAAGGTAGAACTGAGAACAGAAACTGCCCACTTTAAAACACTGGGAAATACTAAATTCTATTTGAAATAATCACAACTGGCAGACTCAGAGAGTGTGAAGAGAGCAGGCTGGGAATATGGATCATTTGGATTGGAAAGGAAATTGAGTGTAAGAGGGTGTCAACAGGAAAAAAAAAAAAAAAAAAGTTATTCTTACCTGATTCAAGGAATGGAGAAAAATAACAATCCACAATACCAGAAATAAAACCTACTAGTCACAGATGGAGATAAGACAGTGATGTGTTTGTATAGACCAGAATGCAAAAATGTAAGCTGTTAAGTTAAAAAATTCAACATGAGAAAACTGTTATGGCAATAAATCTTTGATTACTCAATTAACAGGAAAACTTATAGCATAATTATTTTTCTTTTCTTTAAGGAAACATTGGAAAAATTAAAAGAAAGTACTAAACCTTGATAAAGGAAAAAAAAAAAATTGCATTTCAGTGCAGATAGCAATGTCTTCTTCTAAAGCAAAAGGTTATTTAGATAATTGTTTATATTATTTTTTATTTTATACTTAATGTAATTCATCATTTATAATACATGAAGTAAGCAATAAATAACTGTACCACAATAATGGGAAAAACAGACATCAATTTTCATGCAACAAAGATTTTGTTAGAAAAGAAGGTCTTTTTCAAAAATTGATATTTTTTATGAATAATAGTGGCAGTGATTCTCCCTTTTTCACCATGATTTCTGCTGCAGTTTTAATGATGTTTTAACAATTACATAATGAGATGAAAGATGAAAGCTGTAACAAGTGTTTTGTGTTTTCCAAAAATATTGTTAGATTTCCTTGAAGAACATGGTATTTGAAAAGTTCTATGTTGACCAAAAACAAACAGAAAAAACCCAACCAAAAAAAGAAACCCCTATAAAATTGTCAGCTTGGATACAGCAGGAAATGTGATAAACTATGGAAAACAGACCCATTTAAAACTAGGTGAAGCAGAAAGGTTTTCAGAATATTCCCATTATTAATGAAATTGGTTTCTCATGGCTCAGTCAACTGCAGTGATTTTTCTTGTGCTATGAGTCTTCATTTGTACTGAATTGCATTAGGGAGGAAGCAATAACAAACTGCATGCGGGAGTCTTGAGTTGTGTGTCACTCACACTATGAATGAGAAGACAGCTGGATGGAGAGAGCTCTCCCATAGCCTGTACACCTGCGTAATGTAAAGAAACTACTCAACCTTCATATATGAAGAAAAATGGAGGGTTTCTTTATCCTCCAAGCAACCTTTCCTGCTCTGTTTTGACTCTACTGGCAGTCTACATGAGGACTTATACTCAGTTTCCAGTTGAGCTGAGCTGTGCTAAGGCACTGTTGCTTGAGTGATGTCAGTGTTTGCTCACTACTTACTCATATTTTCACCTCACTCCTCATTCCCCCAAATATATATAAAAGAACAAAGAGACCAGTTTGGTGAAGTTAAGGTGGCTACTGGGAATTCTGATACATTTATGTGAAAACCATGATTCTGAGGAATTCCTTTTCTAACTTTTAACTCTGTTTTTGTCTATAGTCTATTCTACATCAGTGTAGCATAGTGGGATAACTGTGTTTATCAGCCAAATGATTATTGTAATATGTAGTTACCAAAAAATTGTTGTCATAAAATTATTTCAAAAGCATGATCTCACTATGGTAGATGACGTAAAATTGAATACGAGTCTCCATCCCCGGAAGTATTTAAAAGACGTGTAGATGAGGCACTTAGGGACATGGTTTAGTGGGCATGGTGGTGTTGGGTTGACGGTTGGACTCAATGATCTTAGAGGTCTCTTCCAACCTTAATGATTCTATGATTCTATAAGGAAGCATACAGAGGGTGGAAGCAAGGATGGGTAACCTGGGAGGAATACAGTAACATTGTCCAAGCACCCAGAGATGAAGTTAGGAAAGCTAAAGCTCAAATAAAATTGGATCTGAGCAGGGATTTCAGAGAAAACAAGAAGGGCTTCTATAAGTACATAGGAGACAAAAGGAAGACGAAGGAAAATGTGGGCCCATTGCTCAACAAGACAGGGAGCCTGGTTACACAGGACATGGAAAAGATGGAAGTACTGAATGCCACTTTTGTCTCAGTATTTACTAGCAGGAATCCCAGGTCCCAGAGACCAGGGGGAAGGGTTGGAGCAACAAAGATGTACCCTTGGTGGAAGAGGACCAGGTCAGGGAATACTTAAGCAAACTGGACATACATATATCCATGCGCCCTGAGGGGACGCAGCCACGAGTGCTGAGGGAGCTGGCAGATGACATTGCAAGGCCACTCTTGATAGTCTTTGATCGATCATGGTAACTGGGAGAAGTGCCTGAAGACTGGAGGAAAGCAAATGTCACCCCCATCTTCAAGAAGGACAAGGGAACTACAGGCCAGTCAGACTCACTTTGATCCCCGGGAAGATGATGGAGCAGCAAATCCTGGAAACCATTTCCAGGCACATTAAGGACAAGAAAATAATGAAGAATAGTCAAAATGGCTTCACAAAGGGGAAATCATGCTTGACCAACTGATAAACTTCTACAGTGAAGTGACTGGCCTGGTAGATGAGGGGAGAGCAGTGGATATTGTCTACGTGGACTTCAGGAATGCCTTTGACACTGTCTTCCATAAGATCCCCATAGAGAAGCTGTTGATGTATGGTCTGGATGAGCAGACAGGGAGGTTGTTTGAAAACTGGCTGAATGGCTGTGCCCAGAGAGTGGTGAACAGGGCACAAAGTCTGGTAAGAAGCCAGTGACTAGCAGTGTACCCCAGGGATCAATACTGGGTCCAGTCCTGCTCAACATCTTCATCACTGATCTGGATTATGGAGCAGAGTGTACCATCAGCAAGTTTGCAGACGACACCAAGCTGGGAGGAGTGACTGATAAAACAGAGGGATGTGCTGCCATCCAGAGGGACCTCGAAAGGCTGGAGAAATGATCTGACAGGAACATCATGAGGTTCCTTTGCACCTCATGAGGTGCAAAGTCTTGCACCTGGGGAGGAAATACTCCATGCACCAATATATGCTGGGGGCCACCAGGCTGAAAAGCAGCTTGGCAGGAAAGGACCTGGGGGTCCTGGTGGACACCAGGTTGAACACGAGCCGGCAATGTGCCCTTGCTGCAAAGAATGTGAATGGAATCCTTGGCTGCATTAGACATAGTATTGCCAGCAGGTCAAGAGAGGTGATCCTTCCCCTTTATTCAGCACTGGTGAGGCCAATCCTAGAGTGCTGGGTCCAGTTCTGAGCTCCCTGGTACAAGAGAGACATGGACATAGTGGAGAGAGTCCAGCAAAGGACCACAAAGATGATGAAGGATCTGGAGCATCTCTCCTACGAGGAAAGGCTGAGAGAGCTGGGACTGTTCCACCTAGAAAGAGTAGGCTCAGGTGGGATCTTATCAATGCATAAAAGCATTTGAAGGGAGGGTGCAAATAAGATGGAGCCAGGCTCTGAATTTTCAGTGATGCTCAGTGACAGGACCAGAAACAATGGGCACAAACAGGAGGTTCCCTTGAACATCAGGAAACACTTTTTTACTGTGATGGTGACAAGCACTGGCACAGGTTGCCAAGAGAGGCTGTGAGGTCTCCCTTGTTGGAGATATTCAAAAGCTATCTAAACACAGTCCTGAGCAACTGGCTCTAGGTGTCCCTGTTTGAATTTGGGGGGGCTTGGATCAAGTGACCTCCAGAGGTCTCTTCCAACCTCAACCATTCTGTAATTCTGCGATTCTGTGAAGAACCCAGAAAAAGTTTACAACAAACATATTCAAAGTAGAAGCTAGGCACAACTTTCCAAAAGCAAAAGCTATTAGCTAGCTGATTAACCAAGACAAGTTGCAGAATTCTCATACCTTGATGTCTCCAAATCAGCCTTTGTGAATCATCAGGTTTTTTTTACAATAAGCATAATGTATTGGTTTAAGAGATGGATCGTGTCCTGAAACATACATCAGTCCAGATGACCAAATGCCTTTCTGACTGTAAAACTCCAATAATAAATTGGAACCAGTCTAAGCCTTGTAGAGAACAGATTCTGACCAATAGCTGCTTTCCAGAGTGCATCATTATTTTAGGTGGGATTGTGGATGTGGATGCTGTCCAAATTGCAAATTCCTCCTAGCAGGGCAGGTCAGATCAAGTAGCTCCAAGATGCAGGCACCACGTTTATGATTCAGTGATTTTAGGGATGTAAAGTTTAGGGGTAGAGGAGGATAATTAGTATATAATAATAATAATATGGTTAAATATAAACTTAACACCTTGCTTTAGCCACAGAAAACTCATAAACCTTCTAAACTAGAAACACAACCAGCTTCTTATGACAGAGCCTGTTCAATGTCCTGCATCCAGGGGAAAAGTGGTTTCCTCAGACAGAACTACTCTGTATTTGAGGAGAAAAAGTTCATGTCTTGGCTTCTGGAGGAAGAGCTGCACCTGGGTGAGAGAATAATGGACACTAAAGGGTTTAGGTGCAGGACAGGAAGCTAGGTAAAGAGGAGGCTGACACAGGAACAGAAAAGCAAAAAAGGAGGCTGCTGAGTGACACAACAAATAAGACTGTAAATATGCATCCATGATCTCAGCATTGGAGGTGTAATACGTGAATTCAAACAGGATGTTTGTTATGTACTAAAAAGGGGAACCTGGGTATTTAGACACACAATTTCACTGGCTTTACAGAGCTTCTGAAAGCGATAGAAAAAGGGGTACTGGTTTTAAACTAAAAGAGGGTAGATTTAGACTAGATATAATGAAGAAATTTTTTATGCTGAGGGTGGTGAAACACTGGCACAGGTTGCCCAGAGAGGTGGTGGATGCCCCATCCCTGGAAACACTCAAGGTCAGGTTGGACGAGGCTCTGAGCAACCTGCTCTAGTTGAAGATGTCCCTGCCCATGGCAGGGGGGTTGGACTAGATGGCCTTTAGAGGTCCCTTCCAACCCAAACTATTCTATGATTCTATGATTCTATCTCACAGTCTGTAAAACCCTTTACTGATTATATTCCTTAGAGCATGACAGAGCAGACAAAAGGATGAACACAGCAGTGGGACACCTTCAGGAAACATGAGTACTGCCACTGTTGGCAGGCTCAAGAGAGTGAGAGGTGGAAGTAGGAATGAGATCATGCATCTACTGTGTCTTTTCATTTCTGAAAATCTATTAAAAAGGCAGGACTGAGTTATGTTTTTTGTCTGCAGTGGAGACAGAATTCAGGCAACTCAAATGTCTGATATTTGTATTGGATTCAGCTCCAAATATTAATACTCAGAATTCAGGAGCATTTTAATATAACATTTAAATTTTGTTCATGATTGATGGTTGTTGGCTTGAGCTAACATTTCAATAGACTGTTTTATTTTGGGGTCCCTGACTAATCTGTTCCTTTTGTTTTAACTACACCATAACTCCATTAAAATAAACGGTAATTGCAGCTAGCAACTCCCTTCAGTGCTATCATACCAAGTGCTGCTATGATTGTACATTTACAACATTGTTCTGGAATTCAGAATATAGTGCTCATGCCATAGTAAAGGATGTAAAATGGACAGCCTGAACCCAACATTAATAATTTGTCTAAGAAATCTCAGTTGCACTACTGAATACATCCATAGATCATTGTTCACATATCCAAAGCCCTTGTAAGACTGTCTGTGGTAAGGTCATGAAAAAATCAGATTTTGTGATTCAAGTTACAATAAATCTCTTTTTCAATACATATATGACATCTTTTAAAAACAGAGGGAAACGATTAATGAAAGTTTTTTCAGACAAATGGGAGTTCCAGTCCCATGTTCTAATTTCATGTTTTTTCTTCTATTGGTTTAGTCCCTCAATGGGGTGAAAATGAACTAAATATGACTACATTTTGCAAAATATGATGACTGCAACTAGTAAAGGGAGGGTGTTAGAGACAGAAACAGAGGACTTGGGTATACTTTAACAAGCATTAAAAACCATTTTCCAGCATTCCTAAGACACTTAGAAATTTGAGTCTTGTACTGGGTCATCTGCAAGCTTTATAGAATCAATCATAGAATAATAGAATCATAGAAACATAGAAACATAGAATAGTTTGGATTGGAAGGGACCTCTAAAGGTCATCTAGTCCAACCCCCCTGCCGTGGGCAGGGACATCTTCAACTAGATCAGGTTGCTCAGAGCCCCCTCCAACCTGACCTGGAACGTTTCCAGGGATGGGGCATCCACCACCTCTCTGGGCAACCTGGGCCAGTGCTTCACCACCCTCAGTGTAAAAAATTTCTCTAAACAAGTAGGATATGAACCAGCACAGATCACAACAAGATTCAACCTCAGTGTACAGAATGACCAGAGCCTATTAGGTAGGTTAATAGCCTGGAGAAAAGGAGGCTGAGGGGAGACCTCATCGCTCTCTACAACTCCCTGAAAGGAGGTTGTAGCGAGGTGGGTGTCGGTCTCTTCTCCCAAGTAACTAGTGATAGGACGAGAGGAAATGGCCTCAAGTTGCGGCAGGGGAGGTTTAGATTGGACGTGAGGAAAAATTTATTCACCGAAAGGGTTGTCAAGCATTGGAACAGGCTGCCCAGGGAAGTGGTTGAGTCCCCATCCCTGGAGGTATTTAAAAGACGAGTAGATGAGGCACTTAGGGACATGGTTTAGTGGACGTGGTGGTGGTGGGTTGACAGTTGGACTCGATGATCTTAGAGGTCTTTTCCGACCTCAATGATTCTATGATTCTATGAATACCACACGGAGATAAGCACATTCTTTTCAAATTGAAGACAACTTCATTGTATCAGCCTGTAATACACATGGAGTTCAATCATATTAGATGTTATGCCCTAGAAAGTGACACTTTCACTTATTTTGCACATGATGCTAAAGCTTCAACCTCTATAATGACTTTAGCACATAATCCACCATGCTGAACACTGCTAATATCCTCATAGCCTTAATTTACCAGAACTTAACTTGATAGCCAACCTTACACCTGGATTAATTTCATCCAACATTAGCATTTTAAGGATCTATCTTTGTTGGTTATCTTAGACCTTGCTTAGAGTAAATGCAGAGAGAAGTATGCTTTAGAAATAATTTAGATCTTAGATCTCTCTGGAGGCACACTTCTCTCTCTGATGACACATGAGACAATTTGAAACAGCCAGATTCATAATTTTAACACTTCAGTTAATGTCTAAATGTAGAATTAATTGGACTCTTGATTTTCACTTACTCGTATATGCAAGGCTGCCAAGGTCTTCATGCTACCCTATGGCTAATTAAATGCTCAAAATCCTCTTAAGGTAAATCCCTCAAAGTTTTTTAACTCCTATCTCAAGCTAGGCAAAGAACACCTTTCACACTGGTGCAATTTTAGCCCTCTATCTGCTAACCATTCCTTGGTACTTGCATAGGGCTCAATAGGGAAAGTGAATGCAATGTAGATGAAAAAAAAAAAGGTCTGAAATGTTCTATTCAGTGCCTGATGGGTGATGGAAAGATATTATTGAGTTAAGGTCCCTCTAAAATAGTTGCAATTATGTTTGAACTCTGTTAGAGACAGTTCCTATGTGCAACAGATCTGTCTCCGTGTGCATCCAACTTTTTGTCTTGCTTCTAAGGCTTCTATCAAACATATCGTAGATGACATCAGCAAAGGCTACAGGTCAATAATTCACTGGAATGAACAGTAATAAATATTTTATAATTTGTCTTCACTAAACACAGTTGCGGACTTTGAGAGAACATTCCTGATTTCAAAGATGGAATCTGTCATCAAAACAAAAAAAGTGAAAGATAAAGAAATGCACCCTTATGAATTAATAGCATGATGAAATGTAAGAATCAGACAGAACATGAGGTTGTCACAGATCTGAAGTAGGTTTGACCACATGTTGTGGTTTATCCTGGCAGGCAGCTAAACATCACACAGCCGTTCGCTCGCTCCCCCCGCCCCAGTGGGATGGGGGAGAGAATCAGAAAAAAAAAGGTAAAACTTGTGGGTTGAGATAAAGACAATTTAATAGGACAGAAAAGGAAGGGAAAATAATAATAATGATAAAAGAATACACAAAACGAGTGATGCACAATGCAATTGCTCACCACCCGCTGACCGATGCCCAGCCAGTTCCCAAGCAGCAGCCACGCCCCCACCCCAGCCAACCTCCCCAGCTTTTCGTTCAGCATGACGTCCCATGGTTTGGAACATCCCTTTGGCCAGTTTGGGTCAGCTGTCCTGGCTGTGTCCCCTCCCAGCTTCTTGTGCACCTCCAGCCTCCTCTCTGGCAAGGCAATATGAGAAGCTGAAAAGTCCTTGACTTAGTGTAAGCACTGCTCAACAACAACTAAAACATCGGTGTGTTATCAATATTATTTTCATACTAAATTCAAAACACAGCACTGTACCAGCTACTAGGAAGAAAATTAACTCTATCCCAGCCAAAACCAGGACACCACAATACAATGATTTTTTTCAATAAATTTTTGTAGCTTTTTTCTTAAGATATTGATTTCATTTAATTATGGAACAGAAAACAAATTCTAAACTTTCAACATTTCACACAAAAAGGAAATCTTGTTATTCATCTGACACTGAACACCATACATATCCAATAAAAAATCATGGTCTTTTCAACACCCAGAGAGTTTTGATATTATCATAATGAAGGTATGAAATTTAAGTTAAGTTTGGATATTTCCTCTATCAGGCCTGCACATTGTTATGTTAAAAATCTTGTTTATGGGCAAAGAGGAAACACATCTTGGACATATGTAAAGCCAAGAAATTATTGTCAGTGTAACTGAAATCTTAAGAGTCTAATTGTTGCTAGTCCAGATCTAATTTACAGAAAAAGAAAGAAGAATGATGCAGTTAAAATTGTTACACACACACTAATTAGTTTCTACCACTATTGGTGGGGTTATGGTCACCCTCCCACTGCTCCTCTGGATCCTAGGTTCAGTGGTGGTGTTGGTGGGGGTGCTATGGTTAGTCATCAGCACCCAGACTCTTTCACTGGGAGTAACATGATTTCTTTTCACTCCAGGATCCACCTGGGGTCGTTTTTATATGTTTTGTAGCACACTTTTATTCCTTGGCTCTCTCCATTGATCTACAGCTCCATGTTACACCTGGATTTACAGTATATGGTGCGTTTTATGTATGTTAGACACTACTTCTTTATTCTCTTTGTTACCTCTAAACCCACTTTTGTCCAGCTTCATTTCTTTAACTGACCTTTGGGGAGTTGTTTATAGCTGTGAGGTCTCCAGTGCCAAGTCTTTGCCCCATCCTTTATCACCCCATGCCTGCCCTCCTCTCTGCTGCATCTTGTGTCTCCACTTCTCAAGGCCTTTGCTATTTTACAAGCCTGCATTTCTCTAGACAACATCATTGTGTTAGTCATAACTAATGCATTCTGCGTAGAATAACTGTTTGTTATTGTCACCTATATAAAACTCTGTTTGTTTTGACTCATGATAAACAAAAGTAAATCAAATTAATTATAGACACCTGGTTAATTAAATAAATTGTTGTCACAGATAAACCAAGTAAAACAAAGCTGGTGAAGAAGGGTTCAGACAGAGCAAGGCTGACAAGCCTCAGTCCTGAGGCCTTGAAAACTCAGTACAAAGCTTATGACCTGTTACTGCCAATGGCAATACTGCATTACAGGATTACACAGTTAAAATGTAGTCAATAGAGATTCTTCTGGGAACGTTTCTTAGGAAGACATAATTTGGGCATTGTGCATTGTCCTCCAGGGAAGCCTGTTATTTCTATAGAGCAATATAATTGCTTACTGTTTACCCCAAGAAATTTAGCCACTTAAACTAGGCAATCTTCCCTGGAGATTTAAATGAAGCCCAAAACAAAGTTTAGTTAGCAGCTTGTCCCCAAGCCCTCTACTATTATTTTAGCTTTCTGTGGTGTCTTTTGTCTTGCATGTGATTGTTGTGTTGCCACTTTACCTATAACGAGGTTGGACTGTTAGTGGTTTGACAATGCCCATAACTCTCTTAACAGGATTTCCCGGTTCTCTCTGCTTTTAAACAGTACCAAATGCTTCATTACTCCTGGTTACAGTTGCCTTTCTGCTAGCAGGTTTCAGAATTACAAAAATACGTCTCCTGCAACCATCCAATATCCCTCTCCTTCAATGATTATCATTAGACCAACCATATGGGCTTTGCGTGGAGCTGCTTTATAGCTGTGGCCACCAGTTAAGGTACTGTGGTCCATAAACCGGATCCATTCCAGATGTCCTTCCATTAATATTCATTCCCTGAGCAAAAATAATTGTGAGATAATTTTTTTTACAAGTTCTTTGTCTCAGTGGTGGTACACTCATGAAGCTGAGAGTGTCAACATCAAGTGTTGAAGCTGATACACAAAATTTGCATATTTCTCTTCTGAAAAAAAAATAAGTATGAACATTCTGTGTTAGTCTGTACATTATTTTCACTTTTTTTAAAGTTCACTGTAGACTCAGACATATAACAAATTATTATTTTTTAAAAATTTACTTAATGGCAGCTGAGCCATGGTAACTACCTAAGTGAAAACTCAGCCTTAGAGAAAGACTGAGTTTAACAATGGAAGATCATTTTGCTATGCTATGTTCCATTCCTTCCCTTGACTTGTTTTGCTGCCTGATGGCCATAAAATGGGGAGTTTTCCAAACCCAACTATTGTGAGATAACTGTGATTAGTGAGGTAACTTGATCCTTTGTTATGAATTCCAGGAATTTTTGGTTCAGATGGCCTCACTGTCTCCCAGACATGGAAGCCAAGTAGAATATCGGCCTTAGGCAAAATGATGCTAGACACCTAGGCAAAGGCAACAGAAATGGAATAGTCAGTTTAAACCCCAGTCTCTGTAATCTGTGGAGTCTAGATAGATATTTAGATGATCAAAGTTAGGTGTCTACTTTAAGATAAACTGACTAGTTTTCTAAGATGCACTGACCAAATTGTCTAGAGCCTTACTGACTACAATGAAAGCTTAAACATTCATCAGACTCTCTTAGAAAATACCTATAATACCGGCAGACACTAACATGTAGAAACCTAAATTTATGTGGTGTCATCTCAAACTTCAATTCATTCTTACTGACTTAAGTCACAGAAACTTGGTTGAAGAGTATTTTGCATTTTAGTATATTTCTATTGAAAGTTAAAATTCCCCCCCCCCCAATTCTATACTGAAAATCATTATCATCAGAATATTAATTTATCCAAGAAGTTGGGTCATTGCTAGAAAATTAGCTGCTGCTTTTTACTTCCTTTTCTGTTGCTGAGGATGTAACTATAGGAAAAGAGGGAGTGACCAAACTATCATTATAATTTGGTTATTTCCATCGGCTGAAGCAGACTCAGACAGCGCAGGGTACTCAAACTGAATTTAAAGCCAAATGTAGTATTAAAGTTTCTTGAGAAAGATGTTCAGCCTTGCTGCTTTGCTTCTTTAAGCCTTATACACCTAGAAAGAGGGATGCAAGTGTTGTTCTTAAATGAGAATTCAAACTTCTTCAAATGTGACTGCAGCTTCCAAATATTAGTCTTGCACAAAGCCAGCATTGTCAGTACTCAATTTCCATCTCGATACTAACCAACTCACAGCATACCCACTTCATCTACATTAAGAATGGTAAAAGAAAACCAGTTCATATCCATGCTCGGTTTAGTAAAGAACTCAAAGGAATCACATCAGAATGCAGAAGAAAAATTGTTTTGTGTTTCTGCCCTGGAATTGTTAGAATACCCACAAAATTCAGCTATATATGAAAAAAAAAAAAAAAAAAGAAAAAATATCTAAAACAGTGTTATAGCCTTACTTTACCGTTGACATTTCAAAAACCTTAAGCTTAGTGATAATGGCACAGAGAATTTTCTGACTGGTATACTGCAGCCATCAGACAAAAAGAGATTTCTACAGAAATAACAAAAGAAAAGGACAATTACCTAGCTGGTTTTCAAGTGGCAAATATTTTACATCTATCTGCTTTAGCACTTGAGACATTTCAAGCGATCTTCATAAATCTTTTTCCAGCACCACAGTGGTCAATAAAACTAAATGTGACCTTGTGCAAAATGTGCTAGATTTTAATTACAATGGGGTTATGTGTTAGATTAGGGCTAAATGTATTATGCTGTCACCCAATATGTCAAAGCTGGCAAACATAGCAATGCTTGGCCTGCAGCGCTGCTTTTTTTTTTTTTTTTTTTTTTTTGTAATCTGTATCATTGGCCTGGAGCCTGATGCCTGAAGCTTTAACTTTTTTTTTTTTTTTTAATGCACTTTTTTGGCTTCTTGTATGTGAATGAGCCAAGCACCACAATGTTATGTCATTTGTCAGAAAGTGTTTGTGTGTATGCATGTGCACGCACTAACTCTAATGCCTAACACATAACCTATGTTGATTTTTTTTTGCTGTTTCAGACTAAAAAAATCACAGATGAATCTGTATTTTTAAGCCTTATATATGTATATATACATAAGTATGTCATACACTTTTCTAGATGTAGATGCACATGTCCATACATTGGTAAAGCCAGGATATATGTATATGGCATACTACACAACATTGCAGCTAATTGTTACTTTTTACTAGATGAAATGCTACTGTTGGATTTTGTTTCATGAAAGCTAAAATATTTCATAGATGTGACAGTTTTAGAGCTTGTTTTATGGAAGTCTGGAGGATTTTTTTGCTGGGGGATTTTGGAAAATGAAAAAGACAGGAGGAGGATAGATGAGGAGGAATTTTCTAATGAATATTAATCAAACTGACATGGAAGCCTTGGGAGTACCTAGTGTGAATCAAAGTAACCTGGAATGAAAATCCTTGTTCTGAAACAGTGAGTGTGATTCCCTAGGAAATTCCAGACATCATTAGATGCTTGAGGTTAGGCAACCCAGTCCCATATTTGTTGGGGAGGAGGGGGCCGGGGAGGAAGTAAACATATAATGACAAACCTACCAAAACCAGGGTTTGGAAAAGAACTGGAAATTAGGAGTATTATATTTCTGCTCATGGCTGCTAACTTGCAGTGGAGAGATTCCTCAATCTGTTTGTGGTTCATGTTACTCATGAACAAAATAGGCTCAACAGCCACACAGGACCCATTATTTATAAGAAAATAAAAGTACAGAGAGGATGAGTCTGCTGGGGGTTGGTAGGGTGGACTGGAATATTATTTCTGAAAAGGACTTATTTTTTGACAGGCAATAAATTGATCCATCTTTAATCACCTCTTCAGTCCAAACGGGGCTAATAATAGTACAGTTCTCTTTCCTCCCTTGTCTGTTTGGATTATCATTCTCCATGTAATGCCAAGCAAAAGAAGACCTTGATTTTGGAGTGAAACTGTAACTTTACTAGAGTACAAATAATACATAACAGCTCATTCTTCTGCCTTCATCTGGTTTCCTCCCACAGCCAAAAATAATTAGAAAGTAATTAAGCCATCAAAAGCAATGCAGAACTAAATTACGGTAAATTAAGCTACTAGATAACTGGAAAGAGAGTCTCAATCACTGTAGGAGTTAGGGACAGACAAGATGGGAGCAAAAATTATTATTTTGGTAAAATATCCCCAGTGCTTTTCATGTAAAGCAATGGTATGTCTTCTGTGAACTGTCTATAAGAAGAATTTTAAAATATGTCTAGAATAAACAAACTATAATACCACCCAACTAATCAGCATCATAGGCATTAAGAGAGAAAGTTTCTCTGAGAGGTTCATTTGCCCTGTTAACTTTCCCCTCACCATTTTTCATCTACTTTAACCTTCTTTTTTATTTTATTTTATTTTATTTTATTTTATTTTATTTTATTTTATTTAGCTCTGATAAGATCCCTGTTCCTGATCTCTCCCAAACTTTGCTTTCTGAGAGAGGGAAGGAAGAAGGGAGAGAAGCAGGGAAGGTGGGAGGGACTTAGAGGGAGAGGTATGGAGTGAAGTTGAAAGGCTAAAACCAACTCAGCACGTTGGAAACAGGGGAGTAAACAGCTGCTCAGATCAGGATGGAGAAAGTCACGTCAGAACTGCAGAACAATTTTATCAAAATCCCAAAGTCTTTGCTTTAACTACTTCTTTTTCTATCTATGACAATCTCTGCCTGGCTCTTCTCCAGAGTTTTGTCCCAAGCTCATATAACCATATGATCCCTAACACCCCAGAGAGGTTGTCCTGCTCAGTCTTGGGTTCAGCCGCTGTTCCAGCTCAAGCTTTTCAACATGAAGGCAGTGCGTGCAACCATATGTCAGAATCCCTCTTTCTCTTCCTGCCACTTTACACTGCTCAGAGACCCTAATGAAAGGTCTATAATTCTCCATGACATAAGGGAGCTCTCAGCTGGTGTCAAGCAGCGTAACCAACTCTCCCACCAGCTGCTTTTCTGCACATTGCTGAGGGAGAAAAGAAGGAAATGAGATGAAGTGGAACCTGTGCTCTGTCAATGCACTGAGACTTGATGGCACCATGGGGTCTGGGGGATGTGTGAATGCAGCTCACAAAGGTGCAACAGCAGAGCAGGAGGACATTCCCAGCCTGGCTTTAAGCTCATTAATATTGGCAGTATCGTTCTGACAATATGGTGCAGGTTAGCTGCTCAGATGCTTCCCCGAGGTCCCAGCATGTGTAAGCTCTGAGGTCTCTGCACATCACTGCTATTAGTACCTGAACTGGCTAATTTCTAGATAGTTCAGGTATGACTTCGTAGTGAGACCTGTTGGTTTCTAAGACGTATACAGCTACATCCACCCATCACCTATGGATTTCCTGACCTCCCGCTAGACACTGTGACTGCTATGGTCCTGCACCTTCCTTCCTGGGCAGTGTGTAGCCGTACCATAAACTGGGGGTACCCTCTTGCTGTGGCTCTGCAGCTCTGTTCAAGATTTTAAATGTAGCAAACATCACTTTAAGGGTCATCCTCAAGCTACCATGCTTATGTTGCTGGCCCTTCTGCTGCATTAATATTACAGAGCTGAAATCTTCTCTGTGAGACTTTCTGCACCCCTACTGAATCCACCTCAGCATTGGACCACTAAAGCATTAGGGGGTCTTTCATAATTCTGCATGTAAAATACAAACTGCTGCAGGTAACAATGACTCTGTACTTGCACTCCAGTAAGCAATAAACGTTTTAAACCCCCAACATTGCAGAGAGAACAGTGACTTCTGCAGCCATAACAGAAGAAGGAAAGTCTGTCTACCTGCGTATTTTTGGATCATGCAAAAAATTGCAGATCTACAAATCTGAAATATATCTACAGGATATGGTCCATCTCTGTATTTTGAAGTGGTAGCTTTATAATACAAGCATGAATGTACAGAACAATACAAGATTACTTGATCATTTTTTCCCTTCCCCAAACACCCAGCTTTTATCAATGACATGGCCACCCTCAAAAAAACCCAAAACCAAAACTGAAAACACTGTAGATTGGAAATGTGATAACTTGCCAGTATTAAAACAAAACAGGGAGTTGGAAATGTCTCGCTGAGAAACAAAAACCCGAGGTAAAAGATGGTATCAAAAAAATTTATGGAAATACTATTTTCTGGAAAGTCTTATCCATATAGTTGCCAACAAGAAAAAAATTTCTATGCTGATATAGTCTGGATGGCTACAGTGAAATGTTTAGTTCACACCAACACATCATATGAAGAACCACAAATCAGACTATTTTACCAAAGACTAATGTAATAGTGATAATACTATAAACAGACAAAATTAACACAGGTGTAGGTTGAGATTTTTCTTCCTTTACTGTAAAGACCCAAAAATCAGGATTTTAGGCTACACCACTTGCTTAAAATCCTTCCATCAGTTATACAGAGAAACAGAGAGTTCTTAAAGGCAATTTATTTGGTCTAAAAATAAGTGTGTGGTATAGGTGGCTGGTAACTTTTATGTGGAAGGTTTTCCCCTCAAGTATTGACTACAGAGGGAACCTTGTCAGCTAATTCAGGTTATAAAACAACCTGTCAGAGCGATATAGCTGGGTGGTTGTTATCATACGCATGGACTTAAACTGGAGGTTATTTACATACCAAATACATCTATTCATGTTATCAGTATAAACATACATATCATTTATATATACACAACAGTGCCTAGAAGCCTGAAACCTGACATGGAATGGGAATACTAAATGCTATACAAACACAGTCCAAGAAATGATCCCCACACTCAGAAACTTACAATATAAATAAAAAGTTACAACCAAGGGTGGAAATAAAGAGGAATAGACAGAAGACCTGATTTGATGAAGACCATATGATAGCAGAGCCATGCACAAAACTGACATCCCTTGAATCTCATCACAGTCCTCTAGCTTTTCATCATATTGCTCATTTAACACAGAGATTAATTACAAACCTCTAGCATTTTCCTCCAGCACAGGTCTTTCACAATGTCCTCTGCCTGTTTTTCCTTGGAGAGATCTAGTTGAGACAATCCAAAACAAAGCATGAAAATAAGTTTGCTCTTGAATTTAAGTTGGCACTCTTTTATTTACACAAACCCAGTTGGTCTCTTCTGTTAGAACTCTTAATATTTTAATACAGAATTAAACATTCACAGACTTGAATCTTCAATATATTCTGACATATGTGTATGCATTGTTGCAGCTGTTAAAAGCTTTAAAAGGTGACAATTTTATCCTTATGTGCAAGATTTTTTAAAATTTAAATTCTGAGTGTCTTTTTAATGGTCAAAGTTAACCAAAAAAAAGTTCAGTCAGTCTGTACCAAATGGGAATATGATTCTTTATAGAAAACAGGGGGAGGTTATTATTTTTCCAGTCACTGATGGTAGATGTCTTGGTTGTGTGCTATGGCTTCCTTGTGCTTAGTGCTTACAACTTCAGAGAAGGGAAAGAGAAAAAAAAAACCAAACCAAAAAAACCAAAAAACCCTGTTCTTTAAATCTTGTGTTCGAAGTGTAACAATATCTGTACTTGCAGAAATCTACCCTGCACTCTGTCCAGCAGAGATCGAAGGTTACATTTGGGTAATCACCTCTGGAAATGGAAAATCCACTCTTGTTTCCAGTTCGGGAGCAGTCCAACCTCCATGGTAGTCATGGCTGGCAAAACCTTGTGAAATTCTTCATGGGGATGGCAGAACTCCAGAAGTACATCCATGAAGACCACTTTCTTAATCACATTCTCATCATTAAACATGAGTTTAAGGACAACTGAAGTAATGCAGCGACCTCTCCTAGGGTTGGTCAGAGCCATGAGGGGAAAGGCTGAGGAAAATAAATTTTCTGAGGGTTGATATTCTCCATCAGGATCAGGAAATGCCCTGAGCAGAAAACAGACAAAGGCTAAGAGAATACTCCAGGCAAGTATGTCTGCCCTGCTGTCGTGGTTTAACTTCAGTCGGCAACTAAGCACCACGCAGCCGCTCGCTCACTCCCCCCCACCCGGTGGGATGGGGGAGAGAATTGGAAGAGCACAAGTGAGAAAAACTCGTGGGTTGAGATAAAAACAGTTTAATAATTGAAATAAAATGATAATAATAATAATATGATAATAATAATAATAATAATAATACACAAAGCAAGTGATGCACAGTACAATTGCTCACCACCCGCCGACCGATGCCCAGCCAGTCCCCGAGCAGCGGCCCCCCCGGCCAGCTTTCCCCAGTTTATGTACTGAGCATGACGTCACATGGTATGGAATGTCCCTTTGGCCAGTTTGGCTGTGCCCCCTCCCAGCTTCTTGTGCACCTTCAGCCTTCTCAGTCGGTAGAACATGGGAAGCTGAAAAGTCCTTGGCTAGTGTAAGCATTACCTAGCAACAACTAAAACATCGGTGCGTTATCAACTTTGTTCTCATCCTAAATCCAAAACACTGTACCAGCTACTAGAAAAGAAATTAACTCTATCCCTGCCGAAACCAGGACACCTGCTCTTCCTCTTCTTGGGGTCTGCTTATGCCCAGTTAGAAACAGGAGCTTGGTCTAGAAGGACTCTTGGTCTGAAACAGCACTTTTACATTTTTATGTTTTTAAGGGATAGCTTATGACAAGAAATTCAGTAAGCTGCTCTTAAGCTGTTGACCAGAAAGTCTTGGACCTGTTATAGAACAGTGGTAAAGCAACTCAAAGCAAAAAATAATGACACAAAACCGCAGCATTACTGTTACTCATTTCTTAACAATCAATCTCTGGTGATGTGTAGGGGCTATATTCCCCCCCACCTCTTCGAGTCAACAATGACAGTCTATACAGCAATGTATGTAATAGCAACACACTATTTGAAAATGTTTCTGTTAAGAGACAAAGCTTCTGAAGGGAGACCAAAAGCTTTATTTGTCTTGGGCATTGGAAAGCCAATACAGCTTTCTCATACTTACTATGAAAGAAATGGGAACTATTATATGCAAAGTCCTCAGAAGATTATAATTAAAGGCGACAGGCTTGAAAGAGGATTTCACATTTCTTTCTATAGCTAGTGCTGCCAGTTGAAGAGGCTGCAGTAATTTCTTATAGAACCAAAGCTGCTCCCAGACATACTCACACATAATACTCAGTGATTTAAAAGCCCACACCTACTCCTTTCCCTCTTGCATCATAAATTGATTGATGATGACAAGTGAATAAGATTAGCACCTCATGGGCACAACTTTCAGATTAAATAAATGATAAAACTATTTATCCTCCTCTAGGTCTTTCACTTTCTCCCAGGAGAATATATGAAGTGCCCTGAAATCCAGCTAGCCAAAATAAAAATCCAAGCTTCCAGACCTTTCTTTTTTCACTTTGAACCTACCCTATCTGTTCCCAAGGCCAAAGAGGTATTTTGCACTTCATTTACTCAAACAATTACAAAATTTATCTCACTCAGCTTCTGGAGAAGCAATTTTTTGTTTTTTCAGTGAAGGATTATTTTTCTTTCCCCACACAGTCATCATACAAAAAAACAAGTAATTTCTGAGCAAGTTTGTGGTGGCTTTTTTCCAAGCTTTAACTACCTTAATGGTAAAAGCACTAGTTGTGCCTGAATCTAGGATTAAAGCTATGACCAAAAGATTTCTCAGTAATAAGGCTTAATTGTCTTTCATATTCTGGGGCTAAGCCTCTCATAGTAAAATCATGATCTTTAATGTAAGCTTTGTTTAGACATTGCTTCAGTAAGTGGTGGACACTAAGCCCAAAGACTGGAGAAGTGAAAGATTCTCTTTGATGCGCTCTAAAGCTTTTATACATCTGACATCTTATCTCCTATGAATAAAAAAACAAACACAAAACCAAAACCAAACAAATTACATTTCTAATGTTCAAAGGGAGGAGGAGAGGAATGGCAGGCTAGGTCCCGGCCCTGGAACCAACCGGTCTTAGAAAGCTGACATCCACACAGATGAATGGAGCCAATCAGTCCTAGCAAACAAGTGGATAGGATTGTGACTGAGATATTGGGTGGGCTTTAGGCACTGAAGTCCCAAATTAGGTAGCCAGGTGTGCTCACAAAAGTTGCAGTCTTCATCAGTGAAAAACACATGGGATACAATGGCAAAAAGGGAATACTTGCCTTTGAATTACAAGTTTAGTAGTGTTCAATCTTGTCATCAAAGACTGTCTAGTCATAAATATAAGCAGAGGCAGAGAAAATAACTGTTTTGCTAACAAAACAACTATATCAGAAAACAAGTGGAAGAGACTGAGAAAAAAGAGGTACTGAAGAAATTGTGTGAGGTCACCAAATTCTAGAATATAGGGGACCTCAACACCATCTGTGTCAACAAGCGTCAATAGCCTCATCTTTATGAGGCCAGTGAGGACATGAGGTTGCTGCAGGACACTACAAAAAAAGTAGTCAGACCTTGGGGAGTTAAGATAGTTCAGTGCCAAGTTTTCAAAGTCATATTTTTGCCAGACTTCAAAAAGTCTTTCTTATTTCTAACATTGAATTTTGTAAGGAATATAATAGCTAAAGTTTTTAGCAATACAAAGAAGAGAAAGAGAATAAGTTTAATAAAACTACTTTGTCCTACATGTGTTAATGTATTCTTAGCTTTGTTGACAACCTCTATACTTTGGTAAATGAACAGGACTGAGATGAGGTAAATGGGTAGGTGAGAAAAAAAGGTGAAAGGAGGGATAGAATAAAATACAGGAACCATGACTTAAGGAACAGAAGGGCAGAGTCTGAAAAGCGTGGAAAAGACAATGGCAAGGGCAGAAGAAGAAACAGATGCTACAGAGGAGGAAGACAGTATAACTGTTAAAGAACAGTTAACAGTTCTGTGGGAACCCTCAATACCTGTGACATTATGAGCCTTGTACCTCCATGTTTATTTGTTGTCTGGAAAAGGTCAGTTATCCCCATGCAAAACTATACAGCTTCATCTTCTCTCTGTAGCAAAATCTATTGACTTTGAATTACAGTTCTGATAATAAAGAGGAAATTCAAATTACAACTCTTGTGCTGGGCACACAAATTACACCTATAGCTGGGTGTCAGGGCTGAGCCTGTGCAAGTACCCAGGGCATTTGTTAATTCCTGCAGTGGTCCAGGAACTCCTAACTGAGTCATCTGCATAGGTGGCAATGTACTGATTTGAGACAATAGACCCACTTGAGACAAGATAATGGAATGAACTCTTAGATGACTTCACACAAGGCATTTGACTCATTGTTACAGGAGCAATCACCCAGGCAGGTCCTAGACCCTCTGATTGGCACTACTTATGTGCTTTGGTGTTCTGATTAACATCCTGGGTGGGCCATCCCACTGTCCAGAGATTCTTCAAGGAGGTTCCTGCTGCAGAATTGATCAAACAGAACACAGATAAGATGCTTGTAAGTAGTCAATATGACCTGTTCCTGCAGAGTCAGGGATGGTCACATAGAACAGTCTTTTATAACAATGTGTCCTGGTTTTGGCTGTGATAGAGTTTATTTTCTTCATAGTAGCTTGTACGGTGCTGTGTTTTGGATTTGCAATCAAAACAGTGTTGATAACATAGGGATATTTTAGTTATTGCTGAGCAGTGCTGACACAGCGTCAGACTGCCCCACCAGCGGGTAGGCTGGGGACGCACAAGGAGCTGGGAGGGGACACAGCTGGGAGAGCTGACCCCAACTGACCAAAGAGTTATCTCATACCATATGATGTCATGCTCAGCAAAAATTTGCGGGGAAGGAGGAAGGGAGGAACATTCGGAGTTACAGCATTTGTTTTCCCAAGCAATCATTACGTGCAATGGAGCCCCGCTTTTCTGGAGATGGCTGAACACCTGCCTGCCGATGGGAAGCAGTGAATGCATTCCTTATTTTGCCTTGCTTGTGTGTGAGGCTTTTGCTTATCTACTAAACTGTCTTTATCTCAACCCACAAGTTTTCTTACTTTTAACCTCCTGATTCGCTCTCCCTTCCCATCGCGGGGGAGTGAGCGAGCGGCTGTGTGGGACAGTTGCTGGCCAGAGTTTAACTACAAAACTAGTTAAAGTAGTTTTGCTATGTTTTGCAAAAAGTTCAAGATACTCAATAACATGGGATCATGCATACACTGCAGTGGTCACATAGGACCACGGACCTTCTCAGTATAAGAATTCAGAAGCAGAACGGTGGTTTGGGGAATCCCATCAGATGTAGATGAAGTTGAATCCACTCCTTTTGTGGATTACTGCCTGATACGTGTCTCCTCATGGTCTCAATCCCAGTTTGAGGCATTAAAGATCTGATCTGTTGAGGTGCTGAGCATGCCCCGTTGTATGAAATTTCAATAGGAGTTTTGATACAGTAGCAGATATTCTGAAAACTCAAGTCATAATTTTTAGGGTTTACTAAGACACGGAAGACTGACATATTTCATAGTTTTGAGGTGTACAATAGTGCATACAATATAATTAGTAATCGATCATAACAATTGCACAGTTCTGATAGGAAGACACGTTTCTGCTGAGTAGTTCCTGAGGATTAGATTCTGTGTCTGACACTGAAAAAGAAAACATTATGTGATCCTGAAATGAAAAATTGCCTCATGAGCTTGAATGGGATTACACAAACAACGTTAACAGATGCATTTGTTACCTTTTTTGGTCTTCGCTTTGTCCCCTTGACATTCTTTTACAGAAGAGCTTTTTGTTTTGGTTTTGGACAACTTCTTGGTAACTCAAAAAACATTCATATGCATACATTTTTGCCTCAAACTTATCCACTGTCTCCTTAGGCATCCCAAATTTTTTGCTGGCACACACGTGTTTAAAAGGTCTGGATTTTTTCAAGAACCTGCCCTGCTCTATGGATCATTTCCTACTCAGTTTCCTTTGTACATGTTCAAGTCTTAATCAGTGAGGGAACTCCTAGAAGAAAACTGGTATCCTGTTTTCCACAAACAGTGACTTTATTTTACAAGACTCCCAATTTTTTAAAACTATGAGGCAGGGGCTTTTTGTTTTTCCTACTTTTTCTTTTTCAGAGTCTGGCTTCACTTTTATCCCCTGGGAATAGTATGGAGACTTGCAAATTCATTAAAAAAAAAAAAAGATTCGAACAACCATAATGATTTCATAATATCATAATTACAGTTGATCATTAAAGTATCATTATTTCCATCTTGGGTTTAATTTGCGTTGGTGACTGAGAGAAGTGTCCTTTCTTCATTTTCATCCTTGTCCTTGAAATGTGATACCCATGACAGACAGCATTGGAGAAACATTGGCATGCAGTAGCTGATAGTCCTGTCCTCCTTTTACGTATGCATCCTTTTGAAAGGACTTGTTCTTCAGCAATTTAAGCAAAGGCACTGTCATTTCATAAAATATGTTTGCCGCTCTTTTCCAAGAACTGACAGTGGCATATAATCCTGTGCTGATTTATGTTAGATTTATGCAGAAAAATACTTTTGTATTCTTCTTGAATAATTGTGTGTATACAATTATTAAGCTTCTGGCTTTTACAACCTTTACAAAAGATTGATTTTTGGCCATTCCCGCTTCAGCTGGGTTTAGCCTCAGCCATGATATAAACAGCCTGTGACCTGACAGAATATTAATCTATTCACCAGACTACTCCCTTGGGCTGAATAATTCTTTCAGTCTTAAGAACAAAACAAGTCTCCAATGTTTTGGTTAGTAAATCACTTAACGTGAGGTCACAATGAATATGTGTCCAGGTTAAATGATATTTACTATTAAGTAAGTATAGACAAGCCCTCCTGTACACATTACTAATTTGGGTGAAGAACACTTGCCATCAGGAGTCATTGCATGCATAATGGGAATCTTCCACATGAAGCGATTTCCCTTCTTTAAATGCAGGGGTTTGCAGAGACTGGTAGGCTTTTAGGGCATGATACTTTTGACAGACAGATTTGCATAGCTCTGTGTAAGCTGAGGTCAGAGAGAGGATTCATTCTCAGCTAATTTCACAAAGTGAAGAGTATCATTTTTGTTTATAGAGGATGTAGCTCTGAATGCTTTTATATTTATAAAAATTACATTTTAAAATAAGATAATTTTGCCTGATGTAATTCATCTTGATATCAGAGCACTACACACAGAGGTCTAATGAACAAGTGTCAGTGTCTTGTTTTCAGCCATCAGGCTCCCTTAGCAGTGGGTACTTTCATCAATTCATCCTGACAGAAAGGGAAATATTGTCTCACTTTTAAAGCTGGAGATACAGGCACAGGACAAGGGTGTGAATCATGACGTAAAGGGTCTGTAGAGCTGCAAGCATATGAAAACAAGTTTTCCTACTCCTGATCTAGCACCTTAAATACAGTATTATGAATTAACATCAAAAAACCCCAAAAAAAATCTGCCTTCTGTGACAGCTGTTTGGATTTCTTTCTACATCCAGGATTATCCTTTCTTCATCTATTTATAGCCTTTTTCTTTCCTTTCTTTCTTTTTTTTTTTTTTTCTCTTGCATGTTCTCTTTTTATTATCTGTCAAAATCCAAGAAAGGGAATTCAGAGGTGTGTGCGTCTTCCCATGAACAGGAGAATAATAAATAGCCTCATCTGTCAAGGTTTGGAGTGAAAAGCAATTTAAATAGCAGCATAACTCAGACAGCATTAATAGAGGTGTTAATTAGATTAGTGTGGTAGCAAAATACCCATAAAATTCTTTGTCAATATTTCTTGAACAAATTATGTAGATCCAAACCCATGAGTTAACAGGTTAGAATTAAGTGGCAGATTTAAAAAAAAAAAAACCAACCCAAACACCAAAAACCAAAAACCCAAGCCCAACCCCCCAAAAAACAACAAAATCCAACCATTGCAAAGTGTGATTTCTTTCTAGGTAATTGTTGTTAATGTCTTTTTGGCAACAGTAAGCTCAAGGAGAGACATCTTTTTTTCTTTCCCAGACCTGGGCTTGGTTAAGGTACAGCAAAACAGCTTGTCACAAAGCAAGCCATTTTGTCCCCAGATATGATGGATGTTGTTCCAATTCTTGTCAGAAAATGATAAAATTTGGAAAAACATGACCAAGTGTGTCAGCTGCCCTGCTCAGCTGCTTCCTCAGTGCATCGTAATAACAGCGCAGCTACTGCCTGCATGTTGTTTCTTCCCTTATATCTCCACTGACACCTTCAGGGCTTCACCTCCACAGCTGTTAACATAAAGAAGTGAGGAATGACCTCAGAAAACAATGTAAAGAGGCAGCAGAAACAACCCTGTGCAGTCCTCAGGGTGCTCGGTAGCTAGGCAGCTGGTGTGAACCCGCGTTTTTCCTGCCTTTTCCTTTCCACAGAGCTCTGTTATCTTTTGTTGATTTTTAGTTCCTCTTCTCCATCAAGCTTTCTCTTTCTCTTTGCTAAGACCTTGATGCACCGCATATGCATTTTCTTAATTTTCAAGCACTCCTGGTTCCTGATAACTTACACCAAGAGCACGTTCTTATGTTTGTCTTTGAAATGAGGCATCTTTCTCTCGATTTTCCCTTATTTTGTCTATCTTCCTTGTATTTATTTTTTATTATTTTTCTAATTTTTGTTTTAATTATTTATTTTTCTCCCATACACAAGTACTGGATATGCTTCTTTTCCCTCATGATCTGCTTCTCTGACATACTGTAGAGTCCTGAGATTTGTCCTGATATCTCTATTCCTTTGTTATTCTTTTCTTGTACTACCTCTCCCTGTGACAGCAGTTTATGTGAGCACACTACATAACCATATCTTTTAACCCAGCTTCCCTGATCAGGTTGCAGTTTGTGTGGAGTGCAGAAAAGAAGGGGGCTTCATGGTTTGATTTACAGGTCAGTCCTGAGTCTTCATGAAGAAGTACGTTTATCACTCATATTTTTATGACTTTTCTACAGAAGATTTAGTTTGCTGTGAACCAATCTCTACACCTCAGGACTGAAGTATTAGTATTAGGAATAAAGCATTATTAAAGACACACACAGAGTTTTACCAACATTTCCTTTCAAAATATGTTTTTCATTTTTAATTTCATTTTTACATTCCCATTAAAATATGCTTAAGTATCATAACTCTAGTGAAAATAAATAAATCAAAGATCAGAATTTGTATTCAGTTTTATATTCAGCTTGGGTTTTTTCACCATCTTTCTATTCAAAATTTAAGAGAGTTGAGGATGTTTTTTGTTGTTGGTTTTTGATCCTTGGGGTGTGTGTCTGTGAACTGGAGTGCAGGAAGCATGTCTCATTTTGGGTTTTTTTAGGGAAAAAAAATACATATATGTTGGCTTTGAACCTACACCTCCCATTTCATACTGTAACACTGACTGTCTGCATGAATGTCAATTGCTGCAAAATCTTGTCATGATGCTCCTCAATTCTTATAAATTTAAATACAGAAACAGGGTGGAAGTGGCAGAGCTTATCAAAAGAAATATTTTAGTTCTAGCAGAATGCCCCAGAGAAGCAGGAGCATTATCATCTTTGCTTCTGCGAAATTCCTCATCCCAAGCACTCTTTAGAGTTGATTGCATCCCAGAATAGCCTTTCTTATGGAACAGTAATTTGGTTCCTGTGCTCCAACCCTCCTTGCCCAAACGACTCATCACTGTAACTTCTGCTTAGCTTTTTTTTTTTTGCTGTGAATAATTTTCAAGTTGAAATTCTGAGTTATACATGGAGCGTGTTGAGGTGGGCCAGTGGGCTGTGCAGAAAATGATAGGTGCAAGCTCATAGGACAGTATGTAGACAGACTAATTTCTACTTGTGACTTGTTATTCCTTTTGGCTGGATGTCAGCCTTCAGAGGAGCTTGGCAACACAAAACATCAAATGCTTATGTAATATTAGGCAATGGAAATTTTGGAACTCATCCCCTAAAGTGTGACCTGGGATTGGGGATCCTTAAAAAGTAAGGCTCCTTTTCAGATATCAATATTTTAAGAATTTCCCGCTAAGTACTCATAATCTTTTCGAAAGGAATCCGCTATATATTACCTGCCTTCAGCAGCATCAGTCAATATCAAACACACCAGATATTAATAAAGGAATAGACCTCACCTGAAGGATCACAAAATAGTCTATCTTATCTAGGCAATGCCAATCATGGTACTTGCCAATCATACATAATTGTTCATAATGTCTGCCTTCTAAAACACCATTGATAAGTTAAGAACATGTAAATATTTTCATAAATTGTGTAGCTTGCTTTTATCAGCTACTTGAAGGTAGCTCTGAAAGGCTTCAGGCATGTAAAAAACCTTCTAGACTGTCAAAATACACTTCCTCTCCTAAAAAAAAAAAACAACTTATTTACAGAAGCTGAAAAGAAACTTGGTGGTAAACACTACATTGAGCAATAATCCCCTTGTCCTGAAGTCCCAACTGATCACTTAGCAACAGCAACTTGAAGAGTAAAGAGATCAATTTTTAATATTTTTCATATTTTCTCACATTTTTCAATCAAAGTACTTATTAATCTATCCCTTCTCTTTACAGTAAGAATAGCTGTCTTATCATTGTCCCTCGTGGCTGGTCTCACAGAACAACTTCTACTTAGGCACTGCATGTGGAAAAACAGATTAATTTGTAACTGAATATGCAGGTATTTGGTACCACATAATTTTTAGACCCTCGTGAAAACATAACTGGGTTTTCCTCTGAGTAATGTCTGTGTTTCATTAATGCTGTTGCTCAAATGCTTTAAGCAAGGCTTCTGGCAACAGAAGTTTCACAGAGGTGGTACAAAAAGCTTTTTTAACTTCAGGTTAGTGAGTTCCTCAGATGCACTTTCTTCTGCATCCTTCAGACTCTTGATGACAAGCGGAGATTGAGAGAGAAAAAAAAAAGATGTGGACCCTTGTCAGAAGGTCATAACTTGTGTATTGCTCTAGAAATAAGCCAAGTCTGTGCATGGCTAGGGGTCAAAAAGAGTACATGCTCCCTGTCAAATAGGATGAACTGAAAAGGCTTCTCAAACCAGCATTTCCATGCCATGACAGATGTTTGAATCACCACACTGAGTACCTAGAACTGCTTTCCATCAAATTGCAGGAAACTGCTTAAATTAACTGAACATTTTGTGTAGCCAGACTTTTTAGTTAGTAGCTAACCACCCAAACCAGGGCTGGTGTAATACCAGTTCATTAATAAGTACACCTATGAACTGCAGCAAAAATACATATTTGTCCCTAATTCTAAGCTGTAGGCACAAGGAGATTTAAGCTGGTTTTCAGAACTTTATAATGAGAGACATAGTCATTGTTCTTATTTTAATTTTTATATATTTACAACTCTCCCCTGTATTCTTTAGCAGATTCTTCTGTCATCATGGGTTCAACACTAGACAAACACACCATTTGCCTTAACCTATGTAATCTCAACCTGATGGCTTTGCATCCTTTAAAAAAAGAACACCAAAAAACCACCACCACCACCACCCAAAAAAACCCCAAACCCAAAGCAAAGCAAAATTAAATATAATCAGAACAGGATGTGTAGAATAAACACACTGATTTTTTTTATGTCTGTGTCCCTGAATATCTTGCCAACTATTTCATAAGGCTTTGCAAATATCAAAGGGAATGCAATGGAATATTACAGGCCGGTTTCCCAGCCACTACCAACCAGTAAAGTGTCATGTGTTGAACTACGCTTATCCTAAGTGTGTAGAGAAGTCTTCATGGCCTCTAATCAGAATGATAACGTGCTTAACAATACAGTATGAGTAAATTTTACAAAATTGTCTTATTGTTTAGCCTAAAATGTAGAAAGGTGTGTGCCTAGAAACAAAGCCTGCACATAAATCACATTAATCCCAATTAGATAGAGCAATCAAGATGATCCAGGGAAAGCTTAAAGGTAAGGGGCAGAGATGCCTCCAGTGAGGGAGACCAGACACAGAACAAAAAAGCATCAAGGCTGCATTGTAACTTCAAGAGAGGAGCCCCTGAGACTATCAGGACAGAAGAGATGCTCCTGCCAGACACCCAACCTCCACAAGGCCCAGTGGAGACCCCTCCCCAGATCTACCAGTAGATTGCCGAACCTAACAGTGGACAGTAGTACAGCAGAGAAATAGGGAATTACATCCCTCAGAGAGGGGACATGTTTATGTGCACACGTGCATGCATGCTTATGTGTAAAACTCTGTATACTGTGTCTCAAGGAGACAGTTGCACTTACAGTATATGCAAATCCTTGCGTTATTTTCCAATTCTGCAATGCCTCCACTGCCCTTGCCCACTTTTGTCAGAGGGAATTAAAAGTTGTGTTATTGAAATTTTGAAGGTGTGTTCAACGCTTGTATTCCCTACCTTGTGACAAGTGCCATCTGTTGACAATCTGCCCCGCTAATTCATCCATAATTTAAATCGGAATTGTACCAAAATATGTTTTCCTAAAGCCTGTAATTTTTATCTGAGAAAAGAGAAAATCCTTATTGGATTCTAAGGCCTTATTTTGTTATCCAATGCCCTTCGTAGTCTTTAAAGCAAAGGAAAAAGAAGACAAGTCCCATTTCCAAGGAACAGCACAGAGGATGCCTCTTCTGAGGCAGGTGGCATCTCAGTACAAAATGAGATTTTATATATCACCTTTGCCTATTGAAGAAGATAATCACTTTGCTCTTTTATAGAACAACAGATGAAGGTCATCCAATACACATGCTATACACAACATGTGAAGTCTTATTGTCAATCATGAAGTGTCTTTCCTGGAGACCTTTTATTATGCCCAAGTTGAAAGACAAGAGAAAATGCCACTTAATTTCAGTAGCTGGCATGATTTTGCATACACTGCCCACTCTTTGATCTCTGGTATAGTTTATGCAGTAATCTGTCATCCTAAAACTCTAGGAGGTCTCATGTGTCATTGACTATGGATGGCAATTTCTCTAGTATATGAATACTTAATGTTGAGCTCCTGAAGCTACAATCGTTTTAATAGTTGTAGTGGATAACAGAAACAAACAAATCCAACCAAAATCAACCAACAAAAACCCCCAAGTTTGCCTTTTTTTTTTTTAATTCAGTTGAGTGTAACACAGAAGCTAAATGTCCTCAGATGATGCAAATCAATGCAGTCCCACTGAACTCAGTGAATCTCTGCTTATTCACACCAACTAGTTACAGCAAAGAGGTTTAAAAGAGAGTTAAGCAGCCTTGAATGACTCCGAACTGACTTCCACTGTTCAACTTGACCATCCTACTGCTGTCAAGGGATTTCTCAGAGCTCTCAAAGCCAGCAGGCAGTATGAGACCTAATACAAGAAACTTTTCTACTGTAATTCCCAACATTAATACAAACACTATCCTGATGCTGGGACAAAGGCATGCTCTAATCATGCTGCTCATGGCAAAGCAATCACTCCAAGTTAAAGGGAACAGCAGACAACACTGGCTTATCAGATGTTAATAAAAACTGTCCAAGCAGGGAAATTTTATGCAGTCCCCAACTGATTTTGGATGCTTCCTTATTCACCCAAAATTACTAGACTCATGAGAAATTGTGTCCACGTGGTCCAGTGAATGCTTCTAGCTGCCTTAAGAAAATTAGTTAAAGCCCAGTAAAATATATATGCACATAAACAGGGAAAGTATTAGAGAAAAAGATGTTGTTTCACTACACAAGAAGTCTGTAGCAAGCCACGAAGGTATTAGATAAAAATAATGGAAAGAAAAGAGATGAATTGAAAATATTACCTTTCTTTTTTATTTTATGATGTCTGATTCAGTAGCCATGCATTTGAAAGATGCACTGGAATGGGTTCTTTAGGCAGTGTTAGCCCATCAATACTTAGTTTTGTGTAGAAAAGTGTCAAAAGCACCCAGTGTGAAAGCATTGGCAAAAATAGATGTCCTCAGGCGGGGCTGAAGGTGCAGCAGAATGACACGGCTGGTAAGTGGGTTCTAATAATCCCGGTCTTTTTGTGGATCAGGCCCTTTGGTTCCTCTCAGTCCATGCAATATGTTATTAACTCTTCAAGACTGATTTCTGCTATTAGCACATTATTTATGCAGATCATTTTAAAATACATTTAAAGTACTTTTCTTTTTTTTGTCCAAGGTTTATCATCCATGGATAATTGATTACAGATGACTAGAAAGACTATTACTGATTTAGCTGAAGAAGAGTAAATGAGCAGTTATGATTTCTGAAACTTCAAACTCAAGGACACAATGTCACACAGTATCTCAATTGTATGAGGACAGGCACCTGAAAGACAACTTACTTCACACAAACTACAGGTCCACCAGATCCTGATCTTCAAAGACTATGTGTTGTGATGGCCACAATTCACCCAAAGGTGTGGGAGCTCATGATTTTAGATCTGGAGTTCAAATACTCCTGTCAGCCAAGAAATTTGCATATGGTATGTGGCTCAGTCAGATGACTTGCATCTTTTTTACGTACTGGCTATGTAAGTGCTGGCAGGCTAGGGGCCTCAGCCTGGCAGTGTGATGGAGAAATGAGACATATTTTAATCATAGCATTTGAACAATAACAAACTAGAGTGGGTGGCAAAGTTGTGTGAGTACGATATGATCGCAAATTAGAAGCATAAGCTCTGAGCCCACATCTGTTTTGGTGCCTGAGGCATTTTTCTAAACTTGATGCTTTGCAGAAATGATCCTGTCTGGAAAGAAGGTCTTTTGAAACAATATTTTTTCACAGTAAATAAAAATGTATCTTTATCTCCATACGCCCTCTCCAGAGCATCATGTGTATTTGTTGTCTCACAGGTCTCTGTGTCTAACAATTGTTTGTACCACTTACAGCAGGGTACCCATACAGGAAACCCTTATCACTTCCCAACCAGAATCTGAATTTGCTAAGCCATTATAGAAGAAAATTAAAGCTCTCACCCTTTTTCTTTTCTGTATCTGATTTGGTTTATATAATTTAAAAAACAAAAGAAGAAACAAAAAAAAAACCCAACCCTGAACTAGTGAGTAGAATTGAGAATGTGATTACTTCTATTTTCTGTGTTTCATTCTCATGCAAATGAGGAGGCTTAAGTTTCAGCAGTTACTAGAGTATTGCTGTTTAATCACCAGTTTTATTTACTGAAAATGACAAGAGTTTGTGAGAATGATGCAGAGGCAGAAAGGATAGAGAGGAAACGGGACAATCGGGGTTTCCAACTCACAAGCACACATTTTGAATATTAGCAAATTAAGGCTGAAATAAAACTTCTGATAAATATCTTTTTCTCTCCCTTTTTTTTCTCCACACTGTGATGATTCTTTTAGATGATCAGGACAAGTAAGTTGTGTTCAAATAAGAAACCACAGCCGTACATTCAAAAGCACATATTTTCTGGTCATCTTGATGTTTATCCATTTCATAAAACAGTCATTAAAGGGAGATAGTTTTCATTAAATAAGGCACAGTTTTGTTTAACTGTGGTATATGGGACAAATGCATTAGTCAACATCTTACAATAGACATTTATAAATCTTCTCCCTAAAATTAATGCATTCTAACTCCTTCTCAAACAGAAATGAAGACTTACTCATACGTTAAACTTCAGGTATTTGTGTTTTGTTTTTCTTTAGCAATTGGCTCAGAGATTGTGACAAAATTATATATGACCTTTAATACTGATATACTGACAGCTCTAGTTTAATTTATATTATATCCAATAATACTGGAAAAATCAGAATGTGATTTGGTTCATTTCTTAGCTCCAGAAAAGTTCATATTCCATGATGCACAGTAGTTGGAATGACATTTTATTAAAACAGTTGTTGAGCCCTGAGGAGCCTGACAGTAGCAAAGAAGTGAATAAAGAGGTCATGAATTTTTCGTAGAGATGAAATCAACCTGTAGTGTTCATGAATAATTCACTGAATTTTGAAAGGCAAACCTTGGGAAACAACTCATCAAAGCACCCTTAAGATGAATTGTCATGAACAGTTACCTACTGGCCTTGAAAAACTAGCATGATCTTGTTTCAAACATATGTATAGGAACTTTCTTACAATAGCGCCTGAGTCTTGGGTTGTTAGATACCTCTTCCCTTCATGTTTCACCTTAAGATTCACTTCTGCTATGAATCCTACCAAATACTTGATAGTGGAAAGACAGATGAAAAGTTGCGGGATTTTTATGGTGTTTGGGTTTAATTCAGTTCTGGTTTGGACAGCTTCAGTTTCCTAAGGTATCCACATTCACAAACAGCTCAAACGTAAAATCTATTGGATGACCTGCACTCCAGAGAAATAGATGGGGTCACACAGGATATTCTAGGTCATCCGAAATACAATAAAAAGTGTGTTTAGGCAACTAGTGAGGTCTAATCTATATAGTCAATAATATCTGGAAAGCGATCCAGAGTAGAAGCCTGTATCTGCTCAGCTGTGTAGCTCTCCAGACAGGAGCTTAACTGTTTATTACACCAGTAAGTGTTGCTAGACTATCTTCTTCACCTATATCGAACTGTTTCTATATCTTACACTGTAAGGTCTGAATGAATTCCAGTGAACCTTGCCTGCTAAACTGAGGTTCTTGGCTACAAAACTGAGGAACTTTGTGCCTTAGGACCTCTCAGTAGAAAAATAAGAGAGAAAGCCACCTCCACAGGCTGAAAGATCTCACTTAATCCCTGCATGACTTTCTGCAGGTGTTTCTTGCTTTCTCCAATAACTGCTGAAGAAACCTGAAATTTTGCATGTATGCACGTAAGCAGCATGTATCCAGGCCTCAAATCTTTGGTGCAAATTCTTTCCTTTATTTTACATATAGAAATCTTTTCACACAGTGGGGCTTTCTTTCATGATTGAGCTGTTCTGGTCCTTGGTCCAGAGGAGCAATAACCATTCTGATCTTAATCATCTAAGTTGGGGTGGCTCTTGGGGACAGTGAGGTCTACCCCCATCAGAGCTTTGCTGAAATATTTGTTTGGCACTCTGTCTTAGTAATCATGTACAACAAGTTCCCAAAGCTGTATTTAATTTCTTTTTCACTAAAGATTTAATGTGCTGCAGAGTTCTCAAGTACATGGTGGTACCACATCTGTGCCCGGGTGGTGCCCAGGTTAGCCTGTGGAGGGGATGACTGAAACCCATCCCAAAGAACTGGTTTCTTAGTTGTTTTTTGCAGCAATCTAGGCACCACAATACACAGGTAGTATCTGAAAATGTACAAAAGCTGTCAGTGGTGATTTTCCTGGTTATTCCTAAACTCACCTGTGTCAAACAGGCCTCTGTCAACTTGGGCTAAATGTGAAAAGGGAAACATCGGAGAAAATTAAAAGGCCCCGACACCTTGATAGTCCTGTGAATTTGTTCAGGAAGCAGTTGATAAGTATTTGCTGTACAAACATGTGCTTCAGTGGTAGTTCTTTTTTGGTACAGTATCTTTTGTTTGATGTTGCTTTCTTAAACCTCTGTTGCATTTTACAGGCGTGTGCGTACAAAATTTTCTTTAGAGATCCCTAACAGCAAAAAAATATTAGAGCTGTTGCTTGTCTAAACCATTGCACATGAATCATATTTGAATGTATTTAGACCTACATTATCCTCCTGTATTATCACCCCTTCAGTGCTCCAGGTATTTATCATATATATAAAAATAGAATAAAAGTTCAAAATGTCAGCCAAGAAATAACAGTAATCTCAGATGGGGGTTCAATTTGGAAAAAAAAAAAAAAAAAAAAAGAAAAAGTGAGAGGAAAGAGGAAGGGGAAGGGGAAGGGAGGGGAGTTTTGTGCTCTCCCCTACTGAGCTGTTCCACAGACTTTACAATAAGTAGGACCAAGAAAAGCTCCCTCTCAGCTACCACCAAACTCTCCATTCCCTGAGCTATTTTTGACTGCACCATCAGGCTTTCCAGAATTACAACAGCTCCTCATCTGCCTTGTTGTGCCACAAGGCAGGAGGGTTTCATGCCCTTTTGAAGGAAAAATAGTTGTCATTCCCAGGTGGAAGACAGCTTGGAGGTAAGTAGGGCACCCAAATCACCCATTCTGTGGGAAGGGGGAGCACAGTGGGATACCTGTTGTTAATGGGGTGCCAACATCATGATGGCACACCTGCCCTACCCCCATTGCAAAATGGAGGTGAGGCTGGGAACAATGCTGGGAAGGATCATTGCCTTTCCCTCACCTCAGCTCTCTGAGGTATGTGTGTTGCAGCTTACAGTGATGTGACAATTTGGAAATATGGCTGGAGTTTAATCCCAGCTCATTAGGTGTTTTCATTATCCTATGCAGGAACTGTCGTGCTCAAGACTTCTTTAATAATCATTACATGAAAACGAAAGAAAGCAAAACTAAACAGGATTATAAATCCTGACATTTACCTCACTAAAAAATGACTTCTAAATGTTGCATTTTTTGCAGCTATGCTGAATCATGAAGAAAAATTTGTTCGGACTGAGGCTTAAAGTTTGGTACCTACATCCACAGAAGAAAACAAGATTGCTTTTGAGCCTTCAAAGTTCCTTGCTGCAGCTGCCCGTTAAAAATAAAAAAGTGCCTTGCTGCAGCTGCCCGTTAAAAATAAAATAAAGTCAGAAACCCACCTTTTATTTAGACACATATATGACCTGGATTTCATAGCAATTTCACCAGCAGCAGTCAGACAGTTCAGAAATGAGGATAAAAATAAAATTATGCACTAAATTTTTTTCCACTGTCAAAGACTAAAGAGCAATGTGTTTCCTGTTTAGCTGCAGCATGTCAGAAAAAGACTGCATTAAAGTAAGTATGTTTTTTACTAGGTTCTACATGTATGCAAGTTGCTAGACAGCTGGAAAGGATGGTCAAATAAAAGAAAGGAGGATATAAGCAAGAGATTTGGTTCCCATTGAAACAAAAATGAAGTTATTTTCATTTTTTCAATAAATCCATACTTTATCTATGAAGGCTTGACCAAGTTCAAGAGTACACTGCTATATAGCTGACCAAAACACAAAATTAGGTTTAGACAGGTTATAGACAGAATGTCTTAACTTCCCTTTCTCTCTTTTTTCTTCTTTTCACCCTCAAAAAGTGATTCACTGCCCTGTATTATTTTTTTAGTGTTTCCCAATCAGTGATCATTCATTTGTTTGTCCCTTGAGCTTCATCAGCTCACTGAGCCACTTGTTCTGCTGGTCTTGCAGCATGATATAATGTCCTAATAAAACTTGTTTTATTTTTCTTACATCCACTTCTAATAAACTCTTAAATGCTTAAGCCACTCAAAAGGACACCTTCAAGCTATGCAAGCCAATAAGTGTTCAAAAGCAACTTTACAGTGAAAGGAGAGGATGGTAGTACCCATTCCCAGGCACCAAACTTGGGATAAAAGCTGAACCCACGTACTCTAGTTATGTGCTGCCTGCAGGTGCTCAACAGGGGCTAAATTTAATGTACCTAAATCCTCTCCATATCACTGAAACATCTAACAAATCCTGTCCTGCTCCAGCAAACACCTCCAAGAAAAAAAGCATCATGGCCAACATGTTTCTATTTTAAGTGGTTTAACCCTTGGGACACTAGATGATCTGCTGGTGTGTTGCCTTGAGGAATAATAATTTCTCCAGTATTTTGTCCAAGTCTCTAGAGGGTGAGCTGTCACAGGGAACAGCTGGTAAGCAACAGGAAAAGCTGTGCTCTGTGATAAGGTGAGTCATTCCTTCCCATTGATAACTCCTCATCTTACCTGTGCCTGCATTTTGCTATCCTGCTTCCATTTTCCATCAAGTTACTTTGCTGCCTCCAGAGACCTGTTGATCAAAAAGGACCCTCTCCCTGGATAAAGTGTGATTCCACAGGAAAGAGAATATGAAAAATTACTATTGCCTGCTTAATTGTTGGCTACGTCCTAATTTAATCCATTTGGGTCAGGAAGCAATATAGCAAGGTAGGAGCAGTTAGAGAAGAATCAAAGCTACTGGCATTGGAAGGTGGTTGGGACAGCTCAACATGGAGAAGTACAGAGTCCTGGGGAAGAACAACCCCATGCACCAATATATGCTGGGGGCCACCCAGCTGGAAAGCAGCTTGGCAGAAAAGGACCTGGGGGTCCTAAGGGATACCAAGTTGAACATGAGCCAGCAATGTGCCCTCGCTGCAAAGGCTAATGGTGTCCTTGGCTGCATTAAGAGGAGTGTTGCTCGCAGTTTGAGGCAGGTGATCCTTCCCCTTTATTCAGCACTGGTGAGGCCACTGCTGGAGTACTGCATCCAGTTCTGGGCTCCCTGGTACAAGAGAGACAGGGACATACTGGGGACAGTCTAGTGAAGGGCCTCGACAATGATGAAGGGCCTGGGTCATCTGTCCTATGAGGCAAGGCTGACGGAGCTGGGACTGATTTCCCAACCAGGCAACCTTCTTTGGCTTAGATAGCAGCAGAGGATATGACCAGCTTCCCTGGCTCATCCATCCAACTGTTTTGCATATAACCTAAAAGCTGTGGCCAGCCAGTACCAGATTGGTTGCATATTGTCTTTTCTTCTTTGTTTTGAGACGCAAAGTCTTTGGAGCTGTTTAGTAATAAAGAGCAATATAACAAGAATGAGATAGCCAGTTGGTTCTTTTCTTTAAAAACTGGCTAAAAGTTCAGAACCAGATTACAAATAAAAAAAATTAAAAAAGAAAAAAAGTTTAGAAGGCTTTGTAGAATTTATTCAGCTGAAAACAAACAAATGCACAAAATAACAGCATGAAAAACAACAAAACTGGGGAAATTTTTCCAAAACGTTCAAAGGGCTCCCTTCAGTAAAATAAAGCTTTGGAACTGCTTTCTTCAAAACAGTATTATCTGTTTTAGAAATTATCTAATTTAGAAGAAACAAGTTTAAACAAAAATGTTAAATAACCTCAAAATGACAGGAGATCCTTTTGCTTCTAGTAAAGTCGATGCCAAACAAGATAACAATTTTACTTGTATTTTGCCCACAAAACAGTAGCTATTTCACTTTGGGTTTGATACAATTTTGTTTTCCATTGACATTTCAATTTCTCCCCAAACTAAAAAAAAAACACCACATAGGTTGCCAAACTGTAAAGTCAACCTAAGTTGGTCACCGAGATATCAGAGATTTACATTTTTGCATCTGCAGCCTGATTGGGATTCATGGTGCAGTTTTGCCACAAAAAAAAAAAAAAAAAAAAAAAAAAAAATTTTTTTCCTTTCTCTTATTTTATTCTTTCTCCTTATCTTCTTCAGTTGTTGTCTTCCAAAGAGTGCACATATACATATTTCTACGTAAACTGAATATTTGACTCCCGTTTACGAAAGAAAGTGCAACTTTTCTGAAACAGGGAAGGGAAGTGGAACTGAAAATATAAATCCACATCTTAATCTGATGAAAAGTCATACCTTCTTCCACAAGGTTCCACCTTGTACTGTTTCCACCAATAAAAAATTACTATGCCATAAAAAATTTTAAGCACTTATATGAACTTTGCAAGTGCCCTCCATTTTACACAGAGGTGACCACAGATGCAATGATACATAAAATTCTAGAATAGTTAAAGATGAATGTAGTGTTACAGCTGTTGTTAAAATAATAAGAAATGGGGCTTAATTTATAAAGTTCTGTAATCATTGTACAGAATGCTTTTATAAAGTGAACTACTCTTCTTGTATTTTTTCTGCAAGAGATGTATGATGCAGAAGCTGTAGATTTTGCTGGAAGCTGTCCCATTGTTTATCACACAGTCCATGTCTTTTACTCTGGTATTAGTAAACTATGGTTCCAATTCATCACTAAGGTAACTCCTGTAAGGGAATTTAAAGTAAAACAAAACAAAACCAAACAAAACAGGGAAAGAAGCTTATTTTGGTAGATTTTCTGTTATATTTCTGAGTGGGGTAAAAGACTTATATTGCTCTTGAATCTGACTGGGTAGGGACAAGGATTGAGCAAAACTTAACTTCATCTTTCTAATGCACAAAGCAGCTCAACCCCTCCAGAACAACATAGCCCCGATTCATCTCACCTCATTTCTGGGCTAAAATGAACAGCAATGTTCCCACTCTTATCCCTGGTTTTGGAGCAGGACATACACTCATCGTCATTTGTACAGGGCTGGTGGTAATAGCATAAAAGAGTCAACAGCATGTTTGATAATTTTTCATATCCAATCTGTGAATTTACATGATGAGGCTTTAATTTGTAAGCCATTTTCTAAGGCTGTCTGAAATATTGCTTTTATCCTTCATTATGTATTCTGTTAATGACAGCATGCTTGTTAGAGCGGGCCAGGGTCAGGTATGCCAGTCCTCCATTACAAATGAGACTCAGCGGTGATTCTGGTGCTGTTATTGATTTAACTTGTTGAGGTACGACCTGTCCCACTAAAATATTGTTAATAATACCATGCATCTTGAAGTACTGACAGCAGCAGCAGTTCATCTAATATTTGTCTGCACAATAGGTGTTTATTTTGTTTGCCCATTCTCAGTTCACTTCATCAGATTATCCATCTAATGATTGAAACTCACAGCTGCCACAATAGTAAATATCTTTTTGTTGTCGTTGTTGCTGCTCCAAATTAAATGCTGATAAATGTTTTAAGGCCCTAGAGGAATAGTGTTTGAGGCTGGCATGAAATTGTCACTTGCTTCTTTAAGGCTTATTTGTAAAGGACTGAAAGTCAGCAATCACCTTCACTTGAGCATGCTAAGGGGGAAACACAGAATTATTCTTCATCCACAGCAGGTGATGAATTTGCATAAGGAAAGAGCTGGGCTGGGACAGTTGCTTATTTGCAAAGCACACAACAATCAGGGAAGTCTCCAAATAACAAATGCAGTTAGGCACAGGAATAGAGAGTCACAAAATAGCTGAGGTTAGAAGGTACCTCTGGAGATCATGTAGCCCTATCTCCGTACCCAAAGCAGGGTCAACTACAGCAGGTTGCCCAGGACAACGTCCAGTCATGTTTTGAATATTTCCAATATTCAAATATTTCCAATGTTTAATAATTTTTTAATATTTCCAATGATAGAGACCACACAACCTCTCCATACAATCTGTTCCAGTGCTTGTACACCCTCACAGTAAAAAAAAGTTTAAATTTTGTCTCTGGGATCATGGGACCATATAAATGCATTAAGAATATCTAAATCACATTTGAATGTCCAGAGAACACTCGCTGGTATTTCTTAGGACAAGTGTAGCCATGGGATGCAACCAAGCTTAAAACCATACAGATATATCTTCTTCCCTTTCTTCAAACGCAGTCAAATTCCTGCCCTGGCTCTGGAACACTTTTATACATATATCTAGAATAGTATCAACAGGAGAAACTGAACAAGCCAGCAGCATGTAATCTGTTGCTTAGTGAAGGCAAAATGAAGTGGGTGAAATTTTCTCAGGCATTGCTCCCACTTGCAGTGTGAGTGCTATGCCTAAGGCAGCAGATAGAAATGTGAGATTTTTTTCCCTCACATTCGTGAATCAAGTCATAGATACTATTTTCCCTCTCCAGAATCCTTAACAGGGCCCCACAAGACCAGAATTTTACTTTCTGATGAATACACTATTATATAAAGGACTTTTTTTTTAGTTCTACCACTGAACCAGAACTTGTTTGCCTCCTTTTCTCGTCACTTTCCTTTTTTAGCACTGCATTTGGTATTGTTTAGACACATGACACAACTCTTCCTATCAGGGATTTACTTTAAACCTTTGCTTTTGTGCGATTCTTTTCTGGATTTGGGATTGAAACACTTCAGCCCCCTTTTTTACCTCCACTCATTTGGGTTTGGTCAGCTTTTACAAATCCACATGACTTTTGACCTTTGTAAACACAGAGAGAAGTCATTGAGATGTTTTACCCTTCTCTTCCCTTTCTTCTTTTCTTCAGGGTGAACATTTCAAACATTCACGCTGTCTCCAGTTTAGTTGTATAATTCAATTAATGCCTGTAATGAGCTGATTAGCAAAGAAACACGTTTCAGAATACAGTATTACCATTTTCATTGTGTTTTCTTCTTTTTTCTTTTCCTTCTTCTTTGCTTTCATCAGTAAAAGGTCTCAGATCCTTCTCTCATTAAAAAAAAATGGAAGTATTTCTTCATTCTGGTGTGAGTTTGCTACAGCTGTGACCCAATGGTTTAACTGGTAACAAAGGATAATTCTTGACTGGTATGTGCAAACTTTTCATATCAGAATGGCTTTGATAACACACTTCAGTTCTGGTTTAAAATATCTCGTCATCAAACCCTTGAGAAGTAAGGAAACATATACAAGTGATTGGGTGCATAAGGAAGAAACTCAAGGCACATTAAAATGCAATGGTTTTCTGACAAGTTCCTGGATTAATGTTATTCTTTAAAGTAATTCTTTAAATAGTCAAAAGCAGTTCTTTTTCTGAAAGTACAACACAACACTAAAGAGGCATTGACACTTCAAACAGATATAAATCAATCACCCAGTGATATTTAGGGTTAAATTTTATCAAGACATGACTAAGTAGCAGGTTCGTATTTGGGCTCTTCAACAGAAGAAACTTTTCAAAGAGGTTTAGAGAACAGCCTATCTCTTCTTCTGCCTTTCTTCATCCACCCCCATTCTGTCTCAGAAGATGTTTTTTTGTCAAAAACTTGTGCCTTTGGACAAGTCAAAGGGAGTCCCACTGATCCACTCCTGGTAGGTGACTAGCAGGACAACTCACTAAAGGTTTTCCTTCTGCGTCAGTGGTGTTCATGCCTTGTTGCCAAAGCCTACTCCAGAATACCTTCCATGCAACCATTATTCCAAAAAAAGTTTTATTTTACTGCTTGGCCAGACATTGCTAGCTCAGAGAGTTCCCACCACTGGTCTCTATAACATCAGGCAGTGACTTTATGTGCCTCCTTCATCATACTAATGTGATTTTGTGACTCCCTCATCACACAGATGTGGCAAATCAATGAAGTTTGTAAATATAACTCTAGGTCAGCTGCTCAAGAGCATGCTGGTGATGGAAGTTTCAGCTGACTTTTAATTTTTCAATATTTGTCTCTCACTAGATATATAGAATCACAGAATAGTTTGGGTTGGAAAGGACCTCTAAAGGTCATCTAGTCCAACCCCCCTGCTGTGGGCAGGGACATCTTCAACTAGATCAGGTTGCGCAGAGCCCCGTCCAACCTGACCTTGAATGTTTCCAGGGATATGCCTTACAACTTCCTGTCTTAATACTTTTTTAGATTATGTTTTTTCATTTGTTCAACTGTTTTTTTGGTTTATGCAGTCACCTACTAACGTAAAGAATAAGTGCTATTTAGGATATGAGATTTGAGAATACAAATCACTTTTTGTCATCAGTTCTAACCAGAGCTATCAATTGTTTTAGCTGAAAAGTTTTCTTAAAAAGTGAGCATTTGGCTTTAATGGAACATCTTGTAAATGTGCATGAATCACAATAAATTAAAATGTTTAACAAAGTCTGAGAAAATCAGAACATACTGTTTTCTATATTTTGTAAAAATAAGGCTTGATCTCTGTGTTTTATATAGTGCTTTTATTTCATTATTAACAGAAAAGATATTTCTATGCAAAACTGCTACAGCTGTAACTGAACAAGTCATTTATGAGCTGAGGTGGACACAGGGTGCTGACTCCATTCACCATTATTTGGTATAAAGAAAGGAACATGATGCTTGTTAGCTGCATTCAAACACAGGACTTTAGCAGGAAATCTGGGCAAGGGAATACGTACTTTTTGTTATTTTGATTCCAGTAAATAATAATTGAAAACCAGAAACATTCTTCTATTCACATTTAAAATGGCTCATAAATGGTCTGGTTTAAGGTCAGTGTTTAAAGAGAACTGCATGTGGTGTAAAAGAGGACAGAAATATTGTGAGTAGTTAACAAACATAAAGGTATTTCATTTTCATCTCCTGAAACTGCTTTGAAATATTTAAAGAATATAAACTGATCTCTCATTTCTGGATTAAGTAGCTTAATAATTGCCATGGTGTAGTTGCTTTAAGCAGCTTGTTAACGAAGGTGTTTATTATAAGTTTTGGGAAACTGTAATAATATCTGAACCCAATTGAACTTGGTGAAGTGGTTTACGTTTTAGCATTAGAGATTCAGTTTGGAGCACTTGTATCACATGCAACTGATTTAGATTTCAAGCTGGAGCCAAGCCTCCAAAAAGACAAGGCAGCTATAAAATCTTTTAGGGCTCCTAGTGTGATTTTAGGCTCAGCAACCTTAAGATAGGTTTTGTTCATATTATGAATAACTTACGTGGGACTCCGCTAACAGAATTTGAGCTTTCCGACTCTAAACTGTGCAACAGGTACTATCTAAATCAGAAGCATTGGCCCTGCTAGTACTAGCTCTGTCTTGATCTCTCAGCTCTTCAGTCTGTGCTGTGACACCGAGAGGCCACTATGTTGACCACTTTCTTCTGATGAGCTCAGAGAACTTATGTGGCCCTAGGACACTTCTCTGAGGGATCCTCAACTCCCAGACCTTCAAAAGAATTTGATATAGCTTTGTGTGATGCAACCTCTTCTCCTGTTTTCCTATATAACGAAAATGGGCAAGGGTCCATATCAGTGGATCCATAATGCAACCTACATCTCAGTGAGGGAAAAGGAGAGGTTATACAGCTGCAACAGCTTGACACGACACAGAGAAATATGAATTAGGTGTACCGAGGATTGTGTCATCTCCTGCATTTTGCTCCCCCAGGAAATAGGCAATCATCCTCAATGACCATGATGCAGTTCCATGTTTCATTGGCATTTGGTATTTAGGCAAATTTGGTATTTTGGTATTTTAGACAGAAATAGGAACTGTTCCTTTCATATTCCTTCAATACGGGATAGATCCATTATTTTAAAACATACTGTGACATAATTCTGAACCACTGATTATGACATATTCCTAAAAAGAAATCCCACCCATTTTCTACCATCAATATGAAGTAGGCATGCTCAGTGCAAGACTGGTCTTTTGTCCAGAAAGATAGATGTTTTCAGGAAAACAAGAATGAAAACTAAATAGCAATTCAAATATTAGTGATTTTTCTTTAAAGTTATTAACTTATCTGAGCAATATTAGATTTTTTTTTAAGGTTTACATTGACTACATTTAGGCCAGAAGTATGAAATCATTAAGATCTGTTTTCTGTCACTATAAGTGCATAATTTCCCTCTCTTTTAATTTCACATTCTAAGTTAATTTAGTGTTAAGAATATTAGATTAAGCTCTAGGGTAGTGAGGAGTAGATCATGTGCTAAGTCAGATAGATGGGCAGTTTACCACAGCTAAGGATCTGTCAGCAATTGCTTTGTAGGTGGCAGAAAAAAAGGCTAGCCCTTCCCTATCTTTTCCCTGTTGTTTTCATATCACATAAGCAAAATAAAAATAAGCTAACCTTTATATAAACCCAACTCCAAGGATGACTGTATTGCTGATATGAAAGATTTGTTTACCCTGCCAGACAGCTTCACTTGCAGTTCTCATCTTCCAGATTGCATAAATGCTAGTGTATTCTCAGGCCATATTTCGGAGTGAATCATCCAATTCCATCTAAAACAAAACTTTGTTCCTGCAAATAGTTTGCTTCTGGGGCCTGTCCCAATAAACATAGATGAAAGGTAGTTTTGGCTCCCTTTGTCCTCAGCAGTCCTCCACATCATTGCAGCAGCTTTAATATCTGCAAGCATGTTCCCATACTTTCTTCCTATACCCACAGCATGCAATTCGCATCTTCAGGTTTGTGGTATAAAAACCCAATGCTTTACGAGGCTGCAGCACAGCCCTCCCATTATTGCTGCACTTTGAACAAAACCAATGCAAAACAACATAGACACACCTCCCCCCCGCCTCCGCAAAGCACACATAAGCATGTGTTAGGACTTTTGGGACACTGTGTGGAGGACAGACGAAACCCAAGGCCAAGTGTGACCAGTCACCTCAGAGAGGTCTAGCACCGAGAAATGTGGACACAACTACTCCATGCTTCTTGATTTTGAAGCCAAGGATTAGTGACTGCAGGCAATGCAATTAGCAATACAGAGTAAATCGCATAAACCCTTTTAAAAAGACATCTCTTCCAGTGAGCAAGAATGAGCATCCCCTAACGCGAGCATGATGGCAAATTGTCACCCTGCAGCACCGCTCCAAAGCTGTTTTGGATCAGTGAACTCACCTCTGAAGTCAAAAACGGTGGTGAAAAAAGTCAGTGACAACAAAGTCAGTCCAATTCAGTGCTTTAGTGTGCATGAGGCTTGAAGGTTTGACAGAGGATACTTGTCCTGGGAGCAGCAGAGCACTGGAGAAGGGCTGAGGGGAAGAATATGAAGTACCTGCTCAGGCAGGATCTACTGGCTTAGAGCTGCTGCAGGTCTTATGTAACATCTTATGGAGATGTTAGCTGCGTAAGAACATTAAAAACTATCTCCCCATTCCATGATATGATTTTTGTTTTCTTTAATTTTCTTCTAGGTCCCAGCTGCTTGCTATAAACTTTTCCAGACCTTGAGATCATGGAGATAGGAAATGAAAATGAGAAGTCAGATCAATCTCAAGTCTGAGAAGACAATCAAAAGAGTATTGTTAGAAAAACAACAAATGGTTCCTGGCATTTAAAGCTGGCCTCAGGGTTCAGCTCCGACTCCTGATCTTTGAAAACATTACCAATATGGCATAAGGATGGAGTTCTTCAAACTCCTGAATGGAACCACCTGAGTGGTCTACATGCCAGAGGGACGGGATGCCATCCAGAGGGACCTGAACAAGCTTGAGAAGTGGGCCCATGGGAACCTCATGAGGTTTACCAAGGCCAAGTGCAAGGTCCTGCACCTGGGTCGGGGCAACCCCTGGTACCACTACAGGCTGGGGGATGAAGGGCTTGAGAGCAGCCCTGCCGAGAAGGACTTGGGGGTACTGGTGGATGAAAAGCTGGACATGAGCCAGCAATGTGCACTTGCAGCCCAGAAGGCCAATCGTATCCCAGGCTGCATCCAAAGAAGCGTGGCCAGCAGGTCCAGGGAGGTGATTCTGCCCCACTACTCTGCTCTGGTGAGACCCCACCTGGAGCCCTGTGTCCAGTTCTGGAGCCCTCACCATAAGAAAGACATGGACCTGTTGGAGTGGGTCCAGAGGAGGGCCACGAAAATGACCAGGGGGATGGAACACCTCTCCTATGAAGAAAGGCTGACAAAGTTGGGGCTGTTCAGCCTAGGGAAGAGAAGGCTTTGGGGAGACCTTATTGCGGCCTATCAGTACTTCAAGGGGGCTTCTAAAAAAGATGGTGGCAAACTTTTTAGCAGGGCCTGTTGTGACAGGACAAGGGGGAATGGCTTTAAACTAAAGGGGGGTAGATTTAGGCTAGATATAAGGAAGAAATTTTTTACACTGAAGGTGGTGAAGCACTGGCACGGGTTGCCCAGAGAGATGGTGGATGCCTCATCCCTGGAAACATTCAAGGTCAGGTTGGACTAGAGCAGCCTGATCTAGCTGAAGATGTCCCTGCCCACGGCAGGGGTGTTGGACTAGATGACCTTTAGAGGTCCCTTCCAACCCAAACTATTCTATGATTCTATGATTCTATGATTCTAAGTTAGGATACTGCTTCTGTGCTTCAAGTTATTTACTTTCAGATGAAGTTCTGCAGGTTGTGTATTATGAAGAATGGATTGATTGTACTTTCCAGTTGGTATTAAAGATACATCTCTATTCAAGATAAGGTTTTCTCTAATTATCATCATTGTACTACTGAAAGCTGAAGGCAGGAACCAAGCCTCTTCCTTTCTCTCTTGGTCCCGTATTGCTGTTCTCTATTCTATGCCCAATTTTTGCTTCTGGAGACACCCAGCTCATTAGAAATCCAACACACTAAATCTGATGCTGATAATGCAATATTGTTAACTTTTTCCAGTTCACTGAAGGGCTGGAAGAAAATAAAAAGATAATCATCAGGAGAAATTTGGTCACTCACCGCTCATTCCTGTCTCCTCTACTGACATAGGAAATATATAATTTATACCAGCAGGTCTTCTTCATGCAGCTTTTTCAGTTGCTAGGAAATTAGGTCAATATGTTTTCATTTACTCTGAATCGGCTGCATTTATTTATTTATTTGCTTCTAGTGTGGCACAAACATTTTTCTTTTAACAGTTCCTGGCAGTTATATTAATAGTCTGCTATAGCTAATGGCTGAACAATTATTTTTTCCTGGAATCCAAATTGAAAGGTTAACCTTAGTATTTCTTTTTAAACATTTTAAATTGTTTTCAATAACAGGAGTATTTATGATACAGTAGCAGTTTAGAATAGAAAATAAATTAATAATTCAATTACAATTTAATCAGCTCTATAGGCAAAGTGAAAATTAAACTACAACAATGAGAAAATTAATGTAGTCACACAGTATTATTGCTCTTCGGTTTGTGACTCAGAAAACCTCAGACCCTTTCATAGTGTATATTCTGGTTTAGACTACACAGAAGTGTTGATTTTAAATAATATGAACAAGTGTGTCCTGTCAACTAGTGTGGATGGATTTTCTTTAAGTTCATTTTAATGTGTTTACACCAATGAAAGAATCTGAATCTGTGGCCAAGTCCTTTTTGACTTAGGGCCTTCATTATCAAAAGAATTAATAATTTTCTCTGTTCACTGGGAAAGTCCCCAAAAAGTCAAAATATGTATAAATCTCAACAAGATTATAAATACAGGGTTAGATAAGAGATATATACAACAAAGGAGCCAGGAGATTATTTGCCTGATCTAATTCCTGTGAAATTTGCTGTTACTCATTAAAAGTAGTTCCTGAATCCTTCTGCTACTGAAGGATGGCTGTATTTTATGAGAAAAAATACATTCAAAACCTTTAATTTCAAAAGAGAATTGGCAAATTAAACATCCTGGATTTTTTTTTTTTCACAGTTCTTGTGGTTTAAAATCCTTGTATTGCTTGAGAGCAAATTGAATTGTTTTGAATCAGCAACAAGTATACGCTAATGACACAGCCCTGTAGACCTTTATTCTTTCTCAGTAGCGATTTGCAGGCCAATATTGACATTTATTTGTGTAATTGCCAAACAGCGTATATGAAAAATATCAGCCTAGGGAATGTTCACAAAGTGTTTATCTTCACTGATGTGTTTCACTATTTACAATTTATTATGTTTTCTTTTCTGTTATATGGTTGTTTGCCTAGACCATTTTAGCATTTCGATGAGTAAGGCTAAATAATGAATAAATAATGCATAAAGAATAATCTCATTTTACCAGATGATAATTCATGAAAATATGCTTTTTTCTTTCAGTAATCAAATACTTAAATATATTCAGACTTTTTATTTGTGTAAAGAAGTTGTAAGATTTCACTAATAAACATTAAAGAACAATGCTATAATTAAGTCAATAATCCTGGTCCTATAATATTATAAACTTCATATATTCTGGTTGATAAACTAATTATAAAATTACAATTATAATTATAATGTATAATAATAATAATAATAATAATAATAATAATAATAATTATTATTATTATTATTATTATTATTATTATTATTATTATTATTATTATTATTATTATTATTATGATGATTTTCCTGCTTCTGTCTGGGATAGAGTTAACCTTCTTCCTAGTAGCTGGTACAGTGCTGTGTTTTGGATTTAGGATGAGAACAATGTTGATAACGCACCGATGTTTTAGTTGTTGCTGAGTAGCGCTTACACTAGTCAAGGACTTTTCAGCTTCCCATGCTCTACCAACTGAGAAGGCTGGAGGTGCACAAGAAGCTGGGAGGGGGCACAGCCAGGACAGCTGACCCAAACTGGCCAAAGGGACATTCCACACCATGTGGCGTCATGCTCAGCACATCAACTGGGGAAAGCTGGCCGGGGGGGCCGCTGCTCGGGGACTGGCTGGGCATCGGTCGGCAGGTGGTGAGCAATTGCATTGTGCATCACTTGTTTTGTATATCCTTTTATCATTATTATTATTATTATTTTCCCTTCCTTTTCTGTCCTATTAAACTGCCTTTATCTCAACCCAAGAATTTTACTTTTTTTTCCCCAATTCTCTCCCCCATCCCACTGGGAGAAAGGGAATGAGCAAATGGCTGTGTGGTGTTTAGCTGCCTGCTGGGTTAAACCACAACAATGATGATGTGGGAAACCAACTCATATGTAAGAACTGGACCGAGCTAAATACTCCTAAAAATATAAGAGGTGGGGGGAAGACATTCTGTAAAAAAAAAAGAGACAGATAAAGGACGAATGAATGATCCTAAAGTGAAGCAGTAGCTATGTACGTTTTGATGAGTAGTGCACCTCTAAATTGTTATTGTTATTACTAATTTTGTATTGACTTTTTTCACACACAACCCATTTTCAAATATATCATATTAAAGGTTTTAATATTCTGTATTAGCCAATTTTTCATACTTTTGAAATAAGAACTGGATGAACAGAATAATATCATTATACCTTTTATGCACTAGGTTTCAACAAAAATTTGAATTTAAATATTTATTACATTCCAAATGGAAACTGATAAAAACAGATGTCCAGAAGATTAAAACCTTATTAGAAAACAGTATGAAAAATAAAATACCAATGTAGTGAATGTAAAGTTATTTAACTGTTTTAATTATTCAAAATGGCCTCTGAATTATCAAACACTTAGAATCATAGAATCATAGAATCATTAAGGTTGGAAAAGACCTCTAAGATCATCGAGTCCAACTGTCAACCCAACACCACCATGCCCACTAAACCATGTCCCTAAGCACCTCATCTACTCGTCTTTTAAATACCTCCAGGGATGGGGACTCCACCACTTCCCTGGGCAGCCTGTGCCAAGGTTTAACCACTCTTTCAGTAAAGACATTTTTCCTCATGTCCAATCTAAACCTCCCCTGGCACAATTTGAGGCCATTTCCTCTCGTCCTATCGCTAGTTACTTGGGAGAAGAGACCGACACCCACCTCGCTACAACCTCCTTTCAAGGAGTTGTAGAGAGCGATGAGGTCTCCCCTCAGCCTCCTTTTCTCCAGGCTAAACAACCCCAGTTCCCTCAGCCGCTCCTCAGAAGACTTGTTCTCCAGACTGTTCACCAGCCTCGTTGCCCTTCTCTGGACACCCTCCAGCACCTCGATGTCCTTCTTGTAGTGAGGGGCCCAAAACTGAACACAGTATTGGAGGTGCGGCCTCACCAGTGCCGAGTACAGGGGCACGATCACTTCCCTACTCCTGCTGGCCACACTAGTTCTGATCCAGGCCAGGAGGCCATTGGCCTTCTTGGCCGCCTGGGCACACTGCTGGCTCATGATCAGCCGGCTGTCGACCAACACCCCCAGGTCCTTTTCCAACAGGCAGCTTTCCAGCCACTCTTCCCCAAGCTTGTAGCGCTGCATGGGGTTGTTGTGGCCGAAGTGCAGGACCCGGCACTTGGCCTTGTTGAACCTCATACAGTTGGCCTCGGCCCATCGATCCAGCCTGTCCAGGTCCCTCTGCAGAGCCTTCCTACCCTCGAGCAGATCAACACTCCCGCCCAACTTGGTGTTCTCTGAAAGCTTACTGAGGGTGCACTCAATCCCCTCATCCAGATCATTGATAAAGATATTGAACAAGACTGGCCCCAAAACTGAGCCCTGGGGAACACCGCTCGTGACCGGCCGCCAACTGGATGTAACTCCATTCACCACAACTCTCTGGGCCCGGCCGTCCAGCCAGTTTTTGACCCAGCGCAGAGTCCACCTGTCTAAGCCGTGAGCCGCCAGCTTCTCGAGGAGAATGCTGTGGGAGACAGTGTCAAGGGCCTTGCTGAAGTCCAGGTAGACCACATCCACAGCCTTTCCCTCATCCACGAGGCGGGTCACCTGGTCGTAGGAGGAGATGAGGTTGGTCAAGCAGGACCTGCCTCTCATGAACCCGTGCTGGCTGGGCCTGATCCCCTGGTTGTCCTGCACATGCCTTGTGAGCGCCCTCAAGATGAACCGCTCCATAATCTTCCCCGGCACCGAGGTCAGGCTGACAGGCCTGTAGTTCCCCAGATCCTCCTTCCGGCCCTTCTTGTAGATGGGCATCACATTAGCAAACATCCCTGGGACCTCCCCCGTTAACCAGGACTGCTGATAAATGATGGAGAGTGGCTTGGTGAGCTCCTCCACCAGCTCCCTCAGCACTCTCGGGTGGATCCCATCCGGCCCCATAGACTTGTGAGCGTCCAGGTGGCGTAGCAGGTCATTAACTGCTTCCTCTTGGATTATGGGGGGTTCATCCTGCTCGCCGTCCCCGTCTTCCAGCTCGGGGGGCTGAGTACCCTGAGGATAACTGGTCTGCCTGTTAAAGACTGAGGCAAAGAAGGCATTGAGTACCTCAGCCTTTTCCTCATCCTCGGTGAAAATGTTCCACCCCACATCCAATAAGGGATGGAGATTCTCCTTGGCTCTCTTCTTGTCATTAATATATTTGTAAAAATATTTTTTGTTGTCTTTAACGACAGCGGCCAGATTGCGTTCTAGCTGGGCTTTTGCCTTTCTCATTTCCTCTCTGCACGACCTAACGAGATCCCTGTACTCTTCTTGAGTTGCCTGCTCCTTCTTCCACAAGTGGTAGACTCTCTTTTTTTTCCTGAGTCCCAGCAAGAGCTCCCCGTTCAGCCAGGCCGGTCGTCTTCCTCACCCATGCTTCTTATGGCGTACAGGGACAGCCTGCTCCTGCGCCTTTAAGACTTCCTTCTTGAAGATCGTCCAGCCTTCCTGCACCCCTTTGCCCTTCAGGACTGTCTCCCAAGGGACTCTCTCAACCAGCGTCCTGAACAGGCCAAAGTCTGCCCTCCGGAAGTCCATGGTTGCAGTTTTGCTGCCCCCCCTCCTTACTTCACCAAGAAGAGAGAATTCTATCATTTCATGGTTGCTAAGCCCAAGATGGCCTCCGACCACCACATCTCCCACCAGTCCTGCTCTGTTAGTAAACAGCAGGTCGAGCGAGGCACCTCCCCTGGTAGGCTCACTTACCAGCTGTGTCAGGAAGTTGTCTTCCACACACTCCAGGAACCTCCTAGACTCCTTCCTCTCTGCCGTGTTGTATTTCCAGCAGACGTCCGGGAAGTTGAAGTCCCCCACGAGAACAAGGGCTAGCGATTGAGAGACTTCTGCCAGCTGCTTGTAGAACGCTTCATCCGCCCCTTCATCCTGGTTGGGTGGTCTATAACAGCCTCCCAGCAGGATATCTGCCTCGTTGGCCTTCCCCCTCATCCTTACCCATAGACACTCAACCGTACCATCATCACAATCGTTGAGCTCTATACAATCAAAACACTCCCTAACATACAGGGCCACCCCACCGCCTCTCCTTCCTCGCCTGTCCCTTCTGAAGAGTCTATAGCCATCCATTGCAGCACTCCAGTCGTGAGAGTCACCCCACCATGTTTCTGTGATGGCAACTAAGTCATAGCTATCCCGCTGCTTTGAAGAAACTTTGGTTTAGTCTGTGGTTCTGTAATATACTTTTGTTACCTTGGAAAAAACATGAAACAATTAGTTATGAAAACATTTAGAAGGTTCAGTTCCATAAAAATTTAGTGGAAACCGGGCTTGTTAATTAACAGAGTGCAATGGTACTATGCATTATGGCTCATCTACTCTAATAGCTCACTCCCACCTACAGCAGAATTATTCCTCTGCCCTGTGATTACCCGCTCCTCTTGTGTACTCCTGACACCACACTTCTACCCCCTCCTTCACACCAGCGCTGACCACCAACTGACTGACCATCCAGTAAAGCAAAACAGTATGCTAATCCTGCAGAAATCTCACTGGGGGTGGTGAGATGGGAACTATTCCAATGTTAGAATGCAGAATCTGTCTAATTTGAGAAATAGGGTGAAACCACAGGGTTGGGAGCTAGGGTAGAGAGAGAGAAAAAAGGTCAGCAGGATGTGAAGGAGTGGGACCTTGTTTTGGGGGAACAGCTTTTTCTTTAGATGGGCTCTGATATGTCATTTATGTCTACAGTGTGCAACTGAACCACTTACTGAGACCTTGATCTTGGTATGTTAACAAAGAATTCCAGAAAGACATGAAATCTCATGACTTAAAGATATAAACACAGAACCCTTTTCTTCCATCAGCCTTGCTAAGAACTCCTCTTAATGTGAGTTTTCCCAGCTTCAGTGTCCAGAGGTTAGTTCTCGTTGTGCCTTACTGGTTCTTTAAAACAAAAAAGCTAATCAGGCATTAATTGAAATTACTTTAAAAGTGTCCAAGTCACCTTTCACTATTCTATTTGATAAAGTAAACAGCTTGAAGTCTTAATTTTTTTACCATTAAAAGTTTTCTCCCATCCTCAGATACTTTGTCTTTTTTCACCTTCTCCAGATTTAGAAGATCCCTTTTTTGTTAATGTGAACAAAAGAAAGACACACTTTATCTATTCTCAGCCACATTCTGTTGAGGAATTTGGTTATGTGCTCTCTTCTGTATTATAGTTCCTTATTCAAACATCCAGGACTGCATTAGCAGTTTATAATTGCACTGGGAAGGGAGACTTCATGTCCGCTGTGACCCTCAGCCCTTTTTCAGAGCCACTACCTTCCATTTGGTGTTTACAACATGCTTTCCCTCTTTCAAGTGGAACTTCACATTGTGTTATAGTCAAAGTTTTGTCTCCACATGCCCAGATAACAAGGTGATACAAACCTTTATGTAACAGTCTTGTTCTTCTCATCTCTTTAACTCCCTATACTTGAACTGTAAAAAAACACTTAGTCAGGAACATGTAGCTCATTATGTATCAGGCTATTAGTTGGCCCAGTCTAGCTTTAATCTAATTTGAGGTTCTAGGCATTACTGATTTGCTAATTAGTTAATACTGTTTAATGTTATCATGGGGTGGTTGAGTTACAATATAATCAAATAAAAAAGCATCTGTTCTTGCACAGCATGAAATGTAATTATGGAGTAAAGCCTACCTAGAAAGTTTACATGAAATTCACTTTATAATAAAGGTGATGAAAGCTATTGGAGCCATGGAACTCTGAATTAACCAGCAAAATTGGTTTTTTTTCCATGTTTGTGTTTTGCTATACAACAAGTTATATACCCTAACTCTATGAAAAGCATCCATAAACTACCATAAAAGTAATGAATGATTCTTGTCTTAGTTGTTCCAAAAGGCAACAAAGATCCTTTGTTTAGAGATAAAATAACCTTGGGCAAATCAGTGAGAGAACAAGGTCCCAATTCAACAAAGCATTTTACCATTTTTTTTTCCTCAGCCTTCTTCAGGAAAGTGCTTAACTTTAAATGGATAGCTGAGTTACACTGTACACAACAAGACTTAGACATTATACTTGACTGCTCTCTCAATGGTTTGATGACTTGAGGTCTTGAAGGATTGGGGATGGCGGAAGAGATCTGTGTCACACAGATTTAGACATTTGACCAATGGACCTTTAAATTCTTTGGGCTCCTTGTATGCAGTGGAGAGGATTAAACAAATTACACAGTCTACTGCATATTACAGACAGGCTGAAATACCTGTGCTCAGCACTGATTATAGAAGGAATGATAGAGAAATTATATCCTAAATTAGGTACCTTAATGAAGGACTTAAAGTTGGGTGGAATTAGCTGATTGTTTCTACAGAATGCAGAGCACCTTCTGGTTTCCCTAAGAATAAAGAGAGGTTGTTCCTTCGCACATGTAAAGCCATGGAAACTAGTCCTGAGAAGTGCTGAGCATCTGCAAATTTTCTTGACCTATATTTTGAAATTACTCACAGCTTCTCAGTGTCAGGCATCTATTCTGTTCATATCTGTTTTCTTCAACTGCCTAGTGAATAAACTTGTGAAGAAGAATTCTAGTTATGAGTTATTATGAAAATCAGGAATATTTGTTTTGGTAAAATTCTACTTGCAATACCCAGAAAGGTGTATATGAGAATGTGCAAAAGGCTTTATATTGGAATTATTCTCACAAGACCTCCAGAGTCTATTGCAGGGCACAAGCAACTCAGGAAGACAGGAATTAGTAAGAAGAAGGAAATATAAAATGAGGAGAAATAGTAAGAGTGAGCAATGGTTCACACATAACATGCTGGAGTTCATCATGGTCACAGAGATGAGCAGAACAAGAACACTTGACTAAATAGAGCCTCCTAGCCCAGATCTGTGTGAATTGTCCATGCTATGGAGTGAAGCAAGGGGATTTACTATACCTAGAAAATCCATTAAAAAGTATAGTTTTATATAGGACACTGGAGCCATTATAAAAACTTAATGAATTGGATTCCCCCAGAAAAAAATACAGTTTAATGAATCAGATGTGGATTTGACTTCAAAATTCCCCAAAGGTCTTTGAGCATTCAGTGGCTTTCTGTGGGTGTTGGAAGACAAAAGACTCAAAGTATAGGGCCACAACTCCACTCACTCAGACAGTTACTTGTTAAAAAGATAACTAAAAAATGTGGAACATTAAATTTAGTATACAGTTAAACCATCCAGCCCAAGTTTTAGCTTCCAGACAACATGGAAGGGATTTCTTTTAAATATACTCTTCCATCCATGAAAGATGGCTGATACATTTTTGACTCAAAGGTTTAGGAAAGTTTGTATTTGTCAACCAGACTTTGAAATGTAAATTTTTATATTCAGGGCCATGATACCTTGAATGTAATTTTGATATCAGTTATGCTAGTAAAATTCCAAAGGAATTGTCATGAATAGCAGCCCTATTCTACCATCGTATTTAACCCAGCTGCTGTAATATTATTAAGTGTGAGTTTCAAACATGCAGAGCAAATCTGGTAGTGGAAGACTGGACTGAGACTAGGCTCAGAAGTTTGCTAAATATTCTCAACATTCAACTTTTTAATTCCATGTGAACTGTGTGAAATGGTTTGATGAAATTCGTTGGGATGTACATATTTCATTCTCCTAAGGCCCTCTTTTGTTTAAAAGCACTTTTAGTTAGAGCTTAAGAAAAATTGTTGACAGCTCATTTCTTCAGGAACTTAAGCAGGTGGTAAATTAATAGCTTAGGTGGGGGCTGCTGTGAAGCATGAAAAGTTATGACTGGTGTCAGTCCAAATTACTGTCTTTAAGTGTACATAAGGCATTAGCTAAAACATTAGCTATGCAGTAAACATGGGTTTAGCCAACCAAAAGAGATTTTACAAGGTTTCCCCAAGCAATCTCCAAAAGGTCACTCCATGCATCTGCTCCAGCTGTTGGTAGCATTTTGTAGCCATTTGTTGTTCTAAATCTGTGGCTGTAACAATGATCTCATTAGCTAAATCAATGGTTGAGGGACATGTTGCAATCACTTTTTCAGTGGAATTCAGAGGAAAAAATGCAGATATTGCAAATACAAGCTAAAAAAACCTTCACACAACAATTATTTGTGAGTGCTAATTGTTGCACTACAGCAATTAAAGTGCAGACAATGGAGCTCCACTGCTTGGGGGCAGCCAGTGACACTAAGCTATTGGTATAGATATAGCCATAGAGCACAGACATACAGCTGTCTAAGAAGTTTCCAGCTGGTGAGGAACTTCTTCAGGCTACCCTGTTGCTAGTGTTTGCAGCGGTTGCATCTTCCTCCTAGCACACTGCTTTCACCCACTGCTCCATATGTGTATACTTCTGTTAATTATGCCCTCCTTGTCCCTTCCATCTAGCATCCTAGCATGAGCATTTAGCGTACTCATGATTCTTGAACATTTTGTGGACAGTCTCACTCAACTGAATCAGCATGAAGCAAGCCTGCTTGTTTCCAGACCTTTTCCCTCTGGTTTCCATAGGGTGATTGTTGCTACTTACTAGGGGTTAACAGAAAGGTAGATATACTGGATAGAAAATCAGTGTCCCGTTACATGATAGATTTCTGTCTGTGGAAGTGGCCCCTCTGAAGATGTCACTTTTACACATGCTATCCCTTTATGTCTAGGCAGCTTCAGAGGAACTCCATCTGTATACACCTTTCAGTATTCAAAGATCTAATTCTCTAAATGGGTGGCTGTGAGGAAGGCAGCACAGCTTCTAAAAGATGCCTGAGTGTGATTAGCTGATCTTAACATCACAAAGGAAATAAAAGGGCACATCTGTGTGTGATTTTTGTGGAACTGGAGCAAACATCAGACTCGTCCTGCATATGTGTTGGCTCCCTGGGAGTTCTTGAAACTCACAGGAGTGTGACTTGAAAGATCAACATGCTTTTAAAGGAAAGGAACAAAGACTGAAAGGCTTTTATACAGGCTGAGGGTGTAAAATCAGAAAGGTTTAAAGTGAATACATGAGTCTGGCCAGACCTCCTTCTAACACCTACCACATTTTACAAATGTGTGATGTCTATCTTAATACAGAATGGGAGAAGTGTAGTATAATATTAGTATCTTAGTGATGCTGAAAAGAGTCTTTGATAAAAATATGCAAGTTGGTGTCTTGGATAATGTACTGAAAAAGTTTTTGTACTCTAACTTCAGATAATGGTTGCTTAGCACTAAACCTAGTAAGCTGCTGAGCTTATAAACCCTGTTCCTTGTATATGTGTGCAGAATAGAGAAAACCTGGACTCAGGCAGGAATCTGTTAAAGCAAAAGCCAGGATGGATGAGATGAGGATCAGGATATGGTGGTCAGAAAACCTGGGTTCTACTGCAGAGTCTTGCATTAGCTTTCATTTGGATTTTGTTGAGTCTTATCTCTTTTCTTTCTTTACGGTCTCTTTTTCCAATTTTTTTGTTTTTTTCGCTTTTGCTGAGAAAATATCAAGAGAATAACACTTCCATTTGCAAGATGGGGTATAAGAGGGGTAGTGATTGATTATTTTCTGTGGCCACTTAAGGAAGGGTTAGAAGAATAAGATTTATTCAAAAAATTAAAAAAAAAAAAAAAGATGAACAAGAGGAAAACTTTCTAACTATCTGGGTGACTAAATACTTGCAGGAATTTACCTAAGAACTTACAAAATTTGGGGGATTAGCCCAATTTTTATTGAAAAAAAAAATCCTAGGCCAGTGATTAATCACTTACTATTATGTATATATAGCAAATTAAGTAAGCAATCTCACCATCATGCAGGCTCCAGCAAGATGATATACATGTGAAGAGTTTGGTGTCCCTCTTGTCCCTTGGATCACAATACATCACCCAGAGTCTATGAGTCATAAATAATATGATCCTCATCTTACCTATTCTTACACCTTCGGACACTTACAAGTGGCAAATACCACAAATAAAATCAAGCTCTTTAATGGGTTATTTGTTTCTCAAATACGTATCAGATAGGAGTGTGACTATTCTTACCATTGTTACCAGTCATTGCACAAATAATTCTTTGCGTGTTGATCTCTGTTGTGTTTCAGCTACTCAAAATGGTAAATCAATTGGACTTTTTCCAAGTTAACAATTTTCTTACTTCTAAAAGTTCTTGGTTTTTTACCACATTATTCTCACCCTATTTTGGCTCTTGGGTATATAGCATGTATTCCATCACCTACGCCAAATTCACTTCAGTCTTCTATTTGTGCATTAAAAGGTGAAAGAACTGTTTTACAGGACAGTTCTTTCCCACTCTTCAAAGGTGCTACAATCTGGGGTCTCAGGAGATATTGCTGGGTGTGAACAGCCCACATGGAGATACTGTGAAATCTCTATCTTTGGTCTTTTTCTTAGGAATTAAGAGGAGGAAATGCCTGTCAGAATTGTAGACATACTTGTGAATTAATGAACTGGACGGAAATATATGATTGCTTAATGTTGCCTCCAGCTCTACATGCCCTGATGTATGAATTTGGGTTAGTAAAGCAACTACTAAGTAACACCCAAATTATACTTGTGTAACTGTATTCATACTGAAATTCCAGGCACAAGTACAGGATTTCTAAAGACCTACTTTATTTTTTGCAGGAAAAACAGAGGGAGAGGACAATGAATTTAGGTGTAACTCAAAGGGGAAGAGCTGTCACATCAACTTAATACAGAGAGCTTGCAGACATCTAGGCAGTGCTACTGATGGATTCTTCACTGGTTCCAGCCTCTTGTAGGATGGAGTCCATCTGACTAAATGTGCTTATGTCTACAAATGTAAGTGCTTATGCCAACTAGTAACCCTAGGCTCATCTTGTGGTCAGTGGGGAGATAATCAAGATACCTAATGGAGATTAGGACACAATTCATTTCATCCTAAAGCAGATATTTCCATTTGGTGAAATCATATCAAATTCTATTAACTATTTTGGTTAAATCTCCACTGCATATAGTGAGTGCTCTAATAACTACCTAAAACATAAATACTTGTATGACAGATGTCACAGGTTGAATGAAAAATTCTACCCTAGAAAATGAAGGACGGGGAGATTTTGAATGGTTCATGAACACTTCTTTCCTCATTTTCTTCCTATATCATTCCCCCTAAAACCCACATGCATTCAGAGGATGTGAGATAGGGAGAAATACTAAACTGCCTGTTCTCCCAGGCAGCCTGCTGCCTTACATGATTGTAGTGCTACACCAAACTGTTCTGTAGTACAAATCATTGCATGCAAGAAAGGAGAAAAACCTACTTTGTCTTTAAAGCTCTGAGAAGAAGAGATTTAATCCAGTAAAAATATTTCCACATTAGCATTCACTTCAACTGAAAATATAGCACCCTGAAAGTACGTCATAGATTTAGTTAAGTACCATGACTCAGGACCCTAGTTTTTTTTTTTACACTCAATGCAGTCTTAATTTTCATGTATAAAGGCAGAGTAGTACAAGTCATGAAAAAACCTACCCCTTGAATTGATAGTAGTAGCACTTGGTGAGGAGAAATGCAAGAAATATTTTGATGTTACTTAATTATCCATATTACCTATGTCAAGTCAGCTACTCTTAAGTCTTCATTTAACAATTCAGTGCAAATGTTGTCTCTTTCCTATTACTCTGAGAATCTTGGAATTTCCCTAAAACTAAACACAGGCAGCTCTGTAAAGTGATCTGCTCTGGCATGAGAAAACAGAAGAGTACATGAAAATCCATCTATAAAGCCAAACAGGACAAAGTCCTGGAAGTGATGTGACATGGTATCCCTTTGCCTGTTTTTGGTGCCCTGTAGGTGTCTGAGGGTAGACTGAATAGGGTATAGATGGACATGCAAACTCACACGTTATGGTGAATTGTGGAAAGGGGATGAGGGATCTACTAGACATTACTGAAAGAAGGTGGTTCCTGCTTTGCCATATGTAGTGGGTCTTCTTCCCACTAAAAAGTCTTTCTTATAATGTCATTGACTTAGTCTGTTTCCCACTTACTCTGTCATACACAAGTTATTCTTCCCTCCTCTTTATCTTCTCTAGCATTTTCCATCGTTCATCTCATACACATTTAAAGCATTGTAGCAAATCAGCCCTGACTGTCTTCTTATTCACTCCTAGGTTCAGGCATTTGCCTCAAGAGCTCACAGCTGTGATTGATGTCCTAGGTTTTATAAAACCAACAAAAGACTCTATTTTGCTGAAGAGAAAAAAAGAAAATTGTGTACTACAGCATGGGCAGCATGGCCCCTTTTATCTCCTTGCTTCACCTTTAATCTAAATTTTTTGATCAAAAGCAACTGCCTCTGAAGTTACTGTCAACCACAATTTCGTATTACCTTTTATAAAGATATTTAGTGAATGGACTTCAGCCTAAGTGGATCTGTCAGGAGTGTTGAAGGGCAGAGGGTTGATTTCTTGGTTATATTTCAAATAGTGTCCTGAAATGAATTACACCAGCCAAAAGATTCAATGTGAGCCACTGGGTCCACACTATAAACAATGGGATAAAACAGGACAGCTTCTCCCATCTGCAGCATGGGATGACAGCAGAGCAGAAATAGAGCAGGTTTCAACACAAAAAGGTGACTTTCCCATGCAATCCCTGCAAGCTTAGGTTTTGATTTGGCCTCATGCTGGCTGGAGGTAGGTTAGAGCTTGAAACCGCATATCATTCAAGCTTCATAGTAAAAAAAAAGAAAAAGCCAGCTATGCATTGCTGAATTTCTTTCTACTCCTACTCAGTCCAATGATTACTGGAAGTTCAGCATTTCTGAAAATGCTGTCTGGCATAATTACAGAAGGCAGAGCCCATGGGGGCTGAACTTCTCCTGACATTACCAGGTTCACTACAGAAGTTAAACATGAAATACTGTGGAACATGAAACGCTCCTGTTAACAATAATAGAGAACTATATATTTACATTTTGCAATGGAAAACAAACAAACAAACAAACAAACCCCATCATAGAATCATAGAATCATAGAATCATTGAGGTTGGAAAAGACCTCTAAGATCATCGAGTCCAACCGTCAACCCAACACCACCAGGCCCACTAAACCATGTCCCTAAGCGCCTCATCTACACGTCTTTTAAATACCTCCAGGGATGGGGACTCCACCACTTCCCTGGGCAGCCTGTTCCAATGTTTCACCACTCTGTCAGTAAAGAAATTTTTCCTTACATCCAATCTAAACCTCCCCTGCCGCAACTTGAGGCCATTTCCTCTCGTCCTATCGCTTGTTACTTCGGAGAAAAGACCAACACCCACCTCGCTACAACCTCCTTTCAGGTAGTTGTAGAGAGCGATGAGGTCTCCCCTCAGCCTCCTTTTTTCCAGGCTAAACAACCCCAGTTCCCTCAGCCGCTCCTCAGAAGACTTGTTCTCCAGACCCCTCACCAGCCTCGTTGCCCTTCTCTGGACACGCTCCAGCACCTCAACGTCCTTCTTGTAGTGAGGGGCCCAAAACTGAACACAGTATTCGAGGTGCGGCCTCACCAGGGCCGAGTACAGGGGCACGATCACTTCCCTACTCCTACTGGCCACACTATTTCTCCATCATACCAACTTAACCATAAGAAAGAAAAATGCTGTATTATATCAATACAGTTCAATACCTTATTCCTGATAGTTGTCAACAGTAGGTACATAGAACAAAAAAATAAGAAAATGTAAATAAATAGTGATACTTCCCTAAACACTCCCCCAGTTTTTGATTTCAGGATAGGTGTACGCAGTATATTAGATTGAGGGGCTTCCTCAGTCCCTCTGATCTCTTTAAAAAGTATGACCTCAGACTCTCTCAGGTTGCAGGTGACCTTCTTAACCAAAGCATTTTTACTGAAGAGTATCACAACACCTGTATTTATTTTACGTACATTAATTAAAAAAAAAAAGGAGAAATATTCCTATTCCACAATTATGTGATCATGTAAACACAGAATGAAAATTATGTCACAGAAGAGAAGTAGTTTTATAAAGCATTCACTATAGACATAATTTTGAGGTCCAAGTGATACGTCAGTTCAGTAAACTTTAAGTTTTACTGTGTATTAAAAAGTGCCTATCATTTATGACCAAAATGATGATTATTTCATCTCTGGCTGGAGAAAAAGGTTAATGCTATGTAAGCATGTAAGGTAGATCCATGAATGATCATAGTTGTATTTGAAGACTTTGAAAATACGACTGTTTATAATCACACTTGCTTCAAGTTAGGCACTGAGTCTAAGCTACTCATCTAGACTCTATATAGAGAATCAAAAGACACAGATTGGGATCTCCAGAGACAGACATCTTAAAATAGGATGAATAACCTTCTGAAAGTGCTCATTTATCTCTTCCTCGATAGTAGTATGATCCTAAATGATAGTCCAGACAGCTAACTTTAGACAGTTAAGGTTAGGTAAGATTAATCTCTCACCTTGTGCCTAAGCAAAATAATTTTATACACTCTAATCTCTAGTCTCATCAAATCTAATTTAATGTTATCTAATTTAATCTTTTTGTGTCCACATTGTTTCGGATCTAGCTACCAGGTTAATAGCTAATTTCTTATTTATTTAGAAAGATACTGGTGTCAAACACATACACACAAGTACACTCACAAAACTAATAGTATTTATCTTTACATGCAAAGTGCCCAGAACTTAATTTATGAACAGAAGGAAAATACTTATGCAAGTATACTCACACTAAAATATACATAATCCTCATTAAGCAAAGTGGTTTTAAAGTTCCTGCCTTTCCTTTCTCTAGTAATTCTCCATGTTTCCAATTCTTTCCCATTTCCCAGTGCCTGAAGGTAAGAAGATGAGTTTGTCATAAGAATATAAAATAAAATGCAAAAATGTTTTTTGTCACTAATCAGAATTTCCTAGACTAGTAGATCTACCCTTTTGGCCCAGCTGAGCAGAAACTCACCCAAGTATAAGCCCGGCTATGGACAGTTTGTCCACTCTGATCATCACTATAGTACCTGAGCACTACCACAAATCTTTCTAGCATTAGGTACAGAAAGATTATGACTTTGATGTCATCTAGATATTTGCATGATAATAATGTGCCAGAAACAGACCAAGAGGATAAACAAGGATCTATTGAGAACTGAAAGTCTTTTATTCAGGAAGCCAATCTTTGTTAATACATGTATCCTGACACAACAGAGGTTAATGAAGGTCTGATCTAATGACCAGTAATATCAAAGGGGGGTTAGGCTGGACCTTCTAGACCTCAAGCAAGAACTGCTCTCTGTTGCTTTGTCCTTCTAGAGATCCTCTAAGAAAGATATTTATTTTTTTAATGGAAATAAGACATTTTGTTAATTTAACAATGGGCTTGGCTTTCTGAATTCTACCTGTTTATATGCAAATGTAGAACAAATTCTTATTATCTCATCTAAATTGGCAACATGTCTCGAGAGAATCAATTCTAGTGTAATACAAGACATTATCTCTCTGACTTTGCCTGGGAGTTTTTCACCCCCACAGGAGCAATAGAGAAGGGTTTTCCTGGAAGGTATTTCCCCTTCTTAAATTTGAATTTATACTCTAGAATCATTGACTTTGTCATTAGCAGGAATACAGTAGAACACACATTCTGTGTTACAGAAATATATATGTATATGAGAGGATAACCTGCAGTACACTTCAGTTCCCTGACCTGTGCTCAGAGCACATCATGGCTTCTGCCCAAATCATGTGCATCTGTTATTTTTGCTTCAAATCCAGTGAGTCTGGTAGGGCTGGTACCTGCCATCAGCAGGTAGGACTGGAGTCAGGACATGGACATGCCACACCTCATCTTGGGGCTACCCGGTGTTTCTCAGCATGGGTGTAACAAGTCTGCATCAGGGATTTAAGTCTCAGACAACTTCAGCCTGCCTGAGTTGAGGGCAATTATTGCAGTTCAGTTGCTTTACAAACAGTTCACCATGGTAAATGTAACTGTGACTTATCCACTCCTGGTAAGGCAGCAAAAAGGTGTGTGTTTGTGAGCTCACACTCCTTCACTCATATAATTGACTCTTTTGCCTGTCAGAAAGGTGGTGGCGGCAGATCATAGCTCCATCTCCCATCTCTTACTTTTCCTCATTTCGTCACCTATACAGAGATGCACTGAACATGAAGACTTTCTTCTCCTTCAAACATGGAATTGAGATCTGGGGAAATTCTCCTCTTGCCCAAATGGGAATGAATACAGTCCTTACTTCTCTTTGATGCCACAAAGTTACAGGCACAACCAAGCCAAAACCTTGTTAAAAAAAAAAAAACAAAACAATAATAGTAAAGAACAATTAAAATAGTCAGAATAAGATTTACATTTGCCCACAGTATTAAAATCAATGCAAGACTGTCACGTGGAAGTAAATCATTCAGGGTATTTTTCCCATGATGGAATATCATTCTTCATACTGCTCACAGCTGAGATATCTGTATCAGAAGTGAGGTGTATTTTCTAACGGAAGATGATGCCATATGCCTAGTAAGTGCAAAGCTGGCAGTGCTTACAGCAGCACATAACCAAGGAGTTGCTCATTTGTTTGAGTGTCCTAGACTATACGTTAGGAGTCTTGGAGTTGTGCCAAACTACCTAGCAATAATTGTAGCAGTCATCTGTGAATAGTGATATCTGGCAGCATATTAGTAGTTCATTTAATTTATTGCCTTCCCGCCTTATTAGCAGTATATCACAAGGCTGGAAAACTTTCTAAGCTCATATTTCAAAAGCAGAGCCCTTAAAGCTGCACCTTAAAACTAGAAATTTGGCCTATGTAATTTTCTCCAGTCATGTCAATATAAACTCCAGCCATTATTGTGTTGCAGAGCTCTCATTCATGCAATGACAGCTCTGTCTCCTCAGTGGCTAAGCTGGCTGTTAAAGTGATTCACTGCAATCAGCCTCAAAGGTTTCCAAGACAGACCCCAAGGTAACTTAGAAAGTTGTAAGGAAGTTTGACAGGCTGCTTTATTTAGTTTTGTTTGGAAAGAATGCTCAAAAATCACAGTGAGCAGTGATGGCAAGGAACTTCAACCTTTGTTTCAAACCGGTTGCTTGCTTTGCTTGTGTACACAACCACAAAGCAACAAATATCAGGGACATCAGGTACACACAGAAGCTTACATGGGCTCATATACACACAGCAGGAAGGACAAAATTTGCTGTATACGATACCACATATCGTATTCTTTCCATTACTCTCCAAGTATTTGAAGTATTAAAACTGGAGAGTTAGTGCCCTCAGCCCTGTTCTTTGACTGTTCTGTCTATAACTCATGTATTTACCTATGCATCTCTGAGAAGGTAAAACTAAGAATCCTGTAGTCCTGAGACATTTTCCTCCTAAGCTCTGTGTTCAAACATTTAGCTCAATCACAAATAGATTCATCTTGCAAATTGCATTATAAATATTGAGTCAGCCCATTGATTATCTATTATATGTGGTATGGCTCACTGCCAAGATAAAAGCTGGAGGTACTTTAGAGAAGAGCACACATTGTTCTCTACTAGGCATAAATATCACCAGCTGCTGTTCTTCAAATGATACAGTCTCCCATCCTGAGTTCAAACTGCAAACATTTTGCTACATCTTGCAAAACGGATAATAAAGAGAATAACTCATGCTCTTTCATGTTGACTTATTATAAGAATAGTAGATCTATTATGCCAACATTTTCAAAGCAACAGGTCACATTATTTCTAACCAGAGACATGGGAAGAATAGATGATTTTGGATATATCATATTTCTTAAATCAGAAAAGAAGGTATATTCTCAAACAGGAAAGTGTTTTCAGGATGTTTTATTGACTGTGACATTTATTGGCCTAAGCCTTAAAAGATACAGATAGATAAGCACTAAAGCTGGCCACAAACCTTTCACTGTGGGTAAGAATTCAACGCTTAGCTAGGGTTTGCTGAATAAATTAGAGGCTTGTTTTTTCATGATATGAAAGCAGACTTTCATTGCATTTGTGAGGTTTATTTTTGTCTTCAAAAGTTTTCATAAATTTATGCTGAAGCTCCCAATCTTAAAAGCACATAGACCTGCTTTTTGAAGGATCAATTAGACAAACAAAGGAAGCAGAATAAAGTCAGAGGGCTGTCCATGATCCCATGAAATTACACACACACACACACACACACACACACAAAACCCCAACCAAACCCCCAAAAATGACCCAAAGCCAGCAAAAAAAAACATTATAGGTCAAGTACAATGAGATAGCCACAACAGTCAATGTTTTCAAACCTTATGATGGATGTAAAATTTTTTAACTGAGTTCTCTAAGTCACCTGCTAGTGTGGAAATTGAACTAACAGCCTGCTCCCAAAAGATACAAATCTGGTCTTTGAAATAGAGAAAATAATTCATGATGAAATGAATGGAAGGACCAGAGGATGCTTCGTCCTTTGTAAGATTGAATCCAAAGGTACTGCTGAAAGTCTGCTAAGGCATGAATTAACATTGTCAGGTCTCATAGAATCATAGAATCATAGAATAGTTTGGGTTAGAAGGGACCTCTAAAGGTCATCTAGTCCAACCCCCATGCAATGAGCAGGGACATCTTCAACTAGATCAGGTTGCTCAGAGCCCCGCCCAACCTGACCTGGAATGTTTCGAGGGATGGGGCATCCACCACCTCTCTGGGCAACCTGTGCCAGTGCTTCACCACCCTTAGCGTAAAAAATTTCTTCCTTATATCTAGCCCAAATCTACCCCCCTTTAGTTTAAAGCCATTCCCCCTTGTCCTGCTGCAACAAGCCCTGCTAAAAAGTTTGTCCCCATCTTTCTTGTAAGCCCCCTTTAAGTACTGATAGGCTGCAATAAGGTCTCCCCAAAGCCTTCTCTTCTCCAGGCTGAACAACCCCAACTCTCTCAGCCTTTCTTCATAGGAGAGGTGTTCCATCCCCCTGATCATTTTCGTGGCCTTCTTCTGGACCCGCTCCAAGAGGTCCGTGTCTTTCTTATGCTGAGGGCTCCAGGGCTGGATGCAGTACTCCAGGTGGGGTCTCACCAGAGCAGAGTAGAGAGGCAGAATCCCCTCCCTCAACCTGCTGGCCACACTTCTTTTGATGCAGCCCAGGATACAATTGGCCTTCTGGGCTGCAAGCACACCTTGCTGGCTCATGTCCAGCTTTTCATCCACCAGTACCCCCAAGTCCTTCTCGGCAGGGCTGCTCTCAAGCCCTTCATCCCCCAGCCTGTAGTGGTACCAGGGGTTGCCCCGACCCAGGTGCAGGACCTTGCACTTGGCCTTGGTAAACCTCATGAGGTTCCCATGGGCCCACTTCTCAAGCTTGTCCAGGTCCCTCTGGATGGCATCCCATCCCTCTGGCGTGTCGACCACACCACTCAGCTTGGTGTCATCTGCAAACTTGCTGAGGGTGCACTCGATCCCACTGTCTATGGCATTGATGAAGATATTAAACAGTACCAGTCCCAATACGGACCCCTGTGGGACGCCACTCGTCACCAACCTCCATTGAGCTGTTGACCACTACCCTCTGGGTGCGTCCATCTGACCAATTCCTCACCCACCGGACAGCCCACCCATCAAATCCATACCTCTCCAGTTGAGAGAGAAGGCTGTTGTGGGGGGCCGTGTCAAAGGCCTTACAGAGGTCCAGATAGACGACATCTGTAGCCCTTCCCGTGTCCACTGATGTAGTCACTCCATCATAGAAGGCCACTAGGTTAGTCAGGCAGGACTTGCCCTTGGTGAAGCCATGCTGGCTAGTATCATTAAAGTTGAGGTAAGAACTATAAAATCTAAGCTGTAAAATTGAAATAAGGATCAAAAATCAAGTTTCTATTATAATTGTGATACAGCTGTGCTTCCGAGCCGTGTCCGTGTAAACGTAAGTCGTAAGATCCCATAAGAAGGGTCCAGAAACTCCCCATCTAGGCAGCTGCACAGATGATATAACAGACCCACCTGAAGCAAGGTAATGGACTGAACTCTTAGATAGATTCACAGCAACTCATTCAACTCATTGCTACAGGAGCTCTGCAGTGTGGGAATTTTAGACAGTCCCACAGATTTCCCCCAACCAGCTACTTGTGTGCTTCAGTGTGCTGATTAACATCCTCGCTGATCAATCTGGTTGTTCCAGGCACTCTGCTGGGAGGTTCCTGCTGCAGAATCCACCAAACTGAACACACATAAGATGCTTGTGAATGATCCGTAAGAGTTGCTCCTGCAGAGGCAGAAACAGTCAAGTAGGACAGTCTTTTGTAAATAGTTCAAGTTGTTAAACTACATTTTGTACAAAGTTTAAGATATTCAATAATGGTGGATCATGTGTGTGCTGGATTGGTCACATCAGATCACAAGTCAGCTGGATAGAGAAACTGAGCAGAAAATTTGCTTCAGCACATTACACAATCCCTTATTCACCCACCTCTGCTCATTTATACACACCTGTCTTCCCTCTTTCTCCCCATCATGATTTGAGGGAGAATATTTGAACAACAAATGTTTTCCACATACAAAATTTTTGGCGGTGCAGACAAACATGAGGTCTGCAAAAGATTACTTTCTGAATGACAGCCAATGATTTTCATTTGGTCAGTCAAAACTTTCCTTCAAATCAGTTAAAAAAAAACCTATCTGAGATGCCATTCACACATTCTGTCAAAAAGTCTTCTTTCCTGTTTAAGATACTGGCAAATGTATGTCCAGCCACTTAGCCAACTTGTGCAGCTAATGGCAGTATGCCTCTTCCCCTGTCAGTCTTCCTCTACAGCACAGGCAGTCATGGACATGAATGACACACAGATGACACAGATGGGACAGGATCTGTAATGGCTATTTTTTCTGCAAATGCTAGTATTTATGCTCACAAAGAAAACAATTTGTACTTGGAGGTGCAGGTACTTTGAAAAAATAGCTATTGGACTTTTTCTCTATAGAGATTTCTCTGCAGCTTTTTAAGCAGTCAAACAAGGGAAACATGCTGTAAATTGTTCGTACAAAATAAAGCAACACTTATCCATGCTAATGATTACTATGAATATCCAAACCATAAACAAGTCTCATGAGTGAGAGAGCAGATAAATTGGCTGCATGCTACTAATTGTATCCACTATAAGCCTTCTAGCCTTCATCTAGCCCCATCTAATTAGACGATGTCTCCCTCTCATGTGGATTTATTTATATGTTGCTAGCTCCCTTTGCTAATCCAGGAAAGAATTAAAAGATATAGCTGTTATTAGTAGTTATGTTTGGAAGGAAACTGCTCCTGAAGAAATAAAGAAGGATGCTTTTATAGGCAAGCATCTCTTGCTTCCGTCTGAGGTTCAAGCTTGAATCTGAGGTTCAGCAGAAAACAGATCAGTTCTTGGTCCAATAAGCTAAATAAAGTACAAGCTCTATTTCTGGCCCTGAGGTCGAGTGATACAGCACAACTAGCAACTTTTAGGGTCAGCTCTGTTTCTCCCCAAACATGGTGACAGTGCTCATACCATGAGGGCTCATGCTCTCCTATAACCTCTGCCCAGCAGAATAGTGTGCCTTTGGCACTGGCCATAACCATGCCAGAGACCATGCTACCAAATAGTATGGATGATCATAGACAATATTTAAGCCCATGCTTTAGTGTTACTAGATCATAAATATAGATGTAAGCTCCATGTGATCCACAGAACATAATTCAATCTCTCACTCTCACATAATTCTAACATAAATAGTACTTCTTGTCTCCCAGCCCTTTCCTGTCTTCTTTGTCTGCGACAATAACCAACTTCTCCTATTTCAAGAGATTAATGAAGCTTTTCTTCAGCTAGAACTCTTAGGCATTAGGAATAATGAAAAATAGCACATCTCTCTCAAGACCATCACTTGGGAAAAATATCATCATGTACCATGAGGTTTCCTATGGAAAGTTCAACACTGTCTTCATGCTTAAGATTAATATTGTCACATCTTTTATCTGTTTGTACACATTTCCAGTTCCTGAAGCTTATTTCTGCTTGTTAAGAGTGGAAGAGCTGAATGAATTGACAGTTAGATAAAGTACCCAGTATATTTAATTTTACACTCACACATCATTTCTCAGGAAGTCAAAAGAGCCGTCTTCCTTCTGACAAGAATGTTAGGTGCCCTTTGTGTTGTTTATTTTTGTGCATTTTTTTTTTTTTTTTAAAGATTACCATAATGACAACAAAGCAACAATGAGAAAGTCCACCTGTATTCTCTGATTTCCCAGTGGAATCTGTGCATGGCAATCAGAAAACAAACAAAACTCTTGACAGAGGAACAACACAATGCTTGTGAGCTAATGAGCAGCACAGAGATGGGCCAGGCATGCAGACGTGTTGCAGCCTAAAAACAGGTATAGGAAAATAGGAGGATAGGACAGGGAGGAACCTGCTCTCTATTATATCACGCTACTGTGCCACAGAGCTGCTTTCAAAAACAGATGCTATAACCTTCCAGGAGCATGTACTTGTGCTTATGGGAGAGCTGTGAGGCAGCAGGAGTCCTGGATTTCTGTTCACACCTTTTCATATCTTTCTTTTTTTGCCAAAACCTAGACTGCCACAACCTGAGGTCTGCCCTACAGGTAGATCTAGTTTGTGTGCAGCTACACTTTGAGTGGTCATGCAGTCGCCCTGGCATGTGAAAGTCTGATATCCTTTCCTGTCAATCACGGAATTGTTTTACTTCCAAAAAGGCATCTTTATATTGACTTCTGTTGGCACAGTTTCAGTAGTAAGAGTGGCAATAGGGCTGACACCTGACTGGCAAATATGAGCTGGCAGAAGTTCCTTAGGTAAAGACAGGCCAAATCCTTCTGTGACTGGCACAGGTTTCTTTAGTCAGAGTGGTTTACCTGCATCCATATCAGGAATACTTTGCCAGTGCAATGCATGAATATTCTGGTCTCAGGAAAGTAATAATACAGACAAACCCTACATCTACACAAGGGATATTATTTATGTTTGAGTTAAGGAAGTGCCATTTTCTAGTACAAGGAGGGAAGAAAAAAAAGAAAGAGTCTTGCTTGGCGCTGCTCATTACAGCACTGGTGGAAGTGAAGACTATCTATACAAAAACCTATTTCTCCTCTGAGCAAAGAAGGCAGAACCTGAGAAGACTGGGGGAGAAGCACTGATGTTATTGCCCTGGTATGAGTCTGAGTAGCTGCCAAACCTTTTTATACTGATGTGCATGCAATGGAGGAGCTGGGCTTTGAGCCTATAACCCGTAACAGCGAAGGGATTCAACCCTCAGAGACAGTGTAAAGTCAATGGGCCAATTAACACCCATGCAATCTCTGTTTCAAAGAGCAAAGATAATTATCTACATTTTACAAAATGTGGTTTAAGTTTGCAGTTAGTCTTATGCTTTGTGGGTTTCTTTTTGGTTTTTTTGTTTGATTTTTTGTTTTGTTTTGTTTTAATTTCGTTTCTACTTCTTTTTATAGAGAAAACGCTAAGCTGGACACCCACTAAACCACCTTTATAAAGCCTGGACACCACAGTGAACATGTGGCCATCCCGTTTCTGCAGGAAAGCCACATGTTCATGATCTGCCTATTTTAATTGTACCATGGGTGTCACATTTGTCTCTGAGAGGCTACTGGATCTTGCTCTGTGCCTTGCTGTCTCTGGCACACAGGAAGCACAGATGAGAAGCCACTGGGCATCGCCAGCCAGTGCTCAGCTGCGGCTGCATGGTGAGGGGGGCTCGGAGGGATAGGAGTGTCTGCAGCTGCCTGCAGACACCCATGCTCTGAATGTAGGGCCAAGTTTCAGTGAGTCATGGAGACAGACGCAGAAGATCATTAAAAGAGGCAGAGGAGGTCAGTAAGATAACTCTATACAATTTCTTCCAAACAGAGACGAATACTAGGGGCCTGAGGAAGAAATAATGAAAACTGCTTCTTTAGTCTACATGTATTACAAAAAAAAAGGAAAAGAAAAACCTTTTTTTGTGGGAACAATGGAGTTACTGTCCAGTTACCTAACCCCGAGTGCAGGCCTGTGGCAAAGAGTAAGACTAAATATTCCCTTCAGATCTTAACAGCTTATGAGTTTTGGACGTCAATGTTTCCTCATGCCTTTTGATCACCCAACTAGAGAATGGAGGTGTCTGCCTTCCTGCTGATATCTCCCCGGGACAGGTCTCCTGGGATTTCAACTCATGAACGCAGGGAGTTGGCTGGTGATCCTTAACTCAACAGTATCATGCAGGTCAGAAAACAGAGGAGGAAGGTCTCAGTTTTCAGAGCAGAAGCACTTTCAACAGGAGGGTCCGCCTCTTGAGAACCTGCAATTCTTACAGAGGTAGTTTTTGCAGATAATAACGGATGACTGTAATAAAAACTGGCAGTTTCTTTAACGCTATATTTATATGCAACATTATGAAGGACTATAACTAACACATGGAGAAAGATTTCTTCACAGTCTTATTTCCTTATGGAAGAAACAACATCATAATGATAAAGCCTTACCGATCTGGGGCTCTTGTTAGTACAGAAGAGCAGACACCCATGCTCTGAATGTAGTGTCTTAAAAGAGCATGTAGTGTCTTAAAGAGAAATGTTTTAAAAGAAAGCTTAAATGTACGCCTTTATGGGTGGGTGTGTGTATGCACGTGTGTATTTTCATATTGTCCTGGTTTTGTCTGGGATAGAGTTAATTTTCTTCCTAGTAGCTGGTACAGTGCTGTGTTTTGGATTTAGGATGAGAATAATGTTGATAACACACCGATGTTTTAGTTCTTGCTAAGCAGTGCTTATACTAAGTCAAGGACTTTTCAGCTTCTCATGTCCTGCTAGAGAGAAGCTGGGAGGGGGCACAGCCAGGACAGCTGACCCAAACTGGCCAAAGGGACATTCCATATCATATGACATCATGCTCAGTACATCAACTGGGGGAAAGCTGGCCGGGGAGCTGCTGCTCAGGAACTGGCTGGGCATCGGTTGGTGAGTGGTGAGAAATTGCATCATCTATCACTTGCTTTGTATTTTTTATTATTATTATTATTATTATTATTATTACTACTACTACTACTACTACTACTACTACTACTACTACTACTACTATTTTACTTTATTTTATTTCAATTATTAAACTGTTCTTATCTCAACCTACGAGTTTTGTCTCTTCTACTCTTCTGATTCTCTCCCCTATCCTACCGGGGTAGGGGGAGTGAGTGACTGGTTGTGTGGTGCTCAGTTGCTGGCTGAGGTTAAACCATGACACATAGGTATGATAGTACCAATATTAGGTGTTACAGTCAGTGGCTAGGACCTTCATCTTAGAAGGCACTGCACTGAAACTGAGCAAAACAGATTTTGTTTGAAGTATGTGCTTTCTACAGAAACCCTGAATGCCTCAATTGTGAGGTAGAATACAGAAACTGTTTTCAAACAAAAAAAAAACCTTTGTAAAATAATCCAGGCTAGGAAGATAGACAAATTTTGAAACTCCACAGAAGAAGAATGTGATTCTAGAAGTTATGATGGATTTCTAGGGACAAACTGTCAGATTTTTAATAATTGAAAGGGATGAAACCAACCCTTCTTCTTTCTTCCCTAGAATTCCAGCCTTAGGATAACTTGGATCCGTGGGAAAAAGTCTGTCTTCAGGATCCCTGAAACTGCTCTTACTCTTTGAAGATTTCAAGCTAGACTGGCTTCTGGGATATTTGACACCTGTAGGTAACAACTGAAAAAATAACCTGCCATATTTTTTTCAAAGCTGTCTTCCCCAGCTGAGACATAGAGGCTATGTCTAAGACTATTAAATACCTTTGGGAACTTTTCCAGGCACTGAGAGCAACTGGCATGGAAAAGCCCACATCTGTGCTGTTGGACTCTCTTAGCTTCCGAAACCAAGTCACCACTCTCAAACTGTTTATTGGGAATGATTCCTGACAAGGCTAATATCAGAGCTGTGACCAGGACTTGTGTGGGAGAATGTTGCTTTTCCAAGCAAGACACCATTCTAACTGCTTAGCAGTACATTCAAAAAAATGTATTTAACAATTGTATTATGGTGTCAGGGCATAAGCTCAGATGTTATTTATTAGTATAGCTGTAATCAGAGAGGTTACAGATAGTTCCTAATGCACATACTGTGTGCCAGGCAGATATTGGCAGAGAAAGCCAGTTTCAGATACCTGAACACAACAGTAATATTCTCTGTCTATCCTCATAGATATTCTCAGGAGGAGCCATACATGACAGCAGCTTATCAGGTTGGTGAGAAACTATCTTCATAACCGCAGAGCCATAAGTCTCATCCTGACAGAGAATTTCCTGACCAGAAGAGAAAGCAGGTGTAGTCATCTTCTAATTTATATTCTTTATCTGTGCATTTATTTTTGTTTGGCTAACAATGAATACATAATGTATACACTTTATTATATCAAATATCAAATATTAATTTGACTGTACTGATAAAGTTATAGATGAATGTGCCATCTCCAAAATGGAAAAAGGTATATGCTGGTCAAAAGGTGTCATGGAGGAAGCAAGATTGCACTTCATTCATAAGAGAGAAGCAACAATACACTTTATTGATATAAAACAGTGAGCTAGAGTTCAATGGTAAATGCAACAGTGATTTAACAAGATTCAATGGCAAGTTACACTTGATTATTTACTGCATAGAGGACAGGGTCAGACAAAACTGTCAGGGAGACCCTCCCGTCGAGTCATGAGGTTCAGAAAGGACCCCCTTGCTTTCTAGACTCCTTCCTAGAGAGGAGTCTAGGTGCAGCTGGATCTAATCCTAGTCCCAGACTTGGTCAACAGTTTATGTCTAAAGGATTATATATGCGCAATCAATCCTTTATATCACTTAGCTAAGATTTCAAAGTTTAGCATGCTATTAGTCACTTACCGAGTATCTGTTGCGGCAAGGATACTCCTCAACCTCGAGGAGTAACCTTGAGAGGCGTCCCTACTCAAGGGGAGATCCCACCGTGCAGCCCGCTGCCCTGCAGGAGGGCTCAAAGGGCTCTTGGGCTGCTCATTATTTATAGGGGTAAGATGATTGACTCATAGTCATATTTGCATACTGATAACTGTGGTTAGGTGGGCATATTTCTCACAATAACCCTTGGTTATTGTGGTGTTATCTGGCTCCCAAATCCACTTCAAATGGACACAGCTATCACTATCAGCATCCATTAAGGACCGCCCCTGGTAGTTATCGCTTGAGGAGGGTTACAGGAGATAAAGATCAGGTTGGGCGGGGGAGCACACCATCACAAAAGGGGCTGAATATGAAATTCCCAATAATTTGGTATTTCCAGGGAGGGGGGAAAAACAGAACCAAAGGGAAGAATCAGTTCTAAAGAACACAAAGCATAAAGCACCAGAGCTGCTGAGCAGGATGCCCATTAGAAAATTATGAAAGTCCAAGGTCTCTGCAGGAACGCAGAGAAGGCTTGAGCATTCATGGTGTATGCGATTACTCCAATAAGCCTGCACATTACATGTGCCTCACTGATCATGGAGGGCATAACAAACAAACCAAACCAAACCAAAACAACACTGCAAAAAAAAAGTAGCTAAACACTTCATTTACTTATCAACAGCTCTGCATAACCGTGTCTCCTTGTACACAGTCAACGTGGTCTTCTCTCTGGAGCAATGAGAAAGTAAATGCTGCCATTTGGTTCTGCTCGAGGCATGAGGTTTGATCTAAGGCCTAACCCTGACTGTCGCTGAAGTCTGCAAGAGCTTTTCTTTTTATTTCAGTAGAGGCTATTCCCACATCCTTCTCATTGGACTTTGAGCACTTGACTGAAATGTATAAGATAGGAATATAGTCAGCTTAAGCTTCCTCTGTACTCTATAGAAAAAGAGATTGATGCTACCCACCTGAAATCTAAATGACCTCTGGAATGTCCTATATTTCTCCATTGATTACCTGTCTCCCTCCATTCATTTTAATGAGTGTAGGGCAGTTATATCCCTAAATTAGCTAGTTCAGTTATGTGCCAAAAGTTATACGGCCCTTGTGCTTAACCTTGCTTGAATAAACATGCTTTATCTGAACATTTTTTTTTCCCCGAAAAACCAGATCTTGTCCCGTTTTGAGCAAACATCTGTAGTTTCAAACCCACTGTTTTTGTAGAGACAAAGTTTAACAATCCTAAATAATTTTGGTAATAAAATGTTTCACATTTGTACCTAAAAATACCCTGAATATTGTAGAGATAATTCAAGAACAGTGCTGGTTAAGCAAATATGCTTTCAACAGTTCTCAAAAAGCACTACAATCTGAAGCAGTCTATCCTATACTGGTTTTGTTTCCCTAATGACAACATTAAAATGGTAAAACCAAAGACAGCTCTTATTCTAACACAGAATGTGTACCTAAAATTCATTGGAAAAAAATTACTGTGTACATGGAGTAAATTGGCAAATTGTTATGCTGAGTCAACTAATGTAATGAGGAAATGCTGACCAGTTTATAGTAAAACTGGTTTTCCTTCTCTTTCTCAATTACTACATGTTCTCACACTGCCTGCTCCAGCCAGATTAAAATTACTTTAATGACTTGGATGAATGGCATCAGGAGTTAGCAGAGCTCACAAAGTATTCAGTGAGATTGTTGCTCTGCATTTTACTTCTGTTAAAAAAATTAGATAGGAGTCGCCTGTGTGTCCTCAAAAGGGTTGTTTCTTGTATACAGGGCTTCCCCCAGAATATAAAAGCAAGACAATGCTTTTCAAGAATTGTTTTGTAAGTGATAAATTATGCAAATTTCTTTAGACTATGTACCACTGAATAATTTACCCAGAGGATAATGATGTATGCCTCAATAAAAAATGTTTGGTATAATTACAATTTTATTCACGAGCCACCTAGCTCATGCTCACTGAAGGTATTTTGGTGGGGTTTTTTCCCAGTTACTTTGATTTTTCTTACTATATCAATTCTGAACTTCGCTGCCTACCATTATAACTGTAAAGTTCATGTGAAAACTCCAGTTTTGGTTTGCTGGAGTTTTCTCACTTCTACTCTTCCAATTCTCTCCCCCATCCCACTGGGGGGGGGAGGGGAGTGAGCGAGCGGCTGTGTGGTACTCAGTTGCCGACTGAGGTTAAACCATGACACCTCAGCATAATAATGATTGAGGATAAAATGCTTTTCTCAGATCTTGATTTAGTTCTTATTCTTTTCTTAGACAAGCAGAGCTCTTAACGTTCTCACTGAGCAAAGTTTAAAGTTGCCAGTTTGGATACCATTTTCAGTGAAGCTGTAACAAAAGTGCAGCCAAGTATTTACTTTTGGGGTAGAAACCATGCCTCTGTGATGGTGTTGAAATTCATGTTGGAGCTAGATGCAATTGGACAAGAACATTGTTCTGTGTAGTTCTTAGTCAATAGAGTGCATCCTACTTCCTACAATGCAGTGTGTTACTATGTAAGAGCATTGGTGTGGCACTTAGAAGTCCCACACATGGACTCTCTGTGCTAGGCTCTCAAAAAGCTGAGAACATAAAGATGGTCCCTGCTCTGAGCCTCTCATAAATCAAAATCCTAAGCAAGAGGTTGTTCACAGAACACAGGTAAATAACAAGACAGCACCACTGGCAGCTAAGTACAGCAGGAGCCTCTTTGATGCAGTTACCTGCAAGGAAATAAGACAGCTTTGGAAAAGAGTAGTAGTGGTAGTATGAAGTGCCTGAGTTGCCTTGGCTAGGGCTAACAGCTTGAAATTGTGGGGTAGCTGTAGTGACTGCTTTGTGCTGTATTTTCCACAAACAAAAATTGCCCATGGGAAATATCGATGGCGTCTTTGTTCTACTCAGACTGTGGGCATGGTGGAGCGTGAGCACAAAGTCCCACAGGGTGATCCAGGCTTCCTATTCTTCAGCACAGAGCAGATGTCTAAAACTCAATGGCTATGTTTATATTAATAAAACATATGGTGCCAGAGGACAGACTTGGCATGATTGCTGACACTATTAAATTGTTAGGCTGGTTTCTGGCATAGAGTTAGCGTGGTGTCGTCCCATTGGACTCATACAGAAGTTAGCACAGATGAGAGGTCATTTTCAAAGGCTGGTCAGATGTTACCTCCCTTTTTTGTAGGCTAAGTGATTTTAGCTGGACTGACATAAGCCATACCATACTGCTTGGCCTCAGGATTAGAAACCAGACCATTATCTCATCTTACTGCTATAGCTACGGCTATTAGATCCCTGCCTGCTCCACCTGAAAGTTCTTCCACAACTAAGGAAATCCTAGGTCTTCAGAAGACACCTAGTTTGAGAATAAATTAAATCTTGTATCTCTTACTCTTCCTTGTTCCACTATATGACCTTCACTTTTATCATCAGAGCACTCTCTGGAGATATGGGTTGAAGTCCCTAAGCAGAGCAAGGTCACACTCTGTGCATGTGCTCTTGCCAGAAGACCATTCTGCAAAGTATAAATACCACCACTTCCTCTGCCCATGTTTTTAGTTAGCTCATTTCTATCAATATCTAATGAGAGCTGATGTCCTGGTGTGGGTTCCTCTGCTTGAGTCTGAATTGCAACAGAGTGTTAGTGCTGAAGTTGAGTGTTTCAGAATGTATGACATGTGAGTGAAGACATACAAGGAATATTCAGACCCACCAGAGAGGTACCAGGGAGTTTTACGTGCACCAAGGATGAGACTATGTCAGGGATTAGGCTGTCTGGAAGACAAGTGTGTGCATCAATTCTTAAATCTCAAATTAAGCATCTGGATTACTCAGACCTTAGCCACAGGTTATATCTAAAGCTAGCTGCTGTCAATGGAGACACTGATGTTGGGTAGCACTAAGTTTTATATGAGTTACAGCAGGCTTCTCTTGAAAACCTGTATCTGAATAAATTCAATACATTGAACATCTTCTATTCAATTAATAGAGTCCTGCTGTGTGTGAATGATTTTAATTTGGTGTTTGAGGGCAGCTATTTAGTTGAGTGAGCAAGCTGCAAAATTATTTCCTTTGGCTGGTTTCTAAGCCCAGAACTGACACTGGACTTGAATGTAACTGAACCAGTGATGATACCTTTTTGTCACTGAGGTTGCTGTTTTGCTTTTTGTGTCCATTTATATTTTTAAAATTTTGAGATGCTCACAGACATAGACCTACACTAGAACAAATAAATGCTAGTATAATACAGATAAAAGCCAGTAATAAAACATATTTGGATTCCATGTTGCTTGTTTTTTGAGAGATCATTGCGGTGACTGCAACACAGGTCGTCACTGCAACACATGCGTAGTCAACCTATGTCTTTTATGGTTTCAGATATCTGTGCAGTATCTCAGGACATGAGTAATATGTTTGTGTTGATTCCATCTGAAAGCACCTTGTACTGTTGTGGTTTATTTCAGTTATTCTCAATAATGTCTTGCAACAAATCCTCTTGTGAATAAAAGATGGAGGGCAATATATATTTCCAAACATGATCAACACTTGCAGAGAGAGAGAGTGCGAGCAAGCACACTATAGAGAGAAATAAAGAGGGACTGAGAGAAAGGGGAAAAGAAATCTGATCTGTTTTCAACAGGCAAACACAATTTGCATGAGAAGACCCTCACGTACAACATTTAACACGCTGTAAAATAACATTATTTATATAAACTTTATCAGACATTTCATCATTCAATTTTTATTTCAGCATTAGTCTTGAAATATCCCTAAGGTATTGTCTTACTTGCAAAATGTTATTTCTATTAGTTGAATATCGTTCTTTACAGGATTCAGGTCAAACGAGGGGCAAAACTAAATCCAAACCAAACAATATGTGTCTGCAATAAATTTCTGTCCTGAATTATTCATACATAATGGCATAGGTGACTCTTCAAGCATTTTGAATTAACTAGAATTGATTTCTCACTTTTTTATGCCTAGTTGTACAAGCTTTTTTGTACTTTTACTTCTCCTTAACAAATAAAGTATTGATTCAACTCCACTGAACATGTTTTATTTAAACTTTACCCTTTGTCAGCAACTTAGTGCTCTACCCAGAATTCTCCTCTGACTTTCCATTGTCTCTTTATCTGGAAGGTGAAATATACTGGATAGGCTCCTTGGTATGACATAATGTATAAAATACATTCCAAATTTGCTGGGAACAGTTACAATACAAAGCACAAACCACGTGCTTTAAAGCACTTAGTGCTCCTTTTCTTGACTAGACGCAGATTGCTCCCTAGGAATTCAACAGTTTCAAAGTCAAATAAACAGACATACAAATTACAGCCATTTTTTATCCACACATTTTTTTCCTTTGGCTAGTTTATTCTTATTTCAATCTAAACCTAGCATTACAAGCTGAACTCAGACACTTTCTCACTCTCCCTCCTCAACAGGACAAGGGGAGAAAATAAGATGGGAAAGTTCATGGGTTGAGAAAAAAACAGGGAGATCACTTACCTGTTACCATCATGGGCAAAATAAACCTTAATTGGAGAAAATTAATGTAATTTTCTGCCAATTAAAATAGAGTTGGATGGTGAGAAACAAAGACAACCATTAAAACACCACCTTCCCTCTCACCTCCTTTCCCCCAGTCCCACCTTCACCCCTTCACTCCCGACTCCTCTCCCCACGAGGGGCACAGGGGGTGGGGAGGGGGGTTGCGGTCAGTCCATCACAGCCCCTCGCGGCCGCTCCTCCCTCCTCACACCTCTCCCTGCTCCAGCGAGGGCCCTTCCCCGGGCTGCAGCCCTTCAGGGACAACCTGCTCCCGCCTGGGCTCTCCACGGCCGCGGCTCCTGCAGGAAATATCCCCCTGCTGCGGCCTGGGGCCCTCCCCGGGCTGCAGGGTGGGTCTCTGCTCCAGCGGGGTCTCTCCAGGGCCGCAGGGGATCCCTGCTCCGGGCCTGCAGCACCTCCCGCCCTCCTCCTCCTCCTCCTCCGGCCTCGGGGTCCCTCTGCTGCTGCTCCCTCCTTGGCTTCCTCCTCCTCTGCCTGTGCCGCCTTTTGCCCTTTCTGGCACCTCTTTTCCCCCAGGCGCCCCCAGCTTGGCCGAGGGGCTCAGCCCTGTCCTGCGGTGGGGCCCTTGGAGCCGGCTGGGACCAGCTGGAACTGGCTGTGTCCAGCATGGGGCAGCCCCAGCCTCTCCTCACAGAGGCCGCACTGCAGCCCCCGCTGCCAGAGCCTGAGCACGGACACCCTAAGAGAGTAAGTGATGGGTATGGAGAAAGTTAGTTATAAAGTCTATTTTAACTCCAGTGCGGGAGTATTTCCTGACAAGTACTCTCTGAACCCATGCTTCAACGTGTATGTTTTGTGTTTATCAGTATAGTGCATCGCTCTGTACAGTCTGACATACCACATTCTCCCATCTCTCTTTTCCAGGGGTGGGGGGAAGGAAAAGGTTTCTCTCTCTGTAATACTGCAGAAAATGAGGCATTTTAAAAGTAGTTGGCTTTATTTCAGTAAGGGCTACAGAGTTACAGCTCATAGAGGAGAGCACTGGCCATGATGTCTATGGTTTAGAAGTACGTAGGATCCCAGTCTAACTTCTATCTAAGTAAATAGAAAGTCAAGGTAATCTGGCTTTTGATCCAATATTTGTTGATTCATTTTCCATATGAATTTTCATTCTGCATGTACCGTTCTATGGTCTTATCTATTTTCCTTTAGCCCAATCTTATGTCTATGCACCAGCAAGAAATTTCAGGGAATAAATTCTGATTATTCTGTCAGATATGAGAAATATAGATGACTGATTATGTACCAATCATGGCATTTTGGTAAAATCAAAAATTACTATCTTCCAAGTAGCAAAACTTAGTTACACTGGTTACTATTTCACTACGATGTTAAAATCCATTAGAACAGTCTAATTTACACTGTGGTGTAATTCCTTCAATTTATTAAGGTTGTTCTTATGGTAGAAGTAAAATCAGCTTCTTTCCCAATTGTATTCTTTGCAAATGCTATAGGGTACAGAAGTTCATAAACTCTGGGTGCAGATTACAATACCAGTTTTGAAGATGGCTGACAACATTATTATGATGGTAGCTACCAGTGTAGCATCATATAAAATAAAGATTATCATCATCATTACCAAACCATAGGAAAAAACTGCGGAATCCATTTGCTCAGATGAAGATATTTGTTATATAATGTATCCAAAATATCAGCTTTATTCCATACATAATCTTTTAACTCTTCACCTCATTAGACATGGACATAAATACATTTCCTCTGCAAAAATTACCTGATCATAGACCTAAAGACAAGTGAGGAAACAATAAAATACCATATTGACAGTAACACAAAGTACCTGTTCTTCACATGCAAGCTCTTTTGCTTATAGCAAATGCAGCTGTAGAGCATTACCTCTAAACAACCCTCAGTAATAACTGACATCATACTGTATTTGTACATCCCTTAGTGACAGTCACAGAAGAGTCAGTCTTTACCAAGTGATGGTAGATACCTATTCCTAGTTATCTGCAACAGAATCAACTTGAAAGAGCTAGTCTTGTCTGATTCACAAGTTTATCATCATAGTCAGTAAAGTCATATAGAAAGATATGATAAGTATGAAGTGGAAGTTTATTTTAATTGGTAGAATATAGTGTAGATGTATATATATAATTTCAGTGTATATACATAGAAATGTAATAAAATCATAGAGGTAGCCGTTATTCAGTATGAAGAAAAAAAGGGACCTTTATTTTGTCATTTCTTTTAGAAAGGCAGAGAAGACCTGATAGCAGAATTCATTAGATCTCATGTTGGCCTCAGTGGGTTATGAGTCAGGCTCCAAACTATGACTCAAGGTGATTGGTTTTTATGCTCTTAGTTCCAGACTTGTGAATTGTCTGAAAATGCAAATAAAGCAAACAAGGAATTGAACAATTCTTTCTTAGTCTTCCTAAATAAATGTATAGCATATATGAACTCTAACCAGTTTAACCATAGTGAATGCCACAAATTTGTATGAGTATTTCCACTATAGATGTTTTAATGAAGCTCTAAGAACTTTTGTAACTCTTCAAACTGGGCTCTTTACCCAAGCCTCTCTTCAGTAAAACCTGGTGTAGTCTTACTAAAATTCTGCTGGAATATAGCACTTCCCAATTTTTCAGTACAGAGGATCTTTTTTCAACTGTTTAAAAGTGAGATGGAAATAATGAGAGATATGGTTTTAGTACCCGACACAGTAATTGAAAGAAAATTGGTTAGACACTCGAAAAAAAGGAAAGATCTGCTTTGATGGAGCAGCAAATCCTGGAAAACATTTCCAGGCACATTAAGCACAAGAAAACCATGAGGAGATGTCAGCATGGCTTCACCAAGGGGAAGTCATGCTTGACCAACTGATAAACTTCTACGATGAAGTGACTGGCCTGGTAGATGAGAAGAGAGCAGTGGATATTGTCTACTTGGACTTCAGGAAGGCTTTTGACACTGTCTTCCATAAGATCCCCATAGAGAAGCTGTTGATGTGTGGTCTGGATGAGCAGACAGTGAGGTGTATTTAAAACGATACACCAGAGGGATGTGCTGCCATCCAGAGGGACCTCAACAGGCTGGAGAAATGATCTGACAGGAACCTCATGAGGTTCAACAATGAGAAGTGCAAAGTCCTGCATCTGGAGAGGAACAACCTTATGCACCAATATATGCTGGGATCCACCCAGCTTGGCAGGAAAGGACTTGGGGGTCCTGGTGGACACCAGGTTGAACACTAGCCAGCAATGTGCCCTTGCTGCAAATATGGTGAATGGTATCCAGGGCTGCATTAAGAGGAGTGTGGCCAGCAGGTCAAGAGAGGTGATCCTTCCCCTTTATTCAGCACTGGTGAGGCCACTCCTGGAGTGCTGGGTCCAGTTCTGAGCTCCCTGGTACAAGAGAGACATGGACATAGTGGAGAGAGTCCAGCAAAGGACCACAAAGATGATGAAGAGTCTGGAGCACCTCAAATATGAGGAAAGGCTGAGAGAGCTGGGACTGTTCAGCTAGGTGAAGAGAAGGCTCAGGGGGATCTTATTTATGTGTATAAATACCTGAAGAGAGGGTGCAAAGAGGGCAGAGCCAGGCTCTTTTCAGTGGCGCCTAGTGACAGGACCAGAGGTAATAGGCACAAACTGAAACACAGAAGATTCACCTGAACATCAGGAAACACTTTTTTACTGTGAGGGTGACTGAGCACTGGCACAGGTTGCTCAGAGAGGTTGTGGAGTCTTTCTTGTTGGAGACATTCAAAAGCCATCCAGACACAGTCCTGGATAACCAGCTGTAGGTGGCCCTGTTTGAGCAGGGTGGGCGGACAAGATGACCTCCAGGGTCCCTTCAAACCTCAACAATTTGTGATTCTGTGATTCTGTAATAAATATTTTCTCTATAAATTTAGTCCATCACATCCATTAGACTGAAGGATCCAGACATACATTACCATAATGTACATATGTTAAAATTTGCTCGAGGCGTTAATACCAGCTTTATTTTTTCCCGTGAAAACTGCAATATATTTACATTTGTGCTATTAGCTGTAGGACAAAAATACAGCATGTACCACCACAACTGCCAGAGGAAATCCTGGAAATTCAAGAAGTTTGTGAGGGAAAGCATAGTCATTCTCTTTTTCACTTGGTAGGTGGAAACGTATGTAACTTTTGAAGCTGTCGTATCTTGCGGCTTCCTAAAGTAAGTAACCCTAAAGTAAGTAACAACCTCACTAAGTCTTTTTCATAATCTCACAAATTCCATTTTAAAACTAGGTTGGATTGTGATCCCAATACACCTTGTGGAAAGCTATTTAAGAAATCACTTAGATTACTAGAATCCTTCTTCTATTTTCTAGCTTAAATGCGCACCATTTCTTCTCATGTCAACATTGACAGTTAACTTAAGTAGTTCTTTTCCCTCCTTAAAGCTTAGCCCTCTTGAGTATGATCCAAGCCCCACCTAATCTTCATTTAGCTAAGCTAAAAGACACTTTTTTAAGCCTTCCTTTCTGTAACAGCTTTTTGTATTCTTTGGGTCTCCCTAGGAACCTTTCTCTGAACTTGTTCTTGTCAGAATGCATCACTCTTGAATGCAGCTGACCAGAACAGTAGAGATTATTCCTCTGGGCTCTTCATGATGTTTTCTGCAATCTTTTTAATAATATGAACCTGGAGTACCCAACCTGACTCTTTTAAAGACTGCATTTACGTTTTTCTTGGCAAGTAACATCCATGTCCCAGGGACATTTTGCAATTCGCTGATAAAGAAAGTAGTGAGAAGGCTGTCTGCTTTGTAGCAGCCTATATCTGTGCATGTTGCCTTGGGAGTGAGGATGCTCCTGAAAGCAGTCTGCTTTCTGCTTTTCCTCCAAGGAGGACTACACCACCTGCCCACTCTGGGTGACCTGAGTGAAAGTCCTAAATCTTCACTGCTAGACCACAAGAGAAGTATGGGACCTGAGCCCATGTCACCATGAAGATAAAGCCACATGGTGCTACCACAGAGTTGGCCAGGGCAGCTCTCCTCTGAGACAGTACAGGCTTCACCTTCCTCTTGCAAAGGCAACTCCTGACTGGGACTTGTGTGCATAGTGATCTCCCTATAATTCTTTCTCATAAAGACAAAAAGGGAATTTGTTTAATTTTAATTTGCTTGTTTGTCAAATCACCTGGTGATTTTCAGGAGGAAAATCATCCTGGAGCAGAAAACCTCACATGTTGTATTAAATCATATGTCTGAAGTAGACATTGCTGAAACGGATCACACACAGAATGATTTGCTTCAGGATGATAGTACTGATACTCAAAACGTGTTTCTCAGTTGCTCAATACTGAAGACTTCTTTCTTTTCTTCGTGTGTTCAGTCATGGACAAGAAGAGAGAGAAAGACAAAAGTTGTGTGGGCAGTTAAGGTATCCAGTACAGAGACTGTTGAGGTTGGAAAGTAGCACAATGTAATACTGAGAGCTAGAGAGAGAAAGCACAAATGTGGTACTTATCCCTTTCTCCTTCCCCCGGTATTCTCTGATATTTTGATATTACTGAAGTACAAAGGAAATGTTGCTAAAAGCTATCAACAGTGTACTGAGAAAACACAATGGAAAACAGCAAGGAGTGGGCAATCAAGTTGAACCAGCTTAAAATAAACTCTGTACAATGAAGTTTCACAGATTCCAGCAATGAAATTAGCCTCCTATGAATAATTCTTACTTGCTGATTGTAGTAATGTACAGTAAGAGGCTCTGCCCCATATCCACTTGATGAAACTTGTCCTCTGTTGGACGGTGCAACTGCCTTTCTCTCACAATTCCTAACCGACAGATTTGAACCTATGAGGTGTTGAATTAAAGGCTTGATTTCAGAGCCAGCAGAAAATAACCAAATTTTTCCTGTTCCCTTCATTTGGCTCTGGATCAGTGTTTCAAAATAATAGCATCTCCTAATAAAGATTTAATTCTGTTAATCAGCCTCTGCAATTATTTCTTGTTCTATGCTTCAGTTCCCAGGATGCACAGTGAAAGGCTGATATTTACAACAGTTGGTTGGTAATTCATTTTTACCATAATTTTTTCTCCAATAGATTTATCAGAACCTACACTTCTGAAGGCAAAAATATTCTTTGACTGATATCTTCAGTCAAATTTTGAAAAATAAAGTTCTGCATACTACAATATGTTTCTAGGGACTTTTTTCCCCCCAATTTAAAAAAAAAAAAAAATTGAATTTCTGATTAATTTATATTGTCATGCATACCAGATTGATAACAAAACCTTTCAAATTTTCAAACTGAAATGTTTTGACTTACCCATCCATATTTCTTCCTTCCCAGGGTTTCAATTTTTTTAACATTTTGTACATACTGAACATTTTTACTTTTTTGTCAAATTATGATTAAAAGATTGTTGCACTTCTTATTTCTAAAAGTTTTGTTGTGCTAAGAAAATTTGTTTCTAAAAATACAGCTCCAGCAGTTACCTTTTCTTCAAAGTTGCTGTGGTGGGTTGACCTTGGCTGGCACCAGGTGCCCGCCAAGCTGCTCTATCACTCCTCCTCCATCAACAGGACAGGGGGAAAAATATACTTGGTAAGATCACTTGCCAACTTGTGGAAATTAATTTATTGCCAATTAAACAAAGTAGGATAGAGAGAAATAAAAACTAAACTAAAAACACCTTCCTCCACCCCTACCTTCCTCCCAGGCTCAACTTCACTCCCAACTCTTCTACTTGCTCCCCCCAAGTGGTGCAGGGGGATGGGGAATGGAGGTTACAGTTGGTTCCTAGTGCTTTGTCTCTGTTGCTCCTTCCTCCTCACATTGTTCCCCTGCTCTAGTGTGGGGTCCCTCCCACAGGATACAGCCCTTCCCGAACTGCTCCAATGTGGGTCCTTCCCACGAGCTGCAGTTCTTCAGGAATTGCTCCAGTATGGGTCTTTTCCATTGGGTACAGTCCTTCAGGAATGGACTTCTCCAGTGTGGGCTCCTCTCTACCGGCCACAGCTCCTGTCAGGAGCCTGCTCCTGCATGGACTCTCCATGGGCTGCAGCTTCCTTCAGGGCACGTCCACCTGCTCCGGCGTGGGGTCCTCCATGGGCTGCAGTATGGATATCTGCTCCACTGTGGTCCTCCATGGGCTGCAGGAGGACAGTCTGCCTCACCGTGGTCTTCACCACAGGCTGCAGGGGAATCTCTGCTCCAGTGCCTGGAGCACTTTCTCCTCCTCCTTCTTCACTGACCTTGGTGTCTGCAGGGCTGTTTCTTTCACATATTCTCACACCTCTCTCACAGTTGCTGTTGTGAAGCATTGTTTTTCCTTTCTTAAAGGAAAGGAGGTGCTGCATTACTGATTGGCTCAACTTTGGCCAGCAGTGGGTCTGTCTTGGAGCTGCCTGGAAATGTCTCTGTCACACATGGGGGCAGCTTCTGGTGTCTTCTGACAGAAGCCACCCCTGCAGCTCCCCCGCTACCAAAATCTTGCCATGTAAATCCAATACAGTTTCTTGGAGATCCATAAATGAAGAAGTCCGAGTAAGAGCTATGCATTTAACTGCACACTGTGAGGAAAGTACGCGTTACACCAGACACCTCCAATCACTTCTATTAAATAGAGCTGGGGATCAATGGTATACTTGTCTTATACACCTGCACAGCATGTCTAAAACTGCAAAGCGCTCCTTGCTATGATCCCTGATACGGAACCTAACAGCAGCACAAAGAGGCTTGCATCCATACTAGTCGTCTAACTCTCTAGACAAGGTGGCTTCGCCCATGTTCTTTATTGGGAGTGCTAACATCTAAATTATGCCCAGGAATTGTCTGGGAGTGCTGCCAAAATCATGCCAGGGACTGTTCCATGAATTTAACAACATGGACGATTGAATTCCAGTGCTTGGAATTGCTCCTGGGCCCTGCTCAGTTCACCAGCTAACGAGTTGCCTTGGAGTGCTGTCTGATCTTCCACCATCTTTTACTAACATGCCCTTATTGCCTTGGTGCATGGAAGTACTATTATTCATGCTTTAGAGATGAGAAACTAATAAATCACATAAAAAGTAATCTGACCTCACTTTAATGTATAGGATTTCTTCCCATCAAAAGTCTGCAATATCTGAAATTAGGGGACTTGATTGTCTTACAGAGGAGTTTGTCAGCTGGATGCAGAAGGAACCTGGATGACTGATTTAGTATAGGTGACTACAGTGGGCTATACTAGACAATGCTGTGATGAGCAACGCGCTGCTGGCTGCGTTCACATGGCCTTTGGCATCTATGTGTTACATGGTGGCAACATCCAAGACACCACACAGTGATTCAGTCAGATCTTGCACCTCAGTACTGTCATTGGAGAAACATAATCACAACATCTAATTTTGGCAGCCATGGAAGGGATCGTGGATATGTTCTCTTTGTTGTATCAGTACTGCACAGAGACAGGCTCTGTTAGGTGAGCCTGTCTAATCATTACCTGATGCAGAAAATGTGCAGTTCCCCCATGTCTCCTGCCCCCCAGTCCCACTCCTGCTACTGCTGTTCCCAGGTTCACATTCATACCTCCCCTGTTAACACCAGCTGTTAGTTCTTTGGCCTTTCTGTGTTTTGTTCTAAATCATTAAACAGGCAGGAAAATAATCCACCAAAACTAGAATAAAGTTCTGTCAGCTTTTTTGTCAGAAGCCAAGAACCCACATGGATACTCAAGACACCTCAAAGTATAAGTGGAGTACACAGCAATGAAGGGAAGAGGACAAAGTGGTATGGGACTTCTCTTTTGAGCATCAGCAACCACTTGTATCATCTCATGTCTCTCCTAACCACATCGCCTAGCCTTGACTGTCTGATAATCAAAGCTGTTAGCACAATCACTTTAACTGGTTACTGCAGACATTCAAGAATTCTCTTTGCCTCTTTCTGTAGTTATAAGCCTTTATCAAACAAACAATAATCATTTCAAGCACCTTATGATTGCTTTTCTAGAAAAGTAATTTTTCTAGTCACTTAACTCCTCCTTTTTAGGGCTCTGTACATAGTTAGATGTGAGCTGTTCAGAGAGGAGCTTCGTCTGGCTTCCCTATTACACATGTTCAGCTGCTATCTTGACATTACCTCCCTGCCAGCATTTCTCACCTGCCTCACGAAGGTGTTATGTGATGTAATTAGTTTTATTACAATTGAAATTAGCATGACACCAAGCTGACAAAATGAGACTGCTTCCCCAGGCTTTTCCCATCATTTTTTTGCTGAGCTTTAAGATTATTTTAGCAGTTAGAACTTTCTCCTGTGCTAGTTACTCACTCTCACTACTTCATTCTTTCTCCTTTTGTGTCATTTGGTTATGGTAGTGATAAAGCATGCTGACATATTCTACTGTATCATTTTCCACAGCTGGCTTGAAAACAAAAATCACTAACAAAGTGCTATTGCTAGTGGGGCTCTTCTCCCATTTTAGGTAAAGAAGGAACAAATAAACATTTTCTGTTTCTTTTTTTTTTTTCCCCCAAGGAAATTGAGCACAATGTACATACATATTTTGCACACTCACAAAGCCTGGAGAATGCAGCTGAATGATTTAGGTAATGCTTTGATTCAAATTCCTTGGTTTTGTCCCAGATTCACAGAGAATTTAGATGTTGCCACACTGAGCATTTCAATGCTTAACAATGGCATGTTTTCCTCTAGGAGACAAATTCACAGTTCCCAGTTGCACAGGTTCACTGTGCTGGAAATGAGCATGAGTAGGTGTTCCACACAGGCGTGGCAAAAGGCAGCATGCTGAGCCAGTCTGTGCCTGTCAGAAGGCCTATCTTTGAACTGTGTCTCTCACAAACACACTCAGGAAACAAACTGAAGTTCACAGGTATGTGCTTCTGCAAAATTTCCCTTTGCACCTCTGAGTGTGCACGTGTAGTAGTGTAGAAAATGGTGTATTCACGAAGAAAACAGCGCTGTTGGCTAAATTCCATCCTCAAGGATGGCAAGAGCTCAAATGCATCTTTCTCACATCCCAAAAGAGTGCTGCAGATTGTCATCTCTAACTCGGGCTCCTAAATCAATCTGTGTATTTATTGGGAGCTAGCCCTCAGTTTATTTAATTTATCAAAGGGAAAGAGGAGGAAGAAGGGGATTTTGGAGGGATACTGTATACAACTGCAGTCAGGTAGTTGCTAGCAATATCCTGGTAGAAAAGGCAAAGCAAAATCAAATACTTCAAAGATGATGCTGGAAATAAACAGTTTGAAAATGCCAATTTTTAAAAAATTTTATGTATCTCTAGAAAAATCTCACTTCAGCCTGTAGTATGTTTTCTATTAGTTCAAATCTTTCAAGTAATTTTGTATGTATTCCTAATAAATAAGCCTTCATTTATCTATTTATCTATTTATTTATTAAAATATTGTTTGAAATATTATGAAATGTCATCTACACATTATTTATTAGTTATTTTTAATTTTAAAAGATATTTTGAATACATTGTTTCCATTCATCATAAAGTATACTATAAAATATACTTTTATTTACCATTAAGGATGATCTTGAAAGTTTATGTACAGCAAATTATTGATCTATCACCTAGATGGTTCGTTCTTTCTAATCATCTGCAGTCTGTTCTGGTACATTAGTTTTGAGGCCAGAATTTAATGACCTTGCTTTTTTTTGTTTGGGTTTGGGGTTTTTTGTTTTGTTTTGTTGAGGTTTTTTTAGTTATTCCAAAATCCAACTTTCTTTAATATATACTTTATTTCTTTATATCCATGCTAGTGCCTTCAGCATACCTAGGTGATAAATGCATAACTCTGCTTTCTTGTTTGGAACAAGAGCAACCTTACCCTAATTTGCTTTGAAGCAGTCAAATAGTTTTGTGATTTCCCTAATAAAATATTTCATATTCCACGTAATACAATGTTTCATTTTCCAGTGAATTTATTCATAGTTAATTGCATTGTATTCTGTCTGAATATGTGACACTGTGAAGCAATTTCAGAAAATTCTGGTCTGATTGTTCAAGTTCTGAAACCCAAAACAAGAGGGAGAAAAAGCACATAGATAGAAGAAAATGTAACTTAGTGTCCAAGCCTAAGCTGGAGTGATCAGGAGGCCCTGACTGAAGCAACTCCTCTAAAAAGGAGGATCTGCAGTCCTTGGAAAGCTGCTATTATCATTACAAATGGAAGCCTGTCTTATCAGAAAGTTGAATGGGGTGGGTTTTTTCTTTCTTTCTTCTTTTTTTTTTTTTTTTTTAAAACCAGATCTTCAGGGGATGTGTGTGTAAGGGAGCCTCTTTCAGGACTTTTCTTAATATTTCTTCTTTTATATGGAAGTCTTGATTAATGTCTACATTACTTGTCCTATCCCTTATCCTGCTGGAGAACAAAAGGTTAAAACCTTGGTGTCTTTATTCCATGTTTTGAAAGATACAATTCAAATGGAGAAATGGGAGTGTGGTGTAATACCATACACGGGTGGCACATTGTCCTGTGCTGAAATGGAATATGGATAGAGCAGATTGTGTGCAGGATTTGAAAGGGAAGCTAATGCTCTTCTCTTATTTCCATTCTCTTTTATCCTCTTTTGCCTCACTTGCTGATAATTATATTTACAAAAATGTTCATAAATTAATTCTATTTATGCTATTGTGTGATCTGCAGGATGTAAACTTAAGAACGGCTGCATTTGGAAGTCTAGATATTGGCACACATGAATAATAAATTGAATGAAAAATGAAATTTTATGCAGTAAACCTAGATATTTGTTTTCCTTCATGGCCTCCATCAGGCCTACACAGGTCTTGTTCTGGAAAAATTCTATGTAGGTAGTGGAAATAACGTGAATGTGGCCTGGATTAAAATCTGAGGAAATCAATACAGAATCACTCCCCATGTTTCAGGATGTATTTCTAAATGGTCTGTCCTTAGTAGCTGTGCTAATGATGTTTTCGCCTTCTTTGCAATAAGATTGTAGCATAATGCTATTATGAACCAAAAGAGAAACTAGGGATCAAATTGTCTGGTTTTTTCATGTCTCTTAATGACTGCATCTATACTAGAAAATTAAGCAAGGCCAGGGAATTGACTCAAGCACTGACACATGATCATCCACACCCTTTAATACTCACAACTTCCTTGGCACAGTTTTGGCCCATGCCACCAGGCACTCTCCCAGAGAATTCCCATCCATAATTTGGAGGACACCATGGGCTAGGGAAAGTTCCAAATAGGCAGTGTGGATGGAGTCACTCTGTTTTGGTGAGGCAGCTAGCTGTATGGTCATAATCCATATTTTCCCAACTTTTATAACAGTTTGAGATATAAAGTCCTTTTTTGTTTACTAATATAGACATAAATGGTGAAAAATTCAGTCTGTCAAACCCTCTTGATATGTATTGTAATGACAATGCAAAATAGACACAATGAAAAATATTGCTGTGATCCAGAAAGGGTATAGTACAGGTGAAATTTCTGGGATCAAAACCACAGACAATACTAGATTTGTTAGTTTTAACTGGGAGAAAGGAACAGAGACTAGCAAAGGACTCTTGTGCATTGAGGTGGTCCATCATGTCTTGTGGCATATCTAACATGACAACAACATTAGGAATTGAAGGATTTCACAAATAAGAAAGCCAGAAGTAATGATTATGCAGCTGTTCCACCTTGATCCCCAGTGTTACTAGACAGCAAAACAAGAATCTGCAGGACACTGTAGTTTAAAAAATAGAGGTACTAGCTTTACCGTACTGATGACCTAGAAGAACAAAACTGGGGTCAATTGACAAATGTGGGTGGGCTGCTTATTTTGGAGGGGAGGGAGATCATAAGGGAGAAGAGCTCTGGAGGGAAAAAAAGAGGGAAAAGAAACCCAAAAACCAATGTGAGGCAAGTCATGTGAACAGGGTGGTTTGGGGATATCTGTCGAGCAGGTGATCAAAACAGCTAGGAGCAGGGCAATAACCCTGTCACGGCTCCAACCATGCCTGTGTCTGCCTTACTCCTAATGTCAGGGAAAGCTGGCTACTTTCCCTGTCGCTGAGAAGGGAGCGACTTCTTCCCCTCTAGGGAAAGAACGCCTTCTTACCAGCACAAAGTTCCTTTATTTCACTGCTGTATATTATTTGCATGACTTGTGTTAGCTACTCCATCTGTCTTCAGCTCAGATAAGTGAATAGAATAGAATAGAATAGAATAGAATAGAATAGAATAGAATAGAATAGAATAGCATACACTAGACTATTTCAGTTGGAAGGGACCTACAACGATGATCTAGTCCAACTGCTTGACCAATTCAGGTCTGACCAGAAGTTAAAGCATGTTATTAAGGGCATTGTCCAAATGCCTCTTAAACACTGACAGGCTTGGGGCATCGACCATCTCTCTAGGAAGCCTGTTCGAGTGTTTGATCACCGCCTCAGTAAAGAAATGCTTCTTAAATGTAGGAGTGTAATTGTTCTAGCGTCCCTCAAAAACCATGGAAGAGACAAGCAGCTTCGGAGGCAAAGACATCTTTGGTGGCCTGAACTCACTGATGCTACAGAGCCTGGGAAAGCTTTCCCAGTGTTAGTGCTTCAGCTCAGTGCCCAAGGCTATATATGATAAATTAAGGACTCTTGTCTCCGTGTCTGTAGTGTTTTTCCATGTGAAAGTAAAAAGAGCTTCACTAACGATTGCGTGGAATTTGAACACTACTTGGAGGAAAACCAAATAAATCTTATTATTCTCTCTCATTTCTTTACATTTTGCTAACAGAGGTGAGAACACTGTAGGTGTTAACTACTGAGCTGCTATTTTAACTATTGAGACTTATTTTTGCAGGTCCAGTTGTGCCAGTGCCTTTCACCACAGCGTACTATAACTTCTTGCCTCCCTGCCAACGTGTCCCTTTGATCTTTGTTTCATGTGCTTGAAAGGTAGCTACCAAAATTACTTCAGTCTCCATGAGCCAAGCTAACAAAGATATGCTATTTTTAAACTCACCTGTCCCATTTTTACTGAACTGGGTTAAATCAGGATCAAGGAACAGCTCAGCCAGCCGGTCAGAAGGGCTGGTAACCTTTCTGAGAGGAGCAGGGATGATGTGAACAGCAATCTCTACAAATGGCATAATATGGCTAGAACAGGACAGCAGAAAAGGGCCTGAAATATTCTGTCTGTGAATGTATCATGAACAAGATTGGTCCTAGCCTTTGCATAGATGCATATATGTGACATTTTTGTATGCAGGAATCTTTCTTTTCCTTTACACACCTTTCAACCAAGATAAGAAGTATTGTGCTACAGGGATCACAAGGACTTCACTCACCGAGAGTCTTTAGAAATGCAACATATCGTTATTGGTGGAGAAAGATATCATGCAGCTTAATTGCTTCTGGGATCTTGGCAAGCCCAGCATATTACAGAATCACAGAATCACAGGATGGTTGAGGTTGGAAGGGACTCTGGAGGTCATCTTGTCCAACACACCTGCTCAAGCAGGGACACCTAGACCCTGTTGCCCAGGACAGTGTCCAGACAGCTTTTGAGTATCTCCAACAAGGGAGATTCCACAACCTCTCTGAGCAACCTGTACCACTGCTCGATCATCCTCACAGTAAAAAAGTTTTCCTGATGTTCAGAGGGAGCCTCCTGTGTTTCAGTTTGCACCTGTTGCCTCTGGTTCTGTGACCGGGCACCACTGAAAAGACCCTGTCTCTGCCCTCTTTGCATGCTCTCTTCAGGACCTTAATAAGGTCCCCCTGAGCCTTCTCTTCACCTGGCTGAACAGTCCCAGCTCTCTCAGTCTTTCCTCATACAGGAAAGTATAAGTCAGGTGCTCCAGACCCTTAATCACCTTTGTGGCTTTTCACTGGACTCCCTCCTGTATGTCCATGTATCTCTTGTACTGGGGAGCTCAGCACTGGACACAGCACTCCAGGTGTGGCCTTAGCAGTGCTGAGTAGAGGGGAAGGACCACCTCCCTCAACCTGCTGTCAAATATTTTCTTGTAAGCCAAACTAGCTCCTAGATGAAGGAACTGTTTCTTATGTCTTGACATGTAAGTTGTATGTTTTCAAGTGTTTGTTAGACATGAAACAACACTATTCTGTAGTAAGCAAGGATCGTTATCAATGGACCAAACTTCTGTGTAGCTGCAAGAGTGTTAACTAAATGCTTCTATACCTTAGCAGCATAATTTAGGATAAACAAATATCTTACCATAATTTGATTTGAACTTGGTCAGTGAAGGAAATACTTCTCAGGCCCAGACTTTCTGACATAATCATGCATATCTATACATAGACTATCCAAACACAGATACTGCCTTTTTCACAAACTAGGACTGAAAATAACTCCTCTGTTCTTGGTCTGAAGACTCCATTTAATTGCAACAACTATAATTTACTCAATGGCTTTGAATTCATCTCAAGAGAAAATCAAGAACTTAATTAATCTCATCACCAGTTGACCTGGACAAGGAGAAAGGCTACACAAAAGCAAAGAGCTTTCAGTAGTTGATATACTTGGTGCAACTGGGTTCAGTTTCCATCATTTTTTTCTCTTCAGCTGGTGAAGTTTTGGCATGCCAGCAGCTAAAGTTTATCTAATCCCATAGTCTGTTTGGACTAAACATTCTAGACAATATTGTATGCAGATGCTCTTATTCTGAAATAATTTTATTATTCCAAAATAGCTTTAATCAGACTGGTAAGAAATTCTCTTCCTTCTGAATAAGAATATATATTGATATACTAATATGGAATGATTGTTCAACTTTAAATGTGTATCTTTTTATTCAGATTATGTTTCATGGGTAAATTGATGCTGATGCAACAATTTTTCACAGTGAAAAGTGAAAAAAACCCTTGTCTTTATACCAGATGAACTTTTACAGAATTTCTAAGGAATATATTAGAACAAAAAACTACTGAAAATCCAAACCTATTGGGTCATTAGGTGAGAGCATCTGCTTAATCCAACTTCAAACCAAGCTACAGTAACAGAACTAACAATGGGGTAAGTTGTAAGAACACTGATTTTTTATGAGGGAAGGGAAGGGAAGGGAAGGGAAGGGAAGGGAAGGGAAGGGAAGGGAAGGGAAGGGAAGGGAAGGGAAGGGAAGGGAAGGGAAGGGAAGGGAAGGGAAGGGAAGGGAAGGGAAGGGAAGGGAAGGGAAGGGAAGGGAAGGGAAGGGAAGGGAAGGGAAGGGAAGGGAAGGGAAGGGAAGGGAAGGGAAGGGAAGGGAAGGGAAGGGAAAGAAAAAAGGTAACCCCTTTTAGCCACAAGACCAATAAAAACTTTACTTCTTTAGGGACTGAAAAAAAGAGTAACAGAGAGAGGATTAACCACATGCACAGCATCCTCCAGTGCTTGTCCTTCAAGGCTGTTCTCTCTAGGACTGGGTTGACCCTGTTGTCTGTGTTTTATGAGATCTGATAGGATCATAGCCTTGGATGGCAACCACACTATGCTGGCTGCTTTGCTACTTCTTGCTGATAATATGCAAACCTTTCCTCTATTTGACTGTGTGCCACTTGCCCTTGAATTCAGTAATGGGTGAAAAGTTTATTTCAGAGTATAACACATGCTCGAGGTCTCAACATTTAGCTTGTCATAGTGCAGCCCTCTCACAGTTCCACATAGTTGCAAAGCATACTGCATGTATTCTCTAACACAATGATTTATAAAGGCATACGGTTTCCACAGAGGTACTGATGCCTTTATATTGATAGAATTAGATCATCTAAAGCAAGGACCCCCCAAAGGGATGGGTTGCAGAAGAGGGCAAATTATTCATGTAGAATATAATGAATGATGGGGTTTTTTTTCTGAATAAAGACTCAGATTTCTGTAATGTAACTAGAATAACCAAGTTGCTTCTGGTGAACATTGAGATTCTGGGTGATTTCAGGACACTATTATAGGTTTTTTTCCCCCAATCTCCTGAAGGAACTTCAGTCTGGATATTCTTCTTTATAGTAAACACAAGTCTTTATAAACCAAAACAAAGAATAAATTATATTACCAGTGCTATAAGGCAAGAAATAAGCAACCTTAAAATATATTTTTTTAATCTCTTTTATTCCTTTACCCTGTCCAATGTGGGCAGGTTGCTATTAGCAATAAAGTATATGCTGCAATTATAAATTGATTACTTTCTGACATTGTGATAAAGAAGATGCTGCCTGGAAACTTCCCTCTAAGGACATGGGTATTTTGCTGTGCCTGGAAAATACTCTATGTAAGCATTAGGTGTGAGAAATTTATTTCCAGCACTCCATGATAATATGTTAACCCTCTACTGAAGGTTAGTTTCCTAAAGAGCACCTCAGAAGAGCAATCTCATACAAGAGGATTTCCCGTACTGATCTGCAAAAACATAGATGCTGGTATTCCAGCATCTTCTCACTGTAGGGTGAAATGTGAGACCTACTCCATAACCTTGTGGACTGGCAAGGGATCTGCAGAAGAACATGTAATGTCTCAAGGATGCAGTTCTGTCTCTTGGGTGAACTGCTCCAAGAATTTCCTTCTACCGCTAGTCCCCTTGTGGTCTTAATTCACAAAGAAAAATAATACAGTGGTCAAGACTTTAGACTTAAACAGCAGGGTTTAGTTCCTTGCTGGTGCTGAAAGCATAAATACATTGCTGTTAAGGCATTCACAGTGTGGCTATAGATCTCAGCTCCTTTTTCAGAAATGAGTAGCAGTTTATTATAGCAGTTCCGAGCAAAGTTATCCTACAGTGAGAACTAGTGTGAAGTTACCTTGGTATTTGAATGCTATGTGTAGAAATATCCATAGAATACAAATGTTATTTTGGGAAGATTGCTCACTCTGTTAGGAGAGGGTACACCACACCTTCATTTTACAGACATCTGTATTGGAGCTCTCTTTTATGGTCAATGGAAATAAATAAGCATGTCTAATGTGGGAGTCACAGAACCATAGAATCATAGAATACTTTGGGTTGGAAGGGACCTCTAAAGGTCATCTAGTCCAACCCCCCTGCCGTGGGCAGGGACATCTTCAACTAGATCAGGTTGTGCAGAGCCCTGTCCAGCCAGACCTTGAAGGTTTCCAGGGATGGGGCATCCACCACCTCTCTGGGCAACCTCTGCCAGTGTTTCACAACCCTCAGCGCAAAAAATTTCTTCCTTATACCTAGTCTAAATCTACCCCCCTTTAGTTTAAAGCCATTCCCCCTTGTCTTGTTGCAAGAGGCCCTGCTATAAAGTTTTCTGCCATCTTTCTTGTAAGCCCCCTTGAAGTACTGACAGGCCTCAATAAGGTCTCCGTGGAGCCTTCTCTTCTCCAGGCTGAACAACCCCAACTCTCTCAGACTTTCTTCATAGCAGAGGTATTCCATCCCCCTGATCATTTTCGTGGCCCTCCTCTGGACCCACTCCAACAGGTCCATGTCTTTCTTATGGTGAGGGCTCCAGAGCTGGACACAGGACTCCAGGTGGGGTCTCCCCAGAGCAGAGTAGAGGGGCAGAATCCCCTCCCTCGACCTGCTGGCCACGCTTCTTTGGATGCAGCCCAGGATACGCTTGGCCTTCTGGGCTGCGAGCGCACATTGCTGGTGCATGTCCAGCTTTTCATCCACCAGTACCCCCAAGTCCTTCTCAGCAGGGCTGCTCTCAATCCCTTCATCCCTCAGCCTGCAGTGATACCGGGGGTTGCCCCGACCCAGGTGCATGACCCTGCACTTGGCCTTGGTAAACCTCAGGAGGTTCACATGGGCCCACTTCTCCAGCTTGTCCAGGTCCCTCTGGATGGCATCCCATCCCTCTGGCGTGTCGACCGCACCACTCAGCTTGGTGTCATCTGCAAACTTGCTGAGGGTGCACTCGGTCCCACTCTCTATGGCATTGATGAAGATATTAAACAGTACCGGTCCCAATATGGACCCCTGAGGGACGCCACTCGTCACCAATCTCCATCTGGACATTGAGCCGTTGACCACTACCCTCTGGATGCGTCCATCTGACCAATTCCTCACCCACTGGACAGCCCACCCATCAAATCCATCTCTCTCCAATTTAGAGAGAAGGATGTTATGGGGGACCATATCAAAGGCCTTACAGAAGTCCAGATAGACAACATCCGTAGCCCTTCCCATGTCCACTGATGTAGTCACTCCATCATAGAAGGCCACTAGGTTAGTCAGGCAGGACTTGCCCTTGGTGAAGCCATGATGGCTGTCTCAAATCACCTCCCTGTCCTCCACGTGCCTTAGCAGAGCTTCCAGGAGGATCTGCTCCATGATCTTCCCAGGCACAGAGGTGAGGCTGACAGGTTGGTAGTTCCCAGGGTCCTCCTTTTTTCCCTTTTTAAAAATGGGGGTTATGTTTCCCCTTTTCCAGTCAGTGGGAACTTCACCAGACTGCCACGACTTCTCAAATACGATGGATAGCGGCTTAGCAACTTCATCCACGAGTTTCTTCAGGACCTGCAGATGCATCTCATCGGGTCCCATGGACTTGTGCACCTTCAGTTTTCTTAGATAGTCTCGAACTTGATCTTCTCCTAGAGTAGGTGTATCTTCACTCTCCCAGTCCCTGCCTTTGTCTTCTGCAGCTTGGGCAGTGAGGCTCGAGCACTTGCCAGTGAAGACGGAGGCAAAAAAGTCATTGAGTACCTCCGCCTTCTCGGTGTCCCGGGTAACCAGGTCTCCCGTTTCATTCCTGAGAGGGCCCACATTTTCCCTCGCCTTCCTTTTATCCCCAACGTATTTATAGAATCTTTTCTTGTTGCCCTTGATGTCCCTGGCCAGATTTAATTCTACGAGGGCTTTAACTTTCCTCACCTGATCCCTGGCTGCTCAGACAATTTCTCTGTATTCCTCCCAGGCTACCTGTCCTTGCTTCCACCCTCTGTAGGCTTCTTTTTTGTGTTTGAGTTTGTCCAGGAGCTCCTTGTTCATCCATGCAGGCCTCCTGGCGTTTTTGCCTGACTTCCTCTTTGTTGGGATGCATCGCTCCTGAGCTTGAAGGAGGTGATCCCTGAATATTACCCAGCTTTCTTGGGACCCTCTTCCCTCCAGGGCTTTGGCCCATGGCACTCTACCAAGCAGATCCCTGAAGAGGCCAAAGTCCGCTCTCCTGAAGGCCAGGGGAGTGAGCTTGCTGTGCGCCCTCCTCGGTGCCCTAAGGATCTTGAACTCCACCATTTCATGGTCACTGCAGCCCAGGCTGCCCTTGAGCTTCACATTCCCCACCAGCCCCTCCTTGGGGGGGTTGGTGAGAACAAGGTCCAGCGTAGCACCTCTCCTCGTTGGTTCCTCTGTCACTTAGAGAAGGAAGTTATCATGGATGCATTCCAGGAACCTCTCGGATTGCTTATGTCCTTTCTTCTTACAGGAGATATAGAATAAGGAAGATGAATTGTACCTATTTCTCTCCATTTGCTATATAGAAAGTTCTCTTGACCAACTCAGATGGAGAGAACTTCATTATAGGGGTCTAAATTAGGTGAGATAAATCCCACAGTTAGTGAGCTCTTTTCCTATCTGCAAAATAGAAATAACATTTTCCTGACAGATACTGACAAGATAGAGATTTTTTTTTTTTTTTTTTTAACACTTGAATATTACCAATATAGGTAACTGCATCCTGTATGTGCAAGAAAGAGAGAAAAAGGTGGAATGAACCACCTGCTGATCAGTTAATGATGCAAAATCAAGGTAAAGCATATAATAAAAGTGGACTTCTACTACACTGTCTGAGGTCAGAGTCTAAATGACTGCTTTCACATCAAGTCTGAGGTTTTTAAGAAATCAGATCTGCTTGGTGAGGATGGCAGCACAGATTTGCTCTGCACATAGTACAGCAACATTTTTATCCTGAGGGCCTTGTTACTTATCTTTGTAATTTTACACCATGTTTTTTAGTTATTACATCTGATAATTTTTACTTTGATTTTTAATAAAGATATGTCTGTTACCATCATCTTCACCCTGTGAAAGAGAAGTAGAAATAGAAATTTTGACTTAAATGTAAGTTAAATGCTCAAAATTTTGAAAGTTGAACACACACACCCCCAAAGTCCTGAGACGTGATAAAATAAAATGGGGTTCAGGGGATTTTCTCAGGTTCCTTTGGATACATGGTTTTAGCAATAGTACACATTAAATCTTAGGATGCCACCCAAGTGTAAATAAGAACTGCTGTAAGCTCAGTTAGAAAGCTGTAAAATACAATGAACAACTGGTCTCTTACATGATCACAAATTTTAAAACAAAACAAAACAACAAAAAAACACCTACCTGGAGTTGTAGTCCTTATTCAGAACTAACCTTCACTTTCTTTTGCTGTAGGTAAAAAGTATTGATCTTTCATCTAATCCATGGGAATTCACAGGAGACTATAGTGAACTAGTATCCCTCTTTTTTAAATTAAGTGGATGCTGAGTAGGAGGCTATAAAATTGGCAGAAGAATAAAGCTCCTTGTCTAACAGCAACATTTGAGAAGAGACTTTTTTTTGGTACATCTTGGGCTCTGAACTCATTAGCATGATCCTTGGTAAACTTTTCTGACCTGTTTTTTACTTCGCGCAGGACTGGCACAACTGCATCTCTCATTATATCACATCAAATGAGTCCCACTGACACGAACTAGGTACCAGCTTGTTAAGGAAAAGACAATAAAGGCAAAATTCTCCCAGCAGATCTGCATGACAGGTCTTGATTACTGATACCCCGCTCTCTAAAAATGTGTAGTCTTGTCTTTGACATGCAGTCAGAGATACACAACATCAGAGGCAAAAGATTTTCCGTGAAAAATTGAGTTTGCCAAATTGCAAAGAAATTCTTAAGAAAACTTTGTCTTTAGATATTTTATTAATACTGTTCATAGAGACCATTTTAATAAAAAAATGAATCACTGTTTAATTACAAGGAACAACAAATCACATATTCTTTCCCCTCCGCACAGTGTACAGGAGAGGGAGAAGATCAATATTTGGACAAATACATGCCAACTCAGCTGGGCGCTTGGAGACGAAGAAGGATCCTACAGATTATGTGGACTGTGGATTAACCCTGATCTCATCACAAGGCAGCACACAGAGAGAAAAAATGTGATTTCACTGTTGGACTGGCAATCAATGTAGTGCCTTAAGAAACACGTCCATGCAAAGGATCAAAATCTTCAACTTAAAAAACTTATTAATAAAGTAAAATAAAATAAAACAAAACAAAATAAAATCTTGGGCAGCTGTAACTCTCTGAAGGAGCTGTCCCAGAAGTGCTCTGAAATCAGGTGTTGCACCTTGTGTCCTTATAATCAATACACAAAGATTGCATTGAGTCACAGTACAAAAGAATCCCACCTGATTTGGGAGTAAGGCTGTGTCAGCAGTTTTTCTGGGAGAACCCCGCTGCCTCTCAAGGAGGCAAATTTTCTGCTTGATTCCTTCCCTGTAAGGAGAGAGAGGACAGCTTGAGATTTGCAATCTGTTTGCACCGTAAATGAAGGGGGCGGTGAGACAAGGTGGGAAGGATTGTTGTAGGCACTGCTGCTGCTGAGGGTCACCCTTGGAAAAATCTCCTGGGTTATGCCTGTGCTAGACCTCTGGCCATTCCTACAGCCAAGAAACAGGGCTCCTTGTAAAGTCAAGGGCTCTCAGGAGGGAGTGCCCAAAGAAAAGTGTAAATTGCCATGAAAAAATATACATTTTTTCAGTTATTAATGGGATCAATCTACACTCCCTTGATGCAGTTGAGAAAGCCTTCAGTCTAGAGAAAACACAGTGAGTATAATAAGCTTCTATCTCATTTTGCACATTTACTGTACCTGAGGGCAATTTCTCTTTATTATCACACCTCTGTTTTTATAGCTACTGACTGTATGACATCTTACAAAGTTCAGGTTTCAGTTTGATAATCAGTTTCTGACCAATATTTCCCTACATTTATTTCAAGACTGGAAGTTTCCTAAAAATTTCTTCTTCCTATTTCATTCTCTGTCAAATTAAAGGTTTAATATAGAAAAATACATAATGAACTGAAGAAAAAAAAAAAAAAATAAACCCTCCCAAGTATCAAAGGAAATCTGTCATGCAAAACAGGAAAGCAGAATGTACTTTTTGAAGGAAAAATAGTTTGCTCAACAAATATATAAACTGAACAGAGTATTCAGTTGTTGAATACTATGAATGTTATTTAGTGAAAAATGAAGCTCAATTATGGGTTTAAAATTCAACGTTTGTCTCCTTATTCAAGTTCTCTGTGGAACTGGAGAGTTTAAGAGAGATTTTTAATCATGCTATTATTTATTAATGTTTTGCATGTTATTTATTTAGCCACTTTGACTAACAATACACTCTAGGTACATCTATAATTAATATTCTGTATTAAGGGGCACTGCCAATTTCAGTTTGACCTGTCTTTTCAAAAGAAATCAACCATCAAAAAAAAATTAAAAAGCTCCCAAGTTTTTATAAACTTCAGCCCAATAAGTTTTTTTCTTGAAATAAAAATAACATCTGAAAGCTACGGTATTCCTTACAATTGTCATGTAGCTGTCCAAAGCCTAACTTTGGGTATTGTATGCTAAAAACTAAATTGTCTTGAAAGAAATGCAGGCAGAAAACAATAGTAAATGAAAAGTAAACAGAGAGATTAAACATCTAATCTGCATAGATCTTCAAAACCGAAATTTAAATATTTCTTCACATACACTCGCTCCTAGAAACCACAACCCACAAAAGACAGACCATCATACTCCCTTTCTTCTTTCTCCCAAACTTACTTCAACCCACCAAAACAAAGGTAAAATTTTCAATGTATTGTCTGCACTTGTAATTTATTTCCAGACTCTAATCTTGACGAGAACAAACTCACATCTTTCTCTTAGGGAAGATATAGTTTTAGCTGTTAAAATATGATATGTGTAAATCGCAATGATTTCCTAGACCCAAGCAGATGTGAGATATGTAGCTTAATCTAGATAACACTTTCTTGTAATTCAGATCAATCCCTAGTGATAATAACTGATTGCTCCCAGCGTGTTTCTTCTCTCTGCCATCTCCCATACTCAATATCCCTGTTGCTTATGGGGGTGGGGTGTTGGTGAGGTTATTAGGAAACTATGCTTTTCTCCAAAACATCTGAATACAGAACTGGGAAACAAGCATGACTGATTAGAAGATAATTTAGTTCTCTATCTGTAGAGCTGGCCTCACCAAAGTAATTCAGAAGTGCTCTAAAATCAGGCATGTCCTTTGATCTTGCATTTGACGTCAATGCAATGGGACTACAATTCCCCTCTACTTCTGGAGCAGACTATATCGGAGTCATCCTAGACTTCCTTTATGCAAGATGTTAAAATTTAATGGAAATAATTGTTGTTAAATATAAATATATTAAGAAGTCTTATTAAAAATATATTTCTTTGTAATCAGTTCCCTATGGAAACAACTGCTGGATGATCATGAAGGGTGTATAAATATTTGTATGTGTTCACATCAAACAGTATTTCCATTTTCTCCTTCATTCCCCAAGTAACTTTTGAATCTGTTATCCTTCAGTGAAAGTTTATGGACTCACGGCTCAAGCTGTACTGCACTCCTACAATTTACATGAAAGCAGGCGACTGAGGAGAGGAGAAAATTTCCCACTGATGAAAAGGTTAAGAACATCATTGCTAGACATTAGAGAATCCACACCGGGGGAGGGCATCAGTAATCAAGCTTCATTAATTCCACCCCTGACTGAATGACCAGTTTATTACCTCATTTTTTTCCTGCTCAGTTCTTATGATCTCAGCATGACTTTTCTTCTTCAGGAATCACAGTTTCCTAGGCTAAATAGGACTTGGATTTTTACTATTGCAAAAAGATTTATTTCTTTCTATTTATAGAAGGAGAAACCTTCTAAAGTACTTTCAGGTGCTTTGTATTCATCTGGTACAGGTGGGGATACTCACACTAGCAGGCTTATTGTAACACACTGGTCACTTTTAAAAATCCTTTTTTATTAAACTTTTTATTGAGTGATGTGAAAAAAAGAACACAAAACCAGCAACTTCATGTCAGTTAAAAAACTTCATTCTTAAATTCAAATAGAGACGTGAAAAATCTTTTGCACAGACACATCCCTGATGGCAACAGAATGGGAACCTGCAGCTCGATGTGCCATTGCATCAAGAATAGCTAATGCCCTGCTGTTTCTTACATCACTCTGCACTGAGGGACTGTCTCCCCCATGCCACTGTTGTAAGACCTTTGTTGGGTTTACAACATACGGCTTCAGCATCCTGATGGTGCTTGTGGCCATGCTGCTGTGCTTGTATGTTTGAGGTTTCTACATCAGAGTTGGGGATGTACAGGGGGACTAAAAAGCCAAATAAACATCATAGGGGTTAAGGAATCCCAGGGAGGATCCTGGGAGACTTGTTAATGGCAGTGTTAAAGCTTCATTAGCCACCCCAAGCATTATCTCCTCAATAAATCTGCTTCATAACATTTTCTGATATTCACCTATCTTTGGCCTATAGACTCTCACCTGCAAAAGCTATTTTAGTGAAAAGTGAGCAGTAATCTGGATTCACATCACCAACTTTGTCTGAAGATGTAGGCAGTATGGATCAGGTTTTATCATCCACTTTTTCTTTTTCTTTCAGCCCCATAAGGCAGATTTTGTTACCCATTGCCACAAGATACCTGAATGAGAGGGCCTGCCGGAGTGAGATAGACATGGGGAGGCTGGGAGGGGAGAAAGGCATTACAGCAGGGTAGAAAAGTCAAAGGTGTGTGTTTATTATTGTGAGGATGTCAAGCACTGTCTGTGGAGCATTTTCACCCCAGGTCGTTGACAGCAAAAACTCTCATGCAGAGCAGCGTGTGACAAATTGATTTTCTTTGCAACTTTCAGCTGACCTTTGAATACATGATAAGTCAAGGCCACAATAAAAAATCTCTTACTTCTTTTAATTCTCCCCTTTTTCTTAATAAACTGCCTTTGAAACGTCTGCTCAGTACTGTCTCATTTTGGTGTGATCGATTCTTTAAGAAAAAACTATCCTGAGTAACTGCAAATATGATCTCTTAGTGTGAACCCTAATTTCTACAAGCAACTTACCCCTCTGTTTCCTCTCCTTTGTTATAATTCATTGAAGTATAATATCTGGTTTGAGATGATGAAATCAAAACCATCCAAATAAAAATGTTTACTGAGTCCGTTTAATCAATTTTTTGCAAGAGAGATACAATGCTGCACAATATTTCACCATTCATAGGATCTAGTCATGCAGTTCAATAAAAGATACTTAAATTAGATAAGCTACAGTTTTGGCTGATTTTGTAATTGACCTTCTGAACTTTTAAAATGTTTTTTGTATATAACTTTCTACAGTTTCTTCTAGTATAGCACAAAAATTGTTTTTTAGAGTCATTAAACGATATTCCAAATTGAGAAATGTGTACCCTAAAAACCTGCAGTCTCTGCAAAGTTTCCATTAAAAGGCATAACAGAGAGTTTATTAAGATAGTTGTTGTACACCGACAATTATTCAGCAGCTCTCCTTTTCCACTCTGCACAAGTATGCAATACCGATGCTAGAGAACATTGTTATGACCAAGTATCTGAAATGGAAAACACAGCTGTTTACAACCTTGGGAGCATAACATAAGGAAGTCAGGCATGTGACTTGGCTTCATTTGGGGAACCAGAAGAACTGTCTAAAGTAGTGTGTTTGGTTTTTGTTTTGTTTTGGGTTGTTTGCTTGGTTTTGTGTTTGGTTTTGTAAAAAAAAAAAAAAAAAAGAAAGCCAAATAATAGTCAAATTAGAGTATTACCATTGTATTAAAGCAACCAAAAGAAATGTTTGAATTTTTTTTTTTTTTTTTTTTAGGAAAACAATCAATTTTCTGGATTAGATTTCTGTTTTCCAGGTTTCCAATGGAGGGAGGAAAGAAGAAAATAGATACTGCTTCTAGAAAGTGTTTCTTTAATGAAAAAATAATAATAATTAAAAGAAAGCAAAAATACAACTTTGATACTGAAATTCACTCAGCTCTAGCAGGTGAGACTGCAATTAGCTAAAGACTACTACACACCCAAGAGGGGTTTAAAATCTTTGCTGAACTTCCTGAATTATTATCTCTAATAGATATGAATGGAAAAGATACCTGTGGCTTACTGCACAGTCATTTCTATCATCCATCCATCCATCCATCCATCCATCCATCCATCCATCCATCCATCTATCCATCCATTCATCTATCCATCCAAAAAGTTTTCTGTGAAGTTTTCAAATCACTTTTGATTCTGTCAGTGTGTTTATGTATAACAGCTAACTCACCCTGGAGATATTTGGCATGTTATAAAGACTAATAGAAATCACATTTTTGCTTGCATTTTATATGAAGTACAAAGGCTTGCAAAATATGACAGCCCACTCCTCAGAACATCATGGAAAGGGACAAGGTATCACAACTATTTTAGTACACTGGGATTTTATAGTGGGAATGATGTGTATAAGACATTTGGAAAATTTTATGAGAGGCAGCAATTAAAATTATTGTGTAATGTAGTAATAATCATAATAATAACATAGGAAGATTTGTGCAGTATTAATAGGTTGCAATTAAAAAAATATATTTATTGTCTCCCTCAGTAGACTTAAATGCATCAGAAAAATAAATTAGTAAATATTTGTACTCATTTTAATGTTTGCTATTTGTTAATACCTGAAACCTCCATGTCAATATTTCCTGAGGAAATCTGATAGCTACTAAAATAAAGCACATGTACACTTCAGAAAGCTAGGGATCCAGATGCCTAAGCACAGACCAATAGTGCCATTTTGGTGCGATAAGGTGCTCTTCCCAGCCTCCATTTGCCAGTCCAGGGAGCATACACCTCCACGGGTCCTGCTAAGTCTGCCAGCCCCATGCAGGAGTTTCAGATACCCTTGGCACATATGAAATGGCAGAAGACATTCATATCTTGACAGTGACCTCTACCAGTATTTTTGCCTTGCAGGAGGCAGTGACAGGCACTTACAAATTGTTTTCTTTTTAAATATACTTTGCTTCACAGAAATGATACTTGAACATTTTTCTTTTTCCCAGAAAGGAAGTTTCTGTCTTTAATTCATTTAATATGCATTAACAAATATATTTTTCAAAAATGTCTTCAGAAACAAATATGTAAGACTGTGCTAAAGTAGAGTTGCCAACTCAGCAGCTGAGATTGTCTATTTCTCTGTGATTTGATCTTTGACAAGAGATGAGGCCACCAATTCAGGTGAAGAAAACATAGTCCAATCTAAACCTCCCCTGGTGCAACTTGAGGCCATTTCCTCTCATCCTATCGCTTGTTACTTGGGAGAAGAGACCGACACCCACCTCGCTACAACCTCCTTTCAAGGAGTTGTAGAGAGCGATGAGGTCTCCTCTCAGCCTCCTTTTCTCCAGGCTAAACAACCCCAGTTCCCTCAGCCGCTCCTCAGACTTGTTCTCCAGACTGTTCACCAGCCTCGTTGCCCTTCTCTGGACACCCTCCAGCACCTCAACGTCCTTCTTGTAGTGAGGGGCCCAAAACTGAACACAGTATTCGAGGTGCAGCCTCACCAGGGCCGAGTACAGGGGCACGATCACTTCCCTACTCCTGCTGGCCACACTGTTTCTGATCCAGGCCAGGATGCCATTGGCCTTCTTGGCCGCCTGGGCACACTGCCGGCTCATGTTCAGCCGGCTGTCAACCAGCACCCCCAGGTCCTTTTCCGACAGGCAGCTTTCCAGCCACTCTTCCCCAAGCCTGTAGCGCTGCATGGGGTTGTTGTGGACAAAGTGCAGGACCCGGCACTTGGCCTTGTTGAACCTCATACAGTTGGCCTGGGCCCATCGATCCAGCCTGTCCAGGTCCCTCTGCAGAGCCTTCCTACCCTCGAGCAGATCAACACTCCCGCCCAACTTGGTGTCGTCTGCAAACTCACTGAGGGTGCACTCCATCCCCTCGTCCAGATCATCGATAAAGATATTAAACAAGACCGGCCCCAAAACTGAGCCCTGGGGAACACCGCTCGTGACCGGCCACCAACTGGATGTAACTCCGTTCACCACAACTCTCTGGGCCCGGCCGTCCAGCCAGTTTTTGACCCAGCGCAGAGTACACCTGTCTAAGCCATGAGCCGCCAGCTTCTCGAGGAGAATGCTGTGGGAGACGGTGTCAAAGGCCTTGCTGAAGTCCAGGTAGACCACATCCACAGCCTTTCCCTCATCCACTAGGCGGGTCACCTGGTCATAGAAGGAGATCAGGTTGGTCAAGCAGGACCTGCCTCTCATGAACCCAATGGAATGTCCCATCCATTTATTCACCATATCCAGTGGAAACATCTACCCCTCCTTTTGAACACATAATGCCACTCCTCCAGGAGTGGATGCAGAGATCGAGAGTTAGATCCCTTAGGCAGCCGATACAGCTTGATAACCTACTGAAATACCATTCCCTTTTTCTGCCAAATTAATGTTTTATCCTGTCTCTTGTATCAGGGAGTCAGACAGGCACCAAAGCCAGCATGAGAGAGCATAAGGTGGGAAACAGGGATGGATGAAGCCGGATGAGGAGGAAAAACAAGCTCATTCTCCTTTTCAATTATTTCAGACTTTAGCGGTGCTTACCCCATTTGCTTTAATCCCATCTTGATGCATAGTTTTTACCCCTCAGTAACTTCTTGGCAACTCAGAATTCTCACTTTCAGTGGAAAACCTGAAATTTAGGGATCCCAAGAAAAGTAAGTGTCTTTATTCATAAGGAATGTGGGAAGGTGTGAGAAAGTTATAACAAACAGTAGTAAATAACAACTGCACAAATAAGAGCTCTGACAATAACCAGACGCTAACAGAGATCCTGTTGTTCCCTGGGGCTGCTCCAAGCATTACAGGCAAACATATTGAGAAAAAAGTCCTCTTTATAGGACAGTGTCTTAAACCAAATTATCTTTGCTGAATCATTTTTTTCCCATCAAACCCCTTTCTCTCTCAAAATAAGAAGCTTCTGTTTCTGGCCAGAAGAAGGGGCCTTCCCACTTTTTCATTTTATGATGAGAAATCTCCAATTCACTTCCCTGCTTTAGAAAATGACTCCAATCTCTAAAGCTATCTCTAAAGTGGTTGGAATGGCTCAGAAAAAAGAGCTGTTCAGTCTCCAGACCATCCCAAAGCTGCAACAGCTCAGCGACCTGGAGAAATAATGATGGCTCTTTCAAAGCTAGCACAGACAAGATGATGTCTATGTTTAAGTGACAGATGGAGAGCGAAGTGATTTCTGTGTGGCAGGCAGCTTGAACTTCTTGGCTTCTTGGGTTTCAGTGCTTTGCTGGGCACAGATAAAGCCTCCTGAATATGGAGATAAGGAGAGCCTTGATGTAAGGAATCCCTCTGAAGATTCATTCCCTGCACTCTGATATAAGCTGATTCAGTTCCAATCCCGACAAACCAGACTTATTTCAAACCCTATGAACCAAGCCCTGTGAAGTTCAAATAGCTCCTCTAAGGTGCAGTTCTTAAACTTTGCTTTCTCAAGGAGGCTCTGAAAACCTGGGGTTTCTGACATGAAAGGGTCTCCACAAATACCCAGGATTATCTGATAGTTAGTGATTAGGATTATCTTGTGTTTTCCCAAGCCTGGCTCACCAAATAATGAAAATATTGAGAAACAAAACAAAAACCTTGTCCTTCCTTAATAGCACAGAAAATAAAACATCAACTTCTTAATTGTTGTATTGGGTTTATGTGGCAAGGTTTTGGTAGCAGGGAGCCTGCAGGGGGGGGCTTCTGTGAGAAGAGACCAGAAGCTGCCCCCATGTCAGACAAAGCCAGATCCAGCCAACTTCAAGACGGACCTGTCACTGGCCAGATTTGAGCCTATCAGTGACATTAGTAGCATCTCTGTGATAATGTATTTAAGAAAGTGTGAAAAACGCTGCACAGCAGCAGTGAGAGAGGAGCGAGAATATGTGAAAGAAACAGCCCTGCAGACACCAAGGTCAGTGAAGAAAGAGGTGGAGGAGGTGCTCCAGGCACCAGAGCAGAGATTCCCCTGCAGCCCATGGTAAAGACCATGGTGAGGCAGGCTGTCCCCCTACAGCCGATGGAGGTTTATGGTGGAGCAGATATCCATACTGCAGCCCATGGAGGACCCCACGCCAGAGCAGGTGGATGTGCCCTGAAGGAAGCTGCAGCCCGTGGAGAGTCCATGCAGGATCAGGCTCCCGACAGGAACTGTGGTTTGTGGGGAGGGGCCCATGCAGAAGCAGGCTTTCTGGCAGAACCTGTGGCCTGTGGAGAGGTGCCCACACTGGAGTAGTCTGTTCCCAAAGAACTGTACCCCATGGAAAGGACCCATGCTGAAGCAGTTTTTGAAGAACTGAAGCCCATGGGAAGGACCCACATTGGACAAATTCATGAATGACTGCATCCCATGGGAGGGACCCCCCACTAGAGCAAGGGAACATCGTGAGGAGGAAGGATCAACAGAGACAAAGCATTAGGAACTAACTGTAACCCCGATTTCCCATCCCCCCTGCACCACTTGGGGTGAGTGGGGATGAGGTAGAAGAGTTGAGAGTGAAGTGGAACCTGGAAAGAAGGTACAGGTGGGGGAAGGTGTTTTTAGTTTAGTTTTTATTTCTCACTTTCCTACTCTGTTCAGTTGGCACTACATTAAATTTATTTCCCCAAGTTGAGTCTGTTTTGCCCATGACGGTAATTGGTGAATGATCTCCCTGTCCTTATCTTCACCCAAAAGCTTTTCCATCCTGTTTTCTTGCCCTGTCCTGTTGAGGAGGGGGAGGGAGAGAGTGGCTGGGCGGGCATCTGGCAGCCAGCCAAGGACAGCCCACCACAGCTGTGTTACAGAGAGGAGCTCATTGAAAGTAGTAAGAACAAAGATATAGATATAATTTCTAACATAGAAAACCCCAAAGCTGTAGATGGTTGGATGATGAGAAAGCATTCAAGGGTGGATGGTTGCTGGTCTCTTACAGCTTTTCCCAAAATATTTGATACTGTCAGAGATCAGTACCAGCAGGGTCTAATCCAGTACTGCTGCTCTTATAGTCTGATGTTACTTTGGAATATAGCAATATTATTGGTGTCAAAGTCAAAGTGCTGAAATTATATCTACCATCTCCTGAAAGCATTAGATATCAATCTATCTTCTTCCTGGACCCAAAACTTCTCTAAACGTGTCACCATCATGCATAAAGTTGTCCTCACAGTAAAGCTGTGCATTCTTGCCATTTACATCTGAGCACACATATAACTCACAGTAGCAGATGATAACAACATAAACATTCCCACAGATGTGACAGGACATGAGGCAAAAGTGGGAAGACTCAAAGCCCTAAAAGTTGATCAATATAGCTTACAGATAAAACAATTAAGTAAATTTTTAAAAAGTTCCTAAATCCCAAGTAATGAGATCACTCTGTCTGGGATAATGGCTTGAGTGTCAAACCAATAGCTTGTTTGGGAAAAAAAAAAAAAAAACCCAACCCTCTATATTTATATCAATTTCTAACTTATAGCTTAGCAGGTGCATCTTAGGTTATGGTAATATGTATAATGTAAGTGCAATAGCTAGTCTAAGGAAAGTTACTTTATTGGATTTATCAGTAGAGTATTTTACCCAGACAGTGTATAATTGCAGTTCAGTGTTGAAATGGATGTAATTACTGTTCAAATTAATGAACTGAAAAAAAAGAAAATAGAATGTCGAATATTAAATGCACTCATAAGAAGTTTCTTAAGATAGAAATTGAACCAGCTATAAATAATGAACAAGTTTCTCAAAACCATAATATTGGTACTGTAGCAACTGTCATTCCCTTAGTAAGCACATCACAATCAAGTAAGTAAACCTGGCATGCCAGTAAGGAAAATAAATTAAAAAAAAAAAAAAGAAAGGGAAGGGAAGGGAAGGGAAGGGAAGGGAAGGGAAGGGAAGGGAAGGGAAGGGAAGGCAAGGCAAGGCAAGGCAAGGCAAGGCAAGGCAAGGCAAGGCAAGGCAAAGAAAGGCAAGGCAAGGCAAGGCAAGGCAAGGCAAAGAAAGGCAAGGCAAGGCAAGGCAAGGCAAGGCAAGGAAAGGAAAAAGGCAAGGCAAGGCAAGGCAAGGCAAGGCAAGGCAAGGCAAGGCAAGGAAAGGCAAGGCAAGGCAAGGCAAGGCAAGGCAAGGCAAGGCAAGGCAAGGCAAGGCAAGGCAAGGAAAGGCAAGGAAAGGCAAGGAAAGGAAAGGAAAGGAAAGGAAAGGAAAGGAAAGGAAAGGAAAGGAAAGGAAAGGAAAGGAAAGGAAAGGAAAGGAAAGGAAAGGAAAGGAAAGGAAAGGAAAGGAAAGGAAAGGAAAGGAAAGGAAAGGAAAGGAAAGGAAAGGAAAGGAAACCCACATCAGTCCTTAAAAGGGTTCAGTTAAGCAGCAAAGGAATACTTTAGAAAGGCTGGAGAAAGGTCAGGTGAGAGGAGTCAATGGTCACACATTACTTATACATTATATTGACCATTTATTAGTAAGAAGAAGATTCCACAGCATGATGAAAAATAAACAAGACTTGTTCTCCCTACACTTTAGGGGAACCTTTAATATCAGACTATTTTCAGCTCCTTATCTGCGCTGAAATTTGAGATGAAACACATTGGAATTGTTGATTTTTGGTCTTCTACTTGGGCAAGCAATCCCTCCAACACCCCAATGCTTGGTAAAAGCAGCAGAACAAGGATAAGATACTCCCCATCAGACTTTAACTATCCAGTCTAAAGCAGTCACCGTAGACTCCTGAAAAGGATGAAGGAGGGTTAGGTACTTCCAGATTCAGCCCATCCTGACATGCATGGTTTAGACAGAGAATAGCAGCAGCCCTTAAGTGGTTTGGAGGAAGGCCTAAAGCTGGGGATCTCCATACACACATTGCTTGCAGAATAGAGAACCCCTTACCCAGGAAAATTTTTAGAAAGGAATTTAATAAGTATACTGAGAAGCAGCTATTTACACATGACCAATCCTTTTTGTCCCCTTTATCCCCCTGTTTTTACACAGTTGTTCCTCCTCAAATTACCTAGATCCCTCCTTTTCCCCACCTTTGGCCATAATAAATCCTGTTCAATCCCAAAATGCTTTCCCCCTGCATCCCATAGTGTGTCCTATACCCCCAGGCAGCAACCCCTTCAGTCCCAAAGGTGCTCCAGCATCATGATGGGTTCCCCTCCTGAACAGTGGGGCTGAGGCTTTCCCGGGACAACCCTGGGAGGGGCCCAGACAGGGTGTCCCTTCCTCTGAGTCCTTAATTTGTGTTCCCACCTGCCTTTGTGCCCCTGTGCTCCTCTGGACTTGTGCAGAGAGGCCTTTGATGGACTGACGGCTCCTCGGATGGGCCTGAGAGCAGTCAGGACAGGGTATTATTGGGGGTCCACCTCCTGCTGTTGTCTCTGTGTTCCTTTGTGGGTGTGCAGATTAGCTTTTATCACATAACCCAACATCATGATCCTCTTAAATCTCCATGGTGGGATGCAAAGAGGGTTAGTTGATTCTGCACAACACACTGAGGATCGATACTCTAGATTTCTATATTTTAGATGGTTAAAGGTACAGGAAATTAAAGCCAGCCCACATTCAAAGTGAGGCTTCGATGGGGGAGGATGGGAAAAGTGAGACAGGGAAGCAGGAAACGATATGGTATAAAACAACTTAACTGTTTCCAAATTACATCAGGAAGAGGACTCTAAGGACTATAAAAAAATAGCCTGGGAAATGCAAGCAAAGAAGCACTTTCTGTGCATTTTACTCATAATATTCCATAAATGGTGTTAAAGAAGCACACTTGGCAAACATAAGTCCTCTGGTTTAGTTTGCTCTACTGCTAGCTCTCAGTTTAAATAAAAATATGCAAATATTTGTGTAAAGACTGATATGGCTTTTAGTAGAGGTTTCTAACTATTTCAGCAGCTTAATTGCAATGCGATTTTAACCTGAAATAATGAATTTCTTACAAATAACAAATCATGACTGATGATGATTTAGCTCTATTTCATTAACATTTGCTAAAGGACTTTCAAATCCCCAGATGGAAAATACCATAGAGAGAGTTTGTATAAAAAACACATTACAACACTGTTTTTCTCCTATTTTGAACTTTCATGTATATATTTACACTCACCCCATGCTGCTATTTACATTTTTTCCAAGGCAAGCATATATTTTAATGACCTGAATACTAGGATTACATTTTCTAATAAACATTTGATAAAGCTGAGAATTCACATTCCTTGGTCTCAGATCACCTTTCCTTGCCAGTATTATATCAGTTTATATTGCACTATCACTAAAATCTGTATGTGTCTGGCATGGGGCAGCTCCTGGCCTCTTTCCACAGAGCCACTCCTGCAGCCCCTGCTGCCAACATCTGGGTACGGACACCCCATACACTGAAACAAAGAATTAACAATCAAATATAAAGTTAGTCATTTTGAAAGAAGAGTTATTCCAGACCGTAATCCAAAAAGATTTTGGAATGAGGGTAGAATGCTGTCAGAAGAAACAAAGATGTATAAAAAAAAGTAAATACAAGTGAAAAGAGCCTGAACCCAGGTAAGTGTTCAGATGATGACACTTTACTTAAACCAGGCACTCACCCATTAGAGCTGGCACTGCTGCTAGGTTTGGATGGTGACAAAGACAACCATTAAAACACCACCTTCCCTCTCACCTCCTTTCCCCCAGTCCCACCTTCACCCCTTCACTCCCGACTCCTCTTCCCACGAGGGGCGCAGGGGTGGGGAAGGGGGTTGCAGTCAGTCCATCACAGCCCCTCGCGGCCGCTCCTCCCTCCTCACACCTCTCCCTGCTCCAGCGCGGGCCCTTCCCCGGGCTGCAGCCCTTCAGGGACAACCTGCTCCCGCCTGGGCTCTCCACGGCCGCGGCTCCTGCAGGAAATATCCCCCTGCTGCGGCCTGGGGCCCTCCCCGGGCTGCAGGGTGGGTCTCTGCTCCAGCGGGGTCTCTCCAGGGCCGCAGGGGATCCCTGCTCCGGGCCTGCAGCACCTCCCACCCTCCTCCTCCTCCTCCTCCGGCCTCGGGGTCCCTCTGCTGCTGCTCCCTCCTTGGCTTCCTCCTCCTCTGCCTGTGCCGCCTTTTGCCCTTTCTGGCACCTCTTTTCCCCCAGGCGCCCCCAGCTTGGCCGAGGGGCTCAGCCCTGTCCTGCGGTGGGGCCCTTGGAGCCGGCTGGGACCGGCTGGAACTGGCTGTGTCCGGCACGGGGCAGCCCCGGCCTCTCCTCACAGAGGCTGCACTGCAGCCCCACTGCCAGTGCCTGGGCATGGACACCCCATACAATTAATATTATAAGGCCAGATTTTCAGTGTAAGTCACTGGGGATATCCTTATTTATCTCAGCTAAGGATTTGTCATGGTCTATATAGATGTATTTATTTCTCTTTACTAAAGGCCTGGTTTTGTTATCACTTTGCAAGAGTGATAATGCAAGAGAAATTTGCATTATTTCCAAAATTCTTTGTGTCAGCTCTGAAGGAGCAGGCTGTGTTCTGTTTTCTTGCACCACAATTACTTTCAGTCATATTGCTCATCCTTCTTAAAGGAAGATATCCTTTAAGAAAATTCCTATATGGGTCAAAAAAACTGGTCTGTTTATATCACATGCCAAGTCGTATAACATGACAAATAAAGGTATGTCTGGAAAAACTGCTGCTTCACTGCCTGTACTTTAGAGATACTTAGGACTGATTTAGTTGCAAAAGAGCATATACAACTGCTGTAAAACATACTTTTCTGTCATGGAACTGAAGGAGTTTTGAATGTCACAGCATTTATCTGATATGCAATACATACCATCCCTCTGTTCCTCTGTTGCACTAAGGGACTCTTTTGTTCCCTTCAGATCTTCTTCAGATGGCTTCATCTGAAGCTGTTAGTGCCACTCTGACTCTAAAAACAGCCCTCCAAGCCGAAGGCAGTCACCCCCTCCTGCAGGACGTTCTCCTACGGACTTCACCCGAGGTCACACTCATGCAGACAGCTGCTTCGAAGCAGAAGTTCCCCACTCCTGTGCAAGCGTCTGACATTTCCCTGCCAGCTGGCATGCAGGGCGAACAAGGAGAGGTGGTTATTCTGCCTAGCAGGCATGCGGTGCATAGTTATTTGGCCCGTGGTGATACAGCGTTGCCACTCATGCAAGTCTGCCTCAGCAAGCTGCTATCAATGGGTATCTCCAATATGTCACTGCCTTTAGATGTTCCTCTGAGCCAGCTGACTCTGACTGAGGCCAGCAACAAGATTGCCAGCAGAAACAAACCCTCTGCTAGAAGATAACAAAGAATATGGTTGAATTAGAAAATATGACAAACATGAGAATTTAACCCTTGCAACTGCTTGCCTGTCATGTTGATGATGGTGAGAGGTTTCCATGGTAGTCACCACCCACCCAGGTACCCTGCTGGGTGGAGGGGCTCATCAGGAAAGCCTGAGCATCTTACCTGTTCTAGTACTTCTTGAAATGGGAAAAGGCCTTGATGTAAATCAAAAATAAAGGTCTTTTTGCATTTGTAGAATTATGCTAATTACAAACCAAAGTCAAGCCTTTAACATTTGGGGGATGTAGATTTTGAAGAAAATTCTGTGACCAATTCTCTAGAAACATGAGGTGTATGAATGTCTCAGAGAGGATCTAGGCAGACATTTCAGCACAGTTGCAGATAGTAGAGCTTCTCATTATCACTTATACTTTCACCGTCTATTATAATTGTTTGGATTCAGTGAGGTGCAACATTCGTGTACATCCCTACTTTTCCAATTAAAGTTTAAAAACTTACATAAGTGTGTATGCTTATTAAGATATTTCTTGTTAATTAAAACTTGAATGTGGAAGTTGGGTTTTCTCCCTTCTTCCCCCATTTTTTAGCAAAAATGGCAAAAAGGGAACACATAATATTTTTCCTTTGGTTTTTTTTGCACTAAGTTTTGTAATGCTCATTTTTTAAATAGATTTCATATTTCACTTTCTCTTTCATCCATTTATTTTTTTATTTAGTCTTTTTTATTTCTTTTAAGGACCAAAAAGATAAGGAAAAATACAGGAGGAAAGGTGAAAATGGAAGAAAAAAATGAATATAAGAGAAGTGAGAAGCTAACACAGAAATAAATAAAACCATTCAAAATAGTACAGATAAAATAAATTTTTGAGAAATATGATAATATACATATTTTAAAATTGGGTTGTTTGCACTAAGTGTACAATACCATTCTGCACAGAGATGCTATATACACCTAACACTGATGTGAGTATACATAGTTACAGTGGTCATGTTATCTTCTGAAAGAGCATTTTTAGATTGCTTCATTAATGTCTCAGCATGTAGCACAATTAAAATTAATAAATGAGCTTTAATTAGTGTTCATAGGCAACCAGGTGAGCTAGTGGTTATGTTAATATTGAAGATGATTTTTCTGCTTTGTGTATATGCTTGATTTAAAAAAAAAGGATCAAGTGTTCAAGGCATGGATGAATAGTTGCTACTTCAAATGCATGACTTCGCCTACACCCTGTCATGTCCACTTAATAAATCAAGCGGGGGAATCCTTTGTATTAAGATTTTGTGAAGAAAAAAGACTCTTTTAATTTTTCATGCATAGCATAAACTATTAAGTACATCTACAAAGTTTGTTGCAAGACATCCTCCAGCGGTTATTATATATAACCCGTACTACACACCACTGAAATGGTGTTCTCTGTTGCAGCATTCCAACCCCATTAAAGAGTATTTTTTGGGTGGAAGGGCGTATTTTTCAAACATGAGCAGAGTGACAAATGGAACTTTGGGGATTCCATGTACATAACTGAAGTAACTTGTGCTCATAAACTAGCCCCCTTATACCCTATTCACCTCCATAACTGCAAGGAACATGTGCGATAGGTTAGAAGAGAGAGAAGAGGGAGTGAAAATGCTCTTATTACTTTCATAGTCCCAAATAACTCTGTAAATGCTTCCCTGGCTCTTCTTGCTACCAACATACACTGCAAATTCTCCCCCACAGGATTAGACCTGCTGTATATTGCCTCCTTCATTCAAGGAACTCAAAGTGTTTTAAAAGACATCAGTTTCAAGGCCCATTAAAATCAGTGTGCATCTTTTCCACTAATGTCAAGAGGCTTTTAATCAGACTTTAAATTACTCCCCAGCTTCAACTGAGTTCTGAGTGGTTTCTTTCCCACAAATGCATTTTCCCTGCTTGAATCTCATTTCCTGCCTCTCCTTCTAATCTCCTTTTTAGACCCCTTCTGTTGTTTCTCTCTCCTTACATTATATTTTGCAACACTTCCCACCATAGCGTCATCTGCAAGGTGAATTAATGTGCTCCGTCTTCCAGATCATTAACAAAGGCACTAAGTATAATCCCAGGTGAAAACTGTCCATGATAAACCACAGCCACACCGTAAGGAATGAGATGCATTCCCCTGTTCCCTACAGGATTATACAGGTTCTCAAAATCCCTCACTCTTAGCTCATCAAGGAAAGCTCATCAAGCTCACTCAATTACCTTTTTCTCTCTCTCAACAGAACGGTCTAACACACACACAGAGACGCAAACATAGATAGAAATATCTATATAATATTCCAGAGTGGAGAAACAGAATGAAGAAAGGTAAAGAAATGGTGTATGGCAGAGCTACATAAAATTAATTTTTATACACATATAAAAATACATTTAATAACACTGGCATGTTACAGAAGCCTGACATATTTTTGATTGAATCCAGTCCTCACTTTATATTTCAGTTCCATCAGCTAAAGATGCCACACTCACAATAACTCATGGAAAATAAAATATTTATTACACCCGAACTACTGCAGGTAGAGAATGTTCTTTCTATGTCTGGTATTTATATACTCTATATTCAGCTTTAGTCAGATAACAAATCACATTATCATTTACCACATTCCTCCGATAAGCTTTCTATGGTACAGATAAATCAGGAACTTTCTTTTCTTAATTATTTATTTGAGTGGGAGAAATATATCTGTTATTTTGCTGAGCTCTGTCAATGCAAGTGACCCTCATAGCATCCTAACATCATGGAGTAGCTGGCTCCAGGGAGGTTTGGGAGAACAGAGGAGGCATTATGGAGGCAACGTGCATGTATGTATGAACAGCCATATGGATACACAGGTACAGAGGGGGGCTCTGCAGTGGTCAGTAGCATAAACCTGACAGTAGACAGAGGAGACTTCAACTTTACTGCTGGCAGCATTAGCCAGTGTGAGCAACTGCCTTGTTCATCTCCTGATCATCTGTGCCTACTGCGAGGCTTAAAGAAATGTTTCCCCACTAATTCTGTGCTCTTTATTCAGTTAGTCCTGCGAGAACTTTCTGCATACCATCAGAAAGGGTAAATTTGGATTTAATCTCCTCTATCCACCTCATCCATTTCTAATTTAGTTATATGGTTATTACATCGGTTATGTAAGTAAATGGCAGCAAAGTATTTCTGCCATGTAATTATATTTTAAAATCCAAGTAATAGCAGTTACTTTTATTAGCAATAACAATTATCATCCCTCCTAGCATAGTCTCAGATAAAGAAATTCCTTGTAATGATCTTGTAATGACAGTTCTACATCCATGTCATATTGACATGAATAATAGATTTAATGTCAAAAGAAAAATGATTAACTGTTTCTTCATTGAAGGAGCATGAATTTCTATGCATCCACATACTTATATCCAGGGATCTTGTCTCATTATCTGGGAAATACATTAAAAAGATGTAATGATTATCAAATTCCAGGTTTTAGTTCTTTAAACAATGGAAGTCCAGAAGAGGATTAACAAAAAAGGAGCTGAGCTAATATGGATTCAAGGCAGGTTTACAAAGAGTGTGCAAAACTACAGATCTTGAGTTAACGCTGAGGAAACTGGTATGTTTAGACAGTTCAGTCTAGACTCATGAAAGGATGCTGGGATTCCAAAAGCAGTGGAGGTGTGTCAATGAGGACTTCCTGGCAGCTAATGAGCTCGGCCTCTCTGTGGACCTAATTAGCCCTGACACAGCTCTGGCCATGCAGCTTCTGGTGGCAGAGCCAGCTTCTTCAGCATTGTTTTAGGAACCTCAGTGGCTGAGCCCTCCTGCCCCACACAGCCATGCCCTCAGTGCCACAGTGGTACTTAGCAGCCAGAAGGTGCGTTGCACAACGCTGTTCGCATACAGTTTGTCACACAACAGGGCAGAATCTGATCCTGGCACAGGATCAAGGCACAGGGTTGCAAGGGGAGACCAAGCTCTGCTCTCTAAAAGACATTCTACAGAATTATAAGGAACTTGATCAAGCAGGGTTTCCCCAAGGCATTTGGGTGCCTGCCCACTTGCAAACTGAGGCATCAAAATACATCTGAGTGTCTGCATCTGTATGTCTCAAGTTATTTTTTTGTTTGCAAGGAAGGGACATGTACAATTTTCTACCTCAGACTCTGAAAATGAGAGTAATCAGAGATCTGAGGCATACTCGTGTAAAAGTAATTCTGGTGTTCTTAATAAATATGTTTGGAACTTTTCTCAGGCACCTAAGGCCAATGAGCACAGAAGAATTTGTGCCCGTATTCTTAAATTTTCTTAACCTTAAAAACAGAGTGATGACATCAAAACTGCCTGCTAGGAATGGTTCATGCCATATGTTGATTTGTGAACTACTCGGGAATTGCTTGGAAGAGTTGTATGGGGTTCGTGCAAAATCAATTACACAGTATCGATGGCTGACTTCCAGTCCTTTAGGTGCATTCACCAGGATTCTTTAATTTCATAATGTAGCTGTAGCCTGTGATATCATACATAACACACTTTTTTGTTTACTTGTTTGGTTTTTTTAGTTGGACTTTTACTCAGTTCTTCCTTAGTTTTCTTTCTGTTGGATCTCTCAGGTCATAAGGATGTTTTCACAAGGAAAGAAGAAAATCCAAACGTAGTAAAATCTGCTGAGAAACAAATTATTTTTCCATCTGATAAGAGACATTTTAATGGGAATTATAAGTTAGGTGGGCATTAAAGAAAGGAGCTGTGAACTTTTATTTAGATGTAAATTCACCAAAGTACATTCAGTCTGACTTAATTCTCAAAATACAGGCAAACTACACGTGCAGTTTCATATGTTAATAAACAAGAGTTCTTAGCTGCTCTCCACTAGCTGAATAACATTGAATCCCACTTCAGAGGTAGGAACCGTTAGGAGAGACCATCAGATGATGAAGCACAAGTGTGTAGTTCCAGTTTAGATACCCCCAATCATCTAGAACATCTGCAGAGGGCTGGAAAATATTACACAGGGTTTACAAGAGGCCCTCACCTTTCTGGTAGATGAGTTGTATGCCAGCCTGGTTACCCTAGGAGCCTTACATGGCACTAACATTACCTGAGTAGTTCCCTGAAGGCGAGACACCACTAAAAGTAATGTGTACAGTCTTCCTGAAGAGCAAAAGCAGACGTCTATGATACCATGAGCCAGTTTGGTGTTTAAAAACCAAACCTTGGATTTATAGGTTTGGACAACAAAACTGAAGTTAGTCCTACTCTGATTTCAGCTCAAGAAGAAAGACTTATCTCACATGCCCCTATTCTCCTTTTCCAACATGTCATGTAGTGCTCACTCTGCTAACATTGTCCTTGACGCTACTTTTATAGCAAAACCATTGTTCCATTTGTGTGGGTTTGTGCCATTTAGAGTCAATGTCTGTGTCAGATCCTTTGGGGCAAGTCTGTGTGTACATTGATGCAGAAGAACCTCATGAAGTTTGACTGTGTCCTAGAATAAGTAGTCTAATACTATATAATTCAACATAAAATATAGTATAGCCTTTCTTAAACAGCACAGAGAAAGCTGAAAATTGGAGCATCAAAAGAAAGTTAAAGCCTGCAATTGTCACTATTTTTGTCTTAATAAATTTTTATTTAAATTCTGAGCAGAATTTTTAAACCTTCTGGGCACTATTTAATTTAGGGGGATATTTCACTATCATCAAGACTCCCTGTGTACACATAATTTTATCATTATAATTGTTCTCATAATGGTAACATCTGAATGAGCTATATGATATAATCACTTTTTTATTAGAACTGCATACACTCTAAGTGCATTCACTTTAACTCTGTCATGGGACAGGGACTAAGACTACTGTAATTGCATATAGCACAATATTTAAACCTTTTCCCATACATCACTTATCTATTTAAGCTACAATGTTAGAATTACGAAAAGGAGTGTGATACCTCCATATAGGACACAGTGTAAAGTTGTTCTAATCAGTATTGCTAATATGTGAATAATAAAACTTAGCATGGGGTTAGTGGTTTTGAGGTTAATATATTTGATTGATTTTTGCTATGTCTGAAGTAAATGCTGAAATCCCCTCCAGCAAAGGTCCCACTATAATCTGTGCAACACGTTTTTGAATCCCTCCCTGATGTGTTCGCTTAGGCAGTCATGTCCCAGTGTCGGTGGAAGTTTGCCTGCATATGTGCTGAGGAAGAAAGTAGGAAAACCTTCAAGATCTGGCCTTGGGTTGTCGGCAGTGAAGTCTCTACAGTATCTTTGTGCCTCTGAACTCCAATTGGCCCGAAGCTAAGCAAAGTTCACAGATCTGGTACTGGAGGTGAGACAAGTCTAGTAGTCCTAACCTTAGCAAAGTTCTCACCGAGGCATGGGAGTTTCATCTGATTAAAATTTTCAGGGTCTGGCCTGCTGTCTTTTAGCTTTGTATGTGTTCACTAACCTACACTCAGGAAGTGGAGGGCTGTAAGATCTCAATCCCTTCACTGAGCTGCAGTTGAAATAAATGTGAACAGCTCCTGTGGCTTGAAATACGGGACATAATTTGAGAGATGCATTTGAAATATTTTTTGAATTAAGATAACCCAGCACTGCAAAGATATGGAAACCTTCAAATGAGAGCTGTTTTCAAATAAGCTGTTTTCTTCACACTGTTTGAGTTTAGATCTGAATGCTTATTTTTGAAAACCTAATGAGGTTAATCATGTCCAGATCCTAGGATCACATCCTCCTAGAAAGGACAAATCAGCTGATGATGAGGTCTTTTTTCTAGGGATAAGTGTTTAGACAGACTTTACCAGATGCTGCCTTAGCAAGTTTGTTAAATGCAAAATGTGGAAAACAGCTTTTCTGTTCCTCATGGGGGGATAGGGACACTAATGTAAAAATGCAGAATAACTGCAAAACTTTCAAATTTTGAAGAAATGGCACTTGTGCTCACATTCCTCTGAGAGGAACTATCTTTGTCTTGGTTTTGCTTTGAGGTTTCCTAAAAAAGAAGAAGTCAGAAAGTGTAAATTAAACATCTTTCCAAGGGGCACAATACTCTTAGGATACTCATAACTTCTGTACATCTTTTGAAATTATCTGTTTAGAACCTTGTGCTATCCCCATTCACTTTTCATCATTTCCACATCCAAAAATGTATATTTAACAGCTTCCCACAGTCCTTCAAAGGATGCTACCCTCTCCCTGTTTTATACTTCACCATCAAGGTTCAGTGGTAAATGTACATTCTTGTTAACTAGACCTTGATTGAATTCTTCCCTCTCTTTCTTGATTTCTGTCTGTTAGTGACATATTCGTCATCTTTATCTGTGAGTGCTGTCACTTGAGATTTTCTGTTGCTCAGATGATATTTTATGCTTTTGATGCCTTTATTTTATTCTTTGACCTCTTGAAATATTTTCTTGTTGTACAGCATGAATTCTTCTGACAGTTTCAATTGAATAGTTTTGCCGACTTCAGCATACTAAATTTTCTTGCTTGAATGCTGGTAGTTTTTCTATCTTTTTTTTTTTTCTATTACGTTCCATGAATCCCTTGAGATCCTTTTTAAATCCTTTCTATGAGTTATCCTCAGGACGTTGCTCTTCCTTTTGTTACGTGGTCAAACACCTTTTCAAAATACTGCCCAACTTTTCATTCAGAACTGGAGTGCAGGTAGCTTAGAGCTCTTCAGGCACTGAGAAGGATCATTGTAAGCTCACACTGTGGCAAACAGCAGAGGACATGGCTACCATATCTTCAGCCTATTTAAATACCAGTTTGAAAATGACAGAACTGTACAAATGGTATTGCTAACTGTCTTCTCTATCTCCAAATGTATAATTCACTTAAATTTCCACATAGTCCTCAAAATATCAGGCAAAATTGCATGATTTATATGAAAACCTGTTCTCATAAATCAGCACAAGATCATGCACATCAGGTCAAAACTGTTCATGGTTGCAAGCTAGGAGAAATCAGTTGTGCTGCTGAAATGAATGGTATTACTGAAAACAATAAAGTCTAGCCTGGAATGAATTTGGTTCCATATTTAAAGGGATGAGGCTCAAAACCTTCTGAAGACCAGAGCTTCACCTTCTTTTGCAGCCAATGGACATATAAAAAATAAATCTAACATCTCATCCCTCTGCATACCTGGTCCAAACCTCAAACAAAATTTACAGTTGTTACAATGTTGGTGCTTAAAAATAGCAAAAAGACCAGGCTGTCTTCTTTGTTGTTTTCAGCGTTCTATCCCACGTGTTGTTTTCAGTCAGTCTTTGGAGAAACCTGCTGGATCTGGATTGTAAAATTAATGAGGACCAGGTTATGTATTGCTTATTTACAACTGTGAAATGTTATTCTCAAGAAATAAATATTCTTGAAATAATATAATAAAAGTAACCCAAAATATCTGCAAGAAAAATAATAAAACAACCTCAAACCAGCTATGTCTCTGGTCCAGTTTTTCACATTAATCCCCGTTCATATTGAAAGATACCTATTCATATTATATATATTAGATACCACGAAATTTTGTATGCAATTTAATGAGTTGTGTACATGGCACACAGATATTTTCTTATAAGATGCTGTTTTCAAAAACATGAGACTTTCCTGACTTTAATCATTAGCCACAATCTGATTTATGATTCAGCTGAAATGATCCATCTGTTTCTGAGAACAAAACAAAAGAAATGCAAAAGAAAATAAGGCATTATTTTGTTCAGAGTGAAACTCTTACAGCAGCTTTATTAACGTAGTTTACCTTTTGTAGGGTGCATTCTGGAGATAGTGAAACAATATTTGCATCCCTGCAAAAATTAACTCAAAGTTGGGCAATTTACCCTGAAATCTCTCTTTGCCTATGTTTAAATTTGATGTTTGTCACCTAACTGCATTAAAGTTTCAGTGCATCAGAGGCTGCTGCAGATCTAAACTGCAGGATGTAAGCAACGCCATATGTGTTACTGTTACCCTTCTCTAGCAGGAGTTACAGGGGTGCTGAGAAAAGGGAAACTATATTCATGCAATATGACAAAGATGGTTGAAGAGGAGTCAGGGAGGATAGGAAAGACTGGGAGCAGAGATTAGATTTTGCTGAAAGAGTGGAATTCTCTTCCAAACCAGTATATCTGCATATGCAATCTGCATCTACTTTAGAAGTCCAAGCTCCCACTACAGTCAATGAGTGCTCAGTTCAGTTGATCACACATCACAGTCTGGTGCCATTAGTGATGCCTGAAGACATCCACATTAAGCTGTCAGACATGACCCAGTACCTATGGTAGATCCATATCCTCTTGGAGTAGCAGCTAAACATCAGTGGTGGATATCCTAGAGCATGTCAAATGGTCTAGATGAAAACTTTTTAATTTGAGCAGCTAAACCATGCTTTAGAGATCTATCCTTATTAGCCACTGGAGTGTTGAGAACTGCTCATCTGATTAAAGCAAAAGAGTTTTGGTTTAGTTGCCTAAATATAGACACATAGCACCATTTGAATGCCATAGGTTACCCAAGATCATAAAATGGGATATCCATATGGGGCTTGCAGATATGACAGAGGAACAATCTATCAGAGACCCATGTGTTTCTGGAGCAGTAGCTGAAGGTAAGGAGGAGCACTGTAACGTGTCTGAAATGGGATTAGATGCCTCTGTTTAAATAAGTGAATGGGTTTCCTGGGCGTCTGCCTTCAAATCAGCTATATTCACCACAAGGCTTCACTGACTAGATCCCCACTGGCTATAACGACACCCTCCTTTCTCACAGGTGGACACCAACACATGCACACAGAAGGCTAGGTGGCTTAGTCTTTCCAGGACTCTCACCACAGGAAATCCATGTGGTTGCTGACCTTGGTGACATTTCAGAAGCCCTAAGGTGTCCCAGAGGCTGATTGGGGGCATGTTTATGAACACAGGGGGTAATTTCTCACTGGTGAGTGCATTAGAGGATTGTAGGGAAAGGCACAGGTACAAATAAAGCAGAAGCAACCACATCTTCAAAAAGAGATGTGTCTAAATGGGGGACCTGCCCTTCCAGAAGAGGGACTGTGCTTGTAACCCACACTTCCTGACAGCAGATGTGTGTACAGCCCTGTGTGTGTATACTAGCATGACTATGTCTGTGATTATAACTTCTTGGAATAAGATACTGAAGGGTGTTTAGAAATGTATCGCTTTATTACCACCTTACAAGTTTCTAATATTGTGATTCATCTGTTATACTGCTGTTATTGATCCTTAATGCCTAGTTCACTGTGGGTTAATTAGATGTCATTAACCAATCAAAAATGGCCTCAAGTTGCGCCAGGGGAGGTTTAGTTTGGACATGAGGAAAAATTTCTTTACTGAAAGAATGGTACTCAGCCCCCTGAGCTGGAAGACAGGGACGGCGAGCAGGATGAACACCCCATAATCCAAGAAGAAGCAGTCAATGACCTGCTACGCCACCTGGATGCTCACAAGTCTATGGGGCCGGATGGGATCCACCCGAGAGTGCTGAGGGAGCTGGCAGAGGAGCTCGCCAAGCCACTCTCCATCATGTATCAGCAGTCCTGGTTAACGGGGGAGGTCCCGGACAACTGGAGGCTTGCCAATGTGATGCTCATCTACAAGAAGGGCTGGAAGGAGGATCTGGGGAACTACAGGCCTGTCAGCCTGACCTCGGTGACGGGGAAGATTATGGAGCTGTTCATCTTGAGGGCGCTCACAAGGCATGAGCGGGACAACCAGGGGATCAGGCCCAGCCAGCACGGATTCATGAGAGGCAGGTCCTGCTTGACCAACCTGATCTCCTTCTATGACCAGGTGACCCACCTAGTGGATGAGGGAAAGGATATGGATGTGGTCTACCTGGACTTCAGCAAGGCCCTTGACACCGTCTCCCACAGCATTCTCCTAGAGAAGCTGGCGGCTCACGGCTTAGACAGGTGTACTCTGCGCTGGGTCAAAAACTGGCTGGACGGCCGGGCCCAGAGAGTTGTGGTGAATGGAGTTACATCCAGTTGGCGGCTGGTCGCAAGCGGTGTTCCCCAGGGCTCAGTTTTGGGGCCAGTCTTGTTCAATATCTTTATCGATGATCTGGATGAGGGGATCGAGTGCACCCTCAGTAAGTTTGCAGACGACACCAAGTTGGGCGGGAGTGTTGATCTGCTCGAGGGTAGGAAGGCTCTGCAGAGGGACCTGGACAGGCTGGATCGATGGGCCAAGGCCAACTGTGTGAGGTTCAACAAGGCCAAGTGCCGGGTCCTGCACTTTGTCCACAACAACCCCATGCAGCGCTACAGGCTTGGGGAAGAGTGGCTGGAAAGCTGCCTGTTGGAAAAGGACCTGGGGGTGCTGGTCGACAGCCGGCTGAACATGAGCCAGCAGTGTGCCCAGGCGGCCAAGAAGGCCAATGGCATCCTGGCCTGTATCAGAAATCGTGTGGCCAGCAGGAGTAGGGAAGTGATCGTGCCCCTGTACTCGGCCCTGGTGAGGCCGCACCTCGAATACTGTGTTCAGTTTTGGGCCCCTCACTACCAGAAGGACGTTGAGGTGCTGGAGCGTGTCCAGAGAAGGGCAACGAGGCTGGTGAGGGGTCTGGAGAACAAGTCTTATGAGGAGCAGCTGAGGGAACTGGGGTTGTTTAGCCTGGAGAAAAGGAGGCTGAGGGGAGACCTCATCGCTCTCTACAACTCCCTGAAAGGAGGTTGTAGCGAGGTGGGGGTCGGTCTCTTCTCCCAAGTAACTGCCGATAGGATGAGAGGAAATGGCCTCAAGTTGCGGCAGGGGAGGTTTAGATTGGACGTGAGGAAAAATTTCTTTACTGAAAGAGTGGTTAAACATTGGATCAGGCTGCCCAGGGGAGTGGTTGAGTCACTATCCCTGGAGGTATTTAAAAGACGTGTAGATGAGGTGCTTAGGGACATGGTTTAGTGGACATGGTGGTGTTGGCTTGACGGTTGGACTCAATGATCTTAGGGGTCTTTTCCAACCTTAATGATTCTATGATTCTATGATTCTAAGACAGAGAGTGATAGAGATTCTATTTGTTCCTCAAAAGTGTGCCTCCTCCGAAGAAAATCTAAACCAAGATGTCTAAAGTTCTCATAACCTGGCTTTGTGAACTGGCAGTGAAACATCTCAGTGACGTGGGGGGGGAAGATCAAAGTGTAAACCCAGAAAGCATAAATAACTTTTTTGGAAGGAAATCAGTTCCCCATCTGAAAACTTGCAAGTAGAGCTCTGTGTTCACATAGTACACTGAAGAGCCAATCATGCACTCAGTTTTTCTTTTATGATAAAGCATGCATCCTTATCTTTTTATTTTGAATTCCCACACTGTTCTTTGTCCTATTGTATCTGGTGGTGACGCTCTCATCAGGGAGCAGAAGATTAGAGGCTGAACATATATCACATTTTCAGTTAATAGCTGAGGTCTCTTTAAACAAAGCTGGTATGTATGACTTTATGTCTCCCTTTACCTTTGCTTCATACAGTGCAAAAATATCCAGGATACCCACAGAGCTTTGCTGCATGTAAGAACTCTATGTTCTGTCAAAATAAATGCAGAGGAATTGTGCAAGCTTCTGAAGGATGAATCAGAGCTCTTCTGAGAGCTGTTTTGTTTCTAACCCCTTGATAATTCCCTTAGTGGTTACCAAAGTCCCTAAATGAATGAGAGCTCTATTGAGATGTGTCAGTATTAGCTGTGGAAAGCATAGATTTAATCCAGGAATAAGCGCACCAACCTATATAAGATTTAGAGGTTCTGTAAAGGACACTAACTAATCTATGAATAACTCCACAGGAATCACATTCTAGATAGCCACCAGGGAATCAACTGAATTGGCTCTTATTCCATTGAAACTGAAATTCTGACAGAGCTATGTGAACCCTAGAAGCAGAAAGGATTTTTAAAAAAATAGTAAAAGGAACCACAGGTTAGCTGCTTAATGCTTACATTTCCAGCCTTCTGTCATGTAGCTGCTGCACTTCTACTAGGAGGGGAGAAGGGGAAGGAAGGAGGTGGCAGGGAAGCTCTCTAGAACAGATGCCAAAATGCCATTAGACTTTACGACATGTCTTGACTTCCCAGTGGACTCTGATGGTAGTTTTGGAAGAGACTACATCACCATTACCCCAACCTTCTGTTGTTGTGTTGAATAGAGTGACCTCAAAAAGTCTTTGAACAAGACACTATGTGTTGGTTGTTTCTTCACTTGAGAGATTCAAGGTTTCTATGAGAACAGCCATAATTGTGTCAATTTTCAGATGCAGGAATCCTGGAGACATAAAATGGGACTTAGATAATATCCCTGTTTCTCTCAGTGGATGCTAGTGTTAATGTGATCTGTTTTGTTATGTGAAGTTGTGGTTTAACCTCAGTCGGCAACTGAGCACCATACAGCTGCTTGCTCACTCCCCCCCACCCCAGTGGGATGGGGGAGAGAATCAGAAGAGTAGAAGTGAGAAAACTTGTGGGTTGAGATAAAAACAGTTTAATAATTGAAATAAAATAAAATACTACTACTACTAATAATAATAATAATAATACACAAAGCAAGTGATGCACAGTACAATTGCTCATCACCCGCCGACCGATGGCCAGCCAGTCCCCAGGCAGCAGCCCCCCCAGCCAGCTTTCCCCCAGTTTATGTACTGAGCATGATGTCACATGGTATGGAATGTCCCTTTGACCAGTTTGGGTCAGCTGTCCTGGCTGTGCCCCCTCCCAGCTTCTTGTGCACCTCCAGCCTTCGGTAGAGCATGGGAAGCTGAAAAGTCCTTGACTAGTGTAAGCACTGCTCAGCAACAACTAAAACATTGGTGTATTATCAACATTATTCTCATACTAAATCCAAAACACAGCACTGTACCAGCTACTAGGAGAAAATTAACTCCATCCCAGATGAAACCAGGACAGAAGTGTGAATTTTAAAACAAGAGAGATGTACAAATAAATCCTATTTCTTTTTTTCTTCCTTTTTTTTTTTTTTTTCCCAAGGTGGAAATACAGGATCAGAAGGAGGGTGTAAATTTGCTTCATTTATCAGTAGAGTTTTCTTGGTTTATATTACCTAGTCTCTGCCTGTGGGAAACAACATTTGTGTGTTGGGTTTTTTTTCCCTGTTCACATTCTACACAATATTTTGTTGATGAAAATTTCAAAGCATGCTGTACTGCAGGAGACTTGGCATCAACATACTACTGAATGCTGAGACTACCTCATCTAAGGATATCCATTTCTCAAAAAGATGACTGTTTGAATCTATAGTCAATCAAGCAAATGAACAAGTGCATTTAACAAGCAGTAGGAGGATGTTTAATCTACAGTGAAGAAATACAATTTTCAGTCATTTAAAACCACACATCTGTTCTGTTCAGCTATGAAGGACTGATTCCCTTCTTACTTAATATAAAGTAAACCAGGAGTATAAAGGCTGAAGTCTGTTGGTACATACCAGTGTAAAATCAGGATTAAGGGAAGAATAATCAGGGTCCATTATACTATGGCCACAAATATTCCCAAAATACATCCTGATCATTTCTAAAAGGAACATTTTGTGGGTAATTTATAGCTACAGATGCACTTGCAATACAGCAGATACTTAATGAAAAAAATCCTTTGTCTAAAGTATTTCTCCAAAACAGTGGGCTGAGTGCACGATTGCTGGTGTCACTGATTTTAATGGTAGTGGGACAAGTTCACAGTATGACTTCTGTTCTTTTTTTCATAGAAGGGAGGGGTAGTTATGATCTGAATTTAGAGGCAGATCTTGACAGTCAGCAGTCTTGACATGGCAACTTTTGCAATGTTGAAGAAGTAATTTCATTTTCCTAACAGAACAAAAAAGATATTTGAAATAAGTGATTGCACTGCCAATGTCCCATCACCTCCTTTGCCTTGGTTCAGCAAAAGAAAGAAATATTTTTCTTATCTTTTAACATTGCTAAAATATATTCTGACTTCAAAGAGACAAATGGTAGGTGATATTCATCCCCTTGTGTTCCATTATGAAGAAAGTTAACACTAGGTTACATAGGTAGCAGAAAAAAGAAAATCTGTTTATTGCATGACAGATTAGAGTGGGAAACGTTCATAGTAAATTCATAACTGCTATATGTGCTGATTTGAAAAATCGGAGAAAATTAATTTGCAACAATCATTTCTAGGAACTGGCAAGGCACACTACTCCCTTAGCAATACAGCTGGCAGCTGAGAGGATGTAAGTAATTCAGTGCCAGTGTGTAACCAGCTTTCTTTGCATTGAAATAGAGGTGTTAAAACCAAACTGGGTTCGCAATACAGTATGCAAAATATGAGCATGACATTGTCTCTGTCGGCATCACAAATGGAAATGTGGATGTGCTTCCCTGTTATGTTGATTTCTTTTCCCATCACTGAAGTCACTATCAAGAATGAAACCATTTTAGTAATCCTCATCTTCTCTATTTAATCCAGTCAAGGCACCCTCATCTCTAGAGGTATCTCTAAAATCTTCCCAGTTTCTTTTACCTTACAAAACCTACACCTTTCTGTTCAAGATGATGCCAATCTTTTGGCATTTGTTATTGCAGGACTTCTTTATTCCACATGCTGGAATTCTTTTTTCATCATTCAGTTTTAAGGAAACAACCTCCCAAAATGTCAGAAAAGTATTTTGCTTCCTTTTAGGTTATACATGCAAGTGGTGTAATCAAAATGATATAACAGCATTAAATATCAACAGGTTTTTACACAAATTAGAGGTAGTCTTGCTGCATCTTAATCCAAACCCATTCTGATGATTCCTGTTGATCTCCTTTGCACTTTAAGGGGGTTGCAGCACTGCTCCTTTCCCGTCCTGGTGCTACAGTGTGCTTCCATGCTGATGAACCACTGTAATATGTAGTCCCTGTGATATTTATGCTTGAACAGGCATAAGTGTCACGTAAGATATTTTGGCCAACTGCAGCTGAGGCTTCTAGAAAGTGTTTCTTTAGCTTTAAGAAAATTACTGAAATGTCTAACTGCCAGTATAAAGATTAAAATGTGGTGCTTTTTTTTTTTTTCTTTTGTGAAATGCAGCTAATTTTCAATATAGTACATTTTCTTGAACAAAAGTTTACTTCTTTATAAAACCCTCAACTTAGAATTTCTGGAAAATAAACAACAAATTTGTGTCATTCCTCATTGTCACGGTCACTAGTCTCAATCCCACACTAAGTCCTAGATTCAGTTGACTTTACTAAAATGAAGTGCTGAACTTAAGAGCATAGGCTGAACATTAATCCCTCTAGCTTTAATGGAGGACCCAAATTGTCCACACATATGCATTTAGTGCCATTTTAGACACCTAAGGCATCACCACTTTACCATCATCTGGTGCTCCAGAAACATATAGGTCCTGTATTGTATCTATCTGGATGCTTCAGATATTTTTGGGCACCTCAGATAACAGTAAAAACTTTTTTTATTAAGGAAATTAAATTACTCCTTAAGCATGTATAATGTAGATTGCCTTCATATGAGTCACTTATGGAGGCTGCCATTGTAGTTAGTGTAGATCTTGGCAACATTCACTGAAGTTTAGGTATCATTCCTCTAAATAAAAGTAAAACTTAGGGTAAGAATTGATCTCAAATACCAAGGGCTGTAAAAATTCGCTCTCTACTGACTATGAAGGAAGCCAGGAGTGGTCTGCCCAGATGTAGATCTTCACACTACACATTGATCTTTAGCCAGAGGAATCTCCAACCTTTATTTTTTAAGTAAAATTCACTGAAGAGGCACAGGCACCTGTAGACCATCATTCAGATCCCAGCTCCCATTCTGAGGTATCTGTTTGCTTTGACTGAATATAAAGGGAGCCAGGTGGTTTGATTCAGGTACTCACACATGGGCTTCTAAAACCATCAAAGATGTTCTATGATATCCAAAATACCTGCAGAAATTCAACTGGTTTGACACAGAACCTATGAAGGATCTGACCTCTAGGTTGGTGATCAGGTAAGGTATACCAAGGCACTTCAAACAGTACCAGATACTTGCATACAGTCCAAATTGTCTGAGCTAACTGTCTTGTGTGTTTAGAATTAGGTGGGTGAAGTGGCCCAAGTGCTGCAGATACAGCTTGTTCAACATAACAACAAAACCCACGGTGAACCTCCTGTCTTACAGCCGATACTGTTAAGTGTTATCTGTTTTCAGGTGGTGTAATTCCCTTTAGCAATGTGTGCATGCAGATGCATATTGTAATATGGTTGCTTTTGATAATAAGATTATAACGTTAGTACCATTTTCTGTCCATAATTTCAACACCTTAAGTTTCTTCTTCCTTAATTGAGCCGAGCTGCCAATAAAAAAGATTGCTTTTTGTAAGCTAATCAACTAGGAGTGCTAGCTTTTCTCAGCAGAAAAACATAGTCGTTTAAGTTTTTTAAGAATCAATTAATGTGTCTCAGAGTTAAAGATTTCTTTTTACATGTATTACCTTTCTCTGATTTACTGAAATTTTCATTGGCCTGTGTTGTAGCCACTCAATCAGTTATTTTTTTTTTTTATATCACCCTGGAGATTTTGTTTCACAATCTTATATATAATTAACCAGTCTAAGTAATTTTAGAATCAAGAAATGGGCTAGCAAATGGGTTTGTTCCATAAAATAGTGTCCTGGTTTCAGCTGGCATAGAGTTAATTTTCTACCTAGTAGCTGGCATAGTGCTGTGTTTTGGATTTAGCATGCAAATAATGTGATAACACACTGATGTTTTAGTTGTTGCTAAACTAAAGCTAAACTGTTGCTAAAAGTCAAGGACTTTTCAGCTTCCCATATTCTACCAGCAAGGAGGTGCACAAGAAGCTGAGAGGGGGCACAGCCAGGACAGCTGACCCAAACTGGCCAAAGGGATATTCCATACCATGTGACATCATGCTCGGTATATAAACTGGGGGGAGCTGGCCCAGTGGGTGGCAATTGCTGCTCAGGGACTGACTGGCTGTTGCTCGGTTGGTGGGTGGTGAGCGGTTGCATCACTCTTTTTTCTTCTTTCCCAGTTTTGTGTGTGTGTGTTTGTTTCTCTCTCTGTATCTTTTGTTGTTTTACTTTCCATTACTACTACTACTACTATTATTATTATTATATTTAAAGTATTAAACTGTTCTTATCTCAACCCATGAGTTTTCTTACTTTTGCTCTTCCAATTCTCTCCCCCATCCCACTGGGGTGGGGGAAGAGTGAGCGAGCGGCTGTGTGGTACTTAGTTGCCGACTGGAGTCAAACCACGACAAATAGGGAGCAACAGGAAAGTCTTAGGTCTTTAGAAAGCAGGTGATTCTAGAATAAAAAAGTAGGAGGTTAATTATTTCCATTCATTAAATCCACCAGAAATCATTAATGAACAATATTAATGTGTTGCATTTCATAATGAAGCAAAGTATAAGCCTGTGTGTATATTTAGATTTGTACAACAGACAAATGCAAAGGTACTTCCAGCCTTACACACACAAAGTCCTTTAGAAGATTATGAATCTAGTTTTAAATCCCCTTTTATCAGGGTTTTTACTCAATTTTTCATCTCTGGATTTATGTAAATGTAATAGTGAGTGGGGTTTTTTTGAGTTGATAAAGTCTGCCATCAACGGAACAGAATTAACTGTATGATCACTGGGCGCAAATGCTATCTCAGATCAAAATTAACAACTTTTTTACTTTTATTTTTCTTATGAAAGGTAGAATTGTCATTTTCTATTTTCTCCAATTCTTAGCTATATATGGGAGAATACCTTTAGTGGCTGTATCAACCATCAAAGTTATTTAATTAAAAAGTATTTATACATTTGATTCTTTAATAGGCAAAAAAACCTTGGTCATGGATTAAGGCATTCTTCATTCAATGAAGAGTAAGTATTATATGTAAATATATGAATTTAGTATATACAGAGCATGTTCTATTAATAGCTATGTTGTTGGTTTAAACAGAAAACAGAAGAAGAAAAAAAAAGAAGGAAAAACTGAAATATTAAAAGAAGGTGGTTTTAGAGTCAGGTTTCTGAACATTTTGTAGATGAGTGAGAGGAAATGATGTAATTTGTTATATTATTGCCAGATAGAAAAAAAGTTTCAGGGTAGACCAATATGCCCCTTTACAGCAATCACTGGCCTAATGAGAAGATATCATTTCCAACTTGCTTCAGCAGCCTGTTGCCACTGTCTGCTTGTAGTTGTCCTGCTTTTTAATCTGCCTCATGCACTGCAGCCACAGAGAGCACCACCAGTTCTGGGCAGAGTGAATTCCCTAACCAGGCTCATTTTGATCAAAACAGGCCTGGAAATGTTCATGAGACCAAAACAGTAGTAACAACTGTCTGAGACAGATGTAGTCAATACAGCAGACAATTTTTAAGTTTATTTTTTTTTACAACCAGAATAAAATGCATACCTTCATCCTAATAGAGACAAAACAGACTTTGTGTGAGAACTCATGTATCGTTATTGTGGTATCTGAGACCTCTCAGTCTTTAGCATATTCATCCTATTAAAGTAAAGTAAAGCTAGTCATCTTTGTAGCTGGAAAGCTGAAGAACAAAGAGGATGACTAACATCTTCATGAAAGAAAGGTTGATGTCAACCAGGATTTGAGTCCCAGACTCTTGAATCTAAGAAAAAACCTTTATTCCCGTGGTCAACCTTCCTTCTTTGTGAAGACAGTACTTTCAACTCCTTGAATAATTCTGCTGGAGTGAGAAATCAGGTGGCAATTATCCATTCTATTTATTTATTTATCACTCTGTGTGTTTTTAGATGTTTCCATTTATGATATATTCCACAAGTATTAATTAAAGCAAGAATTGGTATGAGGTCATTAATTAATAGGCAATGATAAATAGTACTGAAGAAATCAGTTTCTTAAAGGCACAATCAGATCTGGTCAAAAAATGCAAAGTTTTTCCAGTGAAGTTTTTCATCAAAATGTTCAAAGTAACTGTGTATCTCTACAAAAGAGGCAAGGTGGACTTGCCTGAACACAGGTATATAGTACCTTTGGAGCTGCCCTAACATATCCACCTACCCTCCAACCACTGCTCCAAAAGGAGATATGTCTCCTATGGATCCTATTTCATATCTTGCAGAACCCACATGGACAATTCAGATACAGTATGGCAACCCATTTTGCACTAAGTGCCTGTAAGTAGGCAACAGACTTGATCTTCCTGAAGTTCCAAGAAACATTTATTTTTTCTAGCTTATGGATTTTTCTGACATTCATGATCACCTCTGAAGACTACAGTTAAAGTTGGATGTGACAAGTGAACTGATGTTTCCCTCCGAAGGCTTCATCCAATGGCTTAGGTCAACTGGCATTAGTATCACTGGACTTTGAAACAGCTGTTCAGGAATAGACTGATCCTGGTTAGCTCACGTCTTAGGTCAGTAACTTCTCAGAAGAGAAAAGATACATCTATAATGACTTTTGAACAGTGAAATATATTTGATCAGTGTTTAGTATTTGTTAGTATCAGCCAAGAACCTTGTTCTCTTCACACAGGCAAGCTACATGTACAGCTCAACATCCTCACTAGCAATATCTACCACTGCCCTCGACCTGCTTTCCTGCACATTTCAGTGTTTACTGCTGACTGATACGCTCCACTCCAGAATTGTTCCACTCAGTTTCAGGACCCACTTATTTTCTCCATTCTTTATTTTGTCAATGCATTGCCACACAGGCAGTACTCACAGTCTCTCCTGAAAGGGATCACACTTTCTTCCAGTTGCTCAGCCAACAGGTTAAGTTCATCTGACCCTGCAGGTCCCAGTTCCTCAATTTCAAGAGCTTATATGGTTCACCACCTTCCCTGGGAATTGCTTACCCACCACAGCAGCAGCCATCCTGCCTTCTCATCAAAATTGTATTGACTGGCAATGAACATTATTAAGGAAAAAGATGGGGTATGTCTATTTATATGTATATAAGTATATAAATGGTGTGTGTATAAGTTTATAGACACGTAGATTTAAATTTTTATATGCATACATATATATTACTAGTATACAGTATACAGTGTACAGTATACATCATATATTATATAGTTTATATTATATTATATAGTGTAAAATTGAATAGAATGGCCAAGCTAAATGAATTTCATGCTTGGCCTTTCCATTGCTTATTATGAGACAGAACATTTTTGCTATTACAATCCATGAGAAGTTTTGCATTTATTGGAATGGAATGCAATAGCCCCACTCTGTGGAAAACCATTTAACTGTTTATGGTCAGCTTTATGTGTGTCTGCAGTACAGATCTAATCTAGCATTAATCAATGGATTCCTTCCCTTTATGTTTCCTTAGCTGAAGGACTCTAGTGGACAACTTTTTTAGATTTCAAGGTCCAGTGACTGTTTAAAAGGATTTGTTGTTTAAAAAGGTTTGACCATTTCTATGATGAAAAAAGAAAAAAAGAGGATTAAAAAAAAAAGTTTGAAAACCAATTCAGATCAACCAAATCTGACTTTCATTTGTGTCAAGCTTAAATGCTCCCCTAAAATAATAAACTAAACTGACTGTGGGGCATCACTGAGTTATTTTCAGCTTTTCTTTGTAGAAAAAAGGACTCCTCCAGCATCATACTACAGGCCTGCTGCTCACTGTCTGTTTTTGCACCATTGAATGATGAAGCCTCAGCATGGTGTTTTCCCTGCACAGTCAAAAGGGAATATGCAATCACAATTTGCTTCTGGTGTTATGCTTTGCTCTACTGCTTAACTTGCATGGATTTTCCCTTTATATTAATTCCCCAAAAACCTTCTTTCTTTAAAAATGAAGACTTCAATGTAAACATAAAGAATATCTCTCTATTTGTTAAAAGGACTGAAGAATAACTGGAGGGTGTATAGTTGCAAGCAGGTAATTAGCCTGCTTTTCAGTACAGATACGCATAGCTGATTCTAAATTATGACACAGAACAGTACAAATTCAGGACTGAAGTTGCATGCTCCATCCAGGCAGGATGTGCGGGTTTTTTAAGTGTAATAAGATCAATGAAACATGTTATTTTGGACCTACTCTACTGTGCTTCTAGCCAGAGGCTATAGCTTCTAGCAAGAGATTCATGGTTTAAGTGTTCAGATTTAAAATAACTCAGCTCTCTTGAACTGCAGCTGGAATTCTTCTAGGGTTGACTCAAATTTTAAATATCCCCTTGTTCTGCTCCCCTCTGCTTCCTATCTAGCTTCCAAAATGAGTTGCTCTGTTTCAGCTGGTATTATAGGAGACCAACAGAAAGGACAGACTATTGTATGGAACAGTTCAAGGAAATATCACATGTAATCTAAATAAGTAATGCAATGCAAGCTCCTGCTGGACCTGAACTGAATATTGTAGTTAGCCCCAATCTCAGTGGCAGCTCCTCGATTTTATTAGAAAACAAACTCTACCGTTTCAACTGGTGCAAGCATATATTCATCTCCTTGACATTATTACAGTAAGGTCTGATTTCCACAAACGTAGCTGGGAATACAGTTTAATTTAAATTGATATGTTTATTTTAAATAGATACCACTATATTTTTCATTGCAAAGAGAAGGTCCTTGTTGCTTCTTTCTCTTAGCTTTTTCTTAAGGAATTTAGATTAAAGGCAAAATAAAAAATTAGATCTAAATATTCTTCTCAGCTATTCAGAGAGACCAAATTCTTAAATCTTAGATTGATTTGTGATTTTATCTACACATAGTTTAACTGTATGGGACAGTTGTTAATGAAAAACTGCTTCATCTACTCTTGTTAGTGTTTAAAATATTCTGTAATTACTGGACTAAAAACACCAACATCAAATGAAGAGTAAATGGAAAGGTACCTCCAACTTCATGTACTGAAATAAAAATATTTTTCTTTTTTCCGATGTCTTGCCAGAAATAAGGGACAGACTAAAATATATTTGGTATGTGCTTTGCTGAATATATTAAAAAACAGCGAAGTAGTTTCCATTCAGCTGTATGCTAATAGCATGCAGAGAAGCCTTTGATTATTACTTGTTAATTGATAATTAGCTGTTAATTAAGCTTTTTATGATATCTGAATATAAAATATATTATATCACCCTAAACAGATTTTCCTTTCCATAAATAGTAATTTTGCTGTGATTTTTGAGGCTGGAGAAGGGAAGGCTCAGGAATATCTTTTCAAGATGTATAAATACCTAACGGGGGACTAAAGAAAATGGAGCCACACTTTTCTCGGTGACAACCAGTAAGAGGACAAGAGATATTGGACACAAAATGACATAGAGGAAATTGTGTTTAAACGTAAGAAAAAACTTTTCACTGCGTGCGTGGTCAAACACTGGAACAGGTTGTCCATGGAGGCTGTGGAGTCTCCATCCCTGGAGATATTCAAACCCACCTGGACATGGCCCTGAGCAACCTGCTTTAGCTGCCCCTACTTTGAGCTGGGGGTTAGCCAGGATGACCTGCAAGTGGTGCTTTGCAAGAAAAATTCTTGGAAAAAAAAATCTATTTTGTTAAGACAAAATTGGCAAGGGTTGAATGGAAGTTTCTTTTGCCGCTGCAAATTTCTATGCCAGTAGCAAAGTCATAGTTAAGACAAATGTCTTTTAATAACGTTACTTCAACATTGTTGTCTGGCAGAGGAACTCATGTCTGAAAAGGCATAAAAAGTAATTATCTTCTGACCACCCCTGTTTCTTTTTTTCTTTCTTTTTAACAACTCATCAAGATATTGCATATACCCCCACTCCCATGGAGAAACAAAGTCTGTCCTTGTTCATTTAATTAAATGTCATTTTAAATGAAGCAAACAGTGAGAGAGCTCAGAGAAACTGGGGAATCTTGTCTGGTAAGTAAACTTGCATTTTAAAATGATTGTTTGGGAACATATGGGCAGCCTAGCTTACAAGGACTAGAAAATATGCCTGGACATGCTGAGAAACATGGGTAAGCATATTTAATGGTGACAGGTCTTAACTGACTTTGTCTCTTCCATTCAGAATGCTTTCCTCCCGTTTTCTTTTTCTTTCTGCTCTTCTCCAGGGGCACAACAGCAACAGTGATACTCTAAAATGTACAGCACTGCTCCCCCTCTCCCAGGGGCCCTGTAAAGATGTCACTGAAGCTGGTAATACAGCTTCTCCTCCAATAAAGGTTGGGAACATCTGGTGCAAGCCCATATGCCACCCTGGAACCTATTCTAAAACCACTGTCTTGAGCTTTCTTTGATTTAGAAGTCCTCAGCTGTTTCAGTGATGGAAAGAAAAGCAACTAATGGAGAGAGAGATGTGGATGTCTCTGCCATAAATGACCTATCAAAGACAATGATAGCTGTACAAACAGTGCATTTCCAAGTTTGATATGGGTTTTGAAAGTCACCATAAAACTAGAAGTAACTACATTAATAACTCTGAAGAGTGAAGATAGATAGGTGAGATATGCCCAGAAGAGCAGCAGTTGTTCCTTTTGATAGAGGCATGGACATGTCTGCAGAGACCACAGGGGAAAGACAGTGCAATATACGATCTGTCTAGCTCTGATGCTTATTATCTGAGATGACTATTATGGATCAATACTTTTTATGGTTCCTGATTATAAACCTTGTTTTGTTTTGGCAGTTCTCAGTTCTCAACACCAGCTGAAGGTAGGAGGAGAACTAGTCCTCAGTTAAACCACTATTTCTTGATAGACATCTGCCACCAAGGCAGTTAATGCCACCCAAATTGTTGAATGCTGTTCACAGAATAGGTGGAAAACCAAGATTAAAATTAAAGCTCAACTGCTCACAGGGGAAAAAGGTTCTGGTTGTTCAGCATGATTCATGACTATCGAGATGAACTTACTGAGGATCCATAATGAGCTACCTCACCCCCTCCAAGCAGAACACAGATCATTTTGAGCTGCTAGTGTAAGTCCTTGGGAGTTCCTTTGAACATGTTGGGGTCAAAACCTTGAGGCAGGTTGTTCCTGGTTCTGATGTCATGGCTCCTGCCACTGCAACTGTGCTGCTGTTCCTACTAACACAATGCCACTCATGTTAGTAGATAGATGCAATGGCAACACTGAAACGTGGGAGCAAGGAAACACTGGTTTCCTAGGCCTAGCTGCACAGGGAGTGGGAGTACATGGGGTAAATAAATTCTGTGACGCCTGAGAGGAGGTGAACTTAGAAGGGTACAAAAGTGCAACAATTTGTTCAGTGAATCCACAAGGATTATTTCCAGTCTCACCCTGACACGCTTGCATAATTTGTGATTGAGCGTAAGCTGACAGTGATTTTTATTATATTTTTGAAAGGGAAAAAATGTCTTCACAGTAGGACCAATGTAATAGGATTGTAGATGCAGACATGCTGTCTGTGATATAAAGTACTCAATAAAATATGAATATGGATGACTTAAGGTACTGCTCATGCATATGAATGAAGGGACAGAAGAGGCCGAGAATGACAAGCATATTTGTACCCATAGTGAAGTCAATGGAAACTTTACTGTTGTTTTCAATGCCAGAAGAAAACACCTGACCCTTTCAAAAAACACAGTTTGTCCTGTCTATTAGGATTTTCACAGACTTTGTTTTTCTCTTCTATATTCCAGGTCTTGACTGAAATACAGAGACATGGGTAAGAGTATTAATTTCATATAGAAATGAGCGGAAAAGAGTAATTTGGGTACACAGTACATAGCATTCCCTTCAGAGCACGATAAGTAACAGTGACAAAGCTGCTGTTCCTATCCATTGCTATTTCTAATACCATCTTGCACTATTCCTAGCACACAAAATAGTAGTACAAGTGCACTAGATAGGGTGACCCATACAATAATAAACATTCGTGCTTTAAAATTTGTTAGCTGTCACAAGGAGTCCAAGGCATACCAATGCCTCAGAGGAAGTTCTAGTGTCATCAGTGCAGCCAGGTTTTGAAGCAGGACTTTGAAGAAGATAATGGCTTTATAAATTTTATAATTTATAAAGATTATATGGAAGATCTTATGCAAAGTAAAGGAATAAGCAGAAAGAAAACAACATTGTTATTATATTTTTGAAAGTGTTTAATGTGCAGGAAAAAAAATGTCCCTCTCTAGATTAAGACATTCCTAACAGTGGGATTCCTTCCATGTCCCTAAAGGTGCTGTTCTGTGAACTGGTAAATCTTGTTAATTTTTCATGATGTTCAGCCAAATCGTGCCTTTACCTAATTTCCCTTAATTTCTCAACAAAAGTTTGATATCACATGAAAAACCTTGAAGCCTAAGATGTTTGTAATTGTAATAATTGCTTCTATTCTCCACACTCAGCTAGACTACCATTCTCCCTGTGTACTAATGGCCTTTTAACAGGCAAATAGGAACTTGGGAAAGGGAATTTGAGGTATGTGTACTTGACAGCGTGGGTGGATTTTAGGTGAGGGTGCTGACCCTTTTCATTAACAGGACAACACTATACATTAAGTAACCACAGGATACTAACACAGAAACAAATTGTTCATAAATGGTAAGATTAGGCTTGGAAAAAGGAACCTGTTATTTTAAAATCTCAGGTTTTCAGTTCCTTTCTTTTCCACCTTGGTTGTTTTGATTTAATTATGTTTCCGTTAGTCAAGCAATATAGTAGCTGTGAAACAAAAATAATGTTCAATGATACAAAAGGTACATGCGATCTTTCAAAAAACGTTCAAGCTCCCTGTCAGGTCTCTGAGTGGTTTTGTCCTACGTTGCTAATTCTAGTGTTCCCATTCCCTCCCACTTCTTTCTTGCCACTTACTGCTCTCTTTAAACTTTCTGGCTTCTCCTTTATTTTCTTTACATATTTCTTGATGCCCTTTCTGCTCCAAATTCCATTTTTACTTAAGCTCTAAGTGATCTCTTCTGACCGTACTAATCCAGTCTTCCACTTTGTCTCTTCTATACTGTGTATATTCTCTATGAAACAGGGACAAGATGGTTCCTCTGGCACTTAGGCCAGCTTGAACAGAATGGTCTGTGTATACAATACTACACAATATTAAATTTTAATAGTATACAATATTAAAGTCAGCCCCACAGTAGGACCACAGACAAAGTAAATAACTATCTGAAAATATCCCTGGTCTGTGCTAACTCACTAACTATATTTTGAAGAGATTTAGGAGACTGTTAGTTGGCAAGGACCAAAACCATGCAAAGAACATGCTGGCTATTTAACTACATAGGTGATCAAGATCCAGTGCTTAGCTGAATTCCTTTGCCCAGTTTAATTTACTAGCATAGGTGTAGTCTAAGCTCCTCATCAATATTTTCAAAAGATACTACTGGGTATTTATTTTGGTTAAATTTAGTTAACTAGACAGTTCAAAATCATTTAGGCTGTTGTAATGATAATAAAAAAAAATTAAAACAAAAGTTTTATTTGGTTTTCATGGGTCTTGTACATTCCGTTAACAGAATATTTATATTTTCTTTAGGCCAAGGGAGGTTTAAAGGTGATAACCTCCCAATGAACACCAAAAAATGAAGGATATGGGCCTTAAACTTCTAATTTTGGGATTCAAAATATAAGAGAAAAGGTCTCAAAGTTATTTCTTTTGTTTTAAGAGTTTGAGTGAAGTAATTATGAGCTATTTTAGATTAAGTAGGAAGACAAAGGATTCAATATGCTACAATAACCAACTTTGAGGTGTCTGGAGCCTGACATGGAACTAGGTTCCCTTTACAATGCATTTACAGAGCTAGACATCCCAAAGCCAGTCACATAACAACCAGCATGCTAACTGTTAAGGCTTCTAAAGTCAGACAATAAATATCCAGGCACTGCTATGATTTATCATGGTTTTCCAAGGAAACAGATTTTATGGAATCACATTGTCCATCTGCCTGTCCAACCATTTTCTGTCTGTCAGTCTGATCTTTTGTCTTTGATTAATTGATAAGTTTCAGCTCAATTCAACAGAATAAACATCTCCAAGCTCCTAAATTCCTACAGGTTTCATGACAGGGAGTGTCTAGATTCTTGATAAAGTCCATAACAGGACCACATTCAGGCAAAAAATCAGAATTTCAACTAAAAGCAGTTTCAACTAAACATTTTAACTATTTTTTGTTTATTTTTCCCCACTTGGCTAGCAGCTCAATGATTATTATTCCCACACAAACCATCCCGTAATGTAATGCATAGCAAAGTTCCAGAAAGCACAGTTCTCAGTTGATACCGAGAATGAGCTGAGGATATACTGGAAAAATACAGGTAGCACAAGGAGACAGAGATTTCCAATTGCCTTTGGGAGGGCTGAGAAAGGTGATGGAGAAGGGAAGGGAAAGAGGAGGAGCTTCAGCCTTGGTGATGGAGCTAAAAAGGAATACAGAACACAAACATGCAGTGTCAAAGCTCTCATAATCATCAAACATATTTCTTATAACAATTTACAGAACATTCATCCAGCAAGTTGGAAATAAGTTGCAACCACTCACCTGCCACATATGCCCTCTTACAGCAAGACATTGTAATGATCAGATGAGTGGACCAGAAAGGCTGCAGTGGGGAACATGACATCCCACCTTAATGCTTAAGGGAGTGACCATGGAAAGACAGTCTTTGTGTCTTTCCTCCTTTGAAGACAGTTTTTATATTTTAGCTAAAGCTATCATTGAATTACATCTCCAAGCAGTTCCAAAGAAGAAGTCATCTCCATTGTTTGATCAGTCTCTTCCTCTAGGGATCATCTTAATAAAAAAAATACAATGAAAATAACAAATGTGTTGCTCTAATACATCCCTAGAGGCCTCAACTTTGACAGTTTGTGTTGTTAAATTGGAGATCCTAACTGGTTAAACCCATAGAGAGAGTCAGGAAGAAATCTAACTTTTATAACTTATTGTATTGATTGAGCATTGGAAATGAGATAGATTCTGAGCTCTTCTGTTCTTTCAAGTCCAGGCAGTTTTGGATATGCTCAAAGGAGAAAATTTTAAGATGCACACAACTTTATGTCAAAAATTAAATTGAGGTTTTTGTGCAGACTTGTACAGTGTTTAAACATTTGTAAAGATTTCTTTGAGCATGGCTATATTATATAATGGAAGGCAGTGTAGAGTTCCTTGACATAGCAGAGACTCCGTTTGATTAAGCCACAGGATATAATGCAATGTCCTGATGATGTCATTTGGGGTGAAAATAGACAGAGAAGTGGTGGAGACTCAACCACTTTCATTAAATAATCTCAACAGCTATTCTCATATGAAAGGGAAAGGCACCTTCTGTCAAGAACTTACATGACTTTTTTCATTTTTCTCCAGCATGGAGAGACGCAAATCTTAGAAGACTGTCTGATGAGCACTCAGCCAGTAAAGCAACTTATTCACCTTAGAAAATCAGTAGATAATACAGATTGCTACTGAAAGAGTGGATTTTGAAGGTCTGAGGATATTTGTCCTGCAGAGACATATGGGATTTTACTATATATGTCTTTTTAGCACTTACCAGGATGGGAGAACAACTGTGTAAAGATGTTTTCTATGTTGAGAGAGTACACACTGAAAAATAATCTTTCTTTTTTTACTTATTTTTATTTCTTTAAGCAACAAAACATGTGTCTCTGAAGATAGGAGGATTAAATCTTCTGTTCAATTTTATTTCTCCCCACTTAACACTAACCTTCCCTTTCCTTACTCATAACAAAATATTTACTATCCTTAAAGTATCATAGGTAGTATAAAAATACTTAGATACTGAGTACAGGTTCCTCACCCTTCTTTCCCATCCTCCAAACTCTTATACGTCAGTTGGAAGGAAATGGAGAAAGATATATTTCTTTGTAATTCTTGCTGGTTATCACAATGCCCTATTAGATGCTGAACTGCAGCATCAGAAAAGTAATGATGCACATCAGATATGATAATAGCAGAAGAGAAGCTGCACAGAGCAGTTTAGAGTGGACCTGTGCAGGACTGAACTTGCCCCTTGCAAATCATAGAAGCTCTGCCATTGATTTCAAGCTTCCATCCATCTTGTGAACTGCTGTTCATTTTCAGCAATATGTCATCATTAACAATATGTCTGCTTTCTTTTTTAAGCAATATGCCATCATTAATCCTGAGCTGCTGTATTTCTCAAGACACTCAGCTCAAATCCAAGCTTAATGAGGTTGAGACGCATAAAGTTAGGTAATTGTGTATGAGGAAAATGAAAATGGAGAAGAAAAAAAAAAAAAAGAAAAAAAAAAAAGAAAGGAAACCAAGGAGTGGAACAGCACCGTTTTATTAATGTGTTTAAGGAATAAATTGAGTCTAAAGAAATTCCAGTCCCTCTCCATTTGCCTTTATCATTAGTGCATCCAAGATTGAACTTGAATGTTTCCCCCCTATTTTGATGAGTTTTGTTTTGTTTTATGAAACAGCCGATGAAATATTCCATCATCTGATGGAATCTGATGGAATCTGATGTTCCTCCCCAGAACAAGTGATTTGTAAGGGACAGGTTGAGCTGGTAGGTTAAACAGTTAAATGGTTAACATGAACCTTCCACAACTGCCAGTAAAAGGAAACCAGTGGTATTTTAAACATTCTATGTTTCTGGCAGTGGGAAATCCTTATTTAGACTGAAGCATCTGCTGGATTCCTAGATGTACAAATAATTCTTTAAGCTCTTTTAAGCACGATTATTCCTGCACTTTTTTATATCATCTGGTGTGCTTTGAACATTAATGGTTAACTAATAGCAATAAAAATATTTATTCATGACATAAAAACTACTAGCAGGGAGTAACATTTTTTAAAATTATTAAATAAAATGGAAAAAAAAATTGTCATGCCAGTGAAATGAACTGAAATAGCTCAAATTACTGCAACACCCTTCTCTGGGCTCCCTTTATTTGGTTCATAGTTTTTAGTACTTCAGGACTGCCTCTGTTAAAAGAATCTTAAACCTGCTGTTCTTTGCTTTAGGTTAAGTTGATGAGGAAAGGAAATATCCCTCTGTCATCTGTAAAGCAAGGGTGGTAAGCATCCCTCACTATGCTGCTACTCCATAGTTAACAAGCTTTAGTGGTGGTGTGTCACAATTCATGCTGTCCTTCCATTTCTTGTCAACCTGAGGCAAAAGGAAATAGCAGCTTGACAGGGGTGGTTGCCTTACTCACTTCTCCTAATTCAACATATTTGTTTATTACAGGACAATAAAGTTTGGTAATGGTAAGGCAGGATGCGGTCATGCCAAATTGACTATTAAAATTCAGTGTGATTCTTAACAAATCCCTTGCTGTAAGTACAGTAATAAATATATTATATTCAATTTAAGGTGTCAAAATGAGGTGCCTATATAAGAACCCTATTCATCCTTGGGAGAATATGCTGCTGGTAAGGACTTCATGGTAATATGACAGTCCTGCAGCATTTTAATAGAGTTGATTTTACCGTTCACACAGAGATATGCCTTGGTGCCCAGAAAACAGATTTGTTTCTGTTTCTCTCTTGTCCACTGTCCTGGTTTCAGCAGGGACAGAGTTAATTTCTTTCCTAGTAGCTAGTACAGTGCTGTGTTTTGGATTTAGGGTGAGAACAATGTTGATAACACACCAGTTTTAGTTGTTGCTAAGCAGTGCTTACACTAGTCAAGGACTTTTCAGCTTCCCATGCTCTACCGACTGAGAAGGCTGCAGGTGCATGGGGGACTAGGAGGGGGGCACAGCCAGGACAGCTGACCCAAACTGGCCAAAGGGATATTCCATACCATGTGACGTCATGCTCAGCATATAAAGCTGGGGGAGGAAGAAGGAAGGGGGAGACGTTTGGAGTGATGGTGTTTGTCTTCCCAAGTAACCGTTAGGCATGATGGAGCCCTGCTTTCCTGGAGATGGCTGAACACCTGCCTGCTGATGGGAAGGAGTGAATGAATTCCTTGTTTTGCTTTGCTTGCCTGCATGGCTTTTGCTTTACCTATTAAACTGTCTTTATCTCAACCCATGAGTTTTCTCACTTTTACCCTTCCGATTCTCTCCCCCATCCCACTGGGGGGGAGTGAGCAAGCGGCTGTATGGTGCTTAGTTGCCGGCTGAGGTTAAACCACGACATCCACTTAAGATACTCCTTAAAATGATTGCAGGCTGCTAGTAGTACGTTAAAAACTTACCTTTGTTGGGAGTGTAGAAGTAGGCAGTTCATTAATTGTTGTGCAGGAAAATACCAGCTTAAGTTTCCCACTTGAGTAATGTCACATCTTGTGGGGGTTGAAAGAGGCTGTAGAAGTGTCCTATCTTCTCTGCTGACCATACAGAGAACATATGGTGTGCACATCCTCAATTTAAGCACTTTAGCTGAATCTCAAAATGTAACAAAGATGAACGTAGTCCTTCCTTTTTAAGTTTGGAGGAATTCTTGTACACTTATTTTGCTGTTATTTCCTGATATACTTCTCATTCACTCCTCTTGTGGAGACATGTCAGTGTTATTCATTTTAGTCTTGACATAGAATTTATTCCACCCTTTTTTCATTACAGCACTTCTACTGGTAAAAGTAAGTTATATGAAATTTTGGACAATAATACTGCGGAAACTATAACCATGGTAAGACCCATCCACAACATGAACACAGTAGAAAGAGGAAGGGAAAATCCCTGTGATCACTGGGGCATCATTTGACCTGACTTTTCTGCACTCCACTGGGCACAGGGTATATGCATCAAGTTTTTCTGTAGATAAACCCATTCTATCCTACAGAGAGTCATTCATGCTTAGGGCATGAAGCCCTTTGCGCTTTAAGATTATTGCCTGAATGCAATTTTTATGTCTCAAATGTTGTTCGGTTTTGGGCTTTCATCATTTCAGAAGTATAATTTTCAACTAGAAGAACCATTTTTTCTTTAGCAAACCAACACCTTGTAATACTTCAGGAGGAATAATAGTTGATTTTCCATGTTCTTGGATGCTTAGTGGAACGTGATAAACCTGTTGGAGTTTTGCAGTGAAAATTAAAGTTTTCCAGTTAGATACAAGAGATATACAATTGCCATATTTGCTGTAAAGTTGGGTGTGTCTTACTGCTCTTAATAATGACTTAATAGCGAATAAATTTTTCTGCAGTTCCATGAGCTAGGAAAAACTTGTTCTTCATTTGGCCTAATGAAGTAAATTAAGAAAAGAGCTTCTTGTAAAGGGAATGTCCAGCCTGCAGTGAAATAACAGGAGATGCTTCTTCCTGTTCCACATGGAAACCCAAGGAACGATGAAACATGAAGTACATTTTTGCTCCCATTTCAATTGGTAGCTCTTATGAACACTCAACTTGTCTTATTGATATTTTCATTTATCACTTAATTTCCCCACTGGCTCTCCCATCTCCAGGTTTTGGGAAGAACAGAAGAGGTGGGATAGAGGATCAGAAGTTTTAGGCTTCTTTAATGACAGAACAAGAGGAAAATTTAAGTTAGTTCAAATTCTTCAGAGTGAATCTTGACTTCACTTCAGAGTTGCTTTTAATAATCTTCATTCCAGCCATTCAGTGTCTGCTCATCTTTAATGAATGATAGAATAAATACAATCTTGACTATAGAATAAGCCTGTAATGAAAAATATATTTTAAAAGCTAGCTATGCTTGCAGCATTTGGATGACGTTTTGGGTTGCCTATTACATATCTGGTATAAGAACTTAATGATGCTTGCCTCTAAGTTTGATAATTTGACTTGCAAAAAGGATGCATGGGAATGCAAAAAAAGGCTTACAAAGCAGATTCCAAGGTTTTCTTACGTCACCTACAACACCTGCAGAAAGTGACCTTATGTAGTTTAGATTTTGCCTATATAAAAAATGCAAATCAAGCTCAGCAGAAATTATACAAGAACCGAAGAGCAAAGATTATCCAGCACAGAGGAAGGGAAGCTCACCGTATCCTCATTATAAATTGAATTGTCTATAAAAAAAGAAAGAGAGAATGTTCCATACTCTTTTTCTGAGTCCAAAGATATGTCATTGTTGCTTCAAAGGGTGATGCCCTATGGAAGTATGAAGTAGAATATTTTTTCTGCTATTATCATGATTTTCAATTTCTCACTTATCCTAATTGTACAGTATGTCATTCATTGATATGACAGCAAATTTCTATTCCATGCAGGCTTCTCACTATTAATGTGAAACACGAAAAATTAGTGTAGTTACAGTAAATATTTTTACATGGTGATGGAAGGGACACTGGGAAATATGCTAAGCATTTGCTATTGTTGTTAAGATAGACATACTTTAACTACAGAGATAAAAAGTAATTTTCCATGATTTGGGGTAGTAAGACTGTGGGCTGCAGAACCAAACAGAGATCAAGACGTATTTCCTCAGACATTCAAAATGTATGAGATATGTCTAAAGTAATGTGATAATTAAGTAAAAAAATCTCTTTATCTCAGCATGAAAAATACCATGAAAGGAGGTGATTTTTCTATATCAGAGGTGTACAGTTTTAACTCCTGTAAATATTTTGTAAGTCAGTAGGTTTTCCATTCCTCACTGGAATTTTTTAGAGCTCTGGAATGAATGAAAGCGTTTTGTAAATTGTATGATGTAGCAGCTGCCACTTTGGAGCAGGAGCAGGAACAGAGAGTCTGTGCTGTGGATGATGACGTAAGCAAAACCAATGCTGTTTACCCTGCAGGAAATAGGTCTTCCATTCAAAAGTATTGCATGTTCATAAGCTCAGACCTGACCTTCGGCACGTTGCAATGGAGAGCTGTGTCATGGTCCACTCCTCAATCCACTATAAGCATCAAGGGTGGAATACATCTCCTAACTTTAGTTATCTACAGTGTAGATGTCTACATCTGAACTACCTATCTAGATTCCCTCCCTGACAGGTAATGGGGAAGACTTAGCACTTATACAAGCTGATCCATCTCATTCAGAGGTAGACATCTTCAACAGATTGGATGAAGCATCCTCTGTAGTTGCCTATTTCTCTTCATTGACCAAGGAATCTAGGGAGTCTTGACAACTTGTTTGGATGTAAAAGCCTATGCAGAATCCACCTACAAGATAAGGAAGATGAATTCTACCCCTGTTGCACATCAGCTTCCATAGGGTGCAGAAGTTCGTTTAAAGAGAAGGTGTGAGAACCTTGGCCCAATACTGAGAATGCAAATAGTCAACAAGAGCTTTCCATAGAATAATTGTTCTATGGCTTCTGGTACTTTTTGCACCCAAAAAGTCTGAAAAGATGGAACATGCATCGTTATGGAGATCAATATTAGCCTGAAAGGCTTAAATCATTTTTTTCAGCAGCTTGTAAACTGACATAGGAGAGTAATGAACTAAACCCAAAAATTCATGTAAAATATTATCCTAAAATTACTATACACACATTAATTTTTATTATTATTGCAACATATATGCGTGTTGCTATTCTTTTTAGTGGTCTTCATTTCAAGATGAAGGTCTAAGGAGCATGTTGGGACCTCTTGTTTCTCTAATCTAAAAACCTATGCTTAAAAAAGAGGACAGATGCATTTCATTCTACTTTATGTATGCTTAGATGGATTTAAGATAAGTATATTTTAAACCATTATCAACACCCTGCTTCCTTCTTTTCCTTTGTCATTCCCCTTTTTTAGTTACTTGTTATAGTGACAATAGGCACTGCATTTTCACACTCAGTAATTCTCAAAGGATATTATTTCTCAGGGGGAAATTATGTTGAGAATCGCTTTGAAAGAAATCCCAATAAATTCTTGTATTTTTCTTTTGTCTGAAAATTTTACAGCTATCATAGCAATGGCTCCCTTCAAGATGGTAACCTCTGAAGAATGGCACATTTTTTTCATCTACCACTTTTTCCAAGATTTTTCTTCCCTTTTCTACTAATCAGTCTGTTTATTCCTCTGCTTACTCCAAATATCTGCTGACACATTTTTAGCTTTATTCCCCCAGTTCCTCATTTCTGTTTCTCACTTTTTAAAGCTCAGCAATATTAATATTTCAACATCAATGTGATTTTATGCTAGATAAATATTTATCTTGCTTTATTCCTTTCCCACCCACCATGGCAATATCTCCCAGGGTTTTGACTATGCTCATCCACTTTGATCTCTGCTTGATTTTACAGCATGACTGTTTGGAGTGGGAGGTGTCTGTGTTGTCACTTTTAAGGGTTTCTTTCAATATCTGTGAACAGGCCTGCCTGAGAGATTTATCATTAGTGTCCAGAAGAGCTGCCACCCACTAATACATAGTTTCTATTTGCTTTCCCTTCCTCTCAGCAGTGTTGTAAGCTTCCTGAACAGCATAAACACTAGAAATCATGCAAAAATAACCATTCTCCTGCTTTTATCTGTATTTTCATTTACTTAGTGAGGCTGCAGAAACAAGAAAAAGAGCTATTTTATTTAGATTCCCCCTAGGAACCAGGATGTCAAAGTGAGGACAGTGAAAGAAATTGGCTTTAATTGCTGGTTTTCATTTCTTTAACCAAAGTAAAAACTTTTTATAAGGCATTTTCTCCATGAGAGAACAAACTTTGGCATTTTGTTACCACTTTAGGACCCTCATAGTTGTCTTTCTGAAATTACAATGTCCTTTTTGTCAGTTATTTAGGTGATTCACTGTGCAACACAAATTGAACAATCCAGAAGTCTTTCAGAACTCACACAAATTGTTTACAGTAACAAGATCATATAGAGATCTTACGTGTTCACTTCTCACAATTCACTTTCTGTCCCAATATGTCCTACTGAAACCTCTCTTCTCACTCAGATTCCTCAAATCCACTTTCTAGTCTTCCTTAGCTTTTCTCATAGCTGGTTTTGCTAATTCAATTTGCAATCAAGGCACCTGCATTTAAGTCTTTATCAGAGCTAGGAGGTCTCAGTTTCCATGATGATCAGTGGAGTTCAGTTGGCAAATTAAATAAAATATAGGCAGTATGGACTCAGTTTATTTCTCTAAATATCTTTACAAAATTTCACTAAACTATTTGCAAATTAGTTGCCTAAACTCTAGTACTATTTGAGATGTTATCATGTACTGGTATAGACACTGCGGGTTGGAATAAAGCTGCCTGACACTGATATGTAGAGAAGAGTGGGATTTAAAAAAGAGGCAGAAGGTACAGGAGATAGATAGATTATGTAAGTTTACGTCCCTTCAGATGTTGGGAACCCTTCATATGGTCAACACTGGATGGACTTCTCTTCAGGTTACGCAGCATGCTGTGCAGAAACCCATCTGTGTTGAGGTTCAACATAGGCTGGGGTGTCTGCTCACTTGTACATGAGTTTTGTTGTGATCTTGATCATAAACCATGTCTTGTCTCACAGGTGGAAGGCAGGTGGACGGCCCTTAGCATGCCAAGGCAGTGAGGGAGTTGGCAAGGGAGTTGTATATGGGGTCGCCAGCATACACACAGGACAACTTGACAGATACGTTCACTACTTGTTAGCCAAGAGTCCAATATGCATACTAGTGCAGTCAGGTTGTATAGTGGCCACTCACGCTAACATACAGATATCTGCATAGCTATGGCCTATGTTCAGGTTCTGCTTGAAATCACTGGCTTATCATAAAAGAACTTCCACAAGGGACTGCTAGAGATTCCCTATTATCTGAAGGTCCATGTAATTTCCAGCAGTTGCAGAAAGGTGAAGATCACACCAGAAAAAAGACAGGAGATCCATTTTCCAGTCCTATAATCCCCCCTGCTATACCAGTTAGTCCTGTTCCCTTCACTGTCCAGTCTTTTGCTTGATTTACTATTTCTGCACTATACCTGCTTTCCTTCAAATACTCAGAATTGCTTCTTGCGCTGTTAGTCTCTACGTATTTGAATCTATAACTTGGGCTTCATTCTCTTTCACATGACCGTAAATAATCGTTACAGATTCAACTGCAGTTGTCTGCAGTGCAGGTGCTGGGTTCACATTCCTGCTGGAGCACCAGAGGACTACCCAGCCTGGAGAGGATGGAAATGAGAGAATGACAAAAGCTAAAATGCCTCGCAGAACTAAGGGATTTTATCATTTCTTGGAAGACCACACCCAGCACTCCCTCTAATTGCAGGGGGAAAGGGACAGTTCTCATAGGGCTACCCCATGTATTATCTCCCTGGACATCTCTCAAACTTAACCTGAAGAAGCTGGCATCTGGGATATGTGGTCCTTAATATTTTGCATTTTGAAGCCAAAATATCTATCAATGAAGCAACTGTCAGCACAATTTCTTTTGTTTGATCTACAGTTTTTAGAACTGTACATGTCTCTTGTGTTTCTCTCCAGGATTCACACTTTTAAACATTTTATTTCTTATTTCCACAATGGCTTTTCAGAGACCCATTAAAGAGAATGGCTTTTCCTCAAAGCAAATTACAAAGAACTGGGAATAAACATACAGAAATGAAAATAAGGGCATTAAGTGAGAGAAGAAACCAATGTTTATTTAACATACAAGAGGAAAAACCAGCTTTTGTTATGAGGCATTTTTTTCAGTATATAGTTACTAAGTAGGAATGTCAGTGTTAAAAAAATGATCACTAATCTTGATCTTGTTGTTTTTCCCCCACAGAAATCTAGTTAGAGTATTTTTCTTTATTCTCTTGGGTTGTTCAAATTAGGGTAAGTCATCCATAAAGTCTCATGTATAATTCATGCAAGGACTTAATGCACTGTGTAGTTGCCCTGCTTCAGTAAAATCACATTATTATAATTTGACTTTCGATATAGAGTGCTTATTTATTTAAAATTTTAATTAGGGTCATAATTATGTCTAGTATTCACAATAGTCAATATCAATAGTAGAGCTGGACAAAACCAATTAGATCAGGATGTCTTTTTACAGATGAAATTTTCCTTCCCCATGCCCTAAATTAAAGTGAAAGAGCATATGAAGAAAAAGCACATATATCTTGTTTTAAAGATATAATAAAATAAAATGGAATTAAAATTAAAGGAAAAGTTGCCAGATATTAATGGGAATTTCTGCAAATATAGTGTATTTTTATGATCTCACTCGCACTTTAAGTAAATAGATAAATAATAGCTCTATTGAAAACATTTTAATTATACTGGTATGAATGCACTGGAAGTCTGAGATAAAACAGATTCACTGAGTCTGTAAAAGCTGTATGGAAGGATCTTCAGTACTGACAGAAAGCAGAATCAGTAAGATTATTATTTTTCCCTCTTCTAATATTAATTATGAACTAGTTCATTTCTTAACTGAAGTTAAGACATATCTGTAATTATCTCTCCTGTAACGATAGCAGAATATCATAACAGGAATTTATTATTTAAGTTTCTTGTTATATGAAAGGTGATGTTCAGGCTAACCAAATACATGCCAGGAAGTTTCTAGTTTCTGCCATCCAAGTATCAAAACAGAAAGCATCCTCTTATCAGGTTTCAGAGCCCAGAACAGCTTTCTGATAGTAGTCAGCTGAGTTTCTAAGTATTCAGAGCATCCTCCTCCTTGTGAGAGTATTCAAATCAAACCTTTCACAAAAAGTATCTTAATTAACATATTCAAGGCTATCCTAAGGGATATCCTGTGTTCAAATTAATGATTGCTTACTTAACATTAATCAGCTGTTGACTAAAATATATTAGCAATGCTTGAAAATAGACCCAGCAAGCTCCGCGTGATCAGCAGCTTGACCACTGGGCTATTAACTTATGTCTGTGGATACGACTGCTCTAAGTACAGAAGGTATGGAGGAATGCCAGACAAAGTAGAGCAACTTGTAGGAAAAAGAGACTCATTCCGTCTCTTCCTCAACAGAATAGCCTATAGGTTGGTGGTGATGGCATTTCCTCTTGCAGATGGTAGCTTCGGATCTGAGTTTTCCACGCCACCTAGAGAGTCAAGGAGAGGCAGATTTCCTGTGCCCAGGCCAGCTAGTTTTCAGAACACAGCTACTGAATGAGAATGAATGTTGTTCCTGTCTGCCAGCATCTTAGAAGAAGTAGGTGATGCTCCATTTATCCCAGAGACAAAATCCATGGGTGTTCCCAAGACATTTCGATTCCATCAAGCATCTTAAATGAAATAAGCATAGGGATGACTGTTTTGGGGTACAGTGCTGCTGATTAATAACATGGCAGACCATATAATGAGCTGGAGTAAACCCTCTGTAGATCACTATCTTGACTTCTGACAGTGGAATGTAGTGTACGGCCAGAGATTGAATATAGGAAATGAGCAAGGGAAAAAAAGAACGATGCTCATCTCCAGACGTCTGGCATATTTTAACAGAGGGTGCTTTGGAATCACAGTGCACATTCATTGTTTTGTGCTTAATACCCCTTCACGGACTTTTCCTTCATGAAAGTGGTTAATCACTTCTTGAATTTAATTATATTTTTGGCCTCTGCAGAGTCTTACAATGAGTTCCACAGTTTTAATTATTTTCTCTTTGAAAAAGATTTCCTGTCACGTTCACAGTTCAGCTTGGTACTCTTCTAGTCACACTATACTGTATATACGTTTTTCATTACATGCACGGTTTTCATTTGCCTCTTCCAAACTGTCTATATTATCCTTGAATGGTAGCTATTCTGTATAGCTGAGGGTATTTTTTTATATTTTTTTCCCTCCTTGTAACTTTTCTTTTGACATTATCCTTTCTGAGATACGAGAGTATCAACATTACACGATATGAATGCACCAGATAGTAATAATAATAATAATAATAATAATAATAATAATAATAATAATAATGATTTCTTCTGTATTCCTTTCTAAAAAGGCCCTGCATCATATTTGTCAGTTTTAACCAACATTGGCAAGACTGGAAAGCCTAAAGTCCCCAGGAAATCTAAGTTGGTATTCCAGTGGTTACATTTTTTAATTTAACAATTCACTCATACCTGAATGATCTAATGGCTCGTATCTTTTATTTTTCTGGGTCTTCCTCATCAGCTGAAAAAGCAAAGACCCGTATTGTTAAAGAAAAATGCCTATGTCTTCTGCTATATAAATGCAAACCCACACTTTAAGGATCATTTAAGTCTGAAAAGCCTATACTGAGTATAGAAAAAAATTTTATATGAATAATAAAGGGTGTCCGAACTTACTTGAAATAGAATTTCACTCCTGTTAAAACTCAATGAAGCCAAAGAAATATCTCAGAAAACTGACTGAATAAAAGACTAACTGAAAATCCACATTTTAAAGCTTCACTGAGAACATTTCACCACAAAGACAAAGACACTGTAAGTACCAAGCTAAGGAGAATTACGGTGTTATAGCATTTGTCAGTGCAGATCACTCCCCAGGAACTGAAAGTATTAACAAGGCAGCCTATGTCAGTTTTGAGCTAATGAAAGGTTGACAATGAGAGGATTATAAAACTGAGGAAGGGTCTTGCTCTCTGCACTCTTTCTCAGTATTCTGCAACTCCGTAAAGCCATTTTCTAGAGCAAGGCAGTTCAAGAAGTAGCAGGTCCCAGTTCAGATGGAAACGTCATGAGAAATTCAATATATGTTGTTTAGATTTGGTTGTAAAGCTCTGACAAGGGATTTTGTTAACACTTTCTTGCAATGATGACACTGGTATGTTGAAATGTTATTGCAATTTCAAACAGCAACAGTTTTCCCTGGTAATCAGCAAATAGCTTACGCTCTGGGAGAAGAGGTACAAGTTAACATTGGTCTACAAAGAGAAATAATGGTATTGAATTTTATATTTAAGATACTTGATATTCATTAATTTGCTTGCTGTAAGATCATTCATTGATTTTTTTTTTTCTTTTCTGATACTGATTTTTTTTTTACAAGACTGTGTTAGGATTATTCATATTTACCCATTTATAAAATTGTTAGTGTTATTCATGGAGCACCAGATTAGACTATCCTTAAATAAAATTAATTACCGTCTACAATTTTTTTTCAATTATCTATGACACACTAAATTACAAACCGTGAAAAAATGTGGAAACAAGGTACATGTCACACTCTAGCACATTTCATCTCTCAGGGGAGAAGTCTTCAATAAAATTTCTCCTGAGAGGCATGCAAAGGAGGCTTTAAAGTGACTCTGTCAAAGCTTGTTGTTGGATTATTGTTCTTTTTTTCCCCTGTTTTCTTTTTTTTTAATTTTTTCTTCAGTTAAAAGTAAAATTATTTAAATTAAAACCTCAGCTCTTTTAGCTATTTTTAATTATGTTCCCTTACCCATGGCAGAAAACATTTATGATTAAAATATTGATGTCCATAACTCAACCAGCATTAAGAAATACAGTTATTGAGATACTTTTAGTTGCTGTTTCCTGAGAACTGGACTGCTGAACAGTGTAGAGACGCCAGGGGGGATTCTGGGAGTTAAAAGGTGTTTCAGTTCTCTGATATGACTTATGAGGAGAACGTGGTCGGCGCACTGTAATTCCAGACAACAGTTTGTGATTCACTGGAAGAGAACATGTTCCTCTTGTGCTGAATTAGCAATCTTACATACAGGTTTGCTGTCCTTGAAAGGATACAGAATACCTTCAGTAAGATGGAATTACCTGAAAATCACCTTTCACAAGCAGATAAACATCAGAGATAAAACTCATAATTGAATTTTATCAAAGCGTAAGTCAAACATAAGTTGCAAGGTTGCCTAAGAAAATTTCTCCATGGAAATTAAGGAGATTTCCTGCTCTTTCTAAAGACTTTCACTTTTGCAGATATAATTTCCTAACTCTCTCCAGCAATGACACAGAAGATAGATCCCTGCAAGCTACCTATGAGTGAGACAGAAGGTCTGCAGGAGCATAGAAAGGGAATAACCTGCCTCATATACATAAGGCTGGCTCCCCACCAACCCCTTATTCCTACCATAGGTGAAATAGGGCACTCAAAGCAACGAAGCTATTCAGAAAATCTTTCTTATCCTGCCTTTTGTTTTTATTATTATTATTATTATTATTATTATTCCCTTGCTTTCAATACTTCTTGCAAATCCTCATTGCTTATCCCATTCACACATGGAGAATCACCTTGAGGATGCTCTTAACACTCGGGGTTAAGTCTGCAGATTGTCAGCAAATTTGCAAACATGCCAGTACTTCCATTTCTAAGGACTGTGGAGCCCTGCTCCTGCCTCATTCTGATAATGATCCTTTACAGTCATCAAAGTCTGTGGTTGAATTACTTCACTCATAACAGAACAAATATCGGTCAGGGAAATCATGTGAAATGATTTTCCAGAACAAAAGGAGTAAGATTCATATTTCCTACATTTAGACATCTACCTGACTGTAGACCTCTGTATCTAGGTAGTTAGCTGGATCCTTTTTTTCAGTCAGTAGAAAAATAAGCATTTGCAGGATGAGATTCCCATCTGCTAAGGCAGTTTTGTCTAACACAGGTTATATGAATAGCTAGCTGGAAACGGCTATTTCTCTCCATTAACTACTAAAACCCAACAAACAAACAAAAAAGTTTTGACAGCTAGGTCATAGATGGAGGTCCAAAGTCAGACAAGGTGAGTCTTATCAAGAAATCTGCCTATGACATACTTAATGACAGAGCTATGTTCTGTGGCCACTCTTGAGAAGACAGGCTTTGTCATAACACATTTAATGTGTTAATGCTAACATGCACTGCTGAAAGGTGATATAATTAATTGTATAGACTCTTTCAACAGCAGAATTCAAACTGTTTACAAATGTTACTCATGGGTAACATTTCTCTGAAGCTACAAGAATGTTAAAACATTTCAACACATAAAAGTAAAAACTAGCATACATTTTGAGAAATGAAAGCGCTTCTAAGTTTAGGTATTGCATTATATTTGCCTGTTGTTGGTGATTAGCTTTTTGTGATTATCAAGGCAAGTTTTATTAGAAACAAGTCCACAGATTTCAAAAGCGTAATGTATTTTAGCACGTGTTATTGCACTGTGCCAAAATGTGCATCCAATACACATTATCCATTACGCACTTATTTGTTATTATTCTCTTTCATAAATTTCAGTTATGTAGTCAAAGAGCAGAGAAAATTTCATGTAACTGACAACTAAAACCACAACACAAATAGTAAATACTTTGATGTGCAAATTAGGATTAAAATGATCTGGTTAAATTATTCTTGTATTCTAATAATTTACTGAAAGAAAATAAGAGGTTCGCTTAGAGTTTGCTAAAGAGACAGGGAATGAAATTACAGATAATATTAATAATGAGTAGTTCAATTATTTTGAGTTCTCCTAAATATTTCACAAATTGAGATGTCAAAAAGTTAAACTGAGCTGTGGAACATTATTATGCCCATGCATTATTGATTAAACAGTAACTGTGAACAAGACAAAAATCTTTGTGTGCAAGGCTCTGTACAAAAACATCTTTATTGTGTGCCATATGCAAAATGGAGACAATATTTACAATAATAAATACCTATTTCCATGCTATGTTTCTATTGGTATTGTGCTTTCAGATAATGTCCTTAAGTATCAGTTACCTTCTTACAACAGTGATCAGTACTCTTAGGCAAAAAAAAAAAAAAAAAGTGCTTGAGAATTTAAATTAAACTTAATAGTGTTTTACTTGTATCAATACTTAACTTCTTACCAGTGAAAATCACATCCTGCCACAGAGAAAACATTCAAAATATATATTTTAAACCTATTGGATGAGGCTTGTGAGACAAATGTACATTATCCTATTTGACTTCATCTGAATCTAGAGGAATTTTTTTCTGTTCAAGGCCAAAGATAATGTCAGTGAAGTGGAACCAATTCAAAATCAATGAATTAATGTACTGACATCCATATAAGGAAAGAAAATATCTGTGGAAGCAGTCATTCTTTATAGCATGAAGATTACTTTAGTAAAGAATGATAGTAATGCAGATTTACCTTCACATGCCACCAAGATCAAAAAGACGAGAAAAGAAGAGTTGATTTACTGTCTGTATAGGATCATATAATCATAGAATCATTAAGGTTGGAAAAGACCTCTAAGATCATCGAGTCCAACTGTCAACCCAACACCACCAGGCCCACTAAACCATGTCCCTAAGGGCCTCATCTACACGTCTTTTAAATACTTCCAGGGATGGGGACTCAACCACTTCCCTGGGCAGCCTGTGCCAAGGTTTCACCACTCTTTCAGTAAAGAAATTTTTCCTCACGTCCAATCTAAACCGCCCCTGGTGCAACTTGAGGCCATTTCCTCTCGTCCTATCGCTTGTTACTTGGGAGAAGAGACCGACACCCACCTCGCTACAACCTCCTTTCAGGGAGTTGTAGAGAGTGATGAGGTCTCCCCTCAGTCTCCTCTTCTCCAGGCTAAACAGCCCCAGTTCCCTCAGCCGCTCCTCAGAAGACTTGTTCTCCAGACCCCTCACCAGCCTCGTTGCCCTTCTCTGGACACGCTCCAGCACCTCAACGTCCTTCTGGTAGTGAGGGGCCCAAAACTGAACACAGTATTCGAGCCTGTGCGGCCTCACCAGGGCTGAGTACAGGGACACAATCACTTCCCTACTCCTGCTGTCCACACTATTTCTGATACAGGCCAGGAGGCCATTGGCCTTCTTGGCCACCTGGGCACACTGCTGGCTCATGTTCAGCCGGCTGTCGACCAACACCCCCAGGTCCTTTTCCCACAGGCAGCTTTCCAGCCACTCTTCCCCAAGCCTGTAGCACTGCATGGGGTTGTTGTGGACAAAGTGCAGGACCCGGCACTTGGCCTTGTTGAATCTCATACAGTTGGCCTGGGCCCATCGATCCAGCCTGTCCAGGTCCCTCTGCAGAGCCTTCCTACCCTCGAGCAGATCAACACTCCCGCCCAGCTTGGTGTCGTCTGCAAACTTCCTGAGGGTGCACTCCATCCCCTCATCCAGATCATTGATAAAGATATTGAACAAGACCGGCCCCAAAACTGAGCCCTGGGGAACACCGCTCGTGACCGGCCGCCAACTGGATTGAACTCCATTCACCACAACTCTCTGGGCCCGGCCGTCCAGCCAGTTTTTGACCCAGTGCAGAGTCCACCTGTCTAAGCCGTGAGCCGCCAGTTTCTCGAGGAGAATGCTGTGGGAGACGGTGTCAAAGGCCTTACTGAAGTCCAGGTAGACCACATCCACAGCCTTTCCCTCGTCCACTAGGCGGGTCACCTGGTCATAGAAGGAGATCAGGTTGGTCAAGCAGGACCTGCCTCTCTTGAACCCGTGCTGGCTGGGCCTGATCCCCTGGTTGTCCCGCTCATGCCTTGTGAGCACCCTCAAAATGAACCGCTCCATAATCTTCCCCGGCACTGAGGTCAGGCTGACAGGCCTGTAGTTCCCCGGATCCTCCTTCCGGCCCTTCTTGTAGATGAGCGTCACATTGGCAAGCCTCCAGTCGTCCGGGACCTCCCTCATTAACCAGGACTGCTGACAAATGATGGAGAGTGGCTTGGCGAGCTCCTCCGCCAGCTCCCTCAGCACTCTCGGGTGGATCCCATCCAGTCCCATAGACTTGTGAGCGTCCAGGTGGCGTAGCAGGTCATTGACTGCTTCCTCTTGGATTACGGGGGGTTCATCCTGCTCGCCGTCCCTGTCTTCCAGCTCGGGGGGCCGAGTACCCTGAGGATAACTGGTCTGCCTGTTAAAGACTGAGGCAAAGGCGGCATTGAGTACCTCAGCCTCTTCCTCATCCTCGGTGACAATGTTCCCCCCCGCATCCAATAAAGGATGGAGATTCTCCTTGGCTCTCTTCTTGTCATTAATATATTTGTAAAAACTTTTTTTGTTGTCTTTAATGACAGCGGCCAGATTGCGTTCTAGCTGGGCCTTTGCCTTTCTCATTTCCTCTCTGCACGACCTAACGAGATCCCTGTACTCTTCTTGAGTCGCCTGCCCCTTCTTCCACAAGTCGTAAACTCTCCTTTTTTCCCTGAGTCCCAGCAAGAGCTCCCTGTTCAGCCAGGCCGGTCGTCTTCCCCGCCCATTCTTCTTAGGGCATACGGGGACAGCCTGCTCCTGCACCTTTAAGACTTCCTTCTTGAAGAACGTCCAGCCTTCCTGGACCCCTTTGCCCTTCAGGACTGTCTCCCACGGGACTCTCTCAACCAGCGTCCTGAACAGGCCAAAGGCCGCCCTCCGGAAGTCCATGGTTGTGGTTTTGCTGCCCCCCCTCCTTACTTCACCAAGAACCGAGAATTCTACCATTTCATGGTCGCTAAGCCCAAGACGGCCTCCGACCACCACATCTCCCACCAGTCCTGCTCTGTTAGTAAACAGCAGGTCGAGCGAGGCACCTCCCCGGTAGGCTCACTTACCAGCTGTGTCAGGAAGTTGTCTTCCACACACTCCAGGAACCTCCTAGACTCCTTCCTCTCTGCCGTGTTGTATTTCCAGCAGACGTCCGGGAAGTTGAAGTCCCCCACGAGAACAAGGGCTAGCGATTGAGAGACTTCTGCCAGCTGCTTGTAGAACGCTTCATCCGCCCCTTCATCCTGGTTGGGTGGTCTATAACAGACTCCCAGCAGGATATCTGCCTCGTTGGCCTTCCCCCTCATCCTTACCCATAGACACTCAACCGTACCATCATCACAGTCGTTGAGCTCTATACAATCAAAACACTCCCTAACATACAGGGCCACCCCACCGCCTCTCCTTCCTTGCCTGTCCCTTCTGAAGAGTTTATAGCCATCCATTGCAGCACCCCAATCGTGAGAGTCACCCCACCATGTTTCTGTGATGGCTACTAAGTCGTATCTCTCCCGCTGCACAATGGCTTCCAGCTCCTCCTGTTTGCCGCCCATGCTGCGTGCATTGGTGTATATGCACTTGAGCTGGGCTATCGATTTCGCCCCCGGCATTGGCATGCTACCCCTCGGCTCATCTCTAGTGAGCCTGGTTTTATCCCCTTCCCCCTTTGAACCTAGTTTAAAGCCCTCTCAATGAGCCCTGTCAATTCATGAGCCATGATCCTTTTTCCCCTGTGAGACAGCTGAACTCCATCTGTCGCCAGCAAGCCCGGTGCCGTGCAAACCTCCCCATGATCAAAAAAGCCAAAATTCCTCTGATGGCACCAGCCCCTGAGCCACGTGTTGATCAGGTGTGTTTTCCTGCTTCTTTCAGTATCCTTCCCTGCCACTGTAGGGATTGAGGAAAACACTGCCTGTGCTCCTGATCCTTCAACCAATTGCTCCAGTGCCCTGAAGTCCCTTTTGATCACTGCAGGACTTCTCTCTGCAACCTCATCACTGCCAGCCTGTATAACCAGCAGCGGGTAGTAATCAGAAGGCCGTACCAGACCAGGGAGTTTCCTAGTGATGTCTCTGACCCGGGCCCCAGGGAGGCAGCAGACTTCCCTGTGGGATGGGTCCAGTTGGTATATAGGGCCCTCTGTTCCCCTCAGAAGGGAATCGCCTATGACAATTACCCTCCTTTTTTTCTTAGCAGAGGCAGTCATAATGCGTGGGGCTGACTGCCTCACCCTAGGCAACCCCCTGGATGGACCTTCATCTACATCCTCATTTGCCTGGCCCTCAAGTTCCAGGGCCCCACATCTGTTCTGTAAGGGCAATGTATATGGGTAAGATAAAATACCCTGGTATTTTGGATCCAAAGAAAAGGCCTTTTTGAGTTTGAACCACTATTCTCTCCTCTCCTCTCCTCTCCTCTCCTCTCCTCTCCTCTCCTCTCCTCTCCTCTCCTCTCCTCTCCTCTCCTCTCCTCTCCTCTCCAAAATATTTCAGTCAACATTGAGCATATCTGAAAGATGATATTGTGTTTAGATTTATCTAATGAAAAATATGATTTTAAAAAAATTGAAAACTTTTATCTTGTTCTATTTTTTTTTTTTCTATCATACAGTGATTCCCCAGCCAGATGTACATGTAGGCTATTTACTCCTTAAACAGGAACTGTCTGGAGCACACTTCTCTACAGAATTTGCAAAACAGCGCGTCAACTAAAATCAACATCATTCACCTATTTGATGGAGCCTATATCTGTTTTCCAACCACATTGTGAGGAATTAGGACTTACTCACCTCTGCAGTTCTTAACATCTTACCTGTACACTTTTTATCCTACACAGTTCTCTCTCATTTACCATTTCCTCTTGTTCTTTTTTGTTTTACTCTCTTGTTGTGTCTTGTAAGCTTTTGCAGCAGGAACATCTTTGAAACTGCAGTTTCAGCAGATGTCCCAGGACAAAGATGGCACAATGAAATGAGTAAACAGGCCCTTCAAAAGGATGAATGTTGATAAACAATTTGTTCACATACATCTGAACAACCTGATCTGGTTGAAGATGTCCCTGCTCCTTGCAGGGGGGGTTGGACTAGATGACCTTTAAAGGTCCCTTCCAACCCTAACTATTCTATGATTCTATGATTCTATGATTCTATCTTTGTCTAATGCTTGACTTGATTTTAGGGTGGGAGATTGACTCAATTTTCTCTTCATTTGTATGCCTCTAGTGCACTGATTCACGTATCATAGAATTTGTATTATCTCCCCTCATACTGGGAGCTAAAATGTAGTCTTGTCTGGAAATCTCCCTCTTCTTAACATGCTCATTCATCATGTATACTGACGTATTTCTAAAAAGTAAGCCTAATAACTCAAATGGATATAATGGACTCATGTCCTGCTATTTTAGAGGAGTTAATTGAGGCATTGGTCTGGCACCAAAAGCTATGGTGTAAAACCTGAAGTTGCACTTTGTCCCCATGTTCCAAAACCTAGTGAAAGCTGTGGGGGTCTTCCTTGGGCAGATACCAACCTTTCATGAGATGCTGAAAGTCTCACAGAACTGTGAAAGACATTTGGGGAGAGTGCTGATAGAACAAAGCTCAGATAGATACATTACTGATGAGCTTCCTGACCAGAGCAGAACAACAATGTGGAAAAATAAAGAAAAAATGGCATCTGTATTTAATCTCATAAAGATACATAAAGTATCTTGAATCCAAGATACTCCTTGGATTCAAGGAGTTCTTGAGGCACACACTTCATGAAGTTGGAGGGCTGCTTCACAGGATTGCAGTGACGATATCTTTTTCTTCTTTTCTTCACAAAACATCCCCTTTTTGGTTAGTCTTGGACATGTGAAGGATTCTAGATAGATGGACCTTTCTTCTGGGCATGTATGGCCACTCTTCTGTACACTGGACAAGGAAATTAAATTTATATGGTGTTTCATACACATTGCCTTGCTTTGTATAGCTAAGGATGAATGTACAAAAACCTCAAGAACCTGTAAGGTCAGAATTACAATTTAAACTGAAGTAATGAGGGGTCAGGATAGTGAAAATTATGTATTTTATTTATAAGTCAGTGTTGGCCATACAAGCTTCAGACTTCAAGTTTCCTGCATTTCTAGCTGCTCTAATTTGTCACAAATCACTTTACAGCCTTTAATGTTGCAAAACCCAGAAGGATATCTACTTAATGAGGTATTTTCTAGTCTCAACTAAGCTTTCTCAAAGGAACCATTATCAGGGAAGGCAGGATGGAAGCATCCTTCTTTCTTATAGTGGCATAAAAGGAGATATGGATACCTGTTTGTTTTCTTGTTTATTTTTAGCTATTTGTTTTATTTCTTCATTTTTAGATGGAAAGTGGAGTTAGCCCTGGAGAAATCAAAGTTCCATACTTACAATGGCCCAAAGCAACAGTGCAACAGTTAAGACATGATAAAGGTAGAGCCATTACACACTGCATTGTATTTGAGTTAGTATTTATCATTATCCTATGAGTGAGGAACAGTAATATTCCTTGTCTTGCTTTCACAGTGAATCATGACTGTTGGAGACAGAAGCATAGATAGAGGTTGTTTTATCTCTTTAAAAGCAATCCTAAATTTCACTATTAAAAATATTAATTATTTATTCAATTCTATTTGTAGACTTTTATAGAGAAACTAAAAACCAGCATCATGGAAAGGAAATGCTCAAGAATGGAAACTCAGAATATCCCTGCAGAGTGGATGTCATTTTGTCATTGAGTGACCACATCTATTTGGCAGTGTTCATCTATGGCAATCAGTCCTGTAAATATAAATTCTGGTTTTCATGCCAGTTCTATATGCAACCTGGGCACCTGACACAGGAAGAAGCACTGCCTCACGTTTGCAAGTTGACAAGGATTGAAAGGCAAATTCACAGATACTGACCATCAGGGAAAGAGAAGGAAATAGAAGGATAAGGCTTGAAAGATTCTAAGAAGATTCATTCTCTCTGTATCACCTGCATCTTTTGCACTAGTGTTAAAAGCTGGTGTAAAAACAAAACAAGAAAGCAAAAAAATTCCCAAAACCGATCCACCCCCCAAAAAACAAACCAAAAAACCCAACCAACCAAGGCCTTCCTCATCAGTTTCATGTTTCTTCTTTTTATTGTATTATCTTTGCCTTGAGGAACCCCTGTAAATTAATACACCACCCTTGGACACAGAAAGAAGTATTTTATCATGTAAGGAGCTGCATCTAGTTCAATGGAATAGAGCACATAGAGAATAAATGGCTACTTCCCTGCTTGTTCTTCAGGTTACAAACCAGCAGAAATACTCAAGGACTAAACATAATAAAAGATCAAAGCTATCCCAACTGTTGTGCAAAAGCTTACTTCAGATTTGATTCAAGATTAATCTGGGAGTTCAAGCTAGCTCTTATCTGAAATGAAGCAGTTCATCTACCCTCAAACACCATTACAAGAAAAGGGATGAAAAACAATTCTTTATATCTTCGGCTGAGTACCTAACCTAAGAGACACAGGGTAAGAAGGCAACAAAGAAAATAAGTAGCAAGACCATATGAAGCCAGATATACGGGTATAAACATATGAACAAACCCTGTTTTGTCTGAGAACCATAGACATTTTTCCAGTGCAGCAGTTCCCAAATTCCACAATGTTCCTTTGCATAAGTTTCTCTCACTCTGTACTGTCCATAGACTCTTTGTTCTAGTCTGTTTTATCAGCAATATAAGACTGGAGTTTAGGATTAGAAAAAAGAAAAAGCCATGCAGAAGAGAAAAAAAAGTATGCTTTTTGTTTGTAGGGTTTTTTTTTAAAGTAAATTTGTAGTATGTGATGCACAGAAAATGAAAAAGGGAGGAAAATACTCATTGAAGTCGTGTCCTTAACAGTGTTAACTTAATATTTCACCTCAGTTAACTGAAGTAAAACATGTTGTGTCAAATACATAAAAAGAAAGAACAGAGAGCTGCCAAAATGCTGTTCTGCTGGACAAAGGAATGTTATTCTTAGAACTCCATAAAGAAACTAGTAATTGATAACAACTGTGAGACAAGAATTTACCCTCATTTTCTCCAGCCAAGCAGAGGAATAAGGAAAAACTGACTAATCAGTCCTGTCTCCTTCAAAACATCTGATCTGGTTTGGTTCAGAGCACAGAGCCTCTGCAAGAAAACAGACAGGGAGAAGATGTAATTTTCAAAGAACAGATTTCTGCTTGCACACCCTGCAGCAGATTATCTTCTTGCAGCTGAAAGGGCACTGGGGTTCTTGAGTTACCTCTCCCAGCCCCAGAGCTGGCTGTGCTATTCCTTTGCTATCAGCTTTGTCCTCTACGAAAAGATTTTGCCCAGTCCTTGGGAATGGTAAATGATGGAAGAACAAGAAGTTTCATCTTTATTCTCTACATAAACACCTGGCACAACTTTGTCTCCTGTATTCAATCTGTACCTACTGGCATATGAAATTTGAGCAATATATTTTTGTCATCTTTATTTTTTCAAGATGCCATTATTGCTGAAGGCAATCAGCTTTAAGTAAAATGCCTTTAATAAGAGAAAAGATTATATAAAAAGAAAAGGGGAAAAAAAAAATCCATGTTGCAGGATAAGGATGTCTCAGAGTTAGATGTCAGGAAAAAGTAAAATCTAACTGCACACGTCTCTGTAGAAAGCAATTACTTAGGCAGTCATTAGGATTTATTCCAAAGGATCTTTAACTCATCTTTCAGAAAGCAGCAGGGCTAAGCCCAGAAAGAAATCATATAAAAGAAACTTGCTGTAATGCAGGGACAAATGGTCTTATTTGAAAATGGTATAGGATCTTCCTACCTGCTGGGCTTAATTTAAAAATATAGTGATACATTATGGAAGGGAAAAAATAAAATGAAGAAAGAAAGAAAGAAAGAAAGAAAGAAAAGAGCTGTTTGGCTATGTGTTTATGTACTGCTTTATATTCATTTCATCAATAACTGAAAAAGCAGAAAAAATGTTATGGAAGGTCATGGCTTCTTGACTTTCCTGGAACTATTCTTTTAAAGTGATCTCTTAAACATGCTAATTGGACCGTATGGAGAGATTTTTCCAGGTTTGCTTACAAGAACAAATGTTACAATGTCCATTCACTGGTTGCATTAGAATAATGAATACTCTTCCTGTTAAGAATTATTATTCCTGCATCTATGACCAGTCACTGGGTGGTGAGGTGGAATATTTTAGGACATATCAAATGGCACTAGAGGTCTATATTTAAGCATCTGATTTGTAGGATAGGTACCTTTAGCTACCAACATTAACAATCATCTCAAAACTCAGGGTATTTGCCTTCAAGCATGTTTTATAAAAATCTCAGTTTTCCTTCAAGTCAGGGACTGCTTTTGAACTGTGTTCAGAGACAACCAGCTGCAAACCGAACCTAACACAATTGGTGAATTAATGTCCTATTGTAATGTGCATATAAATCAATGGGCCAAGATAGAGATTTTTGCCTAATGCCTTTGTTTTAGGAGTTTTTCAGTTGTGTACCTTCAGGAGTTACAATTTGCCAAGTGACAGCAACTCTGAGACTTATGCATGAACCATGTTTTACTAGCAGGCAGTGTCAACAGAAGCTGGTGGTGGAAGAAACAGGATGGGATGTGATTTAGTGACCCATAGCTAGATTAAGATGTGAAATCTGCAGTTGGTCTTTCACTGAAAAATTCTGATTTTTCCAAGTGGAAATTTTATGAAGAACAGCCAACACTGGAAAGCACTGGGAATTTTCTCAGCCTCACGTTAGAAATGATCAAAGCAAAGAAGACCTATGACTAGCTAACTGCCCAAGTGCCAGTGTATTCAGCCATGAGAGACCTCATTTCAAGTTTCTGGTTAATATGATTCAGATCAAAGTCTTCTGCATTCTAGCTGAATGCCCTTAGTTCCATATTATAAAATAATTCACTCTTTACCTAAGTGAATTTTTAATTATTCTATAAAGAGGAAGGGAGAAAATGAGAGGAATCCAATTGAAGATATAAAATATCAAAATGCTTAAATCTTTCACCACAAACATCCCTAAATATAAGGCCTATTTTTTCAACAGAGACTTCACCCTGGGTTTTCCTGCCTGCTTTAGCACTCTGGCTATCAGAGTTCTTGTCCAAAGAAGAGGTATTTTCACAGAATAAGGGCAAAAGTCTTTGGTTTCATCCTGATGTAGAACGGACTTTTTTTTCTTTGATGGATGGGAGGTAAGTTTGCAACCCTGCTATAGTTTTAGACTTTTTTTTTTTTAAGATAATCCTGAAAGCATTAAGTAAAACTGTGCTCATTATTGGAAACCAAGTATTTGTAACCTGAGGCAACTTTCAAAATTACCTTTTTCTCGGGGCTCCATAAGTTTCCTTCAATTCAACTTCTAAATTGCAATAGTTCCCCCACTCCTGAATTATCTTCAGCCCCCAATATCTATGCAGTTTGGAAAATATTTTCTGAAAAAGGGATTGGAAAGTGTCTGTCAAGCAAAATAAGTGGTTAACTCAAAACATTTTTTTCTGCTTCTTCCTTTTTTCCCGCTCCCCCTACACCATTTCCTTTAGTCAGATTTAGTAACCAGGACATGCAAGCAGTAACCCATCTACTTATCAATGGACAGTTCTAACTATACATTTACTTAGGCATTCAAGCTACATGGCAGGTCTCAGCTGTTTATTGATTTTACTCCATTAAAATAGATGGTTTTGTTTAACACTGAAAAAGTGAACAATTTTCCTGACACCAACCACTGCTTTAATAGTCTTGGAATAATCTATATTTCATTAAAATGATGACCTATTACACACCAAGACTCTCCTGTCTTCTTAACTATTGATTTAAGGCAGTTTAACACTTGTATAGCATATAATAAATTGGTCTGGACTGGCAGCACTTTGTTATAAAGTCATTCTTAACTATATAAACACTGAATTGGGATATATTAGAGATGTTCCTCAGATTAGTTTCTGGGAAAGGATCTTTCCCACCAAAACAGTGGGTACTGTCAGTACTTTTTTTTTAAAGCCTCATAAAAATTTTAGGTAAGTAGAAGGTACCACAATCAATATTCATAGCATGATTTATAGGAGAAAGAAGCTTTCCACTAAATCCTGACCATAAATGCAGTACTGTAAAGTAGTTAGTACAGTAATCCATCTCATGGATATTTTAAACTGGGCATTAATGGTGCTGAAAAGTCGAGTGGCAGTGAATCACCTGTGTTAGGGAGAAGTAGTTAGGAACTTTATTAGTGGAAATGATTCAAACATACCTAAGCCCTTTAGCCCTTTATTCTCCAATCAGTGACTTCTTATTTTCTCATATTTTTTTTCCTGATCACTTTTTTAGCTGCTGATATCACTAAAGTCTTGCTTTGACATGGTGGAATAGATTCATCCTCCCTGTGCTTACAAGAAGGCAAACAGCAGACGGAAGCAGGCTTCAAACATAATCTGGTTTATGAGCTGCCAGCAGATACTCCCCTGCTATTGTCATTCCACTTCAACCCACCTGAAGAAATCAAAACAGACTCAGTTAAGAGTTTGCAAAATTATTTTTCTAGAAGCCTTCTGTGAACACCCAAAAGAAGAATGCACAGGAAAAGTCCACTGGAGATATTAGTTGCTCCCACATTTACAACAGGATGATAATACTCCAAACATGTTGCTCTCGTCCCTCAAAGTACGGTGTCTGCAGACAATAGCAGGATTTAGTCATATTAAAAGGGCAGTTTCAAATCTGTTGCTGTTTCATAGGGCAGCTAGTATTACAATTGGGAAAAATTCTCTGCAACGGAGACAACATTTTCTAGATAGACATTTTTGCTACTTCTCAAGTACATACAAACAGTCATTTCCTCCCATTGCCCATCTAGAAAGAGAATGCTCAGGAAGAGCCAGATGAGGTTTGGAGCCTTTTTCCTTCTAAATTTGATTTCAAGATGATGATGACAGCCCTGAGAGATAGTAGACTGATATTATTATTTTAGTTTTTCAGAGAACAGCAGAGTACAGAGACCTAAAGTGAAGCAATAGTCACTTACTGTTTGAGAAATCTATAGACAGAAATGACTACTGTGTTCTAATCACCCAAGAAATGTTTTCAACTTTTCTGGGCAAACAATCATACACCTTTCTCCAGTGCAAGAGAGAAGCATAATATCAACAATTCCTCTGCCACATGACCCTATGCTTACATGTGTGCAGTAGGTCTAATGTTACCCTACTGCACAAGATTTAACTGGATAAACAGTACTGCTCATACAATGTAGTTTGGACAATTCTGGGAAGAATTAGTCCTGTTGTACGTGAGAAAAGGAAATACAGAAAGAATACAGCCAAACTGGCACAACCAGCACGATTCATGAAACTCACTCCTATCCACCTTTTTTATAAGTCAGCCATCGAGAACAGAGGGGGCCACAACAGGTCTGAATTGCCCCAGTGGGTTTTATACAATTCGTAGATATTACGCTGAGGACCTAAACCAGTATAGTGAAGCTGTTCAATATTACTTCTCCAACCAGTCATGGTGACAATTAACAAATTTAATCCATATGTTTTCTACTTGTGGTAAGAAAAACATATGAGGTTTGTATTACTGAATTTAACTCATTAAATGAGGTATATATTAACTACAGGAAACTAATAATTTGTAGTGTATGCACAGCTGAAACAGATGTTAAGTAACAAGCACATGTTGGGTAAAAACATGTTGTAAAAAAAGCAGGCAAAGCACATAATACCGCGTTGTGCAAAGCGTGCATCAAAACTCATGAAATGTTTATCAAGAAATACTAATGTAGACCATAAAGAATACTTTTTGATCAGTTTATAGTTCACTTCTTTCTTTTAATCATTTGATGGTGGCAACTTTGTCTCAGCACTCTCAGGCTTTTCCTCATCATATTTGCTTGGTTTGACATAAGATTTCTCATCTGCCCTGCATAATCTGCTATGCTACATGTAGAGTGGCCTGCAGGTGCTTTGACACCCACTCACCCAAGACCCCACTGCCAGGCAAATCAGACACCTCTTGTCCCTCAGCAAAGCTCCTTTCCTGTTCCATGGGCCCATATTTTATGTGGTGGAAACCTGAGGCGTGAGCATGGGACAAAGTTGTGCCTGCATCTTGCTTAGTATAGGGAGAGAAGAGATAAGATTAATTTCTACCTCAAGGTCCTTACATGTAGGTGTCTGTGTGAGGATGCTGACATACGAGCAAGGAATCTCAGTCTTCATTACAGGCGGTGGGCAGCCAGGGTTTGATTCAGTTCCCTGAACATCCATCTGGGATGGGTGGGTTTGACTAAGGGTTTACAGGGGATCCATATGACTCTGAAGCAGCATCTGTAGGGCAGGCAGGTTATATCAGAGCAGCTCAAATGGCACCACATGACTATTTTTAGGTAACTGAATAGCACACCTAATTAGCGGAGCCCAGAGCACAATTCAAGCACCCCTAAAATAAACATCTACATTCATGTAAATCATTATCCAGATTCCAGTGACTGATTAGAGCTCCTTTGAGTATAGTGGGAACTTACACATCTGGTGCAGAAGTAAACACCTCACCTTAGATGTCTTAATCTATCACTGGATCTGCTTTTTATACCAAACAGGGCCTGGGAGCGTGAGGGTTTTGTAGACGAAGCATAGCCTACATTCATACTATCCAAAAACCTGTCTCCATGACACAGTGCAGTGACCTGAATGAAAGCATATGTCAGCTCTGAATAAACTCCTCTGGGGACCAGTAGTAGGATAGCCATAACAGTATTGTGCTCTTCCAGGGTTTGTATGTCAAGTTTCTCATTCAGAGCTTGTTCAGGTACTTCTCAACATTGCACTATACCTTTCTGATATAGCCTAAATGCCTTTCAGTAGTGTGTTAAGTGATGTAGCTAGCATCTGTCACATGTAATTTGTCCTCTCTTTTCCACTCCCCAAGGGAGGAATTATGCATGCAGTGTAGCGTTTTGTTTTAGTTAAGAATTCGTGCTTGCTGTTTACACATAAAAGATGCTGGGACAGAGTGGCTGTAAGATGAAGGTCTCCTGCTGTGAATTCAGAGCTCTGATTTTTTGCCCTATTTTGAACCTTCACAAAAAGCCGGCCGCCTTCTTGGTCATTTGTAAATGACTTCCCATGTAGGGTAGTCAAAAGGGAAAAGTATTTTGCTGCTCACAAGATTTTCTTCTGTTTGTCTGACTGAGAACACTAATATGCTGTTAATTAACAGTTTGCTGAAAGGTGGTAAGACCTTTTGACCTCTTGATTCATCCATGATGGTTGCTGTGCATACAGTGGGAAGGCAGGAGCAAAAGAATGTGCTTTGTGAAAGGAAGAAAGAATAGCAAGCTTTACAATGACCCTCATTTTCTGTCACAGTTTGTTCCACGTTATCATACTGGTCTTGAAGACATCTCTGTAAAAATGTACATTTGAAGTAAAACCTCTGTTCCCACTTTTTTCTACTATTAGTAGGTGAAGTATTAAAGGTATCACCAAGGGTAGAAGCAGAATTTAAGAAAAACCACCATGACCTAAGCTGTACTTGCATGAAGGTAAATATGGTAAGTACAACAGATCTAAAGGGAGAAAGCTCACTCTTCTGAGCTCACCAAGTCAATTTAGAGACTCTTATGCTTTGCAGGAACATCTGAATATTATGTGAAATTAAGTTCTGACCCATTTCAAACTTATTCTGCTATAGATCTAAATTAATCTGAATTTAGCTCAGTTCAGTGTAGCCTTCAGGAAAGCCAAATCATGTAACTTGGTGTTGGATCCTGCAGCCTACTGCCAGAGCATTGTTTATGCTTATATATGCATTTGCAAACACATACCTGAAAGGAAGAGGTTCCAGTGTCTACCAATTTAAACTTTCCCAGAAGTTTCTCCCTTCCACCTGTGTAGTATCTTGTTCTTTTTTCTGATTACCCCAATGAAATAAATTCCCACTAGTCTACTGCCATAACCTCTACTTTCTGAGGATGATTTGAGGGGAAAAGAGAGAACAAAGTTTGTTGTTGTCTTTTTTGCATATGATTCATGGGTATTTATAATATAGTTTGCTGAAATGATAATTCTGTCCTTCAGAATTGAGCTGACATTTAAAAAATAATAATAACTAATTTATCCTGCATGCACACCTATCTGGATTCCAGACAAAACATTCAACTTGTGCAGTTCAGATTCAAATCAAAAATTGACTACATCAACCCAGAGGCATTTGCTTTTGTTAGAGTTCATAACCAACTCTGCAGCTGACTGTAGGCAGCAAAATAGTTATGCAGGTTAACACCAACTCTCTATACTGAAGTTATCCCTACCTTTTAAGCTCCCTAAAATGGGAAGGGAGGAAGAAATATAGTCAAGGTCTTCTGCCTGTTCTTCTCAGCATAATGAATCCTCCCCCATGTTCATTTAGTTCATCCCCACTATAAAAATGACTTTTTCAATCAAAGCATTGTACTCCTTCTAAAGACATTAAGCCAAATGACAGAACATGAGCTGAAATGACAAGGACAAGCTTGCTCAGCGCAAGGCAAGGGGAGTTTCTAAAGTGAATGATTGAAAACGAATACATACTAGGACTTTGCCCAAGGACTCTGAGCAAATTGTTCCTACAGAGAACCTGATTTTGGATCAGGATAGTAGAAAATTTAAGTAGCGAACAAGAAAAATCTCTACTACTTGGTTTGTTGTTTTGTTTTTCTTGCTTACTTGCCATGAATAGTTCTGCTCATTATTTATGGGGTTTGAACTTTTACGTGCTCAAAGCCCAGAGAAACCTCAGAAGTCAGGATTAAAAAGCTAAGCTCAGTCTACAACAAAAGGAGGGAATTGGGCATCTCAGATTGAGAGTCACAGGAACAGATGTAGAGAATGGGTGGATTAATAAACAGAAAATCAAAAACACCTTTAAGAAGAGCATGTCTGATGCTTACACTCTGCCAGAATTAGTAACTTATCTGAAGATCAGAGGTAAGTGCCTACACAAAAAATTAGGACTTACATATCAATACTGCCTCTTGGAATCAGGTGTCTAATTTAGGTATTAGTAAGTGGGTGACTGCTTCACTTTTGGCAAGCAGCAGGGCTTCCTGCTTTTAAGAATACAGCCTCAAGTTTACATCACTTGCCATGAAAACTAGATACCTAAGTTACCTTAGCTTACCTTGGCTAACCTAAACCCAGAGGAGTCAAACCCACATCTATCACATCCCAGAAGAGGGCTATTTTGCAGACCTGGGGTATGCTTCTCTGAACTCTTCCTACTGAAGTCTTGCTACTATCCACAACCAAAGGCAAAGTTCCTAGGACAAGGGAGGCAATAACCAAAAAGGAACCTGACTCTGACCTTGTGGTTAGGGCTTTACACAGGCACCAATAGTAATCTGTATTTTCAGTGTAATAGTGTAAAAAAAAAAAAAAATGGAAAGCATCTCTATTCTAAACTAGGCAAGTTAGGACTCTACCTTTAAAACACTGTTTAATATGAAATTTAACTGCTGTGCAGAGGTGGTACAAGGTTTATGAACCACTTCGTTTCTAGGGACTCTATTCCTGACTATCAATCACTGCATATTTGAAAATGCTCCTTCGTATTGTATACCCCGAAGGAAGAAACTAGCAACTAAGACCTAAGCAGATTTCTTACATGATAAACCACAACTTTTCTGAGAGCCATTAGAGGCTATTGTGCCAGCCGGCTCTCAGGGAATTCTTTTTACATACCTAACCTGATAATGAGAACATTTATATACTAACAAAACTCAGCCGATGTATTGAAACTCCAAGGAACAGGTTGTCTTTTTAGAAACAAATGCACTACATTTATACTGATAAAATGAATTTGCCTTCATTCAGGAAAAATGATTTAACCACTGAATGTGGCTTTTTTTTTCTATTTAAGAATAAGAATAAGTATATATGCTCACAATACTTCAAAGGATAGTTGTAGTACCGTTTTTTTTCTCATTACTCGTTTTAAAAGTCACACTGTGTGGCACACACATCGGAGCAAGCATTGTCTGTAGCTGATTCAGCTTTGTATGTAGTACAGCTCTCCACAGCTACACATTCAGGTTTTGAGACTGAGATCCATCCCAAAACTCAGCATGCACTACCTGGCAGTCAACACAATCCCTTCTTACAAGACAATCTCATCCTCCAGTTAGAAAGAAGGAGGCAAGATATTTTGCTAGCTATCATTTTGAGTTGATGTGGGATACAGATTTTCCTGCAGCTCCTCCTTCATCAGAAATTAGTTCAAAAAAAGTTGTATTATTCTAACATTTTCAGAATGAAATTATCCAAGTTGGGATTGTTTTATTATTTTTGTTGTATTATGCACCAAGATATTTCTAGTTTGTCAGAAATGAAGACAAAATAAAATAAAATAAAAAAGCTAAGATTTAGGTATTTTTTTCAGTCACCATCTTTTCCTTTTATTAATATTGTTTTCAGAAGAATTTTCACATTTGAAGAACATTTTTCTCTGCCTATAATTGAAGCTGAATTTTGAAAACTTTTGTGAAGAAGAATTACATTTTTCTGCAGTGTTTTACTTCAGATATTATCTTTCACAAACCAGATGCATCCAAATCCTGTTGACTCACAACTTAGAAACTTCTAATTTCTACTAACAGAACTTTTTCTTTGTTCTCAGTGATTCAAGACAAGTGTCAGAATTCCCAATACTTGGTTCATTTAACAGAAGTAAGAAATTCTGGTTTTAAAAAATAAGTACTGAAAACATTGTAGTCCTTTACCATGAAATTTCCAGCAAAGATCATTCTAATCAGTATCTTCACATTAACCTTTTTTCCATTATATTTATTAGAGATATAAGTTTGAAACAAGTTCTCCCTCTCTTAATAATGATTTGGTCATCTATAGGTAAAACCAGCTAATATCCTGTCTTTAGCATTATCTTCTAACATATTGCTCTATAAATATTCAAGTACATATGTTTCAGTTGTCAATGTACTGGAGGGAGATAATGTTGGTTTTTACCAGGTAACATTCTCCTTTACTCAGTCCTGAATAGATGATGAACTGATTTTTTGACATCTCCCTCACGTCATCAAACATTGTAGCACATTTCTATAAACCCAACAAGGCTGATTTTTTGCTAAAAATTGCAAAATTCCATTTCCTCTTGCTATCATAAAACATTTTATTATCAAGTGTCATAAATTAAGCTTTTTTTTTCCTTTTTTTTCAATAATGTGACATATTTTTCAGATGCTTCCTCTCTTCTGTCTCATTTCCCACAGAAATCAGGCTTCTGGATCTTTCTGTGTTCCTCTATTTCTTTATTTTCAAATACAATTTCAGAAAATGTTGGTTGATTTCAACCCAATTTAACATAGCGCTAGAGTTCTCAAACGGAAATTAGGTTTCTACAGATTCTTCGAGAAAAAAAAAAAACACAACAGCAACAACAACAAAAAAACCCCACCCTCAGTAACAGCTCTTATCTTCTTAGATAATAGCATCAATTGATCAAAAGATACAGATCTATATGAAGTGCAGTACCATCATTGGGGCTGATAAAACCCTGCACAATCAATGAGTACGTTGATTAAAATATTGCTAAATATTGTTACAATGTATTGGAAGTCACTGAAATCATGAAAGCAGCTTTGTCTGCTCAGAGCTAGACATTGTTCATGGCCATGACCTACATGTGCAACCATCACGTGTCAAGTAATGTTTCATTATAACTTTACTGTGACATGCTGGGTTGCACTACCCAGAGCTTGACTATTTGTCTGAATATCACTGACCATCTCTGGAGACGTACCATGAGTCTAATAATTCCCTCATGACCCTATTCCTGGTCATAGTTCACTCACATTCATTGTGGACACTACCTATACATGTTCACCATTTTCTGTATATAATCCAGAGTCTGTGCAACTGGATCACCCAGGACTCTTTCTGTTCGTGTGCAGTGTCTCTGTCCACTGTTACACGTCGAGATTTTGTCATCTGCCTTTTGTTGTTCTGGCAAGGTTTCACTGTAAGTAACAGTGATCAGCTACACATTGTATTTGAAGCAATGAAGATCTAAATGAACCCCATCACTTCATAAAAATAACTGCTGGCAGCCATTTTGTCCTCCCATCTATTTCCTCAAGAGGTCTTAGGTGGTGCTTCCATTTCCTGCACAAATTTTAAATGAGAGAAGACATCACTAAACCCATTTTCCCACAACCACACAAAATTTTATGGTTTATGTTAACTCCTTTAATCTTTACCAGATCAATCCCTTCCTTTTATGTATCAGTTATGGTAACTTCAATTGTTTTATATTCCAGCTCCTCAAGAAACACTTTTGTCTCTTCCTTTCACAATAGGAGAAAACAGCTTGTAGTCAGGATCCACAAAGATTTTGTCATATCCTCAGTCACACACACCGCAGCAATTTGTAATGGCTAGTCAAGTACACAGCTGAGTCAGCAGCTAAGACCGGTTCATATCTCCACCACCCAATGGATACCACATTGTTTCTCTTTCTGTCCTTATCATCTTGTAGACAGCAAGCTGCTTGGGCAAAGCTGTACACCCGTAGACCTGGCAGCAGTGAGCATTTCCTACAATCTTGGAAGTATGGGAACTCTGCTTCGTCCTTACTCATCCACAGAAGAAAGTTTCCCTTCCACAGTTCCACATTTGGAGAAACCTAGTTCCACCTGATTTTAATCTGTCTTGGGAAATGACAGCAAATTACAAACACAGTGATATCAAAGAACCCACAAATCATTCATTCATTTCCCCAGCTGACTGTGAACAGCTGGAAATGAAGATCTACAAAGTATGTGCAATCACAGTGCAATGACAGCATTTTTTTATGTATGCAAACAAGATGATTGATTCTATATGGACAAATAAGCTTCCCTGTAAACAAACTAATCACGGGCTTTAACCATGTTGTGATCTTCAAAGACATTTAATACGAACAACCTATGAATCAAAACACCAAGTGTTGTCTCCTTATCTGATTTTTTTTTTTTAATCTCCATTACAGCCATCAGAGATCTGCATGGACATATATCACTTTACACAATTTGAGACCCTGACTCTGTCCCTGTGTTTTAGAACTGTCTCCTTTAAAGGAGACATTTTTTTTCCTGAGCTACATAAAAGCAATCAAGGTAGGCGATGCATGGGAAAAGGGTGACACTTTGTGGCAATACAAGAGAACTAAGGTCCCTTCATCCTTTTGTATTTCATTCTTTTTGTATCTATCTTCCTGATACCATAAAAATGTAAAAGTGACAAAAATAAGATGGATCTTGACCATGATTATACATAGTTATTATTAAAACCAAAACAAAACCTCCAAACCAAGAACATGAGAATGACTTTGAGGACATGCCTGTGAAATCACAGCTAAGCAAGTCATCATAAAGGTTACCACAAGTTTTGTTTGAAGTCCATCATATTCTATTCAGACACATTAGCAAAAGTTAATTTAGGAAATAGGACTTTGGGGAAGATTTTGCATCTCCCAAAACCAAGTTAACAGCTTTCCTATCTAGAGAATGTTATTTCCTAAACAACATCTTGCAAGCTCAGCCACTCTTACCAGATCTTCCACTTTATGAAAATAAAATTAATGGAAGGTTCAGTCTTTCTGCAGAAAACTTTGTCTATAGCCCATAATTCCTAAAACTCACCAAAGACAAAACCCAGATTTACCTGTGGAAAAAGGGAGATAGAAAGTCTGATGTTGATTTGAAGAACAATGTACAATACAATGGAAATAATGAAGGTTAAAGCAAATTATCAATCCTGTATTGAACAAATCAGATTGTATAAGCCACATAATGACTGCATCTGGATTGCCTATTATTCTAAAATTGTAGGCATTATAATATAAAATGCCAACAGTGTGGAAAGGAAGAGATGAGCCTTTCAACTACTTGCACTCTTACTGCACACATCTTCTTTTCATCAGGTCAATGCACTAAATGCTGTCTCCATGCACCAGGGTGTCTGCAGGTATTTTCACTTTGGTAGTAAACAAATCTACTAGTGAGTCCTACCCCACCTCACTCAGTAAGATGATATTCTTCATCCTGAAATGATATAAGGCACATACACTAGATACTAACTGATGTGGATAACATTTCAGTGAAAAAGCATCCTCCCAGTTCCTTGGGCCACTGGTAGGACCACTTGCCTTGCTTATGGTGCAGCTTTACTTCACACCATAACGTTGTTACATGGAAATCCCATTCGGCTCAAGTGATAGAACTGCCTCTTCCTATAGAAAAAAAAGAAGTTGGTGTCAGTGGCACTGATAAAGAGAGAGCGCTCATGCTAAATTGATTTTTATGGGTCTGTTCCTTCCAGGAATAATACTTCACACTTCTTTGTTTCACAACACCCATGAAATTAGTGGTATAGTAAGTCCATTCTGCAGGGAGAAAAACGTGGATGCAGAGTGGTTTCAAATGCATTTTACAATTAACATTGTGGAAAGAAGCAGTAGCTGGGAATCCTGACTTCAAGAGCTCTCTTTTCGCAGATTGTTAACTTTTGACTAGAAATAAAAGAACATTTGCATAGCTATCAAGAGCCAGACTGGGTCATTGTAACAATCAGACACCAGGCAAGGAAGTAATGTAGAGCACTAAATCATGGGGGAAACAGTCACCCCCTTCAATACCTACACCCATGGAAGTGTTAATACTGCTGAAAAAAAAATCAAAGGGAGCTTATGTGCCTTTCAGTCCGGCTAACTTCAGGGACTGATTTCCCAGTGCTCTCTCTATTTAGTCAATGGAGGAGAGGAGGTGCCAGGAGGGAGTCATTCAGAGATCCCAGGATTAGGTCTGACCTTAATTCAATGACTGTCTGTGTTGAAGTACAGGAACATTTGATCTAGGTATCTAAGTGCATGAATGGCTTCAGGCTCTAAGTCCCAGTTTCCCAGAGGGATTTAAAAGACCCTTTATTTCACCTCCTTGCCCTGAGGCATGATTAGTTACATACCTACTTCGTTCCCAACAGAGGCTTCTCCAATCCTGTTTAAGGACCTCCAATGATGGAGACCTCACAGTTTCCAGGCAATTAATCCCAATGCTATATTGGGAAGATTTTGCTGTGGTGCAATTCAGATCAAAACTTCACATGCCTGTGTTTAGGTGTCCGCAGTGCAGGCATGTCTTCTTACGAGCAAGGTGCCTAAGCTCCCACTGCAGTCAGTGGGGAATCAGTAAATGTTCATTTCAGTAACTGAAGAAACTGTTCAGTCTTTCTTCAGCTGCTTTGCTTTCTAAGCTCCTGTTTATTTTTGCCACAGTTCTCTTGATTCATCTTTAATTACTTTAGACTACTAGGTCCAAAACATGAAGTTCCATCATTCCTTACATATTGCTAGACCTGAAAGAAGATAGCATTAATTCACATCTGTTAGAGGCTTTTGGGGTTTCTGCTACCCAAAATAAAGTTTTCTATTTTCACCCTACAAACTTTTTGGTTCATATTTGCCTCACAGTGTTTTCTAACTCCTAGATACCCTTTCTGCACATGTGCTACAGTCATATCCCATCTTATAATTGTGCAGTTGACTATTTTTTTCCAAATGCAACATCTCACACTTGTCCGTATTCACTGAATTTCATTCCTTTTCCTTGTTTTTCTTTTTGCAAGACTGTTTTACCAATTTTCGAGATTACTTTCCATTCTAATCATGCCATCTAGTGTATCTGTTTTCTGTCAGGTTCATATGATTGGCAAACTGAAAAAATGAACTCTTTTTTCATTGTTTAGACAGCTAATGAATGCATTGATCAGATACAAGATAGATTTCTGCAAAACTCCACAAATATATTTTTTCTCTTTTGAAATTGATAGCTATTTTATTGGAATGGTCACCAAATTCATGTGATAGTGATTCCATGTTTTCATGTTTTCATTCCTTGTTTGTTAGAATCTTCTGAGAGCATGAACCAAAACCTTTCTAAAATTAAGGTTTCTTTTTCACTATTTACTTTTGTCCTCTTTATCCAGAAGGCCTGTGGTTCTGTCTTAGAAGAAAATTATAATGGTTTGATGTAATTATATAATTTGGTCCTGTTGATTGCTTTAGTTCTTCAGTTCTTAAAGTAGAGATAATTACTAAAAATGTGAGATTATTTTAACTGGAAATTTATCAGTTCTTCATAATTGCTTCTTAATTTCTACTTTCCTTATTCAAAGCAGAAATCACAGAAATCTTATCCTTTTATCACTAGTGTTAGTATTTCCAGACATCTGCTAGTCATTGACCTTTTACAGGGAAACTTAAGAACGACATTAACTTGAGTATCAGATCAAGATTTTCCATGATGTTTTTCTTATTACTCAAAGAATGATTTCTTGTTACCTTTGATGTCTCTCACACATTGCACCCCACATTGCTCTTTAGTCTTTCTAACTTTCTCTCTACATGTTCATGTTATTTTATTTTATTTTATATTTATGGTCATCTTTATTAATCTTACATTCCATTTCTTGTTTCTTTCTCTATCTAAGTTCAAGCTTTAACCATCTTGGTTTTTTATTAAAATAACATCCTTTATGTGCAATGGAAATGTTTGCTTATGTACCTGTTTTACTTTTTTTCAAATAAATGTCAAGTCTCCTTCAGTCCTTCTCCCTTCAGTTCACCTTTTCTGGAATTTTATCTATAGGTTATCTGACATTATTAATGATAGAAAATCTTGGTGCACAATGCTGTGTCTCTTACTCTTTCTTTTTTTTTTTTTTTTCTTTCTGACTGATCCTCAGTCATTTTGTATTAATAGTGTGGTCATATGTAATTAACTCAAAGCTCTGCTACAGCAATTAAACTGTAGCCCTGATTATGCATTAAGGCTTTCAAATCTCTTTGTTTAATCTTCATACTTCTCATGTCAGTATATAAATATCTAGGATGTTCAGCATGCCAATTATTGTCTTCTTGTCCCTAATAATATAACCCTCATGTGAATAAGTCTATCCTCATTTTCCATGAGGTAAACTGCTCTCTAACCAAAGTGCTCGTAGAAAGTGACCATGTAGAGGTAAAGAATGCAAATCTCCATCTGATAACACGCCATGTGTTGTACCCTCATACACTATGTCATGGTATGACTCTTGTCCTTTGGTAAGGGAACCACATAATCTCCCAGCTTTTTCTTCCAGCATCCAGCAATAGTTCTGTTCCATGCAGCACTATTTCCCAAGAGTCATTTGTGTTCATGATTCTGATAACTCCTAGAGCACATTAAGCCTAAACACCCTTCTGGTAGTATCTGAGATTCAGTATCTTGCGATATCAAGTTCTGGAAGAAACGTGTCTTTCTGAAATCTAAAATGTTTGAGCTGTCTCTTTGTGTTTCTTCTTGAAAGCAGTTCCTCTGAATGTCACATTTCTGAAAGAATGAAGCTTTTTCTGCTGTGTCATAGGAATTTTCATCTTCTGTCTGAATCAGCATACCCATTCTTGATGTAAAGGTCGCTGGTGAGGATAAAGTGCATGCGATGTACCAAGGAAATTGGCATTTAACGTCTTTCTTTGGGACTGACCAAGTAAATACGATTAGATCTTAAACTCTTTGTATTGTCTGATCAACTCCAGTCCCAGAATTAGGTAACTAGCTTTAACACATTGTGTTAATGAGTGACTGACTAAAAGTGACATGCCCAAAAATATTTTAAAGCATCACTTCCTTTTTGGACAGAAGTTATAGACTGTGTGATTGTACCATTTGAAAGAGAAAAGTGAATACATCAACTCAACATGATTTCCAAATTACACGAGTGGGATTCTTTTCAAATAATGGTATTTACAAAATATACAGTTATGTAAAAAGAAGAAAAATAAAAGTCTTTAATTGAAGATATGGTATGGCTGTCCAAATAAGTCCTGATTTGGATGGGTCTGATTTGTACAATCTGTCCTGAAGTGTCAAGATATCTACATCTGTTACATGCTTTGCTGGCAAAATAAAAGGTATTTTTTGACCACCAAAAAAAAAGCCAAAACCCAGTTAAAAATTTTTAGATTTTCCTCTGATTTGTTTCTGCACAAGTGGGTACCTGATGTTAATGAAGCAAGAATTCCCATGTCACATTATAACTCTAAATTGTCACACTGGAAATTATTCACATCGTGTAAACACAGATGCCTAAATTATGTGGCTATGTCCCCAAATTCTTCCTTTAAGCAGTCTTCTAAGTTAAACACTTCAATGTGACCTACATTTAGATCAGTGGTATTTACCACGTTAAAAAGCCCAATATACTAACACTTGTGCTGACAGAGTGACCACCACTGTAAAGGAATAAGTAGGAGATACTGAGCTGCAATGTTGACCAACATAACTTATGTTTATAATGGCAGATTTGCCTGCTTTTTACCAAAATGTCATGAAATATCTACTGGTAGGATTTGACTCTTGGTAGCCTTAGGCTATGTTTCCATGGCAGCCTCATTGATGGTCATTGCATTTCCCCTGCCAGCTGCACATTTCCACCTTCTTCCTTACGAGACTTTCTGTAAAGGTCTTATGGTTTCATAATCCAGAAGAAAAAAATAAACAAAAATAATACCTTCTTGTAAGATTAATGTACTGACATTGCTCAGAGAAGGGTTCAACTAGAACAAGAAACAAGAGAGGGAAATGAATGGGAGAATGAGCCTGGAGCATGTTCCATAGGAAGAGAGAAAGGACTATGAGAGCCAGGAGCTAGATCTGCCACAGAAATACAGATTCAGAAAACTCAAAGGGTTCAGTTCAGTTGCTGATATTTAAACATCTTGTGCCATTTAAGACGTTAGCACATCCTGCCTAACTTCCAGCTGCTGCTCCAGGAGTTTATATATCCCCCATGGGTCCTGCTGTTGACCCAGTGTGAATGTCTCAGATACCCCAGGGCATCTCAGCACTAGATGCCCATATGTCAGCAGCTGAGTCGGACCCAAAGTGTGCAGATTGCCCTTGTCACTTCTGCAATTACTTTTGTCTTCTGCAAGTATCTTCCAGGCAGTAGTGCTGCCTGCCGAGCACGTGCCGAGTCAAAGAGACCCCTCAGCTGATGACCAAGCTACTGCTGATATGCCCAGCTTCCAAATTCCTTCCCTCCACAACAACAAGATCCTTGCACTACAAAAGCAGTGCATATCCAACTGACCACATATTTAGTGTAAAAGACTTTATAACACTGACAGCAGAATGCTACATTCTCAACTGCATATACTCAACACTGCTCACCTGGTGTGGAGGTCTTCATGCAACCAGTACTAAACAGTAATCTTCGACTGATATTTTTGAAACAAAACCATCTCATTTCCCTCCTTTCAGTTGTCTTACAATGAGCACTGTGACCACACTCAGGACATCTTATTTTATGTTATAGGTGGATGTAGCACAATGTAATTGGTAGTCTAAGCAGCAGCATTTACAGAGGTTGGACCCATGTTCATGTTGTCAGTGCACTTAAAGAAGGAGTTGAAAGAGCTCAGAAAAAAAAAAAAAAAAACACCTAAGAAAAAAAGGATCATCAATTGCTAAACGGAACTTATTCAGATTGAAAATCATCAAAAGGCTTAAATATAGAGCAGTGACATATCTGGCTCTAGGAAATTTAGATCAGCTTGCATATTATTGGAAAGAAATAAAGTGGATTTTGATGGATTTAGTCACTGCACCCAAATCATTAAATGCACATATATTTCATTGCTCTAGTTCTCTACACTTTCGAGTAATTTTGCACTGTGATCATGTTGTATTTTGACACCTTGCGCTAATCTATCTTACTTCCTAAAGATATCTCTCCCTTTAATGCAAAAGAAAGCATTTTAAGGGCAAGATACGTGGAAACTTTTTCCCAAGGTACTACCTTCCTCTACATGTCTGATTTGTTGTAACTCTGTGGCCTGTTACTTTATTTCAACCATCAAGCTAAATATAGTCCAATTGTATATTACTGTATAACTCTGCAAGAGTCCTTCACGCTCTGCCTGGCCTATACCCTTATGACTTTTTGTGGCACTTTTAATCCTCTGTCTGCTTAACTTGTGAGATCTGAGCCTTGATAGGAGGCCACTCCCTAGACAGCTGACCTCTGGGGAGTGTTCAGGTGTCAGAAGAAACCTTTGCTGCCGGTCGTGAGTAACCTTGTACTTTTCTCCATCATTCAGAAAGAGGCTGATTCTGTGTGACACCAAACCCCTTCCTTCTCCTGACTTGCGCAGTTGGATATATGAACTTCTCCGTGTCAGATCCCATAACTCAGACCTGTCAAATCTCATGCACTAAGCATCAAGTACATACCGTTGACTTCCTCTTCACAATCCCTTACTGTTCTACCTGTAGCTCATACATTAACAGACTGCTGCAATGTGGCCTCTTTCCTGTCCCATATGCCCATATCTTTACAGCTGAGACACAAATCCAGCAAAAGACATTGGCCTTGAAACACAGCTGGGGAGAAAAGGTGCCATCTCATGAGACCCTAGACTCAAATGAGGGTTCTGAACTTACTCTGAGGAGTTAGTTCCCATGGACGCTTTCCAGCCATATGATTTGATAGGCCAGACACAGCCAGAATCACTTAACAGACCACAGCCATATTTCATGAATTAGGTATGGATTAAGTATTTGAGAGATTTATAATAGTTCTTTTGCTGTGTCCATCCAACCTCTTTCTACTTCATTTTTAATGTGACAACAGTCAATGTGATTTGGCCACGGGCCTTACATGACCTGAAATAGAGACCGCAGGATGTGCAATTTGTATCAAGTATCACCCAGCAAAGCAGCAGAGGAATAGGTCAGTGGTAAAGCTATGCTTTGTGTGCTGTAACAAGAGCAGGTAACTCAGGATTGATTTGTTTATATAAACTAAATAAGGCCAGGGCAAACTCCCTGGTCCATATTTGAACTCTGAAACTAGCAGTTTCCCAATCAATGACTGGGCATATTACTGGGATACCACAGGCCAGGAATTATCATTAGGGCATGAATGACACCACCCCATCTTTGGAAAAAGACACTTTAGTCGTGACCATTTGGTGGGATAGTCATAAGCCATGCCTGTCATTTTCCCACAGAACAAAGAACAGGTCCTAGCCCCTTTTCTCTATGACCAAAGCAAAGGGAGAAATTAAATGGATGTTTCCTGATAATAGAGTGGAACAGAGTGAAGTAGGGACTCAACTAAGGTTGTGCCATGCAGGGTGTGAAAGCAGAAGAGGAAGTATAGCTTTAAATGTTGGAATAATAGAAGAAAATGAAGTTGGCATTGTCAATATAGCAGGCCTGAAGAGAAGAGCTGTGGAAAAAGACAAATCACTGAGAAACACAGGCTTATGTTTTCCAGGTTATTAAAACTGACTATATCTAAACTAGATAAAAAATGGTGAGCAGTAGGAGGAAGAGACAACTTTCTGGCTGTAAATATTAAATTGATACCCATGCAAAATAAGAACTAAAATGAAAAACCTGCTAGAACCAATCAGAGCAGAAGATCTAGAGACATCAGGGGAAACAAACAAACAAAAAAATCAGAATTGCTGTGCTGTTGAAATTCAGTTGATACATTAGATACATCAGATACAAGGGAAGATACACAAGTCACCTAAAAACAGACTCAGTCTTTGTTTTGATGTCCTCAAAGCAAAAAATAACAGGGTTTACTGTGACAGATAGAAGGGCATTAGATTTCTTTTTTCCAGAAGCAATAGTGAAAGCAACACTATGAGAAGAGACAAGACTTTGAAATCTGTAAGGGACAATGTGGTAGTGGCTACATGGGTCTAACAACATTGCAGTTGATCCAGGAAGACATCAGGATTCACATGAGGAGGTGTAAGAGAAAATATCTTCTTGCAGCTATTTCCTATTTCTCAATTAAGTAGAAGGTAAGTGGTGTTGCTTGAGGAAGTATTTTTGTGGGTTTTGGAGAAAAAAGAAGAAAAGGTGTTGTTTTATGGAACACTGATGTATACATTTAAAAAAAAAAAAGAAGGGAAAAAAAAAAGTTGTGGCGATACCAGTCACTGGACCAACGGTGAAGGTGAAGTCAATAGGTTCCCTAGGGCTGTCAGACTTCCACCCTGGAAAGAGAGAGAGGTAAAGCAGTGTTCTTTAAAATGCCAAATATGGAAACTTACTTTCAATTATCACCTATATGGCAAGTCATACGGTAATCCTAACTATTAGAAAGCAGGAAAAAAGGGCTTTTAAAATTTTAAACTAGTACTAGTAACACTGAGATAGGTATTCCTGTGTGAGAACTGTTATATGGCTGTTGTTACATACATCTGGTGGGATATGTTTTGTAACTAGAAGGTTACAAACTAATAACTTTACAACTTATTTATCAGGCTCCAGATGATTCTGAGGTGGGATTTTGTTAACTCATGTTCTCTCACATTCCATGGGATATTATGTACATGTGAGAGGGAGATTTATGGATAGCAATAAAAGTGTCAAGTACCTGTGACAATCAATATTCACAAATTTTATATAGAATAAGTGGGAGATACTCTTGAGAAATATTTTCATATGTACATTATGTTGAAGCATATTGACTACAGTGAATCAAAGTTTTCTGAAGTGGAGCTGTTCATTTAAACAATTCTCGATTAGCCCTATTCAATACAATCTAGTGCATAGTTCAGAAGTAACTAGGGCATCTTTAAATTCAGGTAACTGCAGTCTTAGCCTTTGCAGTTTCATCTTAACATAACATTATTTAATACAGCATTGTTGTTTTCTGCTAGCAGTGTTTCTCCTGAGAAAGAGGCTGCATTTTGGTAGTAATTATAAACTGATTTTGTCTGTGGTTAAGTTGTTCAGTTAGATGCATATTGCCTTTCAAGCACAGAATACTTTGTTACAGGAGGCTTAAGGACCTGTTTACACACCTGCTTTACAGATACCAGCTTTCTGTACAGTGGGCACACAATCAGGTCTGGCCTTTTTTCAGGGCTTTAGTTCATCGGTGTCTTGTCATTTTCTTTGTGGAAGCTATTAAAATCCTGCCCAAGAGATCCCGCCAACCACCCTGTTGTGCAGGCTCTCTGATGTTTCATTTTCTTTCTGCCACGTTGAAGCACAATTCAGTCATGAGTCTTGTATCTGGTTTTGTTGGTGTTAGGGTTTGGGCAGCTTGCTTTCCTACTCATCACCTTACCTTAGCTGTCTGCATGACAAATAGTATGTTCCTTATGTGATGTAAAACTGGCTTTAAACACATACAATCCTAAGCCAACATGTTTCAAGGACACTTGTTCTCAAGAGTTCAGCAGTGTGCCAGCCAGCTTGCTTCTCTTCTGATTCCTATTAAAATGTGCAGCACAGAGTGTATTTAATTAGCTAGATGATACCACAGGAGACTGTTAGAAAATATCTGTACCCTCACAAAATTGTTCCAAATGAATGTCCCCTGACCACTCTTTGTTTGTCCACACATATTCCAATCCTACCAGACAGGAAACCAGCAAAGAAGTAATCATTATGTTGTTGTTTAACCCAGCAGGCAGCTAAACACCACACAGCCGTTCGCTCACTCTCCCCCCTCCCAGTGGGATGGGGGAGACAATTGGGAAAAAAAAAGTAAAATTTGTGGGTTGAGATAAAGACAGTTTAATAGGACAGAAAAGGAAGGGAAAATAATAATAATAATAATGATAAAAGAATATACAAAGCAAGTGATGCACAGTGCAATTACTCACCACCCGCCGACTGATGCCCAGCCAGTCCCCGAGCAGCGGTCACCCCTCCCCCAGCCAACTCCCCCCAGTTTATATACTGAGCATGACATCCCATGGTATGGAATATCCCTGTGGCCAGTTTGGGTCAGCTGTCCTGGTGTGCCCCCTCCCAGCTTCTTGTGCACCTCCAGCCTTCTTAGTCGGTAGAGCATGGGAAGCTGAAAAGTCCTTGACTAGTGTAAGCACTGCTTAGCCACAACTAAAACATCGGTGTGTTATCAACACCGTTCTCACCCTAAATCCAAAACACAGCACTGTACCAGCTACTAGGAAGGAAATTAACTCTATCCCAGTCAAAACCAGGACAGTATCCACCCCTTATTCTATACCATCTACGTCATGCCAAGGTCCCATACTTTCCAATAGATTCCAGTTAATCACCACCACTTTTCCTGTCTTTTGATATATATACAGACCCAGATACCATTCTTTTAGTCTATGGGCCATCCCCCTAAAATGTTTGTTGAGTTTATTTAGTCCATGACTTTGGGCTCCATCTGTCGTAACAGTCCATCAGGGAAGGAGAGATGGTGTGTGGTGTTGCATTGTTGCATGTTGAAACCAGTTCTGGTTCCATCTTCACTGCACTTTGCTTGGTTTCAGCAAAGTTCATTCTTCATTAATCTGGGTGATTCTTACTGTAATACTGTTAATATGGCATATAGCCAGCACAGAAGTGATGATATACAGTATTACATAGTAATTAAAATCATACAATTTAATTCATTGGCTATTCTCACCCAAAATCAAATCCCCTTGAGGTACACATTGGACTTCCCCATCCTCCCACATCACCCACCAAGTGCACCCAGGTCCTTGAGCAAAAGCAATCCCACGGATGGGTTTGCCTCTGCCCGAGGCAGGAATAACCCAAACTGTCTTCCCCAGCATATTTTTTATGTGCACTACAGGGACCTTATCCCGTTCTATAGTATGTAAAAGTTCTGACTGGGCAGGGCCAGCTCGATTGGCAGATCCCCAAGTGTTGACTAACCAGGTGGCCTTTGCTAAATGCGTATCCCAATGTTTGAACGTCCCGCCACCCATTGCTCTCAGCGTAGTCTTTAACAGTCCATTGTATCATTCGATTTTCCCAGAGGCTGGTGCATGATAGGGGATGTGATACACCCACTCAATGCCGTGCTCTTTGGCCCAGGTGTCTATGAGGTTGTTTCGGAAATGAGTCCCATTGTCTGACTCAATTCTTTCTGGGGTGCCATGTCGCCATAGGACTTGCTTTTCAAGGCCCAGGATAGTGTTCCGGGCGGTGGCATGGGGCACGGGATATGTTTCCAGCCATCCGGTGGTTGCCTCCACCATTGTAAGCACGTGGCGCTTGCCTTGGCGGGTTTGTGGGAGTGTGATATAATCGATCTGCCAGGCCTCCCCATATTTATATTTCAGCCATCGTCCTCCATACCAAAAAGGCTTTAACCGCTTGGCTTGCTTGATTGCAGCGCATGTTTCGCATTCATGGATAACCTGGGCTATAGTGTCCATGGTCAAGTCCACCCCTCGATCACGAGTCCATCTGTATGTTGCATCTCTTCCTTGGTGGCCTGAGGTGTCATGGGCCCACTGAGCTAGAAATAACTCACCCTTATGTTGCCAGTCCAGATCCACCTGAGCCACTTCAATCTCAGCAGCCTGATCCACCTGCTGGTTGTTTTGATGTTCTTCAGTGGCCCGACTCTTGGGTACGTGAGCATCTACGTGACGGACTTTTACAACCAGGTTCTCCACCCGGGCAGCAATATCTTGCCACAATGCGGCAGCCCAGATGGGTTTGCCTCTGCGCTGCCAGTTGCTCCGCTTCCATTGCTGCAACCACCCCCACAGGGCATTTGCCACCATCCATGAGTCAGTATAGAGATCGAGCACTGGCCGCTGTTCTTGGTCAGCAATATCTAAAGCCAGCTGCATGGCTTTCATGCCTGTAAACTGACTCGATTCACCTTCTCCTTCAGCAGTTTCTGTGACTTGTTGTATAAGACTCCACACCGCAGCCTTTCACCTCCGATGCTTTCCCACAGTACGACAGGACCCATCAGTGAACAGGGCATATTGCTTCTCATTTTCTGGCAGTTTATTATACAGCGGGGCCTACTCAGCATGTGTCACCTCCTCCTCTGGCAATATTCCAAAATCTTTGCCTTCTGGCCAATCCATGATCACTTCCAGGATTCCTGGGCGACTGGGGTTTCCTATTCGAGCCCGTTGTGTGATCAGTGCGACCCACTTACTCCACGTAGCATCAGTTGCATGATGTGTACAGGGGACCCTCCCTCTGAACATCCAGCCCAGCACCGGCAGTCGGGGTGCCAGGAGGAGCTGTGCTTCAGTGCCGATCACTTCTGAAGCAGCTCGAACCCCTTCATATGCTGCCAATATCTCTTTTTCAGTTGGAGTATAGTGGGCCTCAGATCCTCTGTATCCCCAACTCCAAAACCCTAGGGGTCAACTTCGAGTCTCCCCTGGTGCTTTCTGCCAGAGGCTCCAGGTAGGGCCGTTCTCCCTGGCTGCGGTGCAGAGCACATTTTTTACATCTTGTCCTGCCTGGACTGGCCCCAGAGCTACTGCATGAACTATCTCCTCTCTAATTTGTTCAAAAGCTTGTCGTTGCTCAGGGCCCCATTTGAAATCGTTCTTCTTCCGGGTCACTTGATAGAGAGGGTTTACAATCAGACTGTAATTTGGAATGTGCATTCTCCAAAAACCCACGACGCCTAAGAAAGCTTGTGTTTCCTTTTTGCTAGTTGGTGGAGACATGGCTGTTATTTTGTTGATCACATCCATTGGGATTTGACGACGTCCATCTTGCCATTTTATTCCTAAAAATTGGATCTCCTGTGCAGGTCCCTTGACCTTACTTTGTTTTATGGCAAAACCGGCCTTCAGCAGGATTTGGACTATTTCCTTCCCTTTCTCAAAAACTTCTCCTGCTGTGTTGCCCCACACGATGATATCATCAATGTATTGCAGGTGTTCTGGAGCCTCACCCTGTTCCAGTGCAGTCTGGATTAGTCCATGGCAAATGGTAGGACTGTGTTTCCACCCCTGGGGCAGTCAGTTCCAGGTGTACTGGACACCCCTCCAAGTGAAAGCAAACTGTGGCCTACACTCTGCTGCCAAAGGGATGGAGAAAAACGCATTAGCGATATCAGTTGTGGCATACCACTCGGCTGCCTTTGACTCCAGTTCATATTGAAGTTCTAGCATGTCTGGCACAGCAGCACTTAGCGGCAGCGTGACTTCGTTCAGGCCATGATAGTCTACTGTTAGTCTCCACTCTCCATTAGACTTTTGCACTGGCCATATGGGACTGTTAAAGGGTGAACAAGTCTTGCTGATCACTCCTTGCCTCTCCAGTCGACGAATCAGCTTATGGATGGGAATCAGGGAGTCTCGGTTGGTGCGATATTGGTGCTGGTGCAACATTGTGGTGGCGATTGGCACCTGTTGTTCTTCAACCTTCAGCAACCCCACAATAGAAGGTCCCTTTGAGAGACCAGGCAAGATAGACAGCTGCTTAATTTCTTCTGTCTCCAAGGCAGCTATACCAAAAGCCCACGGGTACTCTTTTGGGTCCTTGAAATACCCTCTCCTGAGGTAGTCTATGCCAAGGATGCACGGAGCCTCTGGGCCAGTCACAATGGGGTGTGTCTGCCACCCATTCCCGGTTAGGCTCACTTCAGCCTCCAATACAGTTGCTGTTGGGATCCTCCTGTCACTCCAGAAACATAGATGAGTTCTGCCCCTTTATAGCTTGATGGCATTAGGGTACACTGTGCACCGGTGTCTACTAGAGCCTTATAGTCCTGTGCATCTGATGTGCCAGGCCACCGAATCCACACAGTCCAGTAAACCCGGTAGTCCCTTTTTTCCACCTGGCTGGAGGCAGGGCCCCTTAGTCCTGGTCACAGTATCTATTACTCACTTCTTGTAAAAGCTGCTTGGCTTCCCTACCCTCTAATTCCAGGTTACTGGCCTCATTATCTCAGAACTGGAGCAGCCAGGTGACAATGTGCTCAGCTGGATGATGGCTGAGATCTTTTCACATACCTTGCAGCTCACTCAGGGATAGCGATCAGGTGGTTACCATCTCATTTATGGGTTCTGCCTCTTCCTGCTCCTGTTCTCGTGATGGCCCTGGTTCATCTTCATCCCTTACTAAACAAGCTGATTTTCTTGTGTATAGGGGCGACTGATACCAGCACAGGTTGGTTCTCTGGTTCAGCCACAGGGCCTGTAGCTGGGGTTTGAGTAGCCACAGTACCTGTCACAGGGGTTTGAGTAGCCACAGTGCCTGTCGCGGGGGTTTGAGTAGCCACAGTGCCTGTTGCGGGGGTTGATCTCTGGGTATGGCTCCTGAGGTACGGAGATGATGGCAATGCTGAGTACAAATACAAAAGTACATATACAAAAATTAGTCTCATTACCAAAAATTTTATCACATCATAAACCAGTAGTGTTACACAGTGCAGCAAAATTATATCCTTGATCCAGCTCCCAGAGGTGATAGACAGCACAACAGGGAACATATACAGCAAGTAAGGTTTTACATAACACAACTCTGAGAGCAAGCACGACAACTTTGAGAGTTATAAGTTGAATGCTTATAACAAATTTGCCTTAACACAGTCTGGTTAGATCCGTTGTTATCTCAACCCTTTGTGACCCACATTGGGTGCCAAAAGGACTCTTGTCATTTAACCCGGCAGGCAGCTAAACACCACACAGCCGTTCGCTCACTCTCCCCCCTCCCAGTGGGATGGGGGAGACAATTGGGAAAAAAAAAGTAAAATTTGTGGGTTGAGATAAAGACAGTTTAATAGGACAGAAAAGGAAGGGAAAATAATAATAATAATAATGATAAAAGAATATACAAAGCAAGTGATGCACAATGCAATTACTCACCACCCACCGACCGATGCCCAGCCAGTCCCCGAGCAGCGGTCACCCCTCCCCCAGCCAACTCCCCCCAGGTTATGTACTGAGCATGACGTCACATGGTATGGAATATCCCTGTGGCCAGTTTGGGTCAGCTGTCCTGGCTGTGCCCCCTCCCAGCTTCTTGCTGGCAGAGCATGGGAAGCTGAAAAGTCCTTGACTTAGTATAAGCACTGCTTAGCAACAACTAAAACATTGGTGTGTTATCAACATTATTCTCATCCTAAATCCAAAACACAGCACTGTACCAGCTACTAGGAAGGAAATTAACTCTATCCCAGCTGAAAGCAGGACACATTATCATCACTGATGCCACACAACACATAAACTAGCCTCAACAAAAAGCTTTGCTTCTTGATAATGAATGTGAAGAGTAAGCTATGGAAAAAACTGGAAAAAAGCAATTAGCAGAAAATCAAGTACTGTATGGTTGTGCAGGGAACAGTTGAAATGCAATGTGAACAATCCAGAGTCATCAGAAATCATTGGAGTAATCAGACGAGAAATGTGGTCAGTACTAAATTGATATCTCTGTACATAGGACCCTCGATGCAGAGGCTCCTTCTTAGAAATTAGAGAAAGACAAAATTACAATATAATTTATGTAGGAAAATAATTGTAGAAAGCCTACGTTTTGAAAAGTGTGTGATATTTTTTAGAGGAAAATGTTGACAGGAACTCTTTAGTTTTCATTCAGTCAAGGCATTTTTATAGAAAACTTTTTTTTTTTACTAGCTGAGTGTCTAACTTTTAATATAAATGTCCTTATAAAAATATCTAAGGTATGATAATGCCTTTATCTCCACTTCAAACTCCCCCCCCCCCGGATACCTAAATAAGTTTAAAAAAAAAAATTTGTCCCAGTGTGTCTCACCTAAGATCATATGGAAAACGAACAGCAACAGAGGTTAGAAACAAAAAATTGTTTCCCTGATCCCTTGATTAGCAGTTTACCTACCGGTCTCATCTTTCCTCTTTAGAAATATGATTTATAAGAGGAAAAATCTTTCACTTGCTTGCTATAGGATTAAATCTGATTTCCCAATGTTATGGTCATTCCATATGAATTTGTTAATTGATGCACTACACACATATACACACACACACACACAGAGCCTCATAAATTATACAGAAATAGAATATGATTTAAAAACGTATAAAAAATATTATCTTGCAAATAAATAAGTCACTCATTGCCAAGGCAAAATTAACTTCTAGGGAATAAACACTTGTGAAGAAAATTTCTGTAACAGGCAAAAGAACAAAGACGTAGCTGTCTCTTTAGTCCAAAGCTCCTAATAATTGTCTCTCTGTCTCTCGCACTAAGTTCCCAAGTTGGCTTTTAAAGTCACAGTCAGAGCACCAACAGTGCAGTGGTAAACTAAAGCATACACTCACTTCCACCCAATTAGACATGATTTATTCCTTCATAAAAGGCGAACTACAACATTCTCAGTTTTGGAGGTTGATGGATATTGACTCTGGTGCAGTAGTTGACCCATTTATATTGTCTTAACAGTGTCTCACAAAAATATCAGGGTTAGTCTTATCAGAGTTTGCTTGAAGAGATGGAAAGAAGAAGAAGCTCTCACTGATGATTGTTTTACACTGTTTGGTACTTATTTGCAGAGAGAAATAATTTTTAATAAACCTTGGTTAAATGTGCCTTGTGCATCGTGCCTTTTTTCCTGCTTTATTCTCACCTGCTGGCCATTTAAGAAAGATGTTTTAACATAGGCAACTCTTACTTCTCATTTCCTAGACTGGAATCTGGATGCCACCAAACGTGTGCTTTGTCTTTCAGCTTGCATCAGTATCTTCATGACATGTAATGAATAACACTCCTTAAGCTGTTTACTAGCAACAAGGCTGTTTCCATGCTGCCTTACACTTGGCATCTGTTAAAGGATCCTGTCCTCAGAAGGATACATGGAAAAAGAAAAAAAAGATTCAGACTGGATATAAGGAAAAACTTTTCATCATAAAGACCATCAAATATCAGAAAAGGTTGCCCAGACAAGTTGTGCAGTTGCCTACCCTTGGAAATTTTCAAGACCAGAGTAGATACAGTCCTGAAAACCTGGTCTGTCCTCATAGCTAACCATGCTTTGAGTAGGAGGTGTACTAGATATTTTCCTGAGGTCTCTTCCAAGCTGAATTTTCCTGTGATCCTACAAATGAGGATCACTAAAACCAGGGGACTAACCTCAGAGTTCTTTTTATTGCCTCTGCCTATGTTCTATGAGGATAAAGCATTCCCTTTATCTAAACTTATGGATTATTTTGAAGCAAGCTCACTGGGAAATCTCTACATGTTTTCTGTTGGAGACTGCTGCACACGATAATTTGCTAGTACCTATGTAGAAGTGTATATTTTCCCATTGCCCATCTCAAGATAAAAGTCATACTGGAAAAATCTAGGATGAAGCAAGACATCAAGACAGCCAGTGATGAAAGAGGTGAAGTGTTATTGAAGGGCTGACTGGAACAAAGAGGTCTAACATGAATTCTTATCTCTACCATAGCCCTCAAGTGTGATGCCAGTACAGAAGCTTTTAAATGTCTCTACATTTCATATAGCCACCTGTAAAGCAGAAACGGAACATCCTTTCTTTCAGTTTTACACACTGAGACTCTTCATACAGGGTGTCTTTCCCCGCTTGTTTGTACAGTACATAGCACATTAAAGTCTGCCCCAGTCCTCTTTGAGCACTCCAGATACTGCTGTAATACCCAGAGCCAGGAACCAGGGGTAGAAAGAGGTGTTTGGCTCACGTTAATAGGAAAAAAAAAGTTTTAATGTGACCCATCAGTCTTTTCTTGTTATATTACCACATTTCTGATGAGAAGAGTTTAGAAAATCCAAATAGCAGTATGAGTTTGCTAGCTGTTAATGATGTTTAGATGCTACAGTTTTGAGTGCTACAGAAAAAAGATAGAAGCGTAAATAGGCAGGTAGAGGACCAGATGGCATACATCAGCCTATTCCTATTGCCTACGAATAACTAGAATGATTACTGCTCTCAAAATATTCTTTAAAATTCAACAGAGCTTTTGTTTTTCTATTTGATCAACTAAGTGCATATATTAGCATTAACATAAATGCGTATTAATCCTGGATTAGATAATACTATCACTTAGTGGTGATGTACCAGGACTGTACAAAAAAATCTGTGAGTATTTCAGTATTTTCTATCACTATTTCTCTGCAGTTTTTCACAGTGAATAGAAGAATAGCACTGTTCTTCCCTGTTGAGGCTTTGAAATGGAAATGGGTCATAGAGCTTTGTGACCTGGAGGTGACATTAATTATCATTAGAATCAGAAAAGTATACTGACAGGAAAAGGGATGCTGTAATGTAATTCCAGAACCACTTTAGACACCTTCAACAAATTTTATCCTGGTTCTGAATCTCTCACTGCATCCTTTTAGCACTTCACTTTGTATCATCTATCAGAACGCAGATGATACCTCTTTCTTCTCCCTTGCTTCCCTCTGGATGACCCTGTTTTTCTTTTTCTCCATGGACTAAGACTCCTAGGAATTCCTACCCATTTTTCATTGTGAAAGAATAGTCTTTAGCAGGCATTTGGACATAAGTGGAAACCCCTCACTTATCTTTAATGGTCACACTACAGAACATAACTCTTCTGAAGTCCATAGTGGAGAAGGTTATTCAGCACCCATTTGTATCCTCCTTAAAAGAACTTTTCTTCCCACCTTTCCTAATCACTGTGTTGTTATCTGAGAATGTCTAATATTGTATAATAGTACTGCATAACAGTGACACAGGCCCTAACCAGACTGTAGCTGATGTTTTGGACCTCTCTCAAACTTTTGTTGGGTGAGGTCCTTCAAGAACAGACCTCTCAAATGGTTAGTGGTGTACCAGTAGGTGTGATTTTGTATCATTAACCTCATGAAGTTCAACAAGGCCAAGTGCAAGGTCCTGCACTGGGTTGGAACAATTCCTAATATCAATACAGACTGGGGGATGAATGGATTGAAAGCAGTCCTGTGGTGAAGGTCTTGGGGATATTGGTAGATGAAAAATTGGACATGAGCCAGCAATGTGCGCTCACAGCCCAGAAGGCCAATTGTATCCTGGGCTGCATCAAAAGAAACATGGCCAGCAGGTCGAGGGAGGTGATTCTGCCCCTCTGCTCTGGTGAGACCCCACCTGGAGTATTGCATCCAGCTCTGGGGTCCCTAGTACAAGAAAGGCATGGATGTGTTGGAGCTGGTCCAGAAGAGGGCCACAAAAATGGTCAGAGGGCTGGAACAACTCTCCTGTGAAGACAGGTTGAAAGAGTTGGAGTAGTTCAGCTGGAATAGTTCAGCCTGAAGAAGAGTAGGCTCTGGGGAGACCTTTTTGCAGCTTTTCAATATATAAAAAGTTTATAAGAAAGAAAGAGAAAGACTTTTTACCAGGGCCTGTAGTGACAGGACAAGGGGCAATGGTTTTATATTGATAGAGGATAAGTTTAGATTGTACATAAGGAAGAAATTTTTTACTGGGACAGGTTGCCCAGAGAAGTTGTGGATGCCCCACCATTAGAAGTGTTCAAGGTCAGGTTGGACGGGGCTCTGAGCAACCTGATCTAGTGGAAGATGTCCCTGCCCATGGCAGGGGAGTTGGAATAGATGATCTTTAATGGTTACTTCCAACCTAAACCATTCTATGATTCTGTGATTTTCTGCATTTGCAACTTCAACCACACGATACTTCACTATTCACTGAGTTATGTTGATTCTTTGCCTATAATCATACTAAAATGACATTGAGCAGGTTACTAAGACATTTATTTCCTGTTTGTGGGTTTCCTGCAGTGTTTAATGAACCACATTAAACCTTCCAGGAATTCAGCTTATTAGACAGACGAGCATGAGTTGAAAAGGTAAACTCCACATCTAATTGGAGACCTGCATATCAGCACTGTTTATTTCGAACCCTCTAGCACAGTTTTCAGTCTGTGCATAGATTATTAGAATACTGTTTACTGCTGCATCAGGTACACAAATCCAAAATGTTTCACATAGAAAACAGTCTGTAGCTTTTTCTCTACCTATGCGTTCCTCAGAGTAACAAGTACTACTGATCTATCACCTGTATGGAAACAGAACTCCTCAGAGTCCAGTTTAATGAGTTGCATATGCAATACCCTACTAAAATCAAATACATTATTTTTGCACTCAGAAGTAATCTAATATCTTGCTTCTCTGACCTATATTCCATGTGTGTTGTTTAGTGCATCCTGTAGCAGAGCCAAAGCCTGTGGTTAGTACTTAATTAATATGCTTCTGTTATACTCTCATTTGCACTTCAGTTAAAATCTCCAGATGCTGGAGATAAGTAGATCCATGAAACCAATTGCAGTGCATATTCCAACCAGAAAATAGCGGCATACTTCTCTACATAGGATAATATCCAGTTAAAAGCTCTCATCCCTCAGCACTTGAAAAATAAGTTACACTGTTTTAAGTGGTGTTGTGGATAATAACAGATGGGAAGAGGGAGAGAGGAGAGGAGGGGGGGAGAAAAGAAGTGACGAGGGTAGGACTTCAGTTTGTCAAAAGTCTGTGGGCTTTCCTTTGGTTAACATGTTTTTACTGGAACAAAATAACATTCTAAACCTCTAAGTTCCAATTAAATATTTTCCATTAAGATTTGAGTTATTCAGTGAAACAGAACTAACCTTTGAGTTATGCAAGAGAACACTGCTTTTTTTTTCCCTTTTTTTAATGTTTATTTTTTAAATTGTTTTAGAAGGTTTCAATGCAGTTTTCAATGAGAGAGGGTTTAATAAGTCTGGGACCTTTGGTATGCCTAAGAGACTATTTCATTAATACAGTTGATTTCTGTTGTTTTTACTGGAAAAGTATCCAGCAGCTTCAGAAATGGACCAAGGCTTCATTGTTCTAGGTATTGCACAAGCACAGACAAGAAGGTGTCCTCTCCTAGAAGATTTTACAGAGTATAACATAACAGGTACAGGCAAAGGTATAGAGATCTCACAGAAAAATATGGCAGTGATTACAACATAGTAATTGTCCATCTCCTCTCTGTGCTTCATGACAAAATAGTCATTAAAAAAAAAATAAAATCTCATGTTATGCACTTAGCCTTTTCCCAGACTTGAAGTTTAATTTAAATCTAAGACACTATAGAAATAACTTAGCTGAACTTGAGGAATTAGGCTCCATCTACATTATAATTTTGAACAGGATCAGTAGTATGATTTTGAAGGGAATCCCCAATTCCTATTCAGTTCACGCTAATTGGATTCTTTTTGGAGGAAATAAAACTAGAAGCTCTGCTCCAAGTTTGAACATAATGCACACCTACACCTAATAGATTCATAAGAGAAAAGTTTCCATTGTTTAATTGGAAACTTCTGCAAATGTTCCTCATATGGAGGAACGTGCAGTCTTCATAAGAATCACAGAATCATTCAGCTTAGAAAGGACCTCTAGAGGTCTCTAGTCCAACCTCCTGCTCAAAACAGAGTAATTCAACACTGAATTCAGACCATGTTGCTCAGGGCTTTATCCATGGCTCCATTTTCTTGATAATCCTCTTGTATGTATTCAAAGGCTGCAACTAAGTCCCCCCTGAAGCTGTTATAAGATCATCCCTGTCAACCTCTGCTCATAGGGCAACTGTTTCAGTCCCCAGCCACCTTGGTGGCCCTCTGCTGAACTTGTTCTTCTGCTTTCCTATCCTGAATGGACCCTGCCTCACAAGCTTCATTGCCAAATAGGGACCAACAAGTTCTTTTAATGCACCCAGCACAAGTCCTTTTCTATCCCACAGCTTCTTTTTCCTCCTTTCACTTTCCCTATTCAGATATTTAGTATGCAAAATTATTTCCAGCTCAGCCCTCACAAGGAGACAGAGAAAACTCAATTTGGTTGCCTAAGTGCAGTCATAGTGCCATTTTGAACGCTGTAGGATATCTCTGCTTCATCTCCAGCTGTTCTTCCAGAAGGGCTCTGGCGACCTGTAGGTCCTTTGTCATATCACTCAGACAGCATGGATGTCGCAGATACCCTAAAATGTCTCAGGCAGAACCAGACTCTTTTATTTAGACAACTAAATTGAGGCCCCAGAGATCCAATCAGTCTTTAAACTTTCTGTTCTTTGTCCTATGAGACCACTGAACTGATGGACGCTACTGAAATAAACCGAACTAAATCTCCCTTGAGGTAGGATTAGGTAAAGCTGCCTTTTCCCAGTGAGTTATGGCACTTGTTTTCTCACAGCTTGCCAGGCCATCTGTGAGTAGGTATGATCCTTTCATAAAAACCTTTTGCACGTAGAAACTCCTCAGTTTGACTCGTAATAATTTTTTAAAAGTCAGTGCTCTCTATTTCTTTATCATTAACTCTTTCAAGGAACAGAAGGATGACTTTTCAAATCAAAGGACATTCTGTGAGTCTCTCTACCTGGATATCAGGCTTTAGGTGTTCATAAGGCAAGAGTTAGTAGGAAAGATGCTGGGCCTTGAAGCTCTGAGATGGAATAATGGTCCTAGTGCCTTTAAACTAAGCTAGAAGAAATGAATCTGCCTGTTTGATGCAGAGAAGAAAAACAAATGAGAAAGCTGGCATGATCATTTATTGTGCAAAAGGGGGAAGATAGCCTTCAGAGATGATCCTTTGAGAAGTTATATAGAGCCGGTCAGATATCTGTGCACCCCTTCAAACCATCACAACACCAAGACTGACCGATTGCACTCTGCAGATCACTGCAAGATACAGCAGGTCATTTTGAATAGGCTGTTTAAAAGCAACAGAAACAGAAAAGAACTAAGCAGCATTTTGACTGAGAGTTTCAAGGGCAGCTGAAGGAGAGGGACATGTGATATGAAAGATTCTTTCCATATATATTAAAAGTGAAATGAGGTGTCAGAGAAATATCAGGATTTCTGGTAGCTTCTCCAGATCAAGCTATAACTTTGATCTGTGCAAGGCTGATCCCTCTCTAATGCTTTTAACAGTCTTTCTCCGTTAGGATATTTCAGCAAGCCTGCTATTAGACATTTCTTCCCAGAAAAGTTATTTTTGTTTTCAATCCATGATGTCAGGTGACTGAGCAAAATGCTTAAGGGAATTAGTTACTACCTGTTAACTCCATGGTTTGTTTTTCCCTCTGTCATTCATTCTTGCAATAGGTAGACAGACAGACACTCTATTTTTTTTAATCCATATACGTATTCTAGCAATGTCTCATACACTCTCATTGTCTCTACAAGTTACACTTACTAGGCAGATCAGGTATCATACAGGCAGATGACTATATATTTAATATCCTTTGTTTTTCTTTGATATCCATGCATAATTTGCAATGGAAAAATATACAGACTTAAAGGAACTTAAAAATAGGGAAAAAAAAGAATTTCTAGGTTTTGTCAAACAGCAACTTTAAAAATTCATTTTCTAGTGTAGTTTTATATTAAAAAAAGTCATAGCCCCTTTGAGGCTTCAGTAATTCCCAAATAACATTACCTAAACTCTAGTTCAACGCTCCTTTTCAAGCTTATCCTCTTTCAGACTTCTTTTCCCTGACGAGTGTTCTCAAACACTATTTTCTATCCCAAAGGCTGGGTCCAGTGAGCCAAAGCTCCTCCAGAAGGTTACCAATAATTGACCTGCAGCTCCTACTCCTTTGTCTGATAACACAAATCCACTAGCAATGACTGCAGCAAGGTATGGCCTAGAAATCAAGCCTTCTAGCTGGTGATGCGAAAAGACGAGTCAACTCAGGGCTGCAGGAACCTTAATGCCTAAATTTCTGTGTGTCAATGACATGATACCCTACTTCGTATTGGGGTAAAAAATAAATAGTGCTAAAGTCTCCTAGCACAGATAACCTGTAGTAGAATAAGGACATATATAGAGATGTGCATATGTGTATGTTTATCTGTATATATATGTGTGTATGTGTATACACATATATGTATATATATGTTATTTATGTAACAATAATAGACATCAGCCTCACTTTCCTCTCTATAAGCCAATTTGGCTCAGAGGGGAAATCACTGCTGAGTATGTGTCTTGAAACCAGATATTCAAATTATGTTTTTTCTCTTGGGATGGGAATTGACACCTCCATGGTTAGGAAACTTTGGGATAGCTCTAATCTCCACAGTAAGACAGGAGCTCTGGGTATCTGGGACTGCTCATTAAAACAAAATAGCTTTTTAAAAACCTGTTTTTCAAAATAAATTTCCCTTTAACTCCTTGATGCCAGCAGATTTCTCCCTTGTGATAAGTCCACTAGCAGCTCAAAAAGAATAAATAAATAATCATGAAAATGCCTGTCTGCTAATGAGAGCCCCAGAAACAGGACTTGAGCTTGATACACCAACTCTGCTGCTTGGTTTCTGTGGGAAGATACCAGCTCCTGCGTGATGTTAAACTGAACGTCTGGCTTCAATACCTGAATTTTCATAATCTTCATAATCAGCACTTGAGTCCAGAAGGGGTTGTAAGGACTTAAAATCAAGGATTCAGGAGAGCTGCAATTGTGTAGTGTGTGGAGCAGCCTCCTGTTTATCTTGCCTCATCACTGCATGCTGGAGCATTAAGCTGCTGCTGCTCTCTCCAGATTGACGGCACAGCCACGTGACACTTCTTCAGAGTCCACTTGTGTTAATCGAGATAAATATTCTTTTGGAAGATGCAGCTGGTGCTCAAGGAGGCCTGGAAGAGACATTATCTGATTTAAGGATGCTGATTTCTGATTAATTTGTTTCATGTTACAGGGGACTGGGGGTGATGCTTTTGTTTTTGTGTCAGTATCTATAATTATGCCAGCGATCTGGCACTCCTTCTCTCAGCAAACTTTTTTTCTAACCTGTGTGCTTGTGTAGCGGTACTCACAACTGCAGCTTTGTGGGTTACACTCATTGTGCGCTCTGAGCTTTTTGCATGGAGGAGCAGGCTCAGATGGAGAGTTGTGCTTAGGGAAAGCTTAATTGAATACAATTTCTCCTTTCTTTAAAAAATAATAACTTATGCATGACCTGATCCTTATTCAAGTTAAAAGATATATCATCGAAAGTGTCCTGTTAGAGCTGTGCTCTTGCTTCTTGAAGTGGCAATATTTCATCTCATGGCAAATAACTAAAGCAGTGTAAGAGTTTCCTACTCAATGCTTGCTTCTCTCCTGCCTTCTGGCTCCCAAATCCTCTTTTTCTAAGCTTCCTGAACCAACAGGAATGTTGTTCGTGTTCCTTTGGAAAGAGGAATCTGTTTCAGACCTCCTTCATCAGTGTATCCCCATTTATTCTTCTAACCAGTATTAAACCTTTACATTGCAACTGTTACTGTGCTTTCTTTCATGAATCATCTTTCAACTAAGTGTGTTGAAAATCTAGGTCATGAGAATTACCATCATCTGAAATTCATAAATAATTGGGAGAAAAAGTCCGTTCAGAATAGCAGGAGAAACAAGCAGATCTTTTTTTTCTCTAATCTGATCGGGCATACAAAACACAAGAACTAAGGAAAAAAAGATATTTCCCAATATTGTGAAACATATTCTGTTATTTCTTGAAATTACACCCACATTCCCATTGTTCTTCCCCCCTCCCTGACAAACAAAACCCCCAACATACGTACAAAAAATCAGTACTTCAACTAGCAGCAGCTGAAGAAAAGGTGAAAGAAAAAAATATTTTCCTCCAGTGTTAATGTCTATGTAAACAGTGGCTATATCAAAGGTTAAGTAACTGTCTTCCCATATGTGAAATCAGCTGTGCAGTGGTCCATAGGATGAGTAAGAGCCCACCTGATCCTTTTCATGACTGTAATTGAGAAGTTGTTTCCCCATTTGATTGTTTTATTTTAAATTATGTAAAGTTGCCATTTACTCTTTACTAGTACATGAGCAAGTGAAATTCAACAGATGGTGTCACACCAAGCAGGACCATCTTAGTTGAAATTACTTTAGCAAAAATTGCATTTGGCAGACACAGATACATTTTGGGGCATTGATGTTTTATTTGTTGTTGTTGTTGTTATCGTTTTCTTAAGGTTTCTCTGTAGATTGAATTACTATCTTAGTATTCACACAACTTCCATGGTAATCTACCAGTGCTGCTGCAGAGCAATTTTTCTTGTTCAGAGCCTTTATATAGTCCATTCTAAAAATAGAAAGAGAGATCTAGGAGATCAAGTAAGAGTTTTATTTTAAGGGGGAAATTCTATTCCACTATATTTCAGAATGTTTAATTTTGCGTGCTCCAGCTTTGAATATAAGAGTTAGTCAGATGATGCCTTGGCCATGCATGTGTCCTTGCACTGGGTCTAGCAGAGATGGAGTTAATTTTCTTCATAGCAGCTGCTACGGAGCTGTGTTTTACATTTGTGACCAAAACAATGCTGATAACACACTCATGTTTTAGCTATTGCTGAACAGTGTTTGCACAGCATCCAGCCCTTCTCTGTTTCTCACTTTTCCCCCCAGTGAATTGACTGGGGGTGCACAAGAAGTTGGGAGAGTAGACAACCAGGCAGACTACCTGAACTAACTAAAGAGGTATTCCATGCCATATAACATCATGGTCAGCAGTAAAAAGAGAGAGAAGGGGGTTTAGGGAGGTTAGCCATCTTTTGTTCGAACTGACTGGGATTTGGTCTACCCATGGGAGGTTGTGAGTAGTTGTCTTTGAATCTCACATCCTTTGGAAATCCACGCTTGACTTGATATTGTGAATGGGACATTGTCCAAAACCTATGTTTTGTCTTCATTTGAGGTCTATTTGATTTGTCAGTGCTCAGTTTGCTTTTGAGATAGATTTTTGCTGGTAGAGTCATTAATGTCATTGAGGACAGTTCTCCATGCACACCGTTCCACAGAGAAAGAGAGAAACATGATGAAAAGCGAATGTCTGGGAGCATGGGATCTAGTGTATCAGGAGCAGTGGAAAGCAAAGGACAAGAATTTAAAATTTTAAGATCTTCCTATATACTAACTGAAAGAAAAGTTTTTGAAATTATCATCATCCATCGGTGCTGTCAGAGGGGGAACAAAGATGATATCTTCTCTTAACTACAAATGAGTCTATTGTTCTCCAGACTCCATCAAATGAGTAATAAATAGTACTGTTTCACTCTCTGAATTCTTGAAATTATAGCCAAAATGAGTATCATGAGAGTGAACAAAGCTGTTCTTATTCTTCTGGGTAACTTTGAGGGACATAATGGTGGTGAATGAACCACTTACCATGCCCATCTGTCATATATTCAGGAACAGCTGAAGCTCAGTAACAAGCAGGATTCAAATTCAAATGGTATTGTTCGGTGTCCGTACTCTACTGACATTCAAACAGACTGACAGAGTAAATGAGATCTGCTATCAATCCATTAGTAAATTCTCTGCCTTGATTTTTTTTTTTTCTGAAACTGCAGTCATGCCCAGCTCATAAATATAAATGTGTATGTGTGTTACCTAAAATTGTGTACAGCAGGAAGTCCCTTCATCAGAATAGTCTCTGATTTGGGGTACATCTGCTAGCCCACTCCCAAAGAAGGTCCAAGCTCCTTCATACATAGGAGACAAGGCTACAGTTATGCTTAGAGAGAGCACAGGAAATGTTCCTTGGCACTGAAATGTAGTCATGGGTACTGGTAGAGCAGCCCTTCGCATAGTTTGACTTGCTTCAACTAGCAGTGTCCCAATCAATTCCCAACCAGCACTCAGGACTTAGCACAGTCCAGAGACTATTCCCAATAAACACTTTGGATGAAAGCACATGATTCTAGAGAATAATAGTGTTTAATAGGACAGACGCAGGTTGTTCCATGACAGCTGGTGCTGCTAGAGAAAAGTATCAATCAAGACTGTTTAATTTACCAAAGTTCTTTTAAGTCATTCCACTATTTTCAGAGGATATTGAGACATGCTGTGAATGAAACAAAACACTGCTGGCCCTGTAGCATATATAATGGCACCTATGTAGTCTGAGTCAAAGGCTTTCTTGGTACTCTCTGTAGTGGCTTAAACAACTACTCTTAAGTGACTTGAGTTTAGATAAGTGAAATCTTTATATTACCTTATCATATTTTCTGTGGATTTGTTTTTTCGTTTTGGGGGTTTTGTTTTGGTTTGGTTTGGTTTGGTTTGGTTTATAAACACCCAAGGAAAACAGTTTCTGATGTATTCCACTGAAGTTGGCCCTGATTCCACTAGGAGCACAGTTAGACCATAGTCCTGAACACTTATGAACTTCTCATTTTGGATATCTTAATGACATCTTGTTTTAAACAATCTCTGCTGTTCTCTGATTAGGTTATTCTGCTGTTTTTCCAGTCAAAGGAGGTAACTTTGAATCAAATGAGCCTTGTAAAGGAAGAGATAAACAAGTTAACACACTTTTTCTGTCAATGTGAATGGACATGAACTGCAGTTGCCCTTATCTTTATTACTTTTTATATCTAAATGATGCTATATAGCATATTGTGTCTTTCCATTTTTACCACATATTCCATTTCACGAAGTTTCATGGAAACTGAAGATATTTCAGCAGAGGAGAAAAAAGACCCAAACCATAGTGTTATGTTTAATCAGCCTTGCATGTATATTTTTCTATTCTGTTAAATAAGTGATAGTGTTTTTCTCTAGGCTAGTGAATAAATTGTATATTTATTCTAGTTGAATTTGTGTTTGCATTGAAGGAAAAGTAACCACATATTTGAGCAAGGTTATGACAGCGGTTACTGTGAAAGCAGGTTTCTTTATCTAAAGTAATCTAAATTGGAGCAAGGCTGTAAGTCAAATAACAATGGATCCTGACATAGCTGTGATATACTTAATTTCTTTTCTCATTAAAGAATGATACAGTGTCCTTAAGAGACAGTCATTTTCTGAGTATCTCAGGGGATCAGGTTAATATGGAACTAGTAGTAAAGTGCTTAAATGGACTCAATCAAGACCAACTGAAATCCATCCTAGGATTATTAGAAAGATAGAAGGAGAAATTACAAAACTCTATTAGTGTAGAGATCTGTCTTCTTATACACTATGGGAAAAAAGGGAGGAGAGATAAAGTTAGCTTTGCTTTCTCCTTGTCAACTCTTCACCAGTTTCTTGAAAGACCTTGGAATGAGGAATTTTTTTTTTTTTTTCATTTACTTTTAAAATAACCCCTGGACAATACGTTTCTCTGTTTATTCTCCTGACTAAAATATAAGCAAGTCATATAACCTCTCTGTACAGAAGGTTCTCTCCTTGTTAAACAGCACTGATGAAGTTTACCTATCACTCAGGAAGAGTGCCATGAAGACTTAAGTAGTATATAAATGGTATATAGACCTCACACCAGCTGTCTGACCACAAGTAAATTTTGCCTTGATATTTGTAAAGCAGCGTGAGTCTGGATGGAGGGCAGTATACCAGGTTGCAGTTATGTTTAACTTCTTCAACACAGTATGACAGGCACAGTTATGTTTAACACTTTAATTAGAAGATAGGATTTTGTCTTCACAGAAGGAAGAAGTCACAGATTACAGAGCTGTGGTTTGCATATGCAGTATGCAGGTTCACGGTGCACTGGGTGAAGAACTGGCTGAACGACAGGGCTCAAAGGGTTGTAGTGAATGGGGCTACATCTGGCTGGCGACCGGTCACCAGCGGTGTTCCTGAGGGTTCAATTCTAGGGCCAGTTCCATTCAATATATTTATCAACAATTTGGATGCAGGAGTTGAATACACCATTAACAAGTTTGATGATGATACCAAACTGGGAGGTGCTGTTGACTCTTGAGGGACAAGATGCCTTGCAGAGGGATCTAGACAGATTGGAGCATTGGGCTATGATTAATGGGATGAAATTTAACAAGTCCAAATGCCGGATTCTGCACTTAGGATGGAGTAATGCTGGGCACAAGTCTAAATTGGGAGAGGAGTGGCTGGAGAACAGCCCTGCAGAAAGGGATCCAGGGGTGCTGGTTGACAGCAGGCTCAACAGGAGTCAGCAGTGTGTCCTGGCAGCCAAGAGGGCAAACTGCATCCCGGGGTGCATCAAACACAGCATAACCAGCCGGTCAAAAGAGGTGATTATCCCGCTGTATTCAGCGTTGGTGCGGCCTCACTTCGAGTACTGTGAGCAGATCTGGGCCCCACAATTTAAGAAGGTTGTGAAGGTCCTTGAATGTGTCTGGAGGAGGGCAACAAAGCTGGTGAAAGGGCTGGAAGGAATGTCCTATGAGGTGCAGCTAAAGACTTTGGGCTTGTCCAGCTTGGAGAAAAGGAAGCTGAGGGGCAACCCCATTGCTCTCTACAGCTTCCTGAGGAGGGGAAGTGGAGAGGGAACTGCTGATCTCTTCTCCCTGGTACCAGTGACGGGACACGTGGTAATGGTTCAAAGCTGCACCAGGGGAGGTTCAGACTGGACATTAGGAGGCATTTCTTTACCGAAAGCATAGTCAAACAATGGAACAGGCTTCCTACAGAGGTGGTCAATGCCCCAAGCCTGTCACTGTTTAAGAGGCATTTGGACAATGCCCTTAACAACATGTTTTAATTTTTGGTCAGCCCTGAAGTGGTCAGGCAGTTGGACTAGATGACCGTTGTAGGTCCCTTCAAACTGAAATAGTCTATTTTATTCTATTCTATTCTATTCTTATACTTACTTTGCAGAGCAGATCCGTACATTTTTATAGCAACATTATCGACTATTTTATTGATGGTTATATTAGAAGAAACATAAATACTCACGGTTTTATGGCCATAACTGCAGCAGGAAGCTACTAGTTTCCAGAAATTTTTTTGTTCCATCCACATTCTTGCCACTCTGTAATGAACTTTAGGTCATTTTCCCTCCATCCCAAATGGCTTTTGTGGTTCTTTTTGTCCTTGATTCTAGTATAAACCAAGGACAATGCCACTGTAGTGTAAAACCATAATCAAATCCATAAAAAGACTTGAAAGCAATTCCAGAAAATAAGACTGGGATGAGAAAGTTCTCATCAGCCATCTACTTGTGAGCTGAGAGGTAGACCGTAGCTTTGCTACAAAATGCCATCCTCTCCTGTTTCACAAATCTGTAAACCCTCTCACTAAACAAATTCCATTTGTTCTCTTCTGTGCCCTTTAATTACCCAGTACTTTCCCATTAACTTAATTATTTAAGTACTGTTTACTCCCATTCTGTTGCATGTTTAGATGCTTTGTGTATAATACATTAAACCTGCATAACTGACTTACATTTAAGTGTCACCAGTTGTGTAATGTTCTGTGTTTGTTTTGTATTCATGACACCGTGAAGAAATGAAATGTTTTGTGTTAGTAAACAGAGCTCTGTTTATTGCTGCTCAGAGCTGGAGCAAATTGGGAAAAACACACTACTGCTATTAAAAAACATGGACTTGAGGAAACTGAAGCAGTGATAACCACTCGATCATCTGCATCAACATCATCTTAAACTGTAAACATTTGTCTGCGAAAAGCATGGGAAAACAGTAAGGACTTATTTTGAGACTGACATTTTCCTGTATTTGAGAGTGTAGCTGCTTGCTTAGCCAGGAAACCACATCTCTGAGGAAGCTCAACAGGATTGAAACATTAGTGGCTGCGTATTTCTTAATTACCTGAGGTCCTGAGTGGCCTGCTGAAAATCAAACCAACCAGAAATACTTAAAAAGCAAAAACCCCAAGCCAGCAGCATCTGAATCCCTTTCCTGAGATTTGTCATTACTTTCCATTTACCTTACCGAAGTGTTGGGATTAGGTGTATAGTCTCTAAATAAAGCCAGAATCAATTCTAAGGCATTCTGGTAGCTGAGATCCCACGTATCAAACACTAATGGAAATACCTTCACAATATTTCTCAATGAAATAAATGTAGTGGGTTTGTCACCTTAAGTTTGAAGTTGTCAGTCAAGTACATCTGGCAAGGCCAAAATGATTCAGGGGAAATTACCTTCTGAGACAGGTTATCACTGTGCATTTCTCCTGGGTGAATTTGCCTTAAAGGCACATTGATCAGTAAGTATTGAATAACTCAAGTATAACACTGACCTGCCTCTCCCACAGCGCAATCAGTCACCAGATGCCTTCCACAACGAGACAGTTGTGGTCATAGAGGAACACTGTCTAGCCTAGCTCAGTAGGAACTCAAGAAAACCACTGGTATTCTCAGAAGTAAAAGGAACATTGATCAAAATGCTGTGTTTATTACATTTTTTGTTTCCACTCTATATCAGCAAATTGAATACTGAGTGAGGTTAGGTCTATATGGCAAAATGTACCTCTACGGTCTAAATGTCTGCAGCTGAGCTAGTTGCCTGGGATCCCACCAAACTGATTGGAGAGCTAGTTCAACATAGCAAATCTTAAGGTATGTGTCATCTAAAGTAGATCCTACATTTGGTCAGACAATCTGTATATAAAATCTGTGGTCTATAGTTCTTCATGAAGTATACTGCCAATCTGGGCCAACAGCAAAACTGCAGATATCTATACTGTGGACATCATGTGCTCAATTCTGCTGCCTAAACAAAGGCACTTAGTGTTATATGAGATGCTGTAGTTATCCCATTTGTCATGCAAAATACCCTAGTTTTCCTATAAGTCTTGTGTCATATATGAGCTCCGTGCAGATAGCTCTGATACTTTAAAGTGTCCAAACAGGTACAAGAGACATATGTTTAGGAAATGGAATCAAATTTTTAACCTCTAATTTAATCTCACTCATAAAAAATTGAGTTTGACGTTGAATAAACCTTAGTGAATAGTTTTGTCTGAAGAAATAAAAATAGTAAAAACCCATACCTTGTTTCATTTAACACCAGTTAAAAAAACTTTAATTTAGAAAAATAACCAGTCTCAGAAGATTTTAAAATTGGAAATTAAAGTTGAAAATCAAATTAAACCTTTAAAGTTTTACACTGATGTGAGTGCACTTTTGTATATTTTTGTTCTGCATTTCTCCAGTAATAAACACAAGGGAAGGAGTGTGAGTGTTTGCTTTTTGGTTTTGGGTATGGCTGGTGAGCAATTACGCTCTTGACTGTTGTTGTTACGAGTCTGAATTGCTCATCTCACATAACTTCAGCCATCTGGGGCTGCATGTATATTGGTAAATAAAACAGGACCAGGGTGTGGACTCAGGCTCTGGGCTGTGCTTGTCCTGAAATGATCACCATGAGCCAACTAAGATTTTCTCGAATAATGCCCAGTTGGTTCAGAGGCTAGCATGCACCAGAGACAAGTTCCAACAGGCCGTTTGGACAATAATGCACCAGGTTTGGCTCTTTATACCCTACAAAGCCATCTAACACTGTTCCATCAAGATGTGCACTCTCAAACACTACCATCTGCCATGCCCAAGGGTCTGTAACACACACTTTCAGATTTGTGGTGTGAAAACACCTCTGTGAGAGGTTGCCATACAGCCATCACATTATTTATGATACTTTGAACTGGAAAAAAAAGAAAAAAACACACACACAAATTATGTTTCTTTATCACTCCAAAGAGGCAATCAGGGGGTCCAGAGGAGACACAGTTCCAAATACTATGCAGTATAGACATGACTTGTCAGTGCAAATTTCTCTCAGAGCCAGAGAACAATCCTTATTTAGCAGCATATATAGAACAAGGAAGTTATTTACCCAGTCACTTCAGTAATCCTCTAATGAATAAGAAAAGAGGAACTTCTAAGTGGTCATAAATATCCCACCCATATCAGAAGTATATCTCAACATGGGATCTATTGTGCTCTAGAGCTGCCTCTTCAGCTGGCTGTAGTTCTCTCCATAAAGGCACTGAAATTTTAGATGGATAAAGTTAGCAGAGATAAGTCCTCTAGGCATAAGCAGTCTCATGAAGTTATTGGATGGTTTCTAGTTTTCATTCTTATAATGAAACCATTTTTTTCCCCCCGTATCTGTAAGTTCCTATTTTTCTCTGCATGAGTTACCTTTCATTCAGCATCATTAGATCAGATCACCGTCTAAGCAGAAAGTCAGTAGAAGTCATGTTTGTCATATAAACCCCAAACATACACCATTCCCATGTTAAGTGGAATGAGATGTTAACATGCCTGTCCTCTGTGTGCTGAACCACCCTCAAGGTAGGTTTTTCTATCAAGCATTTAAGAAAGTTTGACATTTTAAAGAATTAGGAATGCAAAATTAAGCATGCAAATCAGTGGTTTGCACAGCATTTCTAGTAAATTAAATTGAGCTTGTTTCTCCAGATGAAATTAACCCACTGATGAACACAAAACCTCTTCAAAGAGTTGAAGTGCAATGCAACTGCTTCATAAGCCTGGCTTGCACATGGCTTACTTTCATCCCAGACTGTGCCCCCTCTGCCCCATGAGGGCAAGATTTCTTTCTTCTTGTGTGATTTCATCGATAGCCATATAATTATTCCATGAGATAATTTAGCCCTTTCTTTTTCATGAGTTGTCTCATGTGCCCTAGCTTCCAAGCCTTCACATGAGAACTACAGCACTTGGTGAAACTGAGCTGGGAGATAAGGAGATTCTAGTCATGTGAAAATATGGGAATGAGAGCCTGCATGGTGTAAATGAAACATCTTGTAAAATGCAACATATTTTTTCTTCACTTTGAGCCCATGTGTGAGGATTGAAAGTGTATCCATATTATTGAAACCAGGGGAAGTAATCTTGTATCTAAGGTTTGACTTATGATAACAACTGAAAACATCACATTGTTCTTGCTGTGTGTGTCAACTTCTGATTCACTGTCTCAAGCAGGTAAACCTGCTACTACCCGCACACACATATACATATATCAAATGCAGATGAGATAGAAGGAATACTGAGTGCACATATCTGATGGTAGACACTGGTTTTTATCAGCTGTGGAATAAAAAAGAGGCATAAGTGAATCATAAAGGTTGAAAGACAAAGTATTTGAAAGTCTGAAAAAATTCAAATTAAGGACCACGTTGTGCATCTGATTGAAACCAGAATAAATTGTGGGCTGTGAAAGGAGCTACCCTGATATAGTTCAGAGGCTGACCTGTGAGGTTGCTTAAGAGATTAAGAGTTCATCTATATTACACATCCTGCATACCTTTTTGGTGCAAACAGTGCTAGCAAGAATAGCAAATGTCAGTTTATTACACTCAAGAAGAGGAAAGAAAACTACTTTGTGAAAAAAGCCAAACCAATACAGAGATTTTCATGTTTGTTTTTGGCATTTCGTACCATTTTTCCTAATTGCTTTTTGTAGCTGTTTTTGAAGACAGAAACCTGGGGTAAGAGGACCCCTTGCTGTACAATCTTACTGAGAAGAGTGAGGAATGGGGAAGATTTCAACCCACCCTTCTTATAACAGCAAAGGCTGACTAAACCTCTGCCATCTCTATGGGACTGAAAACAGATCATTGCATATGGAATATAATTCTGGAGCATGGAAAAAAATTATTTTGTGTCCCATTTACTTTCTCTGCTCTAAGAGTATCCCAGCAGGACCTTCTGCACAATCCAGTGGTGCAAAGAGATACTCAAACTGTTCCTACAGCACAGTCACATTACCAGGGAGCTATAGCCCGGTTTCTCATCCATAGTTATTTTCTTTCCAGCTATTTGTGACTTTCGTATCCATTTCTACTAAATAATGCATTATAGTATGTAGATATGTTCTGCATGGTTACCTTTTTCACACTTTGATAGCTATCCAGGGCCTCTACCGAGCACTTCTCCAGTGGACTGGAGCACATTGCAGAGCTATTTGCTGACTTGAGATAGTAGGACTTTGCATTACAACTTAGGGTTCATTATGTTAGATATAAGGTCACTCAGTCATAACTGCTCTCAGACTCAACTCACAAATCTGTTTGGCAAGGATCGCTTCTTGTTTCATTTGGCATGGTGTATTGGGTTTACATGGCAAGTTTTTGGTAGTGGGGGGATTGCAGGGATGGCTTCTGTAAGAAGAGAACAGGAGCTGCCCCCATGTCAGAAAAAGCCAGGTCCAGCTGGCTCCAAGACAGACCCGCCACTGGCCAAAGCTGAGCTCATCAGTGATGCTGGTGGTGCCTCTGTGGTAACATATTTAATAAAGAGTAAATACACTGTGTAGCAGCAGAGTGAGAAGGAAGTCTTGAAGGCGCAGGAGCAGGCTGTCCCCATACGCCGTAAGAAGAACGGGCGGGGAAGACGACCGGCCTGGCTGAACGGGGAGCTCTTGCTGGGACTCAGGGAAAAAAGGAGAGTTTACCGCTTGTGGAAGAAGGGGCAGGCGACTCAAGAAGAGTACAGGGATCTCGTTAGGTCGTGCAGAGAAGAAATGAGAAAGGCAAAAGCTCAGCTAGAACGCAATCTGGCCGCTGTCGTTAAAGACAACAAAAAAAGTTTTTACAAATATATTAATGACAAGAAGAGAGCCAAGGAGAATCTCCATCCTTTATTGGATGCGGGGGGGAACATTGTCACTGAGGATGAGGAAAAGGCTGAGGTACTCAATGCCTTCTTTGCCTCAGTCTTTAACAGGCAGACCAGTTATCCTCAGGGTACTTGGCCCCCCGAGCTGGAAGACAGGGATGGTGAGCAGGATGAACCCCCCATAATCCAAGAAGAAGCAGTCAACGACCTGCTACTCCACCTGGACGCTCACAAGTCTATGGGGCCAGATGGGATCCACCCGAGAGTGCTGAGGGAGCTGGCGGAGGTGCTTGCTAAGCCGCTCTCCATCATTTGTCAGCAGTCCTGGTTAACGGGGGAGGTCCTGGACGACTGGAGGCTTGCCAATGTGACGCTCATCTACAAGAAGGGCCGGAAGGAGGATCCGGGGAACTACAGGCCTGTCAGCCTGACCTTGGTGCTGGGGAAGATTACGGAGAGGTTCATCTTGAGGGCGCTCACAAGGCATGAGCAGGACAGCCAGGGGAACAGGCCTAGCCAGCACGGATTCATGAGAGGCAGGTCTTGCTTGACCAACCAGATCTCCTTCTATGACCAGGTGACCCACCTAGTGGATGAGGGAAAGGCTGTGGATGTGGTCTACCTGGACTTCAGTAAGGCCTTTGGCACTGTCTCCCACAGCATTCTCCTCGAGAAGCTGGTGGCTCACGGCTTAGACAGGTGTACTGTGCGCTGGGTCAAAAACTGGCTGGACAGCCGGGCCCAGAGAGTTGTGGTGAATGGAGTTCAATCCAGTTGGCGGCCGGTCACGAGCGGTGTTCCCCAGGGCTCAGTTTTGGGGCCGGTCTTGTTCAATATCTTTATCAATGATCTGGACGAGGGGATTGAGTGCACCCTCAGGAAGTTTGCAGACGACACCAAGTTGGGCGGGAGTGTTGATCTGCTCGAGGGTCGGAAGGCTCTGCAGAGGGACCTGGACAGGCTGGATCAATGGGCCAAGGCCAACTGTATGAGGTTAAACAAGGCCAAGTGCCGGGTCCTGCACTTGGGCCACAACAACCCCATGCAGTGCTACAGGCTTAGGGAAGAGTGGCTGGAAAGCTGCCCAGCAGAGAAGGACCCGGGGGGTGCTGGTCGACAGCCGGCTGAACGTGAGCCGGCAGTGTGCCCAGGCGGCCAAGAAGGCCAATGGCATCCTGGCCTGTATCAGAACTAGTGTGGACAGCAGGAGTAGGGAAGTGATCGTGCCCCTGTACTAGGCACTGGTGAGGCCGCACAGGCTCGAATACTGTGTTCAGTTTTGGGCCCCTCACTACCAGAAGGACGTTGAGGTGCTGGAGCGTGTCCAGAGAAGGGCAACGAGGCTGGTGAGGGGTCTGGAGAACAAGTCTTATGAGGAGCGGCTGAGGGAACTGGGGTTGTTTAGCCTGGAGAAAAGGAGGCTGAGGGGAGACCTCATCGCTCTCTACAACTCCCTGAAAGGAGGTTGTAGCGAGGTGGGTGTCGGTCTCTTCTCCCAAGTAACAAGCGATAGGACGAGAGGGAATGGCCTCAAGTTGTGCCAGGGGAGGTTTAGATTGGACGTGAGGAAAAATTTCTTTACTGAAAGAGTGGTTAAACATTGGCACAGGCTGCCCAGGGAAGTGGTGGAGTCCCCATCCCTGGAGGTATTTAAAAGACGAGTAGATGAGGCACTTAGGGATATGGTTTAGTGGGCATGGTGGTGTTGGGTTGACGGTTGGACTCGATGATCTTAGAGGTCTTTTCCAACCTTAATGATTCTATGATTCTATGATTCTATGAGAAAGTGGCTTGGTGGACACCTGGTGGCCAGCCAAGGGTTAACCTACCAGACATGGTCACCATCAGGTCAAGTGTTTCCATACCTGTGAAGGGAGTGTGACTATAGCCCTGACTTCATAAGCTTCTTTGACAAGATCCATCCAGTCCATAATGTTACTTGTTTTTTACAGTGGAGCTTGTGATATTCTTTATCTAAAAATATTAAGAAGCAGTGATCAACAAGATGGCTTTACTGTCTTACTCATCCTGTAAAAGGTTTTACACTAGTTAGTTCTTCAAACCAACTATAGTGATGGGTGCTGGACTGTTCTCCATCTCTGAAATCATTACCAACAGTGTTAGTTAAATTGTGAATTCTTAATCTCTACTGTTTGGGTCAAGATTTCAATTTTGAGAGGTGGGGTGTCTAAAGAGTGGAAAGGTTCAAGTTTTGACATCTTATTTTGTTGTGGAACAGTAAAAAAGACCCAATAAATTATGTTCCAATATTTACATACATTATATGAATGCAACATCTATCCCACAGCTCACTGCCACAAGTCTTTTCAGTGCAAATTATTTCATGAGATCATTTACACATGTAATAGAGAGAGAAGAATAGTAATGTTTAAACATACCATATATATCTATGGGCAGATGTATGTGTACTTACACAGAGAGAGAGGTAGGGGTGTAAATCAATGGCTTCTCTGTAAAGGTTTTTATTCTCTTTCATTGTATGCTGAAATATTTGACCTATTTCTGAGGAAAGTCACTGACCAATGAATGAGATCTTAAAATTGTCGCTTAATGATGCTGCTCAGCAGAAGAGTTAAAATTCATATTTGACTACATCACCTTAAGCAACTACTCAGAGTTTGGAGAAAAGACTCTTAAACTGTTTTAAATTAAAATATTTTAATATAATTTAATGTAAGCATTCTGATGTACATATCAGATTAGTTATAAAAAGTTATATCTGTCATATATGAGAAATTTAGAATTGTTTTCCCTTCAAATATGAGTAGCTTTTTTTCCTGCCAACAAGTTCCCAAGTTTGAGCTAAGCTATGCTTCCATGTCCTGTGTTCATGCAGCAGTTGCCCTGGGGAAAAAAATGGCAATTTAATACAAAAACACAGTCATGGATATGTGGGTGGCAATGACAATGGCAGAACCATATCTCAAAACAGGAGTGAGACTTTGAATACCAGATTGCTGATCGTGCTCTAAAAATATACCTAAAATATTCAGCCTAATATATGAATGTATTCATGATTACTTTATAATAAACTTGTTGCATGTGTTTTTATATCCCTAGGTCATTCTAATGCTTTTGCAGCTCTTTGTGACTCCATGCAGTGACAAGGTGGAAACTGCTTGCTTCCCAGTTTCTGCGATGTTGAGAGATCTGTTTAAACTCATCAGAGTATCAGATTCTCTTCTGAACTTCATAACCAAATTTATATATGATTGTAAAGATTTCTGAGAAACAGGTTGGAATTCAGTTTTCCCCAATAAATTTGTTTTCCTTGAAATTATGTTTTGAAATATAAAAACAGTGAAACACTGAAATAGTGATTTATTGGATATGTTCATTTTTCTGATTTTCTTATTTTATTTTAAAATAGTTTAACGATACATTTAGTTCTGACTGCTGTATCCTGGAGTCCAGTATGCTGTATCGATGCTTTTCGTTTTTGTTTTTGTTTTTTTTTTAAAGAGGGATGTTGAAGAAGAATTTAAAAAAAGCTACAGTGTAAGAGAGTGACATGTTTTTTCTGTGCTGGAGACAGCAGCAAGAGTGTGAAAAAAATTGAATCAAATTTAAAAGGACAGCCAACAGAAAAAATCACGTAACAAATCATATACACTGCTACCCTTGCCGTAGACCCTTTTTTAAGGGGCAGGGTGTGTGAGTGTGAGGTGTTAATGATGATTCAGAATCCCAGAAGAAGTCAACTATATCATAAGAGAAAAGCAAAACCATGTGGAGGTGTATGAGCAGACGTGGTATCTTAAAAACATGAGGCAAGTCTTCTGTCCCACATGGCAACCAGCATCCTCTGTCTAGATTGAGATATCACAGTTGAAGAAAAATGTTAACTGGCTGGTCTAATAAGGAATAAGAACAACAAGAATGATCAGAAATTCATAATCCATTGTAAGGAAAGAATTAAGTAAGTCAAAGTAAATTGGAGAAATCTTCAGTGAGTAAAAACTTCACTGAGAAATAGAGGGGGAATAAATCAGTTCTTGTATCTACCACAGACAGGAGAAGAAACAACGGCTAAAAATACAGGAGGAGACATTAACGTTGGATGTTAAGCAAGATATTCTATCAGTGGGAACACAGGACTATTGCCTATAATGGTTGCAGACCTTTCTTTGTTTGGAAGTTTTTAATTAAAAGTTGAACAAATTTGTATACAGAATACTGTAGGGACAGTAGGTCTCTCCTTAGTTAGGCAGATGGACAAAAATCTACTTGTTTTCTATGATTTTCTAATGATTTTAAGTAGCATTCTAAAGAGTCAGCTGTTTGCTATGCATGATCTAGAGGTGATAAAATGCTTAATATTAGTCCAGTACAATAATATGCTGAATCTGACTAAATAGATTTCACTAAGTTCAGCAATTTTCAGCAGCGCAAGAGACCATAATAAAAATCCTTAAATATACCTGTTCAATGACCTTTTAGTCACTTGTAAAAAGCCTAACCTGCTTCAAGAGGTTGCACTACATGTTTGTTCAAGAGACAGAAATTCAAATTATCCTCATAATACTGGCCAACAGAAAAAAAAATCCAGGAAAATTAAAAAAACTCTTTTTCTAGAAAATTTGTACACTTACATTTTATTTTGTAGCTCTTTATGGCTTCACTGGAACATGTTTTGCTTCCCCAATAAATTATACTGAAGGAATAGTAAGATAGAGATACAAATAAGTACTGAATTGCTAGAACTTATATTCAAGGGAAGAAAAGTAACTAAATCATCTCCATAAATACAGAAAATGTGGTTAAAATAGTTATTAAATGCTTTTGGAGAACATTAAAAACCAACATTACCTAAGAATATTAAAATATAAAGGTTCCATTTAATATAGAGATCAAAAATGCTCAGTAATGTGTTTGCATTTTGTTGGTTATAAATTAAAATATATGTAAGGAAAATAGTTTCTATGACTTCTAGATATCTTTTTGTCATGGTTTAACCCCCATCGGCAACTAAGTACCACACAGCCACTTGCTCAACCTCCCCGCCCCCGGTGGGATGGGGGAGAGAATCAGGGGAAAAAAAAAGTAAAACCCATGGGTTGAGATAAAGACAGTCTAACAGGACAGCAAAGGAAGAGAAAATAATAAGAAGAATGATAAAAGAATATACAAAACAAGTGATGCACAGTGCAATTCCTCACCGCCCACTGACTGATGCCCAGCCAGTCCCCGAGCAGCGATCGCTGCCCCCCAACTAACTCCCCCCAGTTTATATACTGAGCATGACGTCATATGGTATGGAATATCCCTTTGGCCAGTTTGGGTCAGCTGTCCTGGCTCTGCCCGCTCCCAGCTTCTTGTGCACCTGGCAGAGCATGGGAAGCTGAAAAGTCCTTGACTTAGTATAAGCATTACCTAGCAACAACTAAAACATCAGTGTATTATCAACATTATTCTCATCTTAAATCCAAAACACAGCACTGTACCAGCTACTAGGACGAAAATTAACTCTATCCCTGCCGAAACCAGGACACTTTTAAACATATAAAATTAAAATGTTTTAGACGACTCTAACAGAACCTAAGAAGGACCTAAGAGAAACCTTCTGGATCACCAAAACCAGTCTCAGTGCCATATCACAGCCAGCCATAATATCTAATCCTTTCACTGCATTGATAAATGTCCATTTTAAGATTCAAGAGAGCTTTTTATTCTCACCTGTCCTGTTGGAAAGCTCTTTAGGACCCCACAGCTGTGATAGTTAGAAAATTGATAATTTCTATTCCAAATTTATTCATGACCAATAATAAGGAATCATCTCACATTTTATCGGTGAGATAATAAATGTCATTTCTCTGTAACAAGATGAAAGTCAGCAGAACAGATTGTGAATGCCTTAAGAAAAGAGTGCAAAAAAAAGCTCAAACCAGATACAAATGAAATTTACCATCAAGGTATTAAAAAAAAAAAAAAAAAAGTAGTTCATTTTAACAATATTATTCATATTTTTTCTCAAAGCTAATTTTGAACAGCTTAGATTTTACAAGATGAAATGTTTAACCTGTGTAGAAAGGTTACAACCTGTGTTGTTTTTAACTCTTTCTAACACATCAACATGTATTCTTTACAGGAAGAAATTGAAATATCTGTAACCTGCTCCCAATGAATAACTTATCTGGTTATTTACTGCAAATATTTGGATCAGGTCTTGTCTGTTCTAATAAATTACACATCATATTGCTCATGAGATGCCTACAGATATGGAACTAAAAGTGCGTGTAAGAAGAAGATTAAATTCAGAATGAATATATATCTACAGCAAGAGGTAGTCAGTTTTAAACTTCTGGTTCCAAAAGATTTGCATTGGTTTATACCAGTTTAATCTTTGGCTCATAGTTTTTCTGTATACCTTTTTATCTTTCTGCATAATGTATTCACTGTCCTAATCTTCAGGCAGCATATGGAAAATGAAGAGTGACAGTCCTATATATCCCTGGATGCATCTTGTTGTCCACCTAATAATGAACTGTCTTTTCAGAAGGAATTCATATTACTGAGCATTTTCCATAAGGAAATTTGTAGGACCATTCACATTGTTTCATTATTTGGACACTTTTATGAACCTCATGTAATATTATTCCTCATGGCTTTAGAATTTCATCTCAGAGCTGTTTGCTCATGTGGTCAAAGCACGGGGCCAAGACTCAGGAAACACAGACTTATTCCTTACCATTTATTAGCTTTTATACCTTCAAATGGTGTGAAGGACATTTTTATTTCATTACCTATAAAATTCTCTCATTATTACTTTGAAAAGGGTGAATTTTGCCATATTTAATAAATGTATTTTTCCACTGTGTTTCCCTAGGAAAAAAGGCAAAAGTAATCACAATAATGGAAAAGCAAAATATTTAGGTCCTAAATTAGACAGGAGAGATTTGAGTCTTTAGTTTTAGATTCTCCATTGATGCTGCATAAGGCAACAATGTTGTAACAGGTGCTTTCCATATTAATTCCTACTTCTGTTGAGAGCAGCAGCTGTCAGATGAAACCTTATTCAGGTGGCTGAATTTGTAAAACAGTCAGGTAATGAACTACATCTTCTCTTCATGGTGATTTTAAAACTTTGTGACCTTGAGTATTCCCAACATACTCGGTCTCTGTGCCAAATTATAGAATTATAGAATCATAGAATGGTTTGGGTTGGAAGGGACCTCTAAAGGTCATCTAGTCCAACCCCCCTGCTGTGGGCAGGGACATCTTCAGCTAGATCAGGTTGCTCAGAGCCCCGCCCAACCTGACCTGGAATGTTTCCAGGGATGGGGCATCCACCACCTCTCTGAGCAACCTGGCCCAGTGCTTCACCACCCTCAACATAAAAAATTTCTTCCTTATATCTAGTCTCAATCTACCCCCCTTTAGTTTAAAGCCATTCCCCCTTGTCCTGTGGCAACAGGTCCTGCTAAAAAGTTTGCTGCCATCCTTTTCTTGTGTTGTTCAGCTTCTGACCCCTTGCATCACTTTATTGATTTCAGGGAGGTTCCTAGCAGCAATTATTATTTCTTAATTCAAACAATATGAAAATATTAAGTGGGGTGAGGTTTTTTTGTTGTTGTTATTTGTTTTTTTTTTTCTTTTTTCTTCCCTTATAGGTATAATATATGATCCCTTTTGTGATAGGAGGGGTTGTTTTAAGACAACTTTGTTATGCAAGTAATTGAGCATAGCCAACCTTTCCTGGTTTCAGGGTTTGGTTTTTTGTTTGTTTGTTTGCTTGGGGTTTTTTCAAATGTCTCTTTTTAAGAATTCAGGAAAATACTTAAGATCTAGATTTTTTCCCTCAAAATTAGTAACAAATACTGCACAAATTCTGTAGCAGCAGCAGGAACAAGCTCCATTTCGGTAACCTCAAAGAAACACTCTGCTCTGACACCCAAATTCACCTCAAAACTATTTACCAAAGAGATGCTGATGCAGGCACGCTGACTTTTAAGAGTGGGCTCTGATTTAAAGCTGTGTCATTAGTGCTGAATGGCTGTCTGAGTGAACAGCAGCAGCAGCTTCAATGAGAGACTGAGGGTAGCCAAATTGGATATTGTACAATATATATAATTCAAATAGATGGAGGTGTGAGGTTAACATCCTGCCTTACTCTTCTTATATGTGCCAAAACATTCATGAACTCAGCTTTCTGCTATTCCAGGAATCACTCAAGCGCTTATTATAAGTAGTTTCTGTAAGCTGGAACTTCCTTTCTCAGGTACTCATCCAGCAGTCTGCTGCTGGCCTTGCACTGGAGGAAAATAAATCCCAGCTTTGATAGGAAGAGACTGGTTTTCCCAAATTTTTTTGAGCCACAGAAGAAGAATGGTGCAGGGTAAGCAGAGGCAGTATAGACTCTACTGAGATTTGTTGTCATGGAATGTTTTATAAACTTGGATTTTTAGATGCTATTTCCTTGGTGGTTTTTTCTTTCCCTCTTATTTTCACTTTTTTAACTGAGCATGAGAAGTGGAAAGAACTTTTTCCTACTTTTCCAGTTCAGGACAACTAAAGAGCTGTGTTCAGTCAGGACTGCATGATGAAATAAAACCAGATCCCCTCTCCTATTCATGCTTTCAGACACTCCAGGCTTTTTCTACTAGACAGTAATCAGGCCTTCTGCTAAGTGCTCCTCTGTGTGCCTTATGGAGACGAGAAGATGCTTGGTCTTCTCCATAGGTCTTTCTTCCTTCTCTACTAGGTACAGGAACATCAATGATAATCCAATATCCAAATACCGGATTTTCCAGGATTGTGTGCTTGAGACAAGGTTCGTTGCATTGCTATTTTTTACACATAAAGCTGCCTCACAAAAAAACAAACAAACAAACAAACAAACCCTATGAGGAAGGTTAAGTAGATGGAAGTGGAGCAAAAAGGTTAAATGCTGTAGTCATGTTGATGCAGTGACACAGGGACAAAAGATGGTGTCAAGGCTGCGGTTTGAGTGCTGATTCTTGGTGTGGTGTGTCAACCACCAGTATATGCTCTTTTTCTTCTTTTTGGAAGGAAACCTATTTCAGTGGATGGTCACACCCAAAGAGTTGCGGTCAACGGCTCAATGTCCAAGTGGAGATCAGGGATGACTGGCGTTCCTCAGGGGTCGGTATTGGGACTGCTGCTGTTTAACATCTTTGTTGACGACACAGACAATGGGATCGAGTGCACCCTCAGCAAGTTTGCAGATGACACCAAGCTGTGTGGTGCGGTTGACATGCTGGAAGGAAGGGATCCCATCCAGAGGGACCTTGACAGGCTTGAGAGGTGGGCCCGTTGCAAACCTCATGAAGTTCAACAAGGCCAAGTGCAAGGTCCTACACCTGGGTCGGGGCAATCCCAAGCATAAGTACAAGCTGGGTGGAGAACGGATTGAGAGCAGCCCTGCCGAGAAGGCCTTGGGGGTGTTGGTTGATGAGAAGCTCAATATGACCTGGCAATGTGAGCTTGCAGCCCAGAAGGCCAACCGTATCCCAGGCTTCATCCAAAGAAGCGTGGCCAGCAGGTCGAGGGAGGGGATTCTGCCCCTCTACTCTGCTCTGGTGAGACCCCACCTGGAGTACTGCGTCCAGCTCTGGGGCCCCCAACATAAGAATGACACGGACCTGTTGGAGTGGGTCCAGAGGAGGGCCATGAAGATGATCAGAGGGCTGGAGCACCTCTCCTATGAGGACAGGCTGAGAGAGTTGGGGTTGTTCAGCTTAGAGAAGAGAAGGCTCCGGGGAGACCTTATAACAGCCTTCCAGTGCCTGAAGGGGGCCTACAAGAAAGCTGGAGAGGGACTTTTTACAAGGGCATGTAGTGATAGAAGAAGGGGTAATGGCTTTAAACTGAAAGAGGGTAGATTTAGATTAGATGGAAGGAAGAAATTCACTGTGAGGGTGGTGAGGCACTGGAACAGGTTGCCCAGAGAAGCTGTGGATGCCCCATCCCTGGAAGTGTTCAAGGCCAGGTTGGATGGGGTTTTGAGGAACCTGATTTAGTGCAAGGTTTCTCTGCCCATAGAAGGGGGGTTGGAACTAGATGATCTTTAAGGTCCCTTCCAACCCAAACCATTCTATGATGATGATGATGATAATGATTCATCTGGTCAGGACTGAATCCAGAATGACCTGATTCTACATTTTTTCCTGGACTCCTGTTCCCCATTTATTGTACATCATGATGCAAAAAAGGAGGAACAGAAAGTAAAAGCAGGTCTGTGCACGCCACTGGTGTGTGCCATTCTCCTGTATGAGACATGTATGTGGGTTTCCTTCCCAATGGAAACCAAGGCACAGAGGATTTTTGTGGATGTTGTGTTTGGAAGAAAAAAAGTGGCTGGAGCATGCACTCAGATCTGGGATTAGGGTGCTCACCTGGCCATGGGGACTAGATATAGTCTAAGGATAGCAATTAATAATTACCACGAGTAAATTTATCATTATTATAAAATGACTGTGCAAAACAGTTTTGCCATGATGGTGGTGTGGGAAGCTCTGCAGTCTCCTCCCACAGCGTTTAAAAAACATAAAAAAGCTTTCCTTGCATCTATTCTGCTGTCTCAAGCACAGTTTTTATTCAGGTGATAGAAATGAGGAATTGCTGAGAACCGCAGTTTCAAAAGGGCAAGTTAGTGTAACCAGCTCGTCAGTGAGCAGCAGGAGTCTGGGTCACTGACGCTGAACAGAATTGCATCAGCTGGCCAAAGTCCAGCTACTGACTGGCCCCTAATTTCATACAGGTCTATATATTAAGTCAAGAATGAACTGCTGTGACCCTCCATTTTCGTCTTTGTATAACACAGATGATATGAAATAGTAATTTCTCCACTGAGTCTATAATGTCTATTTAAAAAAAAATACATGTTTAAAATGGGAAAAAAATATCTAATCTTGATTTAAAGACTTCAAGTCAGGGAAATCCTCCTTGCCCTAGCATAATCATTTCCCTTGTAAAAAGAAAGTGTCTTGCCCATGTAATTTCAGCTTCCAGCTCATCCACCCACCCATTTATTTCACTTTATAAATGTTCACTTCATTGTAGTCTGTTCATGGGTGAAGTGTAGAGATCAGTCTTTGGAAGTATTTGCCTATAACTCAAGTTTCCTAAACATCAATGAAATTTCACAGTTATTTTTAAGCCTTTTGTGATTGGCCATTTTTTTCGTATGTAGACATTAAATCAATTCCAGAATGATCTCACTACTATTTCTCTACTCCTACTTGATGTTTTTCAGTTAATGTATTCCAGGTTCAAGTCAGTCCCCTTTGGTACAACAACAGTTTGAAATCTTTATTCAGCTAGCTACTTCCATAATTTATAAGTTATTTCTAATACTTCATTCCAAGATCTTGTTCATCAGCTTGCAAATTTGCAAGTATTCTGCAACATGTTGTAAGGCTTCACTCTTATGCCAAGTGATCCATCTTGGTCTTACACATTTATCAAACATTGTATCATTGACAATTTTTACCAGAAATAATAGGATGTCAGCATTGGGTCCCCACAGAACTTCACCATTAATAATTGCTCCCTGAAACTGCTATACCTTTTAAACAGGTCCACCTCCCCTATTATATTTCAGTGCCGGTCATAAGTTCAACACCTGTTTTATGTGGCATTAACAGGTTCTTCAAAACATCATGGTGAGGGAGCATGCAACACCAGAGACAACTGGAGAGAAGATACCAGCTGGGTTTGATTGAGTGCAACAATTTTGCTGCTGTCAACCCTAGCAGCAATTACCCGGCAGCACATGGAAGGCAGCTGTAAGTACACTCTGGAAAGCATTTATTGTGTTGACTTTCAACTGTATTGAGTTGAATCAAAAAGTAGGCATTTCCAAAATGCATTCATTTACAAGAATGTGTGTGGAGTCCTTCTGAGTTTCTTTCACTCTTAATTCCTTTTTTATTCTGCGTGAGACATAATGTGGGCAGAAGAAGTGAAGGAAATATAATTCTTCCTCAAGAAATTTGAAACTTGGGTGTTTCTTTATAATGAGTGTTGCCTTTGCACTTAGTTTGGCTTCTCAGAAGTCAGTTTGTGTGAAGCAGGAAAATGAATGATCAGATTCCCCATCCTGATATCTGTTTTATCTGCAGAACTCGTTCTCCATACATTTGGTTTATTGCAGGTGATGAGGGCAAATTTTCTGAGAATCTCTTGTTCATACAATGATGGCAAATAACTGAAAAGTCAAATCCCCTCTCCTTTTTCCCAACTGTCTGCCATTCATCAGCTAAGCCATCTCAGTATTTTCTGACATTTTCTGCTTTCTGCTTTAATGTGATTAAACTTGTGATACATTGTCAGAGGGTTTAGCCAATGGCAGGATTACAAAATGCCAACACATCACTGTTAGTTCCACTCAAGCTCTTCTTAAATATGTTCCTTTTTGATACAAATTACTCATGATCTGTGGGTGGCAAACTGGATCCCATGGATTCCAGCAACTCCTGTGAAGGCTGAGAAGTTAATAGTTCACTTAGGATTTGACACAAAAATCTAGCCAGCAATCAAGCAAACTTTTTGTTCAAAGTTTGTAGTGGTGAAAATAAGGAACACATGTTCCCACGCTTAATCTTTGGGACACACCCACGAAGTCAACAAATTAATTTCATGGAATATACACATGAAGTTAATAAATATTTCCTGGGAAAATTATTCCTGCCTTCTCCAACTACAGTTTAAAATATATGTATATATGTATATATATACATGTGTGTGTATATAAATAAAAATAGATATACATACATACACTGTCTATTCAGATGGATTGCCTGGTAACTTAGGACTGGAAGGTACCGTTATCTTCATCACTGAACAAAGGAAGGGACTCTTGTTGAAGTTAACTCTTTCTCAGATGGCTTCATGCTCTTATTATCAAGTAAAAGTTAGTTGGCTACATCAGAGCTAATGATTATTTACTCCCTTTCTCCTATCCCTTCTTAAGCTGAGGTGGGAAGCTGAGTGAAGTCCTACCTGGCCATCTCCTTCAGGCCTACCAGGATGCATGGTGCCTGCTATATTAGCTTTTCCACGGCATGCTGCCGAAGCAAACCTCACCCACATCACCAATTGCTTTCCTTTTTTTCTGAAGAACCACCTCACAGTGATAATGTGTATTTATTGATAACTCAATAGCATCTAGCCCTGAAATAGCTGGAAACGGGCACATGTACATTATTCTGATAGGTGTCCTTGAGTGCTAACCCGACTACATGTCCCCTTTTTTCTTTTTTCTTTTCACTTGCATCCCCCTGTTACCACTCCTTTGTGTGTGTGCTGTGTCATCTTGTCCCGTCCCTTTTCTCTGTATGCCAGATCACTCCCCTGGTGAAATGTGTGGACCCAAACATCATGAAGTGGGACCTACCCAGGGAGGAAACGAAGCCATAACCTGTGTAGGGGTGAAATGGCAAGAACCTGTATCCCTTTACCTGGTACTATTTAACATGCCCAGCAAAGAGGAGGGTTGTGAGATGGTGGGGGAGGCAGGGCAAGAAAGGTATTTGACCACAAGATTGGAAGGGTTATAATTCCCTGTTGGATGACAGGGCCATATGGGAACCTAAAATTTGTGTATCTGCGTGACACCGAGGCAACTGTGTGAGGCAGTCGGTTGTGAGGACTGCAGGCTGTGGGGCTGTGCCTGGAGATCAGAACCTTGTGGAGATCGCAAAGGACCTCAGGTTTTTAGGCTAAACATCCTTCCAGCAGTGAAACCAACTGATAAACCTGAATCCTCCACCTGGTTGGCACAGGAGGGGAGTCCTTCACAATGCCATAAAAGAAGGAATGTTAATTTGTTCAAAACCAGATGTTTTACTGATATAGCTTCATCAGTCCCCATTGCTTGTAATGAAGAGGAAATGCAAGCTTCTCTGCTAATGTTTTATTTCTGTGGTCCTGCTCTATTTGCCAGTGATTTCCACCAGTTCTTAGAACACATATCAGAACGAACTTTCTCTCTCTCACCCTGGGGTCTCTGATGGGACAGATAAGGCAGTGTGTCAAAGTGTTCTTAAATAATGGGTAGTGAATGGTATGAAATTACTTCATCCCACACGTAGTTTGGCCATTACACATGATTAATCATGAGCATATGACTGCTAGAAGACATGAAGCTCCTGCCAAAATATTCTTTAATTTAGCTGGAATATAAACAAACACAAAACAACAACAAAGACCCACAGTGCTTATTTGCATAATGAAGAGCTGTGTTTGGTGGAGATCAAAAATGCATCTACTTTAAAAAAAACCCACAACCTATTGTGTTTCTCATAGTTAATCACACTCTAGCCTTAGATAATTGAAAAGTAATACAAGGTTAAGTACTGCCTGGCATTTATTTTATTTTTTTTACCTTTTTTAATATATATTCTATCAAGAATGTGGAACATACTTAGCCAATACAAATCATCCAGCTGGCTTGGAGAATATTTATTGGATAAGAATACTACTTTTTACTTTAATTTATTTGTATATACATAGCCAACTGGCTTTTAGGGAGTGAATGATGGGAAAACAAAACAAAACAAAACCAGAGCTTCAATAAGGTTATGCAGTTACTTTTAGTGCTGAATTTTTCTTATGTGCCAGCTGTGGAAAAGGGTAACATCTGAAACTGGGGCTGGAAGAATGGGATGTGCTGAAAGATAGTGACACAAGAAGTGGGGATGCAAATACAGCAACTGGAGGGGTCCTCTTTCTTAAGGAGAACTGGACCATCACTGTTTCTTACTGTTTCTGAGCCACCCTTTCTGTCCCAACAGGCAGCAAGCTGAATGAGTGCAGCTACGACATCTGCCAAGTCCTACATTTTGTTTACAGTCATCTTGTGCGTTCTTAATTTCTTGAGTCAAACTAATTTCTTGAGATAAAGACATGATTTTTATAGCTCCTCTGCCCAGCTCTCACTCCTCACATCCAGCTGCTGTTGCCGTCACATCTGTGACTCACAAAACATGCTGGAAGGAAAGTGTGAGCTGAAAAAGGGGTAAGTAATAATAGAAAGACAGGAGACTGTACAGGATCTGAAGACAAGACAACAGCAGTCTGATTGTGAGACTCACACCAGGGTGTTAATGATTAATGGGAGAGAAGATGAGCTAGCACATAACTGTGAGAGTGTCCTGCTCTTCCCTCCCCCTAATGTTTCTAAGGCCATCTCCCACACTGCATCCCGGCCCTCTCTCCCCACTCCAGCTTTGCATATTTGCTTTTATGCCTACTCTGGCTTGTCTAATATATTCAAATTTCCAAAATGATGCTCTTTCTAATAGTGATGCCTGCCTCTGGCATATCTTAGGCTGTCAAATTTCCTTAAGTAAAGCCTGTCTAAGTCTGTTTGCAAAGGAAAAACATGCTATAAATAACAGGGGGAAAATGGCCCATATAAAAAAAAAGTTAAATTACAGCTATAAAAGAAAACATTCTATGACTTTTTTTAATATTAGGATGTCACTACCTGTTATAAACCTCTCTTCCTGCATGCTCCCCACCCCCACTTTAAAAATCATATGTCTGTGTGACAGTCTTATAGATATGGTATAGATGATGAGATCACATCAGCCATGATGAGATCTAGAATATAAAGAACAGAGACTGCAGATCTATATATATTATTCATACCAAAACTTTGGAAATTATTGCAGATGTCGGACAAGAAGGATTATTTTAATCAGCTTTTAAATACTTCCCAGCTAAAAAAAAGAAAACACACCTGTCTTTAGTTGACACAACAATAATTTTAGAGATGATCTACTTGTTTGGGGGGGAGGAGAGGGAGAGGTGATGAAAAAGAGGAAAGAGTCTAGTCAAAAATACTTGAAGATTTCATGCTAACCTGAAGATGTGTTGTGTGTGTAAAACTCATTGCACACTTTCTAATTACATGATCTCTCACTACTTTGCAAATTATTTCATACAACAAAGCATTTCTGAAAAGACTTCTGAAGGAAAATAACAGACTTTTTTACCAGAAATGGATTTTTGGTGTCTGTCTGTTTCCCTGTTTGTTTTTCTTATTGAGAAACAGGAGAATGAGACCAATGTCCTTTTTGGAAAAAAGACAAAAGAAGTCAGAGCGTGGTTTAGGGGGAAAGTCTATTGGAGAACAATATTTGCTTGGTAATATTTTTAACAGAAATATACCTTTAAAAATAAAGAGACTAAATCATAATTAATGAATATGTTTTATCTTTTTCTTTTTCTTTCCCTATGACTTAAGGATGATTTGCAGGTTACCTTCATAGACCAATATAATCGTGCTCACTGGAAATGATTGTCAGTCCTAATGGTATCATATTGCTGTCAAATGAACTCCCTTTCCTAAGTCTTACTAGAGATGATGACTATGGTGGGTTGACTTTGGTCAGCTATCAGATCTCCCCCAGCCACTTGCTCACTCCCTGCTCTGCAACAGCATGGGGGAGAAAATAAGATGAAAATATTTGTGGCTCAGGATAAGGACAGGGAGGTCCCTTACCTGTTACCATCACAGGCAAAAGAGACCCGACCCAGGGAAAATTAATTTAATTTATTGCCAATTAAAGTAGATCCAGATAGTGAGAAACAATTAAAACAACACCTACCCCCCCCTCAAGAAGGGGCCTCACAGAGGCCGCCCTGCAGCCCCCACTGCCAATGCCTGGTACAATGATATTTCTGTAAGTGGCAAAACATTAACCTTCTTGGATATTTAAATTAATAGGAATTAGCCCATATTCACAGATTTTAATACATGTTAATTTATAGTTGCATTTTGTAACTTGCTAAATGTTAAGCGTTAGGTTATGTGATAAAAGACCATATAGGTCTATCACTGTGTGATAAAAGGCCCACAAAGGAGCACAGAAAGACAATGGCAGGAGGGGGACCTCAAATAATACCCTGCCCTGGCTGCTCCCAGACCCATCCCAATCAGGCCATCAAAGGGCCATCTGCACCAGCCCAGAGGAGCAAAGGGGCACAGTGGCAGGTGGGAACACAATCTGGGGACTCAGAGGAAGGGACACTCTGTCTGGCACCCCTCCCTGAAGGTTCCTGTGGTGGGCCTGGGACCTAACATTTAACATTTAGCATGTTATGAAATGCAATTGTAAGTTAGCATGTGCTAAAATCTGTGAAGCACCAGCGAAAATCAAGCTGGAGTAGCAAGCGAGTAGGTGATGTGGTCTGGGAGCCAGGGGTGACTCTAAGGGTGAAACCACAGTGGGGATGACTATAGGGGACCAGGGGAGTCCCAGACATCTGTGTGTGTGTCTGTGTCTGTGTGTGTGTGTGTGATGGTCTGCACCAGCAACTGGAGTGGGGCTGTGGCCTTAGGGACTTGTACGTCCAGGTGCCACCTACTGGAGAGACTGGGATCCAGGGGCAGCTGCTGGTCAGACTCAGTGTCTGAGCCCAGTTGCTGGAGGGATCCAGCTTGTACAGATATAGATCTATCAATTCTCACTAGTGCACCTCTACCCTGCTTAGTCAGAGAGGAGAGCAGGATGAGGCCTTTGGTGCTGTCTATGTATATACATATATGTGTATATACATGAAGGCCAATGGCGTCCTGGCCTGTATCGGAAATCGTGTGGCCAGCAGGAGTAGGGAAGTGATCGTGCCCCTGTACTCGGCACTGGTGAGGCTGCACCTCGAATACTGTGTTCAGTTTTGGGCCCCTCACTACAAGAAGGACGTTGAGGTGCTGGAGCGTGTCCAGAGAAGGGCAACGAGGCTGGTGAGGGGTCTGGAGAACAAGTCTTCTGAGGAGCGGCTGAGGGAACTGGGGTTGTTTAGCCTGGAGAAGAGGAAGCTGAGGGGAGACCTCATCGCTCCCTACAACTCCCTGAAAGGAGGTTGTAGCGAGGTGGGCGTCGGTCTCTTCTCCCAAGTAACTAGCGATAGGACGAGAGGAAATGGCCTCAAGTTGCACCAGGGGAGGTTTAGATTGGACATGAGGAAAAACTTCTTTACTGAAAGCGTGGTTAAACATTGGAACAGGCTGCCCAGGGAAGTGGTTGAGTCCCCATCCCTGGAGGTATTTAAAAGACGAGTAGATGAGGCACTTAGGGACATGGTTTAGTGGGTGGTGGTGTGGGGTTGATGGTTGGACTTGATGATCTTAGAGGTCTTTTCCAACCTTAATGATTCTATGATTCTATGTATAGGTGTGCTCTGTGTGCATGTGTCTACTGTGAATATGTGCTCAGCCTCGCTACTGGTTGGACCTGGGTACATGGAGCTGCATCAGCCTTGCCTCTCTTGGGCTGTCAGTCTGGCAAAATGTATTTTCCTTTAACGTTAAACATATCTACTGAATGTTCTGGTCTTGCTGCTTAAAGAAGTACAGGATAATGCACTAACCTTTTGTTTTCAGCTAGTAAAATCAGGAAAGAAAACAGTGCTTTGAAACTGGGGGTAGAAAAGGTCTTTTTGTGTCAACAGGTCTTTGGCACAGTCATATTTTCAGTGAACATGAATCAACTCACAAATCTTTGTTGATGCCCTTATCCCCAAGTGTCACATCAGCTCAAAATTGTGTTTGGATACTGCAGCTGGCTCACCGTCTGCCTAGATGTCAGAATGTCAAAATTTTATCAATTTTTTTGTCAAAAGGTGCTGGCAGCTGCCATGATGGAGGTCTCTGATCTAAAAATACTTCTACATTTTGTGAAATATATCAAACATTTCCCTTCAGAAAAATTGGAAGCCATAGTCAAAACCTTTATGTCATAGCATTTCCAGTGAGGAAGGGAAAGCTGCTGCCCAAGAATCTGTGGCTTATCCAGAACCTGCTTTAGACATCAAATAGGTTCTCCCAGCTTCCAGCCTGACGGATTTGCAAATTAGTCTTTAAGAGGAAAGAATAAAACAAAACTTACTATTGACTTTACAGAAGTCAAAGACATGGAGGATTTTCAAGAAAGGAACTTCCATTTCATTGAGATTTTTAATAAAATTTTTTGGGTTTTAGTTTTATTTTTTCCTTCTCATGATGAAATGAACATGGCTTTGTGCATTTACATTCCTTCCTTCCTTCCTTCCTTCCTTCCTTCCTTCCTACCTTCCTTCCTTCCTTCCTTCCTTCCTTCCTTCCTTCCTTCCTTCCTTCCTTCTTTCATTAGTGAAGTAAATAAGGGAACATCAAAACAAATTTCACTCAGTAGAATTCAAGGTGGAAGACAACTCAAAAATATGAGCTAATGTGTCAAATGGCAGTGCAGCAAAACCTTTTACATTAAAATAGTAAACAATTCCTTTAAGCAGGGATGAAACAAGGAATGCAAGATTTAAAGCCTTAACTTTTCTGGTATTTTTGTGATGCGTATCTCACAAGCATCCTTACATGTCCAGTCTTCCTGTAGTTACTCAGACACTGCTGCTGCCAGCCCTGTTTCACTGTAGTACGCCACTTACTACTCTGAACATATTTTTCAACAAGTTCCAGCCACCAAATCTATCCTACACAGCAAGGATCTGCAAAGATTTCACAGAATCACAGAATGGTTGTGGTTTGAAAGGACCTCTGGAGGTTTTCTTGTCTGACCACCCTGCTCAAGCATGACCACCTAGAGCCAGTTGCCCAGAACTGTGTCTAGATGGCTTTTAAATATCTCAAATGAGGGAGACTCCACAACCTCTCTGGTCAACTTATGCCAGTGCTCGGTCACACAGTAAAAAAGCGTTTCCTGATGTTCAGAGGGAACCTCCTGTGTTTCAGTTTGTGCCCATTGCCTGTGGTCCTGGCACAGGGACACCACTGAAAAGAGCCTGGCTCTGTCCTTTTTGCACTCTCTCTTCAGGTATTTATACACATAAATAAGATCCCCCGAGCCTTCTCTTCTCCAGGCTGAACAGTCCCAGCTCTCTCAGCCTTTCCTCATATGTCAGGTGCTCCAGACCCTTCACCACCTTCGTGGCCCTTTGCTGGACTCTCTCCACTATGTCCATATCTCTCTTGTACTGAGGAGCCCAGCACTGGACCCAGCACTCCGGGTGTGGCCTCGCCAGCACTGAATAAAGGGGAAAGATCACCTCCCTCAACCTGCTGACAATACTTTGTCTAATGCAGCATTCACATTCTTTGTAGCAAGGGCACATTGCTGGCTCACGTTCAACTTGGTGTCCACCAGGACCACCAGGTCCTTTTCTGCCAAGCTGCTTTCCAGCTGGGTGGCCTCCAACATATATTGGTGCATATGCATGTCTGTATGCAGTCCTGAGATTATCTTATGTATTTACCTAGTAAGAAAAGTCTTAGGCTCCCTGAAATTCAATGGTTAAATTCCCATCACTTTTTTTTTTTCCACTATCACTGGGACCAGGATTACTCCCTCATGGCTGTCCCATATAGTTTTTAATCAAAATCCCTTCTAGTAAACATGAGATGTGGTCTCATTGGATTCAACAGGACTCCACATACCTGTACCAGCATGTAAATAGCAGGATTAGCATAATAATGTTTAAAGACAAAATATAACGCAGTGGGAGATAACAACAAGAGAAAATGCAGAGGCTGAAAGAAGGCAGCAAACACAGTGATGCTATAGCACGCCACAGCAGTGTCCCTCTTACCGTCAAGTCATATGCTTGTTTAGAGCCCTGCATGTTATTTGGTCAAAAGGGATCAGAAGATCGGTCTTAGGAAAATGGTAGGCATTGGGGAATGTTTTGAAATTGTTGTTCTTGATTTAGGGAAGGAATTTGGGATTAAGCACTTCTAAGGGGATCACATTCTAATGCCCTTGCACACAATTTTCACTCCAAGAGTGAAATCAGTCTCACTGATTTCCTTGGGTAGAGGAAATAACTATTTAACATGAATAGAACTAAGTCAACCCCCTGGGTATTGGTGAATTAAAGAAATTGAGTTCATAGCCGATTCTTTGCAGATGCTCTAAATTCAGGAGAAGGATGCAGAGGTTGATAGAAGGCAGTGGGGAGTTTCAAATAAAGACTCTGGTGATTTAAAAAAAAAAAAAATCCCTTCTCTATACTGTTAATTTTGCAGCAATTCTTTTTAGCAATTTTGATTGCCCTCAAGAGGACTGGTCTGAAGCAAAGGAAACTAATTCTAATCAGAGGAAATTTATGTTGTTTAATTTTGACCTTGTTCAGATAGCAGAGGATTATGTGTCTGAGTTTGTGACCCATGTAGGCAAGGCTCTGAAAATGGAAACCTAGAGAGGACAAAGACAGCCAACATTATTCTGGAACATAGGGAAAAAAGGAAGGAAAAAGTAAGTAAAACAGGGGCAAAATGATATGGAAAAACTATAGCAAAGAGAAGGTCCTGAAAAAGAAGGTAATATTTTGAGTACATGTAATCCAGCAAATATACTTTCAACATATAGGAGTGAATAATTTTCTTGGCAACATATTATATGAACTGTTATTGTTATATATCGACCTGCTGTTTACAAACAGAGAAGGACTGGTGGGAGATGTGGTGGTCGGAGGCCGTCTTGGGCTTAGCGACCATAAAATGATAGAATTCTCGCTTCTTGGTGAAGTAAGGAGGGGGGGCAGCAAAACCACAACCATGGACTTCCGGAGGGCGGACTTTGGCCTGTTCAGGACGCTGGTTGAGAGAGTCCCTTGGGAGACAGTCCTGAAGGGCAAAGGGGTCCAGGAAGGCTGGACGATCTTCAAGAAGGAAGTCTTAAAGGCGCAGGAGCAGGCTGTCCCTGTACGCCGTAAGAAGAATGGGCGGGGAAGACGACCGGCCTGGCTGAACGGGGAGCTCTTGCTGGGACTCAGGAAAAAAAGGAGAGTTTACCGCTTGTGGAAGAAGGGGCAGGCGACTCAAGAAGAGTACAGGGATCTCGTTAGGTCGTGCAGAGAGGAAATGAGAAAGGCAAAAGCCCAGCTAGAACGCAATCTGGCCGCTGTCGTTAGAGACAACAAAAAAAGTTTTTACAAATATATTAATGACAAGAAGAGAGCCAAGGACAATCTCCATCCTTTATTGGATGTGGGGGGGAACATTGTCACTGAGGATGAGGAAAAGGCTGAGGTACTCAATGCCTTCTTTGCCTCAGTCTTTAACAGGCAGACCAGTTATCCTCAGGGTACTCGGCCCCCCGAGCTGGAAGACGGGGACGGCGAGCAGGGTGAACCCCCCGTAATCCAGGAGGAAGCAGTCAATGACCTGCTACGCCACCTGGACGCTCACAAGTCTATGGGGCCGGATGGGATCCACCCGAGAGTGCTGAGGGAGCTGGCGGGGGAGCTCGCCAAGCCGCTCTCCATCATTTATCAGCAGTCCTGGTTAACGGGGGAGGTCCCGGAAGACTGGAGGCTTGCCAATGTGACGCCCATCCACAAGAAGGGCCGGAAGGAGGATCCGGGGAACTACAGGCCTGTCAGCCTGACCTCGGTGCTGGGGAAGATTATGGAGCGGCTCATCTTGAGGGCGCTCACAAGGCATGTGCGGGACAACCAGGGGATCCGGCCTAGCCAGCACGGATTCATGAAAGGCAGGTCCTGCTTGACCAACCTGATCTCCTCCTACGACCAGGTGACCCGCCTAGTGGATGAGGGAAAGGCTGTGGATGTGGTCTACCTGGACTTCAGCAAGGCCTTTGACACTGTCTCCCACAGCATTCTCCTCGAGAAGCTGGCGGCTCACGGCTTAGACAGGTGGACTCTGCGCTGGGTCAAAAACTGGCTGGATGGCCGGGCCCAGAGAGTTGTGGTGAATGGAGTTACATCCAGTTGGCGGCCGGTCACGAGCGGTGTTCCCCAGGGCTCAGTACTGGGGCCGGTCTTGTTTAATATCTTTATTGATGATCTGGATGAGGGGATTGAGTGCACCCTCAGTAAGTTTGCAGACGACACCAAGTTGGGCGGGAGTGTTGATCTGCTCGAGGGTAGGAAGGCTCTGCAGAGGGACCTGGACAGGCTGGATCGATGGGCCCAGGCCAACTGTATGAGGTTCAACAAGGCCAAGTGCCGGGTCCTGCACTTGGGCCACAACAACCCCATGCAGTGCTACAGGCTTGGGGAAGAGTGGCTGGAAAGCTGCCCAGCAGAGAAGAACCTGGGGGTGTTGGTCGACAGCCGGCTGAACATGAGCCGGCAGTGTGCCCAGGCGGCCAAGAAGGCCAATGGCATCCTGGCCTGGATCAGAAATCGTGTGGCCAGCAGGAGTAGGGAAGTGATTGTGCCCCTGTACTCGGCCCTGGTGAGGCCGCACCTCGAATACTGTGTTCAGTTTTGGGCCCCTCACTACAAGAAGGACGTTGAGGTGCTGGAGGGTGTCCAGAGAAGGGCAACGAAGCTGGTGAGGGGTCTGGAGAACAAGTCTTATGAGGCGCGGCTGAGGGAACTGGGGTTGTTCAGCCTGGAAAAAAGGAGGCTGAGGGGAGACCTCATCGCTCTCTACAACTACCTGAAAGGAGGTTGTAGCGAGGTGGGTGTGGGTCTTTTCTCCGAAGTAACAAGCGATAGGACGAGAGGAAATGGCCTCAAGTTGCGGCAGGGGAGGTTTAGATTGGATGTAAGGAAAAATTTCTTTACTGAAAGAGTGGTGAAACATTGGAAGAGGCTGCCCAGGGAAGTGGTGGAGTCCCCATCCCTGGAGGTATTTAAAAGACGTGTAGATGAGGCGCTTAGGGACATGGTTTAGTGGGCATGGTGGTGTTGGGTTGACGGTTGGACTCGATGATCTTAGAGGTCTTTTCCAACCTCAATGATTCTATGATTCTATGATTCTATATAGATATATATGAACAATTATAGCTATTGTTATAGAAGACTTTCCACATCACTGCTGAATCACTGCAAGTAGCTAGATATTTCTGTCCCCTTTCTTTTCTGTATTTTTTAATTGCAAAGCATCAAAGAGTTTGCAAAGCAATGCAGGTCAGTGTGACCTGTACTGGGAATAGACAATCTCCATATGCATAAGGAACTCAATTCTTCTCAACCACTTGATTGGAGGCTGTAGTAATATCATGTCAACTTTACATTACCTGTAGAAATGAGGAGCTGAGCTATTCACCAAAATGCGAAAAAAATGTATAGTGTGGATACTTTGTGCCTCAATAAAAGAACAATGCAGATGCGCTAGACAAAGAAGATGCAGCTCCATGAGAAGGTGTGCTCTGTGATTTGCCTTGCTGTTTTGGTCCCTCCGGCATCCAGACCAGATTCTTGCATTCTCCCAAACCATTCCTGGGCACAGTTAGGAGGGAGCTTGGAAAGCAACTGCTGCCAGGAGGTGGATGAAGCTGTTCCGGGGAAAACAGGGTTTATCTTGTCTTTGACCTATGCTATGCAATTGGGTCTCAGGGCCAGAGACCAGATCTTGATCCTGCTCTGTACACTGAGAGACAATAGCCTGCACTTTCATCCAGACTGAGACTTACCATAACTGTGTAGCCTCCTGGAGTCCTTATACTGCAATCTTTAGTTCTTTCCATGAATTTACAATTTCATGCATGTCGATTTGGACCTGGGCCATTGCGGAGACCAGAACATAGATTAATAGATGGTTCTCTTCTGTCAGGATCTGTACTAGCATAGATGCCCATCCTTGTCTCCTATACGCCTCAGAAATATTGCCCTCAAAGTCAAACCATCCTCTTTCCTCTGTCCTGTGAACACGTTTTCCCAGCACAGTCCCCTGTGAGGACATGGCCACTTATACTCAACGAATGCTCTCCCCTTGCCTTCTATCCCTTTCCATGGGGCTTTCTCACATTTGAAACCACATTTTCATCCCTAATCAGATTTAAAAAAAAAAAAAAAAAAAAGAATTATCCTGAGTGAAGAAAAAGACCTTAAGTGAACTCATTGTAAAAGCAGTGTTTAAAAAGGATTTGCTGCAAAATGTTCTTTTAATCCAGAGCATATCATGTATTTCATGATGTATGTAACAGAAATGATCATGTGGCATATACTGTGTTATAAAATTTTATAGCACCACACATTGTGACAAAATATTTGTTAAAATATTCTGTTATCTTTCTGATGACTATGAAACCATTACATGGGGAAGTAGCTGTGAGTAGATATTGAAATACCTTTAAGTTCATTTTCGAATCATTCCCTCATGACTGAGTAAAATAGTTGGACATCTTTGATGTTTCCAGCAAGAAAATAAGGTGAGTACTAAACGCACCTATTACAGAACCACCCCTTTTAAATCCGCTCATCACATTAGATTTAAAGTGCTGGTTCCATGAAAGAACTCAGCTCTCAAGAAACTCCCCATTGATTAAATGTCTATTCTGGAATGTGTCTGAAACTGCCTAATTCCCAATGACTTATGGTATTTATCAATATATAAAATTTTAAATGAAAGCTGAATGTATCAGTTTTTCCTCAGGAATTATAAAGCATTTTTTAAAAGGAGTTCCAGTTTTTATATCAAATTTGCACTTTTCTGCTTGAATTTAAAAAAAAAAGAAATCTGAAAAATTATGGTTTCATAGAACACTTTATCATTCAGGGGTATCTTTATCAAAATTATTAATCTCTATCCTTCACATTTCTTTGTTAGTCAGCTCCGATATCACAGCTGGGATCCCCACGCATCTGAGTTGTCACCTGGATGAACAAATATTCTGTGAGTATTTTTTCAAGTATATCAGCATAAATGAGGTTAGACTGCACAATCCAAATGTCTCTGAAAAACCATCATCTTGAGTATCAAATGCTGTTTATGTGTTAACCTAGGCACTGATTATATGGCACATAGCGTCTGACAGCTGCAAGTGACTTAAAGTTGATAACTCGGGAATATTTCCCCCTATTATAATGGAGATCAGAAAGATGGATGCACTGGCTATCCTATGCTATTCAGTGGTACTGCCATGGTGGGCTGAAGATACTGCTTCAATTTTTGTGTTACGCAAAATATTCAAAAGAGAACAAAAATGCTTCTTAATCCTAGTGGTCAAATTAGAATATTTCTGTTCTTGCTTCAGTGTATATTTGTCGTGGTTTAATTTCAGTCAGCAACTAAGCACCAAGCAGCTGCTCGCTCACTCCCCCCCACCCAGTGGGATGGGGGAGAGAATTGGAAGAGCACAAGTGAGAAAAAACTCGTGGGTTGAGATAAAAACATTTTAATAATTGAAATAAAATGATAATAATAACAATATGATAATAATAATAATACACAAAGCAAGTGATGCACAGTACAATTGCTCACCACCCGCCGACCAATGCCCAGCCAGTCCCCGAGCAGCGGCCCCCCCGGCCAGCTTTCCCCAGTTTATGTACTGAGCATGACATCACATGGTATGGAATGTCCCTTTGGCCAGTTTGGCTGTGCCCCCTCCCAGCTTCTTGTGTACCTCCAGCCTTCTCAGTTGGTAGAGCATGGAAAACTAAAAAGTCCTTGGCTAGTGTAAGCATTACCTAGCAACAACTAAAACATCGGTGCATTATCAACTTTGTTCTCATCCTAAATCCAAAACACTGTACCAGCTACTAGGAAGGAAATTAACTCTATCCCTGCTGAAACCAGGACAATATTCAAGCATTTAATTCAATGTGTAGCATTTAAACCAGGAAGGCACAGAGGACTTCACACCAAATACCTCAGAACATGGTTAGATGAAGGGAAAATAATGTTCACACCTCTTTATAATGTTGTTGTTGGAAAGAATTTTCTCACAAATGGCAATTAAAGTTTCAATCACTACCAAGAAATTTCGTATTTAAATTAGGGAGCAGAGGGCACAGGTCCCTGCAATATTTTGTACCAAGAATATGAGCTATCAAAACTTAGCTTAAATTAAGATTCTAATGAGGGAAAAGTCTGAGAGCATTTTTTTTTTCTTTAAAGCACTAACTCCATAATTGGTTCAGAAATGTATCAGCCATACCTCAGAGTGAATCTAATGGAAACCTAGAGTACAGAAAGCTGTTTACAGGTACACCACCCACCAGTCATAATAAGAGACTGAAATAATGTGGAGAGTGACATTCATGGGTGTATGGCAAAAAGTGACAACAAGTAATTTTGAAGTGAAAGGTCAAACTGTCAAGCACTCATGGCAAATAACCATTTTCAAAGATTCTGATGTCCATTACATACCGGCTTTCTGTGATGGAGCACAGGCAACATGGGGACATGTAATGATCTGGGGGTTTTAATTTTTTTTTCTTTGTTTTTTGTTTTTGAGAGCAGAGGAGAAAAAAAGCATTTGATGGATTTGGTCTTAGAATAGGCATTGTGTTACAGAATACACTAGAAGAAAAAGCTGTCTACAGGGGAAATTCTGTCAAGTAGTTCAGGTTTACTTTCTCTCTCTTCAGTTATATCAGTTAAGAAAAGGATATAGCAAAATTAAATTCTCTTTGTGTTATGCTAAATAAAAGCATTAATACTTGAAAATGAAAAAGATAGATTTCTAGGAGATAAAATAGTTTTAAAATTATTTTATAAGTTATTCTACAGCCTGCACAGCCCTTTACCTGGCTGGTAAAGATAAAAGTTCAGTAGTGAAAGCACCTATAGACCACTCAGAGAGTCTCACAAATCAATGTCTGTCCCTGGATTACTGCTTTAGAAACTAGAGAAGAGGCTTAAGTCAATTTTTCTATTAAATTATTTCCTGGGTCATCATTTTGTTTGATCAGCTTAATGATCTCTGTTACTTCCACTTTCAATGTGAATGTTAGCCATCAGACCTTTACCTTGTGACTTAGCAGTCTGATCAGTAAGCTCTTCATACTCTTCACACTGTTACTTCCACCAGAGCTTAGAATGATTGTCTGGGTTTGCTTTGCTTAAAACACTAAAAGTTGTCTTGGAAGAAAATTATGGGCTGACTAACTGCTATAATTAATGTTTTAACTAGTACGATATTCGGGTTTTTTCTGAAGTTAAGTTGGACTCCTTTTTATGCAGATGTGTCTGCAAAGGACACAGAAAGAATTTGTTTGCTTTAAAAATAGGATAGTTAAGTAATACCCTTGTTCTCCAATGCAAATATTGGAGAATAAGTAAATGGTCTTCCTATGGAGGCCTTGTCATGGTTTAACCCCAGCCAGCAACTAAACCCCACACAGCCACTCACTCACTCCACCCCAGTGGGATGAGGGAGAGAATCGGAAAGGTAAAAGTGAGAAAACTCGTGGGTTGAGATAAAGACAGTTTAATAAGTAAAGCAAAAGCCACGCAGGCAAGGAAAGCAAAGCAAGGAATTCATTCACTACTTCCCATCGGCAGGCAGGTGTTCAGCCATCCCCAGGAAAGCAGGGCTCCATCATGTGTAATGGTGACTTGGGAAGACAGACGCCACAACTCCGAAAGTCCTCCCTTCCTTCTTCCCACAGCTTTTAATTGCTGAGCATGATGTTATATGGTATGGAGTAACCCTTTGGTCAGTTGGGGTCAGCTGTCCCGGCTGTGTCCCCTCCCAACTTCTTGTGCACCCCCAGCCTACTCACTGGCGGGGTGGAGTGAGAAGCAGAAAAGGCCTTGACTCTGTGTAAGCGCTGCTCAGCAGTAACGAAAACATCCCTGTGTTATCGACACTGTTTTCAGTGCAAATCCAAAACACAGCCCCATACTAGCTACTGTGAAGAAAATTAACTCTACCCCAACCAAAAGCAGCACAGACCTACAATGGGACAGTAGCAGAGTAGAAAGAGTATCACAACATATCCAGAAAACCTTCTCCCTTCATGGGTACAATTTGGGAAGAGGCTTATACTCACAAAGGAAACTTTTGATCATTGTTGCATGTGTTGCAGATGCCACTTCTATTGCAAGCACAAAAAAGACTGTTTATACAGAATATGGGTGCTGTCAACTATACAAAGTTATTATTCCTTGAAAAAATGGGGTAAGCCTGTTCACAGAAGAGGCCTCTGTGTTGTGTGTCCCAGGTAAACATAGACAGCTTTTATTTGAAGAAGGCTATGGTTACACACATCCTCCTTCCAGATAGAATAGTTACATGATGTGAATCTGAGTTTCCATAACACAAATAAGTAATTACTCTGTTATCTGTGGACACTTTTTTCTTCCTTCTGCAGGTATTTTATTTGAAATCCTTTAGAAAAGGTGTCTGAACATGGACACAGAAACCCATGTGACTATAAAATAATCTAGGTTGGACGGGATCTCAGGAAGTTTCTAGTCCAACCTCCTGTTCAAAGGGTGAGCTATGGGACTAGACCAAGTTGCTCAGGGATTTATCCTGATGGCAAATGTGTATGTTGGGAATCCTACTACATTTCTGTTGATAAAGGTTTGGTGTCATACAGACTTGAGGAGTTAAATACCAGTCAATTTGGAAACGATGTAACTTCACTGACAGTGTGGACCCAAAGAGGACCAGGTCTCTAGTCTACAGAGATAGTTTAAGAAATGGCAACTTCTGGGACACAAAACCACATTTATTTCAATAGCAGAAATTTGATCACTAAGAGAAGGCAGATATTGCTTTTAAACAACAAATTAATGGAGACTTAGAGCACCTTAAATTTGTCAGTTTGGTGCCTGAGCTATAGTTAGATGTTACTTTTAAGCATTTCATGTATAAAATATCTTTCTTTGAATCAAGAGCCTGATATCAGATAATCCCAATAATGTTTTACTTGACCAAAATCACAGTATCATTTAACCTCACCTGAACTTTCCATTTATTACTGTTTATCTCCCTTCTTGATAGTAACTAGATACCAACAAAATTGTTTCACAGAAAGAAAGATCGTTTCAGGTCATTTTGTGACACATAAATACGTAAGTGCAAGCAGGCACACATCTGCCTTGGAGAGCACAATATGTGCACAATTAATACATTTAATTAGATAATTAGAGGAAGCTTAAAAGATAGTGCAGATGGCTTTGAAGAAACATACTGTGGGATAGTCAGTGCTCTCTCTTCTAATGTTTTTGCATAGTGTATCCTCTAGATATCATGTTGGCCTGTCACCTCTCCTGCATCACTGTGGGTCACTGTGTCATCTGTTATTCAGATCCTACCCTACCATCACCATCAGTAACTGACATATCAGTGGTTGCTCTGCTTTCCTGTCTCATTTTTTTATTTGTCTACAGTTGTGACCAATTTTTTGTCTACAGTTTTCATGTTCAGATACGTCAGGTATAAAGAATACCAAAATAATAGCTTAATAGAGGAAAAATAGTAAACAGGAAAAGATGTTTCCATTCTGAACACACTGCCAATTCCCTGTTTGCAACAAGGGAAATTGATAGAGAGTGGTCGTTTTATGTTTTCATTCAAATATAAATTTCTAGAAACTGAATTTCTGGATTTAGGTGCAGTCAGTTGAATGATAAAACTTTCTTTGACTTCAAAGGATAAAAAATTTTACTAGCTTTCTGTTACTCTTTCTGTCTTTCTCTGCCATTAAGTCTCTGAGGGTGCAGTTTTGGATGTAGCATTGCTCTCAGGTCCTCCAGTTTCTAACATTCTTACTGCGCTTCAGGAAAGGCAAAAAGAGCAGATTGTCCAGAATGATTATTTTTCATAATCTAGAGCTTGCAGAATGTATGACTTGTCTTTTGCACACAGGAAAAATTGTCAAAATCAGAAAGATAGATATTGTTAATGTTTGATAGCATGATGAATAATACAGTAAATTATACTGAGTATTATTTATCTTTTCCCCACCAACCCTGATTTTCTTTTTAAATGTTGCATTAGTGTTGATGGTTTGAAAACTGATATGCTGTCCTCAGGGCTACAAACAGCAAAGTGCCAAAAGACATCTAAGATTAATAAAAAGGAGGGTGAAGAAATCTTTTCCACCACACATAATATATAATTTTTTTGTTGGGTGACCATGCTAAACCACCCCTGAGCTGTCAATATTCCTTGTTGCCCACTTCAGAGCTCACGGTCAGAAATAGTGCTCTCTCAGTTTATGTCCTTTTGATGGACAAGTCACCTGTCAGCATTTTCAGAAAAAGACACTTAATTTCCATCATCATCAATTTCTTACATGTTTCTTCAAGGACTACATCAGCTACAGCTAAAGGATGCTTACATACACAGAAAATTTCCTCTTCAACCTTTCCTATTCTGCTCCATTTTAAAAAGAAAAAAATATTCTCATAAACTAAAGATTTTCTGCTTTTATTAGAACTGCTGTGTAGGAATATCTGGGGGTTCCCTAACTTCTTCACTTTTACTTTTTATGATAACAGTTGATGTAAGCAGACATAAAGGCAACCTGGTTAGAAAGGAAAATTACTGAACAGAAGAAAACGTCTGCTGAAAAATATTGACAGAGAAAATGCCTGCCAGCCTGGGGACTGTGAGCCTACAAACTAGGCCTGTGAACCAGAAGCATCCTTGAGAAGTACAGCTGGCATCTTTGAAGTACAGTTGGGTACCTGGAAACCAGAGACATCCTCAGACACCATCGATAAAGTATTGAGTTTACGTGGCAAGGTTTTGGTAACAGAGGGGGCTACAGGGGTGGCTTCTGTGAGAAGATGCCAGAAGCTTCCCCCATGTTGGACAGAGCCAGATCCAGCTGGCTCCAAGATGGACCCGCTGCTGGCCGAAGGTGAGCCCATCAGTGATGTTGGTAGCACCTCTGCAATAACATATTTAAGAAATGGTAAAAACTGCTGCGCAACAAGATCTGGGAGAAAGGATTGAGAATATGTGAGAGAAACAGCCCTGCAGACACCAAGGTCAGTGAAGAAGGAGGGGGAGGAGGTGCTCCAGGCACTGGAGCAAAGATTCCCCTGCAGCCCATGGTGAAGACCATAGTGAGGCAGGCTGTCCCCCTGCAGCCCATGGAGGTCCATGGTGGAGCAGTTATCCACCTGCAGCCCATGGAGGACCCCACGCCAGAGCAGGTGGATGTGCCTGAAGGCAGCTGTGACTCCATGGGAGACCCCGTGCTGGAGCAGTCTGTTCCTGAAGGACTGCACCCTGTGGGAAGGACCCATGTTGGAGAATTTTGTGAAGGACTTGTCTCCTGTGGGTTGGAACCTACACTGGAGCAGGGGAAGAGTGTGAGGAGGAAGAGCAGCAGAGACAATGAGTGATGAACTGACCACAACCCCCATTCCCCGTCCCCCTGTGCTGCTTGGGGGAGGAGGCAGTAGAGAAAATGAGGAGTGAAGTTGAGCCTGGGAAGAAGGGAGGGGTAGGGGAAGGTGGTTTTAAATTTGTTTTTATTTCTTATTAACCTACTCTGATTTTGATTGGCAATAAATTTAATTAATTTCCCCAAGTCGAGCCTGTTTTGCCTGTGACGGTAATTGGTGAGTGATCTCTCCCTGTCCTTATCTCGACCCACGAGCCTTTCATCATATTTTCTCCCCCTGTCCAGTTGAGGAGGGGGAATGATAGAGCAGTTTGGTGGGTACCTGGTGCCTGGCTAGGAACTGTAATGGCAATTTGTTATCTGAAAAGGTGAAAAATAGTCTGTAAAAAGGGGAAAACATCCTGAGAAAATAAGAATCAGTAACTGCCACTGACTGTTCTAACTGCAAGAACATGAAAACCTTCTTGAAGAATAAAAATTGGTCTGAAAAAACAGAAAACATCATAGAATCATAGAATAGTCTGGGTTGAAGGGACCATTAAAGGTCATCTAGTCCAACCCCCCTGCAATGAGCAGGGACACTTTCAACTATATGTAAACTAGGGTAAAGGCCGTGGCTCCAGCTGGGGGGTCTGCACCATCTACCCCAGCGGCGGCCGATGCCTCCACGCAGATGGAACTGCTGAAGGGAGAGGCTGCAGTGCAGACCTCAAGCTGCAGGAAGCGCCCAGACCTCTCTCCTGGGGTAGGGACAGGCAGCAGACCTGCCTGCAAAAGGTGTGCCCAGGTGGAGGACCTCCTGCAGCAGGTGGCTGAGCTGCAGGAGGTGGTGAGAAGACTGCGTAACATCAGGGAGGCAGAGAAGGAGCTAGATAGCTGGTTCCAAGCGCAGTCTGCAGCGGACCTGCAGCCCACGGCCAAACAGCCAAAAACTCCCCCACTGGCACACGCAGAAGGGAGCCGGGGGGCCAATAATGCAGAAGAATGGACGGTTGCAAAGGCAAGGACCAGCAGGAGGAAGAGACTTCCCCTGAAGCCTGAGGTGCCCTTGCAGAACTGCTTCATCACTCTGCAGGCCGAAGAGAAAAGTTCTGTCACACCAGGAGAAGCGCTGGAGCTGAGTAATGCAGCCCCATCTGCCCCCCGTACAACAACCAGCGCCACTAAGAAAAGGCGACGGGTGATAGCAGTAGGCGACTCTCTTCTGAGAGGTGCGGAGGCACCCATTTGCCGACAGGACGCACTCTCTAGAGAGGTGTGCTGCTTACCGGGGGCTCACATCAGGGATGTCACCGAGAGGCTACCAAGCCTCATACAGTCCACTAGCTATTATCCGCTGCTGCTGTTTCATGTGGGCACCAGTGGCACAGCCAGGAGCAGTCTGAGGACTATCAAGAAGGACTACAGAGCCCTGGGAGTGGCGGTAAGGGACTCGGGAGCACAGGTAGTTTTTTCATCAATCCTGCTGGTCAAAGGGAAGGGGTTTGAAAGGGCCAGTCAAATCTGGCGAGTCAACAAATGGTTACGGGACTGGTGCCACAGCCAGGGGTTCGGCTACTTAGACCATGGGACTCGCTTTGAGAAACCTGGTCTACTGGGGGCTGACAGAGTCCATCTGTCAGAAGAGGGGAAGAGCATCTTCAGTCATAGGCTTGCCAAGCTGGTGAAGAGGGCTTTAAAGTAGAGATGCCGGGGGAGGGGAACCTCAATCCATCCCACTCCTACCAGTTTGATGCCAGAGCCAGCAATAGATGTCCGAAGCCTGGAGAAGGAACACAGGTCAGCAGGAGAGCACCTGAAGAGCAGCACAAAGGAACTCCAGCCAGTAAGACAGCTTCATCGGGGGCCCAACTTAAATGCCTCTATGCAAATGCATGTAGCATGGGGAATAAACAAGAGGAGTTGGAGACGTGCGCACGCCTGCAGGGCTACGACCTTATTGGCATCACGGAGACATGGTGGGATGGCTCCGATGATTGGAGTGTTGGGACGGAGGGATCCAGGCTCTTTAGGAAGGACAGGCAGGGGAGATGAGGAGGGGGCATCACCCTCTATGTCAATGACCAGCTGCAGTGCATGGAGCTCTGCCTGGGGATGGATGAGGAGCCGACCGAGAGCTTGTGGGTCAGGATTAAAGGGAAGGCAGGGACAGGTGACATTACGGTGGGGGTCTGCTACAGGCCACCCAACCAGGAAGACCGACCGGATGAGGCCCTCTATAGACAGATAGGAGCAGCCTCACGCTCACATGCCCTGGTCCTCATGGGGGACTTCAACCATCCTGACATCTGTTGGAGGGACAGCATGGCAGGGCATAAGCAATCCGGGAGGTTCCTGGAATGTGTCAATGATAACTTCCTTCTCCAAGTGGTAGAGGAGCCAACGAGGAGAGGTGCTATGCTGGACCTTGTTCTCACCAGCAAGGAGGGGCTGGTGAGGAATGTGAAGCTCAAGGGCAGCCTGGGCTGCAGCGACCATGAAATGGTGGAGTTCAAGATCCTTAGGGCACCGAGGAGGGCACACAGCAAGCTCACTCCCCTGGACTTCAGGAGAGCAGACTTTGGCCTCTTCAGGGATCTGCTTGGTAGAGTGCCATGGGCCAAAGCCCTGGAGGGAAGAGGGTCCCAAGAAAGCTGGGTAATATTCAGGGATCACCTCCTTCAAGCTCAGGAGCGATGCATCCCAACAAAGAGGAAGTCAGGCAAAAACGCCAGGAGGCCTGCATGGATGAACAAGGAGCTCCTGGACAAACTCAAACACAAAAAGGAAGCCTACAGAGAGTGGAAGCAAGGACAGGTAGCCTGGGAGGAATACAGAGAAATTGTCTGAGCAGCCAGGGATCAGGTGAGGAAAGCTAAAGCCCAGATAGAACTCAATCTGGCCAGGGACATCAAGGGCAACAAGAAAAGATCCTATAGGTACGTTGGGGATAAAAGGAAGACAAGGGAAAATGTGGGCCCTCTCCAGAACAAAACAGGAGACCTGGTTACCCAGGACACGGAGAAGGCGGAGGTACTCAATGACTTTTTTGCCTCCTCAGTCTTCACCGGCAAGTGCTCGAGCGTCACCGCACAAGCAGCAGAAGGCAAAGGCAGAGACTGGGAGAATGAAAAGCCACCCAGTGTAGGAGAAGATCAGGTTCGAGACCATCTAAGGCACCTGAAGGTGCACGATTCCATGGGACCCGATGAGATCCATCCGCGGGTCTTGAAGGAACTGGCCGATGAAATTGCTAAGCCACTCTCCATCGTATTTGAGAAGTTCTGGCAGTCCGGTGAAGTTCCCACTGACTGGAAAAGGGGAAACATAACCCCCATTTTTCGAAAGAGAAAAAAGGAAGACCCGGGGAACTACAGGCCAGTCAGCCTCACCTCTGTGCCTGGGAAGATCATGGAACAGATCCTCCTGGAAGCTCTGCTAAGGCACGTGGAGGACAGGGAGGTGATTCAAGACAGCCAGCATGGCTTCACCAAGGGCAAGTCCTGCCTGACTAACCTAGTGGCCTTCTATGACAGAGTGACTACATCAGAGGACATGGGAAGGGCTACGGATGTCGTCTGTCTGGACCTCTGTAAGACCTTTGACACGGTCCCCCACAACATCCTTGTCTCTATGGATTATAAAAGTGTTGCTCTGAGCAACCTGATCTAGTTGAAGATGTCCCTGCTCATGGCAGGGGGTTGGACTAGATGACCTTTAGAGGTCCCTTCCTACCCAAACTATTCTATGATTCTATGATTCTAGATCAGGTTGCTCAGACCCCCATCCAACCGTACCTTGAATGTTTCCAGGGATGGAGCATCCACCACCTCCCTGGGCAACCTGGGCCAGTGTTTCACCACCCTCAGCGTAAAAATTTTTTTCCTTATACCTAGTTTCAGTCTACCCCCCTTTAGTTTAAAACCATTCCCCCTTGTCCTATCGCAAGAGACCCTGCTAAATAGTTTGTCCCCATCGTTCTTATAAGCCCCCTTTAAGTACTGAAAGGATGCAATAATATCTCCCTTGAGCCTTCCCTTCTGCAGGCTGAACAACCCCAACTCTCTCAGCCTGTCCTCATAGGAGAGGTGTTCCAGCCCCCTGATCATTTTCGTGGCCCTCCTCTGGACCCGCTCCAACACGTCCATGCCTTTCTTATGGTGAGGGCTCCAGAGCTGGATGCAGTACTCCAGGTGGGGTCTCACCAGAGCAGAGGAGAGGGGCAGAATCCCCTCCCTTGACCTGCTGGCCACGCTGCTTTGGATGCAGCCCAGGACACGATTGGCTTTCTGGGCTGCGAGCGCACGTTGCTGGCTCATGTCCAGCTTTTCATCCACCAGTACTCCCAAGTCTTTCTCGGCAGGGCTGCTCTCAACCCCTTCATCCCCCAGCCTGTAGTGATACCAGGGGTTGCCCCGACCCAGGTGCAGGACCTTGCATTTGGCCTTGGTAAACGTCATGAGGTTCACACAGGCCCACTTCTCAAGCTTGTCCAGGTCCCTCTGGATGGCATCCCGTCCCTCTGGCATGTCGACCACACCACTCAGCTTGGTGTCATCTGCAAACTTGCTGAGGGTGCACTTGATCCCACTCTCTATGTCATTGATGAAGATATTAAACAGTACCAGTCCCAATATGGACCCCTGTGGGACACCACTCGTCACCAATCTCCATCTGGACATTGAGCCATTGACCACTACCCTCTGGATGCAACCATCTAACCCGTTCCTCACCCACCGGACAGTCCACCCATCAAATCCATCTCTCTCCAGTTTAGAGAGAAGGCTGTTGTGGGGGACCATGTCAAAGTCTTTACAGAGGTCCAGACAGACGACATCTGTAGCCCTTTCCTTGTCCACTGATATAGTCACTCCATCATAGAAGGCCATTAGGTTGGTCAGGCAGGACTTGCCCTTGGTGAAGCCATGCTGGCCGTCTCAGGTAGATCATCAATAGATCAATAGATCATCATCTATTGTCTGTTACAAATGAAAAATGGAAATTAACAGCACCTATTGACTGCTCGAAGTGGTGGTGTCCTATGCTCTCTAATATGCCTATTTTATAAAAAGGACTCAATGGAGCCTCTCTGTGAGAGAACTTCCCATGCTACACGTACTTTTCCTTTCCTAAAGAGGTTGAATTCCACATGAACTTTCTATGAGATCTTGGACTCTCACCAGGGATGCCTGGCTGACTCCAGACTCTGCAACATGGATCATCTTTGAAGTGAGACTCTGCCTGTTATCTTATTTGTCCCCCTCTAGGCCCCCTTATGGATTAGTTTGGTTTGTCTTCCCCTCTTGGATGTTTTGGTCCCTTCTGAAATCTGTTTAATTCAGTTGATACCAATATTGTCACATGTCCATATAAGAAATCCATCATAAGTACACCTGTTGTTATATTGTTGATATGTTGCTTCACTAATGGTAAGTTTGTAGTAACCTGTAATAGTATATACCTATTTGATTGTTGCTGTTACTAGTTGTTGCTATAACATTGTTTCTGTAATTGATTATTGCCATACTATTGATTGATAGTATATTATTGATTGCTGATAGCTTGAGAGAGAGAGAGAGATACACTTTATTAATCACAGGTGTACTTGCTAGTAGTGATTTTTTGTGGTATTTGTGGTAATCTGTAATAACGTAGAGAAATTTAGAGGATAAAAGCCTCCCCGTCCTTTTGTATTATGGAATCCTACGAACTCATGGTCACAATCTCTACACAACCATAGGCCTGGTAACCCTTCGGATCATGACAACAGTATAATCTGTATATTTTTACCCATTAAGAACTTAATTCTTTTACTTTCCTCTCCCAAATCCCTTCAAGTGCTGCACCTGAAGAAGATTGAGTTGCCTATTCATTCTACACTGGGAAGAAGTGAGGCTGTGAAAGAATAAACTTCTGCTCCCCAAAACCTGGTGACTCACAACCAAGAGAGCCACAGACTAAGAAATACAGCAGGAATTCAGTTTCTTGACATCTTGACCCAAATCTACAAAGCATGACCAATTTCTAGGATGCTAGCTACATAAGATATTTAATAACTTGTTATCATTTCCCAGTCTTCTTACCAAAAAGGACTACATAAGAACACTTTCAGTAGAGCTCAAAAACTTGAACTTTCAAGAACTCTTCATAGTTTAAGATATCAATTTGAAATTATTAGTTACCATCTTATGGACAAAATTAGCAAATAAATTATTATTAAAAAGGGCTGGGGTATGTTTTGTTTTTGTTGGTGGTGGTGACAACGGGTTTTTTTGTCTGTTTTTATTTTTTTAGTATAGAGAATGAAAAGAGATATCCTGGACCTGGGACCTTGGACGTCATGTTGTTGCAGGAAATTCTATTCAACATACACCTGACTCACAAATGGTGATCACAGCCAAGCATCACGGGTCACCTAACTATGCACCCAAAACCTTTCTCACATATTGTTGCTTCAACGTGGGAGATGATTGTAAGCTGCTTATGAAGGAGTACCTCCATTTCCATATGGTACAAACTGGCAAAAGCCAACACAGTATTTATTTTCCCTACTGCAGCAACTGTAACATGCAGTGATTCAGAGTCTGTAACATGAGCCACTGAGCCGTTTCTGCTGTGGAACAGGCATCTGGGGATGGAAACCATGTAGTGAGCCCTCTGTAAGTCATCCTGCCTGTAAATCATAGCCAGTCCTGATACATGGGCACAGCATAAAAATCTGGATAAAGCATGTAGTCCACAGTTTGGAAAGCTTCTGACCAGTGGATATTTCAAATTACAGGAAATTTGCATGTTTTTTTTAAAAAGTGATGGTTTGGGGAAGTGAGCTAGTCATTTTGAAATGGTCTTTTAACCTTATAAAAATGATTGGCCAAATTTTATGCACTGAAATATTCCTGTATGCTCAGTGAGTACTCAGCATAAGCACACAGATTTATATCCACAGATAAATGAGCCAAGTAGACACTGATAATCAGGATAATGATGCCAATAATGCACACACCAGAGAACTCTAAATGCCCAGCTAGTGCTGGAACAATCCTGATTCATAATAGTGTGCTTTTAGAAGTTTCATTCTTTTAGCAGCTGAGGCATTTTTCTGCTAGTTAAATGCAAGATCATTCTAATAGATGCTGAAGTCCTTCCAGTGAACAGCAAACAGCCTCGAGCCAAACACCAATGATGCTACCAAGTGACTGTATCAGTCCAGACCTGGGTGTTGCTGAGATCATCTTGTGCCTTTGAACTCTGCCTCTTGGATCATATCAGTGCAGGCACCAGGGCATTTAATTTTGCAGCAAGCTGCCATCAGCACGGTCTATTATGCTGAATTCCTGTTGCCATCTTCCAAATTCTGCCAGCCTCCATTACTGACTGAATCTGTGTCATTGTTGGGTTGTGTAAGCATCAAACTGTGCACAGCAGCTTCCCAGTTACGAATTGTATCTTATGTTTCTACTGAGCAATGTCAAAATCTCTGGCTTATCATTTAGTGCTGCACTTGGACAAACTTTCCATCAGACCATTGCTACCAGATCAGCTTGTCACTAAAAAAGAAAACAAAACAGGACAGTCTTTTAAAAACTATTATTTTCTAAAATAAATAATACCTATAAAATAGCAGCAAGAGTCAACACTTCCAAACTGGTAAAGATTATTTTATTATATATACCATATATATATATATGGTATTCTGCCATTTGTAGTACCCAAGCCCTTAGGGCAGCATGCATAAGTAATACATTGCAGTCAAGATTCATATTCAACTGTCACCTCATTATTGGGAGCTTTTGGGGAAGGGGAGGGGGTGTGTGTGTCTGCTTTTTATTATTAACCTAAATCTGTAATTCATTTTACGGGCCAGAACTCCATTCATAAAATGGATGAAATGATGTACAGTCATGCAGGGAAGAAAGTTCTTGAATCAATTTTGTCATTAAAGAACACGTGTATGCATACAACTTCATATTCAGGGAACTAACTATTTTTAGGGCTGCAGATGAGGTCTGGATTCACAAACCCGAATACTGTTCTGGATCTGGGCAAATAAATATACTCTTGTGCCTGCTGCTCCCAGCTTGTCCACGTCCAAGAGAAAAGCAGACCAGAGGAAGCTTGACTGTGTTTTCTTTTTTAGGGTTTTCAACCCAGATCATTCTAATAGATGCTGAAGTCACCCCCATAGTCACCCCAAAAAGTGACTATGTATTAAGCTATAGATTATTCTCATACGAAGTTTTCTATTAACTACTTGCATACATGGCTAGCACAGAGCATGCATGTAGAACCCAATTTCCTGTTATCCTGCACAGTGCCTTATCTACCTGCTGTACTCTCTCTTGCCTGTCTTTAGTATGAAAGAGATTGCTGTAAATTCCCTTCTCCTCATTTAGGAATCTAGCCTTTTTTTCACTAAGCTACTATTAATAGAGCTAAACTGTTATTATTAATAGCGGATAACTAGTCCACAGCACATCCACTTATTTGTTCGTGATGCTCAATCACACACACACATACATTTACTTACAGTTATCTTACTGGAGGGTAGCTCAACTGCAGTCTCAGCAATCCCAACTGCAACTTGACAATAGCAACTGCCTCCTCAGAAGTGGAGGGTTGTGCTGACTTGCCAGTGGCTACTAGTTCATCTTCTAGAAAGTGTCCTGCAGAGGCCCTTGTTTCAGCATTTGTCTATGCAACCCTGTAGTCTTCGCCCACAGCTGCCTTCCCTTTGGGTGTAGTCTGAGTTCCATAACCCAGCTGTGACACTGCTGGGTGCCTGTGGCCTTGTACAGATTGGGCAGGATCTTAGTGTGCTGATTGCGTCAGTTCTTGCAGATTAAACAGGACTACTAATCACAAGGACTGCCGATCCTTGGGAAACTTCTAAACACCAGCTTCTTGGCATGTACCTTTCCTCTCTTCTGCTAGGTGTTTGCTAGTAGCTATTTCTATATCCAAAACTATATATATCCACAGAGTGCACTTGTAAAAATTCACACAGACAGGGCCTTTCTGATATTACCACTTCAGAGACGGATTCATGTTCTACAGCATAAAATGAAAAAAAATTGTTGAGTAAATCCAGCATCAGTATTGCTGTGTTCTAACATGACTATTATTTTGTTTGTTTTCACCTCAGACTTGTTGCCATCTCAAAACCACATCTCAAAGACAGTGGGACCACAAGAGTTAAGAAAATTTATGGTAATTTTAAATTCTCTGTTGGTGCTTAATCCCTTACAAACAAAATAACTTGCTGTGATGCAATAACCAAAGGACATTCTCTGTTATGTAAAGGGCACTCAGCTGTTCTCTTTGAGTCGCTTCATCCTTATAAAATGATGTGGTAGAGATCTATGCAGGTGTTTTGGGAAAAAAATCCAAATTGTAAAGGAGATCCTGACCTTGGCTTAAAATAAGGTTGGAATTTGTAGGTACTATTACACTCATTCTGAAACTCATGACATTTCAGCCCAGACTTTTGCTAAAAGGCCCATCATTAATTATAGCTATAGAGTACATTGTGTGTTTTTTTCTCTTGAACATAGGACTGCATTGACTGGGTCACATTATCATGTCTGCATTAAATAATGTGGATTTTCATCCCTGAAAGTGCAAAATGATATTGTTCTCTGATTCTCATGCTTGTCTGTCTATTTTAGAAATACTCCCTAGTTCTGATGTATTCGCTAAATGAAACAAAGCCAGCAGCCAACTTATTTGCAGAATAAATAAGACCTAAGCACTACTTAGCAACAACTAAAACATCGGTGTGTTATCAACATTATTCTCATCCTAAATCCAAAACACAGCATTGTACCAGCTACTAGGAAGAAAGTTAACTTTATCCCTGCCGAAACCAGGACACAAGTTGAAAGACCTGCGTTTTATAAATAGTGTATACTGAAAAGCTGAGACTGCAGGAAAATTAATGTCTAAAAAAAAAAAAACCAAAACAAACTGAAATTGAATTCAGCGCTGTTGGTAATCACAGAATTCCCACTCTGGCTTGAAAGAAATCATCTGGGATTTATGGTAACTCTATGGATATTGCAAATAAAATAAAGTTTGAATGTATTCTCCATCCCTATTTAAATCTTTGTAATCTGTACAGTGTCCTATAAGAATATAAAAATACTGAAAAATTATGCAATGATTACAACACCAAACCTGGTTTTAGAATTCACATGGTAAGTAAAAATTCAAGTGGAGATTCCTGTTGTTATCTTAGGGAATTCATTTGGAACAAAGTCTACCAAACAAATTAGAAAGACTGAAGGACTTACATTCAAAAGTATGAAATTCATCTTTTCGTATTCCTATATGACATAATTTCACTATGCATTTTACTACATCACTTTCTGTATTCACGTTAGAAAGACCTATCCAAAGTTGATCAGTTAGACAGCATCTGCATATAAACAACTTGCTTCCAAGCCTCATACCTTTCCTCAGAGCAAGTAACTTCCGTCACCTTTATTTACCTTATTCACCAGTAAATATTTAATGTAGAGATAACCACCTCATGAAATTTGTTTCTCTACTCTGGTCACAAGGAGCTTAATATGACCTACTCATACATATGCATAGATATTGTAGACATCAGAGCTAGGTGTCATAAACTCCACTGTAACTTCCTAAAATTTTCGTCCAAGTTGTACAGGCCACTTAGACAAGTGAGTTGTGTTGAGTTCCCAGCTCTTCATTCAGGGATGTGTCCACCTAAACAGCCTTATACCACTATTCTTTCTATAAAAAGCATGGTGTATGTAACATGAGTGACTGTTGTGTGACTACAGAGGTAACATTAAATAACATAATGCATTTAAATTAAATGCCACAGATAAGTGACTGACATATTAAAGGACAACCATTGCTGGTTAATTGCTTGGCAGTAGCTGTCAATAGCTCATTAGAATTTAATGTTGCAGGCACACAACAATTTCTGTAAGTATTACAAAAAAGTAATTAAAACCTTCGCACCTGTTGTTTTGGGTGTTTTTCCCACCCCACCTCCAGTTGATAAAGATATTTTTCTTTTTTTTTGGTAGTATGAAAAAATTGTTTAGGCTGAATTTAGAGTACCCTGAGTAAATATCATTCTAGCCATATGCCCTTAATATAGCAAGCTGCAAATGTATTTCATTATGTTAATGTGTGCAACACAGATAACATGCAATTTAAAGACAAAATGTGTTTGTTAAACTCCTTGGAGAGACCTGGACTGCTATGTTTTAAGTTTTCAAAAGGGCTGTGAATACAGCACAATTGGGATATCCACTAAACGTGTTTTGATAAACTAGAATTGTGCAGTAGGTCTAGATAGATGGAAGAAATTACAGTGGGCTGGGACTGTTTGGAAAAAAGAACAGAGGTTTTCTTGCTGTTAGAGCAGGTTTAACAAAATAGATTAGGAGAAGATTCAGAAATGAACTTAGAGACTAAAAATGATATATTTGTTAATGATAGCCTTCTATCTTTAAAAGATAGCAGAAAGCTTGTCCATCTGAAGTCATCTTGTCCCAAAACTGTATGTTCATTTTACCTGGAGAAGACTGCACTGTGGGAGGTAACCCTTCCTCTATTCATTTGAGACCTGCAATTAGACACAGACTTGTCTCAATACCCAAAAGGACTTGCACTTGTAAGTGTGTCTACAAGGTTATAACCTTTAAATAACAAAATTAAATGGATGCCTCAAGGATGAACCAAAAGCATCTGAGTAAAATGGCCTACCCATTTTCAGTTATGCAGGTACATTTGGCACTTATTCCCATGAACCGATTAGAAAAAAACCAAGTAGCAGTTATGAATGGCTAATGCCTCCCATCCCCAATATAAAATACAACTAACACTGACAGAAGTGCTCAGTTTAGGGAGGGTCTGAGTCCCGTCCCACCACCCCCCCCCGCCCCGTTTGGCTACTATGGGCATCAGCAACGCTTCTTTCTCTGTTTGCATTTTCAGGAGTTAACTCGGTTCATTTCTCCCAGGGAACACTTGTAGACACCTACTTTGAAGACTGAATTCAAAGGTTTGAACAGAGCTACCTCTCTTGAAGTCAAAACCCCCTACAGGGTTGGGATTTCAGACACATCATGTGCTTCTTATTCCAGCTCTTTCTCACAGTCTAAGATTTATTGCTCATTCTAAGGCTCCTAAATCTTTTCTTCTGTTAAATATGGGGGACCTGTTTCTGGGTCTGGAATTCACATAAATGTTTAAATTAAATACAAGACATGCAAATCTCATTAGTAGCTTTATTAATCTCTAACTGGAAGGAAGATCATATTAATCAGGCAATATTTGCATAAACATGACATTGATTATTCCAAAATCATACCATGAATATGAAAATATCTCAAGTTTGATTGGATCCTACATCAAGGAAAATTAAGTAACAAATTCTAGTCACTTCCAGCAGTTGAATTTGGAAACTGTTTGCTACTTTCCAATTTAATCTAAATATTCGATCTCTTGCTTACTTTAGCTAATCTCAATATCATTTTCTATTTATGTCTTCATATTGTACTTGCTGTCAGAGTATCAGTTCCTTATCTGTTTAACAAAAGTCCATATTCTCTCAAGACTCGTTTGTAGAACTGATCTCCTAGGGAAGACCAATAGTATAAGGCCTCTAAATGCTGAGGTGGTCACGTTGTTTTATTAACACCGATGAACAGAATGGTCCATCATTACTACGGGCAGTTGGGAAATAACTATTTCTCTGGGTTTTTTTCAGAAAGAAATTATTTGCATGCAATATTGTTGTTATTCTTCTATTGTCCAGAAAATCAAAACTTTTATTTTATCTTTCATGCTCTACCCTTCCTTGTTTCTTTTTCACCTTTTCCAGTGAGAGGTATGTTTCAGTCTGATAAAACTTGGGGAAAGGACAGAAGGGACCAAAGAATAAAAAATCAGATTTGGGTTTCACTGAAAACCCAAACCTTTCTGAGGGTGAAGGAGAAGAAAAAAGAAAAAAAAATCTGAGTTTCATAGATGATTCTATAAGGACACCAGCATGCAACAAAGCCTCTCTATAGCAACAATTAATTGAGTTGCTATTCAAATGGACTAAGGGAATCCTCTCTACTGATACCACTCTGTCGGGAATAAAAAAGCAAACACTTTAATGCAGAATCTTTAAGAATTTTGTATCTTGCACAGTCCAGAAACATCAGCTCATACTGAACAAGAAGCTACATATGCTGAAATGATATTATAGACAGAGGACACATTTCAAATGCTCCTTTTACTGTCAGTAGATTGCCACACATTTTTCAGCCCAGAATCAATCTCTTTCTTTATATTTTTTCATGTATAGAAAACTAGGTATCTGAGGAATTTACTCTAGGTTTCTGTTTATGATAATTTCATTCATGATGTTTCCTATTAAACTAATCAGTAATAACACTTCAGTATAATTAATAAGCAATAAGCATATTGTCTGAGGATGCTAAATGTTTAACTTTATGTTTTTTATGTCTCACCTGTTTTTCAGTAACTTAATGTATCTGCCTAGACATTAACTAGGCAAAAGGCTTTTGGCTTTATTGTTATTACCAACTGTGTTCTGTTTTGACTAATCCATTAATATACTTCAGATAATTGATGCAGTTACTTGCAGCTGTGGAAGAGGCAAATATAATCCCCAATTGAATTTGGCCCAGTAAAGTTGTTGCGTTGTTTTTCTACACCTTCTTATATAGAAACAAAAATTTGGTGCTTAAAAATAAGCACATTGAAGGTATCAAGGACCATCACTTCCAAAGGCTTCTTATTATATATTTTGATTAATTTTTTTCCTTACCTTTCTCTTCCCATACCTACATCTGAATTCTGCCTTCATGTGAGCAAGAAAAATCCTGTGGGCTTCACTAAGGGCAAGTGGGGTTTTACACTCACAGCATCTGAGGGACCATAAGATCATGATTCTGTTATCTGCCATAGAATTTGTGATTATGAGAAAATAATTTAGAATAAAATTCCTTAGAGGCACTGAAGGCTCTAAATCCCTGAGCAGAAGATGAGAACCTCTGAAAATCAAATCCCTACTCAGTTTCTCCAGCAACTTCTGCAGTGTCTCAGATGTCTGTGAAGTATCTAAAATTAATATTCTTCTTCCACTTAAAAACATTCTGATGGCCTTGGTAGATACTGTAGAAACAGAGGATATTGCTTGAAAGATACTGCAGAAATGGAAGATGCAGCTGTTTTCACCCTTCCACGTAGAGTTTCAGGGGTTTCAGTACAAGCCTTTAAGATGAATTGGTAACGGAAAACTAAGGTGGATAAATTTGGGGCAGCAATTCCTCTTCCAAGATCTCACTAGGTTATTCTTTAGTGGAAAAAGTTCAGTAAAGTTTCAGGCCATCTTTGTACCATACAGTGGCTGTTTCTTGCATGGAAGAGCAAGGTGAAGATGATAAGGTTGCAAAGAGTCTTCTGCCACCCTCCTTACAATGTTCACCTAAAGAGCCCAAGGGCACATTTAGGCACATAAAACCAAACCTTTCTTATCACTCGCTCTCCCCAGATTCAGGGGAGCCATGCAGCCTATGTAAAATGTTATGTTATCATGATTCTGTGATTCTATGATTCTATGCCCAGATTGTCCTATTTCTGATCAGCTTTCTGCAAAACGCCCCCCATAGACCCATTTAGGATCTCTGAATTTATGGGTTCTCCTGCCCACCCTTTACAACAGAAACAACCAAATACATCTCAGCTGTTCCTCACATGCACTGACAGGATCTGACTCCTCACATCAGCCAGTTATAGTAACTTTTCCTTGGAAAGGAAAAATGCCTGGCCGTTGCTCTTATCAATGTGATTTCTTGGTAAAAAGTGAGTTCTGTTAAATGCTTTGGTTGTGGGTGTCAGTGTTCAAGATTCACATCATTTATTCCCAGGCGGTCAATATTACACCTATGAGTTAGATGTCCGAGCCTAAAGGAGGATCAGGAGTATTGCCATTTTCAGTGTTGCTTATGCATATATAATTGCACCCCAAAAAAGAAGCACTTAAAATAAGATATTGAGGGATACACATTTATAAGTGAAGCATGGCAAAACTGAGGTACTTTATCTAATTTAGCTCATATAGCATCCATGATCTTTTGATATTATTATTACTCCAACTTCTTTTTCACTTAGTGTTACCTTTATCTCCAAGGGGCAAGAAAAGGAAGATAAGCCATGTCAGTGATTGCTCCTCTTTGACCATTGACAAAGGAATTGTCTTATGCTGACTTTATGAGGCTTTGCACCTTAACCTCCTCCAGATTTTTCATCTAATTTACTTTAGCATAATCCTGTCGAAATAAGCCAGTCTAGCAGATAGGACCCTTTGACTTAAGCAATTCAGAAAGTTGCAGTTTCCACTGGAAACTGTCTTACAGTTTCCGGACTAGCTTTGGTTTGGTGGAAATAAACATTATTGGTGGTCTATAGGCAAGATACCCAGCTACTGTAAATTAATATAGCTGCAACACTATATGGACCTACGGTGATTTAGACCATCTGAGCACCTGACCATTATATTTTATGTTGGTATTCTTTACAGATATCTCTTGGAAAGTGAATCTACTTGAAACTCCAAGTTGTTTGTTTAATATTCTGATGAATTTTGCTCTGGGGTTGAGAGAGGGAACTGATGTAGAAGTCCTATAATGGCCCAAGAAGGAATACACACATAGGTTATGGAGTATATAAATGTGATGAAGTAGAAATGCAAGAAGAAATTGTGCAACAAATCAATAGTCATTTCCCACTGCTGTTTTCGACTGTAAAACCATAACACAGACAATGAGGGAGTTACACGATTTCTCATTGAATAACAATTTGAGGCAGACACAAATATTTGCTTTTAACAGAAGCAATATTTCTACCACACATTCACACAGCATGCAAAAAATTCCACTCGGGAGGTCTGTAGAAAATACTCTGAAGTGATCTCATCCTTTCATCACACTAGGTGGTCCTTTCTGGCTTATATATCTTCACTCCCTCTCTTTTCTTCCTAAAGGAAAAACTATGTGAATACAGTGGAGGGCCATTTTTTCTAAGGAATTTAGGTACTAGAGACCTATTTTATAACAGTAGCACTAGCAGATGAGGAAGCATTTTTTGATGGCATGACTCAACATTAATCAAATCTTTGGAGGTTCAGATATCGGAAGGCATTTATGCTGCCTTCCATTCAGTCACCTGTCTGAAGATCCCTGTCTAGCAATGGCAAAGTATTCTTTCTTAAAAAACGAAGAGAACATGAATATATGAAAACTTAAAATATATTCAATATATTGATTTATTTACTACTTTTAGAGCACCTTTCTGATTATTTTATTCTATCCATAGAGTGGAGAAACTGGAATTATATTAAGCATTAAATTTAACTCTAATTTAATCCCTTTCCCTCTGCAATGAATCAGACAATTTTGCTTATACTAAAAAAAACTACTTTTGAGAGTGGGGGCTAAGAAGAGACAACAGAGTTGAGTTTTGTTTGGGTTTTTGTTTGTTTATTTTTCATTCTGGCAAAGAAATATGCAAGACTTCACAGAATGGAAAAAAAAGGAACTGATTTGTTATAAAACTCCCACACAAACATCTGCAAGAAAAGCAATTTCCACTGCTCTTGGTTTACTTGCAAAATAGTTTGCATAGCATTAATCACCACCATCTGATTCTCATCCCTCAGTTTCTTGGGGTCAGAGATATTCATCTCATATGTCACGAACAAATACCTTTCTCTCTCATACATATGTTTTGGTCAAAGAGATTCAGGTATTTGTATCTATGAACTGTCAGCCTTTGCATCACTCACCATTTTTTTTTTTCATTGCAATGATGTTGTTAGGAGCATAAAAGCGTCTCGAATTGCATTCTATTCAGTTTTGGTTTTGGAATAATTCAGTCAGTGCTGATACGAGTTCTGGAAAATAAACACGTCATTAGCCAAAATTCTTCTTTTTAAGCCTAAAATTAGTTAAAGAGTAAAAATATGTATATTAAACGCAAGAGAAAAAGAAAATAAATAAAGCTTTCTTGATATTGTTACATTGCGGAGTAGTACTTGACTGAAAAAAGAAACTTAGGAATGAGGGGGAAAAAAACAAATTTTAGTCTTCTTCATAACTTATGTGAGAAGTAGGATTCAGGGCTCGAGTGCATTTCCAAACATTTTGGTGTCACTAAATGTGAATTAAACATTACTAAATACTAAGTGTTGTGAATATCACGTATGTGATATGGTTCATAAGCACTTCCATGTAGACTCCAACTGTGAGTATTTATTGTCAATTAAAACAGATTCCAGTTGTGAGAAACAAACATTAAAACAACAAATGCCCCCCCACCTTTGCCCTATGCCCAGCTTCACCCCTTCACTCCCAACTCCTCTCCCCACGAGGGGCGCAGGGGGTGTTGCGGTCAGTCCATCACAGCCCCTCTCGGCCGCTCCTCCCTCCTCACACCTCTCCCTGCTCCAGCGCGGGCCCTTCCCCGGGCTGCAGCCCTTCAGGGACAACCTGCTCCCGCCTGGGCTCTCCACGGCCGCGGCTCCTGCAGGAAATATCCCCCTGCTGCGGCCTGGCGCCCTCCCCGGGCTGCAGGGTGGGTCTCTGCTCCAGCGGGGTCTCTCCAGGGCCGCAGGGGATCCCTGCTCCGGGCCTGCAGCACCTCCCGCCCTCCTCCTCCTCCTCCGGCCTCAGGGTCCCTCTGCTGCTGCTCCCTCCTTGGCTTCCTCCTCCTCTGCCTGTGCCGCCTTTTGCCCTTTCTGGCACCTCTTTTCCCCCAGGCGCCCCCAGCTTGGCCGAGGGGCTCAGCCCTGTCCTGCGGTGGGGCCCTTGGAGCCGGCTGGGACTGGCTGGAACCGGCTGTGTCCGGCACGGGGCAGCCCCGGCCTCTCCTCACAGAGGCTGCTCTGCACATCCCTGACACCGTCAACACTTGGGCAGGGACACCCTGCACGCAGGCACTTGCCACCAAATGGACATGGAGCGGAAGTCAGTTCTCACCTCCATTGCATTAATGATTGTGTGGTTGTGAAATTCCCTTTGACTTTGGTGGGGCTAAAGCTGCCTCCGTGGTTTGTTTAAGTTTGTAGTATACAGCACATCCATATCTTGCACTGCTTCTGTAAGTCTTGTCCATCCTGTAGACTTCATCGAATGGGACATTACTTAGTAGGGGTACAGCATTCGCCTAAAAATGGCTTCAGATGAAGAGCCCTGGAAAACAACAAATTAGTTACTGCCTGTACTGTGATCTTACTTACATCCATTTAAATGTAGTGTCTGGTCAGAGCAGTTATGCTTATTCCAATATAACTTAAGGCAGAATTTGTCCTGACCTCCCCCTTGCTCAGTTCCTGATTTCAGCTCAGATCAGCATCCATTTCACAAGCACCTTCCTGGTTGCTGCTTCTCTCTGATGTTTGCCTGCGCAGCTGTCCCTTTGCCTTTCTGATTCAAATCCCACAAGGTGGAGCTCCCTTTCATAGGCTGGCATTCCCTGTCATCACCTGTTATACCTATGCTGCCACGAAAGCCTCTTCTCCTCTCCAAAATTGCCTAAACTCAGATTTCGTGGTTTACCCTCACCATTGGCACTGCTTTGTTTTGATCATGGTCAATTCACTAAAACCGCTCAAAGTCAAGAGAAACAGCACATCTGTGGGCCTTCATTCTCTTCTGTGGCATTACGCCAGGCCTTTAACCACCTAGGTACCAAAAATTACGTTTTTGCCATTGTCGGGGATATTACAGTGTATTTCAGGCATGACGTCGAGTCAACTGCTTTATTTGCTCATAGCTGCATAGCCATGGCAGTACAGAGATAACAGCAAAGCTATAAACAGCCACCTAAAACTAACAGGGAAATGGAATGCCCAAGCAGTATAATATGTCATGAAGGGTCTCTACAAAAACCCGTATCATAACTCTAATGATAAGACTGTAAAATATGCTACATAATTACTTTTTTTGTGAAACATGCAAGTGGCAAATTGTTATAAAGGAATGAAAAGGCTTCTGTTGCTGATAATGTTGCCTTGGAAGAAGAATAAACAAATTGCAGACACATGCATGATGCCAAAAAGATCTTCAGGTATGTACTTTTCAAAATGTTACAATGGAATTTTGTGGCTGCAATTCAGTTTAACTCCTGATGGAAGAAACAGAAAAGGGTAGAAAAAGAGGTACTTTAGGGTCCCATTTTTATTCAGGTAAGTAATCTAATCATAAACAAGCTTGAGAGTGTTCTATCGATGATTTTAGGCACAAAGGCCACCTAAAAGCAAGGGAAGCCTATAAAAAGTTCCTTGTGTTTACCCAAGAAGTAAAAGTAACCATAAAAGCTCCTGATAGAAAAATAAGTTAATAAAAAAAAAGAAAAAAGAAAGACAAAAAGAAAAAAAAAAAAACGAAAAAAGAACTGGATTATTTAAATGGGACAATATGGCTGAACTTACCTCTTAGGTATCAAAGAACCCGAGAGCTCCCTCACTGAAGACTCGCCAAGGTAAGCAGATCCTGTGCTGGCATGATCGGCAGCAGAGTGCTCCAGTGAAGTGTACAGGGGAGTTTCCTGAACCAGGGGAACCTCGAGGGAGCAGAGACCCACCAGGAGCCTATAGCTCATGAGACAGTGGCTGAGGAGTCTGCACAGGAAGGGCGCTGTGACTCTGCCTGCTCGACCAGGGAGCAATGGTGTCCAACCGGCAGAAGGCCATGGCCTCTCTAAACTCTGCACCTGCCACAACTGACGCAGCTGTCCCGACAGAGCTCCAGTGGGAACACGCTGCCACCCAGGTGTCCGGCCGCAGGCTGTGCCCTGCTCTTAGGCCAGTACCGGACGGCAGCAGTGAGCACACCTGTGGGAGGTGCGCCCAGGGAGAGGAACTCCTCCGCTTAGTGACAGAGCTCCAGGAGGAGGTGAGTGGGTTGAGGAGGATCAGGGAGTCTGAGAGGGAGATGATAGACTAGTGGAACCGCACCCTACCATCCCTGGGACAGACCTGTCAGGCAGACAGGACACATGATACAGAGGATTCCCTATCCTCTCCCCACCCAGCAGAACATGGTGACTTAAGGGATAGGGGGCAATGCAACAAGTTCTTGTCTGGCGCAGCAGGTGCATCTCCTCCATGACTCCCCCACTTTCCCAGGTGCCCTTGCATAATAGGTATGAGGCTCTGCAAGTGGAACCAAACAATGACGAGGATGATGGTTCATCTAGGTTGGAGGTGTCACCAAGGTTAAGTCAGCCTATGCCCTGCATCAAGACCACTTCCATAAAGAAAAAATGACGAGTCATTGTCATAGGAGACTCTCTTCTGAGGGGAACAGAAGGCCCAATATGCCCACTGGACCCACTTCTTAGGGAAGTCTGCTGCCTCCCTTGGGCCTGGGTTAAAGATGGTACGAGAAAACTTCTTAGCCTGCTATGGTGGTTGGATTGTTATCCATTATTGCTTTTTTATGCAGGCAGTGATGAAGTTGCAATAAGAAGTCCAAGGGCAATCAAGAGAGACTTCAGGGTCTTGGGACAACTGGTTAAGGGATGAGGAGCACAAGTAGTGTTCCCCTCTATCCTTCCAGTTGCAGGGAAAGATGAAAGAAGAAACAAGAAGGCCCAGCTGATCAATGCCTGGCTCCGTGACTGGTGTCACCAGCAGAATTTTGGGGTTTTTGATCGTGGGTCAGTCTACATGACACAAGGCCTGCTGAGACACCTGTATCAAAGGAGGAAAAGGATCTTTGCCCAGGAGTTAGCAGGGCTCATGGAAAGAGCTTTAAACTAGATTTGAAGGGGGAAAGGGATAAAACCAGGCTTGCTAGAGATAAGCCTGGGGGCAGCATGCCAATGTTTGAGGGACGGTGTGTTAGCGAGGTCCTTCAGTCTGCTCCACAGTGTTCTGAGTGCAGTGGAGCACATTTGAAATGTCTCTGTACTAATGCGTGCAGCACCTTAGCCATCTCAGTAGGGGTAGGGGATGGAGATCCATGTGGCAGCAAAGATGTAAAGTTGTTGATGCGTTAGAAACCATGGAAGTACCTGAGAACAGTGAGGTAGAAATTAGGGCTTCTCCCTCAGTAAAGGTGGCAGGATCAATAGCCCAACTGAAGTGCATCTACACCAATGCATGCAGCATGGGCAACAAACAGGAGGAGCTGGAAGCCATTGTGCAGCTGGAAAACTATGATATACTCGCCATCATGGAAACATGCTGGGATGACTCACACAACTGGAGCGCTGCAATGGATGGCTATAAGCTCTTCAGAAGGGATAGGCAAGGAAGGAGAGGCGGTGGGGTAGCCATGTATGTTAGGGAGTGTTTTGACTGTCTAGAGCTTGATGATGGTGATGAAAGGGTTGAGTGTTTATGGGTAAGAATCAGGGGGAAGGCCAACAAAGCAGATATCATAGTGGGAGTCTGTTACAGACCACCCAACCAGGATGAAGAGGCAGATGAAATATTCTATAAGCAGCTGGGAAAAGTCTCACAGTCGCTAGCCCTTGTTCTCATGGGGGACTTCAACTTCTCGGACATCCGCTGGAAATATAATACAGCAGAGAGGAAACAGTCTAGGAAGTTCCTGGAGTGTGTGGAAGACAACTTTCTGACACACTTGGTGAGTGAACCAACTAGGGAAGGCGCCTTGCTGGACCTGTTGTTTGTGAACAGAGAAGGACTTGTGGGTGATGTGACGGTTGGAGACTGTCTTGGGCACAGCAGTCATGAAATGATAGAGCTTTTGATTCTTGGAGAAGTCTGGAGGGGGGTCAGCAGAACTGCCATCTTGGACTTCCGGAGGGCAGAGTTTGGCCTCTTTAGGAGCCCAGTTAACAGAGTCCCTTGGGAGGCAGCCCTGAAGGGCAAAGGAGTCCAGGAAGGCTGAACATTCTTCAAGAAGGAAATCTTAAAGGTGCAGGAGCAGGCCATCCCTATGTGCTGAAAGATGAGCTAGTGGGGAAGAAGACCGGCCTGGCTGAACAGAGAGCTTTGGCTGGAACTCAGGAAAAAAAGGAGAGTTTATGACCTGTGGAAGAAGGGGCAGGCCACTCAGGAGGACTACAAAGATGTCGTGAGGTTATGCAGGGAGAAAATTAGAAGGGCCAAAGCCCAACTAGAACTTAATTTGGCTTCTACATTAAAAGACAATAAAAAATGTTTCTATAAATACATTCATAACAAAAGGAGATCTAAGGGGAATCTCCATCCTTTATTGGATGTGGGGAGAAACAGTGACAAAGTCTGAGGAAAAGGCTGAGGGGCTTAGTGCCTTCTTTGCCTCAGTCTTCAGTAGTAAGACCAGTTGCTCTCAGGGTCCCCAGCCCTCTGAGCTGAAAGACAGGGCCAGGGAGCAGAACGAAGCCCCCATAATCCAAGGGCAAATGGTTAGCGACCTGCCACACCACTTAGACACACACAAGTCTATGGGGCCATATGGGATCCACCCAAGGGTACTGAGGGAGTTGACAGAAGTGCTCACCGAGCCACTTTCAATCCTTTATCAGCAGTTCTGGCTAACTGGGGAGGTCCCAGTTGACTGGAGGTTGGCAAACGTGATGCCCATCTACAAGAAGGGCCAGAAGGAGGATCCAGGGAACTACAGGCCTGTCAGCCTGACCTCGGTGCTGGGGAAGATTATGGAGCAGATCATCTTGAGTGCCATCACGCAGCACATACAGGACAACCAGGGGATCAGGCTCAGCCAGCACGGGTTTATGAAAGGCAGGTCCTGCTTGACCAACCTGATCTCCTTCTATGACCAGGTGACCCGCCTAGTGGATAAGGGAAAGGCTGTGGATGTGGTCTACCTGGACTTCAGTAAGGTCTTTGACACCGTCTCCCACAGCATTCTCCTCGAGAAGCTGGCGGCTCACGGCTTAGACAGGTGTACTCCTCGCTGAGTAAAAAAACTGGCTGGACGGCTGGGCCCAGAGAGTTGTGGTAAATGGAGTCAAATCCAGTTGGCGGCCGGTCACGAGCGGTATTCCCCAGGGCTCAGTACTGGGGCCGGTCTTGTTCAATATCTTTATCAATGATCTGGATGAGGGGATTGAGTGCACCCTCAGGAAGTTTGCAGACAACACCAAGTTGGGCGGGAGTGTTGATCTGCTCGAGGGTAGGAAGGCTCTGCAGAGGGACCTGGACAGGCTGGATCGATGGGCCCAGGCCAACTGTATGAGGTTCAACAAGGCCAAGTGCCGGGTCCTGCACTTCGGCCACAACAACCCCATGCAGCACTACAGGCTTGGGGAAGAGTGGCTGGAAAGCTGCCTGTCGGAAAAGGACCTGGGGGTGTTGGTTGACAGCCAGCTGAACATGAGCCGGCAGTGTGCCCAGGCGGCCAAGAAGGCCGATGGCATCCTGGCCTGGATCAGAACTAGTGTGGCCAGCAGGAGCAGGGAAGTGATCGTGCCCCTGTACTCGGCACTGGTGAGGCCGCACCTCGAATACTGTGTTCAGTTTTGGGCCCCTCACTACAAGAAGGACATTGAGGTGCTGGAGCGTGTCCAGAGAAGGGCAACGAAGCTGGTGAGGGGTCTGGAGAACAAGTCTTCTGAGGAGCGGCTGAGGGAACTGGGGTTGTTTAGCCTGGAGAAGAGGAGGCTGAGGGGAGACCTCATCGCTCTCTACAACTCCCTGAAAGGAGGTTGTAGCGAGGTGGGTGTCGGTCTCTTCTCCCAAGTAACAAGCGATAGGACGAGAGGAAATGGCCTCAAGTTGTGCCAGGGGAGGTTTAGATTGGACGTGAGGAAAAATGTCTTTACTGAAAGACTGGTTAAACATTGGCATAGGCTGCCCAGGGAAGTGGTGGAGTCCCCATCCCTGGAGGTATTTAAAAGACACGGTGCTTAGGGACATGGTTTAATGGTGAACTTGGCAGTGTTAGGTTTATAGTTGGACTCGATGATCCTAAGGGTCTTTTCCAACCTAAATCATTCTATGATTCTATGATTCTATATTGTGTAAAATAAGAAGAGATCCAAAATGAAAGGTAAGTGTTTCCAGTAATTTTAATAGAAAGTTTACCCTTTACTTTGATAGACTAGATAGCAACCTCTCCTCCCTGACACGGCTCTCCCCCCTGCATTTTCTTGTGAAGACACTTAACTCATTTCCTCAGGTACAGCAAGTCAGGATTTAGGGTGGAGAGGCATATTGCGGTGAATTCCTACTACCCAAAGTGCAGGTGATGTTTCATAGAATCATAGAATCATAGAATCATAGAATCATTAAGGTTGGAAAAGACCTCTAAGATCATTGAGTCCAACCGTCAACCCAACACCACCATGCCCACTAAACCATGTCCCTAAGTGCCTCATCTACACGTCTTTTAAATACCTCCAGGGATGGGGACTCCACCACTTCCCTGGGCAGCCTGTGCCAATGTTTCACCACTCTTTCAGGAAAGAAATTTTTCCTTACATCCAATCTAAACCTCCCCTGCCGCAACTTGAGGCCATTCCCTCTCGTCCTATCACTTGTTACTTGGGAGAAGAGACCGACACCCACCTCGCTACAACCTCCTTTCAGGGAGTTGTAGAGAGCGATGAGGTCTCCCCTCAGCCTCCTTTCCTCCAGGCTAAACAGTCCCAGTTCCCTCAGCCGCTCCTCAGAAGACTTGTTCTCCAGACCCCTCACCAGCCTCGTTGCCCTTCTCTGGACACGCTCCAGCACCTCAACGTCCTTCTTGGAGTGAGGGGCCCAAAACTGAACACAGTATTCGAGGTGCGGCCTCACCAGTGCCGAGTACAGGGGCACGATCACTTCCCTGCTCCTGCTGGCCACACTAGTTCTGATCCAGGCCAGGATGCCATTGGCCTTCTTGGCCGCCTGGGCACACTGCTGGCTCATGTTCAGCCGGCTGTCGACCAACACCCCCAGGTCCTTCTCTGCCGGGCAGCTTTCCAGCCACTCTTCCCCAAGCCTGTAGCGCTGCATGGGGTTGTTGTGGCCAAAGTGCAGGACCCGGCACTTGGCCTTGTTGAACCTCATACAGTTGGCCTGGGCCCATCGATCCAGCCTGTCCAGGTCCCTCTGCAGAGCCTTCCTACCCTCGAGCAGATCAACACTCCCGCCCAACTTGGTGTCGTCTGCAAACTTACTGAGGGTGCACTCAATCCCCTCATCCAGATCATTGATAAAGATATTAAACAAGACCGGCCCCAGTACTGAGCCCTGGGGAACACCGCTCGTGACCGGCCGCCAACTGGATTTAACTCCATTCACCACAACTCTCTGGGCCCGGCCATCCAGCCAGTTTTTTACTCAGCGAGGAGTACACCTGTCTAAGCCGTGAGCCGCCAGAAGCTGCTTTCCCATCAAGCTGCAAGGAAATTTTGAATTTTTCATATAGAAATCTCCTTCTGTGGTCAGAAGACAACAGTTTTTTTATCAAACAACAAGCTGGGAAAGGACAAGTTGTGACTCTGAGAATGTCCATGCTCATGATAAGGACACAAGAAAAAAGGTATTGGGTCTGACTAAAATGTCTTTAAACTTGCCCTACCTCCCTAGCAGATGTCTAGGGTAGAGTATAAATTCAGCTATTTACTCGAACCTTTCCAGAACACTTTTCCAGCAGCTGAGGATCTGTAGATTAGGCATTTTCTGAGCCAATAGATGGTGCTTCCATACGACAGGAGCTCATGTTTGGTCTGTGGTTACACTTAGAGGAATGGGATGATTGAGTTGAATTTTGCTGCTTCTTTACTTTTAAATACTACAGTATTATAGAGCATTAGCATCATGTTCATGGTGGTCAGGAACATATGTAATCTAGTGGGGCTGGTGTAGAAACCTAAGAAAATGGCACACAGTGGAATTCCATCAGAAGATGTTCCCTTTTAACAGCAGCAGAGAGTAGTTGTACAATACTGCTTCCATGGCATAGTACATGACTCTTGTCCAGATGTGGTGGGTTGACCTTGTCTGGATGCCAGGTGGCCACCAAGCTGCTCTATCACTCCCCCTCCTCAACTGGACGGGGGAGAAAAATAAGACAAAAGGCTTGTGGGTTGAGATAAGAACATGGAGATCACTCAGCAGTTACTGTCACGGGCAAAAGACAGCCTCGGCTTGGGGAAACTAATTTAATTTATTACCAATCAAATCAGAGTAGGGTAATGAGAAATAAAAAACAAATCTTAAAAAACCTTCCCCCAACCCCTCCCTTCTTCCCAGGCTCAATTTCACTCCTGAATTCTCTACCTCCTCCTCACCATGGGCGCAGGGGGACAGGGAATGGGTGTTGCAGTCAGTTCATCACACATTATCTCTGCTGCTCCCTCCTCTTCAGGGGGAGGACTCCTCACACTCTTCCCTGGCTCCAGCATGGGGTCCCTCCCATGGAAGACAGTCCTCCATGAAATTCTCCAACATGGGTCCTTCCCACAGGCTGCAGTTCTTCACGAACTGCTCCAGCGTGGGTCCTTTCCATGTGTCCTTTCCACGTGTCCTTTCCACAGGGTGTAGTCCTTCAGGAACAGGCTGCTCAAGCGTGGGTCCCCCACAGGGTCACAAGTCCTGCCAGCAAACCTGCTCCAGTGTGGGGCCCTCTCTCCATGGGGTCACAGGTCCTGCCAGGAGCCTGCTCCAGCAGGGGCTCTCCATGGGGTCACAGCCTCTTTTGGACACATCCACCTACTCCAGCGTGGGGTCCTCCATGGGCTGCAGGGAGACAGCCTGCCATGATCTTCACCACAAGCTGCAGGGGAATCTCTGCTCCAGTGCCTGGAGCACCTCCTCCCCCTCCTTCTTCACTGACCTTGGTGTCTGCAGGGCTGTTTCTCTCACATATTCTCACTCCTCTCTCTGGCTGCAGTTGCTGTTGCACAGTTACTTTTTTCCCCTTCTTAGATATGTTATCCCAGAGGTGCTACCACCATCACTGATGGGCTCAGCCTCGGCCACCGGCAGGTCCGACTTGGAGCCAGCTGGCATTGACTCTATCGGACATAGGGGAAGCTTCTAGCACCTTCTCAGAGAAGCCACTCCTGTAGCCCCCTCTGTTACCAAAACCTTGCCACGCAAACCCAATACACAAGACCATGTTGGTATGACTAGGGGCTTCTTCCTGCAAAATTAATACATAAAATACATTTGTGTGTGTGTTTTTCAGAGGAAACACTGCTGCTAAATAGATTAAGAAGATTCATGCACAAAAAATATTTTTATGCTTTCTGTTGCACTGAAGAAGTCCAGCAAAACCGTGCTGAAAAGAAGGGGGGTGGTGTCATCAAAATTCCCAGTGTTAGGAAAAGGAGCTACTCCAAATAGAATTAGAGGCATTATAAACCACACAAGACTATCGCTGGGGAACACAATTATTTTCTCATCTCAGTTTTCATATCCCAGTTATGTGTTTCAGGATCTGTTCCACTTGAATCACTTTACATGGACATATCTGAATTTATTAATGAACCAAAGGGAGTGTCTTATTTATTACATATCTGTAAAGGGTTGGGATAAGGGAAATACAAGATGAAAACAAAAAGAAATATGTTTATATTTTATTATTTGCCTTCCTTTCATAATTAGTAAAGGCAGCTTAGAATACTTGATACTTAATTTCATTTTTCATCTTTATTAGAAGTTTGCTATCTGATCTTGGGCAACTCATTAAATGTCCCTGTTATTTTTTCCCTATCTTTATATGTGGAAGTCAGTGTTTCTCCGTTTTATTTAAAGAGGAGCTAAGATACTATGAAAAAAACCCCAAAAACGTACAGGTAAATACCTGAAATAGCAAAACTCTTGGTTACTTTTGATGATTCAGAATTTGCAGAAATTGAGTTCACGCTGTGAAAATTAAACCCATCATGGATGGTACTGTCATATGAAAAGTAAACTACAAACAATAACAAAACCTTGGTTAAAGAAGTTGTGTTTCAACGAAAGGGAGATGTATTATGTGTCCTTATATATTTTTACATCTACTATACATAAAAACATTTTTTACCAAGAAATATGTGAAAATAATCATATATGCTAGCAAAAGATATTCAGAAAAACTCTTTATGAAGTGTGCAAATCAGAGGTGAAAGAAATTTAAAATTTGTGTCATGAAGAATTGACAGTTTGATGTTTTACTTCCAAATAAGAAGTGCTTAATCTTTTTACAATTACCAGTAAAATTGAATTTCCAGGATATTTGGTTTTAGAGAAAAATCACATATGAATGTTGATATATTAGTATGGAATTTTAACATGTCATTTAAAATGTTATAGTAAATTCATATTTATTTTTATTAGTTTATTATACCAGTTGTATTACAGACAGGACAACAAGCTTATATTAGAAATGCTTTATTTATTAAATCAGAATGTGTGGATGCAACTCTGCATTAATTGAAACATTATTTCTTCTCTACATCAAACTATTTCCCATACTGATAATAATAAAAGACTTTGTCACTCCAAATAGGATTTGTTATTCAGTGTATAATACTGCCAAAAGCAAGTATACCATAAAAAACTACTATGATTTGAGTGTTACATATTAAAATGTAGCATCAACATCTAACTATGCATTTTCCCTACCTGGCTGCCTCTGGTTTTCATATCCAACATTACCTGAGTATCTCACTTCTCATCTCACAGACCTTATATTTGAATTTTGTTATTTTTTTTTTTTTTTTAAATCTAAATTGTGGTTTGGCTGGAAGACTGGAGATATTATTGTTCAGTGAAATAAATTATGGGCTAAGTGAATATGTTTTAACCAGACATGAAATTCCAATTTCCTTTAGTTTCTGTCAGTGTCAAAGTCAAGAAGCATAGTGACCTAAAAAGAACAGAAGATAAGCTGTGTCAGCTGGTAGTAACAAATAGCTGTTCTCAATAAGTTAAATGACAGAATAACATAGAACAGACTGGTTTAAAATACTATCATGATGGGTCAGCAAGTTATGCATAGAGAAAAAAATATAAAAATTGAAATGCAAAGGTTGTATTTTAATTAATGGAATCTTAAAGAGCCATTTTAACTAAATAAAAAAAAGTGTTTACGTGAAAACATTAAAACACAAACAAAATCATTAAAACATTTTATTTCATCCTTTTCAATTAAAATATGAGTAAATAAAAAAAACCAGCCATTCTAATTCCAGGTAGAAATTGAGCCAAACAATCCAAACCAAAACAAATCGAACAACAATTTCCCTTACAATATGAAAGGAGGTTGTAGCGAGGTGGGTGTCGGTCTCTTCTCCCAAGTAACTAGCGATAGGACGAGAGGAAATGGCCTCAAGTTGCGGCAGGGGAGGTTTAGATTGGACGTGAGGAAAAATTTCTTTACTGAAAGAGTGGTTAAACATTGGAACAGGCTGCCCAGGGAAGTGGTGGAGACCCCATCCCTGGAGGTATTTAAAAGACATGTAGATGAGGCACTTAGGGACATGGTTTAGTGGGTGGTGGTGTTGGGTCGACGGTTGGACTCGATGATCTTAGCGGTCTTTTCCAACCTTAATGATTCTATGATTTTAAAAGTATTATGACCCTAAGTAATTCAAAGGATAACATCAGAAATGAGTTCATTAATTCCCACCAGATAAATCTTTTCTAAGAACTGCCCTGTTACTATGGGGATCCATTCCTCAGCCCTTCATTCATTACTAATTTCTGTGAAATCTCATTAGCCATCACTGTAAAAATAATTCTTTTCTCTGTCACAAGAGCTGAGGAGTTGTGGACTGAAAGGATCTGTCTGCAGCACTGAGGCCAGTGCAGTGTTCCATGAAGTCCCAGTATATAATGGCATTTCAGAAAAAGTTAGGTTTTTTTGTCTCTCTAATCTTTCCTGAAAGGCTGTTGCCAAGTGCCACGGCCCTGAGATTTAGGCATTTTGTCCTGATTTCCAAATACATTGTTTTCATTTGCTGTTGTGCCAAGGCTGTGTTTCACCAGTAGCTATCTCTTTTCTGTCTTTCTTCTCCATATGCCCTCCCACACATCCTTCTCTCTAACCTGTATTTATAGACAGCAATCACATCCCTTCTTAGCTTTTGTTTTACTAGAATAATCAAGCCAAAATCTTCTCATTTACTCATGCAACATAGGCTCTTCATTCACTTGATTACCAAAGGAATTTTTTTCTGCATTTCAGTTAGTATTTATTAAACAAGTTGAAAAGAATTTGCACACATTTTCCAAGAAGTATCTTGTTTGAGATTTAACCCTGACATTAATAGATTTTTACTTCCCCAGTAAATACCGCTAATGATACATTACATTTGCATTGGTCTTGGCTGTATCACATTTATTACCATGTAGCCCTGTAATACAGTATTGCCATTGTTAAGCTTTGTGTGGATTTTGCAAGGCCTCTGGACTAGGGGTTGTCAGCTTTGCTCTGTGTGAACTTTTCTTGACCTATCTGCAGCTTTGTTTTAACTTGGTTTACCAATAACAACAATTTTTCTTCTGATGAGGTGGCTATGGCTGATTTGTTTTATTTTGCTTATTGCTGTATGGTACAACCAGAGTTTAACAATTCTAAAACAATGACATAGTGTAGAGAAATGCGGGTCTGGCATGATAGCTGAGGACTTGAGAAGTAGAAAACCAGGATGCAGCAGAGAGGGGTATAGGCATGGGATGATAACAGGTGGGGCACAAACTTGGCATTGGAGACTGCACAGCTATAACCAACTCATCTATGGCCAATTAAAGAAATGCAGACAAGGAGCTACACAAAACTGGTTTTGGGGGTAACAAAGAGAACACAGAAACAGCATCTAACACACATAAAAGGAAACATATATTGTGTATTTGGATATAATGTGGAGCTGCAGACAAGTGAATAAAGAGCAAATGTGTAAAAGCATGTTAGCAAAAACATACAAATGACCCTAAGCGGTCTTCTAAATTGAGGAAAAAGAAACCACCACCATTAACATCATACTGCTCCCTGCAAAGGACTTCAGATGATGATGACTCACCATAACATCACAAACACCAGCATCAGAATGAAACCACTGACTGTATGATCAGGAGGAGAAGTGAGGGGATGAACATAACATCAGGGAAGGTTAAAAAGTGTGTGTAAATAAATGTTAACTCTGCGATTATTGTTTCTTTGGAACCTTCTGTTCCCCTCAGAAGACAGTCTCCTATGATAATGCCCCATCTTTTTTTCTTTATGGAAGTGGTCTTGATGCAGGGCATAGGCTGACTTAACCTTGGTGACACCTCCAACCTAGATGAACCATCATCCTCGTCATTGTTTGGTTCCACTTGCAGAACCTCGTACCTATTATGCAAGGGCACCTGGGAAGGTGGGGGAGTCATGGAGGAGATGCACCTGCTGCACCGGACAGGAACTTGTTGCATTGCCCCCTATCCCTTAAGTCACCATGTTCTGCTGGGTGGGGAGAGGATAGGGAATCCTCTGTATCATGTGTCCTGTCTGCCTGACAGGTCTGTCCCAGGGATGGTAGGGTGCAGTTCCAGTAGTCTATCATCTCCCTCTCAGACTCCCTGATCCTCCTCAACCCACTCACCTCCTCCTGGAGCTCTGTCACTAAGCGGAGGAGTTCCTCTCCCTGGGCGCACCTCCCACAGGTGTGCTCACTGCTGCCGTCCGGTACTGGCCTAAGAGCAGGGCACAGCCTGCGGCCGGACACCTGGGTGGCAGCGTGTTCCCACTGGAGCTCTGTCTGGACAGCTGCGTCAGTTGTGGTGGGTGCAGAATTAAGAGAGGCCATGGCCTTCTGCCGGGTGGATACCATTGCTCCCTGGTCGAGCCGGCAGAATTACAGTGCCCTTCCTGCACGCCCTGCCGCATGAACTGCCAGGCAAACTGCTGCACCAAGCTCTTGCTGATGCACTGTGCCCTGTTTGCCTGCCTTGTTCATGGTGCTCCTGGTCACTAGCGCTCCCCAGGATTTTTTTTTATAGGTGTGGGGGCTTGGCTGTGGTTGTTCCTGACCCCACCCAGGTCTCCTCAGCTGCTCTCATGCAAGCTGCAGGCTCCTGGAGGGTCTCTCCACTCCCTTGTGGTTCCCCTGGTTCAGGAAAACCCCCTGTACACGCACTAGAGCGCTCTGCTGCAGAGTGTGCTGGCACCGGAGCTTCTACTTTTAGTGGAAGAAATCCCATCTCCTAGGAAAAAGTTTGTTATTGTTCTCCAAAGCTGGCAATATTCTCCATGAACCTTAGTGGAGATGAGTGCATATGAACTGATCAAACAGGGCTTCCCTGAGACTCCCTAAGAATAAACAGTTGTATTTAGGATAGAACTCATCTGATCTATTTCAATGTCTACTTTAGGATGAGACAAATGCATTGTAGAAATGCATATTATTTTCTTTTGAATGCGAATGTAGCCAAGATAACTAGCTGGTCAGATGGTTTCTCCTAAGTGTATTATTGAAATTCTGTATTATTGAATCACTAGATAATACAATATTTTTAGTTCTTGAGGTCCCTCAGTTCTCTACAGTGAAATCCTGGTCCTTCTCTTGTTGCACAGTGCTCTAAGTGCCTTAATCCTTGTGAAGCTAAGGGCCTTCCACCTGCAATTTTGCAGCCTCTCTTTTGCTTGCAACTCTTGAATCCTTCCCTTAATTATTGAGGCAGTTTTTCAGTGCCTCTGGGGCAGTGTCTTTCCTTGTGGTTTCATACTGTTGTCCTACTGTTATATTCATGGCCTCACACCTGCAAGCCCAGATGCCATTACAATGGTGGGTTCTCATGGGACATGACTACCACTAGCATGAGACACCTGCGCCTGATTACACATACTCCATTCAGCACTAATAGCATCATAAACCAGAACAAACAATATCATCAAAGGCATCTTAATTGTCAGCACTTGATGCACTGGAGACAACACTGAAAGGAGGATGCTCCTCTGGGGACACCACTGCTACTCTTTGCAGCTGGCTGCTGAGAATAGTTTTCCCTTCCCTTCCCTTCCCTTCCCTTCCCTTCCCTTCCCTTCCCTTCCCTTCCCTTCCCTTCCCTTCCCTTCCCTTCCCTTCCCTTCCCTTCCCTTCCCTTCCCTTCCCTTCCCTTCCCTTCCCTTCCCTTCCCTTCCCTTCCCTTCCCTTCCTTTCCTTTCCCTCACTTTTGCGTTTCCCCAAAGGTAGTTTTAAAGTGTGTGTATGTCATCAGCTATGAGCCCTGTGGGTAGAGTTTTGTGCATGTATATCTATCTTTGTGCAACACACTCTATTGTCAGTGCCTTTTTTTTAATTAATTCTTCGCAGTGTCTCTTTTTTTTTTTTTTTTGGTGATGAAGTCATTAGTGAAGGATAATAAACAAGACAAGTTAAAGCAATGATTGACTAACTTCACTGATAATTTCTTTTGTTGGGATGCTTTCACATTTAATTTGTCCTGCTCTGCTTTAACAGTAGCTGTACATTGAATGCTTATTTCTGTGAAGATCTGTTTTCATGTACATTTAATAATCTTTCAGTATCTGAATTACAGTTTAGCATTAAATTGTTTTATCATTAATTTATCACCAATTTATCACAAAACTCTCTATGAAACAATTATTGCATAAATCAGTAGTTCCTATGAACTCACATTAAGATCAATTCCTCAAAGTCTTAGATTCTGTAGGAAAACTAAAAATAAAAAAAAAAAATGGAAACAAGAGCATAAGCTAAAATTCTTATTATAAAAGTTTATAAAATAATTGGATAAACCAGGAGACAATGATGAGAGAAATAGTAGCATGGGTGGTGAAACACAGATTGCCCAGAGAGGTGGTGGATGCCCCATCCCTGGAAACATTCAAGGTCAGGTTGGACGGGGCTCTGAGCAACCTGATCTGACTGAAGATGTCCCTGCTCATTGCAGGGGGGTTGGACTAGATGACCTTTAGAGGTCCCTTCCAACCCAAACCATTCTATGATTCTAGGATTCTATTCTATGAAAAGCAACATATTTTTTCCAAGTATAACAAAGAAGTCAAAGAAGAGATTTCGTATTTCCTTCATCCTGTCATAATGTCTTCCGTTAAAAAAGCAAGCAAGCAAGTAAGCAATCAAACAAACAAACTTTCTGAAGTATTTAGTAAGATACAGGTTGTACAGAATTATATGTCACATCTTATTCACTATTACTGGCCCAAGAATGTCTCTATTTCTAAGCCGTATTCACTGCCATGCTATTTTAACTCATTAAGAAATAGCTGACCATTCTTGTTTAGTGGAAATATGGAAATGTATTTTAGTCCTCAATTATTACTTCTAATATGGGCAGAGATATTTCTATCTAGGTAAATAAATTAGGATGTAAGATAAAAATGTTGTCTTCTATATAATTAGATTTGATTAGTCAAGCCTCAAAAATGTGAACTCTCCATTATATTTTATAATGTGCCTCTTCTAAGCTGGTCACACCTTTTGGTCCTTTATTGTGAAAAATGACAAAACTTTCTTGATACTGGACACTTGAAACCTGAGTCCAGAATTCAGTGAAATCAATGGAAGCTTTGAATCAAACCCAGGAGGAATAGATTCATAATTAGTTTAAATTTTAGAAATCTTATTAATATGTCTGAACTATCTTCGGTTTCTTTTTTGGCACTCAGAACATACAGCATATTTCTTCAAATCCCTACCTTGTAATTCAATAATTTGTTAACCTTAATAGCAACCCCAGTCCATTTTTGAAAATTCTTGGTTTTTCACTCTAAACCTGTGCCTGTAAGAATACACATGATTAGTATTAATACTACATTTACAGAAAATCTTAAAGTTTGGGGTTTTTCCTTCCCCCTTCCCCTTCCCTTTCCCTGCACGTGCTACTACATTGATCCTCAAACTTGGATAAATTCCTTAGTCTGCTTTATGCTCCCTGTGTTCGTGTCTAAGCTAAAACCACTAAGTTCTGAGCTCCTGGATCTGAACGCATCTATTGTCTGTCTTATACATATCAAAGTGAAAACTGTGTGTCTACCACCTTTGTTGTAAAGGAAGCCCAGCTCACATAGGAGCTATAGCAAGTTCTATCAGACTCCCAGTCTGGACAACTGGATACACAAAAGTAGTAGAACATATAATCACAGGTGCATTTGAACAAAGCCAAAGTACCATAAGTAACTGCTTAGTGTTTCCAGAACTTCTGTTTATCACCTGTGCAAAGTCAATAGTAGCATCTAGTCCTCCAATCCTCAGGGACTGGAAAGATGCATCCAGACAATACAGTGTTGTAACTGAATATATTTTTGTATGTATGTATAAGTATTTATCAGTTAGGAAACTAGAGATCACCACAAGAGAAGTTTTTAGGAGACTGACAAATCAGATCAGCTTCAAATTTTAAAGAAAATCTCACTAGATGCATTCATTAGAAACACGCTTTGTGTTAATGGTTAATCACCATCTGTACTTGTCACTAAAACTGTTAGTCTTTAACACTTACTCTCCTAATTAGCTGTGACTATACATTACCATGGAAACAATGCTGTGTGGTGGCCACAGCCCTTGATGGTTCTTGGTCTCCCAGGTCAAGGTGATAAGGCTTGAGAGCTCTTTGATGAAGTAAGTCAAAACAAAGGGAGACATCTTCCCAAATTTTCTTTGCTTGTTCATGTGGTTTTATGTTACTCTTCCCCCTCCCAGTGGGAGCAGATGGGGGATCTCATCTGCTCCCAGGGCTCCCTTTCTTGTTTTTGGGCTTTACTAGTCATGTTTTTTGTTTAATGGGCAGAGTGTCCTTCCTATTTGCTGTCCCTTGTGCTTATCTTATTCTTTCTTCTTTGTCTTGCAAACTCTGTTACTTGCGGGGTAGCTGTTTACGTGCTTTCCCATGCCTCTTAAATGCAACTACACAAATCCTTGCTTGCCCCTTGATCACTCACATTGCTCACATACTTATTTTGAACATGCTTAAACACTGTGTTTGCCCATGCCATAACACTGTTACAAAATACTTACATACTACCACTGTTTACAGTATTTTATCATATCTGTATCTCGATTCAAGGCAAGCTAAGAGTAACCACATCCTTATTAACACAATTATAACTTATAGGTGTCACAGGCCTCTGCTTTGGCTACAACAGCTCCTATCCAACCTCTCTTTATTTCTATACTTGAAGGCTGCAATATTGTTTTCTCCTGCCTCAACAAAGACCATCATTTTTGGTGTCATCCGTCCAAAATGTTCCTACAAGGATCTTTTTTATCATCTTTTCACCCCATTTCCCTTTTATGCGCTCCTAACTCCTGACTTTCCCTGCTCTTTTGCATTAAGTTGAAGCTGGGTGCATCAATTTTCCAGGCTCTTCATATGCACCCTTAACCCATGCTTGCTCAGTAAATAAAGGCCAACTTCCTGCTCCAATATACTCCTATAGACAAAACCTGCCATTCGGTGGATAGATTTTCAAACAAGTATTTTCTTATTCATCCTCACACTTTCCCCTTGGCTAACAGAAGCTCCCATAAGAGTAGAGATTTAGGGATACTTTTGTCTTCCAAACCCCAGTTATTCTGTGATGTCTACAAAAGCCTTAAGGTATGCAACTGTAGTAGCTGCAGGACTATTACTTCTAATTATTGCCCATTTTTTTAACTGATATCCTCTTTCCTTCATTTTGTTTTTCTGTCTCCACCTATGGTCTCTGAGATTCAGATGGAAAAGCCCTTACCCTTGAGAATGCTGCCTTGTCTTTATAGTTTGTACAACAAAGTGTCAGTCTAAGATTTTTGACACTATCTCAGTAAAAATAATAGGTAAAAATAACAGATATATTATACATGGAAAACTAGTTATACTGTTATAATAGCTTAGAAATATAAACAGATCAGATAGTATTACAAGTGGCACATTATCTCTATTGCCTCGGAAAACAAAATTAAAGAATTTTAGGTATAAATTAGTTTTCATCTGTCACTTAAGAATGAGTTAATATGCCAGGGAGGAGCTGTTACCATCCTTCCAGAGCAGTCTGGTGAAATTTATGAATAGATGGTTGTAAGCCACCGTGCTCAGACCCAGAAGTGCAAGTTCTTTTTGTCAGGTAAACTGGGAAGGTACAAAGATGTAAAAGTGGCAGATCCGGCGTTATTTACTATTTGATAAAAAAATTTCTTGTTGAAAGTCTATTTTCCGGTGTGTACAGAAAAAGATAATGACAAAAGAAGAAAAAAAAGCCAGGAAATGAATAGAGGGAGCAATGAAAGCTTCCTTTCATCTTAGCCAAGCTTATTGAATTTTATGAATGAAGCCTCCACAGTTTTTCTTTCTTCCAGTTTCTGTGCTTGCAGCAGGGTTAGCAGGTGGGACGTCCCCGATGGATAAACTCTTGTCCTGAAAGGATGCTGAGAAACAAGGGGCCATTCTGGATTTCTGTGTTTCTTTATCTCTTTGTTTACCAAACCTTGTGTGACTTTGTACTTGTCTCTTACTTCCTACATGCATAGTATGCATACAAGAAGTTAATGAGATTACTATTACTCTTAAACTTAAGTACAAGAGTAAGTCGTTGCAAGAACAAGAACGAGTATTACAAATCACAGTCTTTCTCTGACCTGGGTTAAATTTTATCTAAAACTTAATCTATGCTTTATGTAGTGATTTTGTATTCAAAAATTGTGTCTAGAAGAGTTCATTAGGTTCTTCTCCTAGCTCAGGGTGGAGCATAAGAAATCATTATGCAAATAATTGTTCTTATTTTAAGGAAAACAATGACTTTGACATCAGAAATGCAGCCCTCGTACATCAAATGGTGCATGAAGGAAAGTGCTGATAAAGCAGCTTCAAATGGAAGAAAACTCAGATAAACCAGCAGCTGTAACATTTTGAGATCTACCACTTATATAAGCCATATTTTTTTTTCTAAATTGCCTTTCTTTGAAGTCTCTTTTTTTCAGACTCTGTTCAGTATGGGTTTTCTTCTGAGTAAAGCTCTCAGCACTTCACAATGCTGTTTGATAGGGTCAAACTTTCAAAGACACCTCCACGGTGATCTCCATTAGGAATTCGGTATCATAGACCTGAGATTCAGAAAAGAGAATGAACTAATCTAATCTGACCTCTACTGCAGCGCAGAGCACCGAAAAGGATGTAGTGATGACATTCATAGCCGTAAATTAAACAGTGCCTGGGAATGTTCCCAGGCAGTGGATCTTAACTCTCAGTATTGTTAAACTAGAACTGTCCCTCAAGTGATTTTGTCCTGCGCTAACTGGCATGTTCCCAAAACATTTCTGGGCTTTCCTCAGGAGTTAGTAAAAATCCATCCTGGTTTTCAGTCCCCTAATTTTGATCAGTTAAGTAATTCTTTTACAGAGACTACCTTCCACCCCATTTAGATATAAACTTCAGTGTTTAATTACTTCTATTTATATTGCATTTTTGTTTTTGTTTTTCTAATCTGAATCTGTCTGACATTAAGGTCCTTCCCTTTGTATGAAAAGGTGTAAGCTTTAACAGTAATGAAAGACAGAAATAGAAAAGAAAAAAAAAAAAGCTCAGATATCAATATTCTGACATTTACAACTCTTCGGCTTGAGAAGGGCATCACCAAGGGGGTCTTGGCAGCTCGACCATTTGAAACTTTCAAAATTAGTCCGGATGAAACACTGGAACTTGCACTGCTGGGAAAAGTCCTCCATTTTCAGGGTGAGCATAATGAACAGTCTCTCAGATCTGTATTACAAGGATATTATTCTCCCTCAGAAAATTATTTGTTCCAGTATAGTATTTCAAAAGCAATGTTGCTACTGAACTTAATATTATGTTTGCAAGCAGAGTTATAATAATATTAACTCTGGGTTTTTGCTTTTTCCCCCATCAATTATTTTCAAAGGTTTGTTTTGTCACCTATTAGTTTTTGGAAGCAAATCTTGAACAGCACAAAGTTATATAAAGCCTAGAAATAACATGAAATGAATTATTAGCAAACAGAGACAAGGAGCTTTGACCTTCCAAATCACTTAGCCGAGGGAGTTGGTATAACTTTGATTTTTCTGTCATTTAACTTCTCTACTAGATCTGTATCACCTCTTGTTTCTTTGAGCACGCTGATCAGTCAGATGCCTGTCTGCAGGTTGAATGGAATTCTTCATTCAAGCATGAATGTCATGCCTGGGAAAAAACACAAAGGATACTAAAAAATTAAAAGAACTCCTTTGAAAGTTGTGTTTCTTACACAAGAAAATTTTCTATCAATAATATTCAGCAAATTCTTACACGCACTTTAATAACATCCCCTGAATATAGATATAAAGGTAACAATAGAGATAGCTAGGTAAAGGGAGCTGTATGCATGTTTGGATCTCATCTCATTGCAATGTAACTGGGGGTTTCATGATACAGTATATAATACATCAAATTTGTGATATAAAAATGTAATATCCGGGAATAATGAGCTTAAACCCTCTGAATTTGATTGGGACATAAGTTGGGCATCTCAAGTTTTCATTAGTCATTTTGGTAACAGTTGCTCTGAATCAAATACTTTGGTATTAGGAATGGATTCTGAAATGTGTTCAGAATAGTTACATGTGTATAAATATATGCATATAGATATATAGAAATATATATGCACACACACTACATCTGTCTGTAGCTACCTTTGAGGCTGCAACCCCCGCAATTAATTAGATTGACTACACCCATTGTTTAGTGCATGATCAGAACACGGTCCAATTTCATGTCTGTAGACAGAAGGTAACAATCCTGCTGCTAGGGCCTGAAGACCCTTCTAAAATGTGGATAAGCAATGATGATGTGCTTTTGTACAGTTATTTGTAAAATCTACTGAACTCTCTACTCAATCCACTCCAGACATGAGTCTTTTGAGCCCTTAGTAATGACTAGGGACAGATTAAATATTGACACTTGCAAACGTTCTTTTACATATCACTGCAGAGATGTCTTAGATGCTTGTAAAGTGGCTGCTTATCCACTTTGTACCAGTTCATTTTGTTGTGAGAAGCTGTAGTAAGTGGTTCAACAGCTGCTTCACAAGCAGCCAGGATGAAGGGGCACTAAACTCCCATGTATTATCCCATGTTAAATCATCCCTGCATGTGAAGACAGAATTTTCAGATCGGTCGGCATCTTAGCTTTAGACTTCATATTTTAACTCACTCTCCTGTCACGTATGAAATCTAGAAATGCCTTATCAATATTAGCAGTGTTATTTAATGTTAATTATGTGAATAACTCACTTTTTCATAACAATGGCCAGAATTTAGAGTTTATTTTTATATACGTTGATTTATCAACTCTCAGTATCACTAAACAAGCTTTCACTTCTTCAGGTTCCTAGTTCAGACCCTGGCATATCAGTAAGGATTGCAGCTAACCCATGTGTACAGAGTTATCCAAATTACAAAATTATTTTCCAAATGATACCATACATTTATCACTACTATTTGCAGAGGTAAAAGAAAACTGCCTTTTCTTAGATATAATCCTATGAAAATTACGCAAAAAAGGGCTAGGGTTTTTATTTGTTTTGGTTGTGGTGGGTTGGTTTTTTGTGTGTGTGTGTGTGGTCACAGCCAGTTCTATATCCACTACTTAGTCAACACAGTCAGTCACTCTGAACACAAGACAGTTAGACAGAGCAGCTAGACTTCTCACTTATTTCTCCATCACGTTTCATTTATTGCTCCAGGAGCTACTTAAAGCTGTCATATAAGAAAGCATAAACTAACTCTAGTCAAGAACTGGCTCAAAAATTTTCTTCTGGGATAGGTACATGGAGTACAGCTTGCTCTTTGGAAGAAAACAGGTGGTATCAGCAGTGACATCCCCCTTCTGCATAATACTTCAGTTCTTAAAGCATTGAAATGAGTATTTAATAATAATAATAATAAATTTATTATTATTATAAGTAATAATATCATTAGTTTTAGGCACCTAGGGGCCTAACCCTCATGATGCTAAAGGATCCCAGGGAGCCCTCCTTGTACTAAGCCAAGTAAAAGCATTATCCATCCTCATATGGAGATGCCAGCTAATGTGCAGTCAGAAAACTGAGTCATGCTAATTCCTGGAAAAGAAAGATGACTTAGTCACCCTACTATGATCAGTGGTAATAAACCCAGAGACAGTCATCATTTGTTTCTAACTGAGGCACTTCCATATAGGTGCATACAGAACACTCAGACCAGTGGAAGATGTTCCTTGAGAAATATATATTGTCTGAATATGATGACCTTTGGGACAAAGGTTGAATTTAGGCATGTTGGATATCTATATTCAAAGAGGTATCATTAATGGTTAGTTATCAGAATATGCTGAGTGATGTTCCATTAGGATTTTTTTCTGGATCAGCTACTATTTGATTATTTCATTAATAACCTGATTAAAATAATATAGGGTATGCTTGTTAAATTTGCAGCTGACACAAGTCTGAAAGGCACTGTAAGTGTGTTGGATGATAGGATTATAATTCAAAATGATCTTGATAAACTAGAGCAATAGCCTGGGGAAAAAAAAAAAAAAGTTATTTATAGAAGTAAGTGCAGCATACCAGACCTAGTAGCTGCACAGCTCTGCCATAGAAAATAAATGGCTGCGGAGCATGGTTCCATAGGAAATGGTCTAAGGATTGCAGTGAATTGAAGGTGAAAACAAGGGACAATGTCACACTCTTGCAAAAAAAGAACAAATGTTATGGAATTGCATATAAATATGATTACACTCTGTGTTGTGGGCATAAAGCTACAGATTAAAACATCTAATTTAGGTGTCTAGCTCTGTCTTCACATTCACTGGATTCTTATGCTCCCATTATTAAGAACAGATACCTAGCTGGTACTGTCAATATGAATGATTTAGCATAGGCTAAAAGACACCTACTTTCAAATCTGAAATTAAATCTCACTGATAAATTAGTCCTCCTCTCTCCAGAGTAAAGAAAAAAATCATTTGGAATATTATGTCTAGTATCGGACCTCACATTTCAAGAAAGATGTGGGTCCCTTGCGGACAGAACTGAGGATATCATGAAGAATGATTGTACTAGAAAACAAAACCACTGATGAAAGCTGAGGAAACAAGCTATAAAATGAATGATGATTTATAAAATATAAGAAAACAGTCCTCAGATACACAAAGAAACTTCTGAACAGAGATGAGAACAATTTTTCCTCCATATCCATAGTTCCTAGAATAAGAAAAAAATGGGGTCAGGATAACATAACAGGGAAATTAAGTCGCCTGGATGTCGTAGAGTCTCCATAACTGAAAGTGCATTTACCGTCTGTCACGAATGACGTAGATATAATCCTGCCTTAAAAGAAAGGGAAGGACTTCAACTGTCTTTAAACCCCCTCCAACTATAGAATTATACAATTCTAATTCACAGCCTTCTGACACAGATAATACAGATCTTCATCAAAGATCTTTTAAATAACTTGATTACATCCTAATGTGGATCATATGGTAGCTATGAGAAAACCATGATTTTCAATTTTTTCACAGAGCCCTTTTCTATTATTTCAACTTCAGTACCTAAAACATTTTGTTTCCTGTATTTTGCTAAAGATCATTGCCTGTATGTGTACTGAACTGTTTCATGCATGAAATGCAGACTTTTCTTGGATGACTGTATCTATATCACTGTTGTGCTGTCCAACAATTTAGGAGGGGATGCAGAATACTGTGACTTATGGCAGGTGCTGATGGCATTTAGATAGAAGAGATACTCTCACTAAGCTGCAGCTTGATTGAAAAATCAAACTCAGGGCCACTCTTAAGACAAATAAGATCTTTAATGACTCAGAGAGCAACAGATAGACCAAATTTATCTACAAAAGAGAGCATTAAACTATGCAGGATTTTGTATTCAGCTATAGAAACTTGTTTTTCTTGTTGGATCAATGTCATAGCATGATTTTTTGGTTCCTTTCAGCACATTCTTTTCCATAATTTGGGCTTGAACTGTGTTTCTGTAAATGATATTAATCATTTTACTGAGAATGAGTGATGTCAGAGCAAGACAGCTGAATGCATCTCATGCCATAGTGAAGTTTATCGTGCCAAGTGAGTTTAGACTGAATACGGATCTATTGTGTTTTAAACCCATGGGTATGATCATACAGTTAACACTGACCATGAGCTTTACTCAGTGAGAACCTCAACAATCAGTAGCAGTTGAAAATCCCTTCAGCAAGGGAGGATTAATTATAACAGCAAATCTGAAGACAGAAATCAGAACTATGAAGATTAAATTTTAAGAAAAAATAAATGCAACTGATTAATGATATTATATTTTATCAGAATAGCTCCAAGGAGAACCAACAAATTATTTTGTGTAGTTTTTTTTTAAAAAAGACAAATTTCTGATATTGTTACCTTTAGCTGCTACTTATCAAATGTTTATCTAATTCCTTGGTACATCTTAAGTTATTGAGCTGCATGTAGCTGAATCTGCATGAAAGTTCAGATGGTAACTGAAACATTTCTATAATTTTTGTGTATTTTTACTGTTATTAGTTGTTAGTTTACATTCCAAATTGCCATTATAAAAAGAAAGGCCAATATTTAAAAAGCTTGAGAAAAGTTGTGATTAGCAAAAGCAGCATAATTGCTTGGTTTAGACAAACTGGCAATTTGCAGTGAAAAAAGTCTTCATCATATCCTCCATCCACTTTGCCTCTGAGGTCTGCGTTGCTTGGCTGTTACAGTACTTGATAGAGTGATGTCTCAGTCCTTGACAGGGTGTACTGGGGTCCTCTAGTATTAATGACATTGAAGTTTTTCTGTAAATGATCCTTTCTGTGCAATCGCTCAACCATTAGGATAAATTATTCTCCTAATGAGTTCATATTAGCTGTCAGAAATATTATTTAATTTATTTTAGGTTAGAAGACGCTAGCATAACTTTTGAGCTCATTTTTGTATCTTGTAGTCTGGTGGAAGTTATGGCAGAGATTATGCATTATGTCTTCTAGGATGGTGGAAGCACTCATCTCTCTGTGTATCAGAGAGGTGTGGTGCCAATATTATGCCCAATACTACACAATCAAGTCCTTGTGTCGATCTATAGAATATCAAAAAATTCATTGATTTCATTAATCAAAATGGGAAGTTTGTGAAAAAAACAGCCAAATGGAAGAAATGCATCTGATGGATAACCATAATAATCAAGGTGGTCCAGCAGGCATGGATGATGCCGTTCTGTCTCAAACTGGAAGACAGATGTATAATGTCTCTGTGTAGACATTTATAAAATGATTTGATGAAGGTAACTTACCATAAATGGTCACAACAGAGCTTTGCCAAGTTATTCAAGTGCATTAGGGCTTTTGAACCAGAGAAGGGTTAACACAATGTTCCTGAATGAAATGGGAGTGCAGCAAACAAATACATCATAAAGAATGCTCTTCTTCTGTTGGTTTTGGTTAAGTTTTTTTTTTAAAACCAACAGTTTCAAATGGTCACTTTGAACCCCATCATTAAGTATACCTATGTCCTAATAAAAACATCAGAATGCGATCTAATAGTTCTATGATGATTGGACTGCCTGTCACTGAATTTGGCATTGATGGAAAAGTCAGCATGCTTAATTGTCAGATTTATGCCATCTGAAATGGCAAAACTAATAGCAGTAAAAAGCTAAGAAATAAACAAACATGTTGCTATTTTAATCTCTTATTTCCCTTGTAATCTCTGATGTAAAGACCAATGGCTACCAATCACACCAGCCAGACACTTCTGTAGGGCAAAACCAAAAAAGTGGGGAAATTAATTGCTACTAAGCATTTGTTAGATATGTCCTGGTTTCGGCAGGGATAGAGTTAATTTTCTTCCTAGTAGCTGGTACAGTGCTGTGTTTTGGATTTAGGGTGAGAATAATGTTGATAACACACCCATGTTTTAGTTGTTGCTGAGTAGTGCTTATGCTAGTCAAGGACTTTTCAGCTTCTCATGCCCTGCCAGCGAGAAGCTGGGAGGGGGCAGAGCCAGGACAGCTGACCCAAACTGGCCAAAGGGACATTCCATACCATGTGACGTCATGCTCAGTACATAAACTGGGGGGAGTTGGCCAGGGGGCAGCGATCGCTGCTTGGGAACTGGCTGGGCATCGGTCGGCAGGTGGTGAGCAATTGCATTGTGCATCACTTGCTTTGTATATTCTATTATTATTATTATTATTATTATTATTATTATTATTACTACTACTACTACTACTACTACTACTACTACTACTACTACTATTTTACTTTATTATTTTAATTATTAAACTGTTCTTATCTCAACCCATGAGTTTTTTAACTTTTACTCTTCCGATTCTCTCCCCCATCCCACTGGGGCGGGGGGAGTGAACAAGCAGTTGTGTGGTGTTCAGTTGCCGGCTGAGTTTAAACCATGACAAATATTTTGCCTATATCTTGACAATAGCTTTCTTTAAAGTTATAAATTCACAAATTCTGTATTATTTCCTTATTATGGTCTTTTTTGCGAATAATAGTGTATAAGTGAAGTACTTTAAAGTGATGTCATAAAAATTACTCGGCATGGCATATTGAAAGTCTAGCTAAGGGTCTTATTGTTGAAATTCAGAGATGAAATTCTGAGCTTTCTAAAGTTTGAGTTCTATCAAATGCTACTCCAGCTGAGCCAGCTATAAATGGATACCTTATCTCTCAGACTGGGCAGTCAAAGAATGTCACATTGTTCCTTTGGATGCTGTTGGCCACCAGAATTGATGTGCCGTTCTCAAGCTTGCCAATGTACTGTCAGATTCAGAATGGACCTTTGAGTTTTTTGATGTATTTATTTTTGTTTAACATCACGCACGTACAAGAGACAATGAATATTCTTGGAGGTAAATAGCATTTCTCTTGGACTAGGATGACATTGTCAAAACTTGTTTATTTCATCTAGAGGGCTATTAGTTGTAAAATAGTTTCAAGATAGGTTGTTAAAGTGCTGAAAAAATGTATTACAAACTGCCACCATGAATCAAAATAGTGATGAAACTCAAATTGTCAATATCTTTTCATTAGGCTGGACCAGAAGACAAATCTTCAAACTGCCAGACATTCCCCAGAGCCTCAGAAGAACATGGCAATTGAAAGACACATTCTGGCAGGAGTACCAACAACAGAGAGCTGATGTTTAATCAGTTTGTCACTTGACTTTGTCTTTTAGCAAAACTCAGTCAACACGGTACTACTACAAACAAAGCCTTTAGAGACAACTTTAGTAATAGTTTTATCTCAAACACATTGAACAGGCAGAGGTTGCAAGCACTTGATATAACAACAACAGAATACAATGTTGTCATAACACAAGGTTACCCAGGTGCTATCATCTGTTAGAAGTCCTGAAAGAGACAAGAGTTCTAAAGAAAATGATGCAGGGACTACCTGTGTCATAGAATCATAGAATCATAGAATCATAGACTCATTGAGGTTGGAAAAGACCTCTAAGATCATCGAGTCCAACCGTCAACCCAACACCACCATGCCCACTAAACCATGTCCCTAAGTGCCTCATCTACTCATCTTTTAAATACCTCCAGGGATGGGGATTCCACCACTTCCCTGGACAGCCTCTTCCAATGTTTCACCACTCTTTCAGTAAAGAAATTTTTCCTCACATCCAATCTAAACCTCCCCTGGCACAACTTGAGGCCATTTCCTCACGTCCTATCGCTTGTTACTTGGGAGAAGAGACCGACACCCACCTCGCTACAACCTCCTTTCAGGGAGTTGTAGAGAGCGATGAGGTCTCCCCTCAGCCTCCTTTTCTCCAGGCTAAACAGTCCCAGTTCCCTCAGCTGCTCCTCATCAGACTTGTTCTCCAGACCCCTCACCAGCCTCGTTGCCCTTCTCTGGACACGCTCCAGCACCTCAATGTCCTTCTTGGAGTGAGGGGCCCAAAACTGAACACAGTATTCGAGGTGCGGCCTCACCAGGGCCGAGTACAGGGGCACAATCACTTCCCTACTCCTGCTGGCCACATTATTTCTGATACAGGCCAGGATGCCATTGGCCTTCTTGGCCGCCTGGGCACACTGCCAGCTCATGTTCAGCCGGCTGTCAACCAGCACCCCCAGGTCCTTTTCTACTGGGCAGCTTTCCAGCCACTCTTCCCCAAGCCTGTAGCACTGCATGGGGTTGTTGTGGCCGAAGTGCAGGACCCGGCACTTGGCCTTGTTGAACCTCATACAGTTGGCCTCGGCCCATCGATCCAGCCTGTCCAGGTCCCTCTGCAGAGCCTTCCTACCCTCGAGCAGATCAACACTCCCGCCCAACTTGGTGTCATCTGCAAACTTCCTGAGGGTGCACTCGATCCCCTCATCCAGATCATCGATAAAGATATTAAACAAGACCGGCCCCATTGTCCTTTCCATTCTTGTTAGAAAAGTAAATACTTCCAGAGGATCTTACACAATCGAAGGCAGAATATTTTATTTTCCCTTTTTTTAAAAGAGGATATATATGTGGATCTAGTGCCATCAAGAGTAGCATTTGCAGTCACCTTTTACAGCAGAAGTGAACACTTGAATTTCTCTGTGGGATTGTTAGCACTTCCTGCTCCCACTGAAATGCCCTTCACCTGTGGGTCTTGTGGATGGACTCCAGACAAGTTGTACCAACTCTGTCCACAGTTACTAAGGTGACATTTCATGTGAGAGGTGTGAAAGAGACACGTAACGTACCAGTGGCTAATATAGACACCTTTATTTCAGAACAGACTAAGTATGTACAACAGCTCCATAGACATTGTGTTTTTCAGGAGAGGCCCCAAATGGATATGAGGCAAATATAGCCACTAATTCTGGCTAAACATATTGAGGGATCCCTATGGGACTGGCTAGGGCAGTATCTATGACGCCAGCCTTTATGGAGAGATCTATCTGCAAAGTGGGCAGATGCAGGTGGTCCTCATAGTCTGTGTGGGCTGCAACCGTTCTATCTGTTTTCTCAATGATGGTATTAAAAAGGATGAGATAATGGTCCTTCCGTGAAAGATCCTTCTTAGAATGGCCTGAATTTGTTTGCCACAATGACAAACTATATTTGTAGGCCTTCTCAAGTGAAGCAACATGAACAGCATGTTCACTTCACTGTCTTTACCGTCCACCAGGTCAGAGTTCCCAGATCTTCCAATGGAGTGTCAGTAGGTCTGCATCCCATCTTGTCGGTGCAGGTTGATAGTTATTAATCCAAAGCCCATCAAAAGCTGTGAGAGTCTTTCCTTCGACTTCCTTTACCTCTGGAATATTTTTAGGGTTTATTCTTGCAGTGGTATAATTCATACTACTGCTTATTTCACTGTCTCCTGTCCCAGAACCCCATTCTACTAGAAAACCTACATAGAGTGAAGAGACCCTTCATCTCGGTATACAACTCAGACCCATAAAACACTGTGGCATCTCTGTCTCTCCAGAGTTATGTTTTTAAAACACAGTGCTTATTGAGATTCCTCATGCAACTTCAAGGAAGAACAAGCTAAGAAAGTGAGCAACAGCCAATTTGCATTTTGAATATGAAAGCCAATTTATATTATACAGCCTTTGAAATGTGAAATGCACATTATAGGATAAGTTAAACTCTCATCTCTGGGAAGAGAAGATTTATATTTGTCCCTAATATATACAGTTACTGATTGATTGGCATAAGTACTTGATTTCTCTTTACTTTTCATTTTCTTATCACCTTTGATTCCAATTATTCTGCCATCATTCAAGCTGCAGCTAGAAATACAGACAGGTAGAAGCAAAAACAAAGTTCATTTAGCATCGAGCTTTGGAAATAAATGTTAGTAATGCCAATTTAAACTGCTACAGCTACTGGTTAGCATTTAAGTGACAACGCAGAGACTGGCTTATGTTGTGAAAGAATCTTTATGAAAAATGACACCTCTTTTTAACAACTCATCACAGACCAGTAAATCCCCTTTCAGCTTATGAAAAACCCACACTGTTACAAGCTTGCAGACATGAAGTTCTTTTATGCATTTTTGCTAGTTTGATTTTTAATATTTTTTGGGAGGAGGAAGTCAAATTATAATCAATTGTCTTTTCCCGTCAGATCATTTTCCTGAAAGCTGCTGATAATGCCTCAATTTTAAACCTTGTCAAAATTAATTCCTAATTGCCTCTCAAAAAATGTTTTATTCCTAATAGACTGTTTCAGGACTTACATTCCTACTATTAATAATAATAAAAATAAATCAGAACTAATGTTAAAAATAGAGCAAAATGAGATAAAACGAGGACTAATATGACATGAAAACTATCTCAGAGCACGTATGAGTTCTTCCTTTGTGTGTAGCCTGTACCCTGCACAAAGAAGCTCAGTTTTTTGTTGAGGGACCTGAATACTAGTGTAATGTAAGCAGCCAGTATTACCCATTTAAAAATGTATATTTCCATCGTTACTGGGTTTGCAAGAAAAGCATATTTTGAAATGAGAGACAACCTATCTCCAAACCCCTGTTTTTCAAAGAATCAAATACACTGTTATTAGAAGTAATTTTGCAGGTGTTGAGACAACACAGTGACAGAAAACAAAAGCTAATAGGTACTCTTTCTAAATCAATATTAGAGAATTGTTTCAGTACAGTGTCCCACAGCTTTCAGGGAAAAAAAATCACCTCTTTTGAGCTGCCAAAATAATAAATCGAAACAGGAGCTGTGACCAGGAAGCAACAGAGCTGTTAGTAGGGGGTGACAATAGCACTTTAACACAGACATTGATTCAAATGATAGCTTTGACTTGTAACTGCAGATTGCACCCTAATAATTTATCACAGACAGGGCATGAAATGTTGCAAAGGCCCTTGATGGTCTACATGAAGGTAGTGTGGTATCGCGAAAAAATGCTGATGAAAAATACTGGTTTTATGGATTTATTTTGCCATGCATAAAGACAAAGATGGCTATCAGAGCAAAGTGATAACAAGTGAACAGGTGAAACAGGAGTTTATAAATACAAATGAGTAAGGAGAAAGCAACCTCTAACTCCAGTCATTTCTTGATAAAAAGAAATTATTCTCCTAGGAAATGCTGAGGACCAACGGCAACCTAAATTATATGACTCTTAGATATCCAGTATATAGCAGTTACAAAGTTCCCATGTGTTTTACATGCAGGGGAAAGGTGGAATGATGCTCCAGCCCACACTGGAAAATTTCTTGTATAGTTGCACAGTTCTGAAAGATATCATTTCTATCCAGATTTGTTAAAATAATGGAAATTGATTGAGATCAAATATAATCGATTTCTAAAATTCATAAAGATATAAACATGGCTTACTTTACAAATAAAGCAGGGCCTCAGTAGCTTTGACATACTGATTAATTCATATTGAGAATAACACAGTGAGACAATTCAAACTTTCTGAGAGATAAAATATAAAATGACACAGGTCTGGGTGCAATGCAGCAGCCTGGAACTGGACTGCAGTCATTCAAACACTGACTGGAACTTACTAAAGTTTCTAGATAGGCAATCTAGAAAGGCAGTTCTAACAATTGCCTATAAAGACAATTTAGATCCACAATGCACACACCAAGTTAAGCAGTAGCAGAGGAACTTTGTACACCAAAAATTATATTTAAACAGGTGAGAAGGTAAAAATCACTGAGACACTTCACATATTTGTTTATTTACAGATTCCTAGCTTTATTTCAAATGCATTTACCTGGCTGTGCATTTGATAAAGTGTCTTTTAAAGGGATAGTTTTGCAACACAATTTCAATCATTTGGCTCTACAAAGCTGTTCCAAATTGATACTTGTCTTACAATAAGTTAGTCATTGGTTTAACTGCACTATAACCAGCCCAAATAACTTTAACAGGAGAAGCCATGGTACTAGACTTAAGCACATGTTTTTTGGAGGAGAACAACTTAAATATTCACCTCTGTCAGGTGCTGATCCCTGATAAACCATAAACGGGACCTTCTCTTTTGAGTGAATCGGTTAGGCTCTTGAGAGACATGTGGAATGCTGCATCCTAAAAATGCATGGAACACCTGTAAAATACCTAAAACCTAAACTTTTTTCATGTATTAATTCAACAGAGTCAACTTCAATGTTAACTTTAATCAGGCTTGTTTAAAACCCCAAAGCTCCAAATATGTAATTGCATTTAAATACCTCTGTCTGAAGTGCTAATTAATTCGGAAATTTTTCATTTCTGAAAGCGGCATGATTAACCACAATGAACACATTGCTAAAGAAAAAAAAAATTGATAAAAAGAGTTAAGATAGTGAGAATGTAGGTGCCCAGAGACACAAAGAAAAATTAAAAGCACTTTAAGTCTTTGTGCTTTAAAGATTCACTTTGTCAAAATCCCTTTGGATTCTTTTTTCTTTTTTTCACAATATGGCCTTGCTTTTGCAAAACACCTAAGCACAAGGTCTAATTTAAGTAGGTGAATAATCTTATAGAAGATAATAAGGAATTTATATATTTATTTATTTATTTTCCAATATGTTGCTTTTTATTCCCCACTTTTTCATTATTTTGGTCATGTCTACTTGTGTTTCCAATGGAAACAAGGAATGGGATTCAGCTCCAGTCTGTAATCAACTATATTTTGGTGTCTAAATGTGACAAGAGTTTCTAAGCTTCCACTACGGTAAGCGAAAATCTAGTTAATATGTTCAACAGAGCCTGGAGAAGTAGTCACCTGAGTAGCTGTAACACTTCAGTTCACTTTGGGATGAATTACTCTTCAGATTTTACTTCTGATTAGGGAGTTGATACAGCTACCCAGAAGTAAGTCTCTTCATGCCTTCTCAGAAATCTAGGATACCCTACCTGGCCTTCAGGTACTAGTTCAACATAGCATGGGTCTCCCATAGGTTCTTGGTCATGTCTGCCAGTGCCCTCACGGATACCTTGGGCACCACAGGGTATCTCAGACAGCACTGTCTGCTTATGTGGAGGCAATAGAATCAAACTCTAGCCATTTGCTGATAGTAATAGAAGCTTAGATACTTCACTCACATGTATGCACTTATACGTAGAGACAAATCCAAGAGTTTACCATCTGGAACTGAATCCCACCTGAAAGAAATGCATTCATAGTCTATATGTGCCTGTTTGCCTGTGTACTGCTCCTCACTGCTCTGACCTTTGGAATTGTCAATCAATTTCTACCAAAAGTGACAGTATTGTTTACACCTCGAAGGCTGTGTCTACACTATGAGGGCAAGAAGTGAGTATACACAAGCCCATGAGCATTTTTCCTTCCCTTCAAAATTCATATTTGGAAGTTAAAATGTGCAAGGAAAATGAACTCAGGGTTTAAGAGTCCAAGAAATCTGCCAGTTTGGACGATTGTAACATTAGACAACTGCAACATTAGAGCTGTTCTACAATGTAGGCAAAACCAAAGCTGCTAAAAAGTCTGGAGAAATCAGGTAGCCTTAGTAAGAGTTTTTATATTCTCCAGAGTGGGAAAAGATTTCACTGAGAACTTAAACTTCATTTGACAGGGCAATTCCGTATAGTAGAAATTTTCTTTTGAGTGCCCTAACTATGAGCAAAGCTTATTAAAAAGCAAAGCAGCAAAGCAGTCAGTCACAAGACAGAACTTCATAAGAAACCAGGAGTTATTGAAATAATTGATAGATTATCACAAGTTTCCTGATGTTACTATTGATGCATTTGGCATCTGTAGATCCTTTCATTGTCCCTTTTCCTTTCCTTTTTCTACTGCATTTAAAGCAGGCCTTCAGTTTGTAAAAAATTTAAATTTTAGTTAAAAATAAATAAAGCAAGTAAAATTTTAGAAAAAATCTCTGTGCCTATTTTTATAACTAGTTTAATATAAACCTAATATAATACAAGCAGCTCTTTCTTTTCATGCAGTCCTTTTTAAAGAGAACCCTGGATTCTTTATTGTTCCTTAAGTTTACACTTGATGCAGTTCCTTTATCTTCTTCACTGAATTCTTGCAAATTATATTACTTGCATTTTTACTTCTGTCTGTGAATATTTCTAACCTCCTTTTCTTAGTCACAGCTAATTAATTTTCCTGCTTCCGTTGCTCTTGTTCTGCTTGTAGGTTTGTACTTGGACACATTCTGTGAACGCTGGAATCATCTCCATCCTTGTAGCGTTGTCATAGATACACACAGAACCATTTATTGTTGGAGAAATGTGGAGGAATAGTTGCCCAGTGTTCTGCTCTTTCCTGTTTATCTTTTCATTCAGAATGGTCCAATCCAGTCATCAATGGCTTGCTCCCATCTACCCCATCACCTCTGCTAATGAGGGGAACATCTGTGCAACTGGCAGATATGGCCTAAACAAGACAGGACTCATTATATCCCTGCTCAGAGACCAGTCAGAAAGCCAGGGTGTATCTGTCCCTTTGAAAGGGCAGAGGGGAATTCACTGTTATAACTGGTCCATAAACCTGAAGCTACTGAGTTTTTCCTTTTGAACCTTTGTAATTTTTATTATCTTTAGAGGGATAGGAGGACAGGAACTGGTGACCCTGGAGCTCTGCCAATCTCTGTTGTCTCTGTTGGAACTACACCATCCTGCAGAAAAGACTTCAAGGCTCATGTTTTTCAAAAACAGCTAGAGTTTGGTGGTTAGAGCCTTTCTCTTCTGCTCTAGATGGAGGTGCCCCAGGTCCTAATCTCAGCTGCAAATGCAGAATTTATCTGATGCCTGTTACAAGTTTGTTTTGTCCGTTTAGCCTGTATATTGCTTAGGGTGAAGGTGAATATATTTCAGAAGTTGTTGTTGGTTTTGTTGTTGTATTGTTGTGGTGGTGGTATCGTTGTTATTGTTATTATTATGTGTAGCTATAGAAAGGCCTTAGAAATGCATGTTAACATTGGCAAAGATCCTTTACACTGCTGCACAAATGAGCCTTGTATTATATTTATGGACAAACCTCCAACAAAGCCCATCCCCTCAATTACTGCAACTGGCAATACATCATAGCTGAGTAAATTCAGCCTAAATGTGAATCAGAGAAGCGAAAAATCCCTTTGCTGCTCTGCAGAAAGGATAAAGCCACCACAAAACACTATTATAGGTAAGTCCTGATTCCATTGGACATAACAAGAATTTTAACATTGACTTCCATTATAGGCCAGGTTTTCACCCTTTATTGCTAAAAGTAATTTAATCTTATTTAAAGAGTGTCTTCAAAGTGAGAGAAGTGTAAAAAGCTCTCTGCATAATGGCAGACTGTGATTTCCTCTCAGATGAATTTCTAGCTTCTTTGAGGTTAGGCTATTCTTATATAAAAAAAAAAAACAAACAATTTTTATATCCCTCAAAATTTCAGTACAACATGTTCCAGTTTCAAACTTTGTCCCATATGAAGGCTGCAGCTTAAACATGCAGGCAGAGAAGTCTCTCTCAAGTTGCCAGAGCCAGAAACTCAGTAACTGCACTAAGGAAACAGGATTGTCATTTGTTTTTAAACTCCTGAAGGGCTGCCTTTCATGTGCATTTTGAATAACTAAATACTGTTTCTCTGTAAGCTGGGATTCACTGGAGTCTTTAGATAAAAGTGTTTTGCCCAACTTCTGAGGTAAGTATCCTGTATCAACTGAATACCATCCTCCAGGAAGAGATGCTATAGAAAAGGTTCTCACTATGGAGCCTCTCTACAGTATCTGTATATAGTTTGGAAAGCTTGCTGCAAATGAATAGTGCTATAGAATTGTGAAATATAAATAATCATCATAATTAATGTGCTGTGCTCTTGCTGCAGCTCTCAGTTCAAAAGCTTATGTTGGTTTGGATATTTCTGTATCCCACATTGTCCTTTATATTATTCCCTTACTGCTCTGATAAAGTTATTTCACTTCGTTCAGGATTGAGACCAAATGCTGCACTGCATTCTCTCACCAAATATATTTAAAGGGACGGATCAAAAAGATTTGATGAAACAAAGCTATTATCAAATAAATAAATAATTATGTTTGCTTGTGTGTGAACTGTTCCTTAGCCATTTTCAAAAACGCTTTGTATAGCGAGTTCAGGATATTTTTTTTCCCCTTTTATAGATATGGAAACTGAGGTAAAGTGAAGTGAATTTCTGAAGTTCTCTGGCAGTCACAGTTTGGTAACAGAGTACAAACAGCGTCCAGTTTTCAGAGTTTTTAGAACTTGCAGCAGTTATTAAGCTCAATAGGAGTTTTTGGACACACTGCATACCTTGAATTCATGTGCTTTCAGCACTGCTTATCTGCCTTAGTATGGATGAGAGCAGTCACACTGTTTAATTCTACTGAGCTGAAATTCATGGCATTAACACTTGATTCAGTACTAGCACTTGAACATATACTTATCATACCTATCTGCACTCATATGCTTGGAGTTAAGGGGGTGCCTACACTGAGTTTAGTACCCAGGAAGCACAACTTCACTGCACCTTGTGTATCATCCCATCTAACATATTTCCCTGAGAAGGCAATGGGAGGTATAGTGATGTTTTCTTAAATCCATGCGAGACTATAATCAGTTACCCATGTATATGCAAAAAATGTCCCCTTTTCAGTTCTACCCCTAACTCACCCACTCAAGAGGTTTTTTTGGCAGAAGTTGTTGATCTTCCTCATTGTAAATGAGCTGTTAGTGTTACTTCATGCCAGCTACATTTACCTAGCTCCATTCAATACATTTTTTCCTGCAGAGCTCTGCCCAAAACCACTCTCCCTTTCTCCATTGATTGCTATGGCAACCAGAGAAACCCAGAAGATGATGTCAATATCTACATTCATGAAGAGGAATTATCGTTATCGTTTGAGCCAGGTTCTCCCCAACAAAGATGTGTGCTTTACTGCTGAGGTGTGAGAGCACAGGATGAACAGCAGAAAATGCCTGTGAATAGGCTGTGATTTGAACTCGACTCCTGGAATTAGAAACCCTCAGGAATTAGAAAACTCCTGTTGGAGTGTTTCATGGGCTGAATTAACCAGGACCCAGCAAGCTTATTAGGTCAGAGTGAGTGTAAAGCTTATGACATGGTAGAAGAGGAGGCAGAGGCAGTCCTGGAAGGCAGCAGTCTCTCATCAAAGGGCTGGATGCAGCAAGACAATGGTTACTGACAATATTCTCAAATGTACAAGATTTGGAAGATGCAGATTGAAAGTTGGAAGCAAAAAGTGAAAAAGGTCCACTTTTGGTACCTCAACGACTTGTCTGTTATGCTTTAATTCTTAAATATCTTCTCACATCTGTTGACTTGCTCATTTATTTCATATTTTATCCTATTAGCTTTTAGACTTCAGATACTAGACAAAAAATAACAGCTCCTTTTTTTCTTGCATTTCAATCTTATTGTATAAAATTAACACCCACTTATACACAGCTGAAGACAAAGAAAACATTTCTTAAGAAATTTCCCCCCTAATGAAGGGGAAAATCAAGAGGGTATAAATGATACAATGTGAAAACTTAAAAAAAACCCCACAAAACAACAAAACCCCCAAAACATTCTTGTGGCCACTTTTGTTTAAAACTTTCATTAATGATGTCAGTACAAAAGGTACCAATACGGTGACACAAAGTTAGGAGGCATCATCAATACAGTAAGATCCAGAAAGGAAGAGATGATCGTGTAGACTGCAATGTCTGAATTGAAGTGAAAAAATTAAATAGTACAAAATATAAAGTTGTGCTATTAGGGACTAATAAAAACTTCTAGTAGTAGCTGGGAGCTTAACATACAGATAAGATGACAAGGATCTGGGTGTACTTGTTAATCAAAGGATGACAATGAGTCATCAGTGTAACACAACCATGAAAAAGGCTGATGGGATCCAAGGACAGCTTAGAAAAAGCAGTGCCGGTGGAGATGGAAAATCATTATATATATTAAGCAAGTCTGGTAAAACCTTGTCAGGAATAGTGGATACAGTTCAGAAAAGATTATATCAAAATGGAATAAATAAAGGGAAATCTGGGTAATTAAAGAAATTAAAAACTTCAATTAAAATAAAAAAAAGTCAGAAGAGATTTTCAGCCAAACAAAATACAAGTTCTGTATGCACATTGGGATTGGACAGGAAGCACTGACAAGGAAGAAAAACTATGCTATGATAAAAGCTGGCATAGGTAGTAGACCATATCCTTAGCTCAGAATAAAAATAATGGGAATTTCTCACTATTTGAGTACTGAGGTTCTGAAACAAATTTACAATAGGAGGGAAGAGGTAAAAAATCCTTTGTGATGTATTAATCCTCTGTCCAATATACTAAGGTATTTGACTACCATTGAATTCAGTGATTGTTAAGCCGTCATACATAATTAAGCAAAGATGAATCTATTTGTGGAGAGGATAGATAAATTGTTTGCCTATGAAGGAAAGGGCCTGCAATTGGCCCAAGAGATATTTTGAGGTACTATCTTCCTAAGATAGTTAGTCATCCAATCTGCTTGTATGAAGCTGAGTATTTCCACACTACAGCTGAGAGTTCAGCGCAGATATAAACACATAAATCTATGTCTACATTAGGAATTAATGCAGTGCAGTTGATAAGATTGGTAGATTGAAAGGGTTGGTGCTGAGTTTCCCTGTATCTCTCATGCAGGGAGCTTGGGGAATTACTTTGTATTAAATACAGTCTGATTGGTTGAATCAAGCACATGCACTCCATGTATGATATTAAAGCTTGGGATAAGAAACTGTCCCATAGATATTGTCTTCCTTTACTTCAGGCCACTCTAGGAAGCACTGCAGTTTTCACACCCATTGTTGTGGTTTCACCCGGCAGGCAGCTAAACACCACACAGCCCTTCGCTCCCTCCCTCCCCACAGTGGGGTGGGGGAGAGAATCGGAAAAAAAACAGTAAAATTCTTGGGTTGAGATAAAGACAGTTTAATACGACAGAAAAGGAAGGGATAATAATAATAATAATAATAATAATAATAATAATAATGATGATAAAAGAATATACAAAGCAAGTGATGCACAATGCAATTGCTCACCACCTGGGCCGACCAATGCCCAGCCAGTCCCCGAGCAGCGGTCACCCCTCCCCCCAGTTTATGTACTGAGCATGACGTCACATGGTATGGAATGTCCCTTTGGCCAGTTTGGGTCAGCTGTCCTGGCTGTGCCCCCTCCCAGCTTCTCGCTGGCAGGACATGAGAAGCTGAAAAGTCCTTGACTAGTGTAAGCACTGCTTAGCAACAACTAAAACATTGGTGCGTTATCAACATTGTTCTCATCCTAAATCCAAAACACAGCACTGTACCAGCTACTAGGAAGGAAAGTAACTCTATCGCAGCTGAAACCAGGGCACCCATCTACCCATAGATGATGTTAACTTGTCATTGTCTGTCTGTCTCTGTGATTTAATAGAGAGATTAAAACCAAAAACAAACAAAAACAGGAGTTTCTGAACCAAATTGCTGCCTTGGACACAGAATAAGTCAACGATAGTGGATTTTTTATTGTATTTACAAGCAGTGGGCTTTATTATCAGAAGCAAAGAGGAGAAGGACATGCCAATCTTTCAAGGTTTCTGTGTCTTTGAACATGAGACAAAGCATTTCTTAAGAGCCTCCTCCAGTCAAAATCAGGTGTCTCCTGGGGAAAGAAGCAGCAAATCAGTCTGATGAACTACTTTTCATTTAATGTTTATGTTTTCCTTGACAGTTGCTGAGACAAGGTAGGATCTGGAGTTATTATGGGGGGGGAGATCCATCCCAATTGCTTATTGACTCTTCACTTGACAGTATTGTCCAGTCCCTTTTCTGAGACCAAGAGAGTCTGTTCAGGCTGGTTCCAGCCATGTACAAACTGTAGACCCACATCTAGTGAGGGGCTGAACTGAGAACAGAATCTATATCCCGCAGCTCCTATCCTCCTTCTGGGTAGCTGGTTCCTCTTTCCCCCCTTTTTTTTTCTCTTTTTCTTTTGACTCTTAATCATAGCAGGGAAGGAAGATTTAGATCTACATTTAAGATTTACAAAAGGAAAAAATGTCTTCTGAATAAACATAATTTAACTGCAATTTTCTTCCTTAGCTCTGAAGGCTTACGCTGAAGACTCACATTTCTGTGTCATAGTGTATATTCAATGTAGGAAATCAGTCTGAGATGTATTATTGGTTTAGGAGAATCCATGTACAATTACTTTTTAAAAATTACAACATACTTCAAACTGTAATAACTGTGCCTCTTTATAGAAATAGAGGTTATAATCTAGCCATTAAAATTCCATAACCAACAGCTTCCAGCTATTCACATGCGTGAAACACTGCACAGCTTCCAATTTTTTTTTTTTTAAATTTGCCTCTTCCAGGCTCCTGCAGAGAGTAATTTCCTTGGAAAGTGACTTCATCTAAATAATGTTTAAGTATGCCACAAAGAATATCAACAAAGACAAATTGTCCCACATCTCAACATAATCAAATGTTCATTTATTAAGCTGAGGAAAATCTGATCAACACGGAATGAGCTAAAGTTCTCTCAAAAGAAACTAGAAGACAGAAGTGAGGGGAAGATCTGAAATGGCACAAGTTTTAAAATATAGAAGCAGGGCTGATTTGCATTGCTGCAGGTACACACAATTGTTTGTGAGAATAGAATTGGACAAAAGGCTGTTGTGAACACAGGATGATTCGTAACACTTATGGTTACATAGAGGATAACCAATAAAACAATTACTGCACTGTATTTTTAATATATTTAGAGAACTAACCTGAAACCTGGTGTCCAGAGTGGCTGTGGCTCCAATCTTTGTGGTATATAGGATCCTGATCCTATCCGGGTGTTTTCCAGACACTATGTTATATTATTTTATACATAACACTGTATTACATTATCCTTAGAGAGGATCTGGGTGCTGTATATCATAAAAAGATGAACCTGAAGAGTTTATCATTTAAATACATTTAAATTCTTGGTACATTGCACAGAAAAGGTGGTAAACATCCTCCCTATTTTGATAGACTTGGGAAGATTGCTATTATTGCTACCTTTTTCTGAGCTAAGAACATTGTGGGAAAAGAAATGCATAGGCAAGTAAATTATCAGACATATGGACAACATTCATTTGAAACAAACTGTGGGCTTTATGTAAGGTTCCCACAAAATAGCAATAGGATTCCTGTTTGACCTGGGAATGGCTGTTTCAGAGCTAGAACAGCCAACATAGCTGCTGTGTTAATCACACTCATTTTCTCCGGCACTTTATTTCAAACAGTGATCTGTGAATGACTGATGCCCATAAAACAATAGAAGGTAACCCAGGAAGTGACTGCAGGAATATATTTAAGATAAAAATAAAGTATATTCTGCCCCCACCAAGCACATGAATTTAAGCAAAATGACAGGAAATTTAAGAAAGTGAAAGGTACAATCTTTCAGCAATTATGCACAGTTTCTTTTTTTTTTTCTTTTTTTTATTGAATGCCATTGTGGTAACAACCTTAAGAGATTATTCATGGCTTTAAAAAAAATACAAGTTCATTTTATCAATTATTCAGTCATCAAGATTAGGGAAGTACCTGTAACTGAACTGGGTTCACTAAGAGAGAACCACTGTGTAAGCCCCAGTACCACTATCCCAACTTTACTCCACTGTCCCTGTGCCTGGAAGGAGCTCTGTGGATTGCAGAGGGCTCAGAGTTTCTGTAGGGACTCAGCATTGCAAATTCTTGTCTCTCTGGAAGAAAACAGCTCTCTACAAAATCTGTTTCTAGGCATTACTTTCCAAAAATTTTATTAATATTTTAGGTTCTTGAGAAAAAAACTTAAAGTTTAATCTCCTTCTGCATCTCATTTTAATGACTACATGTTGCAGGGGTGGGAAATCCCATGATTGACCATGAATAATTTGAGATACCATTTGTGATGTTATCTCCCCTAAATATGCGTTTCTTTTATCCCCTCCACCTTATGCAAATCCACTTTGCCACAGATGCACTTATGTAACATTCATCTGGAATATGTGATGTATATTTATTTTTTACCCTATATTGCACAAAATTCTTCTTCTCCAAATCAGACCTGCTGCAAGGTTTATTTTGTACAGGGCAAATAGGAATCTGTAAGTGTTACAGATTCAACAATGCAATTTCTAAAACAGGCAATCTATTAACCTAATTATTTTAGAGAAGAAAAAAGCCTTCATTTTTAAAAAAATAAAATAAAAAAAAAACCCCAAACTCAGAAATTGTACATCATAACCCTGTGTACTCCTGTTTTGGTCTTGTCATTAGCAGTTGTTTCCCAGATTAAGTTATACATAAACTGGTTTCTAGTATTTCTTCTAGTACAATTTATTATTGGGTTTTTGTGCAAGGTGTGAAAGATAGGATAATCTTGTGGTAAAGGTACCTGATTAAAGCCTGGCATATATGAAATTAATTCCTACTTCTGGCAAAGGATGCTTGTATAACCTGCAAAAAGTCCCTTAATTCCTCTGTCTTGCTTGTCAAACACTTTAAGGTATTTGACTACCACTGATTTCAGTGACAGTTAAGTAGTCATACACATTTAAGGTTTTCTGCGTAAGTTAATTTACTTTATCATGAGATTTACAAAACTTTTTCTAGTCATGAATGTCTGAATGAGAACCAGGAGGACAGAGACTGTCTTAGATTATGTATTTGCACTAATCCTACTGTAATGGGGTTTCTAGCTGAAAGACACTTCTAGGGATGCATTTGTAGGAATGATAAATACCAATAATTTAAGGAACTTAATGAAAACTATCCATTTCAATGAGATATCACCATGTTAAACAGAGAAATTAAGTAGGGGAAACATTTACAAATCAGGACATTAAATGCAATGTTGAGCTTTCCATAATGTAATATTGTGTAACAAGACTGTGATGGAAAGTTGCTGTGACAAAGTATTCGTTTAAAACAGTAACCAGTTTAGCACGGGCAAAACATTATATTCATCAATATTAGTCTGTTAATAAAGTATTAACACAGTTTTCATATTTTAGTTCTGAAGATAAGAGCACATTATTGGAATAGTTCAGAAATGTTGAGGATCAAGAAAAGAGCTGTACTGAGACACGGTAGTGAGAAGGGAAAACAGATGCAGATATAAGCAGACTGAGAATTATATCCAGCATGTGAAACTGCTAATTCTGTATTGAATTGCCATCAGTGAAGAAGTATCATTCATAACAAACCTTCAGATATACTAGATTTCAGTCAGCTCACATACAGTCTTATTTAAGGATGGTCTTGAAAGCTGGTGCTTTATATGTCTAGACTTTAGTGTATTGGTCTAGGCTTAATTATAATGAAAAACAACATTAGCCAAGGTCAAACTTGGTAAGCTATGACCGTTGTGTTGCTACCTATTGGGTCATTCAGTGACTTTCAAAGTGACATGCATATTTTACTCCTGGCTTAATCATTGACTTTTTATATAGATTTACAATGTTACTGTGGGGTCTTTCTACAAAATAACAAAGGTTTCTTTGTTCAGTCTGGGTTTTTTTTAAATATCTGCATTCAGAATGATGATTCTGGGCCAAATGCTGGAAAAGCTTGTCATAGTCAGTAATTCTGTCCAAAGTCTGGGATTGAACCAAGTTAGGAAATTTTTTTCTTCTGCACTGACAAACTTACACCAAAGATTTTGTTTTCTTTTGGGTTTTGTTTGTTTGTTTGTTTTGAGAGCTAAATCTTTAAGAAGCTATCTGAAAGATGAACAGAGTCAAATCTTCCAGGACATCTACAGACAAGTTTCAAATATTGTTCTTCATTTTAATACAAGTAACTTTGAGTAGATTAAATAAATATGTAAGAGAAATATAAGTAAATAGGCTATTCAACTTTTGTTCTGGAAGAATAAATACGACAGGCTTTAGTCTTGGGGTTTAGATTTAAAAAAAAAAACCCTCCAATAGAAGGGAGTGAAAAGGGAAAATCGAGGATTTGTTGCCCTACTCAGTACAATTCTGTACAACAGTATGATTTCAGACTTTTTAACCTCTACTTTTTAAATGAAATGGATTTTGATCAAATGTAGCACTCAGGAAATGTGAGATTAATGCATTTGACAGAAGCAGAAAACAGAGTAAATAGGCATTATACAGGTTCCATGAGAAAGCTCAGCTAGTGTACTTGAATGTGATCTTTCGACTTTTATTATCACCTCGAGCTCCCCAAACTGCCAGCTATGGGTTTGGGTTTTTTTTTGAGCTATTTTTCAAGGAGTATGAATGAGGCCACCACAGTAGTGGGAGGTGAAAGGTTAGGCTGAGTTCATATAAGCATTTTCGTGTTTGGCTGGTTTACCAAACCCACGGTCCAAAGAACCCTACATTAAGTTTGAAAAAATGTTCTGCAAAATTTAAAAGAAAAAGCAAATTTATATCCTTTTTTTTTTTAAATTATTTGAGAGCAAAAATTACCTACACTTTACAGAGTTTTCACTCCAAAAAACAGATCATCATTAGAAAGATTATTTTGGGATGGGAGTGCATTTATTATTGTTAAAATTGATCTCATTACTTGCAACCTCAAACAATATCAACTCACAGTCTTCAGTTTGAAAAATCTGTAACGATGTTATTAGATGTAGATATAAGTGTAGGTATAGGTCTAGGTAAGATAGAACTATATCTATAGGAAGATATAGTAGAACTTGAAAGATCACCTGCTTTGTTTGTCCAGTTTCTGGTTTTGAATGAAAAAGCAGCCAAAACACCCTGGAGCTCTACCCCTCAGTGATGATGGTTCAGCAGACTCCATTTACCCGTCTGAGACTGGACCTCCGAAAGACTATTACTTCTGGGAATTAGAATTAAAGCCAGTCAGAAGCCTCCCAGAAAAAGGTTTTGCTGTAAAATGACCTTTTATTGAAACAAAACTTTTCACAGAAATTTAGCCAGGTTTTCTTACAAGCTGCTGTGGTTTAACCTCAGTCGGCAACTGAGCACCACACAGCCACTCACTTACCCTCCCCCCCGGTGGGATGGGGGAGAGAACTGGAAGAGCACAAGTGAGAAAAACTCGTGGGTTGAGATAAAAAGTTTAATAATTGAAATAAAATAGTAATAATGTAATAATAGTAATGATAATACACAAAGCAAGTGATGCACAGTGCAATTGCTCACCACCCGCCGACCGATGCCCAGACGGTCCCCGAGCAGCGGCCCCCCCGGCCAGCTTTCCCCAGTTTATGTACTGAGCATGACGTCACATGGTATGGAATGTCCCTTTGGCCAGTTTGGCTGTGCCCCCTCCCAGCTTCTTGTGCACCTCCAGCCTTCTCAGTCGGTAGAGCATGGAAAACTAAAAAGTCCTTGGCTAGTGTAAGCACTACTCAGCAACAACTAAAACATCGGTGCATTATCAACTTTGTTCTCATCCTAAATCCAAAACACAGCACTGTACCAGATACTAGAAAGGAAATTAACTCTATCCCTGCCAAGACCAGGACAATATCCACCCCTTATTCTATACCATCTACGTCATGCTCAAGTCTCATATTTTCCAGTACATTTTCATTAATCACCACTCTTTTTTTTTTTTTTAATATATATATACACACACACACACACAGATATCATTCCCTTAGTCTGTGGGCCATCCCTCTAAAATGTTCGCTGAGTTCATTTAGTCCATGACTTTGGGCTCCATCTGTCATAATAATCTTTCAGGGCAGGAAAAATGGAGATGGTATGTGGTGTTGGATTGTTCCATGTTGAAGTCAGTTCTGGTACCATCATCACTGTGCTTTGCTTGGTTTCACTGAAGTTATTCTTCATTAGTCTGGGTGATTCTTATTGTAATAACATTAGTATGGCATATAATATTATGTAATACTTAACATCACATAATTCAGATCATTGGCTATTCTCACCCAAAATCAAATCCCCTTGAGGTACACATTGGACTTCCCCATCCTTCCGCATTATCCACCAAGTGCACCCAGGTCCTTGAGCAAAAGCAATCCCACGGATGGGTTTGCTGTTGCCCGAGGCAGGAATAACCCAAACTGTTTTCCCCAGCATATTTCTTACGTGCACTACAGGGACTTTATTCCCATCTACAGTACGTAAAAGTTCTGACTGGGCAGGGCCTGCTCGATTGGCAGATCCCCAAGTGTTGACTAACCAGGTGGCCTTTGCTAAACACGTATCCCAATGTTTGAACGTCCCACCACCCATTGCTCTCAGTGTAGTCTTTAACAGTCCATTGTATCGTTCAATTTTCCCAGAGGCTGGTGCATGATAGGGGATGTGATACACCCACTCAATGCCGTGCTCTTTGGCCCAGGTGTCTATGAGGTTGTTTCGGAAATGAGTCCCGTTGTCTGACTCAATTCTTTCTGGGGTGCCATGTCGCCATAGGACTTGCTTTTCAAGGCCCAGGATAGTGTTCCGGGCAGTGGCATGAGGCACGGGATATGTTTCCAGCCATCCGGTGGTTGCCTCCACCATTGTAAGCACGTGGTGCTTGCCTTGGTGGGTTTGTGGGAGTGTGATATAATCCATCTGCCAGGCCTCCCCATATTTATATTTCAGCCATCGTCCTCAATACCAAAGAGCCTTTAACCGCTTGGCTTGCTTGATTGCAGCGCATGTTTCACATTCATGGATAACCTGTGCAATAGTGTCCATGGTCAAGTCCACCCCTCAATCACGAGCCCACCCAGGCAGCAATATCCTGCCACAGTGCGGCAGCCCAGATGGGTTTGCCTCTGCGCTGCCAGTTGCTCTCCTTCCATTGCTGCAACCACCCCCACAGGGCATTTGCCACCATCCATGAGTCAGTATAGAGATAGAGCACTGGCCACTTTTCTCGGTCAGCAATGTCTAAAGCCAGCTGGATGGCCTTTACTTCTGCAAATTGGCTCGATTCACCTTCTCCTTCAGCAGTTTCTACAACTTGTCGCATAGGACTCCACACAGCAGCTTTCCACCTCCGATGCTTTTCCACAAGACGACAGGACCAACCAGTGAACAGGGCATATTGCTTCTCATTTTCTGGCAGTTCATTATACATTGGGGCCTCTTCAGCACGCGTTACCTCCTCCTCTGGCAATATTCCAAAATCTTTGCCTTCTGGACAGTCCATGATCACTTCCAGGATTCCTGGGCGACTGGGGTTTCCTATTCGAGCCCGTTGTGTGATCAGTGCGACCCACTTACTCCATGTAGCATCAGTTACATGATGTGTACAGGGGACCCTCCCTCTGAACATCCAGCCCAGCACCGGCAGTCAGGGTGCCAGGAGGAACTGTGCTTCAGTGCCGATCACTTCCAAAGCAGCTCAAACCCCTTCATATGCTGCCAATATCTCTTTTTCAGTTGGAGTATAGTGGGCCTCGGATCCTCTGTATCCCCAACTCCAAAACCCTAGGGGTCGACCTCGAGTCTCCCCTGGTGCTTTCTGCCAGAGGCTCCAGGTAGGGCCGTTCTCCCCGGCTGCGGTGCAGAGCACATTTTTTACATCTTGCCCTGCCTGGACTGGCCCCAGGGCTACTGCATGAACCATCTCCTCTTTAATTTGTTCAAAGGCTTGTCGTTGCTCAGGGCCCCATTTGAAATCGTTCTTCTTTTGGGTCACTTGATAGAGAGGGTTTACAATCAGACTGTAATTTAGAATATGAATTCTCCAAAAACCCACGACGCCTAAGAAAGCTTGTGTTTCCTTTTTGCTAGTTGGTGGAGACATGGCTGTTATTTTGTTGATCACATCCATTGGGATCCAACGACATCCATCTTGCCATTTTATTCCTAAAAACTGGATCTCCTGTGCAGGTCCCTTGACCTTACTTTGTTTTATGGCAAAACCGGCCTTCAGCAGGATTTGGACTATTTCCTTCCTTTTTTCAAAAACTTCTCCTGCTGTGTTGCCCCACATGATGATGTCATCAATGTATTGCAGGTGTTCTGGAGCCTCACCCTTTTCCAGTGCAGTCTGGATCAGTCCATGGCAAATGGTGGGCCTGTAGGGACCCAGATGGTATAGAATAAGATAGATGGTATAGAATAAGGGGTGGATATTGTCCTGTAGAGACCATTTGTTAAGACCATGTGAAAAAAGATGTGGAAGTGAAACTACTTTCTAAATAATCTGATGATACCAGCAATTTCCTAGGTGATGGGCGACCCATGTTCAAACCTTCAATTGTCTTGAAGCTGAAAACAACGGTGAGGTGTCACTGTTTCAAGATACAGAAATGCTGTTTTCCAGCCAGCTATAGCACTATCTTTTTGATAAGATGAGAGGTGCTGTTCACTAAAGAGAGTGACAAGATTGTATAGCTTTTTGAAAAGAAGCAATGGTAACTTACAACTGAGTGCATTTATCTGTGACTCTCGGTTTACTTTTTCACACAGTCAAAATAGTTTATCCAATGAGAGAGATGTCAAATCAAGTGCCAGGAGGAGAATCATAGAATAGTTTGGGTTGGAAGGGACCTCCAAAGGTCATCTAGTCCAACACCCCTGCCGTGTGCAGGGACATCTTCAACTAGATCAGGCTGCTCAGAGCCCCGTCCAACCTGACCTTGAATGTTCCCCGGGATGGGGCATCCACCACCTCTCTGGGCAACCTGGGCCAGTGTTTCACCACCCTCAGCGTAAAAAATTTCTTCCTTACATCTAGTCTCAACCTACTCCCCTTTAGTTTAAAGCCATTCCCCCTTGTCCTGTCACAACAGGCCCTGCTAAAAAGTTTGCTGCCATCTTCTTTAAAAGCCTCCTTTAAGTACTGATAGGCTGCAATAAGGTCTCCGTGGAGCCTTCTCTTCTCCAGGCTGAACAACCCCAACTCTCTCAGCCTGTCTTCACAGGAGAGGTGTTCCATCCCCCTGATCATTTTCGTGGCCCTCCTCTGGACCCGCTCCAACACGTCCATGCCTTTCTTATGGTGAGGGCTCCAGAGCTGGACGCAGAACTCCAGGTGGGGTCTCACCAGAGCAGAGCAGAGGGGCAGAATCACCTCACTCGACCTGCTGGCCACGCTGCTTTGGATGTAGCCTGGGATACGATTGGCCTTCTGGGCTGCGAACACACATTGCTGGCTCATGTCCAGCTTTTCATCCACCAGTACTCCCAAGTCCTTCTTGGCAGGGCTGCTCTCAATCCCTTCATTCCCCAGCCTGTAGTGATACTGGGGGTTGCCCCGACCCAGGTGCAGGACCCTGCACTTGGCCTTGTTGAACCTCATGAGGTTCACACAGGCCCACTTCTCAAGCTTGTCCAGGTCCCTCTGGATGGCATCCCGTCCCTCTGGCATGTCGACCACACCACTCAGCTTGGTGTCATCTGCAAACTTGCTGAGGGTGCACTCGATCCCACTGTCTATGGCATTGATGAAGATATTAAACAGTACCAGTCCCAATACGGACCCCTGTGGGACGCCACTCATCACCAATCTCCATCTGGACATTGAGCCGTTGACCACTACCCTCTGGATGCAACCATCTAACCCGTTCCTCACCCACCGGACAGTCCACCCATCAAATCCATCTCTCTCCAATTTAGAGAGAAGGATGTTGTGGGGGACTGTGTCAAAGGCCTTACAGAATTCCAGATAGACGACATCCGTAGCCCTTCCCATGTCCTCTGATGTAGTCACTCCCTCATAGAAGGCCATTAGGTTAGTCAGGCAGGACTTGCCCTTGGTGAAGCCATGCTGGCTGTCTCAAATCACCTCCCTGTCCTCCATGTGCCTTAGCAGAGCTTCCAGGAGGATCTGTTCCATGACCTTCCCAGGCACAGAGGTGAGACTGACTCACGTGTAGTTCCCAGGGTCCTCCTTTTTTCCCTTTTTACAAATGGGGGTTATGTTTCCCCTTTTCCAGTCAGTGGGAACTTCACTGGACTGCCACGACTTCTCAAATACGATGGATAGTGGCTTAGCAACTTCATCGGCCAGTTCCTTCAGGACCCGCGGATGGATCTCATTGTGTCGCATGGACTTCTGCACCTTCAGGTGCCTTAGATGGTCACAAACCTGATCTTCTCCTACAGTGGGCGGCTCTTCATTCTCCCAGTCCCTGCCTTTACCTTCTGCAGCTTGGGCAGTGAGGCTCGAGCACTTGCCGGTGAAGACGGAGGCAAAAAAGTCATTGAGTATCTCCACCTTCTCCGTGTCCTGGGTAACCAGGTCTCCTGTTTTGTTCCGGAGAGGGCCCACGTTTTCCCTTGTCTTCCTTTTATCCCCGACGTACCTATAGAATCTTTTCTTGTTGCCCTTAATGTCCTTGGCCAGATTGAGTTCTATCAGGGCTTTAACTTTCCTCACCTGATCCCTGGCTGCTCAGGCAATTTCTCTGTATTCCTCCCAGGCTACCTGTCCTTGCTTCCAGGAAGGCTTCCAGGAAGCCTTCCTCTGTAGGCTTCCTTCTTGTGTCTGAGTTTGTCCAGGAGCTCCTTGTTCATCCATGCAGGTCTCCTGGTGTTTTTGCCTGACTCCCTCTTTGTTGGGATGCATCGCTCCTGAGCTTGAAGGAGGTGATCCCTGAATATTACCCAGCTTTCTTGGGACCCTCTTCCCTCCAGGGCTTTGGCCCATGGCACTCTACCAAGCAGACCCCTGAAGAGGCCAAAGTCTGCTCTCCTGAAGGCCAGGGGAGTGAGCTTGCTGTGTGCCCTCCTCGGTGCCCTAAGGATCTTGAACTCCACCATTTTGTGGTCGCTGCAGCCCAGGCTGCCCTTGAGCTTCACATTCCCCACCAGCCCCTCCTTGCTGGTGAGAACAAGGTCCAGCATAGCACCTCTCCTCGTTGGCTCCTCTGTCACTTGGAGAAGGAAGTTATCATTGACACATTCCAGGAACCTCCCAGATTGCTTATGCCCTGCCATGTTGTCCCTCCAACAGATGTCAGGATGGTTGAAGTCCCCCATGAGGACCAGGGCTTGTGAGCGTGACGCTGCTCCTATCTGTCTATAGAGGGCCTCATCCACTCAGTCTTCCTGGTCGGGTGGCCTGTAGCAGACCCCCACCGTAATGTCACCTGTCCCTACCTTCCCTTTAATCCTGACCCACAAGCTCTCGGTCAGCTCCTCATCCATCCCCAGGCAGAGCTCCATGCACTGCAGCTGGTCATTGACATAGAGGGCGACACCCCCTCCTCATCTCCCCTGCCTATCCTTCCTAAAAAGCCTACATTATGATTGCGGGTCTCACCTTGACTCACAGAACAGCTTTGGATCCGAGATTGTGAATCACAGTTTTAGCTCCTGCTTTATAAAAATTTGTCTGTTAATTTCTATTGGAGAAAGGGTTTTTTTTTCCTTCATATTTTATGAACCTCTTGTTACATCAGTTTTATGTGATATTAAACAGCTGTCATTTTGCATTTTGGAGATGGCTATAGATCAATGGTGCAATTTAAGGTTCCTTTTCCCCTTAATTTGCAGGTAATATTCACTTTTGCAAGAATTCACTACTGTAATTACACCACAAAATATATTCACTGTACAACTTATTCACCTACAGATGGATAAATATCTTGAAGATACCCAGAGGAAAGAGGGTAAACAGTAACAAGTACTTATCTGTACAATTAGCAAAACTTACTTTTAACACATAAATCACTAGCTACAGCCTTTGTTCTTTTAACAAATTATTTAGTCGAATGAAATCCCTTTTTAAAAACTATATGTACCAGCTAAGGAATGTAAATTTGTGACTGCAGCTACATATAAAGTAGTGAATAACTTCCTTTGCTCTTACCTCTTTTCTGGAGATTTGCAGATTTTTAAAGCCATGGTATTTTTTAAAGCTACAGATTTTTTAATATGATCTCATGTTTATGCTGGACAATTAAATGTCACCTATTTATATCTTCATTTATCCCAAAAGACATGTGAATACATTCCAGAAAAGCATTCAGTCTTGATTTTTACTCTAGAAGCATCTACAATTCCCCTTCGTAGTTTATCCAGTAGTTAATCACCCCCACTGTTGAACAAGTGTGATGTGAACATATTCATTGAGGGAGCTTGTAAGACTGCTATCTGATAAATCTAAGAGGAATTCCAATGAGGAGTTTTTAGAGCCTGAGCCGCCTTCCCCCACTCATATATACATGCAGGCTCCACAGTTAGTAATTTTAAATTCATATGGTGGCTTTCATCTGTGTTCTTTTTACATGTCTTTTTATTTTTTTCTTGCATGTTATTATGGGCGCCAATACAGACTTTAAAATATTTTTTTCTCAAATGTACAGAACATATTAAGAAAAGCTTCTTATTCTTACAGTGTTACTTTCAATGTTATCATCTGTCACACTATTTGTCTTTTGAAGTGCAGTATTTGTATGAATGCATAATTTACACTGTCTAATTTGCAAATAACAACAACAATACTATCCTTAAATGTGCCAATTATGTAAGTGATGTCAGATTTCAGACCATCGTCATATGCTGCTTTGGTGAATAAATAATTCACGTTGAGAAAAAGTATATATTTTACCCCTTTCCTAAATAGCTAAAATACTTTGCTAAAGTAATCTTCCTACAGTCTGATTACAAAGATGATTTGTTTTAAGATTTAAGTATTTTGGCTAACGTCTCCAATCGTATAAAAACCAGTTCCATTTATGTTATTTGTCTGAGCAAAAAGATCTTAGCTAGAGTACAGACTTTTTTCTTTTTTCTTTTTTTTTTTAAATTGGGGTGAGATTATTGATCTATATTAATGCACTATCTGCTCCCAAAAGCCAGACCTGTACTCAGACTGAGTTATTCACTCACACGCAGTGAACAGATGAGCCTGGGAAAATGTCTGGTCCTTCCTTTGCATTCTCTGTGGCCCTATTCTCCCTAACTATTATTAACTGTATTTTATTGTGCTGACGTACAGGAGATCCAAACACGAACCAGGATCTCAAACTGCTGGAAACTGTGGAAGTGCAGAACAAGAACAGGAGCCCTATCCTGGAAAGTTTGGTAACCAGATACTCCATCATAGACCTACAAACAGGACAGCCAGTGAAGATGTGAGGGTGACCACGTTGACTATATCTACAAGGGTGACTATTATTTATCAATCAGTAAGGGCACAAAAACCCCAGTGAATTAAATATCCAGCTTCACTAAATCTGTGATACTTGGAAACCTTTGCATTTTGATTTGGGAAATGTTTAATACATGTTTGGAAGAGACCTATACAGTGCTGTTACATATGAGTCTGGCAGATGAAACAAGATGAACCCGTAAATGGACCACACAGTACTTCTCTAGCTCCAGACTCCATCACGTAACTTAAAAGTAAGTACACAAACATGGATGCAGTTGCAGACAGACCAAGGTGTCTCTGGTTGATCTTTAAACTATCCGTTTGGACAGAAAGGTATCTGAGGTAGCATACATTCAAAATTAAAAAAAAAAAAAAAAGGAAGGCACATCATATCCTCCTGGTTGCAACATTGTGAAGGCTGCAGCTGTATGGTTTGTGAAGTGCAATTCGTCAGAGTGAACTGCTTTGCCTGTATACTGTGTGAATTCCTGCCCCTCTGCAATTTTCCATGTTTTTGCTTTTTATTGTTGCCTCAATTTTCTCCTTCTTTTGAAAGTTAAATACTTTTTGCCTCCTAGCACATATTATTTTGCACCAAAGTTTGCAAAAATGTACTGATTTCAGTACATGAATACTGTTCAGAACACTTGTGAGATGTAGTCTCTCTTGATCTCTAGATAATCCAGATTATTACTCTGTTCCTGAATGTTTTACAAGGCCTATTTTGCAGAAGATATCCCTGAATGTATTAAACCCAGTTCCAGCTATATATGTCACTCAGGCAGAGTTTTCTAATACAGTTTAAACTTTAGATTACTATTAAGCATTACAATTTAAAAGACCCATTTTTTTGGAATTAATTATTCTCTTAATAAAGAATAAGAGTGTAAGATTAGAAAGAGTCTACTGGATAAAGAGTGTGCTATCATAGCACTCCCATCATAAACTTCTTCATAACCTGAATTAGTTTTTTCCTTAAAACAGCTTATTTCCTTCTTCCCTCACTCTCTTCTTACCCATTCTGTTCCACAACTTCATTGATCTCATGACTAGAAACCTTCTTCTAATTTCCAGCCTAAATTTATTCATAGCCAGTTAATTCCCATTTGTTCTTGTGCCAACATTGTCCTTAAACTTAAATAATGCTTCTCCTTCTCCTGTGTTTACCCCTATGATGTATTTATAGACAGCAATCATATCTCTTCTCAGCCTTTGTTTGGCTAGGCTAAACAACCTATGCTCTTCTAGTCTCTTCTTGTAATGAGTCTACCCCCATGAATAAGGGCTACAGAATTAGGGCCTAATTGAAAACGTGAAGCAAGCAACAAATCAGATCCTATGGAAAAAAGGTTGCTTAGAGCCCTGCCTGTGACTGACTATTGGGTGAGCTCTTCCACCTGCTGTAGAATAAATGACTGATTCTCTTCCACAAGGATCTTAAATGTTTAGATTTTTTTTTTTTTTTTTCCTGAAAACTGTGCAAAGGAGCACATTACTGAAAGTCATTTTCAGTACAACCAATCTCCCAAATCTAAATTACTTATAGAAAATTATGTAGGAAAAAAAAAGAAAGAGAGAAGAGTGTTTGTAGAAACTTTGTCAGGACCCTGAGGGTTGACCCTTGCCTGCCTCCTTGTCCCCTGGGAGCAGCCAGCCCTTGCTGCTCTCTGACAGAGACATCAATGCTTTTAGTATGGCTTTATGTGGAGTGGAGTGAGGGGGGAATGCATAAGTATTTCGCAATAAATAAAAAAATCTGCCTACACACAGATCATAATAAGGAATGACTCATCTGGTTTATATTTAAATGCTTCATAGGTTAAAAATGGTGCTAGAAGTGGAAGAATTAGAACTAATACTCTTCTGTCTGTACCCTGGTCTCCCACCAAACAGAAAAAGGAACTTCTCCTGTTTGAAATCTATCACTGAGTTGGGGGTAGTTTTCAGAAGCTATGCTCGGTTTTTTTTCTATACTTTTTTGCTATTCACAGGCAAAGCCTTATAGATAATAGGTAACACGGGCTAGTCTATTATCAACTCTTACTGAATGCAGTTGAACTATAGGTGTAAATTGTTTGGAAGGAGAGAAAGTCAGGTTAAGGCAGGAACTAAAACTGTCGATATAAGGTTCAGACTCACAGAACAAAGATGGTGTTTAAATCAGCATCAGTAATGTCTTCGTTCATTCTTTACTTTGCATTCATAACTCCTGGAATTATGTTGTTCATACACATAAAACATAGAATAGTTACAGGGACAGAAACTGAGTTCTTTCTGCTCCTAGCCAAGTACTCAAACTGCTGATGACAGATCAACGTTGCTTTTTGCATGAGATCTGTTAACAGAGTCTAAATCTACACAGCACCTTATGATCAGCAGGTGATTTGACTTCATTAACTCCGGCGGCAGTGATGTAGGAACGTGCAAGGTATCTATTCAAGCTCAACTAAATGCCCTCAGGTGAAGCACAAAACCCATTAACGCTTTCCAAGTATTACAAGCTTTGGAATATATTGCAAAAGGCAGGTAGCAGCTCTGTTAACTGCCTGAGTGGACCTTGCTTGTGTAGGTGACCATCCTGGGGAGAGAGCTCTATACTGTGACTTGCATAGATGCAGGGCAGGAAAATAGACCTATGGGTGGTTTTTTGTTGTCTAGGTTTTGACTTTTGAGTTTATGAGGAATTTTTGAATCATGCTTTGGAGGCACCTAACCATTAGGTTTTCAAGCAGTCCAGGTTCCTACATTCAGCACAATGTGTTACCCTTCTCAGGCAGCATACTGCATTTTCATACGCTACAGCATAAGCACTTGGAGCACCTGGTCTGGATATTATTCCATATATTTAATCCTGTTGTAGATCTAGTCTCAAAGAACACACTTTTCCTTGATCTTACTCTAAGAAGCAAGGGCAAATTTAAGGTAAGACTTTACTTAAGAGGAAAAGAGAAGGGATAATTTTCATTACACAGTGTTGTGTCATGAATAAACATCTGATGATAAAGAATCACAGCGCAAGCAGAGAAAGTAAAAAAAAAAAAAAAAAAAAAGCTATGTCTCATTATAGGGTATCAGACACAGCTTCAGATACTGAACTGTAAAACATGGAGGTTTTTTTCAGCTGGCATGAAGTCTTCAATTACCCTATCTCAGGATCAGGGGAAGAAAAACTAATGATGGCATCAAGGTTTTGGAGAAAATTAAAAAAAAAAAAAAAAAAAAAGAACAGTTATAAAAATGGTTAGTCTAGAGGCACCCAGGTATTGGCCTCCAGGTAGGTCTGCTTCATTGTCTGATACAAAGAACCAGCTCTGGAAAAGCATAATGAGGAAAAAGATCCTTCAAAGGTCACCCTGCTGTGTAGTAAGTATACAGTAACGATTTGCTTAGGAAAGAGGCGGTCCCCTATACCAACTGTAGTCCTAGAAGAGCTACTTTTTATGCAACTTCATGAAATTATGTATATATGGAAAGAATGCAGAACAGGGGAGAGAGATGTACAGATTTTGCAAACAGAATTTGATGGGGAGAAAGGATGTTGTCAATTAAGGATACAGACAAAGAAACAACTGTAGAAGAAGAGGTTTTGTAGATAAAGTTAGAAGAAATTTCTGGACACCGATACCTTCTGCTTGATGTTCTGAGTGGGACCGAACTGCCTTCCTCTGTAGTTTCCAATAACTTTATATCAGTAACAGAGTAGAAGCAAGAATGGTGATGGAGCAGGGTGTTTGATTTAAGATATGTAACTGCCGTTTACATACTGAGGCAGAAAAGTCAGAGGAAAAATTCACTGTAAAATAATACCTATTTCAAGTTGATGCTTTATGCGTATATTCAATGAATTAGTACAGCCTTCAAAAAAAAATAAGAGAATTACTAATAACATCTAGAAACAAAGCATTCCCATCTTAAGCAATTTCTTCTGGCAGATGAAAGACAAGAAACCACTGATCAGCTTGGTGGGTGTTGCTTCTGTTATAAAATATGTGCTAAATGACATTATTAATGGAGTTAGTTTGAAATGATAGAGTACTGTGCAAGCCTATGATCTCTCCTTCTGGATTTCACATTAATTTCATTTTAAAAAATATCCTGATTTTGATATTAGCTTTCACGTATGTTTTAAACAACCCAGCTGGCAGGGTGATTTGTAGTCCATGCAGAAAACCTGTAGGCAGGAGTGGAGGTAACTTATAGCCCTGTACAATGACTGCTGTTGAGACCCCTTGTCCATGGCAAAGGTGATGGAAAGGAATGTAGTCCGCTTCTGGGATACCACTTCAGTGGTATTTCAAACCTCTTGTCTTTCTGTTTCACCATAGTAGCACCAAGACACTCTTGTAGAGATCATATACAAACATATAACGAGTTAATCCTGCCTTGAAGAACTTAGATTTCCATTGAATCTTTAAGGAAACTACCAACTAAAAAAATGTAATTGAAGTAATGCTAGCACTTACCCTTTAGAAAATCATTTGAAAGAAGAATAACATGTATCCAATGTACATTCCAAAGTACTTCACTTATAAAAAGAAATTAAGTAAGTTAAAGCAGCAGTAAGCCACTTAAAAAACATATAACTATTAAAGAATTTGAAAAACATAACTATTAAAGAATTCATTGGATACAGTGCCTCTGACATGAAGACATTATATCCTAAAATTTTGAAATTCAATTAGAAATGTTATCCAATTCAATCTAAATTTAAAACTTTAACTGAGTCAAATTTTAGACTTTTGAAAACTACTTGAGTTATATTGTTCCTTCTTGTGACATTTGTAATTGAAAAGGAGGTGTATAAGTATGGGCTGTATTGTGAGTTATTTTATGGCTAGCTATTTTATATTGTTTTAAATGATGGCTCTTGCAGGAAGCTGTCAAGTGGTGGGCAAACACTAACATTTTTGACTGAGCTCCTGCTCTAGTTTCACTAGGAACTAAATACTTTCGAATTTATTTTTTGTAAGCTACCAGCTATATGTAAGAGAAGCTGGGCTGAAAAATTTGTGTGTACAGGTGAACTGGATTCAACTTGAAACTGATCTTTACTTATTTGACATCTTCTTCAAGATGGAATATAAAAGCTGTGTTCATGAAAGCATCACTTTTTCTTTTTTTGGCTGAGCTACAAGAGATGCTGCTTTGCCTTTCAGGAGACAACCTCTATTTCTAGAGCACAAGGTCCGAGTTCTGTTATTGATGTCACTTGCATTCATTTAGCTGGAAATGAAAATAAAATTAAAAAAAAAAAAAAAAGAGATGAGCAAAATTTGACTTTTAAAGCCTTGAGATGGCCTTCAATGGGGCTGGAAGAGGCCAATTATCATAGCATTTTGCAAGGCTCCTCCCACCTCCTTTTTGAAATAGCAGTCAAAAGACCCAGATGCCAGCCTGAAAATACTCTCCCTTCATCATTTACTTTTTGTGTGTGTTCTTCTTGCAGCTGTGCTGGCAGCATTAAAGATACCTCACAGCTATTCACTAGGTTACAGCCTGATCCAATACACACGGAAGTCTTTTCATTAATTTCTGTGGCTTTGGATCAGGCCTGGGGACTGTACCTCTGCCTTTTTTGGACTGTTATGCATTCTGTTCTTGGATAACACTTTTGTACTAATTTTGTTAAGTTTAAGCATAGGGTATATATTCACACAGAAGTACAAGAACACCTTTACCTTGTACTGTTCTGGGCTTTCATGTTGAAAAATCCCTGAGCCCTCCCTCCACAAAGAAGCAATTGCCTAGTCCTCACTGCATTACGTTACAGCTCATTCTGTCTCTGTATGACTATGGAGTGTAAATATAAAATATAAATATAAATAACAAATATAAAATATAAATAAACAAATAAGCTATAAGAAAAAAGTTTGCACTGGAAAGACGCTGAGAAAAATCTTCTCTATGGTTTATAAAAAAAGAGAGGCGCTGGAGTCAGGAGAGGAAGGCAATCTACTCAGAAGACATTCAGAGAAGGCAGAGCCAAAGAATGTAAGGTCTTGTTCAAATAAAATTTCTAAAGGAAGGTAGAACAGAAAAAACAACAGCAGAATTAAAAGGAGTTTTCAGTGCTGGCTGATCATGAACAAAAAAAATTTAAAATACAAAGCTCAGGCTGGCACAAGTATATTCAGTAACAAATTCAGAAGGACTATTTTAAGAGAAAAATTGACACAGAAGTCTTTGAACCCTGGATTTACCTTTTATTAATATACACTATCCTCTGATCTAGAGCCCATCGGTCACCATGCTAATATTCATACAGCTGAATACTTAATAGTATAGACAATCATGGTCCACGTTCAGACTTTGCCATGTTTTTTACTGCTATAGATGTAGACTGACACCTATTCGCTTGGTCCTCTGGGCCTTGAAGTTGCACTTTAGTAGGTCCTAGACATAGAAAATAGAGAATTGAGACTCTGTGAACATGGGCCTCATAAGAGCCAATTTGTTTAATATCTTCATTACCTTCTCACCCATATGTCCCTTACCCAGCTCTTCTAAGTTCAGTCAGGTATAAGCCATTTAGTTGTGGGTCATAAGCTGACTTATCATGTTGCAGTACGTACCAGATAAGATTACAAGAGACTACATAATAGGTTGGCTTGTATTATAGCAGTATAACTGGTGCCCATCTCAATCATTCTGCCTGAAGAGCTAATGATAGTGTGTCATGGGATACCATGAACTGACAAGACTATACATGCAATTCTCTGCTGGCAGTCTAGAATTCAAAAAGCTTTTGTAGATGAAATATTAGCACACTATGAATTTCTTTCTATTTGTCTCATTTCAGGTTCTTAAATGGCTAAGCACTGGGCTGATGTAGAATGGCAATTTTATGTTCCTATTTTATCTGGATTGTGGTGGATTGACCATGGCTGGCTGCCAGGTGCCCACCAAGCTGCTCTCTCACTCCCTCTCCTCAGTGGGACAGGGTGAGAAAGTAAGATAAAAACAGTTTAATAAAAAAAAGGCAAAGGCTGTGTGTGGAAACAAAGGAAAACAAAAAGATTTATTTTCTACTTCCCATCAGCAGGCAATGTCCAGCTACTTCCTGGGAAGTAGGGCCGTAGTACACATAGCATTCACTTCAGAAGACAAACGCCTTAATAATGAATGCTGCCCCCCCTCCTCCTCCTCCTTTCTCTTAGCTTTTATTGCTGAGCACAATGTCACATGGTATGGCATGTCCCTTTAGTTAGTTTGTGTTAGCTGTCCTGGCTATGTCCCCTCCCAACCTCTTGGTCACCCCCAGCCTATAGGTCTTTGGGTGGGGATTGGGGTTGGAGAGACAGCCTTGATGCTGTGCAAGCACTGCTCAGCAGTAGCCAAAACATTAGTGTGTTATCAACACCTTTCTAGCTACAAAGCACAGAACTATGATGGTTGCTATGGAGAAAGTTAACTCCATCCCAGTCAGACCCAATACAGTGACTGATCAATAACTAATAATTACTGCATTTTTTGAACTAAAATATGAATGGATGTATCCTTCAAGTCAGTATCAATGCACTTGTTTACACGCAAACATGTCCCAGAGAATGTTAGATGTGTGTCCCAATTACTCATATTGATATAATTTTTCCCTAGTTCCTGAGAAAAGAAAAAATTACTTTCAAAGTATTTGCAAGTTCACAGCTAAAGAAGTCCCCAAAATAATTTTGAAGCTTTTATTTAGATTTCTGTCATCAGTAAATCCTAGCCAGAAAACTTAAGAAGAAAAAGTTTTCACTGTATTCCTAGGATATCTCGCTCGCAGATGAGACAAAAAAAAAATTAGCAAAAACACTTGCTGTGTGTTCAATAAAGTCTAGTGCCCAGAAAAAACAGAGCCATGCTATTTTTTTTTTCATGATTTGTTGAAGTTATCAAAACAAGGATGAAACTTGAAAAAAACCACAGATCAAAAGTGAGTGGCTGGGGACAATATAGACAAAGAGGACAGAGTAAGATAATCTCCTGCTCTACCCTATCGACATTTCTGCTCTTCCATTGACTTTCTGTGCCCCGAAACAAGTCACCTTGTGCCTGCTTCCCTTCAGGGCTTACCACTCTTGCTGGATGCTCTTAACTCTTCTGTAGCCTCCATGGATCTGGTGATCCTTGTAACTTGGATTCGTTGATATGGTTATGAACTAGAGCATGACTTTTCCTTCCATTCAGGTTTTCTTATTGAGGAAGCAGATTAAAACATTCAGAAGGTGACATTCCTCCAGGATATCCCCAGTGGCTCAGAAGGTCTGATGGCATCTTCTCTCACATTTCTGTGATGGAGTCCCAGGTGACTCAGCGCAGAATGGAAAACTGTCAGAAAATCCTAGCAGTGTTTGTGGGGGACTGTCTGGTGCCGGGTATTCAAGCACAGATACAGATGTCCCTGACTAACTCTATGATGAAGTCAAGCCTTTGTTTTTTTCTTAGTTCCCTGTCTCTGAAATATTCCTTCAAAATTAAAACACTAATCTTGAGGGATGATCAGTAATAGGCAAGTATGTACATAATAAAGGTTGGGTTTTTTTCTTAAATCTTTCTCTCAGTTTTGATTCTTTTTCTTTGTCAGGCTGTTCTGGAATTTGTTTTTCATATAAATTCTACATGTTTCTTTCTAGAACATAAAAATCAATGTAGGGAGTTACATTCTTAAATAGGATCCATAGGGTATAAGGAAGCACTGTCTTGCTTTTATGACATGAAAAATGTTGTCTAGCAGCATCAAAATTAAGCACAATCATTTATCTTCACATTTCTCCTATACAATAATCCAGGGATACAAAATTATGTTTAAGGACATAGGACTGATTAACTCTCTGTGGTTTGTGCTTCTTTAAATTACTTTAACAGTAACATACAACACAAAGAGGACTGTGCTTTTTTCACCTTGGGATTGTGGCAGTAATTTGAAGACTTTTTTTTTTTTTTTTTTTTTTTACAGATTATTCTTTTATCAGAGTGGAAAAGAAAGAAAAGCAGCAGGGAAAATGATATCCCAAATTGACTTTAATGGTTTTATTACTTTGTAAAACAATAAAGGCTAGACACCTTTTACAGAGGGTCAGAAATGAAACATTGACAAATTATTCATGTGGGATACTTAAAAGCAGATCTCATTCCTCTAATGTAAATGACTCTCTTCCTTGTTGTTACAGTTTTTCATTTCCAGCATAAATAATTGTCAATAAAAGAGGAGAGGGAGGAAAGAGCTAACATCAAGATATTAAAATGTTCCACAAAAAAAAAAAAAGGGCCAGTGGAAGCAACACTTCTTAAAAACTAAAGCACAGTGATTGCTTTGCATTGGTGGAGGGGAAAGAACGAGTGGGGGGGGGGGGAAAAACACATAGAAAAAGACAGAAGGTGATTTCTGTAACAATTCTTGCAACTGGAAAACATTTATATTATTCCGTTTGTGTCTTCATTCCTTCATGGGGGAAAAAAGCTAGCCATGAGCAAAACTTTTTCAGTAAGTAGTAAGTTGAACATCTCTCCATCCTAAGAACGTTTGGGAAAGCTGAAACTATGCTCAGATTCAAGCCACAGGGGGGTGGGGTGGGGAGGGCATTGTAGTTGTGTGTGAATTCAAGGGAGGAAATATCTGGAAAATCCAAATATTTAGTTCTGGTATTTTCAAAGTATTGACTTGTTTTAATGCAACGCATGTTTTCAATTCAAAATTAACTTGAATTTAAACATTAAAAAGGATTAAACCACCCCCAAATTGAATAGAGACAAGTATTTCTGTTCAAACCCTCAGATAAACAGAATTTTTATTCCACTTGCCCAGTGAACAAAAACACGTCCTTCTTTCTGCCTGCAATCTTAGGGCCACCATCTCAAGAGTGCATGCATTGTACGGGTCCTGCTGCTAACAAAGCTAATAGGGAAAACGAGAACACAAACCACCTCACCCCTACACACTTCTTCTTTATTTCATGCTAGACAAAAGGATCACTTTGTTCGACTACTTAAATCTTGCATTGAATAGACAAGTCACTGTGGGGAAGTGGATTCTGCAGTATGCTGTCTGAGCCTAATACTCTAAATCCCTTACATTAAGTACACCAGTAGCAACTAAACAAATACCCACACAGATGTCATGCCATTCTACTGAGCAGTTTTATTCCATTTATAAAATGAAAGAGCAATCCCTTGACTGCTTGTTGTGGCAGGTGTCTACATATTTAAATGCTGGTCAGTTTTAAATGGAACATGTGTATTTAACTTTCCCAGCATGTCTAAAGCTTTTAAAGCCCATCACACTGATGCTAAAATAATAAGGGCCAGCAGCCTGGTGATATGATTGCTTTTTTATTGCTCAGTTTATGCTGAGAACTCATTTTAATTCCAAAGGTTATGGCTTTTAAAGCAGCGCTACACCCATTTCCCTCCCCCAAACTGAAGCTGAATCAAGAAGGGACATAAATGAGAGCAGAAAACGTATGCTAACATGGCAATCCATCCTCTGATCCTTTTTATTTTTGGTGTGCTTTCTAACCACTCTTCCCAGCAAAGATCGAAAGCGTGTCTCATTTAAGCAGAAGATGTCAGCTGTTATGAAATTGGCAGATGGACGATTAAGATTCTTCAAGGTAAAAATATAAACAAAATGCAGGCAAAAAGAGGGAAAGCATGCAATTACTGATCACTGTTGCTGTCTCCTTGCTTCTGAATTTCAATGTCAGAAGAAGGGTTTTGTCTACTAATCGCTTATTGTTAGCTATGGCAATTATAATAAAAGAATACTAAAGCAGAGGCAAATGAATAGACATAGTGTAAAACTAAGTCTGGAGCAACAGCTTCTAAATAGTTTAACGGAGTGATTATGTTCTGTGATAGGAACATATTGTGTCTGTTTCCACCAAGGTAAGTCTTGCATGATACTCAGAGAGGTAGCCATTAAACATGAGGTTTTGAAGGGACTCATCCCAGTCCTCTGAAGGAATTGTACAAGGAGGCAGCAAAACAGGTGAATGGTGTAGCCAAGAGGCATGGGGGTCCCGGCTGAGTGGAGTTTTTTTACAAAAGACTGTAGCATATCGTGCATGTATATGTTAAGGAGTTAGAGGTGACATATCTATGAAATGAGCTTAATGAAGATAACACAGAATTAAACACCTTTTAGGAGGAATCTTCACACTGAAGTAAATAATGAAAATGATATTGAGAAGAAAAAGAGTAATTTTCCTAGCTATATAATAATTATTATTTTTTTTTACACTTTTTTCATGCAAAAGGTCATGTCTTTAAAATTCTTTCTGTTTAAAGGGATGTTCTTTCAATAAACTCAGTCTAAATTGCTTGAACCCCCCAACAGGAGACTGGCATTTTAAAAGCCAAGCTTTTATGTCTACTTTGCATTTTTTCACCTTTCTTATAATTCTTTCAACTTACATTGTAGGGCAACAGTTATGATTAAAATCATAAGCAAGAGTTGAATACTTCATTTTGTGATAGAAATAGACAACAAATCCTGGAGCAGGGCCCATCCGTGCCATAATCTACATTGGTGGGACAGCAAGGTTTCTAATAGATGTGACACTGTTTTCAACAACTCTGTCTAAGAAAAACCAGGAGCATAGAAGTATGAATAAGAGCTGAGGGATAGCAAAAGGCATATGAAAATACTTTTAAATGCCCTAAGCCAAAAAAGCTAGTTGACTGTTGGAAAAAAAAGAGTGAAATCCAGGTGGACTTCAAAGGATGGGTTTTCCACCAAAGACACTGAACAAATCTTAGGATGGTCTGAAAAGGAAAACTAATGCATAGATTTTGTTCATTTGTTTGATGAATTCAAGAGGAGCAGAGGAGTTCTGGTTCTTGTGCTAAGAGTAAACCAAGGAACCCCTGCAACTGTTTTCTTTACTCTTTCCTGTACCCAGGGAAGTAATCCTTACCTGAAAGCTCGTCTCAAAGTACCTTCTGATGGAGGCCTGGGCAGCTCTTGCACTATTGTCAAGGTCTACAACAGCAGATTCCCACAGGAGAGGAACTGGGAAAGCAATCTGTGCTCAGGTGTATTTATAGGAGCCTGAGCTTCAGGAGGAAGAGATCAGATCCTGTGCAGACCCAGCTAACTAGGAAATCTGTGAACCACCAGGTCAGTGTTCTTTACCACAAGCTGGGCTGTCCATTAGGAAATGTGGAATCAGTTTTCTAAAGAAATACCTGTCCTTCAGTTTATTGCTAGTAAGTGAATTGTGTATTTGAAAAGCTCTTGTAGGATAGAAGTGGCAGAGATATGTGTGGTTATTTTATTGCAAAGAGTATAATGAAACTGTAAAAAAAGATGTAGAGATAGATAACACATGATCAAAGTTGCAGGATGATTTCCATGCCAGCAAAGGTTAAGGAGACTGAGTGTCTTCAGCTGGAAGAAGAGATAACTGGCATGTAATAACATGAAAGGAATGAAGAAAATGCAGCAAGAGCAAGTGTTTCTTGTAACAGACAGAGGGCATCAAGTGAGATGAAAAAATAACAGAAAATAAGCATGAGAAGGATTTTTTTATGACTTATATTGTGACAATCTTTGTCCTAAGAAATTACAGGGACCAGGGGCAGGTTTTATCTTGGAAATATAACCCTGGCAAAACCTTATTTCCATCTTCTGCTAAGCACAGACTGCTCACAGCCATTTCTATTTTCCTTGATATGAAATAACAATTCCTGTTATAAGTAGGCAGGAGTAGCCTGTGGTGAAACTTCTCATATTTTGTATTCCAAGAAGTGTTCAATTTATGCGTAAGTCAAAGTTAAGTACTTCTGAGGAAATCTGTATGGGCACTGTATGTTTCTGTAAAAGGTATGATGTTTATAACTGCAAGATTTGTTATGAAGACACTTTTTTTTTTTAATTACCCCAGTTTTGTTGAGATGGAATGTCATTTTTTTTTGCTTGCTACCAATTATTTACAATGCCAGAACTAGCACAATTCAAAAGGAGAAATCTTTACTTTGTAATTCAGAAGAACCTGCCTGCTAAAGATTGAGTTCTGTGATTATGAGTACCACAGACCCTAGGGGTCATTTAACTACCTATGGATTTCTTCGATGTAGAGACAGCTGACCAAATTACTCTGAGTTTCTTTTTCTAGTCAGTGGAGGATTAGTCAATAAACTCAATAGAATTGAGGTCTGAGAAGTTCATCTCACCCTAAAGTAAACACATTTGTCCAAATTAATCACATTAAACTCTATTGACTGTATCGATTAAACTGCATTGACCATTAGCGGAAGCCTAAACAGCCAGCTCAGCTGTAGGTAGATATATCTTATAACCAACAAACAGATGAAATTAATCCCGCCCCCAAATTCCCTGTTCCAGTCAGCCACCACAGAGTGAGATTTCCAATAGTTTTGTTTAACAGCAGAAATGGATTGTTTATTGACACAGATTTCAAGTACTTTGCATAGCTAAACCCCAAGACAAGTTGGGGCTTAGTATCATACAAATGATATTAACAAATTCTGCCCAGGAATAGCGAATCCCTGCATAAAGCTAATTCTCATTCTTCACTACATACTTTCATACTCTTTCTTTTATGACCTACTGAAATAGAAAATGTGACATGATTAGCAATGAAACTCTAAATGACCAGTGTAAAAAAACCCAAACAAACAAAAAACCCCACAAAAAAACAAAAGCAAAAACCTTTAGGACTATGTATAGAATTCATTTAACAAAATATTGCAATGAATAACTGATTTTCTTTATAACTGTGAAGGAACTGAATATCAATTTTCTGGAGTCATCAGAAAACTGCAAGTGAGCAGAACCACTCACTTGCTTAAGGTCTCAACTGTCCCTTCCACCAAGCCCCTTTGCTCCTGTGCTCTTCCTTCCTCTCAGCACTGGAGGTGAGAAAGAGTCAATTTGTTTATCAACTGCCAGCAGCACCCGGCAGTGAGCTAGGGCCACAGCAAATCAATGTTTCCATTCATTAATTGTGGCTGTTGTTTGTAATACGTAGATGGATTTTACTGTTTTCCATCAAATAGCAATTTCCTAAGTCATATTTCTAAGGGGGGGGGGGGGGGGGGGTGTGTGCATACATGTGTGTGCACAGCGTCGCCTAACACTCCCCAAAATATTGCTATTGTTCAACTGCAGTTCCTCTGAAAAAAATCTACGTCTGCAAAGACTGCCTTCATATACCACAGCAAACTCTCAGATTATTTTTAAAATTAAGATGATAAAAAACCCCGTGGCAGCCACTGTTTACTTATTCTGATATTTTATAGTTGTCTTTTGTAAAATTTGGTTCAGTTTCTCCTGTTGCTTGAACCTATGCTGAGTAAGAGAGAATATTGTGTGCTTTCAGTGACAGGAAGGAGATCTTGTTATTTATAAATAGTTTTGTCACTATATATTTAAATGAATGTTGTTTCTGCTAATAAATTAGATCATCCAAATATATACAATCCAGAAACTACTATAAGACAAATTCTAAGCCTATATAAACTTCATTATACATGTGGGGCTCTTCCTCTTATATTTATGAGAATTTCACCTCCCTTTGGCAAGAAGGTGAAACTTGTCCTTGTTATGGTGTAGTTCTCTGGACTGGAAAAGTTACACCAAAAATAAACCTGGTTCCTAGGAATTTTGTTTGTTCTCTTTGAAATAAATTTTGTTTTTCTCAGTATCAAGAGCAGGGCACAGGCTTTCTACAGAAGACCTAATCTAGACCCTCAAGCCCCAGAAGTGGTTGTTTCTCATTTTCTGCTTCATTTCTAAATCTCACATAACTCCTTGTGATTCCTCAGCTCTCCTAAGCATTTGGAATCTCAGGAAACTGGTTAGCCACTTGTTATCCTTGTTGATGTTTGCACACTGGATTGTGTGGTAAACTCCTGGAATAAAGTCTGAGAGCTGATTTTTCCTTTGTGCCTAGTGGCTAAATCTTAATGTGTCCCACTGTTGGAAAGAACACAATTTTGCCACATTCACTCGTTATAAGGTAATTCAGAGAGTATTTCCTCCAAAGTCCTGGATGGTCATCTCTTAATGCTTCTCGCAGCACATGTTCCTCAGACCCGCAATTCATATGTGAATTTTCTTTTGCCATAGTACTAACTGCTGAGACCCGTGAATGGAAAGACAACTCTTTAATATAAGTATTCATTTTTCTAGACATTACCACTTCTGAGGTGAAATTCACTTGGCATTTGTTCCTTTCTTAACTTTTTATTCCTCAAATTCCTAAAATATTTGTTTATACAAATAGGAGAACTGTTCTGTCTAACAGAAAATTTGGCAAAAAAATGCTTTTTAAGATTACCTTAAAGCACAACCAAGCCTTGGAATATACACTACACATCACTTAGAGAGAAACTAAGATGACTTTTTTTTTGCATCAATAAACTAAGAGTATTTGTGTGAATACTAATCTCAGCATGTACCTTAGTATCGTTCAGCTGTGAGATGAAGTATCACAAATTATTCAAACTGCACATAGCCAAGAATACCACAACACATGATTTTTTTTTTTTTTTTTTTCATGACCCATCCCTCCCTATAAGTCAATCAAATCATCTCACACATCTCCTATGGCTATTTATTCTTCTTCAATGACAGAACAATCTAAGATATTTTAGAGTCAATAGCTGGTTACTAAGGACTATAATTTAATGCTAAAAACCAGTATCAGTGGGAATTTCATAAACTTCTCAAAGGGACTGTATAGCAAGTCCCATGGGATATTTATTACAAAGGAATTCCAGGGTGAATATGTTATACAACTTTTTTGATTTTGCTGTTGGCATAGATATAAAGAAATATGCTTAGAGTTTTGAGGTCTTGAATTCATAGGAAATCATGACTTGATGGCAATACATGTAGAGTCTGTCCTATACATAACAATTAATAAATGCATGGAGATATAAGTTAGTGGAATGCTAGAGAGAAATTCAGGAAAAGTAACTTCTCTTTTCTATTTGATTTGTATAATATCACAAATTAAATGTTTTTTATCTTTCCTATCACAAATATTTTCTATTAAATTTGTGATTTCATGCAAATTGCTTGATTTCTGGGCCTTTCTTCATCTACCACCCTGTCTAAAGATTGTCTGTAGACACGTCTCTGTGTGGAGAACCTAACAAGATCACTACTCCGTCATGTGGCTGAGATTTGTAGTTGCGACTGTAACAGAGCTATTATGATATTTTTTCCCTTTAATCTTCTACCATAATTTAGTCTATTCAAATCCTTTATGACATTTGCTTTCTCATATTCCCTTCCTTTTCTCCCTGGCATGGCACTTCCAAGAGCTGACAACAGTCCCTGTCCAGTCTTAACAGCATCATCCTGGCAGAGATGATGTTAAATTGACATTATACCTGCTTGTCTTGTAAAGGTCTTGGCAGAAGCTAAAGATCCAGTGACACACTTTGCTGGGGGGCGGGGGGGGGAAGAGGCAATGCTAATGTATTTCTGGATGTAAGAAAAATGGGAACCAATAGCTCTGTCTGTGTGAACTACTAAGAAGTGAAAAGTACCTATTGTATTTTCACTCACAGCTATCATACTGTCTTTACCTAACATGTGGCTTTTCAAAGTCACATATGAAACATGGAATATGGAAAGAAAGAAACCCACTACTTATATTAATATTCATGACCAATCTACCTTCCAGTGCCGTACATTCTCTACTCAAAGACATTCCACTTCCCCTCTCTCTAATTTTCACAGGCAATCTTTATCTGTCCATCTGCAATGCATCTCTGCTCCATTAAGTAATATACAACCATAAAGATAATGCAACTGTAAATTATTGCATTAACATTCTAGTCATCGACACATAAACTCAGACTGAACAAAAGACAGAAGCTATTTTACCTGGGAATGTGTCATTTCAGAAGCAGAACATTCTCTTTCAAAATGGTTGAAAAGCACTTGAAATGGCAATTAATACTGTTCAGAAATCTGAACATATCCCGATATGTTTTGCTTTTGTATTTGTTCACCTGTCTCTCAACAGTCAATCTAGAGGAAAAAATAGAATAGAAAAGAATAGAATAATATAGAACAGAACAGAACTGAACTGAACTATTTCAGTTGGAAGGGACCTACAACAATCATCTAGTCTAACTGCCTGACCACTTCAAAGCTGACCAAAAGTTAAACTATGTTATTAAGGGCATGTCCAATTGCCTCTTAGACACTGACAGGTATGGGGCATCAACCACCTCTCTAGGAAGCCTGTCCCAGTGTTTGACCTGGCTTCTCAGTAAAGAATTGTTTTCCTAATATCAAGTCTGAACCTCTCTTGATGCAGCTTTGAATAATTTCCATGCAAAATTAGGATAAATACTTTTAAAAATTCTATTTAAAACCTAGACATTAAAAGAAAGATGCTGTGAAAAGTAGGGGGGGGGGAAGTAATTATCACTTGAATTAATAATAAGGGTAAGATTCTATCACCATTCGAAATAGTAAAAAACATTTAAAATGATCAACAAGTTAAACTATTGGCCAGTCTAGGTTAGATGTTTCTCCTTCATCAGTTATCGGTAGCAGACACTTCAGGAAAAGTCACAAGCAGTGTAAACTTTCAGTAGACATATCATTCCCAGTTCCAGCAGTTATCAGCTTAGAGATGTCTTCAATCAGAAATGACCTGTAAATTATTTTTTTCAAAAGCCACTTAACATGGTCCTAATCAAATAAGCCATGCATGCCTTGGCATTTTGTCTAAATATATGTCTAAACACTGTGATCTTAGAAGAGTTTGCGTGTGTGTTCTACAGGAAATTTTGAGGAGAAGCCCATAGAGGCATTTTCAGATGACAAAAACTAACTCCAAATGTTGACAGCAGAAATGGTACACATGCTCATACAAGAATCAAAACATCTTGCTTCTTTGAGAGTACACCTTGCAAATGCAAAATTAAAAGGGGTTTCTTTTTGGCTCAGTAAGAATTGGTGGGTATAGTCCCTGAGGTTTCTTGCAAAAGTTACTGCAGTCTCCTCCTTACTGGTTTTAGGAATGAAACTGGCCTACTAACAGAAACAACCAGAAGCCTTCTGAATTTGGAAACCTAGATTTCCTTTAAATAAATAATTTTTAAGTTACTTTCTATTTTGGAAATATAAGTAAATTAGGCTTTCTATTTAAGTTTGTTTTGTTTTGTTTTTTTTTTTTTTCCCCTGAACTAAACGTTTTCATGGCAGCTTTTCAGGAGGAAAAACAAACAAGCAAACAAAAAACATATGACAAGAGGAAAGGACTAAGTAGCCTCTCTATTTTGTGGTGTTTCTGATCACTTCACAGTGATGGAAGTTCTTAACTTATAGGCATGTTTACTGTGCAGACTGAGCCCCAGAGATACGGTCCGAACCTTATCTAGTCAGGTGATGAATATGCGGCATGGTACCCCCAAACTCCAGGCAGGGATAGACAGTGTGCACCTTTTTCCCAAATGAAGCATGCAAAAAGCAATCTAATGCTTTAATAAGCCCCACTTCAGTCTCCTTTTGACAGGTTTCAGGTCACTATAGTTACAAGCCATCTATTTCATCTCTTGGGGAGAGAGACCAGAAGGCCTAGCAAACAGAACATTCTTTATTTCCCACAGAACATTAGGATAAGAATAATCAAGCCAGCATTTATATCATCCTTCCTTTATCTGAATGAATGACCTGTTACATCACTGCCTCTTTGAGATACAACAGTGTTAACAACATTCTTTCTACAGCAGAGGAAAAAGATGTACAAATAAGTGATGTAACTGATCAGCAGAAAAGCCATAGACTGCATTCAAAATTCTTGGATCCTTATTCCCACAGCGATCAGCAAGAGCGGTGCTCACCACCTTTAGTTCAAACTTTTTGCCGATGGCCAAAAAACCCACCAACCTTCTTATGAAAAAGGCAACCAGCACACTATCAATGTAGACTTAATGCAGTATAAAACTACAATGTAAATGAGAAGTGTTAATGACATCAATGGCTTAATCCTAAGCTGCTTTAATCACATACTTTCATTTTATGTAGATAACGTGCTAATGTACATTAGTAACTACCCACCAGAGAGCTAAGGAAGTAAATCCTTCCAACAGCAACAGGGTTCTTACCAGCTGGCAGGAGGTGTGACTGAAGGTAAAGCTTCCAGAGCCCAAGAAAAAAATGTGTCTATAACACTTCAAAATAAATAAGCAAACAAAAAAATCTGAGACCTTTTCTAGCATCAGTGCCAAGACCCTGCAAGTTGCATCTGCAAACTTAAGATAGGCATTTATGTTCCTTATTAAAAACTCTATGTGTCTGGAATAAGTGTCCTTCCCTGCAAGTGTCTTCATCATCCAAAATTCACAAAAATGAAACCTCTCTTCTCTTTTCTTCTTTTTTTTCTCCTTTTTTTTCCTCAAATGAAACAAAAAATCTCCTGTTGTAATATCCAGTCACAAATCAATACACTCCCAAATATATGTGGAAGACTAGAGGGACACATATCCAGAAGTTCTGTGGTAGGTTGGACACTATCATATGATAAAACCTAATAAAAGGTCAAATATTGAAGGATCTGCTCGTGATGCTGCAGGTTTAATTTCATCTGTTTATTCTCACATAAGAGAATGTCTCTTCCTGTAATGAAACCACAGGTGATTGTCAGAATGTGTTTCCATCCAGGAGCAATCATTCAATGACTGTTCACCTCATCAGGCATGGTAGAAAAGCAAGGATATTTGCTTCTTTTAAACAGGAGCAAAACTGTGTTGTTGTTATATTTTTATTTATGAATAAATAAGCTTCAACATGTTATACTGAGCATTGTGCAGGGAATACAGAAATATGCAATGTGCTTGTACTTATGTCAGGAGACCTTAAATTGACATCAGTGCAACTAGCACCATTCATCCCATGAACTTGATCTTTCAGTCTGTTTACTCATAGTCTTTTTCTTAAGTCAGTAATTTCAAGACAGAGCAGAAAACAGTCATCCTTATTTAATCTTAAAACTAGTTGTAATATGTCCACCTCCTCTAACAAATATTTCCCCTTATTCTCATGTCAGTTTCTTTAATACATCTGGTATAATCAGTGGTGTTGGCTGACAAGATGTTGACATTTTTAGGAGGATCTTTTCTTGTTAATATTAAAAGTCTCTGAACTACTTTGGTTCTAGAAGGAGGCAAGGAATTTTCCAACAAAAACCTTTTTACCCTTATTTCTAAGTCTTTGGTCCAGGAGGGTCCATCTGATACTGGGACATCTCATTAAAAAAAAAAAAAAAAAAAGAAGAAACAAATCTGTTGAGAACAAAAATAAGCAGAGGAAGACAAAGTGCAGGGGACTTAAGGAAACAAAGAAGTAATGTTGGTAACTGTCACAGGCAGTGTTCTCAGTTCCTCAGGCACCTCAACATGAAGTTATTAGGTTGTTTTAATAAGTGTCAGAGTACAACACTGTTTGAAAGAGGAGTTTAAAGAGGATGAAGATAACTCTTGTTTCCAGAACTCTGGCTGTAGTACCGATGAATCTGCATGAATCTCTGTATATGCTCAAGTTCATATTGCACACAGTTGTCACTGCAGGCTTGCACTGCAGAACCAATATGCGGTGCCAATAATAAGAAATGCTTTGGAAGAATAGGTTCCCCATAACATGAAGGTCAAGAAAGCAACGCTACAATGACATGCAGTCATTCTCTTGCTTTCACACAGTAGCTGCTCGTAAACCAAAATCTAGCTTTGAGCCGTACTAGGAAACTTCCTTTTTTCTTTATCCACTTTTATTTTCCAATGTTTCTTCCTTTTATAGTTCATTATTCAGCTACAGATGTATACAATCAGTGCTTCATTATTTCAGGACAACAGTCACTCTCTAATTGTTTCACGTCTGATGAGCATTTCAGTGATGGATGACCTGCCTCACTCTACAGAATTTTGCAGCTGAAAAATAGATTCAGGTTTAAGAAAAAGTACTCCACATCTATTAAGACCCTGAGACTTTTGCTTTATTTTTCTGTTCTTGTTTATTTTTTATATACTTTACAAAGCCAGTGATCAGAGATGAACTCTGCTTTCGTTTACTTTCCAGCATAAGTGAAACTCCTCTGTTCTTTTCTGAGATATGGTGTTTTTCTGGGAAAGTCAGTATCAACATTATTCACTTACTTGATTCTAGGAAAGAGCAGATTCAAAACTTGGAAGGGTCTGAATCAGTGCTTTTCTTCTCCAGAGCTAGATGTTACAGTTGAATAAAATTCAGGGTGACAAAATCCTGGGATTAAAAATAAAAAATAATAAAAAAACAAAATCTCCTAATGTTTTTGCTACATTTGTCTCTCTGAAAATTAAGTGAGTTATTTGGATGGTCCAGCAAAAATTGATGGAGTAACACTGTCTCAGCAAAGAGCTACCAATGGCTGTTAACCAATTGTCAGTCCTTGTGGGTTTATAACAACCTACATTATTTTTAAAGGATTTAGCACATTTTCCTGTTCATCCTCTTTTATCTTACTCTAAAACCTTGTCTGATTTTACTTAACTCTGCAATTTTGTTTACCTCTAAGCTGTGCCATGTTGGGAGCTTATATGCAGAAGTTGTTGATTAGTGCCAAATTTGTATAAATATCTTCATCATTTTCTAAAATAAATGTGCTTTGGGAATAAATACCGCTTTGGTATGTGCACTGAAGTTCCATTCCTTTTTCTTTTCCTTTTAATATCTCCTGCTAATTTTGACGCAACATGCTAGTCTGCTCCCCCCAAAAAAAAACTCCCCAAAGCCTTCACTCTCAAGATCTTTTAAAAATCTTTATAAATCTTTACTTCATAAAGCTTATTCTTGTCTTCAAGAACCTGTTTCAAACATAGTCACAGAAAATCCACTGGTGTGTAAAGCTACTGCTTTCTTTTCTTTCAAATCTTTCCAGATGATCACTCCAGCTGTAGTGCCAAGAAGCTAATCAGTAATGGTGGGTAGAAAGTCAGTAAGGACAACTAATATGTGTTTTAGAAAAGAACTGGTGCTGGTTTTTCCTACAACCCTGACACATCCCAAGCCTTAGGCTGAGCTCTCGGACTGTGTCTTATTATTTGTCACGCCAATTATTTTTGTATTGTTGGTGATATCACAGTAGGATAAAATAATAGCAATTTTCTGAGCATGGTTATGACAGGGAAATATGTTGCTTTATAGCAGTGCTGAAAAGAGCTCGATGGGCCTTTCAGATGTCAATGCTTATTAACATAAGAACTGGTATCTATTAAGTTACTATTTGTGACTGTTCACAACCATTTAATCAGCATGTTTAAAGGCTGAAATAAAGACAGAAGATCAGCCATCTCCTTGAGGACCTAGAGCCCTGGCAATCAGTTGTGGTATCTGGTTTCACTTGTACCTTCAAACTAGTGCATTTTCCAGCATCCTACCACCATATTGTCCCATCTGAGCATTTATGAAATACCATCTCTCCTACCTTCAAGTAAGTGGTTTTATTTCTGTAGAAACCAGGGAGCAGAAAGGGATGATACACGCCACATTTTTGTCTGCTGGACCGATAGAGGCACCTGGGAACATCATTGTGCTCAGTCACCAGAGGTAGACCCACTGAGCTGTTTTATAGCCATATAAATCTAATTTCAACTTTTTTGATCTTAATCTGGTTGCTTCCACCATTTGCATTATAACTTATAGGCACAAGGATTAAAACTACCTCCAAGCGTAATATGATCTTAATTTTAGTAGAGGCCAGTAGAACTATCCTTCAAAGTGCAAAATCCTGTAAGAACTCTGGCACACACTGGAAGCTAACAAAACACATACTAAATTCCAGTTTGCATTCATTCATCAATACAGTTTTATAGAAGTAACACAAAATACTCCAGATTTATTTAAAAAAAATGTTATGATAGAGTTTTTGGTGAAGGAAAAATGTGAAAGAATGGTGATGTGGAAATTAAGAAAAAAAAGATATGTTAAATCATCTTGAACACTCCCACGCTGCATTTTTTTAAAATGCAAAACAAATTGTCCAAAAAAAGCAAGACATTACAGATTTCTGACTGCATAAACTTTAGGGAGGGAGCAGGACTAGAAATTAATTGCTTAGTTTACACAGTATGCAGCATGATAACAAAAATTTACCTGTCTCCTTATTAGCAAAGGTTGTTGGACCACTTACGTTTGACATAATTCAAGTATAGAAGAAGAAATAAAAAAATCAAAATTTCAGAAATAGAAAAATCTCCTAATCCTATTAGTATGCTAATTTTTGTATTAATATAAAATAAAGATTATCAAAAATGCAACAAACGTCAACTGCAAAACTGGAAGAAAAAAAAATACTCACTAATAAAATGCAGGGTCTTATATGCAACAAACAGGCTTGTTTTGCTCTAAAGTGATTAAAATAATAAACAGGAAGCTCTATCCTGCAGAGGCCCAGCATAATCAGAAAAATGTCAGCAATCTGAGATTCTAAGATAGTCCTGATGGAATAAATATATCATTGGTATAAGGGAAGGTTTTAAATTGTTGACATATTTTTTAAATGTCAGGATGGTGAGTGCATGATAGTTTTATCTTAGCAGCCTAGTCTCCATTCTTTTTATTATTCATATGTGGTTTACAAGTCAGCAGAGTATTTTTTGAATTTCTAGAAACTCAGACACCGATTAATGACCCAATAGTATATTCCTAATGCACTCTTTCAAGCCAATTAGTTCTCATATTTATTGCAATTCTATATTATAATGTGAAAAGTTGATTTTGTTGGAATTAGGAGGTCCAGAGATTAAGTATGTCAACTGTAAAATATCTACTAGCAATAAGAAATTTGATTGCTTTGGTAAATAAAAGTGAAGCCACAGAAAATAGGTTTTATTGCATTTTTTCTCAACCTCAAATCTTCAAACCTCATTTTACTGTATTTTCCATGTCTCTGTAGCAAAAATAAAGGAGAATGAAATACCACATGAAAATTATGGAAATGAAAGTTCATACAATTACCCTTATCTTCAGAAATAATCTTAAACAATGGACCTGACAGTAACATTATTTGCAAAGACAAAATAAAACTGCTATTATTACCATTACACTTTACACATTGTTGCATAATAGACTCTAAATCTGCGAAGAACTCAGCATGAGGTTTAGTTTACAAACCAAGGAGTCTAATATCCTTAAAGACCTTTTTCATGGTTATAGTAACACAAAAAGAGTCTGAAATTGGCAGGAATAGCTCTGAGCATTGCTGCAGGTAGAAATGCAAATGTCAAGTTAACATTTAGGTCAAAGAACAGGGTCCAGGGCTAAGCAACTTCCCAGAAGGGACTGCTATTGAGTTTTAAACACCCAAAATTTCCTAAATCCTGTTGTAGAGTCTGAAATTATTTTTTTCAGTTCCAATTCCTGGGTTCTGTTGGCACTTTTGAAAGCAAAAGTATTCCCTGAAAAGAGCTTCAATCAAAAGGCACTGTATTACCATTGTACAGAAGAATTCCTCTGATTTACGTAGGCCATTTTTTAAATGGAGGTACTTAAGTATGCACAACTTTTGTTTGCAGATGGCGACTCAGGTATCTCTTACCAGGCACTAGACATTGACCTGTGTGGAGTATACTTTTGTGCTAGTATCTCTTTACAATCAGTGCAGGAGAACAGGCATTTCCAGAGACTGTCTTTCCACTACAGTGTGATTTTATCTCTACAGTTTCTGCCTTTTTTTATTGATAAAATTGACTATTATCCCAAAATGGGCATTCAGGTCAACACTTACAGTAAGGTGTGATTAATTTGGTCCTTTATGTGTAAAATGAAACTTAAATCTTTATAGAATCTGGAGTCTCATGACTACATACTATTTAAAGCCTGAGTATTAATGATTTAATATGACAGCACCAATATAATTTTCATGTTCCTACCAGGAGCAGAAAGAATGGAGTTTCAAATAGTTGAAAGACAAAATGAACAATCTACTAACAAATTATTTTTCTCTGATTTAATATTTTTAAATTACTCTTCATCAAAATGGGTCCTTTCACCAGTTTCATAACACTTTAATAAAAAGTAAGAGATCTAGGTTGCTTCATCTATGATCAGAATTTCTTAAGAATGGAATTGGGAGGGAGGATTTTAAAATAGATTTGTATCTGCAGCCAGACATAATTACAAGATAAATCCCTCTCTTATCAATGCACTTATGGAAGAGGTAGTAAAACTGTTCTCCCTTGGTTTCAAAATATGAGACTCTACCCCTCCAGTTCAAACAAAATTGGCTCAATGACAGCACCAAAAAACTCTTTTATAGCTGCACCAAACCAGCACCTAAATTCTGACTCCTAAAACTGCCCCCAGGTGGTTAGTGCAGGTATTACGACATTCTCATATCTGTTTCTTCACACAGAAAAATTAACAAAAATTCTGTTTTCCAAACCTGGTGAGAAGGAATTATGTGTTTTCCTGGGAAACTCATATCACAGTCTTTTCTTGTTTTAAGATCAAAAGGATGTTTAAGTTGCCACAAGTGGACATACCAAGTTTTCTTTATCATAATTATCCAAGTTTAGGAAGATATTCATGTGGACAAAGTTTTATGCATGCCTTTATTTACAGAAAGCATATAATGAGGTGCTGAAACACTCACAAATCTACACTGTTTAGAAGCCAAATAAATATCAGTAGTTTAAGTGAAAGTGAAGAAATAAAACAACAAGAGAATTTAAGTAGGTGAAATTTAATTACCCGAACTGGAATTTAGCCAGGACAGCAAGGCTAACACCCCTACTGATTCCATATTTCTGCAATCAATTACTTTAACAACCTTGTATTTGCATATTTCTCAAATGAAATCTGAGGCAGAACAGTTTAGAGGTGAGTGTTGCTGCTGCCAGTATAATGCACAGAACCAATATTATTTTTGCTGCTTGTGTGTGCTCTTGATTGTTATGCAGTCTTACAATGGAGTCTGGAAAATTAATTTACCAGACACAGAAACAGTGGTTGGTATTTATCAAGTTTAGATTTATATCTTCTAGTCAACCTAGGTGGAAAATTGGGTGAAATGCAAGCCTTCATTGAGCAACCAGATGCTGCATCTCTGCTGAGCTGTCCTAGGTCAATAAATTACAGAAAAAAAGCTATTTTGTTAGCAACAGCAAATGGAATAATCTTTTAGCAAATCACAGAGAAAGCAATTGATGACTTTTTTTTTTTAATAAGAATAGGAATAATTTGGGGCCTGTATATTTTAACATTTTACTCTAGCCAGAAAAAAATAACAAACTTTGAAATAACAATCAGTTGCTCTACATCAATCGTAAAGCAGACATAAGTTTCCTTCCTAAATTATTGCCTTCCTAAGTCATGTCTTCTGTTGGTCAGAGTTAGTCAAGATGAAGGTTAGATTGATCCTATGGCTCCTGTAGAACATTCTGTCAGAAAAACTTTATTAATATTGAAACAAGAGTTCGGAAAGAAAAAAAAAAAAATATATATATATATATATCTTCTTTGGACATAATGTTATTTCTCTAACTTATCCAATCCTCCTATATGTTTATGTCCTGGTTTCGGCAGGGATAGAGTTAATTTCCTTCCTAGTAGCTGGTACAGTGCTGTGTTTTGGATTTAGGGTGAGAACAACGTTGATAACACACCAATGTTTTAGTTGTTGCTGAGTAGTGCTTACACTAGTCAAGGACTTTTCAGCTTCCCATGCTCTACCGACTGAGAAGGCTGGAGGTGCACAAGAAGCTGGGAGGGGGCACAGCCAGGACAGCTGACCCAAACTGGCCAAAGGGATATTCCATACCATGTGGCGTCATGCTCAGTATATAAAGCTGGGGGAAGAAGAAGGAAGGGGGGGACATTTGGAGTGATGGCGTTTGTCTTCCCAAGTAACCGTTACGCGTGATGGAGCCCTGCTTTCCTGGAGATGGCTGAACACCTGCCTGCCGATGGGAAGCAGTGAATGAATTCCTTGTTTTGCTTTGCTTGTGTGCGTGGCTTTTGCTTTCCCTATTAAACTGTCTTTATCTCAACCCACGAGTTTTCTCACTTTTACCCTTCCGATTCTCTCCCCCATCCCACCGGGGGGGAGTGAGCGAGCGGCTGCGTGGTGCTCAGTTGCCGACTGAGGTTAAACCACGACAGTTTATTATTTATATTCAAACAATGCTAGAGGCCAGGACTAACCTTGCATTATATGGTGCTCCATGGATACATATCATCAGAGGTTGTAACTTGTTTGAAGAGCTTGTAGTGTAAGAAGAGAGGACAGAGAATGGGATGGAAAGTTGAGAGAGGCACCGCCATGTATTCAGGTTGACAGAACAGCTTGGTAGTCACAAGCAGGTACTCCTGGATTGACCACCCTGACAGCTGACGGGAATTTATGTGAAGTTCCTGGCACAATGTTGATTTAACCATCTTCATGCAGAAGATCAACAGCCCATTTAAAGGGAAAAACTAATTCTTTCAGTCATCATTCCACATACCTTCTTTATTTCCAAAAGTTTGTGTTTTTAATTGTTTATTTGAGGAAGGTTTAGCATTACTCTGCTTATGTGGCTACATTGCTTAAGTCTTAATACAACTCAAAGTAAAAGCTTAGCTGAAGTGCCAAAGAGGGATTGCTCTGCACATTTGCACATGGAAATGTGAAATTTAGGTTTGCCGCCTTCTAAATACCAAGCCCTCTCTGCTCGTTTGACGTGATACATGCCAAACAAGAAGTACACCTCAGGGAAAGTGCCTTGGTTTTAAACATTAATAAAAGAAAACAGTTGTTTTAATTCCTGATAATTTTTACGTAAAAGAAGGACACTTTGTAAGTTTTGTGAGCAGATTCAGAGCCTCAGAACTGACCAACCATTGCCAGAGTTCATTATAAATAGCGGGGCTTTTTGCAAAAATATCTCCCAACAGGCCTAATTTGAAAAAGGTCAAAAAGACAACCTGGGTCCCAGAGGTAGACATTTTCATAGACCTCAATGGCTTGGAGCATCCCTCAAAAAAGGAAGAGGGGCACAGGTATCTGACGCAACGACAAACTGACCCACCACCTTCCCAGCCATTCTCAACCAGCATTGTTACAGAGCTCAAAGGAGGCCTGAGGAAGGGGATGGCAATGGCTTTCCCAGGTTTGAAAACTGAGCAGAGGCAGTTATGCTTTCTGGGAATTCAAAGTTCACCTTGTCTGCTTAACCTTCTTTTTTTTTCTTAAATGGCTATTAGGGAAAGATGAAAGCGTCCCAGACATAAGCACACAGATAATTAAAGCCAATACATAAACATTCAGAGAGAATATCTTGGGATTTATTTTCTCCATCAAAAAAATGCTGTTATAGTAAAATACAATCTTCTCATAGACATGGAGAAAACATAAGATTTCTTTTCTTTTTTTTACAAAAAGAAAAAAGAGAGTGAAACAGTTTCAGTGATTTGAAACAATCTGAGATAATTTTATTGGGAAGTTGTTTTTTTTTAATTCAGAGTGGGATTATCCCCAACCTTCTCTTCATTAATATGTCTGCATACAAAACCAAGCATGAATTAAAAGAAAAGTTAAATTAAACTTCAAATGGTATGGTTTAAGCAGCACTGATCCTCCTAGGTGCAGAGGACTTATTTTCCATGATAATTTTTTGTTTTAAAAATCACATCAAATTTCCTTTTTCTTGTTGTTTATTTTTGTTTTCATCCATTTCTGATTGAAAGCACGTGCCAAATATTATGACTTTTTTGAAAAATTATTTCAGATTTTTGACCACTTCCATGGACATCCCATCAGGTAATGAATTTCAGTTTGTTCCCCAGTTAGTTATCGTTGTTACTAATAACCTGTATTAAAATTAATATTTCGGGCATATATTAGCAACTTGAAGCAAATAGGTAATATTCATTTAAAGAATATGACCATAATGTTGGGTCTTTATCACAATGATAGTTAGTTACAGAAGAGTTGAAATCTAAAATGTATTATTCTTGTTAATTTAAAAAAAAATATTTTGGGAATAAACAGAAGGAAGCTTATTAGAGAAGAATGTAAGATTTTCTTCTCCATGATTTTGAAATGAAATGCGGCTATCCAGCGATCAGAAGCTACATTGCACAGACTAACTGCCTGATTTGTGACTCATTAAAAATCAGATTGGATCTTTACAATTGCATAAATCTATTATTATTATTAATAATGTTGATAATTAAAATACAATTGCCTCACCAGGACCTGATTGCAGTAGTATCAAACAAGCCAAAATTAGAGCTCAAGTGGCTCTTTAAATCCCAGGCCCAGAACAAAGCTGGATGTTTTTAAGCCTGAATAGTGATTACCAAGAGAGTATATTGCTAGCAAGATCCCTTTCACAAGAAAACACTGTGGCAAATAGCACTAATTGATATCCCAGAGAGCTGTGTAAGCAGAAGGGTCAGGGATTGATCAGGCATAGACATTTTAAAATCTCTACCCTGTGAGGTTCAGACAGCTGTAATGTATAAAAATAGAGAGTTGATGGCATCAAAGTGCAGTAACACAGAATAGTATTGTTATCTGAAAACAACAAAATTCTGTCACATTTCCGAAGGAGAGGAATTCACTAACACAGATCTTTTATCCTTACTGAATAATAGTTTACCCTACAAGCGTTTCAACTCACATGACTGTATATATACCATAAAGTGACAATCAAAGTGTGGCAAAAGATTAGCATCTTACTCACAAGGAATCCTACCAAATTATATTTATGAGGACCATTTCCTCCAGAACAATTAATGTAAATGCATGGCTGTCAACCTGAGTAAGCACTGCATGATCTAAACCCCAAAATGGGAAGAAGTTATGTTAATTCTTTCATAGTTAAGCCACTGAGTAACACAAATAAAAGTCCACTTCACTAAATCTGCTTTTAATCTTTTTCATTGCCCCAGTAATTAATTCTTCAATGCCTGGTAGGTACATATCTTCACTCAGTGTATATCTTCTTGCATTTAAATCAATGAGGGCATTACACAAATGCACCATGCTGGTGTTTGAAAATTATATGGCCATCCATCAGGAATCAAATGAGATTTCCTCACTCTCTGAAGGAACAGCAAACAAATAGAAAACATGATCTGAGAACTGCATGGCAGAGTGCAGGGACTGCACCATACACAGGGAGAATTTTAACCTCCTGCCCAGTTGTTGGCGAATGGCTTGAGAAACTAGTGAAAACGTGCCTTCTGATTTACCGTCATTTCGTGTGTGACTCAGTCAAGCCTGTAAAACTTGCAGCAAGTCTGCCTGGAGACCAGAGCAGATGTATACCTCTGCCATTCTCCAAGCCTAAATCTCTAACATGCAGCTCACGCTTCTGCCTCATGGTTGATACATGGACATTTGGGCAACCTTCCTAATACACACACATATACACACATGACAGACAGTGTCAGTCCCTATTAGCTCAGTTATGTCTCCTATACCTCATGTACCATCAGACAAGGAAGATGGTGTAAAACAAGAACTTCACTGTCTAATTTCCCTTCCAATCCCATCTCCTGCACAGTAGAAGAGGTTTCATAGCATGAGGGAGGCCTTTCACGGCTGAAGGAGTTGGCATTTGTGACCCTAGCTGTAAAAATAAAGACTGGTGGTCTTACCTGTCAGCACATACTTGATGCAGCTGTTTATCAGGTAAGTTCTAGTTATATGAAAGTTTAAATTAATTTAATGCTTTAAGAGATAGTGTGTCTCAATCCTGATGCCAAAAGATCTCCTTTGCATATAAATTTATATTTTGATTTCTGCTAAGGTAATATATCCAGGTGCTAACTACTGTACATACTGGAGTTGATTATATGACAAACATTTAATTAAAGAAAGTGAAAATCCTTTCTTGTTGCCTAGAGTATAGTGACATTAACTATTCATCCTGTTCAGTTCATCCATATTTAGCCACTCACCTTCCTTCAAATTGTACCAAAGTCCAGCTTTACCATGAGTGAGCACACTTTTACTTTTCAATTCACTACCAGTTGTGTATATAACATTGTTATTAGGAGATATCTACAAAGATAATAATTTAAGACCATCTGTCCTGGTTTTGGCAGGGATAGAGTTAATTTCCTTCCTAGTAGCTGGTACAGTGCTGTGTTTTGGATTTAGAATGAGAACAATGTTGATAACGCACCTATGTTTTAGTTGTTGCTGAGTAGTGCTTACACTAGTCAAGGACTTTTCAGCTTCCCATGCTCTACCGACTGAGAAGGCTGGAGGTGCACAAGAAGCTGGGAGGGGGCACAGCCAAACTGGCCAAAGGGACATTCCATACCATGTGACGTCATGCTCAGCATATAAAGCTGGGGGAAGAAGAAGGAAGGGGGGGACGTTTGGAGTGATGGCGTTTGTCTTCCCAAGTAACCGTTAGGCGTGATGGAGCCCTGCTTTCCTGGAGATGGCTGAACACCTACCTGCCGATGGGAAGGAGTGAATGAATTCCTTGTTTTGCTTTGCTTGGGTGAGTGGCTTTTGCTTTACCTATTAAACTGTCTTTGTCTCAACCCATGAGTTTTCTCACTTTTACCCTTCTGATTCTCTCCCCCATCCCACCGGGGGGGAGTGAGTGAGCGGCTGTGTGGTGCTTAGTTGCCGGCTGAGGTTAAACCACTACACCATCTAACTAACTTTTGAGGGCTCTCAAACACCATTCAACCATTTGTGGAAATTATAGAGAAAACTTGGGTATGAATGGATGTCTTTGAAGTTCTAAATCCCAGCATGAAATCCCCAACAATCCCACTTCCATTGCTCATGGTGGTCCAAGATGGTGTAATCAACTGAATACAACAGTGATATTATCTCCAGGCATTTAAAACTGGGGGAACAACATAAACTAAATGCTGAGGAAGTAATTTTAGAAGCCCTTTACAGAGACTGGTAGGCTGGGGCTTGAGTAAGTTGCTTAAATAAGGTATCTATGCTGTTCTTCCAAGAATCCCATCTCAGATATCCACACCAGGCTTGCTAATGAGAAACAGGACCTACAGCAGGCACATGCCTTTCTAACCAACAAATGGGTACCATGTGTGATAATCTGGGTAATCCGAAGGGGTACAACGTAACAGGCAATTAACTGTGCCCCCAGTTAATACTGCCAATGAAGGCTGTACTAACAATTTATAGTATGCTGAAATACTTGCTAACAGGTGGTCAAAATAATTTCAGTCTAAACTCAATTTGCTTTAATGAGTGATTTGACAGCTCAGTAGTGGAAGTTATACTGCAAGTACTTGAAATCAGATGACATGAAACCTGTTTTACGGGTAGTAACAAAGCAATCTGCCCCCTTGGTTTTCAGCTGGAACAAGGAAATCAATTTAAACCAGAAAAGACCTCTTTTAAGTCTTTTCTCAATTAAGGATACTCAGTCAGGTTTTATTTCCTTCTTTCAAATATAAAATGATGCATAACAAGAAAGCTCATACTTTCATCAGAATTAGGAAAGAAGTCAGCAGAAATACAGCTTTCAGTTATTGGCCTTTCGTAATAATTTGGGATTAAACCTGATTAATTCTTAAATTTGCAGTCTGTTAAAAGCCTGTATAATTTTATATTTATATACAGTTATGTTTGCCTGCATGGAGATTTATACACACATATTTTCTGTTTATGCAAAAATATTTTCTATTTTCTTAAAATATTTCTATTTTTCTTATGCTCCTGTTCTTTCAGGCAAATCTTGTTTAGTAAACCAAGCCAAAATTTATTTCAAGCTACATGATTTTCATAAACTTTGAATTTGTCATCCATAAAATGCATGTGTTTTATCCAAAACCTATCTACTAGCAACATCTAGAAAATCTTTTTTGCCATATTTAGTACCCTTGAATAAATGATTAAATCTGCATTCTTCTTCTACAGATAGACTAAACCTTTTTCTTTTTTTTTTTTTTTTTAAACTTTTGATAATACACTCTTAGCTCTCCATTGTGCCAAAGCAGTTTGTTGTGACCTAAATAATTCAGGTTGTTAGGACCTAGGAGCTAGGCTTGCCAATGTGACGCCCATCCACAAGAAGGGCCGGAAGGAGGCCTGTCAGCCTGACCTCGGTGCTGGGGAAGATGATGGAGCGGTTCATCTTGAGGGCGCTCACAAGGCATGTGCGGGACAACCAGGGGATCAGGCCCAGCCAGCACGGATTCATGAGAGGCAGGTCCTGCTTGACCAACCTGATCTCCTTCTATGACCAGGTGACCCGCCTAGTGGACGAGGGAAAGGCTGTGGATGTGGTCTACCTGGACTTCAGTAAGGCCTTTAACACCGTCTCCCACAGCATTCTCCTCGAGAAGCTGGCGGCTCACGGCTTAGACAGGTGTACTCTGCGCTGGGTCAAAAACTGGCTGGACGGCCGGGCCCAGAGAGTTCTGATGAATGGAGTTACATCCAGTTGGCGGCCGGTCACGAGCGGTGTTCCCCAGGGCTCAGTACTGGGGCCGGTCTTGTTCAATATCTTTATCAATGATCTGGACGAGGGGATCGAGTGCACCCTCAGTAAGTTTGCAGACGACACCAAGTTGGGCGGGAGTGTTGATCTGCTTGAGGGTAGGAAGGCTCTGCAGAGGGACCTGGACAGGCTGGATCAATGGGCCCAGGCCAACTGTATGAGGTTCAACAAGGCCAAGTGCCGGGTCCTGCACTTGGGTCACAACAACCCCATGCAGCGCTACAGGCTTGGGGAAGAGTGGCTGGAAAGCTGCCCAGCAGAGAAGGACCTGGGGGTGTTGGTCGACAGCCGGCTGAACATGAGCCGGCAGTGTGCCCAGGCGGCCAAGAAGGCCAATGGCATCCTGGCCTGTATCAGAAATAGTGTGGCCAGCAGGAGGAGGGAAGTGATCGTGCCCCTGTACTCGGCACTGGTGAGGCCGCACCTCGAATACTGTGTTCAGTTTTGGGCCCCTCACTACAAGAAGGACGTTGAGGTGCTGGAGCGTGTCCAGAGAAGGGCAACGAGGCTGGTGAGGGGTCTGGAGAACAAGTCTTATGAGGAGCGGCTGAGGGAACTGGGGTTGTTTAGCCTGGAGAAAAGGAGGCTGAGGGGAGACCTCATCGCTCTCTACAACTCCCTGAGAGGAGGTTGTAGCGAGGTGGGTGTCGGTCTCTTCTCCCAAGTAACTAGCGATAGGATGAGAGGAAATGGCCTCAAGTTCCGCCAGGGGAGGTTTAGATTGGATGTGAGGAAAAACTTCTTTACTGAAAGAGTGGTGAAACATTGGAAGAGGCTGCCCAGGGAAGTGGTGGAGTCCCCATCCCTGGAGGTATTTAAAAGACGTGTAGATGAGGCGCTTAGGGACATGGTTTAGTGGGCATGGTGGTGTTGGGTTGACAGTTGGACTCGATGATCTTAGAGGTCTTTTCCAACCTCAATGATTCTATGATTCTATGATTCTATTCGGGCAACTGTTTTTTGTTCCAGCAGTTTTTGTTTTTCTTTTAAATCTCTGAACGGTATAAGTAGTTATAAATTCCAAACCACTGGTAAGTGTCTGAAACCTATTTGTTTTTCTCTCAAGTAATATTTGAGCAAGAGTCAATAAGACCCAACAAAAATTCACAACACAAATAGTATTTTTAATTCTGATCGAATAAATTCTTAATAACTGACTTTTCTTTTTTAAAAATATATCTCATTGAGAATATTGATTACAATTTCCTTGGAGTCAAGTTTTAGATGAAATTGGATGATACCATACAAGAATCAAGGAATGAGATTGCAATCAAAAAAGAAAATAGAAATGACATGATCTCTCTTTATAAGGCAGTCTAAAAGCTACTTAATTCAACATGGAGCATGATATCCTGGCAGCAGATTTTCTAGCTAATTTTCTACACTATTTGTAAATTGAGTATAATGAGGGGAATAACTATATAACAAGATTTCGGTAGTTTGAGATCAGATACATCTCAAACAGTTCTAGCCACCTACAGTCATGATCCTAGATGACTAGCATAGGTGAGACCCAGAACCACAGTAGCTGCATCTTCACCAGGAAAAATAGTACATATATTCAACCTAGTGTAAGTTTCATTTTATTAACTGTTTCTACAAGTAAGTTAGTTATGTAGGCTCCTGTTACAGGTAATGGAAGGAAGTAAATCCTTCCAGGGTCTGATATAGCTCAGCCTAAATGGATCAGCTGTACCATACTCTACCATTCCTCTCCACTGATTATAAAGGACAGTGTTCTGGTTTTGGCTGGAATAGAGTTAATTTTCTTCATGGCAGCTCATATGGGGCTGTGTTTTAGATTTGTGACCAAAACAGTGTTGTTAACACAGGAATGTTTTAGTTACTGCTGAGCAGTGCTTACACAAAGCCGAGGATTTTTCTGCTTCTCACACTGCCCTGCCAGTGAGTAGACTGGGAATGCACAAGAAGCAGGGAGTGGACACAGCTGGGATAGCTGACCCCAACTGATCAAAGGGATATCCCACACCATATGATGTTGTGTTCAGCATTAAAAGCTGAGGGGAAGGAGGAAGTACGGGGGGACACATCGCAAGTCACCGTTACACGTGATGGAGCCCTGCTTTCCTGGAGATGGCTGAACACCTGCCTGCCGATGGGAATCATAGAATCATAGAATCATTGAGGTTGGAAAAGACCTCTAAGATCATCGAGTCCAACCGTCAACCCAACACCACCATGCCCACTAAACCATGTCCCTAAGCGCCTCATCTACATGTCTTTTAAATACCTCCAGGGATGGGGACTCAACCACTTCCCTGGGCAGCCTGTGCCAATGTTTCACCACTCTTTCAGTAAAGAAGTTTTTCCTCACATCCAATCTAAACCTCCCCTGGCGGAACTTGAGGCCATTTCCTCTCGTCCTATCGCTAGTTACTTGGGAGAAGAGACCGACACCCACCTCGCTACAACCTCCTTTCAGGTAGTTGTAGAGAGTGATGAGGTCTCCCCTCAGCCTCCTTTTCTCCAGGCTAAACAACCCCAGTTCCCTCAGCCGCTCCTCAGAAGACTTGTTCTCCAGACCCCTCACCAGCCTCGTTGCCCTTCTCTGGACACCCTCCAGCACCTCAACGTCCTTCTTGTAGTGAGGGGCCCAAAACTGAACACAGTATTCGAGGTGCGGCCTCACCAGTGCCGAGTACAGGGGCACGACCACTTCCCTACTCCTGCTGGCCACACTATTTCTGATACAGGCCAGTGAATGAATTCCTTGGTTTGCTTTGCTTGGGTGCACAGCTTTTGCTTTACCTATTAAACTGTCTTTATCTCAACCCATGAGTTTTCTCACTTTTACCCTTCCAATTCTCTCCCCCATCCCACTGGGGGGGAGTGAATGAGCAGCTGTGTGGGGCTGAGCTGCCTATTGGGGTTAAGCCACAACAGATGGTCGGTTCACATACAAATATCTATACAGTAGACATTAGGAAATCGCTCCATTTACCCACACATAGGCATCTGGTGATACATAAAACACATTAGGGTATCAGAGATTAGCTATTTCAACATGGAGCATCTTCGTGATTTGCCATAGCTTATCTCAAAAAGTGCCAGGGCCTATCCTTAGGCAGCTAAGTCATTCCCCAGACTCCAAAACTGCACTGAATAGCTCTTCATTGGCTCTTGCTTAGGCATAAGTTATAACACTATTAACAGCTCTATTTAGTTAGATGGATCTCAGTGCAGATAACAAACATGGGGACTATGACAAGGAAACAAGAAATTCAATAGTTTTAAGCTGAGCAACTAGTCTGTGGTAAATCACAGCTCATCAGAGGCTAAGCTCAATTGTCAAATAAAGACATCAAGAGCCACCTGAATTCTCCTAGGATACCTGAACTGGTAGATATGAACTGGTATGTACAAAATATGTAGAAATCATTTGACTTACAGAAGACCCATGTACTACCAGAGCAAGAGCTAGAGACCAAGTGGTATACCCTAGGACATGTCAAATGTCAGCAGACATAAGGTAGGGGAATACAGTCATTAATGTTAAAAGAAAGGTTCTAAACAAATAAGGTCACAACATTTCAATTTTAGGTAGCTTATTGATGCCCTCTTCCCACCCACCTTTGGGCTGTCAGTCGCAGATAAACCACACATTCCAACTATGGGGTTTTTCTGAGTTTATCAGTTATGTTGAGATTATTTCTTTACACTTTAGCAAAAGGTATACTGATGACACTATAGCAGATGTCATAGGTTGTCTCAGATAATTGTTGTTATTATTATTAGTTCAAGAAGTGTAAAAGTGAGACACTTTTTTTTCCTTTTTTTTTTTTTTTTTTAATAGAGCAACATGGGAATATATACACTTTGGCTAATTTCTACCACTAAATTTAAATGGGATATAGCTTCTCTGTTATGCACAAGATGTACGGTCACAACAACTACATTGGTAGGATAATAAAAATAATAACAACACACACACACAAGCACCCATTAAATTCATGTATGTATATATGAGTACTTTTAAAACTAAATTACAAGGTGCTACTTGTGTATCTACGGCTGTAGCAGCTCCTTTTTTATCTTATCCTGTAGGATTCGAGGAAACATAAGTGATCCTAGAACTGAATCTTAAAATAAATTTGTTAAGAAAGGATGCTACTGGAACAGCCTGAACTCTGTAACAGATATTTTCCTTATAGTGATAAAAGCAACTAACACACAGTTGAAGAGTCACCGCCAAGAAAAACTCACAAAGTAAGGTCTTAGGGACAGAAAAGAGAGGACTACAAATAGTGCCTTGTTCAGCTCGCACAATAGATCACTGTCAGGGATGAGAACACATTTGCCTCTTCATTCAGCCCACTCTGCAAGCTGGGATGGGATTCAACATCCAGCATAAGATATCAAGCCTTAGCTACTCATGGAGACTTCTTCTACAGTCAGTGAAGAGAGACAGGCACTGGAAGAAGGCAATTTATCCAACCTGCCTTCGCCAACTTCCCTGATGGAATAAATCTGTCTTTGCAAAGGCTTCTTTTCCCACAGCTTCCATGAGGCACTTACAAGTCTAGTTTTAGAATTAAAATATTTCAGTGCAAAATTGTTATTGCAAAATGCAGTTTATATACCTTTCTTTTTTATGAGTGGCATAGCAAATCTCCAAATATGCAAGAAGAATACTGGAAAACATAGGATCCATGTTAGCTAGGGATTTTGCCTCGTCTTGCAATCATTAAAGAAAACAGCATGCTGAGAGTTTCAGCACTCAGATGAAAAAGACATTCAAGGACCAAAGGGTGATTATGCCTAAGATAATGATGTGGAGGATGAGGGCATTAGCTAAATTCACATTCATGCTTCAATAATTGCTTAGATTATCCAGTTCACAAGTGACTTGGAGTTAATAACAGCCAGGTCAGCTGATTAATAGCAGTGCTTTTAATTTTACCAATGTTGTTCTTTGCCAACCCATTTTTATTCAAAGCAGCGTCACCCAAGTGACATTGCTCTTCTATTCTTTGTAGCAATTTCTAAAACTTTATACAAATGAGTAAACATTACAAAGGAAAGAAACTAGTTACACAGGCATTAACAAGAAAAACAGTTTCTTTCTCCAAGAAATCGAAAATTTAAAAAGTGCAAAGTAGGGATTTCTATACAGAAAGGGGATAGGCATTGAAAAATCTATGGGGGTTTTGTGGTTTTGGTTTGGGTTTTTTGGGTTTTGTGTTGTTGTTTGTTTTTTTTTTTTCTGAAGCTACATGTTTGCCATTTGCAATGTCCCAGATGCAGTATGTATTTTGATTCATTCAATTCCATCTCTTTTCCCTGTGGCACACAAGTTCTTACCAAGCTGCACAGAAAGACAATAGGTTTTCCAGCAGCATCTACTTTCCAACTAATTTCTTAAACAAATGTGTCCATGGACAAAAAAAGAAGCTGTGATCCCACGTGCACCCTCAGTTGCATGCCCTGCAGTGCATGTGGGTGGAATTGAATGCCAGAGTATGCAGGTCAGGGAGTTATACTAGTTCCCCAGGCTCTACCAGCAGAGCTTTAAGACTGCCTGAAAGACTGCAATTTTCCATTCCAGCTGGAAAATGGGCTATTGGATCATATCCTGCATAATAAAAAACAAACAGTATTAATACAAATTAACAAGAAAAGACCTTTATTTAATGCCTGTTTTAGAGAAAAGTGGAAAAGAAAGAGAAAGGTGGGGACTTCTGCATTGGAAATGCAGAAACCTAATGACACTGCTTCATTAATTTCTAGAAAAGACCCCAGTACTATAGTGATGATGTGGTGTGAAGAATAGAATAGAATTAGAACAAGAATAAGGGGTTTTGCTGGCCCTGTGAGCTGAAGTAAACTGTGTGTTCTCTATCTGTGGACTAGCCAGCATAATAACAAGAAAATATTTTATACATTAGAAAGGTGGAGAAAATATATTTTTAAAAGTATGAAATAATTTATATAACTTCTTCCTACTCCTGACTTTCTGATTATAGAGGCTTTTTAATAGAATAATTTATTTTGAAACAGTTTTCAAACACTACAAATTGATGTATAAATTGACTTTTGTCAGGAGAATATAATTACATAGCAGCAAATCTTGTATAATTATATTATTCAATCCAGTCCAGCACATAGTTTTACACCAGACGTAATGTGAGCGCAATCAGAATTACATCTTCTATTCTCTGTTCTAAACTAATTATAACATTTTTTAGCTTTTAATAACAGCATAATGTGGTAATGCTGCTAGATGACAATTCACACAACCAAAAGACTAATACAATAGGACAGTAAGAATTATGGGAAAGGACAAGTCTGTGAATGAATAAAGCTTTTGGGGAAAAAAAAAAAAAAGAACAAATAGTAGCTGCCTCTGCATTTTTATAACCATGTTCTGGATTTTTCATGAGGAATAATAAGGCTCTCATTGCCTCCTGTGACTGGACACAGTATGAGTGTGTGTGTGGGTGAACTCTACTTCTGTGCCAGGTTACAAGGGGGCATACTGTCCTGCACTCTTTCCTTCCTGGTTGGAGCAAAGATCATTTTTTCTGTTCCTCCTATGCAATATGAATCCAAAGAGAAAAGATGCCACTGATCTGTGGATATGTATAACAATGGACCACGAGAAAAGAGTGATGGGATCAGGAGTAGGGGAAAAAAAGAAAAAAAAAAAAAAAAAGTGGAGGAAAGTAAAACTTTTTCACCCTCTCTGATATGGCCCATGTTTTCCCTCCTCATGAGCACCACCTGCCTCCCCATGCAATGCGGCAGAGAAGAACCTGTGCCCTTTACAGCTCTCTGCCACCATCATCACAGTGTCCACATCTTGTCTTTTCTCCATCTGCTCATAGTTACTAGAGAAGTGGAGGTATGACATTCTGAGTCCTCCCCCAGCAAAGGGCTTGTTGGACTGACCCCTAATCAGGAATGGAGACATTTCCACATCTCTAGCAGGGATCTTATCTGGCGGGATATGGAAAGTGGCTGGATGGTGCCACTGAATATGTCTTGAGCACTTAAGAACACACAAAATGCTATAAACAGTAAAAGTAAAGATTTATGTAATACAGTCAGATGTTTAAAGGAAAGCATAAGGACAAGATATTTTGTGTGTAATCCTTCAAACTTCTAGCAATTCTGAATTTAATATATTTACAATTCAACTTTCAAAATATTATGGGTCATTTATTTACTAGGTAAATAAATGCATCTTTTTTTCTGTTCTTTTTGAGGTGCCTAATTTCTCTGAGTATTTAATAATAACAATCACTAAAACAAAAGTTATTTTCCTCAAAGTTATGGCCAATACTGAAAGTGATAAAAGTCCAAGACAGCAACACCTGAATTTCTTCATCATCCTTTCCTACCTCCTCATTTATCCTGAAGGGAGAGGGCCCTTATTGTGCAAACCCTCATTCCAAATTAACTGCTTGTATTGGATCTGTTTGTTATGGTTTTGTTACTAATAACAGAAGAGTCACACAAAAGCACACACACAAACAACTAATATTGTGTCTTTCTGTATAAGATGAAACTGTAGTATATTGAAAACAGGGAGTCTAAAGAGTGACTTCCCATTCAGCTTTCCCCACAACTCCACTGCTTTTTTCTTCCTGGTAATCCTTTAAGATGGTTATGACTATGATTCACACTCTTTAATTGGATGAGCAATTAGAAGTTTGGGCATTCATCTTTATTTATCTGAACTCTACAAAATTGGCCTGGGATTTGCTAGAGAACTGGATGTCTTGGGAAATTTCCTATCATCGCTTGGGCATGTATATTACCAATGCATGGGTGTCTCCTGAGGGGTTTTTTTTGAGAGTCTGATGCTCGGATTTATTCATATTTGGAAAAGGAATCATTTAAAGTTAGTCTAAAATTCATGGGAATTAGAAACAAAATTAAAAAGGAGAATAATAGTCCAGCATGAGGTTTTAATTAATCTTTGTCTTACCCTGGGATGTGGAAAATGTCAATTTGTGCTAGTTCCATGAAGGATTAAGACCAGTAATATGTACAGCCCATTTAGCTTTGAAATAAAGCATAAAGAAAATAAAAATGAGAACTATTGATTCAATGTGACACTGAAGGGGAAGAGAATTAAACAGTTATTAAATGGAGCTGGCGCAATTACCACCATTGGAGGTGACCCTAACAAAATATATCTGGTTTAACCAGACACCATTTATATCCCCAAGCCACATTCATAGCAATGTTTGCCAAAATGAGAATTCAAACAAATGTCTGGAAATCTTCTGTGGACTGCTGTGCAGTCCAGAACATCCCATTTGTTCCACTGAAACATCAAAAAAGATTGGGGAAGAAGCCAAATGAGTTAACTGAGGAGATTCTGGCTTTGTGTCATCCATACTTCATACCTTGTACCCCTGAGTATAGATCCAGCTGTAAACAAGATGAGAAGGTAACTGGGACTGGACGTTAGAGATCTTTAGCTTATGAGGACCTAGCACTAATTTGGGTTCAGAGAGTGAGCAGGGAACTACCTTTGCAACATTATATGTAAAGTGAGTCTCATGCCCCAGGTCCAGAAAAATATTTATGCTCGTTTGAGCCAAATTTTCCCTATGCCCTTGGTTTGGTCATTAGAGAAATTTTATCATCTCTAAAGAATTAGTAATTTGTTGAAGGGATTAAGACATTATGCAGAAATTTTATTACTATTAATAATAAAAACCTAACTGATATGAGGAAAAGAACTCTGAAATAGGATTTAAATCATCAGAACACGTGGGTTTGGTCTTTCCACAGTCCTTCAGTCTTAAGCCCAAGCCTTCTTTTTGAATCCTCTACCGATTCTAAGTATTGCAACCTTTCACTTTTTCAGTAAGTTACTTCTATTCCTCTCTTTGGGAACTTGGGCTCTAAACATTTCCCTTCCTTTGTGAACCAGGGAACAGAGGGAAAACTCTTTCTAAGAATAAGTGCCGACTTTCTCCTCCACCTCTTAGCTACTAACCTTCCAAACAAATGATATAGACCCACTCTCATGTATTTCAGACCCTCCCAACCCGTATCTAAACTGCCAGCAGACTCACTCTTACACCCAAAAGACATTAGATTACAAGACAATGAAGGAGAAACATTTTGGAAAGAAATAACAAAAAACTTTAAGGGGTGTTTGGTGGTATCATGAAATATCCTGCTTTGGAAGAATGAAATTTGAAAAGTTCCCTCCTCCCTCCCTTCCTTCTGTTTGAACAGTACCTTCCACTCTTCCAAGATTTCCTGCACACATCCTCTTAATTTCAAGGCAAATTTCTGACCACAGAAATGACAGTGACAAAAGCTATACAGGACTCAATAGAATCAATCTCACAAATACGGTTTTGCTGCTAGTTTCTTTAGAGACATTATCATCCTTTTTTTCTTTTTTTTTCCTAGATGAAGAAAGTGAAATCCACTCTTTATGGGTCACTCCAATGGTCAGAAGGTCTTGGGCAGATTTTGTATACATTTTCCCTTTAACATCTCCAGTAATGAGAATATTTTTTTTCCAAATATCGTCTTCATTAACTAATTAAGTAATTAGAAATACCAAATAACAAAGAGGTTAAAAGGGGAAACACAAGGAATCAAAATGTGTTATACAGTATAAAAGACTGATCAGAAATATGAAAAATATCAGAAGAAAATGGATTCAAGAATGAATAATGAACATTTAGTAAGAAGTAGAGAAACTGAGCGATGGAATGGGACGATCACTTGATAAGGATGACAATAATTGTTCATAGGGATGTGCAGAAAGCAGTATATCATCTCACACTTATCTGATAGTCCTGCTCTGGGGAAACAGGAGTTACTGGAGCTAACTGGAGTAAGAACTGTATTCTTACTGATTTCTTATAGAATCTGAAAGAACCTGTTTGATTACAGACTACAAACTGCCAGTGAAGGTCAAGGAGGAGGAATCCACCAGAACGATGAAGCAGCAAGGTACCAACTCTTACTCAGGAAGTTCCTCAGCAGAAAACCACTGGAGGCCAGGAGAGCTCTTGGAGAAAGTATCATATGCCTTTCTGTATACAAGGTACCAAGCTACATGCCTCTTTGGTCCAACTCACCTGCACCCATACGTTATTATGTATTTTGGCACTGAAATAAGTACCGTAATGTCATACCTAGAGGAAAACAAGTGGACTTTTTCTTATAGATCTAGTAACTGGTACTTTCTCCTTTTCACAACCTCTTGTATATAGTATAGAATTGTTTATTATATATTTGATGAATTTTCCTGGTATTTCAATAAAACATTAATCTGATTTTGTTATGCTGTTCCTTCAGCTCTTATTTGCAAATTTATGTGCATTCTTGAATTACATAGTAATGTATAATTTATGTTTTCTTTTTTCTTTTCATTTTTTCCCAGTCTACCCATCAATTCAAGAAATATTTAGGAACAATATTGCCTCCACGTCCACTTAGCTCCACTGGGCTGTGCATTTGAGCATCCACTTTAACAGTAACATTGCAAATTGGTAATAGACTCTTACAAACCATGACTGCACTTGAGAATATGGAACATTGAAGACATTTAAGGTTAAGAAAACCTCTATCAGTTCTTCTGCTTTCTTAATAAATATGTCTCCACAGTAGCAATAAAAAAAAAAGAGAGCTTCTACTTTTTTATCCTAAAAGACCTTGGAATTTGAATGCTATTTTTAAATGTGCATACTTAGGTTATAACATGATACCTGCAGGAAGTCAGGTGGTATTTTAATTTCATATAAAGCTGTTGACATCAGTAGAGACATTTAAATAGTTACTACTCAGCATGAGCAAGAACAATCTGGTACAAAGAAGTGATTTATGTAAAGGAAAACAAGGTACTTTATTTGAAATTGGAGATGTACAGGTGGGCAGGAATTCAGGAAACAGTTTTATTGTTCTTAGTGAGGTTTTAGGGCAGAAATTTCCATCTCACTTCTCCTTGTGATTCCACTTTCAGTAAAACAAAAAACATCTTAATTTATCTCAAGCTTGGGAGTCATTTAGGTCACGGTCCAACCTTTAATAATCTCTTCTCTAATGTGTTCACATAAGTAGCTTGATCCCATACGACAGTTTGACTCCACATGAAAGCCACTCCACAAACTTAGCACTGCATCTTCAACTCCATTTTTCAAATTGCACTGGAAAGCTTAACTGAAGATTTTTAAATACTTGTCCTTGTTCTGCTGTTGTCTAAGGAGCCAGCCAACTATATCTTCCCAATCTTGCAGCCATTTGCTTTAAAAAAAGGTGGTTTTGTGCTTTCATTATATATATGTTTGGTTTTTGGTTTTTTTTTTAAATCACAATATCAAGTATTATGACAGATCTCTGCACTTGAAACTTGTTTCAATTCTATACCATGTCAGGACAACTTCACTCTTTATGAATAAGGCTGATTTAATTAATATATGTCAAACATCAAACTATCAGTGATAGTTTTAGTATTTGCTAAATGTTGATTGTATGTAATGCCTAAGGTAAAGTAAATAGAAATAAAGCAACCTTTTGGTTAAGCTGCTGTCCTGGTTATGGCTGGGATAGAGTTAATTTCCTTCCTAGTAGCTGGTACAGTGCTGTGTTTTGGATTTAGTATGAGAATAATGTTGATAACACACCAATGTTTTAGTTGTTGCTGAGCAGTGCTTACACTAGTCAAGGACTTTTCAGCTTCCCATGCTCTACCGACTGAGAAGGCTGGGGGTGCACAAGAAGCTGGGAGGGGGCACAGCCAGGACAGCTGACCCCAACTGGCCAAAGGGACATTCCATACCATGTGACATCATGCTCAGTATATAAACCGGGTGGAGTTGGCCGGGGGTGCAGCGATTGCTGCTCGGGGACTGGCGGGGCATCGGTTGGCAGGTGGTGAGCAATTGCATTGTGCCTCACTTGTTTTGTATATTCCTTTATCATTATTATAATTTTCCTTTCCTTTTCTTTCCTATTAAACTGTCTTTATCTCAACCCACGAATCTTACTTTTTTTTTTTCCGGATTCTCTCCCCATCCCTCTGGGGGGAGGGAGTGAACAAATGGCTGTGTGGTGTTCAGCTGCCTGCTGGGTTAAACCACGACAGCTGTTTTTCATTCAGATTCTTTCTATTTCCAAGCTTTGAAAACTGCCCGGGACATACACCTTTATCCCTCATACAATAAAAAAGTGTGATTTCTTCCTCAAAAATACAAGTGTTATGGACATTCACAATGAATAGTAGACACGTATTAAAAAACAAATTTAACATAATTTTTAATCTGAAATCAAAGTAGTACCTCTGCTTCTTTATTCCATGTTGTGGTGGTGTGCTGCCCCTGCCCTGCGTAAGCAACGACCACTAGTGGGGGTCGTTGTGGCTGCATCCAGGTTATGCTGGACTTTGGGGATGGATGGCAACACAGTAGCCAAGGGCTGCCTGGAGCAGTGAGTCAAACGACTTGCTGATACGCAAATATGACTATAAGTCAATCATCTTACTCTATAAATAGTGGACAGCCCAGGGCCCATTGAACTCTCCTGCACGGCAGTGGGCTGCACGGCGGGATCTCCCCTTGAGTAGGGACGCCTCTCAAGGTTACTCCTCGAGGTTGAGGAGTATCCTTGCCGCAACAGATACTCGGTAAGTGACTAATAGCATGCTAAACTTTGAAATCTTAGCTAAGTGATATAAAGGATTGATTGTGCATATATAATCCTTTAGACATAAACCATTGACCAAGTCTGGGACTAGGATTGGATCCAGCCGCACCGAGACTCCTCTCTGAGAAGGAGTCTAGAAAGCAAGGGGGTCCTTTCTGTACCTCATGACTCAATGGGAGGGTCTCCCTCCCAGTCTGACCTTGTCCTCTATGCAGTAAATAATCAAGTGTACCTTGCCATCGAATCTTGTTCACTGTCACATTTACCATTGAACTTTGTTAATTCACTTTAACTCACTGTTTTCTATCAATAAAGTGTATTGTTGCTTCTCTCTTATGAGTGAAATACAGTCTCACTCCATCTGTGACGCATGTTCAAGGGCTACCTCAGTTTGATAGGCAGCTTCTCTCTATACAAAATTTTATTTTTAAACTAGTTTTTAGAGAAGTGCATAATGACATCTAACCCACAATTAAAAATAATACATTACAAAATAGTCTCATCTTTACCTGAAAAAACTACCGATTACAGATCTATTCTACTATAAGAGACCAACATGTTATATTTTAAAATACTGAACAGATTATATTTGGTTTCTTAGCAGAAATAGGGTACAATTTCTTAACAATTAGTTGCTTTATAAACCAGAAATGATTTATCCTGTTATCTTTCTTGTTACCTCCTCATTTTGAAGGAATATTGATATGGATGTTTTGGAAGGAACTTCTACTTCCACCATGGGAGTTAGGGTATTGCTTGTTGTCCAGCTGTTCTAAATTGTCATTGTTGCTCTGTCAGCTTCTCTCCTTCATTTCTCATTATTCAGTCCCCTTTCACCTTCCTCTTCTTTCTTGTGAGTTGCTTACGTAGTTCTCTTCTCTCATTTATGGGTTCAACATCACCTACTTTGCACATTGCCTCCCCCTGAGGTCCACCCTTCCTGAAAGCTTGACCGAATCTTTACTGAATTCAGAGACAGTCTGTACATTTCAGTAGGAGGTAGCTACGTAGAGCTGAGAAAGCATTACCACAATAGAAAGGGAGTTTCATAGATGCCCGAGCGATTCAGGTACCACCTTTTCTTGAATCATAACCTATCCAAGCCTCTAACACTGTGTCTATGCCCCAGCAGAGAGCAAAGCTTAGCACAACTGGATCTACAAGGTACTCACATCCTAACTGTTTGCACATAGGCTGCGTGCGTACAGCACCCAGGTGTGCTTCACAACACATTAAGATCTTAAGCAACAAGTTAAGCCACTAATCATTGCCTTCCATGTATGCCGCAAAGTGATCCTGGACTGTGCCAGGCATCAGTCTTAAGGCCACATTCTTCACTCAGAATCAAATCTTGCCTTCTGAGCTGACTTACAGATGTAGGCATATCCTAAATACAGAGGATGTTTAATCAGCTGTAAGGAAAACCTGCATGAAATGCCTTTGTTATATGCTTTCTGCTTTCTGTTTTCCTAAAAAAATAGCTCTTTAATGAGTATTGGATGCTAATTATGAAAGTGCAATTTTGGATTCAAAAGCACAAGTCAGAAATGTGGTTCTAAAAATGACATTTGCATGCAGTAAGGGTAGAAAAAAAAGGTTTGCTACATAAATTATTCTTTTTATTTGTCTGTATTATCATATGAGAAGAGGCTGAAAGAGCTGGGACTGTTCAGCCTGGAGAAGAGCAGGCTCAGGTGGATCTTATCCCTGTGTATAAATACCTGATGAGAAGGAATGAAGGAGAAGGAGCCAGGCTCTTCCCAGTAGTGCCCACTGGCAGGACAAGAGGAAATGGACACAAATTAAACACATTAAATTCCATCTGAACAGAGAAAAAAACACTTTTGAACTGTGAGCATGCTCAAACACTGGAAGAGTTTATGCAGAGAGGCTGTGCAGTCTCTATCCTTGGAGATTTTCCAAACCCAACCTGACACAGTCCTAGACAACCTGTTCTAGCTCATCTGCTAGATGAGCTAGACTAAATGATCTCAAGAGGTCCCTTCCAAACTGTTGTAGTTTAACTCCAGCCAGCAGCTAAGCAGCACACAGCCACCCGCTCACTACCCCCCAGTGGGATGGGGAAAGAATCAGAAGGGTAAAAGTGTGAAAATTCGTGGCTAGAAATAAAGATAGTTTAATAGGTAAAGTAAAAGCTTTGTGCACAAGCAAAGCAAAATAATGAATTCATTCACTATTTCTTATTGGCATGCAGGCATTTAATCATTTCCAGGAAAGCAGGCCTTCAGCATGTGTAACGGTTACTTGGGAAGGCAAATGCCATAACTCCAAATGTCCCTCCCTCGCCTCAGCTTTTATTGCTGAGCACAACATCATTTGGTATGGGATATCCCTTTGGTCAGCTGGGGTCAGCTGTCCCAGCTGTGTCCCCCCCCAAACCTATTGCACACCTCCAATCTATTCACTGGGGGGGCAGAGTGAGAAACAGAGAAGGTCCTGAAGCTGTGCAAACACCGTTCAGCAAAAGCTAGAACATTTACTGTGTTTTCAGTATTGTTTTGGTTACAAATCCAAAATAGAGCACCATATGATCTGCTATGAAGAATATTAACTCTATCCCAGCCAAAACCAGTACACAACCTCAATGATTCTGTGTTTACCATAGTGTATAACCTCCCTCCTCTACTTATAGCAAGGGTTTCTTTGTAGTACGCATTATAAAAGCATGTAATAAGTTTTTTACTGGAAGGCTTCTTACTCTATACATTAATACCAGCAAGAGGCTGCTGTCAGTTAAGCTAAGCAGGTAAACACATGGCTAACAACAAACTTCAGGTCAGTTTTACAAAGCACAATAACATTTTAAAAATCAAGAGAAATTTCTAGGGTAAAAATAAACAATGTGAATGAGAGTAAATACATTAATCAATTTTTAATTTCTGTGATTGCAGAGCTCAGTTTTCACGTAGGTATGTCTAAACTTGCACACGTATTCAACCACCTGCATAATCTGAAAAAGGAGATTTCACTGTAGAAAATTCACTGCAGGAGAATCAGAAATGGGAAAAGGATAACCCAGTTACATATCTTTTTCTCCATACTTTCTCTAATGATTAATATTTCCTCAATAAAGGAGAGATACTTGCCAAGAGCCACCACATTGAACAATGTGTGGACTCCTTTTATAAGAACTGAAGAAGGGGAACAGGTCAGTCATTAGAGTGATAATAATAAGACCCTCATTGATTTTAATTGAATCCTATTGATTTGTATAGAAGATAATCAGTTTGAATTGACTTTTATTGATTTGTGTTTAATTAGACTCAATTAAAACCCAGTGATTTGCATTGAATGAACTAAATTGCACTGACTAATTGGACTGAACTGAAGCTCATTGAATTGAAGAGTGTTCAGTGAAATGAGCAAAAAGCTAGCTATTGCTTTTAATAAGACTCCTATGCTGCTGATGAGTGCCTACTGAAATGTGAGTGAATCCAGAAAAATACCATTATTAAAGACCATCTCTGAAAAAGAGAGGGTTGTTTGCACATCACTTGTGATTATCTTCAGCTGTTGGTTTATTTTTTTTTTTCTCCTGCCTAAGGGTCTTGCTTTAGTGCCAAAAAGCAGAAATTCAATTTTGTGACTTTGAAGAGTGTTGTAACAGAGCCAGAGGACAGTAAGAGATGCAGCCTCTGATAAATCCATCTTGCAGATGTAACCCACTTCACAGGTGTCATTAGGAATGAGTCTAACCAAAGAGGGGTATTATTAAAACATCCAGACAGGACCTGTAGACCCTTAATCTCGCTTTCTCCATTTTGCAGATGGTTCACTATACTCGTACAAATAGTGCCTTGCAGCACGGAGCAGGGTAGCTTAATGGAGCTTTGGTACCCCTGTCCAGATGACAGGTTATCAGATGCAGCTGGAGCATGATGAATCCTATAAGCAATTTGCTGGGGTTGTTAAATTCATTAAATACCTCTTTAATTAGAATCACCAACACAGAGTGAGGGTAGCACCCTCCACCAGAAATCAGTGATTTCTTTGCTTATTGACACTTTAGAATATATAATGCTGTCAGTCAAGGTTATGCAGGCTGTGGTTGCAGGGCTGGATTCAGCCCGAAATATGGTCCTCTTTAGCTTTTGAATGATTCTGAACCCACCCTATTTTGCTCAGTACATGAATGCAGGAGCCAATGCTGTACTAGACATCACCGTGGTTGGTTCAGGAAGGTGCCTCAAAACAGATAGTTATTCAAACTGTGAAAAGCCTGTAGGCCTATGTTTTAGCCTGGAAATCACAAACTACAATAGTGGCAGTAGTCTTCACTGCACTCCTGAATCTAGTAGAGGAATAGACAATCCAAGACTGTCATTCTCTAACATTTTGAAAGAGAAATATGGAATATTGGAAAGGAAGGGACTTCCTGGGCCACTAAGTCCAGTGCTTTGCTATCCCAGGCATACATCATGTGATCCCTTTCATAAATCTAATAGCTTCAGCATGAAACTTTAGCTTTTCTACCCATATTACTCTTACCAGAATATTTTTTAAGTCTCATTTCTTCCATGGAAATCAACTTCTAGCTTTCAGTATCTGTCTATTTATAGCCACTTTACAGTAGCTATGTAAAAACATTGTCCTTTAACAGTACTTGTCTCTCACTAATGTTTATTCCCCTGGCATATTTATAGAACACAATTATATTCCTTGACAGTCTTTGTTTTATTATGCTAAATAAGCCAAGCTCTTTCAGCACACTCTCGAGGTGTATTTTTTCATTCCCTGTGTACAATCACTTGTCTGAATACCTACTCTAGCCTGATTTGATTTTTTTTTTACTTACACATGAATGATCAGAACTGTGTTACACAGATACACAGACTGTTAGTTGAAAGAAAGAAAGAAAGAAAGAAAGAAACAAACAAACAGACAGACAGACAGACAGACAAAAAAACAAATTTTTTGGGATTCTGACAGATGGTGATGCCACGAGAATTTAATTTGTCCAAACAGAAGGGTCAGTTGCTGTCTGATGGTGATGGAATCTCTGTTGCAAGGGTCCTTGCATCAGTATCTTCACCTGAATCAAGAAAGATGTCCCAAACCACTGTTTTGCTCAGTTTGTACAATCCGGATGGCCAGTCTCCGACATGACCACCCCAGTACATCCGTAACTCTTGGCTGTTGATACACCTTAAATACATACAGAACATGTCTTGAATGTCTTAACTGCATACAAAAGTCTGTCCTACGCAACCAGTTCTGCAAGAAAACATTTCTATTGTCTATTTAAAACTGTATTATCTATGCACAACACTCCTGCAGCAGGAATGTCGTACACAAGTCTTCGGGATAGTTCACTCAGGTGTTTACTCAGTCCACATAGATGTAAAAATTGGATCTGATACAGCAGGAGTTAACTCAGGTGGAATTTATAGAACTGTTTGAAATTCCCATCTGAACAGCTCCTGTAACAATCAGTCCAATACTTAATTCTGAAGGCTGGGTCGGTCACTTAGTTTTGACTTTTCATATTGTCTCAAGGCAGTCCATTATCCTGTCTATGCAGATGCCTGTCCAGGAACCTCTTGGACCAGACCATTAAGACTGTAAGTGCACTGAGTGTGCACACAGGCACAGCTCTGATGCACAGCTACCTCACTGTTATAAATAAAGAACAAACTTGATTTTCATAATTACAACTCAATTATAACTTAAGTCCCATAATTCCTGTCACAACTGCACAGAATATTCCAATAGAGGTTTTACTGGAAAATGGCATAAAGATTTTGACATTTCTACAGTAATTTCATCCTCTGATAAAAGGAAGGACAATTTATTTTTTTCCACAATTATTTCACATTGATCTGTCCATATTCATCCTTTGATGAGCTAAAATGGCAGCTATCAATCATATACAGCTAATGAATTATATAGAAGGAATGTTGCCGAGAATCCATGTTCAAGAAACACTTTTGTTAGGAAATATAAATTTACAAGAGATATCTTGGTCTCCTGTATTCATAAATTTCTTGAAAAAAAAAAATTACTGAAGTTTCATTATAGATCATGTTCATTTTTTTTAAAATGAAAGTATGAAGTCCCTTGTTCCAAGTGATTTCTTATTTGAAAATATAGGGTAATTATTTATACAGTCTATGACATTGGATTAAAGCAACGATTGTCTGTGCTGAACTTTGTAAGACTGTCAACCTTTGAGACTAATTCAAGAATGGAAAAAAATGTTACTATCTCAAAAAAGAAGCCAATGTTCTAATGATCTTTTTGATCTAAGGATCACAATGGTCTATTGAGGCCATAATACCGATGAGAAAAGAAGGGACTTAAAAGTATTTTTTCCTGTTTTCCAAAGTAGATGTGCTCATGTCACACAGGAAAGATGACAGTAGTGAGTGGACTAGCTGTTCTTAACTTTAATATTCATCACTGTTAGTACGTAGTCAACTGCAAAGTGGTTTTTTTCACAGTTCTCAAGTGTCTTATTAATTCTATGTTTTCATCTATCACTGAATAAATTTCTAAATGTATTTGGGCTTTCACTTTACCCCAATGTACCTTACCCCGTAAAGCAGACTTAAGTAGCTAATATATAAAGGATTCATAATAACCATTTTTTTACTATGTGTTAATAATGCATGTGCTGATCCAGAGGTCTATTAATTAGAGACTACATAGATGAGTGTAAATAAGGGTTATCACAAACTTACAGACCTCTTGGACAGTCTCTTGTTTACCATTTTTCTTCTTCTTCTAGAAATCTAGCAAAAAAAATATGTTTCTGCCATATACCACAGCCCTGCTCTTCTTCCATCCATTTTCTAGACTCCTCCTACCTTTCTGGTGCATGAGTTTCACCTTTTTTCCTATTAATATTTAAAGATTTTGACACATTCATTGCAATAATTATACGAGTGTTAAAAACACGGAGTAAAAATCTTATATACCCACAGTTCTCTCTTCTTCATTTCCTTCTCTCTCTTGCCCACTTTCTTATCTTGCTCATCTATCATATTTCAGCATAAATTTCTCTCTTTTCCTTCTGATCCACTCTGACCTCTCTGTTTCTTGGAAGATTCCCCCAATGAGCAGCTTTCACCCCACCTCCCTTGCTGTCTTTTAATAGCTTCTGTTTTCTCCAAATTTTTAGGATCTTATATCCTCCTAAGACATCCCTCATATGCCCTGTGCCCTTTGCTTCTCTCAGTCCTTGAAAAATCCTTCCTCTTCCTCCAAATAGCATTGGATTAGAAAATAGGAGAAACCAGAAGCAGTTGTTTCTGCCTCTTATTTGCTCCCCTGAGGTGCAGGAGACTGAAAAAAGGAGGCAAGAGAGAGGTCTGCACAAAAGAAAGACAAATCATCTTAGAAGGAGCAGCTTGGAAGGTCCTGTTTTGAGCTTTCAGATGGGGAGAAAAGAATGAAGGTAAGCAACAGCTTTTACTGCTTCCTTATGGGGAAGAGAATAGACATCACCTGTCATCATGGCTCACCAGCCCTGCTTTAGTTCTTTGAATGCCACTACAATCCAAATAAATAGAAGTTGTTACACGTTCTGACTTACACTGATCAAGAGCAATGATCTTTCAGAACACGTATATGCTAGTCCCTGGAGCACTTAACACATTTAATTTCAGACTATGATATGCTCAGGCACAATTATCTTTTATGTGAAAGAAAAATTCTAGCTATGTCTATATTATCAATTATTAAACTCAGACAATTAGAAACACATTTAGCAGATCCTGCATGCATCCATTTCAGAGTCCCTGTATACCTGCTTCTACCCAGGGAGAAAAAATATCTGAGCTGGAACCTCCATTAAAAGGACAACATGCCTTTAGCATTTTCTTAACCTCTAATTGCAATGTCATCTACTATAACCCCTCAATATAAATTTTTAAAGCATATTTCCTTCCTTTTCTTATTACATTTCAGGACGCTTGGGAGAGGAAAGATTTCTGTATGTCTTCAAAATAAAAGCTTAATAGCTTGAAATTGAATAATGGAAAATTTGAGCTAGATAAAAAAGTCTAAAAGATGAAATTTAGCTTATGTGTTGCTTCTTGGGTGGGGGGGTGTTCCTTACTTTGGCTAACAGATGGAAAAAAAAAATTAAGAAGAAAGTATCTCTGGATATAAAATCTTTTGGCCCATGGAATGGTCTATGGCTTCTCAAAGGAAGGGACAGAATGCTGGGACACCTAAAACTAGCAAAGAAAAAAAAAAATTGAGAAAATATATTGCACAGAGAAGATTTTCAGGTTAGACAGCCTACTGTGATTCTAAGAATAGTTACCTGTTGGTTGTGTTTGAATGGTGATGAATGAGAGAAGGCCAAAAATGAGTGAAGCCAGAGAAAATGAAATAATTACCAGGAGAAGACATTTTGCACAGCCTTATCTCTAAATCAGCTAGGAGAACAGGCTAACCACTGCTTTCTAGATGCCTCTTGTCTTGAAAGGTTTTCTTTTCCTAAGATCTTGCTTGCAATCAAAGGAAACCTAAAATCACCAAGGTCTTGGAATGATAAGAGTTATTCATTAAAGCTAGTTGTATATAACAGGTAAAAAAGATCTAGTTACCATGGGAAAGACAAGGAGATGCTGATGCTGAGAGGAGATGGCGATCCTTCTTTCTTCCAGAGAACTTTGCGGGTTCTTTGAAAGGAAGTTCCAGCAAAGTGTAAGTAATGCCCCAACTTTCAGCCCTTCTGTTAGTTTTGCACTTTGCTCCAAATGCTTTTGTTCCTTTAAAGAGTTAATAGATAATACTTTCTTTGGAAGGTAATACTTTGTTTCTGCATCACTGAAAGCATGCTATCGCAATTTTCTAAAAAGAAACTGCTGTAGGGTCCAATTACCCCTGCTGGGCCTGCTGAAGTGGCCACCTCTTATGTAACTTTAGAGCAGCTAAAGAATACCAGTCACGAAAGGTACAGGCTGAAGACTGGATGCACATCACAGTATATCCACTAAGACCTTGAGAAAGGGTGGAAGGGCACCTAGTTAGTAAATGAGACTACGTGCATGCTTTTTTTTTTTTAATAGATATTATAAATGTTAAGGTGATTGCAAAAGAAGAAATGGATTCAGAAAATATAGCAGCTAGTTTCTAGTGCCCCCTTCTGCTACTGGTGATGGTCCTATTTTCTAAAATGTAATTAAGCCCATTGTGCACCTGAATTTGTTTTCATGGAAGATCTGAATGTAATTTGGCTGGATTGTAATACAGCACATTAAGTCTGTTTGAAGATGAACGAGACTTAAATTGCTGAAACCTACACCTCAGTTTTTCATCTGCTTTTTTTTGTTGTTTGTTTGTTTTGTTTGTTCAATTCCAATTTTGTTTTTCAGATGATACGCAGATGCAGAATGCTACCAAATCTTAATGATGAGTGGCTGGTGCTTAACCAGATGCTTTACGATGTTTAAAGCAATAGCTTTACCGTTGCAGCTGTGAAACAAAACTCACCTTTAACATAAAAATGGATTCAAGTGCTTTGGGAAAGGAGCAAATGTTTACCAAACAGGTTCATACTTCAGACAATCTTTTTGGAAAGTATTGGCCTGAAGCCAAACAACACGTATCCCTGAGCTAAGTCAAATATTTCAATTTCCCTGTTCACTGCTTTAGGTATGTACAAAGAATATTTGGTGGGCATAGGCTCTAGATGGTCTAGATAAGTGAACCCTTATAATCACATAAAGGGCATCCTACTGACTTCAACATATCTCTATTTTCAGAGAACTGTTCAACTCAGCTGCTCCACCATAACAGGCGTGTAAATTCCTTCCCGACTTCCTCGGAAAATCTGTTTGCGGTTGTAAAGCACTTGCACATTACAACTACAGGATTATGTAAGAAAACTTGTCTTCTTTTCAAGGAAACATAGAACCTGATTCCACCTTAATTAAAGATGCAGCTTTTCTTTGTTGCTTTTACTGTAGAGCTAGGATGGAGTTCAGGTCCAGTTAAAGACCCTTAAGTGTAGATGTCTACCTGTAGGTGTCTGAACAGTACACAGAAATTCACTCTGCCATGTATTAAATAGCAAGGCTTGATCAAGGTTCATAAGGTTAGGGTATCACTCCTGGTTGCAAATCTCCCAGCAAACCTATTCATATCTGACAGCTAAGTGGTTGCCTTGGATACACTGTGATATCTCAAATGGCACTAAATGCCTGTTTGGCAGGGGGGAAGGAAAAAAAAAAAATCAAGTCCATCCTGGTTAATCAACAAACTAGATCTTTGCACACTGTGATGGGAATTTAGACATCTCTCTCATATGTAGACCCTTATATACAGAATCCTACATGGAAGCACCTTGATCTTGAGCTAAATCTCATACTGACTGTGCTGAATAGGTAATGCCTGTAGGAGGGAGCCTCAGAAGGAACTATCATACAAAGATCACCATTTACAATACAATAATTAAAAAACAAACCAAATATATATCGGCAGGAAATTTTAATGTGCTACTTATAGGGACTCTAAAGAAAATAAAATTATCAACTACTGTCAGTATTACTGTTAGTACAGATACAGGCCATGACTCAAGCATTTGAAGTTTGACTAATGCAGTTAAGAGGACTGTACTGTTTGCACAGTTCAGGAGTGTTGCGTGAAACGAGGGCTGGCATACGCTGCTACAAGTGTACATAACGCACAGTAACTGCACTATTACTTTCACTGAGTTTCAGACAACCCCTGAAGCGATGCACTACGGAAGAGGCTCTTGGGTGAATCAGTAGGACTCTCAAGAACCAGTTCATGCATTAAAAGAGACAGTTCTAATCCTTTACAAAAAACCTTCTGGAAATAATTTTTTTCTGAGCTGGAAGGACATAGGCCTGATGATTTAACACAGTAACTGCATCTTTAATTTAGAATGCCCATTTATCTGGATCAGAGTATTTTATTCATGGAAAACCTGAGTACAAAAAGCCCTGTGCTCATCACTGAAACCCATTCACACTTCATTAACTCAGCAGAACCATTTGAGTATATACAGTTGGGTAAATGCCTAGCTCCAGACAGAAGTCTGGGGTTTGTAAATAAATGCTCAGACTTTTACTAAAGGTTGCAGAACAAAAGTCCTTTGTTCACTTGAGATTTCTCTCTTTAGTCTGATCTCCTGCAGCGCAGAAAATCTGGATATAAATTATCTTGGTCATGATAGATTATGATGCATGGTACCCCCAGGCTGTGCCTTTGTTGCCCATTCATGTTAAATATACTGCAGCAGAATTAATTTAGTTGGTTTGTTTGCTTTTGCTTCCCCCCCCCCCCTTTTTTTTTCCCCTGCAAGAAGGCATTCTTACAAATTATTGCTGACCAGTTATAAATGATTTCATGTCTCAAGACCAACCCTCTACTTCCAACATCTGAGGAATCTGGAGAAGCAATTTATACCCAGGGAACTTGAAGCAAATGGAAAACTACAGTGTTAAATCTGCTGACAGGGAGGAACTGCTTCCATATTTTCATTAAGTTATCAGGAAGTCCTTTAAATTTTCAACAGGATGTGCTTTCTGATTGAGCAGGTTAGCAAAAGAAAGACAGACTCTAATCAATCAATCTCAGTGTTTCTTCCTTGCATGGAAACTGATACAGATTTCTCTGTTGTGTTCACTTAGCTGGCTGAGCTGATTGCATTTTGGGTTGATGAACTGGATCTTTCAAAACATTTAAATTGGAGGGGTAATGAGGGAGTTAGAGCTAAGATTTTCATGCAACTCATAGCATGGTGAGAGTGTAGGTAGAGGAAATAAAGGCTCCAGCAAATTTGCTGGCAAAATTCTCACTCTCTTCTTTGTTTCTGGGATTTTAGTTGATACTCTCCAAGACTGGCAGTATGCAGGGGCAAATTCATCCTTAGGAGGCCTCTCTAATTAAAACTAGAGCTCATTCCACATTAGTAGGGGTGGAAGGTCCTTTCCCATTACCATCAATAATACTTGTATATTTGCAACCAGGAATGTCTTGGAACTGAGACTCCCAGATATGAAATCAGTGGCCTAAATAATTACTTTGATAAAGGCAAAACCAGTTTTAATATGCTCTTTGATCAAGGCTTCTGATCTACCAGTGCAATCAATTCCTTTCCATTTTCAAGGAGGCTTTCTAGGACAAATGTAAGGATGAAAAGGACACGTTAAATGTTGCAGCCTTGTAACTTTCGCAAATAGAGCTACTCTCTCTGGTGTAAGTTAGAGGAACCTGGGAACCATTCAGGCTCTATCAAGAGCATTTTGATCCATCTAGCAGTCCTTAGGTTTCAGAGTTATGAGGGTAACTGCTTTTTGTTCCCTCTTCTTCTTGTGTGTCATTTTAAAATCATGCTATTCACAGCCTGTACTCTGAATAGCAGAATAAAACAGTTAATAACTAGCTGAACACAGGATTGCTGTACGGTTCAAGGTCATTGGCAAACATGTACTAGACATTTGATAGGAAATCCCTACAAAAATCTTCATTCCACATATAGCAAGAATAGCTTTCTCATACCATTAGGGCAAAAGACCAGAAGTCTATAAAAATTAGACTATACTGTTGAAAGAGGGAAAAACAAAATTCCAGGACACTACCAGTGTTTCAAGTCCCTTAAAAATTTGAAGAAAAAATTCTTCTTTATCCCAAATATATGTAAATCATAAGTGTATGAGAAAGACATACAAACTATGTGCCCAAGAACCTCCAGTATGACTAGGAGCCACAGTTTATCCAGCCCAAATCTATCTCTATCATGGGCCAATACCTTTCAAAGATAGATGTTAAAATTGAAATGCCCTCCAAACCCCTCAGCTAGATTAAAAAAAAACAAAAGGGCAAGGGGGAAGCCGAATGCTTTCATGGCCCTTTTAAAGGTCAGAGGTGTAGGATAAATACTATGTCAAGACAGTGCCTCAGTTATAATAATCCAGTAGTTCATTCACCTTTTCTTGAAGATGGTAACAAATCAAATACCCAAAAGCAGGAAAGGAACAGTTTGAGGGACACTAAAAATTAAAACTATTCCAATAAAATGTAAAAGGGAAAGTCAAGGTCACTGTGAATTTATAGAAAGGTAACAGAAGAAAAGAGAAACAGTAAGGCACAAAGATGGTTAGGTGGATGAGAGGGCAAAAGTCTATGGTATTAGTGACTGAAAGAAGGAATGAAAGTCTTATATGCTGAATTAACACTGTGGAATAGAAAGAGAAATATTTCTCAGACTGAAATATGACCACTATAATTGTTAGACAGGATATATAAAAAATAAACTCAAATCTAAATAGTTAGTTATTTCTCCATTACTTATTGTTTCCTCTTTTATTCTTTATGTCCAGTGAAGCATTTTGCATTTTTGCACCTGCTTCTCACTCATCACTGAGTTACACTGTAGGCTTTGACTTTTATTTGGATAACCAGTGGTGCTTCTCCCAAAACATTTGAAGTAGACAGAAGATAAAACAAGCCCCAACAATTTCAGACTAATACAGAAGCCAGTGGGGAGGCAGAGACCAGGGTAAGAAACTGGCACTGTTTTTTAAGCCCAGAGTGCTTTGTTTGTTTCTTTTATAATAGAGGGAGATAAAAAGCTATTGGTGATAGTGATCATATTTCCATGTGCATCAGGATAGAATTTGCAGAGCAAAGAAACAGATAACACATTTCTGAAGTTACTCCTGCTACCTGTGCAGACCACAGGGGTTGCCATCAGCTTTGAGTTTCAAAAGGCTTTTGATAAGGTTACACATCTGAGATAATTGGTTACGGGAAACACAAATATTCCAGGAGTTAAAGAAGTTTTTAAACTCAGATGGAGTCCACCAATGAAATTCTCTTCAGTTTTTGACTAACATGGAAAAGGTGAAGATCAGCTCAAAGGGGCAGAACCAGTTCCCACTTCATGTGACTAAATGCAACTCCCATTAAAGACAACAGGACTTAGGTGTACTTTATGTCTTTGAAATCTCTGGCAGTAAAATTTGAAAAAAATATTAATTTAAAAGGCTATTTTTCATCACTTATATTTTCAAATTTCAGCTCAGATTAGTTTCTTGCTTAGCTGGAAGTGGGACTATTCCATTTCCAGAGCATATTGCAGTCAACAACTGGAAAAAAAAAAAAAAAACAGTATTATTGTAACATAATTAAAAATGGCTTTAATAGAAAAGTCACAACCATTTTCAGGAGACAGGTGAGAAAAGAGGGAGGCATACAACCCAAGACTTCAGAGTCCCTGTACCCTGTGATAGTCACAATTGTGTTCTCTTTCAGAAAGATTTTGCATGTTTTTTGTTGGCAAGACCAACTTGTATAAAGCTGGTCCTGTGCTTAAGGCTTTAGAATAGGAATTAGGAGATCAGGGAATCAAGTTTTAACTCCATGAAGGATTCTAAACATGACTGAATAAAGTAGGACACAGTTTTATTGTGTACTGCATGACAAGGGCTAATTTGGATCCAGGAATCATTTAAACATGTTAGCATGATGCTAATGTGCTAAACCTCAGCCAATAAACCTTAGTACACAAACAACTTCAAAGGATCTTTGGGACACAGGAAAGGACATGTGTCTCAGAGATAATTTGCTTTCTTTTGCCATGGCGATGTGGCTATGTGGCTTTTGGTTGGCTCAGAGTAGTGGCAAAGTGAGATTAAATAAGCTTGGTGAAATGTGCATTAGAATATGCATAGCATAATATATGCTACTAGAAGTGGGCATTTACAAAACTGGTAAAATAACTGTTATTATTTCCAGGAGCGATTTCATTGAGAAAAATTACCTCTCATTTTTGACAATATTTTCCTTGAAAGCATATTCTACCCCCTTAAAAAAAGGAAACAAAGCAAGCCCTAGACTCACAGAAGTGATTGGAAACTTGATATTCCCTGAAGTATTTTTCATTTTGATTAAAAACAAAAAAACAAACAAAAAAAAAACTGACAAGGATATTAAGGAAGTTATTTTGACTAGCTGTAGTATTTTGTCTGATCTGAAACACCATGTATATAGATTTGTTAATCTATATGTGACAGTTATAATTCCTCAAAAAAATCAAGGAAGAAATGCAAGCCCTGCACATTTATTTCTATGTACATGTTAATTGTTTTCAAAACTGTGTCAAATTCTGTTGTTTCATCATACTCTTCATCTGATTCTAAATATTAAATAAAGTTCTAACATGAATACGAAAAAATTATTTCCTCAGAAGTGATCCATTTCCTTTGCAAGTTTGTATTAGTGTTCAGCAAGACAAGAAAACGTACACTCATTGAGATAGAAAAACATATCACACCCAAATTCTGCCTCTTCTCCTCGACATTCCAAGCCAGTGGAAAAGAAGTGCCTCATTCAGTCTGACTTATCTCTCAGGTGCAAGTGCTGCCTCTCTGCTGTAGTCAGCTACATTTTTATCACAGACTTATCAAGCAGGTCATTCTAATTTTACACGTGAAATGATTTCACCTTCATGAATAGTGATGAGTCAAACAGGCTTAAAAAGACTCTGAACAGTTTGATTAGGAATGCTTCAACTGATGGATCAAAGATAAATTTGACCAGCAGCTGAAATGCCATTCTCAAGTCTGCTTGATCCTGGAACTTGTTCAGTTCTAACTCTTGCTATTGTCGCCGTGTTTTTTCTTGTTAAAAATGAAGGAAAAAAAAAATTACAAAAAATTCATTTCAATTTACGTGTTTTTATTGCTAAGACCTTATTTTGCTAACCTCCCTAAAGACTGTAGAGGGAAAATCTATGGCTCGTACAGCATCTTGCACTATGGAATCATTCCCTTGATTGAAGTCTTGGAGTACAACCACAGTATGAATAATCATAATAAGTTATTAAATGTGTAATTCAATTGGTCTACTGATAACAATATATTGCTTGATAATAGGAACTGCAGCAGCAAAAAAGTGGATTGCATCAGTAATGCACAAATTATTTTAGAAAAGTTAGCATGTATAAAAGCAAAAAGACATTAAAAGGTGGAAAATTAGAGACCTGGAGAAATGAAATAACACTTCCAAAGTTAGGATGAGACTATGGCTTATCCCAAAAAGCAAATGGGGCTATGGAGTGCTGGCATACCTACACTGCTTCTAGGTTGCAGCACTGCAGTGCTCTGCCAAAAGCATCCTGCAGCAACACACCCCAAACCAAGCTGTGCTCATGACACCCGTACGGGGTTACCAGCCCAGAAACACACCATCACTGAGTGCACAATGGAGATGGGCCCTCTGCTTCCTGAGCCCCTGATTCACACAGTGAATTAGTGAGCATTCTTTCAGAAACAGTTAATTATGGGGGTTAAAAAGCACTGCATTTCATTACCCCCACACCCCTTGTCTTTCCCCTTCCAAGCTCTTCTTGGAAAGTAGATGTAAGGAAGGATTTGATTAAGCTTTTTGTTCTCCTCACTGTGATACTTTGAAACAAAATATATAAACAGAAGGAACAGTGACTTATTTCCATTTTTCATGTAGGGCCTGATTTTTAAAGGTACGTATAAATAGTTGTTAACTTTAGTGAGTTTCAACTGTAACTGGGCAATTAGAAATGCCTTTGACAATATTCCCCACCCCAAGCCCATGAAAGTGAATTTAATTCGAGGCTCAAGACTAATTAGTCCCTGTGCTTCATTCTTTAACCTGTGAATAACCACTGTGTGAATAACAACTTGTTCTGCTTTCTGCCGCTGGACATAGGACTCCAGCTCGGTTTCCAAGCCATGTCTTTCCCACTGAAATAAATAGTGCCAAGGGATGTCCCTGGGAACAGTAATGCCCCTTATTAGTCCCTGGCATAGCCTGTGCACGGGCCATCTGGTACATTCCCATACAATTACCATGCATGGTACAAGATGTAACACAGCCCGGGGCCCGTTCCCAACTTCTTGTGTATGTGGTCATCTTTCCACAGGGGAAGGGAACATAATGCTATGGATGTAGGCCATTCTCTGCCATTAGGCCTTACTGTTGTGAAACTCTCCTAGGCACATATACTTTACCGAAGCTGCTGCATATGTCAGCCTGGAGAAATGCTAATCCTGTATGATGCAGAATGAGCCCTACCCTGTTACAGGTAAACCAGGTCAGCGTTAATACAAAAGGAACATTCAAAGATGTCTCCTTTGTCTCCTTTGCATCTAAAATAACTGTCTCTTTGCATGGTGCTTCTTTGCTACGAAGTGTGCCCATTAGTTTTCAGTATAATGAGTCAAGGCAAGGAAACCCTACAGAAACCAGACCTAACAGTGCCTGCACTTCTCTGTGTGTGCTCCTTTGTTAGCAGCAAAATCTCTGTCCTGGCAACGTCTTATTCATAGGACAATCCCAGCAGCACAGGGAGACATCTGCTTGCTGCTTTTTACAGAGACCATGATCCAGTCATACCTTACTGCTGTGAGGCCTTTATGTCCTGCTAGTTGATGCTTTCTTTACAACCAACCTCACCTGTCAGTAATGCCTTCTGTCGTGGCTAATATGAACACAAACTACTTTCATTTCAGACCCCACTGCAAGGAAGCAACAATCTGCTGAAGACCTCAAAATTTCTCTTTTTGCTGGCAGCTGGTCCTCAGATAGCATGCAGATTGGTTTAATAAGCGACTGGTGATTTATGAGGATAGCCAGAATATCCAGAATTGTCATGATGACAGTAACAAAGAAATAATTAAAAGAGATCTCAGCTAGGGCTCAGTGAATATTGAGCAAATATTTATATCTTTCCCAGCAATTGAAAGAATTATTTTGATTTTTCCCCATCAAGAATGTTTGTACCCATATGCCTCATCTTCTGGGGAAAGCCATAACCATCTTGGTGTAGGTCATTGCACACAGGTTGGAGGCATCACTCCCACCCGTCCCTTAGCAGATCTGCCACTGTATGCAAAACCATTCAAGATTTTTACCACGGTCCAGTGCCCTGGGGGTCAAAGTCTGGTCCCGGCTGCCAAGGCTGCTCATGTACTTTAGACAACTATTTTCCCATCATAAAATAAGACAGAATAAACAAATGCATCAACTGGGACCAACAAAAGCGTCAAACCAGTCCCCGGCCTACAAAGTTCTACATTGTCCTAACTTCTCTCTCCCTCCCCTTTGCCCAGGAATAAGTCATAATTTCCCAGGAATAAGTCATAATTTCCCACTGGCAAAATTTCAAAGGAGGAAATACAGAGCAACCTTCCTTTCCCTGCAACCCTGTCCCTAGCAAAGAGTTTGACATGAGTTTTGCACTCCTCTGAGGAAAGCAATGCCCATAGGCAGGCCTCCTGCTTCTGGGAAGACAGTGTGGTAACCAGTCTGTTATATGCAACTTTAATTTAGTCTGCAGTATATTCCTGAGGGTCTGAGGGTGCTCACCAGAACATAAGACTGCCTGGTTTTTGAAACCTGATAAGGCTTAGTATGAACTTAATTCCATCAATTCAGGTGCCTTAAGTCCAAGTAGAAGAATTTTCTGTATTAGTCCTTTTGGATTTAGGTGCCTTAATTCTACCCAAGTCCCACCTTAAAAGCCCATATCCCTTCCCAGTGCTGGCTCCAAACAATTACCCAGAACAAGGAGGATGAAGAAAAGTCTTTGAATGCTGTTTTGCTGAGCCAGTGCTTATTCCTCACTCCCTGGGCAGAAAAACATTTTATTGAAGCATTTTGTCTTTGTGAAGCAAGTGATGCATGCTCTGTGGCAACATATCCTTTCCAGACTGTGAAATACTAATTAACACTGATTCCCTGAAAAAACATTTTGTCTCCTCTTATTTAACTATTAATTCAGATATAATATTGAGAGGGAAATGAAAGGTGTTTTATTTCTTCTCTTTTTCTATAGCAACATTCTAATTTATACAAATGAAGGCACAATTAAGCAGCCTGACATTTAATTACAATCTGCATTTCATGTAAGTAAACATATTAAAACTTAGAATGCTAATCCTGAATGCAAAAATTGCCATAATGCAACAGAAAAAATCCAAATGCAAGCAGCATAAAGTATGTTTTTTCCACTGTTTTTTTGCACATGGTGGTGCTCACATGGCTTTGCAGAACTGTGACATGGGCAGCCACTGTTTCTCATGATGCTTGTCAGCAATAGGATATGAATGGAACAATATGGGCCATATTCTCAGCTGTTTTCAATCATCACAACTCCATTGAATTCATTATGATTACTCAGTTTACACCAACGTGTTTCCTGATGGCTAAGCAGTGCTCTTCAATGAAGCTAAGCTTATTTACATCAGAATCTAATGGAGTTTCTTTGCCAAATTAAAAATATAGGCAGTAGTCTTTTTTAAATTCTAGATTTCTTAGTAAAGTTTGCTACAACAGCTCCAAATTCCTCTTTGCAATTAAGATCTGCACTGCAAATAGCCTTCATACTGATCTGCTACTGATCAAGTGAATGAGATGGACAAGAGAGGCATTAGTTTTAATAATCTGTATTATTGTGCTCTTTATAAGTTATTATTCCACCGTCATCACTGTAATATTCGGATGCCTGCCAGCAGTACATCAAATAATGTGACTAACATTGGTCATGTGCAATTCATTCACTCTCATCTTCTCTCCAGAGAGAAAACTGGTTTTGTTTGCCTGTGTTTCATGTGTACACAGCTTTGTGCTACTATTAAAGACAAAAGTTTTAAAAATAATTGAAAAACCCATGTTGAAGGTGGGGAATCAGCTGTAAAGGTTTGCAATGATCCTTTGCTCTATGAGATTTCATTCTGGAGATCTGAGAGAGAAGAAAGCATTAAGGAATTTGTTGGTTTTTTTTTTTTTTTAAACCCTTGAGTTAAAGTATTTCACATTCCTGAGGAGAAAAAATGCCAGCTAGAGTACTCAGGCCAGCAGTTTTGGTGACCTTCTTAATGTCCAGGCAGCACTAGTGCTGCATTGTTTTGGGAATGCAGGACAGTCCTCACTTTAATTTTCTTATTGGTACAAGTTAAGAGTGCAAAGTACAAAAAGAGGTCACATACCCAACGCAAACCTTCAGGTCCATGAAAAAACCTAGAGGAGACTCCCTGGCTACCTCTTCACTGAAAGTATCTTCCAGGCCGAAATGTCCACTCTGTGTATTACTTGCTTCCTAGAGAAAGACCCTGGTGGGCATTTCCAGAAGAGGAACCCTTGGCTAAACCCTTGGCTTAGAAGTGCCTTCAGAGTACATTCAGCTGCCAGACAGACAGGTCGTGGCACTGTATGGCAGCTCCAGCTATGCCACCTAGGTGATGACTTCACGTAAAAACAACTGAAAAGCTCACATAGATTGGCATCAGGATTTGCCCAGGCTAGTCTCAGCCAGAACTGATTTTAGCCTATTTTAGCTGTAATAATGGATATCTAGCTGTCAGGTGATTATTGCCTAAATTGTTTTAGCTTAAATCATTTTAGCTTAGGTCTGTGAATGCCATGTGTAGAAAGGTCTAGCAAACCTGGGTAGTCATTGTATAAAAAACATCAGGTCTTGGTGTTAATTGAAGAGGGGAAAGGTGACGGTGTAACTTCAAACTTTAGCTGGTAACCAATGAAAAAAAGCAGACTGTGTTCAGAAAACATATCAAAATATACCCAGGAAACTCCTCCAACTATGGAGTAAGAAATTCCTCACCATAAGCATCATGTGAAGATGGCTGAAGAACCTGGGTCATTGGTAACTCATCATTATCCTTTCCTCCTTGGGAAAAACAGGCAACATTGACCTTCACAGTCAGAGAGACACTGGAAGGCTGAGTGTAACAACAAAAAAGAGGGCAAATACTAGACTTTGTCTAAATCAGTCTTTAGTGCATCATTAATGATAATTGTATAGCAGTATGTCTGGCCTAATAAGAAGAACTGTAGTATTTTTGCTTAGGAAGTTAATACATTAATTATACTAAAAATAAACTCTTAGCTCTGCCAATCAGGTGCCCATAACAAGATTTTCCTTGTAAAAACAGATGGGATTTGTAAGCTGCTTGATCTCAGGCAGAATGAAGACCATGTGCTATGGACTTGTAGAGATCGAGGGAAGGATTCAGTTACCTAAACACAGGCATTTAATGCCCTTTGAGACATCCTGCCTGGCTTCCACCTGCTGTGGTTTATGGATTTCCCATAAATTCTGGGTCATATCTGCCAGCTCATATCCAAATGATCCTCTGACTACACAGACCACAGGTTTGATTGCAGAAAGACCTAAGCATCCAGACTGACCACAGATAGTTTTGCACATCTTAGGATGGGGCCTTGCACTGTCCCATATGCTGACTGCTTAGGCGCAGAATGAAATCCATCATAACCACCTTTTTGCCAAATAATATTGCTTTGGTTGGCTTGACTCAAAATCATGTTTTTATTTGTACATCTCCTTTGTGTCTCACAAAACTAAAAACATTCTGGGGACTTAATGTGCAGAAGGTGTCAGTTTATTGAAAGGTTTTTATCTTTGTATTTTGGAGCTGGTAATTACCTCTCATGAGTGAAACAAAAGGCTAGTCTCTGCTCTGGCTGCCTTTCATTTCCCTTCAAACTAAATGTGACTCCAGACTGCTATGTTTTCTTGGCAATTATTTTACTAGTATAGCAGGTTGTGACCAACCAATGTTATTCACATGATACAAAATTAATTAGAAAAGTCTGCTGTAATTTATAAATATGCAATTATGGTTAAACAAATAAGAAGTTGAGACTTTGCAAGGTTCCCAGTGGCTTGTTATTTGCATGATTCCGGTGCATCCAGAAGAAAGAGTCACTGCTTTGTCCTCTGATGTAAAAATGCAATTTGCCTTATTCTATTGGGAATTGCAAATGTATTAAAACATATTTCTGGAGTTTGTTCAAATTAATTATTATGAAAACAAATGAATGTGTGGAATAGCTGTTACGAAAAAACACAACCACCAAAATACCCTAATTACTTCCAAAGGCCAAGTAAGCTTTTTCCAAACAAGCAAAAGGAGGATGTAAGCTTCATATTGTTTTATATGATACCCCAGATATTAAATTCAAAGAGATCAAAGCTCAGAGAAAGTAAACAGGGCCTCTTGCTCTATGTCCCAATCTGGTCCTCATTGAAAGTTCGTGTTTCCCCTCCTTATTTCACAGGCTCTTCTATGACTCTCTGATCTATTCAGCCTGACTTCCTGACTACTAAAGGTCACAGAATTTCCCTCCATGTCTCTAATATTGACCTTAATTCAGCCTGCCTACCTTCTCCAAGCTGCCTGTCCTTGACCCTTTATGTGTGATATATATATATATTTATAAATGAAAGCCCATTATCCCAAACTTATCTCTGCTCTTATCCAGGTCCTTTTTTTCACTATCTAATGACAAAAAAACTGTCATAGGACTCAAAAGAAAAAGATTGTCTCCAATGTAGAAGTAATGCAGGTTATTACTTGGCCATTGCCTCTAACTATTGGTTTGCATCCACACACAATGTTCCTTCACACAACAATAGTGCTGTTATCAAGTTTGTTAGGTTGGTTCATAGGGGACAGAAACCTGGGTAACACAATTTAAAAACTCCTACCATGCACATCCTATAGACTAAATACAGGAAAGAGTCATCAGTCCTCAATTGCCTTCTTATAGTTTGTTTGAGATGCCCAGACAAGAAGTTCTCCTACCAGACTTCATAAAACAGCTTGTACTGAAAACTGATGCAGAGTTAAGAATACACTTGAGTGAATGGAACAATAGCAAGAGTAAAAGAAAATTACTGTGGCCTTCCTCACTCATATAAGACTAACCTGAATACAGATATTTTGACGTGAATCCTCATTAAAGACATGCCTACTAAATCTATGAATGACAACTGCTCTACTCAATGGGATGGCAATTTCCCATTGATTTCAATGGGACCAAAATTTCATCCTGCATGTCTGTAGGTTTAATTAGCCCTATTCATCTCAGCTCACTGGTGTAAATCTGGAGTAGTTCCAGAGATGTGAGCAGAGTTGACGAAGCCTGACACCATCAAATAATATTTGTTTGATTTGGAAAATTGGAGGAATGAATAAAAAGAAAAACAGATTTGTAACTGCAGGACTGATTGTAAGCTATTGTAAGCTTGAACTCTTCTGTTCTTTGAGCTGTTTTCATGGAAATAAATAGTCTCTAAGGACTTTAGATGCACAGTGAGATACATAATACAGGAGCATAGTCATTCTAGCATCCCTTAATGAACATATCTGGACTGTGCCTACAGAAGACAAAACAGCCCAACAAAGATCTGAATTACTCTGGATGTTTGTCAGCTGAATGGGAATGTACAGCGATTCCACTCTGATGGCCGCTTCTCATTTAGGCATCTGAAATTAGGTGAAATGAACCTGGGTCTTAAAATCTTTTAATCATGTAAGTTGCTTATTGGATCCAATTTTCCTACACCATTTATTGGCTTAGCCTTAAGAGAAAGAAAAGAAAAACATGGAAAAAACAGTGGGTGACTGAATGAATCCCAGCAGGACTAACCACAAGCTCTGATTCTGAACATATCAGGGAGATTTTGCTTCTCACTCAAGAGGTGGTGGAGTCCATCATAAATAGCAGCCAATTCAGAGCCCTAACAGAGTCCAAATCATGTGTCTGATGTACGCAACCGCCTCTGGCAGCTGGGAGTGATCAGGTTCAGCAGCTTGAGTCACATTCCTGTCTCCCCTTCACACAAGACTGTCTAAGGGGAAAAAAAGAACAAACAAACAAAAAACAACAAAAATTTGAGTCTCAGGAAGAAGGGGGAAGTTCTGAATCCTTTCAAGCACATGTTGCCAAGGAAACCCCTCCTTGCTATCCTTTTCATCCTGTTTGTCTGACTCTGTCTTTGGAAAGAAGTGACATTGGGGATCTGTTATTGTATAGGGGGTGATTTGAGCCAGTTATTTATATATATATTTTATTCAATTCCAAATGTCACTTTTTTTTGTAGATTGTGGCAAGGTTTAAGGTCATCACAGGGGGAAGAGTTTAAAAATTAATACAACTATTGACAAGTCTTAAGTTAATGGAGAGGAAGAATGTGAATTTGTTGTTTATAAACACTTAGAGTTCCAGTTCTTGAAACGAGAGGTTTCCTTGATATTATGACTTTTGTTAATCCTGTGCTGTTGTGCCAACCCCACGTAGTACATGTATAATGCGAGGAATAATTGGAAAAAAGTATTCTTTGATTCTAGTCTGTGTCTTAAACATACTGTGAAGCACATTCCTTCCTACTGGTCAGTAACTATGCAGCAAAGATTGGTGAATTAAAACCACCATAAGGTAAAAGTGTGTTGTTTCCCTATTTTAAAGTTCAGAGAAATGACAAAGGTGAAGGCTGAACAGTTCATTTGCTTGCATAAAATCAATAGTCTCGATTCCCCTTCACGTGACTAGGGGATGCATGCTCTAGCTCATAGATCCCAGTGAAACATGTCTGGGATCACTGTATAGAGTGGGACAAGTCAGTGTCCCCCAGGGACCCCAACACCATGGGATCTGGTGAGCACCATAATGATGACAAAGACAGGAAAGTTTATTCAGATCTCGCCTTCTCCTGGTATTGGGACATTTTTCCCAAGACTACCCTAAAATCATGTTTGTCCATTCTGCTCATTGCCCCAAGCTCATTTCTAAAGGGAGCTACACAGTTCTTATATTTAGGAAACTGTACAACAGTAAAGGCTTGAAAATATGTGTGATTAACCCTCAATCCTTTTTCCATTGCTTGTCTGCATTTAATACAACACTAAAATGGTAAGAATATTCACTAAGTGTGTGAAAATCACCTTGTTGTGACAGAAGGTTGAAGTCCTTTGCTTTGACCTCTGGGTGTGCTTGGAATGACAGGGACAACTTGCCCTTTTCAGGATTTTTTTTTTTTTTTCTTTCTTGCATTCCCCTCTTCTGACCCACTTTTCTTTAAAGATTTTCTCCTGGAGGGGAAACCATGGGCTTGGAACTTCTCTGTCTGAGGAAGGAACTGAGCTGTTGGTGTTCCTTAGGGAATACTATAACCGCATAGGTTTTATCCTAGAAGAAAAATAGGGGGCAGGACTGCTCTCTGCCTCCTCCAGGGCTGAGCTTATAAAAAAGTGGCCAAGAGTTTTCTGTGGTCCCTGCCATGATAAGCATGCGTGAAGAGAGAAAGACTGTTTGTCTCTCCCAAAGAACCAGAGTATATGAGCTTAGCACAGTTCTGCTCAGCCGTGTCTGAAGCAAAACTTCTGTTTCCTGGCTCACTGTAATGTCACATACTCTATTGTCTGCACAGCTTGGGCACCGTGAGGGCTGGAGGGGAGGCTGAAGCAAAGACACGAAGATCACCACTGAACTCAGATTCTTTAGGTTAAGTCCTTTTTCAGATCCAAGTCCTGAGCAAGAGAGCTTTGAATTTCCTTGAGGTATGTGGATGTGAGGTGGTTTGGGGTATCAGACCATTTCCATGTCTTGTTGTAAGTACTGTAATCAAGGGTGAATATTTTGGTGAAGGTTTCAGTACAGGTCTTCTCTCCAAAATCTTTCCAGCTATGTTTTCACACCACATACACAGACTGCATGATTTGCACCCAAAATATCTGATGAAACTTGGTCCCCAGTTTCCTCACTGTGCCATCCTGCATTTGGCAATTACCCATTTATATCCAGAAGAATTCTTCATAGCCTTTGTGATAAAACCCTTTCCAATTCTTAATTTTCAAAGGACACGGCTGTCATACATCTATTGAAGAAGCTAATTGAAAAGGCATTAACCCTAGATGATCTTTTGGGGTTTTGTATACTTATTTCCAACTTGGATCCCCAGCCAGGGTTACAATGCATCTTCAAGACTCACTAAAATTTTCACAAGGGAATGGTTGTGGAGGAACAGAATAAATTCCAGATCAGTCAGTAAAGGGAAGACATGGCATCAATGAACAACATAAAGGTAGTAAAAATAAAGGAGAAAGAGTGAGAGAGGGAAAGAAAGAGATATTACAAAATGAAGGGATATGGTCATTATTTGTCTCTAGAAGCCAAAAGTAATTCTAGGCAAGTTAAAAGCAACATGAAGACAGCCAAATGCACTTTGGGGAGAAGTAGTGTAATGTCAGAAAGAAAAGAATGAGTCATGTGCATTCCTACATTTCACGCAAGTCCTGCACTCAATAAATCAACACATGGATTTAATTGCTGTGACAAATGAATATAGTGAGGGGAGTCAAATTCTTCTGGGAAATGCAGTCATCCAGCAAAACCCTGGCCAGCAGAGACATGTAGGTCAGTCATTATGGACCAGTGAGCAGAGGGAGTCCCCAGTGCAAGAGCCTAGATGGAAATCTCACAGTGTAATCTCTGTCTAATAAAATACCAGCTTGAAAGTGTGTCTGGCTTCAACATCCTTCTTAATAGCCTTCAGCAGAAGAGGAAGGTATTAAATAAAGTGGCAATTAACAAGACTGACAGAGCAAGAGAGTGGAATTTATTTCTGGATTTTTCAGTTTGCTTGATTATTTGCTTATTTTTTAGCTCTAATTCTACTTCCATTTTTAAAACCAGCTTCAAAAAAGAAAGCATTGAGCAACTGAGATTTTAAAGTTAGAAAAAAGGAGGTAAGAGCTTGATAAAACTAATATCCCAAATAAAGGAGGTAGGATGCAGTTGCAGCCTACGTTCCCCAGCACCTCTGCCATAGTCCATCATGTGTGGAGGTGAGCACTCAAAGGGAGTGATAAGGCAAACATGATCTGGGGATGTTTGAGGAATTGTAGTATTGAGGAATGGTGCCCACTCCTATGCGGAAGTCTCAGCAATGCTGAAATCCTCCTTCAGCCCAGTGCTAGATGGTAGAAGTGATACTTATACATGAGACTGAATTTCTGTAGAGTGAATTACAGCTAGAAAAAACAAACTGTGTCCTCCTAATATTTACTTGCCTGAGCAAAACTGATACCAATTCCTGTTATAAGGCAGGAAGGGCAGCAGGTTTTTTACCACAGTGACTGATCATGTTACCTACTCCCTGCTCTACTATGTGTCTGACATCAGTGCAAGTGATGGGGATGGCACTGACCAACTTTCTATGTCCCAGTGATTAAATTCTTCTGATGGAAACAACACTTTCTCCCAGCTGCAAGTGTCTTCCTCCATCAGGACGTCCTGGTGGAAGAACCCAACTAGGCATGAAGCTAAGGTGTCTCTTCTACTGCTGAAGCCAGCTAAGCACACTGTAACTGATAAACTTTGTAAATAAATACAGTAATATCAGTTATAACAGTGAGTCTGATAGGAATGTCACTGCCTCTAGGAGTTCTTGAACTTCTTTTCTCTGTTTTTGTCATAGCTGAAGGAATGGCACCACCAAAAAAATACAGCACATAATAAACTTGTATAAAACATGTTTAAATAACACAAATAACTAGAAAGACTACTTGGCATCTTCCTAGTTGCATTGTCAGGAGTTTCTACTGCTCACATCCTGCAATCACATCACAACATTTCCCCAAGAAAACCCAAAACATTTTATGGGAAATTCTCTAAGTTCAAATATCAATATGCAATGCTCACCGGTTGAAATTAAGGCATCTTGCTTTATAATTCTGTAATATCTTTTCTCTGACTCCATACTCACTAAAGCAGGGATGATCATTAGAGCAGATAGGATTACAAAACAGCAGTGTAGTCAGCTCCAGTCTCTGCACATTCATCTATAGGTGCCTCTGTGGGTAACTTAATGAATCCTTTATATTAATCTTCAGGGATCAGAATATTAAGTGAACATATTTTGTTTCATGAAACATATCTAGGTCAAATTCACCTTTTCAAGCAAGTTATTAGTTTTATGGATTTGCCCACAGTGTTATCTGTGTTTTGTTTTTTTTTTCTTTAACCTTGTGATTTACATACTCACCCACAAAGTGCTTTTGCTTTTCCCTCCCTTCCCACTTCTTTTTCTTCTCTCCTCCAATAGCATGTTTACAGTTACATGGTAAAACCCATCCAGCAAAAACAAACAGATATTCATTTTATGCTCTTATTTCAAATTCTCTTTCAGTCAGGGATCCTGCTGTCAATACTTTGGCAGTTATTAGTTATGGAAGACATTACAGAGACAAAATGGCTAAATCATCAGAAGGGGCTTACACTAATTGGAAAAAAAAAAAAAAAAAAATTAGTCCTCCAGAATGTAAGAGATACAATCTTAAGTATGTATTACAGCCACAGAAAAAGGGCAATTTGTTGTATATCTTCATGGAGGCACCTAAAAAACTTACAGTGGCAAAGTCTAAGCTTTCTAGATGCATGTGGCTTACACCTGAGCTGGGTTTCTTTTGGCTTAAATACTAGGGAGTGTATCAAAGCAGTACCTGTGATGTGTTGCTAACAGGAGGGTATCCTCTTGCCACTTAAATTATCTCAACCATATTTTATGACTATGTAATCATAGATGATGGTAGAAGACAGGCTACTCCCTTTTGGATTTAGGGCAGTCTCCAAACAGAGGGAAAATAATCTCTGTATTAAAGGGAACTTTCTTTACCAAATGGACCCAGTAGGTAGGCTGCTATTATTTACTACCTTCCAGCAAGTGTTTCATTGCCAGAAACAGTCTTCTTCCTTTTATTTATTTATTTACGTTATAAAACTCAGCTCTGATGATTCATTCAGGCCTCACGAGGTGTACAGTTAGCACAGAAAAGGAACACAAGAAGAGACAAAAATAAACCTGAGTCTGGGACACAAGAGGCAGATAAGTATTCTGTCTCAAAATTTGTCAGATACAGACCCATCATCTTTTGCAAATTGGAACACTAATCAGTAGTCTTGAGTCTGAGTTGAATCTCCAAGTTACATTAGGTAAACTATCATTTATATTCTGAAGATGTTATATGTTTGAAGTTGGATTGAAAGTGGTACTGGGAAATCTTGTATGAGACAAGTTCATTAAAATAAAATATGCACTGAAAATACACTCTCTGGAGGAAATAAATTATGTTGTATTGTCTGGTTAATTCATTTATTTTTCTTTCCTTGTAATATATTCCCCTTGGGACTAACATCTGCATCTTTTGGTTATACTCATCTGGAAAGACCCAGGTCATATTACCCAATACACCAGTGGTACGGAGAACAAAGCATGGTACAGTGACTCGACCAGTCTGCAACAACATGGAATCAGAGCTAATGTTGTTATGCTGCATTTTGATTTCATGTTCAGGGAGAAAAAGAAGTTCCTTTTACAATGTTATTTTCACAGAAACTGGACTTACAAAATTTAGAAAGAGTGTGGTGTGAAAAAAAGGCTCATGCTTGGAAAAGAGGTATTAGACGTACATGCCCAAAGTCATTGGGTGACCTTGAGAGAACATTGAGATTAATCTCTTCTTTTTCCATCCACATAAATCAGAGCTTACTTAGAGGAAAACGGAGCATAATCAGACCCATTTTTCAATGTAGTACCATACAGAGGCACATATATAATAATCAGTATTAGCCTGATCAAATCACAGATCTATCTATGTCTACATTTTCTAGACAGGTCGTTGGGCTTTTGTTTTGTTTGGTTTGGTTTTTTTCCTCAAAAGTGGTCAACCACAGGGGCTCCTGGTCTTCTCACAGTCCTTGGTGTGTTTACCCTGGTAACTCTTAAGGATTATTATTAGCTTGTTTTTACAGACAGAGTTCTGAGAAACATAATTTATTTAAGCAACTACAACTAAGCAGCTACCGCTGTTCTCAAGTGGAAACAAGGCTTTAACTCCAAGGTCTTTCAGCACTGTGGTAGAGCTCCCTATATAGGTTTACAAAGCCACATTTCGCTCAGCCAACCCTACCCCCTTCATTCTTCAACCCTAACTTCTATTCTGATTGCCTCTATTCCACAGAATATTTAATTGTCTTATGCAAAGCAGAACTGCTAGCAGTAGAGATTGAGGGAGTCAGAATATACTAGCTTGGTGATTAGAATAGCCACACAAAAGGTATGTTTTCAAATCCACTCAGAAAAAAGAAGAAGAAGAAAAGAAGGAGAAAAGAAGGAGAAAAGAAGGAGAAAAGAAGGAGAAAAGAAGGAGAAAAGAAGGAGAAAAGAAGGAGAAAAGAAGGAGAAAAGAAGGAGAAAAGAAGGAGAAAAGAAGGAGAAAAGAAGGAGAAAAGAAGGAGAAAAGAAGGAGAAAAGAAGGAGAAAAGAAGAACAACAAACTCTGGTAAATATTAAAGTAGTAAAAATGGTGAGAGATTACCTTGTATTTCCTTAGATATAGGAGATACAGAACCTAAACCAGCAGGTGCATGCCATGATGCCTGACTATGGGCCCTGCTTATAAGTTGCTTGGCTTAGCATCTACACCCTCAAAACACTTAGACCTTATCTGTCCCTCTAAAATGCCAGGACCATAGGCAATTCTGAGTGTGCCTGCTAGTGATATACTTTAGGCTACATTGGAGAAATCTGAAATGCCGGAATTCTTTCAGAAGTAACTAAGTAGGGGCCTTCGCAAACCTGAACGCTGGATTTAGGAGCATCCAGATGGATTTAGTGGCCTAAACTGATCTTTTAGAAATTGAGTCTTAGTTATCTTTGAGGAACACGATATTAGATATTAAAGGAAAAGTTTCCTAAGCTCCAGCCCAGCCTCCTAACCGGGAAAATTAGCATACGCTAGCTGAGGAGCTCGTCAAACATAATTAGCTGCTCAATTAGCTACTGTCCCTTTTTTCTTCCTGTTTGCTAGTTTATGTAAGGTTTGACTTACAAAGGTGACGCACTGTTATTTTGTGGGCTACATTATTTGCAAATTATTTCAGATGTTAGTAGAAACACAGATGGGGAAAATCACCTATTTCTTATACAAATATCAGTGGTCTTTATCATGTTTACAGGGATGCTGATTTCCTATTAAATCTATCATAGAAGCCTTCCTACTACATAAATTACAGCAAGCTCCCTTTTTCTGTTCCCCAGTTCAGGCTTTTTCACAAATTACTCTTTATATGCATGGTCCCCGGGGAAACCTGTGCACAGACATATAATACTGAAGAAAGAAAAAAAAAAAGGTTTGTCCTCAACACACACACACTTATTTACTTAATGGATGAATGCTATTTACTTCATACTATGGGTACAGGCATGAATTGTTCAAGATTGGGGGAGGAGTGGAAATATACTGTTGACAATAATTCCTGCAGGTGTGGAAACCGAGGTGGCTATAAATTTCCATTGAATTTGGTACCTAATGGGGTGGTATTTTTTCAATAATTCTTGTGCACTTGTCACAGACATTTGGCAAAATGGTCCATGTATTGTATTACATGTCATAAATACAGTAATTTATGGTGCATTGCTGTCTTTCAATCTAGTGCATGGTACTAAATTTGGGAACAACCCTTTTTTGTCAGTTTGGAAGTATAATCAGTGGTAACATATCTTCAGGATTTCTTTCCCTTCTTCTCCCCCTCCCCAAAATTATTAATAATTCTATTAATGGAGAGAAAAGGCAAAATAATAAGTGAGACCATGAAAAACAAAAGACAGATGGATTTGCACCAGGAGGTACAAATTATATGAAGGAGACTTAGATGACATCGATGGTTGGATGGTCGCATCCAGAGGGTAGTGGTCAGGGGCTCAATGTCCAGATGGAGACTGGTGATGAGTAGTGTCCCACAGGGGTCCATACTGGGACCAGTACTGTTTAATATCTTCATCAATGACATAGACAGTGGGATCGAGTGCACCCTCAGCAAGTTTGCAGATGACACCAAGCTGAGTGCTGTGGTCGACATGCCAGAGGGACGGGATGCCATCCAGAGGGACCTGGACAAGCTCGAGAAGTGGGCCTGTGTGAACCTCATGAGGTTTACCAAGGCCAAGTGCAAGGTCCTGCACCTGGGTCGGGGCAACCCCCGGTATCACTACAGGCTGGGGGATGAAGGGATTGAGAACAGCCCTGCCGAGAAGGACTTGGGGGTACTGGTGGATGAAAAGCTGGACATGAGCCAGCAATGTGCGCTCGCAGCCCAGAAGGCCAATCGTATCCCAGGCTGCATCAAAAGCAGCGTGGCCAGCAGGTCGAGGGAGGGGATTTTGCCCCTCTACTCTGCTCTGGTGAGACCCCACCTGGAGTACTGCGTCCAGCTCTGGAGCCCTCAGCATAAGAAAGACATGGACCTGTTGGAGCGGGTCCAGAAGAGGGCCACAAAAATGATGAGGGGGATGGAACACCTCTCCTGTGAAGAAAGGCTGAGAGAGTTGGGGTTGTTCAGCCTGGAGAAGAGAAAGCTCCAGGGAGACCTTAGTGTAGCCTATCAGTACTCAAAGGGGGCTTATAAGAAAGATGGGGACTAACTATTTAGTAAGGCCTGTTGCGACAGGGCAAGGGGGAATGGCTTTAAACTAAAGGGGGTAGATTTAGACTAGATAGAAGGAAGAAATCTTTTTCGCTGAGGGTGGTGAAACACTGGCACAGGTTGCCCAGAGAGGTGGTGGATGTCCCATCCCTGGAAACATTCCAGGTCAGGTTGGACGGGGCTCTAAGCAAGCTGATCTAGTTGACGATGTCCCTGCGCACGGCAGGGGTGTTGGACTAGATGATCTTTAAAGGTCCCTTCCAACCCAGACTCTTCTATCATTCTATGATTCTATGACTTAAGGGAGTGGCAACGCAGTCTAGAGCTTCTCTTTCAGAGGATGTATCTAGTTGGAAGCTAATTCATATTGGCAATATGGTCACCACTTAGTAGTCTACAGGATAAATTGTTTCAAAGAGCACTTTCCCTTTTAAGAACAGATATATCTGCATCACAGAAACCATCAAGATAATCTCCTAGGAAAACTTAGAAGTGAAAGCTCAAGCACCAAAGGACTTCAGGTATTTTCATCCTCCTTTTTAACTCTGTATTTGTAAGGGTCTCAGCAGAGGTACTCTACCCAGTCTGGGAATTCAGGGTTGGCATAGCCCACTTAGTGAAAGATAAACAATAGTAACGATACTCTATGAATTGCTGAACAGGATCCGTCACCGAGGCTGAATGCCTAGCCTCTTCCCTAAATAAAAAAGAATCTTCATTAATTACATGGATAAAGATAAACAGTTTGTTAATGCATCAACTTTTGATATTTTCATTTTAACTAACAAGCTCATTCTCTATGCAGGAAATAATTCCTGCATGAAATAGTGTCTGGGGGTGGGGGTGGGGGTGGGTTTTTTTCATTTTAAAAAAAGAGACGAGGGAGGAAATTCTTCTCCTGACTATTAAATAATTAAAGTAGGCCAAGTCTCTGCTTGGATCCTAATTTCTCCAAAATAATTCATCATTTTATTTTCCTTCTTCCCTTACCCTAGTTTCTGATTTTTGAGATTTTTTTTTGCTTTTTTTTTTTTTTTTTAAGAACGTGAAATAAAAATCAAGGTTCTAAATAGCTCTTGGGATTCCTGTGAATTCCACATTAGGGCCTTCCAGTCTGTTGCTCAGCTGCAACAAAAAGATCACAGAATATCAACGTACTCATGTTCAGATAAATAGTTGTAGGCCTCTTATAACAAAGGGAGAGATTTAGTCTTTTACTTAAGAAAGAGTAACCAAACACTCTTTTTCATTACAGGCTGTAGTATAACTAGATTTGTCCCAAATGTTGTAAAAACTCAATGGTGATATATTTACAGTCATTCTGCAAAGATTCAGGTAACTGAACAAGGGGCTAAACAAGTGAGAATCTGACTTTCCGTTATTGCTGACAATTTGCCTTTATTAGGGAACAGGGGTGGGATTCATCTCATCCAGCTTTAGAGATCTTCAGTGTAGATGCCTCCAGCTGTGCTAGTCACCTTAGGTTTCTTTGTAGTCAGCTGAGAGAAGAAGTATGAATGAATAAGTACAATTCCCATGACCTACTTTAGAAGTCTAAATTCAGACCCTACAAGGATTTATATCTCTTCATAGACTAGAAAGAGGTCCTAGATGGAAACGTCAAAATTTATTCAGATGAACTACACTTCAGGTGACATGAGGAAATGATATAGTGGGACACGAAAACAGATATTGAGAGATGCAATGTGGTACCATTTGTAAGGCCCTACTCACAAAATAAATTTCTACTAAACTTACTGAGAGTCTGGTCCAAAGGAAAGTTGTCAAATCAGGGTAGGAGAAAGATATTTTTACAGGAAACTAAAAGGAAGAGTTTAAAACACAGAAAAAAGACACCCAAAACATTTCTAATTATAGTGCTGAGAATCCCATTGCCCTGAAAGAATAAAGTGTTAAATGAATTTCAGCTAATGTATCCTTTAATTTCCTGGTCTTGAGCAACTTCTGCATAGGAAAAAAAAAACAACATAAATTCAAAGTGAATCTCTTCCAAACTTAAAATGTTTTCTTTCTACTTTCAATAAGGCCCCATGCAAACACATCAGTTTTCAAATGTTTGCATAGGAATTAAAAAATACTAATTTTAATGCTTCTGATGATGTCTTTGGGGTACAGTGACAATGCTGAGAGTCACCTTTGAAGAATCAGCTGCAGGTTAGTGGCTGAAGACTTGTACCAGATTCACTTATTGTGGATTCAGTATCACTAATTTCAATGGGGCACAGGGTTCTTCCACCAGTAGTGTTATCTGCAGGGCTTAGGTCAAAATTTGTAATGAAATTTGGGTTAAAAATAACAGTGAGCCTCCATAGTATGTGTCATGCATTGTTCCCTCTCGTTATTACTAGTGTTGAATAAAATCCTATCCTGGCTCAAATCCACAAGCTTCCCCTTCCAGGCGATGATGCTGCCTGTGCACTGAGTGGTGGTGCTCAGGGACTCCAAACCCTCAATCTTTGACAGCTCTTTGGTTTCAAAGCAGTGTGTTGCGCTTGCTGACAGCACTTGCTGGCATTGCTCTGTTCACACCTCAGTTGTCTCTCCTGCCCCTCAGACCGATGGAGGGGAAAGCATTGCTTTCAACCAACCTCGTTATGGCTCTGTCTGCTATGAAACGCCATGAAGCAGTTCTTGTTCAAAAAATGGGGTCAAATTCTGCTCTCATGATGGAAGAGCCCTCTCTTTTCATGTGAGTGGGTCTTGCACTCATCCAATTTATTTCATGGAGCCACAGACATCTAGAGTTTAATAGGGCTAATACTATGAAAACTGTGGGGTTTCTTACAGTATAGCTGCAAGAAAGGAGTTGAAGACTGAAAATCCACTTCAGTAGGTATCTATGAAGAGGATAATCTTGGCTGAGAGTTAAATTAGTGAATTTTGTTGTCTATATAATTATTAATGATCTGTAATTTTTTCCATTTTCATTATTTACCAGTGCACTGCATGGATCTTTGGTGCCACAAACAAATGGATTATGGAATACAAATGGTGTTCAGATTATGGTTGTGTCTAAAAGTATATAATGATGACTTTTGAAATTGTCACTGATCCATAACACCATGCGTATGTTATTTCTAAAATGAAATTACAAAGTATACTAATGTTTGATCAAACTGCAAAATCAGCAAGATGGTTATTCTGAGAGCTGCTGGAATAGGGGGGTAGGGAAGGACTTGATCTTGTCATGTGGTCACTAACAAGTGGGACCTGAGTAGAGAGGCTGACAAAGCTTTAATGAATAGCAGTTTGACTTTCCCATCGCAGCCTGGAAGCAGGAGAGCATCAACAGTTTGCTAGAGCCGCTTTTCACAGAAATAGCTGCTGATTTCCCATATATCCCTACCTGCAAGAACAGCAGCAAAGACCTGACAAGCAGGAGATGACAAATGACTAGCTGATCTCCACCTCTCAAGGGATAAAGTATCTCTTTTGCTGTCTCCATTAGTTCATTGCACTATGTAACAGATTACTTGTCCAGTGTCCAAACCAATCCTATCTTGACAGCTGGCACAAAACATGAAACAAGTTGGACGCTAAGTAATTTTCATGTCTACGTTGAAGTGTAAGATAGAAGCAAGAGAATAATTACAGATCTAAGTCTGATCCTTTCAGATGTACTTGGGAAAGAGTAGTTTGAAAATCTCTTTCCTAGGTTCACTCTAGCAGCTCTATCTTAACATAGGACCACCAGAGAAAGCTGAGCTGGAACTGTGGCAGCCCAGATATGGGAAATAAATGAATGCTTTATGTGTAAACTGCCACTGGCTGCAGAAGTTGGGTGCCTGTGAGCATGCAGGAATCCAGCTCTTGCCTAAAATATTCAGACCAACATACAGCCTACAGAAATGAGGCCAAAAATCTCACAGAAACCCTTTCACTCAGATTTATGATTCTCTCCTGCTTCTAAGTAACCCCCAAATTTTTTACAGCAATGTCTCTGATGATTTTTCATGTTTTTTACTTCAGTATCAGGGTTACTGGATACCAGAACCACCCAATCTCATCTAATAAGAGGTTCTATGAAACTAGAAGAAAGTTAGCTTTTGTTTCTATCTGAAGTGAAGGAAATATTCAAGTTACTTCTCCCACATCTCTAAAACAAATCTATTATAAGAACTCACCAGATGACTGTATTCACATAACAATAGTCCCGCACCTCTGTAACTCTGGGCAGTAACCAGTGCATTATCATAGCTGAAGAAAAAGATGTGCCAAACAGCTGTAACTATTTTAAAGAATCAAATCTCAGAGGAGTGTTATTAAACAAGCAAATTTGATATAGACATACAAGCTGGCATAAACTCTCTCCTAGCATAAATCATCCTAGTGTCGTTATGAATCTGGAGCAGGTTTTAGACCCGCAGAGGATCCAACCTCTTGCTCTTGCTGCAGACAGCTAGGAAAGCCAGCTACAGTAATTGCATCCTCAACCATGCATGTGTTGGGCTAAAGCACGTTTCGTTGATAAGCTCATGGGAGCCAAGAGACACAGTTCATATAAAGGTGGAAAGACAGCATAGGTTATATACTCTGTGAAGGAGCTGCCAAGGTCATTGAACCAGTGGTTTTTGTGCCATTACAGAAAATGAAATTTTGTTGGAGAGACAAATTTCCACAAGGAAGGAAATAGACAGAGCGAGTGTTTTGCAAATGACTCTGGGAAAAAGCAGTACAGAAATATTGTTCCCATTATGAGTACTAGCACATAAGATAATTGTGTTTGAGGTTGGTAATTACCATATTTGCATGTTTAGGTTGTATCTGTTCCTTGCATGTTATTAAATGACTGCAGCATTATTTCATCAGAATGGCACACTGTCATCACAGGGGCTGAAATATCTTCTGAGTGTCAAAGCGCGCAGCTGTAAAAAAACATTGTATAACCCCTCATTTTTATTCTTCATCAAACTTGCAAAAAGCCAATTCATTCCAGGAAAAAAGCAGCAAAGCTAATGGAGCTATGCCAGGGGGAGGTCACTTTGGAAGTTTAGGGCTCTGTAATTTATAGTACCTGCACTAAACGGCTCTGCCGATACTCCCACACACAGTGACATACAGGATTAATAATTACTGTATTTTGTCCTGTGCACTTACAGACCTTTAGTCTGAGTAGTGCAAAATGCTTTATGGACATTAATTAATCAAACTTTAAAAGCCACACTCAAGGCACTTAATTCACTGCTACTTATGCCAGGCTTCAATTTATCTGTAAACCTCATAAAAGTCTTGAAAAGTAGGTAGCTCTGTACAAATCTGAAGATATGCCCTGATCATTTGCTTAAGCCATTTATAAGTTGCCTACTGAGATATTTCTGAAATTTTCTGGGCAATCAACATCAAATATATAAAAATATATCCTACTTAAAAAGAGATCAAAGAAGAAATAAAGGAAACAACTTATGACTAATGGAAAACATTGCAACAAATTTGATAATCCATTCATAGAGAAACTGCCCATCTCTCTCGTCACATCTTTTCTAACACCTTCATTCCGTTCAGCAATGGAAGGCCATTGCCAAATCTGAGTAATTAACCACTGAAAGTAAGGAAAATGAAAAAAAGGTGCATCGTTTGGAACCAGATTTTCAATACTGGCCTTCAGTTCTTGCTATCCAACTAGCCAACTATCGTTGGTTAAAAATAAGCAAAACAAGCAGAATTACATGCTTGCAGTTAGACATGAATACCTAAGTGAGAAATCTAATGTCAAAATTAGATCAGATCGTTTCCTGAGGTCCTAACATTTTCAGTCCTATCCTCCAATCGAGTCAATTACTGAATATTGCAATTATGCAAATGACCAACTGGTCATCTTCAAAAAATTACCTGGTTTCAGATGCTATTCCTTCCCTTTTAACTGCATTTACAGAGGTCTAAAACTGAGAACTTAATGCAGAGGTAATGAAAATTATAAAACATTTTGGGAAATCAGAATTACTGTTCTATTTGTCTTGGGAGCAGTGATACATCCAAATGATTTATTTCACTGAAAGTTAAGCTCCTACGCATATCCGCTATGATTCTTCGACAAAGTGACCTTGTATTTTTTTTCTCTTCTCACTGAGAAATGATAAGTGAAACATGGTGGAAAATGAAGAAGACCATTATTAGTAGAATAATGAAGTAGAAGACAAGACAAAGTTCAAAGGAAAGTGAAGAGTCCTTAAAATGAAATGGAGAACTGAAAGTGAAATGTACAGAAAGACCCAGTGGAACAATAAAGATTAAAGTTCAGGTTAGAAGGGTAAAAATAGTCCAAAGTGACTAGGAAGTGGACATAACACTTTCTCCTTGTTATAGCCTAATCAGTTGTTGATTTCATATTCAGTACAAAATTTAGAAATGGCGAGTGGGAAAACTAAAACCAGAAAATGCCTCTGGAGGCAAAACAACTAACTTCTCATATATCATTTTTCATAATGTTAGATGATATGTTTTAAATAGAAGGAAAGGCATTATAGGAGAGTACATTTAACAATAGAGTGGGAAGAGGCAGTTATTGATTTATTGATGTTCTCTTTCGAGTGTCACACAGAACTTAAAAGTCTGTACAGACCACCTGATTTAACTATTTTTTGTGAAACTTTTAAATATGACTTGTAGCTGTTCGTGCTTAGTCCATGGGCCTGCAGAGGCCTTCACCATACATACCAGGCTATTCTAGTAGAGATCTAGTCACTGTGCATTTCAGGTGAACTGAAGACTAATCTACTCTCAAGGCATCTTTTGTCCACAGATCTTAAACATTTTATCTCATTTGAAAGTAGCTCACTTCGCTACATATGATAAAAATCTAAAGCAAAATAAAAGTGGTATTATCAGCAGTCATCACTGGTATCACAATTGTTCCTCTTTGTAATTTTTTTTCAGAGTTTGAGTAAATTTATAAAATCCTTTTTTGAGCTATTGTTAGTTTCTTTTTACAAGGTTGTCTGTCTTATCCTCCAATCAACTCAATTATTGAATTGTATAATTGCAACATAAGGATGTTAACTTCGAGAGATCAAATAACAATAACAAGTTTAGAATTACTCTTGGAAAGATAAATTTGGGGTTTCTCCTTGGTCCAAATATTCAAGCCCAGAATGTTATAGCAGAGTCTTCTGGTGTAAAAATCAAGAGAGTGTGCTGGGCCCTTGGGTTTCCCAGGGCCCATCTGCCTTCCTGAAGCACATTTGTCATCATATGCTTTTCAGTCCATTAACAGCTATGTTACTCCTTCCTTAAACTTCTGTTCAGCATCCCAATTTGCAGGACTAAGAGGAAAGGCTGAAGCTTTCAGTACAGTGAAGGGTGTGAGGATACCGTTTTTATCTATTAAGTGAAAAGAGAAGGTGGACTATTTCATTTTATTATTGCTCAGTGTCCTGGTTTCGGCAGGGATAGAGTTAATTTCCTTTCTAGTAGCTGGTACAGTGTTTTGGATTTAGGATGAGAACAAAGTTGATAACACACCGATGTTTTAGTTGTTGCTAGGTAATGCTTACACTAGCCAAGGACTTTTCAGCTTCCCATGCTCTACTGACTGAGGAGGCTGGAGGTGCACAAGAAGCTGGGAGGGGGCACAGCCAAACTGGCCAAAGGGACATTCCATACCATGTGACGTCATGCTCAGTACATAAACTGGGAAAAGCTGGCCGGGGGGGCCGCTGCTCAGGGACTGGCTGGGCATCGGTCAGCGGGTGGTGAGCAATTGTGCTGTGCATCACTTGTTTTGTGTATTATTATTATTATTATTATCATATTATTATTATCATTTTATTTCAATTATTAAACTGTTTTTATCTCAACCCACGAGTCTTTCTAACTTGTGCTCTTCCAATTCTCTCCCCCATCCCACCGGGTGGGGGGGAGTGAGCGAGCGGCTGCGTGGTGCTTAATTGCTGACTGAGATTAAACCACGACAGTCCTTTTTGGCGCCCAACGTGGGGCACGAAGGGTTTGAGATAATAACAGATTAACCGGAGTGTATTAAGGAACTTATATCTGTTAATAGTTGAGGGTCACAATGTTGGTTTCTCTGTTCTCAATATTGATTTGTATAATCTGCATCGCGCTCTTTTTCCTGCTGTACATGTTAAAGATTGGTGTTGGGTTTTGCAGTTTGCTGTGGTCTGCAGTGAATAGTAATGTCTCGCTTGTGAGGTTTGTTTTTAGAACATTGACCTTGACGTTTCTGTGGTATGTAAACTTCGCAATGAAGCCGTTACTGTACCATGGATACCATATCGTGGAGACAACTAGCAATTGCAGTAACTTTTCTGAGAGTTTTTTTACGGAGGAAATACAGAATGGCAGTGTCACTACCTTCTTCTATGATGTTTCCTCCTTCATTACAGTAATTTTTCAGTATTTTGAGCATCCTTGGGCAGTTAAGATACTTCTATTAATACTTCTTGGGAATATTGTTTCGGTTTTGTCTAAAGTTGGTAAGCAATTTAAGAATATCATCCAGAGATCTGCCCCAAGGCTGAATAATTATGAGTGGCAGGGTGTGTGGGACAAGATGGGCAAGTACCTAGGCCAATGGGCACCCCCAGTGTTTTGGAACTTCACCCCTGAGCAAGTGCAGAATCCTGAAAAGTTAGTAGAATATTTGGAAAAAGTATGCTGTCACCCTGGCAACTCTAGAGAGATGCAACTCATTGCAACGTGCTGGGGCCTGGCCCATGCCTACCGAGCCCTGTTCAACACCATTCAGTACCCTCAAAGGGAAGAGAAGGTCTCTGGCTCTGACAGTAAAACGACACGCACTGCGGCCACTCCAACCCCGGCGACAGGCCCTGCGGCCACTCCAACCCCGGCGACATGCACTGCGGCCACTCCAACCCCGGCGACAGGCTCTGCGGCCACTCCAACCCTGGCGACAGGCTCTGCGGCCACTCAGACCCCGGCGACAGGCCCTGTGGCCACTCCAACCCCGGCGACAGGCCCTGCGGCCACTCCAACCCCGGCGACATGCACTGCGGCCACTCCAACCCCAGCGACATGCACTGCGGCCACTCCAACCCCGGCAACAGGCCCTGCGGCCACTCAGACTCCGGTGACATGCACTTGCACTGCGGCCACTCCAACCCCAGCAACACGCCCTGTGGCTGAACCAAAGAACGAGCCTGTGCCAGTATCAGTCGCCCCTGTACACAAGAAGAAATCTTGGAAGCGGAAGTCAGCTCGTTTAGTAAGGGAGGAAGAAGCTTCTTCTAAAAGGGAACCGGAGGAAGAAGTATACGAGACAGATGACCCTAGAGAAGGACCATCACGAGAACGGGAGGAGGAAAGCCGGCCGCTGATCGGGGAGGAGGAAGAGGAAGAACTCATAAACGAGACAGTGACCACCCGATCTCTATCCCTGAGTGAGCTGCGAGATATACGAAAAGATTTCAGCCGCCGTCCAGGTGAGCATATTGTCACCTGGCTGCTCCGATGCTGGGATAATGGGGCCAGTAGCCTGGAATTAGAGGGTAGGGAAGCCAAGCAGCTGGGATCCCTTTCTAGGGAAGGGGGCATTGATAAAGCAATTGGAAAAGGGACACGTATCCTCAGCCTTTGGAGGCGACTCTTGTCAAGCGTGAAGGAAAGGTATCCCTTTAAGGAAGATGTCATATGTCGCCCAAGCAAGTGGGCCACCATGGAGAAGGGTATCCAGTTTCTGAGAGAATTAGCTGTGCTGGAGGTGATTTATGATGACCTGAACAATGAACAACTATCCAAAGATCCAGACGAAGTCAAGTGCACACGACCCATGTGGCGGAAGTTTATAAGGAGCGCACCATCGTCATACGCCAATTCATTGGCAGTGATAACCTGGAAAGATGGAGAGGAACAAACAGTGGATGAATTGGCTAGTCAACTCCGGCAATACGAGGAAAGTCTTTCTTCCTCCATCGTCTCGGCTGTGGAGAAACTGTCCGAAAAACTGTCCCGGGAGATCCAGCAACTCAGAGAGGATAGGTCCTACTCCTCACCTGTACGGACCAGTATCTCGGCTATTAGAAGTAAGCGTTCTTTTGCTCAAGAGAGAGAATATAAAGGATACACACCACGGGGCACCCTATGGTTTTACCTGCGTGACCACGGAGAGGACATGAGGAAGTGGGATGGGAAACCTACTGCAGCCCTAGGGGCACGGGTACGTGAATTACAAGGGAAAACAATCACAGAAAGAGGTTCTTCCAGGAAAATTGCTGCTCCAGTTTCCAGCGGGCAGTTCCCCAGAGAGAGTAGAAGGGCTGATCTTACTCTTGATCTTAATAAAGAAACTTCTGACTCATACGTACAAGAAATGAGAAACGAGTACTGTGATGAGGATTAGAGGGGCCCTGCCTCCAGCCAGGGGGAGGAAAGGGACAACCGGGTTTACTGGACTGTGTGGATTCGGTGGCCTGGCACATCAGACCCAGAGAAGTATAAGGCTCTGGTAGACACCGGTGCACAGTGTACCCTAATGCCATCAAGATATATAGGAACAGAACCCATCTATATTTCTGGGGTGACGGGGGGATCCCAACAGCTATCTGTATTGGAAGCCGAAGTGAGTCTAACTGGGAATGGGTGGCAGAAGCACCCCATTGTGACTGGCCCAGATGCTCCGTGCATCCTTGGCATAGACTACCTCAGGAGAGGGTATTTCAAGGACCCAAAAGGGTACAGGTGGGCTTTTGGTATAGCTGCCTTGGAGACGGAGGAGATTAAACAGCTGTCCACCTTGCCTGGTCTCTCGGAGGACCCTTCTGTTGTGGGGTTGCTGAAGGTCGAAGACCAACAAGTGCCAATCGCTACCACCACAGTGCACCGGCGGCAATATCGCACCAACCGAGACTCCCTGATTCCCATTCATGAGCTGATTCGTCGACTGGAGAGCCAAGGAGTGATCAGCAAGACCCGCTCACCCTTTAACAGTCCCATATGGCCAGTGCGGAAGTCTAATGGAGAGTGGAGACTAACAGTAGACTATCGTGGCCTAAATGAAGTCACGCCACCGCTGAGTGCTGCTGTGCCAGACATGCTAGAACTTCAATATGAATTGGAATCAAAGGCAGCCAAGTGGTATGCCACAATTGATATTGCTAATGCATTTTTCTCAATCCCTTTGGCAGCAGAGTGCAGGCCACAGTTTGCTTTCACTTGGAGGGGCGTTCAGTACACCTGGAACCGACTGCCCCAGGGGTGGAAACACAGCCCTACCATTTGCCATGGACTGATCCAGACTGCATTAGAACAGGGTGGAGCTCCAGAACACCTGCAATACATTGATGATATCATCGTGTGGGGCAACACAGCAGAAGAAGTTTTTGAAAAAGGGAAGGAAATAGTCCAAATCCTGCTGAAGGCCGGTTTTGCCATAAAACAAAGTAAGGTCAAGGGACCTGCACAGGAGATCCAGTTTTTAGGAATAAAATGGCAAGATGGACGTCGTCAGATCCCAATAGATGTGATCAACAAAATAACAGCCATGTCTCCACCAACTAGCAAAAAAGAAACACAAGCTTTCTTAGGCGTGGTGGGTTTTTGGAGAATGCACATTCCAAATTACAGTCTGATTGTAAACCCTCTCTATCAAGTGACCCGGAAGAAGAACGATTTCAAATGGGGCCCTGAGCAACGACAAGCTTTTGAACAAATTAAACGGGAGATAGTTCATGCAGTAGCCCTGGGGCCAGTCCGGGCAGGGCAAGATGTAAAAAATGTGCTCTATACCGCAGCCGGGGAGAATGGCCCTACCTGGAGCCTCTGGCAGAAAGCACCAGGGGAGACTCGAGGTCGACCCCTAGGGTTTTGGAGTCGGGGATACAGAGGATCCGAGGCCCGCTATACTCCAACTGAAAAAGAGATATTAGCAGCATATGAAGGGGTTCGAGCTGCTTCAGAAGTGATCGGCACTGAAGCACAGCTCCTCCTGGCACCCCGACTGCCGGTGCTGGGCTGGATGTTCAGAGGGAGGGTCCCCTGTACACATCATGCAACTGATGCTACATGGAGTAAGTGGGTCGCACTAATCACACAACGGGCTCGAATAGGAAACCCCAGTCGCCCAGGAATTCTGGAAGTGATCATGGATTGGCCAGAGGGCAAAGATTTTGGAATATTGCCAGAGGAGGAGGTAACGCGTGCTGAAGAGGCCCCAATGTATAATGAACTACCAGAAAATGAGAAGCAATATGCCCTGTTCACTGATGGGTCCTGTCGTCTTGTGGGAAAGCATCGGAGGTGGAAAGCTGCTGTATGGAGTCCTATGCGACAAGTTGTAGAAACGGCTGAAGGAGAAGGTGAATCAAGCCAATTTGCAGAAGTAAAGGCCATCCAGCTGGCTTTAGACATTGCTGATCGAGAAAAGTGGCCAGTGCTCTATCTCTATACTGACTCATGGATGGTGGCAAATGCCCTGTGGGGGTGGTTGCAGCAATGGAAGCAGAGCAACTGGCAGCGCAGAGGCAAACCCATCTGGGCTGCCGCATTGTGGCAAGATATTGCTGCCCGGGTGGAGAACCTGGTTGTAAAAGTCCGTCACGTAGATGCTCACGTACCCAAGAGTCGGGCCACTGAAGAACATCAAAACAACCAGCAGGTGGATCAGGCTGCTAAGATTGAAGTGGCTCAGGTGGATCTGGACTGGCAACATAAAGGTGAATTATTTCTAGCTCGGTGGGCCCATGACACCTCAGGTCACCAAGGAAGAGATGCAACATACAGATGGGCTCGTGATCGAGGGGTGGACTTGACCATGGACACTATTGCACAGGTTATCCATGAATGCGAAACATGTGCTGCAATCAAGCAAGCCAAACGGTTAAAGCCTTTTTGGTATGGAGGACGATGGTTGAAATATAAATATGGGGAGGCCTGGCAGATCGATTATATCACACTCCCACAAACCCGCCAAGGCAAGCGCCACGTGCTTACAATGGTGGAGGCAACCACCGGATGGCTGGAAACATATCCCGTACCCCATGCCACTGCCCGGAACACTATCCTGGGCCTTGAAAAGCAAGTCCTATGGCGACATGGCACCCCAGAAAGAATTGAGTCAGACAATGGGACTCATTTCCGAAACAACCTCATAGACACCTGGGCCAAAGAGCAGTGCATTGAGTGGGTGTATCACATCCCCTATCATGCACCAGCTTCTGGGAAAATTGAACGATACAATGGACTGTTAAAGACTACGCTGAGAGCAATGGGTGGTGGGACGTTCAAACATTGGGATACACATTTAGCAAAGGCCACCTGGTTAGTCAACACTCGGGGATCTGCCAATCGAGCAGGCCCTGCCCAGTCAGAACTTTTACGTACTGTAGATGGGAATAAAGTCCCTGTAGTGCACATAAAAAATATGCTGGGGAAGACAGTCTGGGTTATTCCTGCCTCGGGCAGAGGCAGACCCATCCGTGGGATTGCTTTTGCTCAAGGACCTGGGTGCACTTGGTGGATAATGCGGAAGGATGGGGAAGTCCGATGTGTGCCTCAAGGGGATTTGATTTTGGGTGAGAATAGCCAATGATCTGAATTATGTGATGTTAAGTACTAATTATAGTTATAATAGTTATACTAATAATACACAGATATACTAATAATACTAATAATATTATATGCCATACTAATGTTATTATAATAAGAATCACCCAGATTAATGAAGAATAACTTCAGTGAAACCAAGCAAAGCACAGTGATGATGGTACCAGAACTGACTTCAACCTGAAACAATCCAACACCACATACCATCTCCATTTTTCCTGCCCTGAAAGATTATTATGACAGATGGAGCCTGAAGTCATGGACTAAATGAACTCACCGAACATTTTAGAGGGATGGCCCACAGATGAAGGGAATGATATCTGTGTATGTGTGTATATATATATATATATAAAAAGGGGTGGTGATTAATGAAAATGTACTGGAAAATGTGAGACTTGAGCATGATGCAAATGGTATAGAATAAGGGGTGGATATTGTCCTGGTTTCGGCAGGGATAGAGTTAATTTCCTTTCTAGTAGCTGGTACAGTGTTTTGGATTTAGGATGAGAACAAAGTTGATAACACACCGGTGTTTTAGTTGTTGCTAGGTAATGCTTACACTAGCCAAGGACTTTTCAGCTTCCCATGCTCTACTGACTGAGGAGGCTGGAGGTGCACAAGAAGCTGGGAGGGGGCACAGCCAAACTGGCCAAAGGGACATTCCATACCATGTGACGTCATGCTCAGTACATAAACTGGGAAAAGCTGGCCGGGGGGGCCGCTGCTCGGGGACTGGCTGGGCATCGGTCAGCGGGTGGTGAGCAATTGTGCTGTGCATCACTTGTTTTGTGTATTATTATTATTATTATTATCATATTATTATTATCATTTTATTTCAATTATTAAACTGTTTTTATCTCAACCCACGAGTCTTTCTAACTTGTGCTCTTCCAATTCTCTCCCCCATCCCACCGGGTGGGGGGGAGTGAGCGAGCGGCTGCGTGGTGCTTAATTGCTGACTGAGATTAAACCACGACACTCAGTAATCTAGGAGAGGGACCCCTCCCTGGCTATTAGGTTTAGTATGTCACCTATCATCCCTAAGAGCTTTTATCTGACAGTCTACTTTTGCTTCCTGGTTGCCAGATTTTAATCTCAGCAGCTGCTCTTCATCCATTTCCTTCTGCCCTGGAGGCACAATGACATCCATCACAGCCATCAAGGCAGTTCAAGGCAGATATTTACAAGGACCATGATTCTGGGTGTCAGGAGCAGCCTGGTGGCAGTGATTCCCGAGGCATCTTACAACCTCCCTGAGAGATTATCTGTCTTCCTTAAAGTAGAGGAGAGATGTTTGTTAGACCCTACATTTGGACATAAAATGGAGATGGCAACAGTTACCTTCATGACTTCTCGTGGTCCATGGGATAGGAAAACTATTGCTGTTTAAATTCACCTCCCTGTCCTCTCTACATTTTGGAGGTGACAGAAGTATCTTGGCCTGACAGATTTAGAGGCTAACTGGCCCAACAAACAGTGTACGTAGAACAGTTTGTAATTTATTCATGGTTCTGAGCAGGTCATCCAGCAGTTTCAATCTCCACATTATGTTTATCTTGTCTTTTGATCATTAATGAATCTGAACTGTTTGCCAAAGGCATTTCTTTTGTCGCTAATGCTGCAGTTTTCACACTACATTTTTATTTTCCATGGCTTTAACAAAATATTCTACTTAATATATTTAGTAAAGAATATTCCTTTGAGAATCATCTTGGTGATTTCCTCTGCTGGTAGGTCAGTAGGCTTGCTTGTCTCTAAAGGAGACATAAAGACTTCAGTTAGTAATGGGTTACTTTTTCTTTGCTGCTTTGTGCCTTCTGTGAGATAAAGAAATCTGACTTGCACACATTGCTCTTTACATCATGTTTGACCTGTAAAGTTTTGTGAGAGGACAGACTTCTGTGCAGGGAAGAAGGCTTCCATAGATTTGCCAAATCTGGTCCAGATATTCTTGTAGTGAAGATGGTGTGACATCTCCTCAGTAAGTGATTCTTTAGAGCATTTACAAAGTTTTAACACTGATGTGTGTTATGGCAATTATAAGGAAAAATGCATTTATATATAATCACTCAGGGCTTACGTTAGGTCAGGGATTTTTGAACAAATGAATTTCTAATTTATTTTAAGACTTAATGACTTTTCAACTTTTTGATTTTCAAAAATGTTTTCAGTAAACTTATGTCTTATTAAAGAAATAGAAAGCACAATATGCTCATTTCTTGAAAAGACTTAATGAAACAAATGTTTTCTGAAATTCCTGCACTTCCTTAATCTTTAATTAGACACTTGCTACTTCAAATATATGAGATACTTTTGGAAAGACCTGTGCAGGCTTTTCCAGAAATTGCAGATGTATGTGTTTTATTCTAGTATGCAGTGTTTGCCTGGGTCAGTAACCTTCCAACACTTCAATTGTATTCTCCAGGCTCTGTTCATGCAAGTTATGAATAGTTAAAAAATGGTAACGTACTGTAACTAATCTGCAAGAGTACAAGTCAACATGATTCATATTTCCATTAAATTTTCTCAGCCTGGTAAATTTTCTTATTTTCAAATTTCTGTGGAAAGAAAGCATGTCTATGAGACTATGAATGGAGCTATTCAGGGCCACCTTCAGTGGAACACATCAAGATTTTTCATAATTGCTAATTATGAAATTCTCTTCTAGTAAGAAGACTCATTTTGGTGCTTAACCCAACACACTTTCCTGAATCCTTCCTGCTAGGACACCCTGAGTGTGAATATGATGAAAAAGCAGGTCTGAAGCAGCCAAAATCATTGACTACCTTTGAAAAACCTTGCCAGGGTCTTTCAAAGGGGTCAGGATGTAGTTCACGCTCCATTGATGTACAGCAATGTCATGAACTACAAACCTCCTGTTAGGAGATGTACACACGTAAACCCCAGATGTGAGGTCATCAAAGACAGACTGAGGAATACACTGCTGCTCATGTATGCTCAGTACCAACTAGCGAGACTGCATTAATACTGTGGACATGTGTGCCTCGTTGTATTTACACAGGCATTCCTCTGTGTGCTTTCTTGTTTTCTTATCATTTTGTGCTATCTAACTAACATGTCAACTCATGTTTTTCCTATACTTTAGGAATCTTGCTTTTACTCCCTTTATTTTACCCTGTTTTCCTTTTCGTAATACATTTTTCATAATTTATCATTCATTTACATTTCAATTAAGAACACTAGCTGTTTGTAAAAGCTACCCTGATGGGAAGTATGAAATAAATTATTGAAGTTAGTATAATCTGCACTTCCCATAACCACCTCATTTACCTTAATGGCACTAAAAAGACTGTCGCCCTCAATACAGTTCATGCTTCTAATAGGAATTCCCTCGGGTTCCAATCTCATGTGAATTACATATTTGCATATGGTATAGGTTGTGTTAGGTGATTATAGGCTGAGCTTTAGAATACTATTCTTTAAGGATGACAGCTACACAGAAAGCTACCTTTCCAGAGTCAAAAGATGCTGCTGCTTGATTCAAATAGCTAATATCTCTGAGAGGAGTCCCCGTAAGTATTGCCAATTTATTGGGCACTGACGAACTGTTTGCCAATTTTCAAAAGAATTAAGAACTGCATCATTTATTATTAAATCTGGGCAAGGGACATATTTTTTATTTTGCACAAAAGACTTTTTTTTCCAGGAAGAAATGAGAAAAAAAAAATCTCAGAACTAAATTCCTTTTGAACAAAGGAACCCTCTTGTTTGGGTAAACTGAAACTTGATTTTTTTTTTTTTTTTTCATTTCCATAGCTTCCTATTGTTTCAATCTGAAATGTTTCAAAACTTTTAAGAGCTATATTTCAAAATATTTTTTAGTTTAAATCAGCACCTCCAGCTAAAGCTGCTACCCTTGAATCAGTGTTTTGTCATGAAGATTTCCATCAGGAGGTTGTCAACCATCTCTCCTTATTTTTGTTTTCAATATGACAACACCCAGACCCTAACTAGGATGCAATAGAGAAATGTAGAAAGAAACAGTCCCATTCCCAACGGTTTTTTACAATATAAACAGGTAAGATGGTAAAAACAATAATATGGGAGGGAGGGAAAAGAGACATGTATGGTGAATTGTTCACTAGATATGCAAATTTATGAGGATAATCTGATTACTAAACTATCCACCTTTTCTTGCTTCGACTTTCAAGAAAAGGTATGTAGTTACATAGTACCCTGGAAAGTACAACATCAGTTTCAAGAAACTCAAAGATCAGGATGTCTAACATCATTCAAAATAACAAGGTACAAAACTGAGCAAACTGAGTCCTGGGGAACAGATTTTGCTTGTTCGTTGCTCAATTATCAGGAAAGATGTTGTCTGACTTTCTTAATGCCTGCCAGGAGCCCATCTGTATGGCTACATCTATACTTTGAAATAGAAGAAGACCCAGCATCCAATTTTCATGAACTACGTGTCGGTACCACATAAAAGTTGGACCTGGGTTATCCCTCATGTCCATGAGGCATCTTTTGGCTTTGAGACATTCTTATTGCTATTTGTGTCTGTGCCTTCCCCCCCCCAACCCCAGATGAAATTGTGTTGCAGCCCAGCACAGCGGTGTTTTTATAACAAAACGTTGAGGTTGCACACTCCAGGGTACAATGTCACTACATACTAAACTGAGGATGAAAGCCTTCTGAGCTAGTTTGGAGGACTACATAGAATGGAGGGAGATTAACATGATCTTAAGTTCTCCATACTGCCTGATGGGAACTGTCCTAACCTTTAAACCGTGCCCAGGTATCTCCTGGGAGAGTGCTTGGTGACATAGGCCACAACCAAACTCAGGAGTACACTGGTAATAACCGGTCTAGGAGATCATGGTTGAAAGACTGAGCTTAATCCTTTGCTTTGTGTTATTTAACATTATGGATCTACTACGTGCAAAGACACTGAAGGAGGACAGCAAACACTCCAACAGGGTGTAGAAGTGGCAGCACAGTGCCTCTGTGTTTTCTTGCCCAGGACTTTTCATACTAAAATGTCTCTTACATCTTTTAACTGTGACTGCATTGAGTTTCAACTTCATTTTGTGGCATTGACTCGGGCAAGAGACTTTCAGCCAGTGCAACAACAGAACCCAGTCCTTGAACAGTTCACTGTTTTTCAAAGTTGTTTCAACCACTCACTAGCCACATCTAACACATGAGATCACATTCCCAGGTTCTTTGAAAGCATTGTTCCTGTTTCCCCAGTTTAATCCCAGTAATTTCAGCTGCAGTGTTAGGATGTTGCTTTTCTAAATCCAAGCTGTGATAGAAGTATATAAAATAATAAATGGCATAAATAAGATTAAAAAAGCAAGAATTATTCACTACCACAATTTAAAAATTAAGGGCCACTGAGGGAATTTATTAGACAACAGGATTAAAACAGAGAAAATAATATTTCACATAGTATATAATTACATTGGGCAGCTCACTGCTGCAAAAGGTTACTGAGACCAAACATAGAAACAAGTTATAAAAGAATTAACAAAACCATGGAGGACAGTCCACTTGCAGCTTTTAAATAAGATTATCTAGATGTAACCATCTTCTCAGGGATATCTGATCTAATTATGACACGGAGGATGTATTGAGGATCACACTACATTTGATTCCATAAGCATTCACTGGTGACCAGGTGACGACAGTATGTTGGACTACAAAGATGTTTTTATCTAAGCGGTCACATTAAGAGAAAAACTGTAGTAGCAAGAAACTTCCCAATAAACTTCATCCACCCAATTTCGCATCTGTTTACCTTGCCTTTTATTAAAGTTTCTTCCTCTTCAGACTTTATGACAGCCCATTTCTTTCACACTGGATTTCTTTTGACCTTATAAAGGATATGGTCTCCCTTTGTTTGGATGACTATAAAGGAAAGGAACATGGAAGAAATCTCTACATATTTTCTCTCCCTAGGAATGAAAAAAAATATTCTTTCATAAATAACTCAGTCCTTATAGGACAGTTACCTGCTCCACATCATCCAAGTCCATCATGTAAAGTCAGAACAGTTCTAGGTTTAGTTCAAGGGTGAAAACTTTACAGTTAGAATTTTGTCATTTATTGTAATACGAATCTCCATGAAAAGCTATTTCACTTCCTGGAGTCACTCTGGGTAAACAGGGTTATAAATGAGAAAAGAAGTTGACAGACTATCTTAACCCTCTTTGTAAGAAATAGAGAAGGAAAAAAAAAAAAAGGAAAAAAAAAAAAAAGCAATAAAAATAAATAAATAAATTGCAAACTAAGGCCCTCAAGTCTTTATGAAGAACAGGTAGCCAAAAGTTAATGATCTAGCAGAGCTGACAACCTATGTGTCTAGTCAATCTGATCTCCCTTTTTCAAATGAAAGGTGTGGCAGTATAGTCAATGGCGATTTCTCCTTCATTCAAATGCTTTCAACTCAAGTCAGTTTTGTACTGCAAGCTTTTCTTAATGGTGGCAAATGTCATCCCACACAATGACCCTCCCTGATTCTTCACAGCCAGAGTCAGGCGGAAGGAGGAAACCACTTATTGTTCAGTCTTTTACTGCTTCTGAAACAGAGCGTAGCAACTCAGTGCCAAGAGCTTTCTGGAACAGGGAGTTTGTTTCTGCTTTTCTGAGACTCTTCCTTTCACAATACACATGTACTATCTCCCATCGAAGCTGGAACCGACACACCAGTCAAAACAATTCAGTGATTAATTTTAAACAAAAAGCCTGTTTACATGAATAATCATTACTGAATATGTCTAAATATGAAAAGACTGCTCACAATAGACACCTATTGTTAGAAGTCAATGCATTATGCATGGTTTGAATTAAATCAGGATCTATATTGCAGTGGATTAATCTAGATGGTGTCTTGTGGATTTTTTTTCCTTCATTTTTTTGCAACCCATCTGCCAACTACAATAGGTTGTAAATTTGTTGAGCTTTTTATGCTGAAAAGTTATTAATACCAGATGTTCATTTCTTGGAGTAACGTAAGCACAAAACATTCCATAATGAAAAACAAAATGTTAACAATTACATGTCCAAACTTGGTGGATTAAAGATCCTATTAAAATTCTGGGGTATGTCCTATGTTTAATGCATTAACTCTTTTTTCCATCAAAGGAGGCTTGAGGCAGGCTAGGTTTTGTTTTGCTCGAGGGAGAAAGGAAATGTATTCACATCTCTAGCATTGTTCTTTCACTGTGTTTTGTTAAAAATATCATGAATATAATAGAGTTCTGGGGAGGACAATGAAAATACACAGGTCAGGCATTTTTAGCTGGGATTCTGGAGATAAGGATTGCCATGCAGGACATTCATTGAATTTTCAGCTGAGGTCAGCTCTGCATTCCAATGAACAAATAACCCATTGACGGAAAAATAGAAACGATAATAAAAAAGAAGAAAACTCTCTGTTCTTAAAAAGAGAGACAGCTTTATCAGGGAAGAAGATAAGCAAAAGACTGGATCTTCAGCTGCTATAAATTGGTGCAGCTGCATTATTAATTCTAGAGAGATGTCTCTTCATAGCTTATCTCCCTCCATTAGTTTTGCTGAAAGCCATTGTTAATTTTCTGCGGCCTGGCTTTGGGGGAGTATAGCCTGGTTTGTTAACTTCCAGTGAACTGCTCCTGTCCACATTATTTAAGATGCTGTAGATATTCCCAATGGATTTCTAAGGCCAAGAACAGGGAGGGAAGTAATCATTGTAGACTGGGTAGGCCAAAAATGCTCCCCAATTTGTGACTCATGCCAATAAACTGTTCTTTTTTTATATTCCCTTTTCTACATTATACAAGCCCCTACATTACAGCTTTCCACCTTGAACTGCTCTCAATGTCCAACTCCGCTCCACAAGCCAAGAAGCAAGAGGACAGAGCAAGAAGTAATGGAGCCCTGAGAGAGTCAAGAGAAAGGGCTGTGTTTGCTCTTCTTGGTGCCTCGCAGGGTTGCAAGGCAAGGGAGTGGCAGAGCATCCATTCAATTTTCCTGTCAGGGGTGTTTCAAACATCAGTTTTCATGTTATTTTCTAAACATGTGCTGGTGAGTAATCCATTTTGGTTTTGTATAAACGAGAAATGGACCAATTGAATGCTATGAAGTCTGGAAAACACTGCTGGGATAGACAGTGTTATTCTGGCTTGCTAAGAGTGAATTGAAATCAAGAGGAAAAAATAGTTTTAACTTCTGCACTTCAAAGAAATGTATAAACCATGCAAAATTTTTTTGGTGATTAAAAATTCTTTCTGTCTTTTAGATCTTGCAAGCACATGTACACAGAAGCGTCTTGGAAGCTGAACTCTATGCTGAAAGCAAAAGGTTACTTTCAGTTCATCATTTAATCAATTTAGTTTTATATGGTAATGTTGCTATTTTAAAAAGCAAACTACCTGACATACCACAAGAACAAATTTTCTGGCACTGTCGTGTCTTCCAATTCATACGCTGTTAACTTCTGTGTGCATATCTGTTGGATAATCTCCTCTCATTCAGCGCACAGAGCTCCCATTAACATCAGTGAAAATTTCCTGCTTGGAACAAGTGGAGAATTAGCAATAGGTGCACTTCAACAGCTTCCCTTCACTTTGGATAAACCCTGCAAAGGTCAGATGTTTCTCTGAAGCTTATCTGACTCACCCAAGCCTCTGGAGGTTACTAAATATCATAAACTGAACCTTTCTTTAAAAACTGATGGAACTTCCTAATCTGAACCTCACCAGAAATACCACAGGTAAAGGTTTTCCAGCAGGATTTTTTCTTTTTTGCCAGGTTCTAAACCACATGATAATGAAGCGGCCAGTTATTTCATACCCACAGAAAATTCTTTATGAAATTTGGCTGTAAGCATGGGTAAGGAAGTTGGAGAGGCAAAGGGAGATATGACAGTTTTCTCTACCTGAACTAATTTATCTGTCCTTATACTGGGTCTGAACAGAAATATTTAATAAGACTGGAGAGTTTTTCCCAGTGTGATATCAGTTAGGTCTCTAACTTTCTAATTGATATAAGTTTTCTTCCTTAAATGATGTATTCCTGCTCTTTACCCTCTGCTTCCTTCCATCTATGCATGTGTACCTGTACACATATACATATATATATTTACACATATATATAATCATTGTTCTGTATAAAATATTTTTTCTACTGTAAGATATATAGGCAACAGTTCACTAGGTCTTCCAAATTTGCAAGCAGGCTGTGGGAAAATGATATTTGCCTCAAGCAAGATTATTTCTTATAGCTCACAATTCTCTATCCTACCAAAATAGCATTCTTTCTTTTCCAACAGATGAAAAAGAATAAAATAAAGATTAAGATTGAAATGATGCAACTTGCAAAATTAAATAAACAGGTGTGGTAATTCAGTGTGTAGTTGCAGAGCTGCTTTTCTAAGGTGGAAGGAAAAAGGAAAACTGAAAAATCCTCTCTCTCAATTTCTTTTTCACCTGCAATTCTATCAAACTGCTGTTTTCTCTGTATCTAATCCATTTATCTATCTCACTGTAAGCACACCTACTTATTCATCCCTTCCCTCCTGTATTATTATTCTTCCATCTTAAATTCATCAGTCTTGTGTCAGAGTACTACACAATGCAGAAGCCTAATCAGGTTCCTTTCACTTGACATTTTTTTATTGTTTTTTTGTTTTGCTCATTTTTTGTACAGTTGTTTCACTTCTTGTTACATACCAATTTTGGGTATACAAAATGGCTGTCACACTGCACCCACATAGCAGGAGGAATAAAGGCCACCTGGCTTACCAGGTGCAGCCATTGCCAGCCCTGTTTTTCTTTGTCCTTTAAGTCTGAAGGTGATGCTCCACCCAGTGTCCCAAATTTCAGAGGTTTTTAAGAGCACTCAGCACCAGCACTAACCTCCTTAGACTGAAGACTAAGATCCTCTTGTCATCCAGGAATCGGTTTTGCTAAAGTTTAGAGATGCCTTAGAATCACAGTCACAAGGTGTGGATGTAAAGGAAACCAAAGCTAGGTAACACTTGAATGTTCATATATATGTAGCTCTTGCAGTCTTTTGGAAGCTGAAAAAAATGGCGGCCCATCCTGCAGCTATAAATGACTGTTTGTCTTGTTTCTGCCTAATTCACACAAGATGTGTGTTTGGTCCCACATCTCATCTCTAGGGAGGCTGGATCTGCAGTCCTGGCTTCTTGTCTTAATTTCAAAATATCTCAGTTCAGTCTTTACTCTGAGGTGGGCTGACAGCCCTCAAGGTCTGTGGATGATCTGGCAGAGGTGTCTATCTCAGACCCATGTGGGACTATTTTGGACTTTATTTTAGCATGAAAATGTACCCATGATATACAGTTTGCCATGGATATATGTAGCCTGCTGGCCTACTGAGTACTTAATGGCAGGCAAAGGTCATCTTTCATACCTTTGCAGAGAAAGAATAGAAGTAATTGATTAGATTTGTTTTTTTGTCCCAGAGACCTTAAATACCCATTTGTAATTTGTAAGCATCTAAAATTTGTTCATGGATCTCATTTTCACTTGAGATTTTAATGTCCATTTTTAAAGTATTCTAAACAAGAAATCTTGTAAAACAGACACAGAAGTCAGATTTGAGAGTGCTAATCCAGAGCTGGAATTTTGCTTTAGGAAGAGACTATTCAAAAAATATACTCATTATCAATACCATTAAAGAATTTATTGACCAGTTTATCAGAACTGAGGTGGAAGGACAATTGTTATAGTTTATTTTTACAGGACTGTAGCTAGTTCTCCAGGGATATTAAGATATAGCCATATAAATAAATGTTTCGCCATTTTTTTTTCCAATATAAAATGCATTTGAGAAGCTGATTTCTGAAAAGTACTCAGAGAACACAGAATTCTTGGGGAAGCATGTTGTTTTGCAATGATACCAATTTACGAAATGTTATGGCAAGCCTCTGATATTTTTTAGAAGGTTCTTTTTTTGTTCTTCTTTTGCTACTACAGTGATGTTCCTGCAACATGCTCTAGACATCTATAGTCCTCTTCATCAAGAATCTTTAGTCATATTTCTTTCCTGTAATGCTCCTATGCAAAAGTCAGAAGAAAAATTTTTAGAGTCCAGCATTTCTTATATTAAGACTGTCCATTACTTTCCAGACCAAGATCCTTACCCTATGTGGCTGTGCCACATGTATATTACCATGTAGGATTGGCAATTTAGGATTAGCTAAATATGCTTTGCTTCAGTTAAGCCTCTTTGTACTAAACAGTCTTTGCTTCTTAGTACGATTAGCATTGTAAAAGATGTGTAGCAGTAGTCATGATGCACTCAGGACACGAGTGAGGCAGGCACTCTAAGCTGAATTATTGCCTTGTATTAGACCAAACCACATTTAGTTGACTAGTCTCAAACATAAAAAGGCAGTGCCCAACAGGTGGAAGTCAGGCCAGGTGATCCAGAAGGGATACAGAGACACTGTCCAAATCACTCTATAAACATAAGAAGACATCCTTACTGCAAGAGTGGTCAAACAGGTTGCCCAGAGAGGCTGTGGAGTCTGTCCTTGGAGATATTAAAAACCCAACTGGACACAACCCTGAGCAACGTGCACTAGCTAATCCTGCTTTGAGCAGGGGGTTGGACAAGACGATCTACAGAAGTGCCTGCTCAACTCATCGATTTCGTGATTCTGTATCATTAACAAAACAAATGTATGGGCTCAGACATTTGAAAGGACTAAAAAAGATCTTGAGTGCCTGAAAATCTGGTCTTTTTTTCCAAGCCGGTGATCTAATAAAAAGGTGTTCTTTGTCCAGAATTGCAGGTCAGAGCTGAATAATTCTACTTCAGCACGTCTCTCACTTATTACTGAAGACTGTGGGCTTTCTTATTCAGACTAATACTGTGAAAGCACCAGTTCCTAGTAGCTCTCTTTGAGCATACTACCAAAAAGGCTTAATAGGAGCTACTTGAGTGTGATGTGAAAGATTGTCTCCAGCATTTCCTTCCTTAGCATAGCTAGCAATGAAGTAGAGAGCATGGTTTGGTCCCTGCAGTATACAAAGGACATCGATAAGCTATTAAAAAAACTCAGTGAAGCACAACTGAAATGATAAAGGGATTACAGAACATCATGTGTGAGGACCTATTACAGAGTCTGAAAATGAAGAGTCTTAAGAGAGAGAAAAATGAAGAGAGAGCACTTTGTGGTCTCTGCACTAATGCATAATAAATAGAAAATGTGTGTACAATGATATCACATCATAAGCATTTTTCATTCTTTCTGCACAAGATGCCAGGCAGTGAAGAATCTGGCTCGTGTTAATTGTTTGTACCGTGGTGGGAAAGTACTTTAGAATTTAATTGTGACTTAATCAGTGAGGTTCTCTAGAAATTACTCTAAAAATCTAAGACACATAAAAGAGAAAAAGTTTGTTCTCTGTAGAATGTCTGAGTCATCCTATGGAATTCGATAGCAGGGCTCTAATTCTCTATTAAATGCCAGATGATTGTTTCAAACAAACAACAAACTATGAATGCTTGAAATTTTCTGTTAAGTTCTACACAATTTTCCTTTAAGCAAATGCTTTAAAGCATGAAGCAGGAAAGCAGAATGATTTTAAATTATTTTGAAAGGTGTTATCAGTGTATTTTAACTAACACTTTCTACAACTAGAATGCAGAGAAGACAGTGTTGTTTTGAAAAAAGGTAAATTGTTAAATTGAAGTTTATATTCATCTTAGTAAAATTCTGATAATCTAGATATAATTGTTATTTATTTTCCTAATTTAGAAAAAAATGAAGGACTGGAAGGTTATTTTTTCCTATTCCATTTTTTATTTCTGGTGCTTTTAAGGGGGAGGTTGATTTTTGCTTTCTGTTTTGTTTTTTTTTGTTTGGTTTTGGGGTTTTTTTTTACACAATATCAAGCTCTGAGTTTCCTCTTCTTCTATAATGCTAATCCTATAATTACTTTTTAAAATGTTATTTTAATATTTATTTTCTATACTCTTTTTAATGTACTTATTTTAATTCTTTCTACTGCTTCGTTTCCATCTTTATTTGCAAATTGGCTAGCCACAGGAATGGTAACTAGCCCAAGCATAAGAACAGCATGTGGATGTGATTGTTTAGCACAAATCTTCCTCTGAAATGGTCTGCTGCTTAGGGAAAACTGGATTCTACCCTTCTACAAGCAAAAATGTTTAGAGCTGTAATTTCAGTCTTCCTTACTGGACAGATTTGTTTTTTAGAGCTGCATCCAGGTACTGTCTGTTTGGATGAGGAACAAGGCACCATCCCACAATAAACAATACCAATAAATTAATTGTTAGTATGTTCCCAGCCCAGTTTTGTCCTGCATTAGACAGCATTCTCCCAAATCATTCCTAGACATTTCCAGGCATTGGGGCTTGCCCAGGACAGGGACTGTTCACAAAAGCAGTTTGGATGAAGCCAACCTGTCCTGGAAGGCAAGAGATGTTAACATATAGACACAACCCAAGCTGTAGTGGTTGCCTGTGGGATCAGTTAACAAGACCTGTCCCTTTTTGCCTTTTTTCCCCTTTTTTCTTTCTTTCTGTTTTCTTTTTTTTAAATGTAACCTGGTTGTAAAGATGGTTATTTATATGACAAAGCCACCAACACTAACTAGGAATAAAACAGATGGTCGCCTAGAGGTGTATCTACAGGCCTGCTCTTCCTACAAGCATAGAGCATGTGTGCTCAAAGGGGAAAGGCAGCACTTCAGGTCAAAGCAAACCATGGAATGAGACAACTGAACTGGGCCATCTCTTCCACAGTGTTTTCTCCTTCTTGACTTCCAGGAAGGCTGTTTCTTGCATTTCCTAGCCTACTGGCAAAGTGCTAAGACAAAATCTTGAGACCTATTGTATATAGAGTATCTGAATTTTTGAGTAAGGACCCAATAAAGTATGTGGGTCCCAGACTGGAGTCTGGCATAAAGGACACCATATTGCAGGAAGGGAATGGGGAAAGAATCCCAGTGGGATAGGGGTCAGGTTATCACAGTGCTGGGGGATTTCCCATAGCCCTCACTCAAGCTGCATGGCAAAGCCCCTGAGCAATCCCACCTCTCCCATCCCATTGAGCCAAGCCTGTACAGCATAGATCATCCTTATGGAGTGATGTTACCAAGGAACCAGTACTACCCTTGGCAAAATTAGATCACCCTTTGAGGAGGTTGCAGGGATCAGGAAAGAGGAAGAAAGAAAGTACAATTCAACTCTCTTCATAGTTGCCAAATTCCTCCCAGCCCCGGATTTTGACCAAAAGACCAGAAACAGGATGATGCTTTGCAGTACTACTGAGTTACTGTCACACATTGAGCATTGCTGTATAAGCCGATGGAAAGCCTGGGGCCAACCCCAACTTCAGTAACAACTGCATTGAACCAGTTCCATGTAGTTTGTGCCAAAACACAGTCCTTCATATTAATTAGTGTTGCGCACGTAGAAGCAGATGCCTCCTCTCTGTGTCTTTCTCATGACAGGCAGGATAAGCAGCTATTGAGTTACACTAAAATCCTATGACAACAGTTTGCTTTGGGATCTTCTCTAGTAAACCTGTTTCTTTTCTTTCTCATGCAGTGAGACACTTTTGCAGTCAATGTTTGACTTTCAGAAGGACAGTTAATTCCGTAAGAATGAAAAACAACCATTCCCTGCCTGATTATTTTTTATTTTTGAACAATTTAAATTCTTAGACTAAATTGCATTACAGAGTCATTGTGAATGGCTGTCAGAGTACAAAATTTTTACTCTTGTTTTTGATCTCGCACACTTCTCTCTCCACAAGATACGTCCTGTTGAGTAGAGGTTTGCAACCGTACAGTGAGATGTACACACTAACTTAATTTACTGTACTGAGCACCTCAGAGCCATGACTGCAGTAAAATAAACAACATCAATTAAATTATTTCCTCTTATGTCACACTGTAAACTTCATAAACATGTAAATTCAAAAATCTCCATAAACACTTTAGTATTATGAATCACTGCAGGGTATCACAGCTGGTTACCTGCAGAAATTGTGTCTGGAACCTAGTTCATCATTTACAGGCAGGCAGCAGATGTTAAAGTGAAAGTGTTTCATACAACCATCCCAAACACAAAATAAAGCAAGAGAAGCAGCAAGACAAATAGCCAGCGCTAGACTTTTTTTGCATCTGTTTGACACAATATCAGGGATCTGAATTTTGTTAGTGAATCTATACACATGGTTGGGAGAGATCATTCTGAAATGCTTTTGTTCAGGGCAGCATTCCTCTTAGGTTGGGTTCTGACTGTGATGCAGAAATGAGACTTTCACATGTACCACAATGATGAAAAAGCTGCTACCTACACTCTTGCCTAGGACTAGCACTGAGTTAAATTAATATTCTATGGTCACGACGATCATATGTGTCTATTTTTATCTGGGATTGTCACAGGAGCCTATGACAGCTGGGTGCCTAAATCCTGCTGTGAAGCAGTTGTGTTTTCCAGTTTCCTGGGCTCTATTTAGCACCTAGCTCCTATGCTTAAAAAAAAACCCATGTAAGATGATTTATAGTGTTATTTGACAAACACCTGAATCTTTGACCCAGCAATGGCGAGACTTGTGTCCTGCTAGATGGATTGCAGTCTGGCTATTGCTAACAGTCCTGTTACCCAGGGCTCAGTCTGTGGAAGCTGTGACCTGTCAAACAGTGCCTCACATGCAATTTATATTTACTCAGAAGGAGGTGTTGGAAGGGCTTCTTTAACTGTGTGGCTCAAGTACAGTGCTCCCTATAAAACAAAAACCCCTGGAGACTGTCTAAAGCCCTTCATGGGCCGCAGCAGTGAGGTACCACTGACTCCAGGGGAACAAGGGAATTCACTTTCTTGGTTTTGGGACCTGCTTCTGTTTGCTATTTCCATCTGTATTTCCCTTCCTCCCATGAGTTCCTACTAGGCAACAAATCCATTTCTTAGTGAGATACTTTTTAACAACTAAAGTGATGGGTTTACTTCGATAAGAAAAATCTTGAAAAATGAAATTATTGATAAAGATGTTTCATGGAACAGTTGTAGAAACAAACATGAGATAATTGTAGATTTGATGTACAAAAATGTTATTCTGTGGACTAGTTTTATTGCATGGCGCTTAGGTATTCTGTGATTGGCACCTAAAAAAAAAAAGAAAAAAAAAAAAATGAAAATATAACTGTCCAGTCATTTAAAAGAGAGATTTTAGAAAAAGACCATATCTAGTAGGAACAAATGGATACCAATGGCAACAAGGGACTCAGAAATGTGAAAATTTCATGTAAGTGCTCTGTATCGGTAAGAATGTCAGACAGAGCAATTGCATTTGAACTTGACCTACTTTTTACCACTATCAGCCAGAGGGGAATTAAAAAAAAAAAAAAATTGGGTCAGGTATTTATGACTCGAAACAATAAGCTATGTAAGGGGGGGAAATATCCACTCATTCTGTAATAAAGAGTTCTGAATATATTCTTCATTCAAAAAACATTATATATTATGATAAACAAACCGTGCTTAGAGACTCTGATGGATAGCGGGGCATTTATTGATCCTAATATTTGCTGATTTTGGCTGATGAAGTCCCAGACCAGATGTTTACAGAGTGAAATTTTCCACTTATCAGCGAGTAGTTTACCTTGGCATTTCTCCAATGTGCCAGCAGCAACATTTTCTTCCACTCTGTTAATGTGTTAAGGTTTGCCCACAAGAGAGATGGTTCTCGCTTGCTGATTCCCATAACTAGGAAATTTGTAATTCCAAGACTAAATAACAGCAGCAGTACCGTGTAAACAATGCTAAGGGTTGCAACTTCAGCTCTGGCACGATGGAAAGTCTCAGTTAAGGACCACTGTGCGTGATGCTCAAATGAGTCTTTGGAGACTAATTCACAGAACCAGAGGCCGATTGCCAACTCCTCTGGAGGTAGGGAAAGCTGAAAAAATCTGACTATAGCTCTGAAAACCACATTACCCACAGATTATAGGACAGGCCTTCAGCACCTGTAAATCACAACTGTTCCACTGAAAGTGGTCTATGTTGATTAGACTTGCCTGTAGCTTTTTTTTTCCTGATCTTATCTAACCCATTCATTTCTGATGCATCTGCCTCATATATCTGTATATATATAATAGATACAAAATTAAGAATATTTTTGGCCATTGATATCTACTATGTTCTCCTAGGTTGCTTTTTCTTCTTGTGTTCTTTTTTTCCCCCATTACTATTTACAGGAAAAGGAAAGGAAAGGAAAAGCAAAAGGAAAAGCAAAAGGAAAAGCAAAAGGAAAGGGCAGGAAAGGGCAGGAAAGGGCAGGAAAGGAAAAGGAAAGGGAAAGGAAAGGGAAAGGGAAAGGGAAAGGGAAAGGGAAAGGGAAAAGGAAAGGGAAAGGGAAAGGGAAAAGGAAAGGGAAAGGGAAAAGGAAAGGGGAAGGGGAAGGGGAAGGGAAGGGAAGGGAAGGGAAGGGAAGGGAAGGGAAGGGAAGGGAAGGGAAGGGAAGGGAAGGGAAGGGAAGGGAAGGGAAGGGAAGGGAAGGGAAGGGAAGGGAAGGGAAGGGAAGGGAAGGGAAGGGAAGGGAAGGGAAGGGAAGGGAAGGGAAGGGAAGGAAGGAAAGGAAAGGAAAGGAAAGGAAAGGAAAGGAAAGGAAAGGAAAGGAAAGGAAAGGAAAGGAAAGGAAAGGAAAGGAAAGGAAAGGAAAGGAAAGGAAAGGAAAGGAAAGGAAAGGAAAGGAAAGGAAAGGAAAGGAAAGGAAAGGAAAGGAAAGGAAAGGAAAGGAAAGGAAAGGAAAGGAAAGGAAAGGAAAGGAAAGGAAAGGAAAGGAAAGGAAAGGAAAGGAAAGGAAAGGAAAGGAAAGGAAAGGAAAGGAAAGGAAAGGAAAGGAAAGGAAAGGAAAGGAAAGGAAGAAAAAACCTCATAGACTATTTAAGCACATGAAGCCTGCTCTCGTACCTTTTCACCACTGCTTTTCTATTAGAGGGGAACAACATAAACGTCTTTTGTTTCTATTCACCTAACAATTTCCGCCTTGACAAAATGAAAACCATGATTTTTACTGAATATAGCCACCATGATTAGACCAAGAGACCAAAAAGCCTGCCTCTCTCACAAATGGCAGAGGAAAACTCATTGAGATCATGAATATTACAGAAATTACTCCCTTTTCTTTGCATCATGAAGAAAAGAGATTGATAGGAGCACATTTCTCTCCCAAATTAAACAGAAGTGTCATTCCTCATCCAGCGCCTTCTCAGCCCTGCCCAGTGACAGCTCGGCTGTTGTCTTTTGCCTGATATCACCAAGTCAACTTTTCCTTGCTCACCCAATGAGGCCAGCTATCCTATGTTTTGTTTTTTTAAAAAAAAAATTGATCCTTTCTGTAATGTATGGGAGGAACCCCCCACCAGAATCTACAGAACTTGCTTTCCATTTTTGCCCAACCTATGTAAGTTGACCTAATAGAATATATTAATTTTCCTTCACTAGTCATGCCTTGTTTACAAAATTCCTGACAGTGCTTGACCTGTTGTTATATGTCATTATGTGCTATTATGTTGATTTGTCTAAAAAATTTTGTACCATTTTTTGCACTTGTCCACATCTGGATCTGCTACCCTCCTCTGTCTGTTGGCATGTAATTGCACAAATCTCTTTCTAAAGGGATCACCTTTTTGCTCTATGTGTAGAGCTTTACTCAGGTCATGTTTCATAAACGTGTATTACATGTGTTATAAGGCGAATAATTAAAAGAAATGTATTGCACTCATTTCCTCTATCTTTTCTATCACTTATTTTATGAAATAATGTTTCATGAACTGGGACCTGTTCCTCCCTCCCAAAGAAAAATCATGATCATTCATCCTCCTTATGACCTCCATTGTTCTCAAGAAGGAATGAAAACACTTAAAACTTTTTATCTAAATGAATGGAGAGGGCTTTCTCCCACTGAATAAAATACTTTCAAGGCACTTGAAACCAGGGGCCACAGGATTTTTCCTAGAAAGGCAGGGACCTCAGAGCTGCCTGTGGCCTTCATGCTAATTCTGATCTTTGGTTTGTCATGTTCTGTTCCCATTCTTCACCCTTCATTCTCTTCCTCTTCTATTAGGATTTCCTTTTTCTTGTTGACATTTTTTCTGGGAGTCCATTACACTTAGCAGCCCACTCCACTTAACCACAGAGCTCCCTCACACATGACTATTTTACACATGGAGTTGGCATCTTAAAAAAAAAAATCAGCTTTACGTTTGTGATTTCCCCCTTTTTCTTGAATATTTTCTTGCCTTCTGTTCTGTAGAAAGATCACCTTTCTGTTGAAATTTTATCTGTAACCTTTTATTTTTTTCCACATCATTACCTTACTGGCTTGCTGCACTGTCTAGTGCAGTCCACACAGTGGCAAAACACCAAGCCTCTTCCCACTGTAACTGTGTTTGCCATCTGGTGTGTTCACTGTGTGTCATATTTCCTTTCTGGCCACAGGTATTGGACAGTAAAATGTTCCTAGCCTAAAAAAGCTTCCCAAAAATTTGTTTTGTGAATCATTAGCCAACTCCAATGTAATGTCCAAGATACGAGTTCTGTACATTGACCTTAAAAACAGAATTTCATTTGGTGAAAAAAAAACCCAAACCCAACAGATTTTAATATATATTTCTATATTTGGGTGTACAATATATACATATATACACATATGTATATGTAAAGAGACTGTGTATGTGTATGTGTGTTTGTATTTGTGTGTGCACCTGTGTTTGGGTGACCATTGAACTCCATAGAGCACAAAAATATTTAAAATAGCAGTAGACATTTAAAAGATTTTAAAACAGTAAAACCTGAGGTAATATCAGATTTTCTATTGCATGCATACTAGTGATGGAAAAACACGTGACATAGATTCTACTATTCTCCAGAGGGGAGCAACCCTGTTTTTTAATACTACTAGTTTTCTGAAATGATTCTTCAAAAAGACAGGGGTAAGTCAAGGGCTGAACAAGCCATTGTTCATGAGTCATTAGAGAATGGTACGAAACACAGTGGGTTTGTACCGCTTTCAGACTAGCTTCCTCTTCTATTACTACTTTTTAATGGGGAGAGGTTGTATTTGGGATCTTGATCATGCTTACAGTTGGTGCCCTCCCTCTAACTCCATTGCATTGCAAATGGTACTTTGAAAAGCAGCAGCAGATTATAAATTCATTCCTAAATCCCTGAGCCACTATTTAGACTTAATGGAGATTACATAATTTTATATATACTACATATGTATATGTGTATATAGTTATACATACCTGTGTATATATTTATATCCATATTTAGATAGATATATAAATATATGAAGGTATCCTGAAGTCAGTAACCATCTGAGTAAAAATTTGAAGTCCACCCAAGTTACCACAAAAAAGTTGTACAGTACATGCAGCAAATCATTTATATCCAAACATGTCTGTCTGTCATGAGTTGTTTGTCCAAGAAAGGTAAATGCAAATAAGGCTTCTGTAGAAACAAGAGACTGTTTGCTCGGCTTACCACTGGTTGCCATGTTTCATGCGACTGGGTCGCCATGCCTTTGTCATCCATCAAAGACTTGGACCCTACATACAGAAGAGTTTTATAAAGGGTAGGCAAGTCAGTCGGGATTTCTTTTTTGCCATGTTCACAGCCTGTCCTTTCCTGAGCTTCCCATCCCTGGTTACCTTTGCTGTTGGCAGAGCAGGTAGCAATGCTGGGAACCAGGGGGCTGAAGTAGCTGGACAGAAATGCAGCTTAATCCAAAACAAGCATTTGCGTGTGGCTGGTTGAATTGAGATCCTGCTGTCTGAGTTGGCTAGATTCGTACGGACTGTAATGGTAGCTTAGACGCTGATTGCAATTTTGAACATCTATATACTCTGAAATTAAGGTTTGTTCCCTATAAAACTCATTTTGACTTCCAGTATAAACCAAGGATTCAGTTACCTGCTTTCAGATACATATACAGGAAGCCTTTCTTTTTTATTATTTATATAAATATTATTTTAATCTTAAGAAATTGCAGAGAATGGTTCCCAGTATTTTCTCTAATATCATTTTATTATACAAAGTCAGTGACAGATAACCACCTTTCATATTTGCAAAGTGCTTTGAATATGGAAGCAGCGTGACAAGTGTTACCCATCATTATTAAAAACTGTATAGTAATTAAAAGAAGAATGATAGCATTGCCCACAAGGTGAAAGTGCTAAATAAATATTTATTTTATACAGTGCAAGTAATCTCACAGAAGCAAAAAGATTTAGCATAATTACATGGACCCAATCAACATCAAAATGAATGAGAGTCGTCTTCTGCCTTCGTGTCTGAGCTACTTAGAGGCCTTTTTCAGCCTGCCATAGCCTTCCAGCTATTGACCCTCTATTCACTTTGTGGAGGGTGGCTGGGATCCTAAACACACAGCATTTAGGAGTCTGAGTCACCTTCAAGGGAAGGTGACTTGATTAACAAGTGCAGGCACGTAAATGATGTTACTGAGTGTCTTTATCTTGCCAAGATGCTGGTTTAGCACTTGTCTTCTACTTCAGACTGCTTAGAAACAGGAAAACAGAAACAGACCCCCCGACCCTCATCCCTAAAGAAGCTCCATTTGCTCGATTAATTATTACTACGCCTAATTTGCTTAGCCTGCTCTAAAGGAAAGGAGAGATACCTCTCCTTTGCATGATGTGGTAAAGACACACATAAAATCTCACCTGTAGGTCCTTCCTGAGCCCACCACTGCCCTTTCCCTGTAGCTAGCCAGTCAGCTTGAAGTGCTTTCCTCCCGTCTTGGTAAAACTGTTACCTAGATATCCAAAAAGGCAAGATCTGGGGGCTAAAAAGGAAGGCAAATAGAATGAATCCTGAACTTACAGCATGTTGGTTAGGCCATTCAGCTAAGAGGGAAAAAAACTAGGTGTTGTTTAATTAGATAATAACTGGATAGATAGTACAGAAGTAATTTGGAGAATGGCAACCACATTTCCAGCGGACTGTAAGTATGGCACAAAGGTCTGCACTCTGGAAGGCAAACCTGGATGTGATTTCCTAAAGGCAGATGAGCTCACACCGAGGACAGATGTCTTTGGAATTTCTCCTGTTGGTGAACTGATTATTTTTTTGGGCTGACATGAATGACAAAACAGGAGCCTTAACTCTTCCCTCTGCATGAGGAGCACACACATTTAACCCATCATTATGAATTCCTGTCAGCCTTGGCACCTCCATCTCACACTTTGCATCACTGAGTACCACAATACCTAGGTTCCTTTGGTGAAGGCTTGCCATCAGTCCTCTTCAATGTCCTGATTCGCTTTGGCAGATAAAGAATTGTGTGATCTCTGTGGATCTCCATCCTTGTCCTGTATTCCTACATTCCTATTTGAGCGAGAACCTAACTTGGAATTTCAGATTTTTTTTAACTGAATATCATATCTTGATGACCTAGACTAATTTTCCTTAATTTTAGGAATCTAACTCAAGAGCTAGAAGTTAGCTAGAAGTTAGTTAGAAGTTAGAAAATCAGTTGTATGGGTTTGTCACAAAACCATGGAGACAGACAAGACAGATATTAATACTTAGGTTGGTTGACAACTAATCGTCAGCAGTTCCAATGAGAAATAGGCTAGTTTTTAAAAAGTATCCCATTTGAATGGATGAGTTTTTCGGTGCCAGGAAAGTACTCCCTCTTCAGGTCTAGTATTAGGGAAGAATCCCAACTACTAATCCTTTTTTTCTGTAAGACAAGTTTTGTTCTAACTGTTAGTATATTATCTTACATTCACATAATCTGTTATTTTAATTGTGCAGCATCCCCTGAGTCTCACCAAGGGCAGGTACTTTATCAATAAAATGATAATTATAGAAACTTAATGAGGCCAGCCAGGAAACACAAAGAATCCTGATCCACTCGTCAGAAAAGCACAGATAATTTAGTGCAGCTTAGTCCATTTCTGGACTGCAATCTGATAACCCCACATTCCATAAATCACCCCATGGCAGCCTAAAGACTTCATTCCTAACCGCTGACATCCTGACTTCCACTTCAGAGTTGTCATCTGCAGAGTGAAAGAGATTTCCATCACTCCTTACATCTTTCCTTTCCTTTCCTTTCCTTTCCTTTCCTTTCCTTTCCTTTCCTTTCCTTTCCTTTCCTTTCCTTTCCTTTCCTTTCCTTTCCTTTCCTTTCCTTTCCTTTCCTTTCCTTTCCTTTCCTTTCCTTTCCTTTCCTTTCCTGCCCTGCCCTGCCCTGCCCTGCCCTGCCCTTGAAAGCTAAGTTCCTGCCACTAGAGCATTCCCACTTGTATCTGAATCCTGCCAGATGTTGAGGACCCTTTTCATCTGAAACACAAAGCCACAGTGACAAAAGTACATGCTTCCATCTCTGTATAGCCTGCTCAGTGAACAATCTGAGCTCTCTATTAGAGTGTCTCATCTCTCACACTCACTGCAACATTGCATGATAGTAATGCACCAAAATCCCAATATTACAAGGTGTGCTTATGAGTAGGGACTCACCTCTGCGGCCAGAGAAGGAATCTGTGAGAAACTGAAATCCTCCACGGCTCACACTAATACTGCAATCTCTGAATCTTAGTATGAATCTCACAAAGCACATGGATAAAGCTCTGAGGGCAGCAGACGTTGCATTGCTCTGTGGCCATCTTCATTTCCTACCTAACAGCCAGAACAACACCAAAGCGCTGGAGCTTTATTAGCAAGCTGAGGTTCAGAATTCAGCCCATCTTCTCAGACACATCACTTCTCCAGCCAGACATGGCCTCTTTTTATGGTATACTCTCAGTAGCAATGACACAGGCCTGATCCCTCTCACTGGTACAAAGGACAATGCTTGGAGGTTCACATTACAGGGGTTGTCTTGCACATACAGGCTCCCTTCACCTCACTGCGTGGTAACACAGAAACCTTGAGCTCTTTGTTGCACCATATATGACGCCTCAAGAGTGAAAGCGAGCATCAGAAAGGAGTGGGGCTGACGAGGGGGTTCAGGGCACAAGAAGGAATATAACGGGCACTGCAAAACACCCGTGATGAAGGGGTGACTCTCAAAACCACTGCAAAGATATCAGCTTCAGCAGCCTTTCATCACAGGGAGGCAACTTGTGAGAAGAGCACACAAGATGTTCTGTTCTCTTGCTTCTGCCCTTTCTAGGTATCACACCACTGCTATTAAACGGAGAGAAGAAAAAAACAATTTAAGCAGCCTTAACACATTTTTTCAGACACCTCTTAATGGCATCTTCAGCAATTACATTTTACTGAAAGCAATAGATAAGCTGACACAGTTTCCAATATGCCCCTTCATTTTCTTTTTCCCTTGTGCTGGCAAGTTTTGACAAGTCACAGCTGTTGGCCGAGGATACTGAAAAGGGAGAAGGAGATAATATGCAAATTTACACAGCAGTATTGAACAGTGAAATGAAGCACTTTTCATTTACATTTTAAAACAAAGTATGTTTTTTAGGAGCTGGTTACATTTATGTAGGTTTGTTTGTTTGCTTTCTCTGGTCTTGAGCTTTCCTAATGCAGGGTATTCTGTTGTGGTTGCTGTTTGCTATTTTCAACCCAAGTCTCTTAAGGTATAAAACAATTAAATCTTGACTTCCGGATCTCTCTCCCTAAATACGAAGTATATCTTAGCAAGTAAAACTTTCCATTTGGAAATTTACAATTATAATTGTAAGCTCACTGCAGACCTCCAGGGAAGGATTTATACTGAATATGAAATAGCTGTGATGTGTTTTTTCTAAATACTTTGAATATGGAAGCACATTTCTGAAATAACTTGGACTTAAAGAGACATTGTTCCACCAGGTCTGGTATCCCTAGGCCAGAAGAACTGCCTCCAAAATCAACTTTTTTCCTATATACTTTTAACATTTTTACTTCATAAATTAAATAAAGACTTTTTAATACCCAGGCTCCCACTTAAAGGGAGGCAAGCAGGTCACTGCCCTGATTACATCTTCATTACATAATTTTGTTGACTTCTGTAGCATAAGCCAGCAAAGAAATCAGTTCACGACTCTGATCCCAGCTCTGAGAACCAACTCATCAATGACTTAACTTTAAAAAGATCCATAAAAATTACTGACTTCAAAACACTATTGAGGTCATCATTCTAGCTGATTTCTTCAGGAAACCCATGTGGAAATAGAAATAGTGATAGTCATGCAGTGACTGATGTTCTTCTAAAATGCAAGATCTGTGCCAAATTTCATTGAATGTATATCACTTATTTGAAAGTTTACTTGAATAACATTTGAGACAGATACTCGCCTTTGTCTTCCTTTATCATGGTTACAGCAGATATCTGTTGTTTGCCTATCTGCAATATTTTTAAAGTGTTGTAAATTAAAGTCAATTGTTTATTACACAATAAGTTCATAACTTTTGAAGTGCCTAGCTATTTTAAATAAATGGACAGATAACTAGCAATAGTGGCCAATAAGTTCAAAGGCATTTGAACTTGCACTACTGCGTGTTCTCAGTCACCTGCTGACATATCTCAATAAGAAACATTTTATACCATGGTATAGACAAGCACACAAAGACACAGACCACATTTTTAATCTGTCATACTTTGAGCATCTTGTATTGTATTGTTTTGTTATATTATATTATATCATATTATATTATATTATATTATATTATATTTATTATATTTATTATATTATATTATCTCATTTATGCTTTGTTTCAAAGCTAACAAGTATAAGCTTTGAAAAATGGATCAGTGCAACCCATGGTTTCAAGAGTGATAGTACTCAAGAAACAGAAAAAGAAAAAAGTATGTGAACCATAGAGCTGAGAACTCCAACATCCATTTAACTTTGGAAACAATAACTGTTTCTTTATAAGGAATAGTATCTTGTGGGAAATGGATTTCTAACTTACAGGGCAAAAGGCTGAGATTATAAAGCAAAATCCGAAACACTTACAAAACTACATTTTTCTTCCTATATATTTCTATATTTGTATTTCTATATATATATTTGGCTACTAGGAAGAAAATTAACTCTATCCCAGCCAAAACTGGGAGAATCTTTTTTTTACTTTTCTTTACTTAATATTTTGTTTCTCTATTTTTCAAAAGGATCCCTTCTGTTTCTGATAACCTTACCATTTAATGTATTTTCCTTCATCAGAAAGTAGATTGTTTATATTACAATTAAGCTGTAATAGGATGCCAGGGACCGGATACTAATGAGGAGAGATACTCTTCATTAGTGGGAGACAAAAATCCTTTTTTTATGGTATAGGATTAAAATTGGAGCACATTTCTCAAGAGACAACAACCAAGGTCCTTCCCATTCTTTTTAATATGCACCAAAATATTATTGCTGCAGATCACCACATTATCTCCACGCATGTCCTTTATATCACTTCTCATAGCAGGAAAAGGTAAGTAGCACATTGTTAGCCCAAGAACAAAAATATTTTGAAAATATTTTTCTGAAGCTGTTCTGATATTACTAAAAATATTTTATGTCAAAAAAAATGAAAAACAATTCACAGAACTGCCCAGAAGAGGTGTTTCAAAAAAGAAAAACAAAACCCACAGAATTGAGAGATACATGTTCAAATCTTGCTTATTTCTGAAAGACTTTGAACCCACATTAACCAATTCCCCAGAGTGTGCTACAATCTTATGTGGTATTCTCAGTATCTCCTTCTGTCTTTATTCCATATTCAACTCTATTAAATATTCACTAGATCAAGTACTGCAACACAAATATGCCCTTTGGGTGTACTGTTGGCTAGGATACAGAGTCTTTCCTTCTATTACTGACTTTCTGTCTATCTATCTCATATGTTGGCTAAGCACGCTAACCACTAGGCATAAATGAAGATATTTTGGCATCCACCATTTTGGGAATCTAGTTGGATTCTTTTGGCAAGTGTTTATTTCAGGAATGTCAATATCCTTTGAAAATTTCTAATTGAATTGTTTTCAGCATTTCCAAAAATATTGTATTTTCAATTTATCCAGAATTATTCCGTGAGTTTAAACTAAATTCAGGAATCTGTCAAATAACATTTTTTTACTACATACTAAATTAACCTAAGCCACTGATTTTACCTTTACTGTTTTCACTTCTGTGCATATGAATTACCCATTAGTGTTTTTTGGTTACACATTTAAAAAAAAAAAAAGTTAGAAATCAAACTGAATGGCTCTAAATGCTAAAAACGGTTAAAAAATAAAATAAATTTGAAGTGGTTTACAGGCAAACTGGTTAACAGAGAAAATTATGTAATAACAACCCAAAAGGAGATTAAGCTTTTATAAACCAAACCCTTAGATAAATAAATTTCCTCATTCCATCACAAGCAACAAATAAATTCAGCTCATTTTTAACACACTGCTTATTGTCAAATTGTGGCAGAATAAATGTCATTCTATAAACAAGAAATAGATCAGTGCATGATAATATATAGTAATCTGAAGGCACAGGGTCTTATTTGTTTATTTTAAAAATAAATTGATGGTATAAGTTTATCTTAGATACAAGACCATGGATAGTAAAACAGATAAGAAATTCCAATTTTTGCAATTAATAACTCTAAGTGAAAACAATATAGCATTAAAATGGTTTAACCAGAGTCAAATAATTTATTTGGAAACAGCTGAAGAGTTCCTCATTTGTCTGTAACTCATTTGCCACATTCCTCTGTCAGGTTCTCTCAATGGACTTGAGCCTCCCCTCCTTCTGCATCAATTTCTGACTATGTTTCACGATGGGACATGTGCTCTGCTTGGGAAGTCCAACCAAACAGACACACGGATCCATTAGGTCCTCAGAGTATAACACTTGACAAACACTACCTGTACAGTATAGGCTGAATATCAGCAAGTTTAACTTTTCAATTATATATACTTTTTTTTTTAAGAGGAAAATCCACAGAAAGCAGATTCTGCCTGAAATAATTTTACCTGATTTGTTTTAGTCAGAAGTCAGACGCTGTTTTAGCGGTTTATCTGTGACAAGCTTCCATTAAAAGTGTGAGAGATTTTCAGTCTCCTCTGACAAAGGCAGATGCTGGGCCACATCGTCATTAGTGCAAAGCTAACATAGCACCACACAGGACAGGTCCCAGAGTCAGGTGGTTAATTAACCTGACAAATCTATCTCAACCAGCTTTATAACAATATCACAACAAACTTTTATAATACAACTCTCCTGTGCTGCTCTGCGGGAAGAGGACTCAGGAGTGAGGAAGTGAAGTTGGTCCGGGGAAGGGAGCAAGGGGGCAAAATGTGTTCCTTTAATGTTTGTTTCTCACTACCCAAATCTACTTTAACTGGCAATAAATTAAATTACTTTTCCCCATGTTGACTCTGTTTTGCCCATGACAGTAGTTGGTAAGTGATCTCCCTGTCTTTATCTCAACCCTCGAATTTTCCATCCTGTCCACTTGAGGACGGCGAGTGAGACAGTAGCTGGGTGGGCATTTGGCCCTTAGCCAAGATTAACCCACCACAGCTCTTCTTCATGTTCTATTTTCTTAACACTTCTCCATCTGTATATATAATCCCACTGCTGATGTCAATAACTATTCAGGCATAAGACTATGTCAAACCAGGTACAAAAAATTTCCTTGCTCCTGTTAGGTGGAAACAAAAAATTAAATAATACTTCATAGAATCATCATAGAATAGTTTGGGTTGGAAGGGACCTTTAAAGGTCATCTAGTCCAACACCCCTGCCGTGTGCAGGGACATCTTCAACTAGATCAGGTTGTGCAGAGCCCTGTCCAACCGTACCTTGAATGTTTCCAGGGATGGGGCATCCACCACCTCTCTGGGCAACCTGGGCCAGTGCTTCACCACCCTCAGCGTAAAAAATGTCTTCCTTATATCTAGTCTAAATCTAACCCCCTTTAGGTTAAAGCCATTCCCCCTTGTCCTGTCGCAACAGGCCCTGCTAAAGAGTTTGCTGCCATCTTTTTTAGAAGCCCCCTTGAAGTACTGACAGGCTGCAATAAGGTCTCCCCAAAGCCTTCTCTTCTCCAGGCTGAACAACGCCAACTCTCTCAGCCTTTCTTCACAGGAGAGGTGTTCCATCCCCCTCATCATTTTCATGGCCCTCCTCTGGACCCGCTCCAACAGGTCTGTGTCTTTCTTACGTTGAGGGCTCCAGAGCTGGACGCAATACTCCAGGTGGGGTCTCCCCAGAGCAGAGTAGAGGGGCAGAATCACCTCCCTCGACCTGCTGGCCACACTTCTTTGGATGCAGCCCAGGATACAATTGGCCTTCTGGGCTGTGAGCGCACATTGCTGGCTCATGTCCAGCTTTTCATCCACAAGTACCCCCAAGTCCTTCTCGGCAGGGCTGCTCTCAAGCCCTTCATCCCCCAGCCTGTAGTGATACTGGGGGGTGCCCTGACCCAGGTGCAGGACCTTGCACTTGGCCTTGTTAAACCTCATGAGGTTCACATGGGCCCACTTCTCGAGCTTGTCTAGGTCCCTCTGGATGGCATCCCGTCCCTCTGGCGTGCAACCACACCACTCAGCTTGGTGTCATCTGCCAACTTGCTGAGGGTGCACTTGATCCCACTCTCTATGTCATTGATGAAGATATTAAACAGTACCGGTCCCAATACGGACCCCTGTGGGATGCCACTTGTCACCGATCTCCATCCAGACACTGAGCTGTTGACCCTTACCCTCTGGATGCGACCATCCAACCAGTTCCTCATCCACTGAACAGTCCACCCATCCAATCCATACCTCTCCAGTTTAGAGAGAAGGATGTTGTGGGGGACCATGTCAAAGGCCTTACAGAAGTCCAAATAGACGACATCTGCAGCTCTTCCCTTGTCCACTGAGGTAGTCACTCCATCATAGAAGGCCACTAGGTTAGTCAGGCAGGACTTGGCCTTGGTGGAGCCATGCTGGCTGTCTCAAATCACCTCCCTGTCCTCCATGTGCCTTAGCAGAGCTTCCAGGAGGATCTGTTCCATGACCTTCCCAGGCACAGAGGTGAGGCTGACAGGTTGGTAGTTCCCAGGGTCCTCCTTTCTACCCTTTTTAAAAATGGGTGCAATGTTTTCCTTTTCCCAGTCACCAGGGACTTCACCTGAGTGCCGTGACTTTTCAAATATGATGGAGAGTCTTGCAGTCCATCCAGTTGAGAGGTGTGTAAGAGAGGTTGCCAGTGAAGGCTGAGGCAAAAAAGTTGTTGAGAACCTCAGCCTTCTCCTCACCCATTGTTACCAGTCTTGCTCATCAGGGTGGTACGTTTTCTTTGACCTTCCTTTTCTGGCTGACATAGCTGTAGAAGCCCTTCTTACTATTCTTTGCATCCCTTGCCAAGTTCAGCTCCATCTGCGCCTCGGCCTTCCTGACCCCATCCCTACACAACTGGGCAACGTCCCTATACTCTTCCCAGGATACCTGTCCCTGCTTCCACTGCCTGTGCATTTCCTTCTTGCCCTTTAGATTGACCAGCAGGTCTTGAGTCAGCCATGCCGGTCTCTTGCCTTCCTTGCCTGATTTCTTACACCTGAGGATCGAGAGCTATTGTGCTCTATGGAAAACATCCTTAAAGATCTGCCAGCTCTGTTCTGCTCCCTTGTCCCTGAGGGCAGTTTCCCAGGGGATCCCATTGACTAACTCCTTGAACAGCTGGAATTTTGCTTTCCTGAAACTCAGGGTCCTGACTTTACTCTTCATCTGGCCCATATCCCTCAAGACTGCGAACTCCACCAGTGCATGATCACTGCAGCCCAGGCTGCCTCCAATCTTGCATCACCGATTAGCTCACTTGTATTGGTGACCACCAGGTAGAATCATAGAATCATAGAATCACTGAGGTTGGAAAAGACCTCTAAGATCATCGAGTCCAACCGTCAACCCAACACCACCATGTCCACTAAACCATGTCCCTAAGTGCCTCATCTACTCGTCTTTTAAATACTTCCAGGGATGGGGACTCAACCACTTCCCTGGGCAGCCTCTTCCAATGTTTCACCACTCTTTCAGTAAAGAAGTTTTTCCTTACATCCAATCTAAACCTCCCCTGGCGCAACTTGAGGCCATTTCCTCTTGTCCTATCGCTTGTTACTTGGGAGAAGAGACCGACACCCACCTCGCTACAACCTCCTTTCAGGTAGTTGTAGAGAGCGATGAGGTCTCCCCTGAGCCTCCTTTTCTCCAGGCTGAACAACCCCAGTTCCCTCAGCCGCTCCTCAGAAGACTTGTTCTCCAGACCCCTCACCAGCCTCATTGCCCTTCTCTGGACACGCTCCAGCACCTCAAAGTCCCTCTTGTAGTGAGGGGCCCAAAACTGAACACAGTATTCGAGGTGCGGCCTCACCAGTGCCGAGTACAGGGGCACCATCACTTCCCTACTCCTGCTGGCCACACGATTTCTGATACAGGCCAGGATGCCATTGGCCTTCTTGACCACCTGGGCACACTGCCAGCTCATGTTCAGATGGCTGTCGACCAACACCCCCAGGTTCTTCTCTGCTGGGCAGCTTTCCAGCCACTCTTCCCCAAGCCTGTAGCGCTGCATGGGGTTGTTGTGGCCAAAGTGCAGGACCCGGCACTTGGCCTTGTTGAACCTCATACAGTTGGCCTTGGCCCATCAGTCCAGCCTGTCCAGGTCCCTCTGCAGAGCCTTCCTACCCTCGAGCAGATCAACACTCCTGCCCAACTTGGTGTCGTCTGCAAACTTACTGAGGGTGCACTCCATCCCCTCATCCAGATCATCGATAAAGATATTAAACAAGACCGGCCCCAGTACTGAGCCCTGGGGAACACCGCTCGTGACCGGCCGCCAACTGGATTGAACTCCATTCACCACAACTCTCTGGGCCCGGCCGTCCAGCCAGTTTTTGACCCAGCGCACAGTACACCTGTCTAAGCCGTGAGCCGCCAGCTTCTCTAAGAGAATGCTGTGGGAGACGGTGTCAAAGGCCTTGCTGAAGTCCAGGTAGACCACATCCACAGCCTTTCCCTCATCCACTAGGCGGGTCACCTGGTCATAGAAGATTAGGTTGGTCAGGCAGGACCTGCCTTTCATGAATCCGTGCTGGCTGGGCCTGATCCCCTGGTTGTCCCGCTCATGCCTTGTGAGCGCCCTCAAGATGAACCGCTCCATCATCTTCCCCAGCACCGAGGTCAGGCTGACAGGCCTGTAGTTCCCCGGATCCTCCTTCCGGCCCTTCTTGTAGATGGGCGTCACATTGGCAAGCCTCCAATCGTCCGGGACCTCCCCCGTTAACCAGGACCGCTGATAAATGATGGAAAGCGGCTTGGCGAGCACCTCCGCCAGCTCCCTCAGCACTCTTGGGTGGATCCCATCCGGCCCCATAGACTTGTGAGCATCCAGGTGGCATAGCAGGTCATTGACTGCTTCCTCTTGGATTACGGGGGGTTCATCCTGCTCGCCGTCCCTGTCCAGTATTGCATTCCCTCTGGTAGGGCTGTCTATTACCTGGCTTAAGAAGCTATCCTCAATGCATTCCAGGATTCTCCTGGATTGCCTACAGGTTGCCGTGCTACTTTTCCAGCAGATGTCAGGGTGGTTGAAGTCCCCCAGCAGGACGAGAGCCTGCGAGCGCGATGCCTCCTGTAGCTGGAGTGAGAAGGCTTCGTCAATAGTCTCCCCTTGATTGGGCGGCCTGTAGTAGACACCAACCACAAGGTTCCCTTAGTTGCCTCGGTCTCTCATTCTTATCCACAAGCTTTCAACCTGCTCGTGGCTATTCATCAGAGACAGTTCTATGTGAGGGTGCACCTATCTGCAACATCAGTGAGCTACAGAATTTTTCCTGTGACATGCCTACTGTGAGATAACACATCCATCTTGCGATCAAATCATGTACCTTGCATCAGGGGCATCCTTGTTACCCATACAAGGTTTCAAGTGTCACTTTTCACTGCAGCAAACAGGATTTTTAAGTAGAAAAAACAGAGGTGGATTATAGGCTTCCAAATGCATAAAATAGATGCACAGTGCTGAGTCTTCAGAATGCTTCATGTTACCTGAAAGACCAGTTAGCTTAATTAATAAGTAAGCGTGCATTTTTAATTACCTTATTCCTGTGAATATGAAGCCATGATTTAACCTTTGTATTATATCTACATAATAGCCACCTGTATAATTGCTTTCATTTTTACCACTACTAGTGAAGTCACAACAGCACTGCCAACTGCACAAGGTTTGAGATTGGACTCTAAAGTCTCCAGTGAAAACCACTATGTAAGAGGTTATTTGCTAATGGCATTCAAGTTGGCTCAAACATATTTTCGGTATACCTAGAAGTGCTTCCCTTGGACCTTTGAAACACAGACAAAATAAGGTTGAATTTTAAGTTTTTTTCTACCTTAAGTGGAGATTTCCTCTTTTTTTGTTTGTGTTTTGTTGTTGTTGTTTGGGGTTTTGTTTGTCTGGGTTTTTTTGTGATTTTTTTTCCCCCAAGTATTTTATTATTCTTGCCCTGCTTTCCTGAAAATATAGTTTATGATGTGAATTAGACATCTCTCTGCTTGCCAGTTCTATTTGACCCAAAAATTTTGGGATTCACTGGCTGCTTTCAAGAACATTAAAGAGATGAGTATAAACCACAAAAATACTAAGATATATTTTTTGAAAATGGGTGTAAGGTAGAGATCCTGTTGGGGACCCTACTGAGAAAACTGGGGGGACAATTCAACCCTTATTCATTCTCTTAATTCTGTCCAGGAGATAGGAGACCTGCCAGCTAGTCACGTATAGCCACTAAATATATGGATAGGTCTGAATCGCTCACAGTCTTGCTACCAGTTAGACAGCTGGCAGATCAAAAAAACATATGTAAAGGATGTGGAAGCAATTGACAGACTTCCTCCAAACATCAAAATCTTTGTCTTTTCAGCAAGTGATTTCCAGCAACCAATTGGGATAATGAATTTGTGACACAGTTGAGGAACTCAATTCATTTCATCTGTGACTTTAGCAGAAATATTTCAGTCCTTAATAGTCTGGAGCAGCTTTGAACTTGCAGAGAATGGCTCCATAAAGGCCCCATCCACCATGCATTTAAACTCCCATGAATTGTTGTTTTAAACTTTATCACAATTATCTGGAAGAATATAGAAAACAAAACAATAATGAAGCAAGCATCAAAAAGTCTCATAAGGTTGGAGAATGTTAGATAACTGCCCTTATGCTTTTTCTTGGTTTTATTAGGATTTGCATGAACTGTGGGTTTAATCAGCAGCCAACACCAATGAGTCATTTGCACAGGTTCTGTGTCTTACAAGTGGTTTTGCATGCAGTCACACATATAATGAGGCAACACAACCAGAAGTCTTCCGAAACTTTCATGTGTTATCATTAAACTGATGTCACATCAAATTTAGTTCCACACATCTGTGGAGTTACTGTATTCATAACATTTTATGAACAATACACTGCCTTAAACAAGGCATGCAGACTGATGCCAGGTTGCCAACTGATCTTGCATCTGTTTCCTAGGAAATGAAAGTGCGGGAGGAAAAAGTCATGTCTTGCACAGTGCTCTTTATTATTCCCCAGCTTTTCAAAAGCTCTGTTGCTTGAGCCATCATTAGATTTCACAGACAAGCTCGGGAGTAAAGCAACTTAACCTTCCTACATAAAATTTGTTCATTTCGCCACAAACACATCTGTGCACCAAGGAAAGCTCATCAGAGTCACATAAGACTTTGTTCCCTTCTTATTTTCTTCAGTTAAGTGAAGGGAAATTGGTCTTTTTCTTTCTTTTTCTTTTCTTTTTTTTTTTTTTTTTAATAAGCAGTAGTGTTAAACATCATCTTTATGCCACAACCAAGATCGGAGTCCTGTTGTAGTAGCCCAGGCACCAATTGTGCAAGGTAATGAAACAACAAATAAGAAGGAATCGTCTTTGTCCCAAAACACTTGCATCAATTTGGCAAGATTGAGAATAAATATCAGGAAAAATAAATCCCCCATCTCTCTCCCAGTTGATTGCTGGTGCAATGCAGGCTTAAACGCTAAGGCAAGAATGTTGTCAAGGACTGGGCATCTATCATTGATACCAGCTTTTCAGAAAAGCTCACCTGTTGCAACAAGGGTCATATTCTAAGTGTCAGTGTCATAGCTTATTTTTTTAGACGATTGTTGCAGGGGCATCTTCCTTTTGAAATGTGAGTCTGGTCACCTAGGTCATTTATTCATGGTCCAATATGTACACATAAGTGCTAAGCCAGTGTTCTGCCTAAGCTAAGTCAATGTGCTTCCCAAACGTGTAGCCTTGCCCAGCCAGAGACCTGCATTAATTTATCTATGGGTATGGTTGCATTTATACTTGGCTAAGAGCATGAAAATCTGATCCCCTAAGTTAGAGTAGCACTTTGTGGGGGATTCATCTCCCACAAGTCCACAGGTTCATAATGTCAAAATCTAGTCTGAGAAAGCACCCCAAGTTCTTACTATATGTAATGGGGAGCAAATAAACAGAATGAATGCAGCTCCATCTGATCTGTGGGTGTTTACATTAACTAGACTGAATCACATCACAAACTTCATTAACAATATTGACCAGACTTCCATGGACTACTAAGGGAAAAAAAAAGGCTATGACCATTTTAAATGTAGACACCTACACTGTAGACCCATACATTTAGTCAAGAAGCTCTTAGCCTTTATGCCTGAAGTTGTATTCAGAGGTGATGTTTTATGCATTCAATTACAGGTTACATACATATAATAAAGCCAATTGCATTCCTGCAAAACATCTACAAATACCTGCAACATCAACTTGGCAAACTGTTGTGAAGTAACTGCTATTTGCTAGCCTCTATTATCACATCTTCAATGAAATAACAAGTGTTCACTGACTTTGACAAAGTTCAAGGAATCATTGTTTACACAAGAAGCCTTCATTAGAGTAATGGGTGACAAGAAGCAAAGACCTTGCACATATATTATTAGTTATCATTAAGTTTTTAAGCATAATCTGGTATTGGCTCATTATTGTTATTTTTCTGCTGGTCAATATTTAAGTTAAGAACTTGTAAGGACTTGGGTCAAATAGATTTTTAGTGTGTTTGTAGTCGCTTGGCAATTCATGAAGTAGTAAGTGAATATTAGGAAGATTAAAATGCTGCCCAAAAATACATGTGCAGGAAATGGCAGAACATCTCAAAACACCTATTGTAATTGAAAATGAGACTACAGTTTAAGGCTAACCTATTGGAATTGTATAGGGTTTTTCTTCCAATCATACTGATGTACTGTTAACCCTGGCAGGGGGATAACAAGTTTTGGAACCAAGACTCAGAACAGCAAAGGATTGACTTCAGCAGTTTATCTAAAACTGCCTTAGAACTTAAAAATTAGGTTCAAATTATGTAAGTTTTATATGTTTGCTAGACAAACAGTTTTGACCCACATACATATGGGGATCCACACCAGCCATACTAGTACAAGGAAAAAAAATTCCACCAGAACAGTGGCAGGATGGATTCTGGTTTCTTTTCCTAGTTCTTTATTTTTATTTGTGAGTTGCAAGTATAAATGTGTATTCTCTTATTTGTTTTTTCTTCTGTTATTTTCCATAGAGTGCCTTGAAAATGATTGGAAAGGTCTTAACTAATGCTTTTCTGCAAGGTTTAGTGATATTATAATATTCTGCATGGTATTAAGGCAGAACAGAACAGAATAATCTGTTCTCAACATTTTGTTCACCATCATTCAGCACCTGTTGAGAAGGGTAGGAACCTCTCATGAGTTAGTGGAGAGACTCCCAGCACCTTTGAACCCAGGAGCCAGTCCCCTCTATCCACTATGGTCCTCCAGAGGCACTGCTTCCTCTGGAGAAGTGCTAAATGCATCAGCAGCATTGCTTTCCTTTCAGGCAGAATGCCTTGAAAGCAGAATTGTCATTAACGTGAAATTGCTTCGGCCAACGCTTAAGCTCAATAGGACAATATTTAAAACACTAACTACAGACTTCCAGCTGAGCTCTTCAGGTCTTCTTTTCTGTCACATTACACAATACAACTGCTTTATGTTGACTATCTGCCCTTTCTTCCTCTTTCTTAGGCTTATCTCAGTAAGGCCTCTCTCAGAGTCACTGAAAGGAAGAAAGAGTAGCTGAATATATCTGACAGCTATTTCTATCAGATAAACTAAAGTTCAAACGAGTGGAACTCTTTTGCCTTTCAAAGGCCTTCAGTCCCCTGATGTTTCCCCATGCAATACAGCCCTTTCTGAAACCCCGGGATTGCTGTCACTTTCTTTGTGCAGTGATGTGGGACCGATCCACCTTTGATTTGCCAACTTTGCTGAAGGGTAAACATTTCTGCTGTGGGCAAGAGGAGTATGGCATCACTCAAAGAAAAGTATAATGTTATTGACTTCTTTTCTATCCAACCACCAAAATAAGTTTTAAGGTTGTTTAGTGATATCACCCTCCAGTCCTTTCTAGGCCAGGTTGTTCTCTGTTCTTACAGTGCCAAATAAATGGCCACACAGAAGGTTTTCTATTTGACAGGATTCATCTCAATGATCTTTCAGATTAAGGTGACTGTACTGATTAGAGCTGGTTTGGGATAAAAATTGCCCTTCAATAGAAACATTTTCTAGCTTATTCCGCCAACAAGAAAGCATACAGAACAAGGCAACGCGGTATTTTCATGAATAATTGGCTTGGTTGTTGCAGACAGGGAAGGTCTTTGAACTGACCTCCAGGAGGTCCATGACATCTCAGCCAAGAGATGCACCCTGGATATGTTCAAATCTCTCCCTTTCTCTGGAGATGAAGTTTCCTGTGCACATCTAAATTGACTAGCAGGATCTTTTAGCCCTAGTTTCACTATTTCTGTTGTTTAAGAAGGGATGGTCCAGAGTCCCTTGCTGTTAAACTCCATTAAAGCAGGGCTCTGCCCTGGTAAAGATTAGTTGTACTTTGAATCTGATGCAACCCAAAGAACAAAAGTTAGTTTCATTAAATGACTCTGGCTACTAAAGTGAATAGATATAAACTTTATTAGTGTGATTATGACCTATTAAAGTCACATTAACTTTTTAATGTGCCAGGGGTTTCCACTGTAATGTCTGATAGATTAAGCTGAAAGCTCATTCACTGCTCTTTATGCTTCACCAATAGATTTAAAAAAAATATATATATCTGCTCTGTAGTTAGTGAACTCCATAATGGAGGCATTATCAATATTGCCAATAGGCAAGGCTATACTCCTATTTTACCAGCTTCTCTACCTGTCCTAAAAGATCCTGTTTTCCTTTGGTCTTTTGATTTGTAGCTCAGGATCTGGGGTGTCAGTCTGGGGTATGATGAAGGCTGCTCAGCAAGCTGACTTACTGGGTAAAGAGGCAAACCTTTCAAGAGATCAAAGCTTAAGTCCTGGTACAGGGTAGGCTCAGAATCAGAAAACTCTACACCGTATTCATACATTTACTGCATGGTCCAGTGATAACATTGTATTCAGGAGCAAACCTGCACATCGTTGGTGAGACCTCTCTGAAAATCTTATGATTATTAGAAAGAGGCATTTAGCTCTAGTTACAGTAGAGTCTCAGCCACTGTGAACAGGTACAGGAGGTCCCTTATACAACCTGCAAATTACCACAAAGACCCTCTCTCTTCCACAGACACAATCACAACACGTCATTGATTTTTCTTTAGATTCAGGTCTGGGCTTTCTAATAGAAGGACCCTCAAAGCCATCTTCTGGCCAGGTATTTACCAGCTCTTACTAGGAGATACCTGACCATTTTACCAGTATTACTGTTGCTCTTAATTTTAAAAGAAAATAATAAAATATTTTTGATCATTTGAAAATTGTCTGAACAGAACTGTTCAGAAACTGAAGTGTTTAAGTACCATACCTAGTTGAATCACGACTATCAGTAGAAGCACTCATTTATTTTTCATCAGACATTTTTAGTTATAAATTGCCAGCGTGATAAGCAAAACGGTTCACAGGAAATGGTTGTTTTAAATGTTCCCCCCATATCAGCTTAAGGGCAATTTTAGAATGGCTGAAATGCAATTTTTAAAGTTAAAAGTTCTGTTCTTCAGCTTGATTTTTTTAACTTCAGATTTTATTTTGCTAGTAGAAAAAAGTTAAACATGAAATGTAATTCTGTGAAATTATAAGTATTGAATGATAAGATTACCTCAATCCAAAGCTTCTCTTTTTAAGATTTTATACAGCACTGTACTTTTTTGCCTTGGTATGTGTAGGATTTTTTATTTGTATTTTAGCCAAGCAATTTTCATATGTAACAAAGCTATTTTCACAGTATTTTTCATACACCTTCAAGAGGTATGTCCTTTTTACAAGCATGGATTTAACAGATTTTGTCAGTGGAGACAAAGTTAATTTCCTGTGAAAGTAAATAAGAAATGCTGGCCAGCTTGAAAGCTGACTTGTTCTACATCAGGAAACTATAATATTATTTACAGGCTTCTGCAATTTCATGAAACAGCAGTCATATTTTAAAATGTATCTCCTACACTTTTTTTTCCCCCCCTGAAAGATGTTAGCAGGGAATGGATTAATTTTTAACTAGGTCAAGTTTATCAGTGCATGGTAGCCTTATTCTAAGAAATCAGTTTGTCTCTACAGCTGGAAAATGGAGGAGAATTTATTCACAAATTTTATGAAAAAATTGTGACTTTTTATAAAAGCTTTTGGCCAAGACCAAAAAGATACAAATTTAAGGCCTCTACTACCCCATTTGATTGAAACCAAAGCAAAACAAATTTTATTTGCTTTTCTCTGAAACCTGATACAATTTTCTGGTGAGACCTATATTCCAGAATTCAATGATCAAAAATAATTTATGGTGAGTGCATTCATTATTTTGGATCTTATCTTCTTATTTTTAAACTGAAGTAAAATAAGGTGGTTGAAACCAAAATAAAATCTCTGATTTGTGGTCCCTGTCAGATTTAGCTATGGCAACTGAAGAGGTCACCTTCCAAGGTGTCTGCCAAGCCATTCTAACTGTGCTTACCACCCCAGAACAGTAAATGTGTAAAGACCAGGTGTAGGGATTAAAATTTGCAAACTGGGAAAACACAGAAATGTTCTGACTTTTGTTTGCATTATTTTTTTGGTGGAAAGGACAACCACAAGTGCAAGAGATTTTGTTTTGTTTCCTTTCATTTTATTCTTCTTCGTCCTCCTTTTCTTCATTTTATTCCTCTTCGTTTTCTTAAAGGAAATCTCAGATACCATTAAAAAACAGATTTAACTACGTAGAAAAATGCAGAATGTTCATTCTGGCAAATTACACCATTCCTCTGCTGTTCAGCTACGTTAGCTGCTGTTAGATTTCATTGTCCCACATCAGATCCTGCTACAGAATTACAGAAATATGTTAAATATATTGAAAGAACCAATTAGCATTTCAATTTTTACATAGCTTCTTTTATTGATCTTTCTTGGTTTTAATATGATAGGATCAGAAATCAACTCTTTTCTGATTCAACTGAATGGGTTTTAGGATTGCCAGGCAATCAGATAAGGAGTTTATGGGGAAAAGGATCAATTCTACTTCTGCATATATATTGGAATCAGGAAGCCAGTTACAAAGCTATTAGCCTGGTTCAGGATGCCCAGTAGGATCTTCTTCTGAGTAACAGTTTCAAATAAATTTAGAAAAAAAAGGAGAGGAAGAAAATAAACGTAAGTGCTAACATATGTAACCAGGTTACTAAAAATCAAAGGACTAAATATTTTAAAACAATGAATGAAAGAAATCTGGAGTAATATCAATTGAGGTAAAAATATTTTTGAATAAAATGTTTTTCAATGAAAAAACTGTTTCATCATTGTTTAGGTTCTTTCCTTTTATATTTTAAAGGGGAAACTAGATCCCACGGAATCTATTTCCTTCTTTTTGTTCTAGTACCCAAAGCAAAAAACCAACCAACCAACCAACCAACCAAAAAAATATTTCTTGGAAAAATGATGTAACTTCAAAAAAAACAAAACCAAACCCAAACCACATCAACCAACCAAACAAAAGATAAAAGTTCTGAAGCACCCAGAGCATGAACATGCTTATATCTTTACCTGTACGTGTAATTCTTACACTTTGACAATACCTATAGAGTTTTAATTCCCATCACATTTTCTCCCACAGTTATGACTTTGGATCATGCATTAAAGATGCTCTGAATAATGTCATATTTTGCAGCAGGAAAGAGGAGCCTTGCCATGCACACTTCTAGATGGAAGCCTTGTGCCATCTCATTGCCTAGAACATCTGAGGGATGCAGGTGTCAAGTTATTGCACCTGAGGGTGTCCATCCCGATTCTGCTGTGCTCCATCCCAATCGCCTGATCCAGCAGAAAACCATTATGGTGCCCACTGCTTCTTTCTAAACCATGCATAGATGGACTCAACAGGCCAACAAATACATCATATCTTTTTGCATAGGAACTTTCTTCATGACAAGAGGTACCATGTTTTCATAAAGAGAAGAACTAAAGGAAGAAAAGGAGATTTATACCGCTAGGAGCAATAGAAAGTCCTAATCAGAGAATGCAAAAAAACCCCTTTTTACTTAGCATATCTTGAATCTTAGTATTAAGTATGTGGTGAGCAGAAATAGCAGACAAGTATGCTGTAACCAGGTCAACTGCTTCATCAACTGAGGCAGCAGCAGCTTTTTATGCAAAATCTGAGTGTATATTCTGGGATTCAATTTCAACCTTTCTTAGGTGTGCAGGGCTGCTTTTTTTTTTTTTTTTATCTTATATTGAAGATAATGTAGTTTGCTTCTCTTAGGATTCAGACATCAGTAAAAGGATTTTTACCAATCTATTTTTTTAACCAGAATTATTATAATCATTATTCATTATCATTGGGAAATAAATGAATAAATAAGTAAGGCTCATGTCCTCTTAAATAACCTTATTTATCTTTTTTTTCCCCTTTATTAATTCTTACAGATTGGCACAGAGAATTTTTAAATTTTAAGTACTTAGATATAGTTCAATAAAGCCCCATTTGTTATGCTGAGATTTTTAAAAAATAATTTTAATTGTTTTCTTCTTTGTTTCAGTTCCTCTTCATCATTCTGTAGGTGTGAGGTAGGCACTGTTGTGGGTTTTTTTTTTTCCTTTTCAATCCTACATCTCTCCTTCTCCAAAATTTATTTCTGTTTGCTGCCTTGAATATTTAAGAGGAGGTTGGTATTTTCCATTCCTAAAGCATACCTCTGGCTGGTTCAGAGACAAATCCCCGATGGGGAATAGGCTGCATAATGTACATGGCCATTTTGAGCAGACTGAACTGTTGCTGAACCTAGCACGAGAGAGCAAGGAGATCAAGACAGGAAACAGTAGGTGTTTAGTAGAGACATGCTGAAATTAGTCTGGGAAAAGACAGCCTAATGCAATAGCATGGGCCTTCCTGATAACACATTAGAGGGTTGTTACACTAATCTTTCTCTCATTAGCTCCTTCTCTGTGGTTTGACATTTACAACTTAAGACCTCCTGAGTTAAACAGGCTAAAGCAATGGTGGAGTCCTGCCATGTACAGTTATTTCCCTCTGCGTGGACCAATTAGAAAACACTCATGAGCATCCCATGAGGATCCCCTAAAGAGCTTCACTGCTGAGTGTCATATGAACAGCAGCAAAGAACAGTGGGAAATAATGCTTGGAAATTTTTATAAACCTGATCATGCCTTGCCGCCAGTTTAACTTATAACTGCAGTGCAGTAAGTGCAGCCAGCTTCTGATTTCCCTGAAGAAGCAAGACCCAGCATAAATCTGGATAAAAAAGAAAGCTTGAACAAACTATAAAGCAAAGGGAATTGCAATCAGGGATTTAGACTGTAATCTATTCAATTTTGTACACATTAGTAAAATTAAGGCTGAGATCCAAGCCTTGTAACCTGAGAGGTATGAAAAACTGAAGTTGATGGACAGTTGGTTGAGAATAGGGCAGCGTGGGATTGGTGGGCAACGGAAGAAAAGGAACAATGGAGGTTAATTACACTGCCTGACTTTAGACTTCCAGTTTGAGTCCTAAGTAAAGAACCTCTCAGGGGTGATTCAGAGCTTACTTTTCTACACTGGCTGTATTAAAAACTTAGCATCCAAACTTAGATACAAAAACTATCTGCATAAAATAAGAATACTCACTTCCTTCATGCTATTCTGTCTCCATGATTAGAATAACTAGCAATTGAAATAACTATAAAGCTTTTTCTTCTATCATATATATGTCTAAAGTGCAATTACCCTTTTTTTTTTTTTTTTTCAACTGATGGACTCTATAACTAAGAGATATTTGCATTTCTGCAAAACAGATTTCTTTGAGGTACCATATATGCATAGATAAAAAACATGCTGTGCATCTCTATGCATAAATTTAGATATTTATGTTGAATAGCACTCTCTCACCACAAAACACAAAAGCATCATTAGCATGGTGATAATGCATATTGCAACATAATTTTAAGACAAATTTTACTCACCTGTCATTTTTTAAAAAGCTAACATTGCTTTGGTTAAAGAACATATGAAATGATAAGCAATAGCTTGTGGCACTGATTTGTGCAGTGAAAAAGAGTTACAAAATCTCACAAATTCTTTGTAAGCACCTAGGAAATAACAAGGAGCAACCACTAGTCAAGATTTGTCATGAAGAAAGCACGCCAAACCAACTTTTTTTTTTCTCCTGCTTCTATAAAATGATTTGTGGATTGAGCAGAAGCTGGAAGCATCATATTTTGACTTTGGTAAGACTTCTGACACAGGTTTAGAGGTCATTTTTCCAAAGAAGCCTGAGAAATCTGGTCTAGATGAAACTACCACAGAGTAGGTGCAAAGACAATTAGAAAGCTGTACTCAGGGGTTATTTGTCAGTGGTTCATAGTCAAAACAGAGGGAAGTGTTGGGTAGGATCCAACAGATGTCTGCCTTCATTTTGGAGCTATTCAGTACTTTTGTTAATGACCCAGATGATGGAATGGAAAGTCTACTTATTAAATCTGCAGGTAACAACAAGCTTCAAGAAGCTCAGGAACAAGACTGGAATTCAAAATTATGCTGAGACACAGGAGATACAGTTGGAAAAAATATGGTGAAATTCTTTAGGGACTCATGCAAAGTATAACACTTCACAAACATAATCAGCTGTAAAAATTCAGAATGGGGACCAGCTGCTTAAGCAGCCATTATACAGAGAAGTATTTAGAAGTTATAGTGGGTCACAAGTGAACACTGTCATCCTCCTCCAATCCCCTTCCTCCATCATGACTGTAAAACCAGTAGTATAACCTTCAAAACCATATGCCATTATCCTTCCAATTTATTCAGCACTGGGGAGGGCTCTTCTAGAACAACATATCCAAGAGAGCTATGGACAAAAGCCAGAGGACAGGAGTGAGAGTGATCGCATATCTGAAAAGCATGATATTTTAGGAAAGATTGAAAAAAATGAAACCATTCAGCCAAAAGAGGAATAGACTGGAAGCATATCTGGTAACAGTCTTCAAGTAGGTAATGTGCTGCTGAAAACAGGAAAAAAATATCCATGGAGGACGGGATAAGAAATACAAACCTAAATTTTATAAAAATTGAGGTTAGATTTCAGGACAAAACTAGAAACAGTGGAATGGGTTTCACAGAGTCATAGAAATATTAGTTTGAAAGGCTCTCTGCAGGTCATTTAGTCTAACCCTCTGCTCAGTGATGGACTGTTGCCACCATTACCTTTCCTGGAGGAGGTGTGGAGTCTTTATAACATAAGGAGCTTTAGAGGAGAAAGAAACCACAAAGATGTACTTAGCCAAGGAATAGACATCTCAGTATTTCGCTTAGCTAAAACTGTGTAATAAACTGGAAAGTTAGCAGTGAAACATATGAGATCAGCAGGCAGTTCTGGATAAAATTAATGCTGTAATGAACTCTTGCATGAAGGGGAACATTTGAATGGTTAATCATTCATGCAAAGGTTAGGGGCCTCCATAGGCATGCGGTTCATGAAAAACACCATTGATGAACTACACACTGACGTAAAAATGAGTATACTTGGGAATTACTAATTCAAAGTTCCTAAGAAAGGCCACAGGTATAACTGGACTAGAAAATGTAATTTCGGGCAGATTTATAAGACTTTTATTTTTAATACAAAAAGAAGAGACATTTAGATGTAAAATCATTAGCGAGTTCCATGAGCGGAGGCAATGGAAATACCCTACTTCTTCCAAGATTTATCTGGGAGTGTTCTCTGTACTTCCTGAACCAGAATAGTTGAGGTTAGAAGGTGCCGCTGGAAATTGTATAGTCCAAACTCCTGCCCAAAGGAGAGTCAGCTGGAACAGGTTGCTCAGGGCCGCATTCCATCAGGTTTTGAATACTCCAAGGACAGAGACTCCATAAGCCCTCTGGGCAACCTCTGCCAGTGTTTGACCATCCTCACAGAAATCTGTGTCCTCCCTTGGGATCTCAGTCAAGGCCTCTGACGTACTGGTATAGTTGCTCTAGTGGATGCCGGAGACCATGCTCTGTTGCATACCACCATCATTGCTGAGTGCACAAAGAGTGACCACAGCAGACTTCTGGCCTTTTCTGTGCCCCCTTCTGTACCAACTGCTGCATCTGAGAATGCAGCTGACTGTACTCTAAGGCCAGCAGCTATACAGGCCTCTTCCTAGCACTTGGTGAAAAGGTGTTTGACACATCCTAACCAAGAATCAGCTGTGGAAAAAAAGTTCAAAGTACCCTCAGATCAAGAATAGTTGGCAGAGATCATTAGAAGTTACTAGAGCTTACTGGAAATTGGCCTCCTGTAGCTATCCTTTCCCAGCATCAGCTGGCACCCTGGACTTCAAAGAGCTCCCAGGAGACCTCTGACAGCACCCAGAATTTCTCAGGAGATCTCAAAGCAAAGCATAGAAAGTGCTGCACAAACTGTTGCGTCTGCCACCTGCCCCTGTTAGCTGCTTGGAAAGGGAAATACTAAATTTCACAGTAAATGTTAATTTTGAGAACTTACTATTAAAGGAGCCTTCTTTAGGATTTGAAAGTCAAATGTGACTTGCATTTTTTTGGTTTTTCAGCTGCTGCCATTTTTTATTTGGAAGTCTTGGTAACCTAGCACCTTCAGCAGGTTGGGGAATCTGGTTACTAGTTGGTCACTTTCAGGTGTTTGGTAAGATCAGCAATAGCTTTGTGGTTTGAGTAAAGTTCAGAGCCAGCTCTTTCACTACTGGAAAACAAAAATGTTGTGTGAGCAAAAGTGGTTTTAACAACTACCAGAATCTATTGCTACAAACCATTATGTTAGAACCCATTCCTGTTAAATCATCTGTATACATGGCCCTTTTCTGCTCAGAATATCATTCCTATGAAAGGAGATCACACATGGACATTTTGCATCAGAGTGAAAAAGAAGTGAATGTTCTGTGTTTTATCCTGTAACAGTTTTTACATGCAATAGTATTGTTGGAGGAGTAAATTAGTTCTCCAGGGGGTCCTAATCACTAGGTTACAGACTTATGCTTCCACTTGTGCTCTGCTGGGTTTCATGAATCTCAAATTATTTTGCTATCTAGTAGATTACTTTCCTCAGGAGGGAGTAAAGAATGACAAATATGCACAAATTCCCTCATTCTCCCATTCTGTTCCGCATCTAGACAGTTAAAGTAGCTTACTTGGAAAATGAGAGAAGTAGGACTGAATCTCTACAGGTAGAGGTGGACATCAACCTGACTCTCCCACCTCATGGGAGAGTCATTACAGAAGAAAAGCTCAAGGCAAAGAGAAGAAATAGATGATGTCCCAAACTTTTGCCTTGTGTGAGGCTTTCTGTGGGAATTTTTAATGGATCCTGCTCCTCCAGGAAGGATCCTGATGAAGCAGAATGAGCTGGGTATCAAATATCACAGCCCTACCAGGACAGAAATACTCTGTGGTGTTGAAGAAGAACTTAAAGCAGCTAGAGAAATTTTGGGTAAATGAGTAAATAAAGTTCCTGTGGTATTTAGATGCCTCCGGATCTAGAGTAAGACCTCTCGAGGTAAAGTTCAACATCACATTGTGTGAAGAATCGCTGCCTCTTGTTCGCTTTGAATCTGACAATTGTTACATTTGGTGATTTGCAGTTTTTGTGCTGAGAAGAGAGAAAGGATAATCATTCCCTATTCATCTTCCCCAGACCACCTATGACTTTGCAGACCTATGATACTCCCGCAGTAGCTATCAGCCAGTCACCAAAGCCAAGCACAACTTTGTGTGTGAGCACTGAAGGTTTTAGACATAGAGGCCTAGATTCATTTCACTGAAATCTTGTTACCCGACAAGACTAAATTAGTGCTATAATTTCTGTACGCTTTCTCTGTAGTCAATGCAGTGAACAAGGCTTTACAGAAGTCAGTTTAGTTCCCCTGTGGCATGAATGCCTTTCTGAGATGTAATCATCCTCCTTCCTCTGATGACAGGATGAATCTTGGCCAGAGAAGCAGAGAACTTTGGCCTTGTATGTCCTATATGTATGTGGTGGGCTCCAGCACCTAGTACCTACCACACTGTCAATCACACAGCATTCAAAGGCTCAGGAAGTTTTAAAGACTGTTAAAGTGCTTTTCATTCAGTGCTGAGAATGATTCTTTCTAAACTCAAACAGATGTGAAACTCTATCTGGTTAATTTAAAGAGGCAACTAATTTGTCTACTAATCGAACCCAATATCCTGCTATTTTTGTGTATGTAGTTTAACTTTGCTCAAAAGAAAGCAAACTGTTTCTATTGATTTTGTCCGCTTGTCCATGTCTAGAAACTTTAACTTCTTTTTAGGTCATAAATCATAATGTAGTTTTATCAACTTGTCCTCCAATTAACAAAATTTATTCTAATAAGTAATTCTCCATTTTTTAGTACAGTGGATGATTTTATAGCTATTGGCATGTGTAAAAAAGAAAAAAAAAACATCCCCAAAACATTTTAACTGGTAAAACTACACATTCTTATGATTGCTATTAATTAAAAACAATAATTGCAATCCTTGATCAGCTCAGCTTGGCAAGATATTTCTTTAGAAGCCAGTATAAATGCTTCAGTAAAATAGGATACCAGAGCACTGCACAGAAAGTCCAGCAAATCCAAACTAACCCTATCCTGCCAGCAGAAAGACTGTCCCTTCTTACGACTTCATATTTCCAAGGTACACCTCAGGGACTGTAAGCCAAACATAAAGCCCTAAGTTATATGTGATAGTACAGGGGACTCTAGATAAATAAATAATTTTTAAACTTCGAATGCTGGCATGATGAACTGGTGACCTTGCTACTTTAGGGCCCAAACTCACAAGCCTTCATCATGCAAGTCTTCCTTATGAGATGTTAGTTCTACTCCATTCATATCCTCTAACAAGCACATCAGCTTAGACTTTCTAAGAATTACTGAGAGAAGAAAAGCGGGCACTTTCTGCAAAATGGCAATGGATTTTCTTTGGAGGATCAGAGAGACACATGTAAGTAAGTTTGTGCACTGATTTGAGGAATCGACCCCCAATGTAAATCAAACAGAGGGAAAAAATGGCATCACAAACTGAACGTCAGAAATTTGAACAGGCAACACTAAGGAAATCTAAGCTAAAATTTTCTCAGCAATTATAGTTATGCTCCATTACCCATTGTGACAACACAAAAATTGACAAACTAAAATCACTATGACCATATTGTGTCAATTATGTCGCTACATTTTTTGTTGTTCTTGTGGATTTAAAAAAAAGAATATGGAATTAAAGCTTTTCAGTTTTCTTATATGGATGAATCTGATTGAAGAATCCTAATGTTAAATTAGCATTAAAAATGAACTCTTCAAGAAGGGAGGACTCTCCTGTTGTTCTGTGCAGACACAGCAGCTACAGTACTGGGGACGCCGTCTGTAATCCAGACTCTGACCCACTAATGAAGCATATAAAGTAAAAGATAAATGCCAACCCATTCCTTCAGGATTTGCCAACTGAATTGTTCTTCGAACACATGCTAATCAATTTCATTCACTGCCCACTCTAATGTTGAATTCTCATACATTTAGGACGAAATATTTTTGAAAGGATTTGAAGCAGAAGATGCAATTTGTCAGTGAATATAGATAACATGGTGCAATTGATTCCTTTAGGACATGTGAGTCTACGGCTGAAACCGAAGTCTAGACAACAGCTACATCACTGGCATTTTAGAAGTATTGTATTACAGCCTCAGCTGGCATAAAATGGTATGCACAGCAGAGCTAGAATGATTTACACCTGCAGAAAATCTGGCTAGCTTTAAAGATTTGTTTATGGAGGTAAAAAAACAAGTAAAAAACAAAAATCACTTTTCCATCTGTTTTCCTTTTTTTTTTCTTTACTTATTTTTTACGATCTGTCAAAAGCCAAGGAAGAAAAGTGAGAGCAAACTGCTGTGACTGAAACAAAGCCTGGGATAGCAAACAATTACTAGAAAACAGCATAAGCAAATTAAAATGGAAAGGAAATGCCACAGACTACTACTGTGCTGCATTCTTTGGAGAATCAACTTGCGATGGATTAGCGCAAATGCGCCTTGATCCATCATCATGTTCTCCAGTTCAGCAAGCGCAAACTGATACTTTGGAATGGAAGTAGCGTGAAGTAAATGCTGTAATTTGTGACTGTGTGACAGCAAATGAAACTCGGCAAGTGGGCCAAGCTATCTGAAGCAAAACAATAATAGCTTGGTGAGCATATTAGGCAACCCCGGAGGAGAGGAGATGAAAGATTCAGGCAATAAGGAGAATGTATGTATTTTAGATGTTAGGCAACCCTATTCTCAAGGCATTACAAGCAACAAGAACATCTGAAAAGTGCATCTGGGTTAGGCAGAAACATATTCACCCCTGCTAAACACATTTCCCAATAATACCTTGGTGAGAAGAAGAAGGAAAAAAAAAAAGAAAAAGGAAAAGAAAAAAGGATTATCACCCTGGCTAGTAGATTCTTTTCAGATGGCATCTGTTTAGAAGTAAACTGAATTATGAGACCTTTGTCTGGTTTTTATGATTTATGTGTCATCAGATCTAGGATACGGTGTTTATTGGGTACTACACACTCTAAGAATTTATGTTGCATAGCTAAACATCATGTCTGTATATCTTTTCTCAGTAATCTCTGATAATACCCAAATGTGCTTTTTATTTTAAACATCTGGACAGCCGTATGGTTCGTGAGAATTAAGGTGCTAAGTGAAGAAAACAGCACAACCATAAAACCTTTCGAATAAACAAAGCTTTCTTTGGAACATTAACTTCTTTACAGAGAAATCTTCTCTCTTCCTAAAAATGCACTTAGTACTTTATGTCTTAATCTCAAGGTAACACTTTTCTCTTACAAATAATCTCAAGGCATTTAATGGTACCATTACTGTAGAAAACTATGAGATATTTGCATAAAAGGCACATCACCAAAAGAGATATACAAAAAAGCTCTATTTTTTTTCTTCTAGCTTTTTTCTTTGTTTCATACTAAAAGCAGGAAAATACTGTTCAGCAGGGTGTTTTCTTCTACTCAGTAATAACACTGTCAGCATTGTCATAAAAATGGCTAAAGGTGTAATTTAGGGAAATTTGTCTGAATACTAATAATTGAGTTTCTATTTGTTGACATTGAAATCTAAAAGAAAGGGAGAGAGAATGCAATTTATTCACTTCTTTGGTGGAGTCTGTATGTGTGTGCATGTCTATGTCAGTGCATGTCTGCTTGTGTATAGCTCAAAATCGTACGTAAAACTGTTCTCCCATGTGTAAGTAATAAAAAAATGCTGAGAATCACTACTCACAAGACATATAAAGAAATAAAAATCATTGCATATTACTTTCTTTCCAAAGTATTTTAAAGACTTGCCAATTTACTTCTATTTTATATTTTACAAATATAACAATATATTTTGTAATATATACACACACACATATGAGAACACCTCCTTCAGTAATATGAGAAATCAAAATATGTAGAACTGGATATTCTGGTAGCCTTCCTTTTTTTGCAATGCACTTTTCTCCATGAATGATTTTATTTCTATTATAAAATAACGTTGTTTGATTTTACTGAAGAATTAATTCCAATCTTAACTGAAGCTTGAGTATCACAACCTGTATTCCTGTATTGACTCATTCTCATGCATTTAAGTCTATTAAATGCCATGAAACCGGACGGATAAGTAAAGCTTGTTTGGATAACCATGATTTTCAAGACCAGACCCTGGATGGAAAAGAGTTAACTAGGTCATACTTGACCTATATGGCATCATCTGTTGTGAAGGGGCTTCCTCTTCATTTCTTTAGAGGCAGTTAGAAAATTCTTGTGCAGATGTAGAGATTTTTCCTGATTATTCATCCTTTGCATTCTTAATACTGACTGTTTGGCTGTACAGGTATACCTATGGTGAAAAGTTTGATTAAATATACATAAGGGATTTATGCAAAAGTCAGTGTTTAGAGTTCTCTAGCTCAGTTGCATTTTGAAGACCTTCTTAAAGCAGGTTTTCTAGGTTTTGGTTGGATTTTATTTTGTTTTTAGCAAGAATCATTTTGCAAATTTTAAGGCATCATTTTGCTGGAGGATAAACTAGATGGTCTTGGCAAGACTGACCTAGTGTGATTCTGAAAAGTAGTGACTTTCACAGAATTTAATCAGTACTGAGCCATAGCTTAGAAATGGAAGAAACTGTACAGTGGCAAATCCTAGTTTCCCTGTGTACCATTGAACTTGCCTGCATATATGGGAGTTGCTGACTAGTGCTGATACCTTTGGAGTGATCTCATACTACTAATTATCATTACTTTTGTGCACAAGCCAGTGATAGTCCAGTGAAGGGCCACTAAGATGATCAGGGGCCTACAGCACATAGCATATAAAGACAGGCTGAAGGAAATGGAATTCTTCAGCCTAGAGAAGAGACAGGTAAAAGTGGCTGTAAGGGCTCCCATCATTACATAAAAGAAGCTTTTAAAGATGATAGATCCAAGCTCTTCTTAGAGGTATTAGGGAGGATTAGAGGCAGGGGTCACAAACTTCAAGAAAGGAAATTCTGATTGGAAATGAGGAAAACATTTCCCTCCAGGAGAATGATGAAGTATGGGAAAGGGTTGCCCTGAGAGGCTGTGGTATCTCCATCTTTGGAGATTTTTGGAACCAGACTACACAAGATTGTCTGCAACCTGACTTAACTTTGGAGTTAGCTTTGCTTTGATGGAGGAGTTGGGCTAGAGATGTCCAGAGGTTCCTCCCAATCTACCTTTTATTATTTTTTACTTAACTGAAGAAAATAAGTGCAAAGTCTAGTCACTCCAGTCTCCTTTTACAGTCAAAGAAAAGAATACTCTTCTGGAGGAATCAGTCCTTCACTGGTTACAGAAGGAGCCAAGGTCAGCTGATCTTCTAACTCAGGTTCTATTGTTAGATATTCAAAGCTTTGTCGAAATAAGATGCCAGTCTGCTGGTCTGGACAAATATTCATTATAAGGTTTGCGGGAACCATGGGTAACAACACAATCCTAATTGAGGAGGGCATGTTTTGCCACCCTGCCTATCTTCTGTGCAGCTTTTTTGCTTTGTTGCCCAGTGACTGAGAGGAGAGGGAAAGGTGTGACTAGATGGAGAAGAAGAAAACAAAGCAGCCAGACACACGGTGCCAGCAGTGCACTGTACTGACATGTAGTCTGTGACCCAATTTGAGCCCTGCTGGTAATGAAGTAAAAGCAAAGTAGCATTAGCAAGCAGCCCAAAACCAATCCTTAAGTCAAAGGCTCTCTTTTTCTCAAGCTCACACTCCATGTTTGCTTCTACAAATGCAAGAGGAGTATTTGTCCAGAGATTAAAAACTGTTCTAATGTATAGGGATTGACAGACAATAAGTTTCTTTGTGTTCGAGGTTTTGAGACTGTCTCATTCCAAGTATTTATTAATGAAAAGGGGAGGAAAATGAACTGTCTGGATCGCTGATCTTTATATAGATAATATAAATTTTTATGAGTAAGAAAGAGAGGCTCTTCAAACTTTAATTTTACTCAGCTTCTTACAGCAATCCAAATCTCCAGTCTGAAGACAGTTCATCCTTTTGTGAAAAGCTGGTGCTGAAAACCTCTTTCTAGGTTGTAAGGGCTAAATATTTGCTAAGTGGTGCCAAGAAAGGCAAGAGACTACATGCCTACATACACATTTTCAGGACTGACCTTTAAATCCTGAGTACAGCCTTTTGTGTTTTCCCCAGGGAAGTGGTGCAGGCCATAACAAGCAAAAGAAATCTGGATGCATTTTCCTGTATTTTCTGCCACGCGTTAAAGGTTTGTGCTGCCCTCCATATGTGCTCGTAAGAAATGGGCTGTCTGAGCACAGTGCCTCTTTCACTTCAAATAGCCCCACAATAAACTAAATTGATTGACTTTGCTGAGGTTTACCTCATCAGCTGATCCACAGCCTGAGGTGGAGTATGGGGGAAAGCACTGGATTGTTTCTCTGGAAAGTTAAGTGGAAAAAAAAGGAGGTTGTAGGGTATGAACTGCAAAAGTCCTTACAATACCAGATGAATGATGTTATATAGGTGTAGACACACTCTGAAGAGCTTTGAAGGCAAAGGCAAATGACTTATGCGTAATGACAGAGAAAGGGGCAGACAGTGGAAGGGGTACACGGTTGTTAGACCTGTTCAAAGCAAAGGGCACTGGTTTTCAGCATCAGTTTTCAAAACTGGACCGGGTGTCCATGCCCAGACATTGGCAGCGGGGGCTGCAGTGCAGCCTCTGTGAGGAGAGGCCGGGGCTGCCCCATGCTGGACACAGCCGGTTCCAGCCGGTCCCAGCTGGCTCCAAGGGCCCCACTGCAGGACAGGGCTGAGCCCCTCGGCCAAGCTGGGGGTGCCTGGGGGAAAAGAGGTGCCAGAAAGGGCAAAAGGCGGCACAGGCAGAGGAGGAGGAAGCCAAGGAGGGAGCAGCAGCAGAGGGACCCTGAGGCCGGAGGAGGAGGAGGAGGAGGGCGGGAGATGCTGCAGGCCCAGTCTATAGATACCATTAAGCCATAAGGCCAAGTCTAGGAGAATAGCATCTCCTCGTGTTGAAACCACCTTCAAAGAGTGCAGGCACTGGGATTTTAACTCCCTGTTCTACTTTCAGCAGCTCCTGTGAGTAATCTTGACCAGGAGGTCTCTGATGAGCCATCACTATTGCCTTATCATTGGGCTGGAAGGAACTGAGATTGTTTCTGAGACTTCTAGCACAAATGAGAGACCTCTTTTAACATGACCCTGCGGCTGACTACCCGTTGGCTGTTGCCTGCAAAGGCTGTCAGACCTTGACTATTTCAGAGGGAAAGACTGGGAACACATGGTCCCAAACACCCAGCTTTCACACCCAGAAAATGGGCACATACTGTTAAGTAAGGATGACTAGCATTGGCCTTGTCAGAATTTCTCTCCTTTGCTTTTCCTCTACTTTCTGTTGCAAAAGAAAAATGTAAACAAAATCTGGAGCGGGGGTGGAAATCTTCTGTTTATTTTGGGGGGAGTTTATTTTGTTTCATTTTGGTTTGTTTTTTTTGTTTGGATTGTTGTGGGTTTTTTTTCTCCTGAGGGGGTATTTTGATAAGGGTTCAGTGTAAGTTGTAATGTTTGTTGAAGTCTAACACAGAACTGCCTCTATCTATCGAGGTAGTGTCTTCCATGGCACAAATCTAATATGACAGGAAGGATGCACCCTTTCCCTTTTGGGGCTTGGATTTTATTTATAATAACATGGTAACAGCAGTGTTATACCAAGAACCTCTGGTCTCAGAAAGAAAAAAGTTTTGTTGGGTAAGAATTGTAGAGAAAAAAACAGTGCGGGGTTATCTCTGTTCCATCTCAAGTGTCTTCACAGCAGATGAGGCAACTACAACCTTATTGTAATTTTTATAAAAGACGAAAGAAAGGAGAAAAGGAGAATTATTCCTCTTTTTTCCCCTTCTATAGGTGTTGTATCCTAATAAATTAGCTGTTTCTCATTTTTAATTTCTCCAGTTTTCACTGTTGTTTATACTTGGTATTTTGATAGCTCCAGGGAGTATGTCAGTAATTAGATAGGCATGTTGTAGCTTTTCACTTTCTTTTTTGGTGTGGGTCTTTTGGGTCACATACACTCTGGAGATTCCTGTCAGTATCTGAAGAATATTTTCTGACTGCTTTTTAATGTCTTTAGAAGGACATTGTCTTTAATAAAAAGCATTATAAAATTGGTAACATTACTCTATGTGTAGTCACTATTCACATGCAAAGCAGACACTTCATCTAATAGGTGGAGGAAATGGGCATATGCAGATAAGAGGTGTGAGAAGGGAGAAGTTTATCAGACTCAAGATCTTCCTCGATCTGTGAAGTTAATTTTCACAGAATTACAGAGCCACAGAATGGTTGAGGTTGGAAAGGACCTCTGGAGGTCATCTGGTCCAACCACCCTGCTCAAGCAGGGCCACCTACAACCAGTTGCACAGAACTGTGTCCAGACAGTTTTTGAATATCTCCAAGGATAAAGACTCCACAACCTCTCTGAGCAACCTCTGCCATTGCTCAGTCACCCTCACAGTAAAAGAAGTGTTTCCTGATGTTCAGAGGCAACCTCCTGTGTTTCACGTTGTGCCTCTGATCCTGTTACTGGGCACCACTGAAAAAAGCCAGGTTCCATCCTCTTTGCACCTTCCCTTCCGTTGTTTACACTCATTGATAAGATCCCACCTAAGCGTTCTCTTCTCTAGGTTGAACAGTCCCAGCGCTCTCAGCCTTTCCTCATATGTGAGGTGCTCCAGTCCCTGTATCATCTTTGTGGCCCTTCATTGGACTCTCTCCACTATGTCCATGTCTCTCTTGTACTGAGGAGCCCAGACCTAGACAAAGTACTCCTCACAAGTGCTGAATAAAGGGGAAGGATCATCTCCCTTGACCTTCTGGCCACGCTCCTCTTAATGCAGCCGTGGATACTATTCACCTTCTCTGCAGCAAGGGCACATTGCTGGCTTATGTTCAACCTGGTGTCCATCAGGACCACCAGGTCTGTCTCTGCCAAGCTTCTTTTTAGATGGGTGGCCCCCAGCATGTGGTGGGGGTGGTGTTGGGTCGATGGTTGGACTCGATGATCTTAGAGGTCTTTTACAACCTCAATGATTCTATGATTCTATGATTCTATGATTCTATGATTCTATGTATTAGTGCATAGGTTTGTTCTTCCCCAAGTGCAGGACTTTGTACTTCTTCTTGTTGAACAACATGAGGTTCCTGTTGAACATCATGAGGTTCCTGTTGGCCCATTTCTCAAGCCTGTTGAGGTTCCTCTGGATGGCAACACGACCTTCTGACATATCAGCCACTCCTCCCAGTTTGGTGTCATCTGCAAATTTGCTGAGGGTACACTCTGCCCCATCATCCAGATCACTAATGAAGACATTTGCTGATTCCACTTTATTTTTCAATGGTGGAAGAGGTCCCACTCAATAAATAAATAAAATAAAATAAAATAAATAAAATAAAAATCCTCTGTGTAATGTGATGTGTACACACTGAAGGAAGTTGCTCTCTGTTCAAGAAATTATCAGATGAAAGACTTGTTTCTGTCCAATAGCTCGTCTTCAGGCACAGAGGGCAGGACTCACCTGACCAAGTGAAGATCTCTGCAATGCAGGTTTCTACATCTGAATCGATTGTCTAGGTTTCCTCAAAGTTCAATTAACAAAAACAGAGAGTAAAACAGAATTAACACTAAGTCCTATATGAATCTCTCAATAAGGGCCTCCTTTCTTCCTGCTATTGATAAAGGCACCTAAGATGGCATTTAAGATGTGATGGTACTCACAAAACCAGTTTGAGTTATTCTACAGTGAGCTTAAGAGGGCACATGTGTAACTAGGACCGGAATGAGCTTCTGGAAAAAGAACTACATTGTCATTTTGTGAGGGATTGCCTGATAGATGTCACACCCTGTTAAATTTCTCCATGCCTCCACTTTCGGTGACAAGATGAAAAGAATAAACTTGTGATGTCTAAAGTTACACAATGAAAACCACACTTAGGGAACTAAATACATTATCTGAAATTCAGAAAAGTATGATTTCCTTCTGGACCTCTGGTGGTATATACAGTGGCTCAATTCAATAACTTAAACACAGATGTTCAGTGCCATTTAAGATATTTTAGAGTGTCTCAGCTGTCCCCTAGCTGTCCCCTCACAACTGTACACACTTCTCTTAGGTCCTCTGTCATATTTGTGAGTCACACGCAGATGTCTTTTATACCCCAGAGTATCTCCAATGGTACTAATATGTTTAGACAACTAAACTCACTTCTATTTTAAGTGTCAACATTTAAATGCTTAAGATTTAAAAATATTCTCCACATGTACTCCCACCTGAATGTGATTTTGTGTTTGGTTTTGTTTTGGTTTTTTACTTATTCAAAAGATACTATGTTGAGGCCTGGATGTTACAAGCCTAAGGTTTAAAATATTTTCGCTCTCTCTATATATCCAGTTGGCTCTTCTCATTCCAAGATGCTGTAGAAAGTGAGCTAGTCCCTTTGGACAGGGATTGGAAAAGGAAAAAGCCTCTGTAGGAAGTGCTTTGCAGAGAGCTGCCCTGGTGTCCTTGTCCCAGAGTTCCCTCTCCCACTCCTGTGCTGTTGCTGCCTGTTGTCTATCACTCTCCATCCCAGAGGTGGCTCCATTAAATGGATGAGTGAAGTGATTCCTTCATAGGCAGAGCTGACAATTGCCATGGGAATCCTCAGAAGAAAGAATGCTATATAAGGGGATGATATTTTGGTTTGAGATATTTAAGGAAAAGACAAAATCACCACTGTTTTCAGGGAACATTTCCTTTCAGCTCCTTCGTGTGACACAAACCATCATGCTTTGTCAGTCCTGTTGCAATACAGTGAGTGACATTGCTAATACAAAGTGACTGGACTAAAGCAAACCAATGGGATGCAGCCAGCACAGTTGTGTCGGTGGCTTCAAAGTCACCCCTGGGACTGTCAAGCAGTTAAACTGCAAATGGGCTATTTGCTATGCCGTGCTCCTTGACATATAATGTTCTTTGCATTGCTAGACAAAGAAGGGGGGCAGGGGTAACACTATTTGCCTTTTTACTGAGATTTCTTTCCTGCACAAAAGCATATGATTTAGGCTCTGTTTTTGTTTTGGTTCCAATTATTTTCCAAATAACACCATGACTCAGGAAACACAATAAATGGTGGGAATAATGTACAACTCTAGAATACTGTGCATGAGAACACATTATTTTGTATCCACCACATTAGCTCTACACTGGCCTTTGTTTTCCACCACATCATTCACGGTACAAGTTAATTACATACTTTCAGTGTGCTGCTTTCTTTCTTACCACACAAGATAATACAATTCTGAACTCATTTAAGCAAAGTAAGTGCTTTTCTCCCTATTATGTATTGTGCCAAACAGTAAATAATAGTAATTAATAAAAAGCACAGCAGAGTTCAGCAAAGTCACTTCTTGTTTTTATTAATAAAGAAAAACAAGATTCTGTTGAGCACAGTGCAGGATGTTCCTTTGCTGTTCCCAAAATACCATATTGGTCATAGCCGATCACTTCATGAGACAGGCAGACAGTGACAATGAAGACCTTAATTTGCTTTCCTCAGCATACCCCAGAATTGGCTTTTCTATGACATAAAGGGTAAACTGCAAACACATTGCTGGTACTCAGTGAAACAAAAACATCTGTTAGAAGAGGTTTATCCTGTGTATGGATGTGCCAACAAAGTTGTTGCTCTGATCTTCCACCTCTTCTGCCAATTTAACCTGATTAACCAAATTGTAGTAGTCTTCAGGGCTTCCCCCTTTTACCACAGTACTTATTCAAACATTTTTCCATCAGTTCCAGGCTCCACACACCAATGTCCTTTTGCCTACATACTTATCTACATTTATCTACATTCCAAAGATGACATATATCCTAGCACCTGGGCATTCCCAGACTGGGGTTTTGCTGCCTTCTGGAAGGTACTATTGCCAATGGGGTTGTTAATGTTCAAAGGAACATAACAACCAGGAAATTTCTGTATTTCATTTCTCCTACACTGAAGACTGGCTTGGTCAGCAATGTCCGCTTCCTCTCAGTAGACTGTGCCATCAAAGAGGATGGGTTTATTTGGTTTGCCTTTGTAAAGAAGGTTGTAGGTAATAGCCTACGTACCTGAAGAGGTTGGTAACCACCAAATGCCACTTCAGTTAAAAAAGAGAGCAGGCTGCAATTCTGAAATCTCATTAGCAACTAGATGCTCCTAAGGCTTATGACCTGAGAAGAGCCAAGGAGAAGGGAAGGTAGGGAGAGGGAACTGCGAGTGGAGAAACTTGTCACACAGGCGTGCTAGAGAAGAATAGGGATCACTCTCTCTAGCTTGCTATGTAATTACCCCTCCATTAGATGTACATATTACAGACCTGTGGGGCACTGTTGTAATGAAGTTCTCCATCACCAATGCCAAACAACGCATTTCACTATCGTAGCTATACTAAGTTATTTCAACTTATGTGAAATACAGAAGACAATATGATTCACACTTTGCTGGTAAGCAGCATCTTCCTTCTTCAGTGGAAGTTTCTTTCCTGCATTTGATATTCAGAGAGGCTCAGATACAGCTTTTGCCACAGTTCACAACAGGCAGCTGATCCCAGAGGCTTTATCTATAATGTGCAGGTGTCTGTCACTTGTGTTAAGGAACCAGCTAACAGATAACAGCAACAGTATCTCAAGCTCTACAGATAAAAAGGCCTGTTGGGATAGAGAAAGATGCATCTACCCACAGAGTTATAACTCTATCTAACATAGAGTTGTAAGTGCTTTGAGTATAAATTAAAGCTATTATTATTATTAGCAGGTCATACAATAACTCTAAAATTAGGAAAAAAGCTGAAACATTTGATAATAATGTGTCTCAGTGTAGACCTCTCCCAACACTTTGTGCTGGTAGCAATTAATTACTTAGTCATTAGTGCTAATGTACTATACTTTGGGTTTTGTTTATAAATAAGTGTTTTGTAGTCTAGGAAAGTAATTGTTTCATCATTCATTTTCAGTTACAAAAGCCAAAGGTGCCTTTTATACAAACAAATTGACTCCAGTCTGCTAGCATTTAAATGGTCAAGGTAGGCTTTAAAATTAGAACCATTTAGATGAATGACCAGGAATTTTCTCTTTGACTAGTGCTAATTCTTTTTTTCTTTAGTCTGACTTCTACTAAGGAAATTAAACAGGTTAATGAGTAGCTGGAAGCTGTGTTTTGATTCTTAATGGAAGTTCTGTTTTGGAAAAAAAAGAAAAAGAAAGAAAAAAACCCAACACTAAAACTGTAAAAGTCTGCAAAATCCATAGTTTTTACATGCTCAGAGATTTCTATTACTCATTAGAAACAAAGGTCTGCTGTCTAAGGCTGATTTGAAAAAGTAAGTATTTTATGTACATGTTCCGTGTGATATTAATTATCTATCAGATCAACACCTCACTAGAACCTAAGACCACTAGACTTACATTAATATGACTTTTATTATTGTACAGGCATAGATACTGACCAAGTTCACTGAGTTAGGAAGCCTAAGGAAAAAATATAGATTCAGTGGTAGTCAGGATTCATTCATCATTTCAATATGTTTGGGGGGTTTATTAGGGGGAGAGGGAGTGGTGTTTTTTTTTAAATGGATTTGTGTCCTTTTCTTTTAGTTCTGTAACCTCCACACTGAGACTAAAAAAAAAAAACAACCAATAATCAGAGACATTACCACACCTAACAGAAGGTTTAAAACTAATAGATGTTGTATTACACACTGATATGCATCCTTTCAGATGCAAGTATATCTTGAATTAAGTGCTAGCATTGATCTAGGCAAGGTAGTTTAAATCTGGATTATATAAATGAATTGCAGGACATGAATTGAGGCTGGGTATGGAGGCAGTATAGTATGTACTAGAAACATAAAAAAAATGGTTCTGGGCATTTCAGAGAAGAGACAAGAACCAGAAATGAATTGTGGAGTGGAAATGGGGAGAAAAGAATTATCTTGAACTCCCTTCTAACCAAATCTCAGTGAAAATGCTGAGAAAAATCACGTTTACATAACTCTTATTTTGCATGGATTAATTTACTCCTTGTGCTACCTAGAGTACAGTCTATCTACTTTAAGTTTCTATAAAGAACTTATCTCAAACTTTTTGTCTCTTTACGACAAATGCCGTGTCTCCCTGAAAAGATGATTATAAAGCAGTGTCCTCTTGGGAAAAAAAGAACAGTTCAGGAAATCCTAGATACAGAGATTTAAGACACCATCTTTAGGTCTGAGTGATTTGAACACCACCTCTGTTTTCTGAGAAGGCATACCAGAAATATTTTTTGCCCTAAGAAATAAGGTCAGAGGACAAAGAGTTGCAGTATTACTACTACTACTCTTAATAAGGAGTAGTAGTTAGCACCTTTCAGTTGAGAGAAAATTTAAAACAATAAACCTCAAGTGTTGGCATTCAAATTTGGCATCTTGATAGCAAAGAAAAGCTTCCTTCACTTGGTGTGTGATAATGTCTACTCTCACAGAAAGCATACTGGATCCCTGCTCTATGGGTGTTCTTTGTTTTAAGCCACATGTTCTAGTTATATTGTTTATTGCTTATGTTATGCTGAAGTGGAAATATGTTATGCTTGAAGAAGTCTGTCATGGAAGCAGTTCAAAGACCCACAGTGGCTTCAGTGAGATCTGAAAGAAGTTTATTCGTGTTGGAAGAACTACAGCTTGTGCTTTTCTCTTGTTTCTACCACCTTGTGCCATTTACGTGACAGGGTCAAATTGCTTTAAGACAACATTAGTTTGATTTCCCCACACAGACACACGACACCCTACCCAATTTTGCATTCAGCACTTCATGCATTCATATTTGTATTATTGTAATTCAATTCTTTCTTTTTTTTCTTTCTCTCCTTTTATGAACTTAGTAGACTTAACTGTGATTGCAGCGGTAACATTTTCATACTGGTTTTCAATTTGCAATTGAAAAAAACCCCACAGAAAATGGATATGGTGTTATATGAAGAACTATTAATACCTGCTGACAAATTTCCCTAAGTAGAACATTGATTTTTGCAGTATGGGCACCAAACAAGAACAAAAATATTAATGTTCATATTTCAGTAAACAGGGAGGAGGGAAGTGTACAGAATTGAAAAGAAACTTAAAAAGAAAATGTTATGCCTGCAAACTAACACTGCAGAAGACTTGTCCCTATCTTGATTTGATTGACTTTATATCCATGTAGACAAGGTATCTTGAACAAGCACTCACTGAGTCCAAGACCAGAAGGCACCCCTTATCTATAGATAAGCGATTTCACCTTCCAAACCATTTGCAATCCAATACCTTGTTCGTCTAGGAAGAACCCAGTACACAACAGAACTTCTAGACACTAGTTGTAAGTGGTCTATTTAATTTGTTCTCAAATGATTTGGTAGAGTGAATACTACACATAGTATATTTTATTAAAAAGGGAGTGCCTGGAAGGAAAACAGAATGCTGTTTGGGTCTCTGTTCTGCCTGCTGCAGAAACTGCTGGAAGGAGGGAGACAGTTTTCCCTCGGAGCAGCTGGAGAAGAGCTGAGCAGAGGAGCAGTGAAAGAGACCTTGGAGAGGTCTGCAGCACAAATGCAGGAGGAGAATGGACTGTGCTAGGAAAAGACCCCACAGCAAAGGGCTTGACAAGGAGGAATGATCCCTTGTGAACAGTGTTGAATTTGTGCATCACTGAATACTGGTTGGAAAGAATGAAGAAGGAGAAAACCATTTGGTGGGTACACTTGATAAAGGAAGATAATTTTCATACTCTTTTACTTAGTCTCAGGATGAAACTTTGGCTTATTCTATCTTGGTATTTATGCATGCTCATACAAACTTGGGGAATACCTCTTGGTTTAGGAGGGAGGAGGCTTTTCTAACTCAAGCTTCTGGCTGAAGAGGAGGAGGAAGTAATAGCACTACCTTCAGGACTGCAGTCTGACTCTCAGTCTGACCAACCCAGCACACAGACATAAAAGTCACCTCCTTACTGCTACTCACACTGCTCTGGAGTGTACATCCAAGAGCTGTATTAGTCTCCTTCCCCTGCAGCACTGCACCGGGAGCTCACTACGCACTCTGCATTTCTGTTGCCTCTGCTCATTTGCAGACTCACTGCTTTTCCATTTTTTAAGAACTGCACACATTTCTTGTTCCTCAACGCACACCTTTCAGTCTGGTGTATTAAAACACATTTTGTTTGAAGAAATTCCACTTGCCAGGCAGTGAAGTGCTTCATAAATGCCCTGACTTCATTCTCATTACCATGATGTCAATCTTCATAGCATCTATGGGATTAGCAGCAGGATTTGTATTCTCAGTCACTAACAGAAATGTTCACAAATCTTTCCAGTGTAGATATCTGTACCGTAGCCACTTAAATTTGTCTGAATCTCCAACTGAATTCCATCTCCGTTATCTACAGGTTTCATCTTCATGGGTTTACTCTCCAAGAAGCATTAGAAAGAACCTGTCTGTGCTTGGCAAGCACCTTCCACTTCCACAGGACTGAGCATACTACTTTAGATCTGCCTAGACATGATTAGTTAGAATGCGAATCATATTCTTCAGCATTGTTTCATTCTAGTATAGTACTAACTGCAGGGGAGTCCTTGTGGCAAGGACGGACTTGCATCTATGCTACAAGAGACAATGTGCTCTGAAAGCATTAAAAAGCTAAAGGTTGATCTGAACTAAGTATAGATAAGTGAGATTTTATTAATAGGTAAACTTCTCATCTCTCCCCATTTCCCAAGAGTTCACACACCTAGGGATTGAAGAATAAAATAATTTGTTGAAAAATAATTGGGCAATTACAAACCAGAGAATGTCAAAACAAATTTGCAAGCTGAGGGCTGACTGCCTGGGTAGCATGTATGCTGAGAAAGGCCTGTGGATCCTACTGGACAGTAGTTAAAAATCAGCCAGCAGTGCACCCTGGCAGCAATAAAGACTAACAGCTTCCTGGGCTATATCAACAGGAGCATTACCAGGAGATCAAGGGAAGTTATTATTCCCCTTTATTTGGTGCTTATTAGATTGCATTTGGAATACTGTTTCCGGTTTCAGGCACCAGCACAAGAAAGAAACTGGAACAGGTTCAGAGGAGGTCATCGAGATGGTCAGGAACTGGAGCACTATGAGGAGAGGCTGAGGGAGCTACGCTTGTTGAGCTTGGAGAAGGGATGGCTTCAGGGGGACTCAACAGCAGTCCCCAGTACCTACATGGGACCTACAATCCTGCTGCAGATTCCTGGCTTTCCTTCTGCCTTTTTGACAAAGTTTTCCTCTTCCTTCGCGGGGGGGGGGGGGGAATCCTTGCATCCTTTTTTCCTTGGAAACTCTGTCTCCTCTCATTGACCTTCAGTGCCACCCTGGACAACTTCTTTCTTCTGACCAGCTCAGCAAAGCAAAGAAAGGAGGTGGGGGTGGGGTTGTCTTTAATATTGGATATCACAGGAAGGAAGATTGCTCAGTTTTTGTTGTTTCTTTGTTTTTTTTCCTTGCTGTGCATTCTCCAGTTCTCCTCTCTGGCTTCTCAATCACAAGACCACCTGACCAAGACAGCATTAAATGCTTTATACTTTGGGAAGGAAGAAGGGAGAAAGTAATTCTAAAGTTGTTCTCACAGTTGTATACAACTTTGCTTCACACTGTGCTGTCACAAAAAGGTAGGACCCTCTTGCCATCTCGCAGTGACAAAGGCAAGAGTACTCTGTAAGGGACGAGGCCCACGTGGCTGTGCTGTGAGCACAGGCAATGCCCCAGGAAAGGCTCCAGAAGCCAGCCAGGGGGAGGGGCCTGGTGTCACTCTCCTTGACTGACTAATGTCTCAACCACTCCTGGAGCTGGGGTGAGAGAAGACTCTAGAAACCTTGGGCTGGAGCCAATAAATAGGGGCGCACGTGAGCCTCCTTGGGGCACTCTCCACACTGACACCCCCCGTTGGCAGGTCCGACGCTGGATCCAGGACTGGTGATTTCTTTATCTCTCTCTACCTCTCTCCTGCTTCCCAGCTTGCTTGCTTGCTTTCTCTCTCTCTTCCCCTCCTCCTTCTTGCTCCCTGTTTTTGATGTTGCTAAGTAATACAAGGCCTACCTCAACTCCTCACAAAGCCGCTTAGCTTGTGTTATATATTAAGACATAGAGGGTTGATGCTTATAGAAGTGTTCGTGCCATTAAAGTTGGAGTTTGTTTTTGGACCTTGAGTGTTATTTCACCTTAATCCACACCGAGGAGATTTGCGGATCTTAGTCACTCTCCCCTTCTCCTAGGTGGGATGTGACATATTAATTGGCGTCACAGACAGGATCCCCTCAGTGTTGGAAGGTCCTAAGGGATACCGACTCTCCACCCGGTGAGTGCGGGCAGGAAGAGCCGGGAAGTGACCTCTCAGCGATAAGCCGGGAGAGGTTCGAGCAGTGGCAAGCTATGGCTGCCGGGAAATGCTGGTGCTTGACTGCTCCCCTGTGTTTGAAAAGTTAAAGGAATATAAGGCATGCCCTTCCCCACCAGGGATGGCACGGGCCTATACTAGTTGGCACGACCCAGAAGCTGTAGCGGACAAAATCACAACCCTCATGAAAGAGCAAAAGGCTCGACCGGGAAAAGGGAAAGCCACGGTGTGTGCTGTGTTGGGAGCAGCACTAGTGGCAGCCCAGAAGGAGAGGCACCTGGTTAAGCGAACCAACAATGAAATGGTTGAATCTTTACAAGAACAAATAAAAACCCTGCAGGGTCTACTGGCCGCTGAACGTAACACTACTCAGCGACTCCACGTGGCCCTGTCAGATGCACTGGACCGAGAAAAAATTTTACGGTCCGAATTAGAGGAAGGGGGACAGAAATCTCCCAACCGGACGGATCTTGTTTCTGTTCCGGATAGTGTGCCAGGATTTACAAGCTTGGCGCAGATGGCTGAAAAGCAAAGCCTAAGACCTTTGTACCCAAGTGAAGAGATAGAAATCAAGCAAGAAATGTTTTACCCCGAGAATGGGGAAGTGGTGATGAGGCCGGTGATTAAAACGGAGACCACTGATGACAGCCAAGGTGGGGGAACTCTGCAAATCACCACCCGAACGGTGCCATACTCAGCGGCCGAAATGTCAAAAATCCAATAGAAATATACTAGATTGGCTCAAGAAACAGAAATGGAATATGTATGGAGGGTATCGCTAACCAGTGGTGACTGAAGCCTGTTGTCAGAAGATGAGGCCCAGGGGTACTGGGGGCCAGGGGTTTTCCTAACTACCGATGACCCCAGGGAGCAGTGGTCATTAACCCAGCGAGCTGCCTGTTGGGCAGGGGGTGTAGACCCCTTGGAAAGAGGAGATCCCGTGTGTATTGAAACCCCGACCACAAACCACTTGATCGAGAGTCTGCAAAAGGCTGCTGGTCTTCAATTAATGCATGATAGGCGTTTAGTCCTTCAACAACCTTCCCCAATGTTATTAATTGCTAACCCCGACAGAATGACTCCCCTAATCCAAGGTTTACCTGATTCCTTGAAACTATATGCAGTGCAATTGCAAGACCGCTTGCGGGACGCGCTAGCCCCACGAGGAGGGAGATGAGCCCGAGGAGGGCCCATGACTTGGGGCGAAGTAGCCCAAGAGTTAATAAATTATGGTAGGAGGATGGGAATCACAGGGGGAGCCACAAAATCGAAAACTGCGGTGTGGAGAGTGGAACAGCAGGAGTATCGACCCCCGCCCCCTGCACGAACCTTGGGGGCAAAGAGAAGCCTATTGTGGGCTGAGGGAATCGAAAAGGGGATTCCCCGGGATGTAATGGATGGTATGCCCACTATGGCCTTAGAAAAACTCATCCGAGCCTGGAAAGACAAAAAGAAAATGCCCCCCAAATTTGAACAGCCCACTTGGGAAAGTATGAGGGCAGAACCCCAATTTGACAATAGGGCAATGATTGCTTCTAAGGCTCCTACTGCCCCCAAAAAGGATTTGATGGATCTGGGAATGGGAAACTGGACGCGCCATCCCCATTAAGTGAGCCGGGGGATGGCCAGTGGGTCCATTTAAGAAGGCTCACAGAAAATAGTAAAGGGGACCTATTGATAACATTTCCCCTCGGTCCCTTTAAAACCCCCGTTACATTCCTAGTAGATACAGGTGCTCAAATGTCAGCACTTCAGGCGGACGTTGCTAACCGCAATGGTATAGTCACTGACAAAAAGCAAATCTGGGTCACGGATGTGTTCGGAAACTCCAAACCACAGCCCACAGCTCGAGTCAAGTGCTGGTTGCCGGGGGACACATCCCCTATTGAGGTTATGATGATACTGGGTGTATTGCCTACGAATATTTTGGGACTTGATGTATTGAAGGGGTAAGCCTGGGTAGACTCAAAGGGGAGGGAGTGGAAATTTGGACTCCCCACAGCTCTCATAAGACTTTTACAATCGGCGCCCGCGCTCCCTCCCTCCAAAATTGTTAATGTAAAACCCTATGCCCTACCATTAGGAGCAAGGAAGGGAATAACTCCTGTGATAGCCGAACTATGAGAACAAGGGATAATCATCCCCACTCACTCACCTTATAACTCCCCCGTATGGCCAGTCCATAAACCCAATGGAAAATGGCGATTGACAATTGATTGTCGGCATTTAAATGCCAACACAGGCCCTTGACAGCCGCAGTGCCTAACATGGCTGAATTAATCGCAACTATACAGGAGCAAGTTCACCAAATTTTAGCAACCATTGACGTGAAAGATATGTTTTTTATGGTCCCCTTACAGGAAGCAGACAGAGATCGCTTCGCCTTTACATGGGAAGGTGTGCAATTCACCTTCACACTCCTCCCCCAAGGATATCGCCATTCGCCAACCACTGCACACTTTGCACTGGCACAAGAGCTTGCCCGAGTCACTCCCAGAGAGGGGGTCAAAATATATCAATATATCAACAATGTATTGATCGGCGGCTCTGATGCCATGGCGGTGGGACAAACCCAATCTAAGATGAATACTCACCTAGAAAATTTGGGGCTTCAGATTCCGGCAGAAAAGGTACAGCTCCCATCTTCCGAGGTAAAGTTCCTGGGTATTTGGTGGAAGGGAGGAACAGAGTGTATTCCTCCTGAAACCTTAACTACCCTAGAACAAGTACGGATGCCGGGAAATAAAAAGGAGCTGCAACATGCCCTAGGCTTATTGGTATTTTGGAGAAAGCATATCCCAGACTTCTCCATCATAGCCCGCCCCCTTTATGATTTAACTCGCAAGAGGGCCACCTGGGACTGGACCCCCATCCATGGAGAAGCCTTAAAGTTGTTAATCTTTGAGGCTGGGGTATATCAGGCCTTGGGCCCATACACCCAACAGACCCACTTTATACTGAATGGGGTTTTGCAATCCATGGACTATCTATACATATGTGGCAGCGCGGACCAGAAGGTCCGACCTGTCCCATTGGGTTTTACTCGCGCAGCTTCAAAGATGCAGAAAAGCGTTACTCAGTTTGGGAGAAGGGTCTCTTTGTGGTGAGTCTAGGCCTACAGGAAGCTGAAAAAATCATACGGCAACAACCAATCATTCTTCAAGGACCCTTTAAGGTCTTGAAGCCGGTACTGGCTGGAACCGCACCCCCTGCGGGGGTTGCACAGCAAGAGACAATAAGAAAGTTGTATGCGCAATTAGATCATTACTGCCATACGCGCCAGATAGAGGAGGGAGCACCTAAAATGCTCCAAATACAAGAACCTCCTGACAACCAATCAAATCAGGGACCACCCCCCTCTTATATAAAACCTGCCCCTCCATTTGACCCCCACCAGAAAAACGTGTGGTTCACTGACACGTCCTCCAGGAGAGAGGGAAAGACGTGGAAATACCGGGCGGTAGCCCTACATGTTGATTCCAGGAACCGAATTGTAACAGAAGGGGAGGGAAGTGCTCAAGTGGGAGAATTGGTAGCTGTGTGGAGAGTGGTTGTTAAAGAGGCTGAGACTAAAGAACCAGTGTTTATTTACACAGACTCATATGCTGTATTCAAGGGATGCACCGAATGGCTCCTGTTTTGGGAACAGAATCAGTGGGAGGTCAATCGGGTACCAGTGTGGCAACGAGAAAAATGGGAAGAAATCCTAAACATTGCCAAGCAGAAACCCTTTCTAGTAGGGTGGGTTGCCACACACCAAGCTGGGAATCACCCAGCTCACCTTCTGAATAATCAGGTGGACTCATTAACCCATTTAGCAGGAATGGCTGTAGAAGGTGAGGGGGAAAAATGGGAACACCTGTTGGAATGGTTACATGTAAAACGAGGCCATTCGGGAAGTAAAGATCTATTTAGGGAAGCAATTAGCAGAGGGTGGTCTGTAACCAGAGAGCTGTGTAACACTATTATTTCCGCGTGCAGCTTATGTCACACCCGATTAGGGGAGCACAACCCCCTTAAGGACCCGCCTCTGCACATAAGAGATAATAATAAAGGGTTGTGGGACACTTGGCAGGTGGACTACATTGGTCCATTTCGGATCTCTGAAGGAAAACAGTATGTACTAGTAAGAGTTGAAGTGGTGTCAGGATTGACCCAAGCAGAAGCAGTACAACGGGCGACGCAAGATAATACTGTAAAAGGTTTAAAGTTATGGTTCAGTTATCTACCTAAACCCCACTCAATCCAATCAGATAATGGAAGCCACTTTACTGCCGGGGTGGTTCAAGAGTGGGCACGGAGTGAAGGAATACAGTGGATTTTCCACACCCCATACTATCCCCAGGCAAACGGCATTGTCAAGCTAATGGACTCTTAAAGCAAGCTCTGAAACCGCACGAATCTGGGTGATCACAGCGACTGTCAGATGCAGTATATAAAGTTAATAGCTGCTGGGGAATTAACGGGTGCCCACGACTCACCGCATTCTGCCCCAAGCCTCCGTCCATACTCCCCGGAAAAAGGGAGGCTAAAGACCCAGTGAATCCGCTCAATTATCCGGGACAACACGTTCTGGTGGACCTACTGATGGTGGGAGCGGTGCCTTTAACTTTAAAAAAACCGCTAAATCTCTATACCTGGGTGGCCACCGACGCACATGGGAAGGGTCACCGAATCCATACCCGATGGATTGTCCCATCCTATTAATCATTGTTCATCTTTATGAATATATTTTGCAGGTTGTCAGAAGCCCACCGTGGGACTTAAGCTTTCGGTTGTTGAGTGGGTCATTCTTTGCATTGTTTGTCTGATTTTGCTAAGCTTGATCTGTTTCTTTCCTAGAGAGGGATGGTGTGGGAGAAGTTTATATTCTTACTTTGTGAATGTACAATCTTGTTTCAACCAACTGGGAATGTGAATAACCAACCCAGCTTGGCATGGGAGTTGATTACTGGCTTTACCCAAATCTGGAATCGAACAGATCAAGGTCTTTGTATGGACCTCCCCACATCCGCGTCAGCGGGATTTAAATTTGCCATTATCTGGTTAATTTTTTAAAATGTTTGTGGGGAGCAGATCCATTCCCATTCCAAGAATATAGCCGGACAACTTGGTATACACCCTCTCCAGTGGCCTACCTATTTCCAATTAACAGGACCTGGAGAGACATGTGGAATGCTACCTGTTGGAAGCAACAACTTTGTAAGGGAACTACAAGGGCTGCCTTCGCAGCCCGAAAGAACTGGACATTATGTCCCCAGGAAGTGAAGATCCCTTGCAATCTTGTACTGGAATGGACATGGTGTCCCCGAGAGGTGGAGATCCCCTGTAACCTGGTATGGTGGTGGGATTCTCTGCCTCATGGTGAACCCCTAGACCACGAATATAATGTCCCGTTTTCCCCCGGTTGGTGTATTCAAATTCCTAGTAAATGGGGTGGCTACGCCCACCATGATCGTTCTCGTTATGAATATGCTTGGTCCTTTAAACATTTCCTATCCAGCCCAGATAGTGTAGTTGATACGCAAGAAATAGATCCCCTACCCTATGAGAATACTCCTCTAATGAATTGCTCACGAACAATTAGCTGTGATTCATTACATAGGATCCAATAGAAACCTGGTATTTACCAGAACTGCGAATTTTTATCTGAGATATGTGCATTTGTTGGGGTTTCTCAGTACCAGGATTTAAGCCTGGAGATCCCATGTGTTATGGAAATATTATCAATCAAGAAACTGCGTTAAAATGCGGAGTTACCCACGAAACAAAGTGGAATCTTGCGTGGGAAGGGGAAGCCAAACTAGCCGAATCTCACGACCCATCAACATGCTCCACTGCTAAATATCCAGCCCCTCAAGGTACCTTTTGGGCATGTTCAGATGGGAAGATGTACTCACACTTACATGTACACGAAATGGCGGGTTTACGCTGTGCCATCGGGATTCCATCAATGTGCCCTTCCAAAACATTTGATTTTATTCTGGGTACAACCGAAAGAAACGAGATACTCAAAAACCCCAGTCTGCACCTGAGTGGGCAGTGCATGGAGTCCAAATACCTGACTATTATACCTGGGGCATGACAACATCTCTGATGTTAGGAAATACATTCACCCCATATGTAACTCTTAAAAGACACCAGTTTGTGTTAGAAAATTTAACCTGGCAAATGCATGTTTTAAGTAATTGGACCTCACACGCTTTTGGAGAATTGAACTTACAGGTGCAGCAGGTGTCGAAGATGGCCTTGCAAAACCGCTTAGCCTTAGACATGCTGCTAGTTAAAGAACAAGGTGTATGTGGAGTGCTAAACCATACGGCTGGAGAATGCTGCGTTACCATACACAATGCTACGACCACGATTGAGGAAGCCCGTCAGAAGATGCAGGAAATCACAGCCAAGACAGGAGACTTGTTCCACTCAATGTTACCAAGTGATTGGACGGGAAATTGGAACCCAGCTTCATGGATTTCAACTTTGCTCAAAAGCCTCGGACTTACAGGATGGTGGGATTGGATAGTAGAAGCCTTAGTAATGTCTTTGTTAGTATTAATCGGTCTAGCTATCGGCTTTGCTGTAATGAGGTGCCTGATTCACCGCTCCTTCTCTTCTATCTCTTCTTCTCTGCGCTATGTCCAGATCACCACCATTGAAGAGGACCTCGGAGTGTTTGAGCCACGGGGTGGTGTAAGGGACGAGGCCCACGTGGCTGTGCTGTAAGCACAGGCAATGCCCCAGGAAAAGCTCCAGAAGCCAGCCACGGGGAGGGGCCCAGTGTCACTCTCCTTGACTGACTAATGTCTCAACCACTCCTGGAGCTGGGGTGAGAGAAGACTCTAGAAACCTTGGGCTGGAGCCAATAAATAGGGGCGCACGTGAGCCTCCTTGGGGCACTCTCCACACTGACACCCCCAGCTGGCAGGTCTGACGCTGGATCCAGGATTGGTGATTCCTTTATCTCTCTCTACCTCTCTCCTGCTTCCCATCTCTCTCTCTCTCTCCCCCCCCCCCCCTTCCTCTTCCTCTTCCTCTTTCTCTTTCTCTCTCCTCCTTCTCCTTCTTGCTCTCTGCTTTTGATGTTGTTAAGTAATACAAGGCCTACCTCAACTCCTCACAAAGCCGCTTAGCTTGTGTTATATATTAAGACATAGAGGGTTGATGCTTATAGAAGTGTTTGTGCCATTAAAGTTGGAGTTTGTTTTTGGACCTTGAGTGTTATTTCACCTTAATCCACACCGAGGGGATTTGCGGATCTTAGTCACTCTCCCCTTCTCCTAGGTGGGATGTGACATACTCCTAGGCCACTGAGAAGCCCATCCATCTTGGCCATGGGGATGATTGCTAAATAGAGTAATGATTGCAGAAGAACCACTGAGAGACAGGTTAGAATGACCATGTGGGGAACATGATCTACCTGAAAATGTGGTGGTTTGCTTAGAGTTCCTCTTGAATAACACTCAAGCCAATACAGAAAGGCTAAGGGTGGTATATATGTGTATCAGCATTGTCTGTCATTGCAATCCTTACCTGGGTATCCCAGCTAAAGGCTATTTTTCTGCAAAGAAAGAAAACTGTATTCCTCTAATATTCTTAAGATCTGGATTGCCTCCAGAAATGCTAATAATGACTCTGCAAAGAAAGACACTGATATATATATATATATATATGCCCGTACATATGTAGACATGTTTAATATAGGTGGAAAAAGAAGGAGAGACATCTTTACTGCCAAGTTATCTACACTTGGTGAAATTGCTTAACTCTAAGAACTTACGGAAGTTAAAACTTGAGGTACAGTAGATAACTGGTTGCATTAATAAAACCCACTTCTCTTAATTACCTAATTTAATTCTTGGAATCTATCTATGAAGCAAGGTTGGACTGGGGGGAAATGTGAGCTGGGAGGGGCCTGAAAGATATGATTTTCCCTTTACTTGGGGTCTTTGGCAGTGGCTTCATAGATATGTAGGTTTCAACTGAAATTGTATAAAAATCTGATCAAGAGAAAGAAATCTGGGCTTAGGTTACTGCTTGCAGGTGTCTACAAGGGAACTGGAAATCTAACAGGCGTTTAAGATACAGTGTGGGAAAATAACAGAAGATTGGCGAGGAGGATTGTAAACACACTCAAGTGACTTGCAGCTGGGGTGTCGAAAAACACATATATCATGCTAATTGTTGTTTGGCCTTGTGTGTTGGACAAGTAGAACATCTGTGTTTAGATAACATAGGCCTGTGGTAGACTTGGAGGCACCCTGTCAAACATGCTTGAGATTCCTGCCCTGCTGTGGGAAAGATCAAAGCACAGCAGTAAAATACGCTTGCGTGAATCCCTGATATACAGGCAAAAACAGCAGGTTCAGTGATCCTCTAGCAAGGACCAAGCTCTGCAGTGCCTGCGTCCCCACTTGTGTGCTTCTGCTGGGGTGCTGCTTCGGGGATCCCCTGGTTGGTGAGGTAACGAAAATAAATTTATTCTTTGCATTTCATCCATGGTTTTGTGGTTGTTCCTGCATCCTGCCTGTGCCGGCTCACACATACACCTTTGCCTAAACATGAATGTGTAGTACCACCTAGGAATCTCAGCTGCCCTCCTGTTGCTATTTCAAAAGGGAACAGCTCTCCTCTAGGTCTTATGCCATATCTGCTAGTCCCATGCAGATGTCTGAGATACCTGCCACAATCTCAAATTACCATTTGACAACACTCGACTGAATTTTGTACAATTTTTCCTACAGAAACAGCTTTGAGTTTTGATTCGGTTTCCCAAATGTAGGTGTTACCGTCATTTGAGATGCCCCCAAGTTGCCATTCCAGAAGGCCCCATGTTTTCTGTAGGTTTCTTTGTCATACCTTCAGGAGACCTGTGATCTTCTGAAACAGCAACTGGGGACAGCCTGTTTACTTGAGGGCACCTCCAGTGGCAGTAAGAGCCCACCTGTAGCATATTTGCCTCTGGTAGCACTGCACAAGTGTGATCTCAGACACATCTGAAAGCGCAGAAGAATTACAGCAAGGATAACATGAAAAGGGATTTAAATGTTGAATTGGTATATACAGAATGATAGGTGATTTCTGAGGATATGTGTCGTGGTTTAACCTCAGTCGGCAACTGAGCACCACGCAGCTGCTCGCTCACTCCCCCACCTGGTGGGATGGGGGAGAGAATTGGAAGAGCACAAGTGAGAAAAACTCGTGGGTTCAGATAAAAACAGTTTAATAATTGAAATAAAATGATAATAATAGTATGAAGATAATAATAATACACAAAGCAAGTGATGCACAGTGCAATTGCTCACCACCCGCCGACCAATGCCCAGCCAGTCCCCGAGCAGCGGCCCCCCCGGCCAGCTTTCCCCAGTTTATGTACTGAGCATGATGTCACATGGTATGGAATGTCCCTTTGGCCAGTTTGGCTGTGCCCCCTCCCAGCTTCTTGTGCACCTCCAGCCTTCTCAGTCGGTAGAGCATGGAAAACTAAAACGTCCTTGGCTAGTGTAAGCATTACCTAGCAACAAGTAAAACATCAGTGTGTTATCAACTTTGTTCTCATCCTAAATCCAAAACACAGCACTGTACCAGCTACTAGGAAGGAAATTAACTCTATCCCTGCCGAAACCAGGACAACATGCTAAGAAAATTTGGGTTTAGGGGAACAGAAAGCTTTCAGAGAAATTTCACCTGTTTTAGCTGATTACTGTCTTCCTGCACTGTGAGTTAGACAGATTGCCATCCTTACTGTGCATAGCAGAATAACATTCAGGTTTCAGTCATCAGATCCCCCAAAGACTTCCCAATTTAACTGGAAAGTCTCACTGTTGTCAGGCTTGTGTTTGAGTTTTTTGTATGAGTTGAAGCACTACTTACCTTTGCAGTGAAGTCACATCCCATCACCTCTGACAGATTTTTCTGAGGACCACTGGGAATAAGATTAGGAAAGTCTGTCTCCAAGAAAGAATAGGCTCTACTAACACCTTATACAAAAATTTGCACAGATTTCATACTGGAATTCTGTCTCAGTGTGTTTTTCTTTGTATGAAAGAGCGTGGGGAGAGTGTAGGACTTACTCTCCAACGCTATCTGCGTATTCTACTAATGGAAACAATACAGGCCATTTTGAGTAATGTAATAACCTGTTTCCCAGCTGGATCTAAGTAAAATAGAAGAATGGATGAACTGTTGTTCATAGAACATACCAATTACTAGCAACTTCCTGCTCAAAATCAGAGAGTTAAAACTAGTCCAAGTCCAACTATTCCTCAGGAAAGACAGAGAGACAGGAACCACAATATTCCAGAAATACAGAGATTTCTTCGATAGAGAAAGCAGCAACACAGAAAGAGTGCTGATTTATAGAAATATCCAACATAAGTAATGAAGTAGGTGAACTCGAGAAGCAGAGTCAACTGAAAATGCCTAGCAGGTTCTGAGAAACGATTCAGAGGTGGAGTCGGGGATTGATAATTAAGTGCTGTAGTACAATAATCGGTTTTGGGGTTTGGGTTTGTTGGTTGTTTTGGGCTTTTTTTTACCACCATTCAGAATACATATAATTGTGCAAATAATAACTCGCAGTTTAATATTCCAGACTGTGGCTCAGCCAGAACTATCACTGAAGCACCTTTGAAATTCAAGCCATTCTCCTGAGAGGCTAGAAATATATATCAAACTGAAACTGCTAAAATTAATATGAAATTGCTTGCATAATTCTTTCCTTTAATCTATATATCTCCCGGCATTTCAGATCACTTGCTGACTTACTTTTCTTCCTTCTTTTTTTTTCCAAGAACTTGTGTTCATCAGTTTGAATACACAAATGTTCTCTTGTTGTTTCTCCAGACACATCCCTTCACTTGTTAATAGATTCAAATGCTTGTGCTCCTGATGGTTTTTGTTTGCTCGTGATTCAGTCACAGAAATCCATGTGTAGCAAGGAGTCTGAACAGAGCATGCAGCTATTTGCCAGGAAGATAAACTGACATATCATAATTTTGTGCTTTTGGCATCCTCCTTTGATTTAATATTCATGTGGATACCATGGCTTTATATTCAATTTCACTATTGACTTTCCCTTTTTTTTCTTTTTTTTTCCCCCCTTTCTTTTTTCTGTAGACATATTTGTGGACTTTGGAACAACGTAATGCTGTAGCAATCCTATAACTTTCAATTTGCACAGGGTGCTTTTACTGTAAGACTTGGTAGTGTTTCTTCTTTATACCATGGCTGAAATGTGCTAGAAGCTTTACAAGCAAATAAACAAAATCCAGCCTTGGCTGTTAAACTGGAATCAGACCCGTACATAATCACTCTGAGCATATAATAATAGTCCATAATTGCACTGTCTTGTTGGTAGGGTTTAGGTGACAGCAGACTGAATCCTGATTTGGTTACTCTAGACTGTGGTGGTGTAACTAAGAGCAGAATTCTACTCTTGGGCTTGAGAGTTTAGAAATATGCCAAGCCCCTGGCTTTTTCAGTAATTCTTATGGATTTATTTATCTTAACAGAAAATACAGTTTACAAATTGATTTTGTTGCAGCTGCATGGCAAACATTTTATATACCAGAAAATAGTCTAAATGCTAGCTGACAATGAAAAAAGAAGTTACAAACCTGTATTTAGAAGTATCAAAATGCTCCCCAAAAGTAACCCCTTTGCACCTAGGGCTTGGGTGAAAGAGGGCCCTGTACAAAACAGTCTTCACATTGTGCATCAGTACTAAGCACAGGAATAGGCTGTATATGAAACTGCAGGTATATCAGCATTGCTTGGTCTTTGTGACCACAACTGTGTTCCTCTATTTGGTGATCCAAGGGCTATCAGTAAGGACTGGGTCATGTACCTGGCCTCCCTCCTTTTTGCAATGCCCCTTTCACTTCGTAAGTAATATCTCCCATACATATGATTCTGTGAGATTCTCAAGATATGACCAAATTCCAGCGTATAGGAGGTCTGAATTTAACAGTCCAAAGTTCTGATTTCTTGAGTGGGATAACCTTGTATTATCCTGGCATACCATCATTCAACTCAAGAGGATGCAGATTTGAGGAGAAGTCTAAAGACATGCACCACTTCCACGGTTAAATTTATAACCTGTAGGAACTCGCTGCAATGCCATGTTATTTCTAGAAACACTGGCAAGGGATACAATTAAAAAACAATAAGAAGCAACATGTGATGGCTTTTGCTGAGTTTTGCTTTGTGTTTTTTAGATTCGTCCAAAGATGAAACCAGAACGAAATTAATGTTTCCTAACCAAATCAACAAAAGGTTTTTTCTTGAAGAGGTCTATCTGCTGATCCGTCTCTAACTGTAACCACATCTTCAAATGGCAAGCACAAGAGGTGGTAATTTGCTTTCTCAGCTTCCTTTCATGCAATTTTTCAGCACCAATAGGGGAGTAAATATTGCCTGTTAGTGTATAGTGTATCAGTCCCTCCATCTCCACTCAAGCACAATCAGAATAAATAATTACTGATGCAGTATGGTAACAGAGCTGTGCTGTGCCTCACACCGAGTAATTGTTTAAATATCTCCAAACAGTAAGAACTCTCTCCAGAAAGCATCAGAAAATTGTAGTCTCACTGTGAAAACTGAGCACACAATTTTCTGTAATTTTATCAGCTCGTCGGTCTTGACAGTAAACTAACATTGGCACCGAGTTGTCCCCAGTCCTTCAGGGTCATATTCTGTCTCTAGATGTTTCAGCTCCCTATTCCTCCTCACTGAGAGTTGCATGCCTGAATACTACAGAAGTCACAGTGGCTAATAGTAAGGCATCTGTTCTTCATGTCTAGAGAGGGAAAATGAAGGTAGAGCTTTGAGGGTACTACATCTCTGCTCATTTAGAAGGAGTGTATGGTTATTATTAGTTTGAAGGCACAAGGGTGGTGTCATTCCTCTGTCTGAAGTGGCTGCCTAACTTTTCAAGGAAATACAGGATTTCAAAGAAATCCAGAAATACAAGCTCAATCTGTTGTAGATTAAATTAATGCCTTAGAAATGTCGGGGCTTAGACTCCTTATATAATTGATGGAAAGAGTTGGACACCTCCACTGTATGACTCAGAGCACCCAATTTAGGAAAAGCCACACATACATCGAGGTCTCCTGAAGCTCAGACAACTTTAAGGCTAAGACAACTTTGTCAAGTCCCTGAAGCTAAGCAGAGTGAATATCCCAACCCTCATCTTCCTCTCAAGTTCAAGACCTCCTTACATCAGCCAAGCAATCACAGAAAGTTATTCTTGTAAATAAGGATTTACCTGACCTCTTCCAAAGCATGGATAGCCATCTATTCTGACCATGGTCATCCAACAATTTTTTACGACTGATAAGATATAGGTACAATTCCAAAAGCTGGACTTCCTTGATATACTAGTAAGCACCCAAAGGCTGGATCTGCCTCAGTCAAGCAAACAATTAAAACACACATTTAATGTGAGTAAGATGCTGTTGCAGTGAAAGGAACTGTACAGCCTCCAGATAAAACATTTTAACTGCTAGGTCCAACTTAGAGCTCAGCATTTCTCTAGATTTGACTATTAATTGACTTTCTAGACTAAAACCTGCATCAGTTCATGCCACTGAAATACCATTTAGGCTTGGATGGAGCCTTGTGTAAATGACCTCCTACACAGCAGCACAGGGCCAGTGAGGAGTGCTCTAGCCACTGGTTTGGTTCCTTCAGGAATGCACATTTATGCATTTGGGAAAGAAGGGAGATATCAAGTGATTATAGGATCAAATTCAGTTGATGAGCAGGATTTAAACTTTAAAAATCCAGCTCAGTCTTCATGGAAGTGGGAGAAAAGCACCTAAAGATCATACATATGTCTGAGGAGTTGTACACCCAGGCTGGGGATGCCCATGCCATGATTCAAAAGACTTGTAGGAATTATCTTGGGAATCGGTTGTTCCCATTGGGAACTGGAGAAGGTACAAATCTAAGGGGAAGCTCCCCAGTTATTGAGCTGCAACTGTCTATTCTTCCAAGGGAGTGCACAGGGCGTGGGACATGGCATTGCCCCGGCTCCAGACATTGCGTACAATGGCACCACACAGTAACAAAGCCTTGAGCCTAATGCTGCTCATTTCCTTTGTACAACTTTATACCATTAGTTCATTTTTCTGTGTTCCTCTCAAGTATCTATACTGGTTCGTGAATATCTATACTTCAGCAATAGCAGTAAATAACTAAATCTGCACAAGAATGAAGAGTTTATGGAGTCAATTTAGTCATGTGAATTATTCACATATATGATGAAAGGAGAAAATGAGCTAGTTGGTTTTAAGTCCATAATACTAAGGATAACAGCAAATGTTTAGCTTTAAACATGCATTTTTCTGAATTAAGGTTCACTCTGTCTGTTATCAAGATGACATTAAAAGTGGCCATGGGTACTTGAGAGCTTTACCACCAGATCGATTTAGATTACTTTCTGTAGTTGAAGAAGTGTGAGAATTTCTGAGATAGCCACATATTTTGTGTATCTGTCTTTGCATGCCATATACACATCTGCCTACATGAAATAAAATTTGAATCAGCAGCCACACAACTTACTCCAAACCTGCATTTTCATCACCAGAATAAGGAACACTGAAGCATCCTGTTTCTTGCTGATTCCAGGCAGTACAGATAACGGCTATTTGCTTTGTCTTTAAAGAGAGTATAGGTTTTAATTTCTCCTGGAGCAGTGTCATATATCTATTAAACATAGAGCCTCGGTGCTTATTCTACAGAAAATGAAAAATGAACCATGGGATTGTTCTGGGAGTTTTCACTGTATTTGCCATATCCACAAAATAAATAAATAAATACACGAAGGACAAAAAGTGCAGTGATGAGACAGCTACTTGTACTACAAAATTAGCTCTTTCACTCCCAGTGAATAGCCTCTTTACAGGAGTAGTTTATTTCCATCTCCTCATCTTCATGAAATGAATCTGTAGTGAAAAGCAATTACAGTGAATATTTCCCTATTCCCAGTGCCTCTAAATGTACGTATATTAATTTGATGAAGTTACATTAGTTAATATATAGTTTTTTATCATGTATTTTCTTGTATATATGTTTGTGTGCCTGTGAGTATGTGTGTTTGTGTATGAAAATTCCCCAGACAGGGACAGATTTGACTACCAGGATGATTGCCACTGACAGCAATTGGGAAAGCAGTTGCAAAGACGTCTAGTCCCATCTCTGGGACTGCAATGACTGCTCTCCATGGAATTAGACTGGGAATGCTGACATTTCCATCCTGGCCATCACAGAACTACACAGGAGATAAAAACATATCATTTAAACCAGCCTCACGGTTCTGAGGATGCTGTTGTCTCAAGGTGTCCCTGAAGAGGGTCTATTACTGCAGCAGCTGCTAAAGGAAGAGATTTTACACAGTGGATGCAGATTGAGTTAAATTTAAGAATCCTCTAAGGATTTACCGAAAGCTTGATTGAAACTGCATGGAGGGATAATTATGCATAAATGCTTAAATTTGGACTCTCATCAGGAGGACCACAGAGTAAGATGCGGCATTAGGAAAAGAAAGGTTTAACTTACAAATGCTAAATGAGCATGAAGGTAGTGAATATTTCCCTAACTTTCTGGAACATTGCACTTCAAATCTATGTGGTTCAAACGAAGGTTTTTAGGTGTACTACCAAAGCATCCAGGTTCACATGACCCCAATGTAAAAGGTATGTGTGGCTTCAATCTTATCTCAGCAATAACATTAAAAGTAATTGTTGAAGGCATCTAAATTGACTGAAGGGGTAGAGGATTCATATATGACTGTAGTCCTACAGATCTTATAGGCAGCTGGGTATAAAATACAAAAATTTTGAAATGGCCCTATGGGAAGAAAAGGTTTGGTCAGAGTTCATACCTCTTTGGTCACCAGAAAATGCAAGTGTATAAGAGAAGCAATATTTTAGATTATGTTGTATGAAGCGGCATTACTTTTCCTTGAGCAAGGCTGTTGAGTGAAAACGCTGAAGAAAAAAAATAGGAGAAGGATGTGACCTCTCCTATCATTTACCTCATCAACATTTACAAAACATACTAGAAAGGGGTTTTCTAAGTCCTATGGGAGGTCTAGAAATGTCAAAAAGAAATGTTACCCCCGGAATAGCACTGACAAGGATTTGCTTAGATTAGGAAATGCTGCCAGGGCTCAGTCACTTGAGTAGCCCATGTCCCTGATCTAATCTTCAGAGCTTTTTTACTCCTCAATAGCATAAGAGTATCTCACTTCTACTCTCCGCTCTTTCACCGGATTTGGGAACTCCCTTCTCTGGAGGTAGGTTGGCTCATTCTCAAGCATCCTCACCTCACTGTGTTCTGCAGATCAAAAGCAAAACTTTTCTTGTCTGCAGTCAGGCAAATCTAACAGAGAAGCAGAGATCACAAAGATAATTAATTTCTTACAAGTTTCACAAAACCAGCAATCTGAGTAGAGAAGGCAGTTCAAATGTTCATAACTTTTGTTTCTAAAAACTTCCATGTGCAAACTTCTGTAGTCAAACATGGCAGCCTTCATTTCACCATCAAACTCTACATTAAGAGATTGAAATATATGAGAAGAAACTCTTTATAGTTAAACAGTTGATCAGCTGAGAAACACAAGTCCATAGAAACCAGGCTTCATTAACTCTGCATCTCACAAACTACTGGAGTTCAGTTTGCTTAATTATTTTTTTTTTAAGCAGCATTACTAGAGCATGATGTTTCTTCATTTTGCTCTTGTCTTTTTTTCTGGTGAATGTGGTAAAAAAAAAAAGGAAAAGTAAAGAAAAAAGGAGTTAAAAAGAATAAGGGAAAGGAATTTCCGTTCTCCTGTGAGAAAAGCTGACAACTGATGGCCATTTTTTTCTGATCATTTTGTTGTTTGTTGTTAAATATAATGCTTTTTAAATCAGCTGTCATGGAGCCCACTCTACCTCCATGCAGCTGCCAAAAATATTCCGGTTCGATCTGCTTTTGCGTATTTTGGATGTTTGTTCTAACCCACCAATTTTCCTTCACGGAGCTATGCATTGGCAGTATTCTGCAAAAACTCCTGAGGAAAAGAGGGGCATTTGAGACTTGATTTTTGTTGTTTATTTGTTGGGGGGGGGAGGGTGTCAGAGACAGAGCAAAGAATTGCTCATTTTTTCTTAAGCACACTCTCTGAAATGACTGTCCTTTTCATATAAGGCAGCCACACACAGGGGGAAGTGATAGAAAGTGCAGAATTAATCCCACTGGAGTCCAGCCAAGAGCCAGCTGTATAGTAGGTTCTGTACCTGGGAAATGCCAGATGTCTATACATTCAGGAGTGCAGAAATTACCATCAAAATTACATGTTTGTCCAGCTAAACAGCTCAGAGGCAGAACTGACAATCTCAGGGGGTTATTATTAGATGCATAGAGTGGTCCCAGCTCCAGCCAGGGGAACCCAAAGCATCTGTGCAAATCGGCTCTGTACAGACTGGTCCCTTTGTCCCTGACTCCAAAGGACTTGCACACAGCCCAAATCTGTTGCAATTTAGCTCTCCTTTTTTTTGACCCACTTCTTTCTAAAAACTCAGCAGGTGTGATGGTGGGAAAAGCTGAAACTAACAGCACCATCTATTGGGTATATGACATTATTGCCTAATAGAGTTAATTTTGAACATTAATGAATAGAGAAAATAAGAGCAACAGATCCTCAGGGGTATAGGATGTTCAAAGTCTCTTTCCCATAGGCTGGGATTTTTTTCGAGGGAATCTGAAATACGAAAGGAAACTAATTTATCTCTGTTATTTCTCTGAGAACAGCCTGGACTACTCAGCATTGCTGCATTTTGGTCAATTATTCTTGTCGGGGCTAGCAATACAGATCAAAATGACTTTTGAAAATGGGAAATGAACAGCTAGGTCAGGTGCATTCAAAAATTTGCTTTCAAACCCAGGTTGCTTCAAAAATGAAGCAAACGAACAAACTAAAACCAAGCAAAACCAATCAGAAGTTCTCTCTATCGTATGGTCTTGATCCAGTTCTATTAGAAAAATGAGGAAGCTGAGAAAAAATAAAAGCTATTTACAATGAAAAAAATCTTGGAAGCACTGGACTCCATCCTCCTCTTACCTTGGTTTGCAACATGAGCTTGGGAGGCTTCTTGAAGGGGAAGCACAGACATCTGTTTTCAAAAGAGGCTTTTTGTTCGCATTTTTTAGTCTTAGATGATAAGTGTCTCTTAGCTGGAAGGCCATGGGTAGGCATAAATTGAAGCAGTGGAGAAGGAGTGTTGATGGTTTTTAAATACTCATTACTCGTCAGTTGACTGTCTCAAAAATGCAGTTCTGTGAACCTCCTTACAAGGGGCTTTGCAGATATCAAATATTTTTAATATCTCAGTGCATATTCATACATGTAAAAGTTGTTGCTCCACTAGGCTTTTTTTTGCAGCAGTCTATTTGTGTGGTAAAAGCCTGTCTTCATCAAAATAAGTCACTGAGCATTTTATTCCCTGTCGGTGCCATCTGAGATGCAGACCTGGAAATGCAGACTGACTTCTGCCATCTCAAACCATTTCACTGAAAGGCATGATTCTTCCCATCACACCCACCAAACTCACTATGCCAGCAACTTGCTACAATTTCATCCCTACCACAATGAGATGAAACCAAATTTATTTTATAAGCCATTTCTAAATGTTAACGGTATTGTGATACTTGAGATATAGTAGTGTAGCTGCAGAAGAAAATAGCAAAAAACTGTAGTGTGCCTAACATGAAATTGCACAATCCAAATTAAACTCACATCTGCCTTTGGCTAGAGGCAAAATACTAGAGGAGAAAAATGAGATCTGAGGAAGCTATGATGCTCCACTGGCAGACAAGAGCTTCCTCTGGAGGAGATGAGGCATCTTCTGAACATATAGAAAAGCACCACTTTTCTGACAAAGTGAATGAGGACACAGATCAGTTAGTTTTTGTTCAGGCTTCTGGAAAAATATATTTTATAGTCGCTCATTTAGCTCTTCTTACCTCTAAAATGAAAACAATCAACTGTTAAGTCCTTACATTAGTACCAAAACATCTCTCACCCTGGCTTCCTCTTGCAGGTTCTCTATAAGAACACCCAGCCCTCCCTTGTTTCTGCGCAAAGAGCTTGTGATTTAAAGAACAGTCAGGTTGCCTTCCTCTTTCCCAATTCAGAACCAGATAGCTGTCTCAATTACAAGAAGTGTATTGTAATTTAGGGAGGTTACACTTTGCCATTGCACACCTGCTTGGGGGATGCAGCCCTCCACAGTATAGATGGCTGCAGCATTATAAACTGATTCCCTTCAGGGCTATCCGATGACCCTTCTGAAGAGTCTCCCACCTGCACAGGGCCAGAGCCTGGGGCAAATATAGAGGGCACTGGACACCAGCTATAGGACTCTTGAAATGGGACACTGGGCTCAGTCGATGATATCCTAAGACAGCACTGACTTCCAAATTGAGAGCAGGGTGGAGTACCAGAGTCAGAGAGGAGGTGATAATTCATGTAGCATCATGCATGTTCTTTCTGTTTTGTTTTTGTTTTGCTGTTTCCATGGAAGTTACTGTCATTTGCTGTAATCAGTTTAACTTTCCTCTTTCCTGGATTTCAAGGCAGGAAATTATACTAACACCCCTTGGAGAGGGTGATGTGATTTTCACTCTACAGTCCTCAGTCTTTCTCCCAGATTCAGCTTCCTTCACAGGGGAAATTGATGCTGAAGTGATATTTTAGTGATTTAAATAGTATCAGATGGGTTTTGCTGGAGAAAAAAAAAATCACAAGTAGCAATTTACCCTGTACAAGAAAAAATCTGTTCTGTGTAAACAATAGCTTATTTCAGGATTTTATATAAACTGATGCCTGGTTAAAAGGATTTCCCAGGTGGCCATGGTGAATGTAGCTCCTTCCATTAGCACTCCTGGTGTGGTGGGAGAGCTTTTTGTAACGTGAGAGTGACATGCATTTTGTTGGATCACCTCTTTTCCATCCATACCTGCGTGGCATCTCACCCTGACAGGGCTAAAAAGTGTTAAAAGGAATTAACATTTTTTAATATTAGCTGGAGTAGGTGTCTATAGCAGAATCTGTCACTGCACACAAGCATGGAGCTTTCCTTAACAAACACCAAAAACTCAGTGACAAGATAAAATCAAGCTTCTACTTTGGAAAAGCTTTAAAAATCCTTTTGAGAAATGTTCTCATTCACTAAGCTCTAAGCGAAGAGCTTCCCATCCTAGGGAGACGATAAGGGCAACATGAGGGAGTCATGCAGATGTCCTGGTTTCGGCAGGGATAGAGTTAATTTCCTTCCTAGTAGCTGGTACAGTGCTGTGTTTTGGATTTAGGATGAGAATAATGTTGATAACACACCAGTGTTTTAGTTGTTGCTGAGCAGTGCTTACACTAGTCAAGGACTTTTCAGCTTCCCATGTTCTACCAACTGAGAAGGCTGAAGGTGCACAAGAAGCTGGGAGGGGGCACAGCCAGGACAGCTGACCCAAACTGGCCAAAGGGACATTCCATACCATGTGACGTCATGCTCAGTACATAAACTGGGGAAAGCTGGCGGGGGGGGCCGCTGCTCGGGGACTGGCTGGGCATCGGTCGGCAGGTGATGAGCAATTGTACTGTGCATCACTTGCTTTGTGTATTATTGTTGTTGTTGTTATTATTATTACATTATTATCATTGCTATTATTATTTTATTTCAATTATTAAACTGTTTTTATCTCAACCCATGAGTTTTTTTCTCACTTCTACTCTTCCAATTCTCTCCCCCATCCCAGCGGGGGTGGGGTGGGGTGGGAAGGAGTGAGCAAGCAGCTGTGTGGTACTCAGTTGCTGAGTGAGGTTAAACCACAACAGCAGGTTACTGACACATATGCTTGTTTCTACCTCCTGAAGAATGACCCTGCACTTCTCCCAGTCGTCCCACAATACCTGTTGATTTTGTATTTACCAAGGATCTGCTTGCTGTCAATCCATTCATTAATCCAACAGGGAATGTTTGGGCCAGAATTGTAAAGTCAGAGTGACCTTTCAGATCTTTGGTGATGGTCTTGATCCCACCTAAAACTATTTCTATTCATTGGAAAGGATGAAACAACTCTAATGGCCAAAAACTGTGGTCCTGGAAAGCCTAAATGATGTACTGAGCAGAGCACTCATCAAGAAACCATTCAATAGGAACATTATCATGCTGTAAAAGTGCCTATGCTATATGCTTAACCCCTGGATTTTGAGGGGGAGGAATTGGTCTCTGAAACAGATCTGTAGTTATGGTGGACGTGTCCTAACGCTCAGCTACAGCTCATTGTCCCTTGTGACCTTGAAGTCTCACTGAAACCCTGAAGTTTAGACATAGATAACATCTCTGTTACAGCAATAGAAGGGGGAGTGAGTGTATTGTAGTGTGTGAGAAAACTGTCCTTGTCTAGGCCTGCCAGCAGCACAGCCCATGCCTGAGGCCGGAAATAAAAAACAAGAAGACAGGGGTCCTCCTTATCCTTCTTCCCTTTCCCAGCTCCAGCATCAATCCTTATTCAGAGATGATCCTGGAACAAGGAAATGGGGAGAAGGACAAGGAGGAAGACTGAAGCCGAGCCAGGGTCTTGTCTCTGCCTCCAAAAACCTCTCAGCAATGCTGGGTAAGAAGAGTAGGCAACTTAACTGGGGCCCCAAGGATTCAAGCCTGACCTTAAAATCCTCTATGAACATTACAGTTAGAGCAATGCTCCACTGAGCACCTCACAGCCTCTTTTGGTGCTTACATGACTCTCTAAGTCAGGTTCTTTGTTAATGCCATTGCCTTAATTCATCTATCAAACATGCTGGATTTCAAGCCATCTGCTGGCCATGCGGACGTCTTCTGTGCCTCTGACGTAGGCACCATCCTTTAAAATGGTGCCTTTAGCAAAGCTATTCTCCAATTTTTAACCCTATCTTTAACCCACTTGGATTGATCACTTACTTGATCTAGTCCTCTTCTGGCCTTTGAGGTCTCTGCCTTTCATATTGCTTATTTGAATGTATGAGTTGGATGCATTGCTCGAAGGGCTGCTGGCACCTGCCCTCAATGATCCTACCACACTCTCTCTTATTAAATCTGCCATCACTTTCATTCTGCTGTTTTCAGGTGTTCATTTTCTTTCAGCTTTGTCCAAATATTAGATTCCCCCTGACATGGAGTTAGCCCATAGGATACACATCAGCAACTGTCAGTCCTGATCTAGATGGTGGCTCAAAGATGCCTCCAAATCAAGGCAAATCTGTACGTATTCACCGATGTGCTGCAGCTCCATTCTCAAACTCCTGCACGTTGTATTCATTATTCTGGTGAATAGGTGAAAAATAATCACCGATGACTGGTTTTGGTGGCAAACCATAAACAGTATTATCTGAAAGCCATTATAGGATATCTGAGTCACAGCTACACTGTTCTGTGATGCTCTCTGCTTGTCTTAAGCTAATCAATATGGGGTTCATAAACCCAGAAGGAGCTCACTGTTTTTCCCAGTATGCCTCAAAGGCAAAGTGTGTGGAAACCTGTTCCCTTTTCCAACACCGTTATAGTCTTAATAAGATGTTGAAGTAGGAGAACAGAAAAGAAGAATTAAGAATCAAGTTGGACAGAGTTTACAAGTATGTTAGAGAAGTGGGGACAACGTAATGAAATTGGAAATTTCAGTTAGGAAATGCTGGGATGTATGGGTTGTCCAATAGACCAAGTGCTGCAAGTAGGATTTTGGACAGGTCCCAGTGGACTGGTGGAATTTAGGACATTTCTGGCAAGTGCAGAGATGGAATCACGCTCCTTTCCCAGATGAATCACGGCAATCCAAGATTGAGGTCATTGACAACGCAATCTGGGACACTCCTGGTTGGTGAATAAAACCAGTACATCTGTTCCCTGCAATAATAATCCCCTAATCTTGCATTAGATGTTTTATGCTATAAAAAAACCCCCCAAAAACCAAAAAAACAACCCAAAAAACCCAAACAAAAAAACCCCAAGACTCTCAAAGTATAAGCAGTTACTTCATTTAGAAATAGAAAGAAATCTATTCAGTCATTTCTGTTCTTAAATACTCCCCAGCCAACCCATCTGATACAATTTAAATCATTTACATACAAAGGTTTTTCAAGGTAATTGTGGATGTTGCCTATCCTGAAGGTAAAAACTATACTTTTCAATGTGACTTCATTTTACCTTCCTCCTCTCTCCCCATCCTTCCCTTTCCCCCTCCTCATCCTTTCTCCACCATGCTATGGAAGTGCGCTCTGATTTATCTTGTTGGAAGAGACACTGGAATGGAAGCACAATTTTCTTTTTCTTCTTTTCCTGTTAATCAATAACAACATAAGATAACGTGAAAATATGACTAAGGCAGGTTAGCTTGACTTTGGGTCTTCTCTCTTTCATGCAGACCAGGGTTTAACTAGGAGGTTTCCAAAACCTGGTCTGAAGTACAGTCTGTACTGTGGTTCCCTCTGAGGAAATGCGGGAGCGATGGTGCCTTGCGGTAGCAGAGTTTTATGTGTGTCTATGACTTGAACATCACACGTCAGTACTTTGCACTAATAGACTGGTCTAGCAAACAGCCATAACATCCCCAGAAAGCTTCACATCATCCCTGTTGTATGCCTGCTCCAAAGGAGCATTAGATAGCAGATGTCCAGCTGGTGTGGAAGTCCAGGCCACAGTTCAAGACTGATCCCATCCCAGCTGCTTTGTGCCTGGCCTTGCTTTGTCACACTTGTCCCAGAGCTGCCACTATCTTGGCTGAGCTGAGCATCCCTGGACTGTTCCCAGCTCTGGAACTCGGATCAGTAAACTAGGCATCCCTGGCCAGATTCCCCCACAAGGACTTTCCAGTTCATTTTAAGTCAAAGATACCTTATATACACAAGGGATGGCTTTCATGCATGCTCTTGTCAGTACTTCCTATTAGCTGACTTAGTTCTTCCCTCACTGTAGAGCAATTTTAGGCCTCTGATGCCTAGTTCGTGCGTTCCCCTACATGGCAAGAAACATTAAAAGCTAAGCATTTACATGGCTCAGTGAACCTCACTCCTAGAACATTAAGCATACTGACTCTGAAAAGGTGGCTCTGATGCTTTCTTTTAACATAAAAAACAGAGCACATTAAACTCTTACTTATTGCTCCAGCGGATTTTAGCGTTGTGGGTGGAAATAAAAGCTGTGCTACTAGCTTAAGCATGGTGAGAAACCTCCACTGTTGCTGCACTGTATCCTCTGGGCACACTTTCTCTAGGGCTATTCCATTCTCTTTTCCACAGGGTCTATGCCAGCTCCGTCACCGTAGCATCTGGATGCCTTCCAGTAGAGGTTTAACAGCTGTCACGTGGCTGCTTTCTATCTTGTTCTCGTGCCTGAGGAAAACCAGACTGTCACCCTTGCACAAGTACCACATCTGACTTAAATCATCATTTCCCAGAAACAAGTTAACTACCCTTGTATTTAAATTAGTGTACAGGAAATTATACTTTACTAAATAAATCAGTCTTTCTCTCTTCCTCTCTCTTTCTCGCCCCCTTCCCCTCCCTCCCTCCCTCCCTCCCTCCATCCTAGATGTACAGGTATGAACTGCTTTGTCTATTCTACCTGCAAAACCTGTTGTAAGCTATCAGCTGAGTTTCTATAGAAAGAAACAGCCTCATACTTATTGTACGTTTAGTGGTATCTGTGGCAAAGTAATTACACACAACCCTAAACAGAGAGATGCCTAAATAGAGTTCTGCTAAAAGATGCTGCAGGACTGGGATGGGACAGACATGTGGCTGGTTTTTTTCCTCTTTTTCTTTTTTTCCCCCCAAAGTCTTTCCATGAAGACTGTGAGAAAATAAACTAGTCCATTCACAGATGTAGCTGCTTCATTAAATCAATCTTCAATCAACCAGAAAAGTGAAATGTAATTCACCCTCCTAAGATAGAATTGACAGTTCAAGAAAATGTTCAGGGCTGATGACCGACCCAGGGCGTTAATGCATTCCACCTTCTGCAGTGCGCTCTTTCTTCTTGAAAGTCGCCACCCCTGACCTGACCCAATTTGAAGAAAAACATACCCCAAATCAGCCTAATCTTGAAAGCAGGCATCGCGGCTCTGATGAGGGTGACAGCTTCTTGGGGAGGAAGGTAAAACAGGCTGATTTGTCCTGCCACGTGAGCAGCATCTGCACACTCCTAAAGCAACAACTGACATTAGATGTGTGGAAGGGAAAAGCAGAATTTGTTCCCTGCCTCCTCTCTCCTGGCAGGTGTCACAGCAATACAAAAGTGTCGGAAGACTTTGGCTGCAACAAGAGCAGAAAAAGGAGTGGGGAAAATCTGTCAAGGAATTAGAAATGGGAAGATAACAGATATTTTTTGTTTTCACCACAGCTTTGTGTTTGAGTCTGTGTGTGTGTACAAGGGACAGAGAGAAACTAAAAAAAAAAAAAAGTAAAAAAATAGACACTTTCTTTTGCTTAAAGTTTTTCTTAAACATGCTTCTTGAAAACCCACTCCCCACACACACCTGCTATCTTGTAAGAAAAGTGTTTTTCCCTCACAGTGAGATCTCAGAATTAGTACTTACCAACACAGCACTCATCATCAATCATGCATTGTCCATTCTTTATTGAGCTAGTGCCTTTACCACGCCAGTATTTTCACATTTTATTAAACCCTCTTGATTTTTTATTATTCATTCCCTCACACACTCACTTCCTCACAGTTTGCTCTGGCTGTGGTCTGCAGCATTCAACAGAAATAACACAAAACCTCCAGCACATCAGAATCAAAGAGCTTTCTTTGAGGGGGGGGGGGGGGGGGGGAAAAACAAAACAAAAAACAACAAATAAATCCCTTCATATAATACCTTTTATATTCCCCCCATAAGAAATTCACTGTCACACAGTGTTCTTCACTCAGACATTATTGCGGTTTGAATGGAGAAGGACCAAGTATACTTCGATATCTCAACTTTAATCTCCTAAAATTAAGCCTTAATCATCAGGCCATGAAGTATCCTGAAGGGAAGGGAGGGGGAGAGGGGAGGAGGACACGGGCAACTCAGTTGTTTCATTGAAACTCTTGCATTTTGTATTAAAATATTTACATAGCAATTGAATTTCCATTCCTGCTTTCACAAGGTGAGTCTTAACCACATCGAAAAGGTCTTTCTCTCCATGAGAAGGTGTCTGTCTAGAAGAGGGCAGTGAGCATTGGACTCAGCCCAAAGCTTCTCAGAAATATAGGTCAAACCTATATTACCACCACCACCACCACCGTTATGAAGAGGTACCAGCATCCAGCCCACCTCTTCTGGGCTGCCACAGGAAAGCAATGCTTTCTGCTGCTACCAGCAGTCTGCTGCTGGCTTTATATGTGCCTGAAGCAGGTCGTCTTGGCCCTGCACTTCTCAGTGCTGAGAAACTGCCACCCCAGGGGCTAGGAGAAGACTCTTACGCCCATTCCACAGCTACACTGACCCTAGCATCAGTCCAACACTACAGAGCGGGCATGGAGAGACTGAATGTGCACGTAGATTTGGCTTACGAAGGCAGAGGGAGAGCACAGTCAACCAGAGGGAGAGCAGCAGCACACATAATTACATGAACAAATTGATGCATCCCCTTGCTTTTTGACCCAAACTGGCAAGGATCCTGCAACAACCAGCACGTAATTTCTCCCACTAACCAACCATAAGAGGCAGATAATATCAGCTGACTGAAGACAGGAAACTGCTGCTTCTTTTAGATCATAATTTAATGAACTGTGATTTTCCTAACAAGCATTTTTTTTTTTCTTTTTCATCACTACAAAGAAAAGGACCCAGAGCTGATCCCACAGGCTTCCAGGCTTAAGGACAATAAAAATTTAATGAGACAACTTATGTTGTGTTTATCCTCCTGCCGCAGGCACAAACACTCCACGGGCTTGCGGGCACAAGCTGAGTCTGGAGCCAGCCCACCTAGGACTCAAGATGCAACTCAGACCTTTTCTGTAAGAGGTGTCCGAATCGGAGCCAAATTAGCCTGGGGCTTTTTTCTGTTGTGGTTTTAACAGTCCTGAACCTTTTTTGGATGTGTAACTGTTTAAGAACCTGGCAAAATGAAAAATGTAGATTATTTTGCCAATGGTCTCCACTCTGCCCCCCTTTCTTCTCTCCAGAGAGACCGTCTGCTATTTCTTTTCTATGTCCGAGACTTGGAGGGATGCTCTTGGGAAAGTGTGCCATGATTTTAAGTTAATAGTGCCATCTAGTGATGTAAGGGACACATGTGCCTCTGAGTCACCAGGCAGAGCTGCAATGCTCGGGGTCTTCCCCAGGAATTAACCACCTTGCATAATATTTAATAATGTCTCTGTGGCATCAGGGTGACCTGTCCCAGAGACAGGCAGATTCCGCACACACTCCTGACAGCTGCCCTGGAGGTGGGAGCAAAGGTGAAGAGGCAGTATCCAGAGCTTGGGAAAAAAGGAAACCCATTGAGATCTGAATGTGAGGTTTTAGGATATTCCGCTTAGCACCTACAGGAGTGGGAGAAAGTAATGAATCTGGTCCTGTGATGCCCTTGAATATTCCTGGTACATATATACACCTATATTCCACATATATATATCGATATTTGTGAATATATGCATCTACATTTCCCAGCAGCATACATAAATATCTGTTGAATCCTCAAAATTTAGCAACCTGATTCCCAAAGACTGTATTTCATTAATCTATTTCCAAATAGGGGAAAAAGGCATGTGGACACACACACAGAGAGTAACCAATCCCAAATGACAGCCATATATATATGCGTGATCATTTGAAGTATTTCACTATGGCAACATAACCAAATATATGTAAAATCTCAGGGACTCTTTAATACACCCCAGAATTTGAATTTTCAAGAGTAGGTACAACGGAAGTTTATTCTCACTCCCATTGTGAAGCTTTTTCTCTATACTCTCTCCATGTGCCGTTCAGAGTTTGCCTTCGTGCCTGTCCCTTAAGATATGAATAACTACCTGAGGACTTCTTTTTAAGCCCGGAGCATGCAATGACAACACTTTCTGTGATTTATTTTAATGAGAAGGCAAAGCACTATTATGAAGTCAGACTCCAAGCAAATCATTCATCCCAACTCCTGAAGGAGTATGCTGGATGACACATTTCTGTGCCTTCTTATAGCTGAGGGAATGAAATGGGGTACAAAGGTGTTCTCATTTGCCTGAATAAAAGATAGGAAAAGTGAGTCTTGAAAGAAAATCTGCAGGGATTTGTACCAGTATGCACGTGTCAAAGGTCTGCTTGGCTTGTATTTATTCTGTACCTCGTGTTTTGCAGTTTCCCCAATGACTTCCAAAAGTTGGGGCAAAAAAGTCTGCCTCTTTTCCTTTCCCTGCTCATCATTTCTTTCTGTTTTTAATTACTGGTGGGGTTTGTTTGTTTCCCTCTGACACTTCAGAGTTTACCCAGGGGTGCAGGATGGGATGTGCTGATGACAGGAGCGATACAGAAATTCCTCCAGAATCTGGATGGCATTTCTTCAACATACACTCAGGGTTGAAATTATTTTCAGGCTGCAGGCAGAAGGGAATTTGTGGGACAAAGCTCTGCAGACCTGCAAAGTATGGTTTGCTTCTAGAATCACACATTAATTTTTCCTAAATCATCACTAGCTTTTGCAGGAGGTGACTATGCTAGCAATGCCCAACATCTCTTGCGTTTTTTTTTTTCCTTTGACATGTCATATTTGGAAATTTTGGTGTTTCACTATAAAATTTAAGTTTCACGTAGACATTTGACAGTATTTTCTGCTCCAGGGTTTGAAGTATATGTTCTGTGGACCAAACATTAATTGCACTGTTTCCTGTGAGTTTGAGGACTGGACTTTATGGCCCCAAAAGTCTCCTTGTACTCCTAATATCCTTTTCCTCTACTATTATTTTTTGCAGGATTGTTTTCTTTAAATCTTCAAATAGCTACAGCATCTAGCTTGAAATCAAGTTGAAAAACTAGGATATGATCAAAGAAAGCCTGGAGATATATATCCAGGGACTTGATTTCTGTCTCTCCCCTCACCATTTGTTGCCCAAGATTGCAGAAAGTAAATGCACTCCTGGAAGACTGAAAGGCTCATCTAAGGAATAGCACATGGCTACAATGAGGAGCTGCAGGGTCTAACTGTTCTTTGCATGATTCACGCAGGGAAATTATGTATATATGTGACACACAAAGGCTAACCACAGTCCTGCAGCCTCTAAAGATCCTGCGGAAGAACCTTCATGCACCCCCATGTGTAAAATTTATTACACAGTGGGCTTGGGTTTTAATGGCTATGTGTATCTAAAAAAAATGCCTCTCAATTATCCTGATCAGTGGGTCTGTTGGGTGTAAAGATCAGTTTGAAAGCTCTGGTGTTTTTTCAGAAGCAGGAGAGAATTCCACACCATTCTGAGTGCCATTTGCCTGCAGGTAAAGTACATCACCGTACCAATTAGAGCCAATTATGAACTGACTGACCTGCCGTGACATGGCGATGTCAAGCAGGATTTAGTTTGCTTTTGCAGAACTGAGAAGGTAGAACCCACACTGGTGTTTAGATATCTGGGATTTGCATATCTGGATTTTCTACAGCCTTTGCATATAGGTTCCCTGACTTTGTCTTTACAGGGTCCTTATTTGGGCCAGGTGAAATGTACCAGTGTGGGATCTTGGAGAGGATCACATCTGCATGAGGTGTTGTAGTGCTTTGTGTTGTGGCCAAGGCCATGCAGCAACACACCGATTGTCTTTTCTTTCCCTTCCCAATATAGATCAGCATTGCATCTGTCCCCAGTGAATAGACATATAGAGATAAATGTCTGGCTGTATTTCCTGCAGATTTTTACAGTTGATTTTCTATCTGAAGTCTAAATTAAGAACCAGACCCTGCCCCCTGCCCCACGCAACCTACATTCCCATAGTCCCATCTATTTTGTCGGTTGCAAATACATTATGTGAGGAATTGAGGGGGGAAGTTATCTAGATTATAGGGTCTTGGGACCTGGGCTTATCTAGGGTTTTTTGATGGGATGTCACTTTCCATTTGCTCTTCAGAAAGAATATCAGACTAATAGGTTGGTAGGCAAATGCCTGTAAGCATGTCAGCTCTGTGACTGTGACGCGTATTGTTCTTATCCCTGGGTGTAACGTGTGTGCTCGGTAACTGTTGTTTCCTGCCTTTCTCAAAGTACTCGTGTCAGGTTTCAAAAGAGGAATGTGCTGTCAGGGAACTGAGTGAGATAACACTTGTGTTTGGAGCAGTGGGTGTGAAACATGTCTACAGAGATGAAGTCACTTCTCTAAAATACAGAGCACTTGATTCCTCTATGCCTGTGCTTTGGCTTGTTGCTTTCTGTATTAATCAAAAGTTAAGGGACTGAACGTGTTGTCTCTGCACACTCTTGTACATACAGCAATCCCCCACAGGTTCTAGGCGAGGGGAGACTAAAACTGTACAGTCAGAGTAAGCCAGCGATGGAGCAGCTTGAAGGCCAAAACTCAGACTCAGACATCCCACTCCTATCTTAGCCAGGGGTTTGCCAACACTGCTCTGCACCCTTCAGGTCTCTCTGAGTGTAAGGCAGGCAGTGCCATGTCACAGGTTATCTTATTCTCTTTTGGGAGAGTCACGCTAATTAGCGTTCACAGGTCTGGGCAAGGACTCGTTCTCCTCTTAAAAGGTGACTAGTGGCCATTGTAGCTTGCAAGTCATGCTATCATGCCCTGATGAGAAAGAAAAATGTCTTTTTCACAGAAGGTCTGTTGGGTTCGGAGGGGTGGCATTTTACCTACTGCCTCCACCAGGATGGCTAAAAGAGCTAGATATCCGTCTAAGATGGTAATTGAAGAGGGTGAGTCACCTGACCTGTTTTCAATATCAGTCTTAGGATGAGATGATTCACCCTCTGGAGGAGCATCTCTCCATCTCTCACAGACTGCTGAGGAATCCTAGACAGCTAGCTGGCATCTGCTGAATGAACATACGTCTACCGTGCTGGTATCTCCATATGATCGAGTAACACTATGCTCCCTGTATGGTCAAAAGAGTCAGTAGAGTTTAGGGACCTCCTAAACTTCATTGATTGTATTAAATTATCTTTGTTAACTATAATAACAATGCAGATTTCTCGTGCAGATGGAGATGCCTGCACTGTAAACATGTAGCACTGGATGAGATGAACCCTGCACTAGTTTATACTAAACCTCACATCTTTAAATGTATAATGTTAGGTGAGAAGAATCTCACTCTTTGTGGTTATCCAGCAACCATATCCAAGAGCCCAAATATTTAAAGCAGAAGGCTTTAGGCAGGACAATGGTCTTTAGTTCACATTTCTACTAATCTGTGCAGCTGCCTCATATGCTTTATGGGCAGGATGAGGTATATATAACACGTACAAAGGTGTCAGAGTGCTATGACTCATATCCTTTCCCATTGACTTCAGTGGGAGCATGAATTACAAAAAAAAAAAAAAAAAAGAAAGAAAAAGAAAAAAAAAAGAAAGTGAAACTCTAATTAAGTAAAAACCTGAGTAAACACAGAATCTGTTTCTATGATTGGAACAATAATGGTCCTTTCAATAATGCAGTATCTTTGGGTCATCAAATCCATTTTTTGAAAATAAACCCTCTTTGGAGCCATTTCAGATGAATGTTGTTAGTCTAATTAGCAATGGGGTTTTTCACATTCCCAGCTTATTCACAGGAGAATACATTCTAAAAGGTTGCTGCCTTTGTTTGAGTTCATTAAGATTGTATGTGCCATTACAGCTACAAAACTTATACTTTTGCTTATTCTTTGGGGAAAAAAAAAAAAAAAGAGATCTGCTTGGAATAATCTCTGACACATTCGGACTGCATAAATAAGTTCTTTTATATATCCACGCCATCAATACCTTTTCTCATTTGTTCTACTCCTACCTACATTCAGAGGAAACACCTTCAGCTCAGAACTAACAAATACTATGAATATTACAATTTCTTTAAGCTTTGATAGCTCGTGAAAGAGAGCATTTACTAGCATAAGTCTTGCTTTTTGTAAGACACTCATCCTCATTTTTAGCAATGACACCAGACGGAATTGCAGCTGAGCAGGGGTACAACTCTCCCTAATTCAAACTGTTTCCCAGCAGCTTGGAAGCAGTTACACAGCACCCACTGGAAGGCAGTGGCATGAACTGATACAGATCAAGAATGCAGCAAAAGACCTTAGTCTTTAGTCTCAGTGCCCTTTTACCCTGTTACAGACTAGTGATATTTTTAGACAAAAATATCTTCAAAATATCCATGTAAACCCAAATCAGCCATTTATGCTTGTCATTTTCCTACCTTTATACTTTTTCCAATCTTTCCTTCAAGAACAGTACAGTATTTACAGTACAGTGTATACACATACATGCATTTACAGTGACACCATATAATTCAAACCTACGCATCTCTCCTAGAACGCTGTGCTGGGATGCTAAAGGGCACTCTTTATTCCTTGAGTCCTAAGACAGTACAAAATGAAAGATGGAGAGGAAGAGAAGGAAAATGCGAGAAAGAGAGATCACCAAGGGCTAATGAATTCCCTAAAGAAATCTGTTGATACAGTGAAATGGAAACCAAAACGCATGTAACAGAAAAAAAAAAAAATGACAAGTATGGCATGCTGCCTGTATTAAGTCACAGGCGGAATTTATTTTCCATTTATTTGAGTGGAATCGGCATTTCAGAGTATAGTCTGCTGCCACTGAAATCACCAAGAAATTTCGTAGCAAATGGGAATATAATTAAACAAGGTAAGGCATCATGGGTTAACTGGGACCGTATTAGAGGACTTGCAATCTCCTTTTAGAAGGAAGAGGTATTAAGGTGACCATGATGGACAGCTAAAACAGAGACAGCAAGGGTAGAGACCTGCATCTACAAAAATGTGTGAGCAGTACTGAGATGATGGTAACACCCTTCAACACATCCCTCGCTGAGCTAAAATTCTGTAGATGGACTGGAAGCTTCTCAGAATTAGCAAACCAATGACAGAGAAGGGAGGAAGTATCATTATTTAGCCAAGTGTGAAAGAGAGAAAGGGTCAGTAATGAATACATAAAGTTTAAGAAGAAAGGAATTCCAGAGAGCATTTTTTATTTAAACTAAGGAAAGAGCATATTGTGAACAAAGAAAAGGACACCATTAATGCAATTACAGTTTTAGACTCACGTTGTAGACAGAATTGGGCCAGTTGTTACCAGAAAACCCAGCATTCATTATAATTCATTTAGAAAGGAAAATCAAGCTGCTGAAAACTCAGCAAGCCAGTGGAAAGGAATTAGGACCCAATGAAAAATAGGAAAGGAAAGATAATCAAAGACCCAGCCAGGGCTTCATGTCTCTTTTCTTTCCTTCCATGTCTTCAGACCCAGATCCCCAGGAAGAGACATTTTCTCTGATTAGTACCCATGTTCCCATCTTGTACCCTGGAAAATACCCTTAGGTAAAAAATGGGTTACCAGTGGGAGAGAGAAGAGAAAGCAAGCATAATCTCTGTCAGTTCAGAGGTTCAAGGAAAAGAACTGAAGATATCCATGATAAGCAAATACTTTATCAGCATTAAAACGGACGCCTCCACCCGTTTCACCAGAGTCATGCAAGGATACACTCAAACACTTCTCTTCATGACAAGCATAATTATGGTTTTAAAGTCAAGAGCATTGGTTCAGTGGAACTGGATAAAACTGGTCATGTGTCGCTTAGTGTATGGAATAACAGGTCCCTACTACTGTTTTTTGGTCTGTGGTTGGTATGAATAAATGGGAAGAACAGGGAATGAGTCATGAAAAGGAAAGGTTGGCCAGATACTTTAGGGGAAAACTTGTTGATTTTTGCTTTTGTTTGTCTAAAACATTACTTTCTTTTTAATAGTTTGCGTTCGTCATCCACATATTTACTACTCATTCATGCTACCACACTGAAATCAGATGGAATGGGAATTTCTCTGCATATAATTGTAACTCTTTTGCCAGGTGTTAGTGGCAGCAAAGACAACAAATATCAGTCTCTCAGGGTGGGTATTTTATTTTTAAAATAAGTAAGATGAGAGGTCAGGCCATTATATAGCCAGATTCTCTCTTCTGTCCCGGGGAAACTGAAATTCCACTTTCTTGATAATGTTTGTGAGTCTCTCCTTCTTCACAGTCACTCACAGCCTTTGAAAACATGAAAAATAGTGGGTTTTTTCTCTTTTTTTTTTTTTTTTTTTTAGGAAAAAAAGAGAAAAATGGGCAAGAGAAATAAAGAACCCATGTAGATGGATTTAGGGATGATTTCAGGCATGGACACCCCTGTTCTGCATTGATCAAAAGGCTTGACTTCCATGAGCTGAAGGCAGGCAGAATTCTTGTTAACATGAATTCTTTGTACAGCATTATGGGACATTATTTGTGATACAATAATGAGAAATTATTAGAATTTAACATATTTCAATGATCTGTTCTCACTTGAGCATGATAATTATTCCTCTTTTCACAGGTAAACGATAATTTAGGTAAGTAAATTATTTTCCTTAAATTGTCCAGCCTATGTGTTTTCAGATAACAGCTGAAGTCTTTGCTTACTTTCAGCCTTTTGTGTGCCATGGGACCCTGTTTTGCTAGAGAGCAACTGCTGTCATCTGAAAAATAACTGAAAATGTTTCAGAAAAAGAAAATAAACCCAAACTATGTGGGAGCCTGGTTGTCTGTGACTATGGTCATGGCCCCTTCTAAAAATGACCAGAGGCTCCATGCAGCATGACAGGTTTCAGCACTAAGCAGATCACTTTTCTCCTAACCTCTTCCTTTCTTGCATGTGTTTTGTGCTCCGTATTGCTCACATGAGTGTGTATGTGCGTGTGCATACGAGTGTGTGTGCACCTGTAAGAATGGTTTGGATAAATTTGGGCTCCAACAATAGACCACAGAGTGGTAGTAGTACTTCCACGTAAGGCTTCTAAAAGCCCTTCATGAGGGATTATTCCCCCTTTATTATTCTGCACAGTGCATCACCTCATGCCAGCAGTATTGGTATCTTTGGGTCCTGGTATGGTCTAAATCCTAAACACTAAATACGTGGGGAAATCATAGCTTAGCTTACCTGAAGCAACATGAGAAAGAACTACAACTTTTTCATCCATATTTACCCGACATATTGATCCTTGTATAGTAGCTGCTGGATGGCTCATGCAGTTATCTACATCAGCGTACTCAGAGAGTTGGAGCCCTTAGCTTCCTTTTGTGCAAACTGCCTCATTAAGTAAATTTGTGTTGCTATGGAAACACAATACCTAGCACATGAATTGTGTTGGCAAGGAAAAAAACCATTCATTCCTTTGAAGTTCCTCAGGGTTGACCATTCCTTTAGGGAGGATCTGCTGTAGCAACATCTCTGACTCATTTATTTATGTCATTAAAATCCCTACAGGAATCACAGGACTGGATGCTCTCCTCCTGAGCCCGTCTTCCCCCCACCGACTGTTTATCCTTCCCGTGTTTTAGACTCACAGTTGGTTCTGTGCACTGGACCTTCTTGCTAGACTTTTAGGACCTTTAAGTCATTGACTCCAGCCACTCTACCCTAAGGCATATTTGTTTTTATAAACTTAACAAGTCCATGGCAACATTTCTTTTCAAAGAAAATTGAGGCAGAGACTTTCAAACGATTTGTTTTCTCACAGTTATCAGACACAGTGTGGATGGAGTGAAAACACGGAAGAACTTGTAGGCACCACCCCTTCATTATCATATCCACATCTCAGAACACACCTCTGTTTTGTTCCAGCAAGAAAAAAGTTACCATACCTCCAGTCACCCATGCAGTACAGAAAACATGCGTTATGAGAAAGCGCTTATCAAATCTGAACAGAAGTTGATGTAAAATTCTGGGGAAACGGCAACTGACTTCTTTTAGTGTAGCACAGAAATGGTACAGGCAACACAATGCAAGCCTGGAATCCAGAAAGCTGCTGAGACACTAATGTAGAGGCAATGGCAATGAAAGGACAGTGCTGAAGTTTTCAAAACATTAGAAATTTACCTTAATACTTATGTTTACACATTAGCAATGGATTAGAAACTGAACTACTTCATTCTTCATTATGACAACTGCATGCATTTGTATTCATCATGTTTTATCAGTTGAGAGCAGACACTGAAATAACTTGTTTAAGAAGTTGTTTAAGAATGTGCAGCAGGCCAGTGGCATAGCCAGGAGTGTAATTTGGTAACAATATTATGCTACCAGAGACCCAAGCCTGGGCCAGCAGCTGTGTAGAAACATAAGACGTTGCTTCTTCAAAGACTTTGCACTGATATTGTTAAGTTATCTGACTAAAGGCTGAGCAAATTAAACATAGGGACCTGGCAAGGATCAAAGGAACAATGATAGGTGAAGGAACACGTGTAACTTAATCAGTGAAAACCTAATCAGTGAAAACCAGCACACTGAACCAGCTGCCCCTGAGACCATCAAAGGAGAAGGATGACACTATTGTCCTGGTGTGGAACTTACCATGAGGAGCCAGCCAAAGACAGTCCCTCTCCAGAAAGCCGTGCAGACTAAAGGGTTTATTGCCTAAAGGGGTTATCACCTTGGGGAAATGCTGTTTTATCCAAGGTTTCCTGATAAAAGTGCTGAAAACCTGTTATTTCCAAAATTTCTAATTGGCTTCATCAAATGGTACGAGGTGACTGTAATGACATAAAGTTTAACATATGATTAGATCATTCTCCAGAGCAGGCAGTCAATACTGAAAATTTTTGATAAGTGGCTTGGAGTTCACTCAGATATGAAACCTTCCCCCCCACCCTCCCTACTTTTAGCTCTTAAGATTCTCCATGGCAAATTTTGGAAATGGCTGGTGATTCTGAGTTTCCTGGTTTTCTGAAGAGCCTGTCTTGCATCAGTAGACCCTCTTCAGCCTAGCAAATTGAGTACCTACGTTTCAAGCACTGAGTTAGCCACCTCTTAGGAAAATCTTTTATTTTGAAGTTGTGCCTACATAGTCACGAATGTACCCACACACAACTCAGGAAGAGACTAAGTCCATTTTATATCAGCTGGGACTTCTGCATCCCAGTACTGCAGTGACCACATCTATTTTGGATTGACATTGACTATGAAAGCATACATTTATGTGTACCGAGCAAAAGAATCATACTTTAAACTGTAATGGACATTCAGCATCTTAACTGTCCCCAGTAGCTACACTTAGCTCTCAGGGGGTTGCCTGAGCTGCAAAGATGAGCATCTATTTTCATCTCTGTTCTGGAGGCAGATGTTGATGGGCTAGAGCCTGAATTTGCATAGACGGTTTAGAGGAAAACCTATGTTCCTGAGTCTTGTTCTTGTTTTATTAATATGCCATATTTTGTTGGTACACCTGTACTCTCAAAAACAGAAGCAAAAGCATTCATTTTCTTCATAAAATATATATAAAGCATTATTTCAAAAATAAGATTTTCAGATATTAAACTCAGGACTGCTTTCTTAAATAGTTCCTCAACAGCTTCTTCCACAAAAGTTTATTGTTAAGCAGTTAATTTCAGATTCTGCAAAGTAGCACAGTGTCATAATCACCATTTAATTGATGTTTTAATCCTTCTGTTTGTCTGAGTGATAGTAAAGGGAATGTCAATTAAACAGCAGTTTTGTTGTGATAATATATAAAAGCCTTGTAAAAGAAAAAAAAGTCTTTGACATTTCACAGCACTGACACCTACCTGAAAACATAATAATTTATATTTTAGTGAAATATGCAGTGAAAATGCATTTTTATGCAGTATACAGTTCTCAGCTGAATTACAGATTTTTTTTGTCCTTTGAAAAGAAGATGCCATGACCTAGTTGAATAGACCAGGGATTAGGTCATAGACATAGTGCATGCCGTTTGTCAAATGCATTGTTCTATTTTCTCGCATAACTATGAGAAAACTTCTTTATTGCCTTTTTCCGCATACTTTCCACATATAAAATGGAGAAGACATTGACCTGATGATGTAATCTAATGATACATATTACAGAAAAAATGAATAATTTTTGGACGAGAGGCTGGAGAGCAGCCTCACGGAAAGAGATCTGGGGGTTTGGGTTGATGACATGTTGAATATGAGTCAACAGTGTGCCCTGGCAGCCAAAAGGGCCAACCGTGTCCTGGGGTGCATCAAGCACAGCACAGCTAGCTGGTCGAGGGAGGTGATTGTCCCACTCTACACGTCGCTGGTGCGGCTCCACCTCAGGTACCATGTGCAGTTTTGGGTGCTTCAATGTAAGAAGGACATCAAACTATTACAGCGTGTCCAGAGGAGGGCGACAAAGATGGTGAAAGCCTTCAGGGCAAGACTTAGGAGGAGCAGCTGAGGTCACTTGGTCTGTTCAGCTTGGAGAAGAGAAGGCTGAGGGGTGACCTCATCACAGTCTACAGCTTCCTCAAGGGGGGCAGCGGAGGGGGAGGTGCTGATCTCCTCTCTCTGGTGACCAGCAACAGGACACGAGGAAATGGAATAAAGCTGTGTAAGGGGAAGTTCAGACTGGACATTAGGAAAAGGTTCTTCACTGAGAGGGGTGGTTGGTCACTGAACAGGCTCTCCAGGGAAGTGGTCATGGCACCAAGCCTGTCAGAGTTCAGGGAGTGTCTGGACGATGCTCTTAGTCATATGGTTTAGTTTTAGGTAGTCCTGCGAGGAGCAGGGAGTTGGACTCGATGATCCTTATGGGTCCCTTCCAGCCTGAGATATTCTATGATTCTGTGAATCTATGTTTTTCCTATAGGCAGCAACCGCAGTTTTTCCCTGAAGTTAACTTTGGCTCAGAAATTAACACATTTCAGTTATAAAACATTTCTACATATGTATTTATTACAACTATCTGGTTGTAGTGATATTTCAGAATAATCATTCTGCATTTGTTTTCTTTCTTGTCAGTGAAGTGCTACTCTATGTCACCTAGGTTTCAGTTCAGACCATCCTGAAGCAGACACCAAGATTTGGTCGCTTCTGTTTTATCAAAGAAGACTGAAGATTTTGTTTTATCCCTGCAAAACATGGGATGAGAAAATACATGATTAATGACTGAATAAATGAATATGTAGTTAACTCTAAATCAATGTAGGAGACTGTTTCTGATTATGAGACCAATATTGCCCTGGAACAGCCTCTAAGTTGTCATAGGGAGGCAGAGCATCTACCGAGGTGGAGCTCTGTCCTCTGTTGTGGCCACTCTGTATTGTGTGTCCTGATTAAGTTGGAAAGGTATAACGGGAGGATTTGGGTAGGAGAAAGGCAGTCATAGTGAGAAAATAATGACACTAAGGGTTTAACATAAAGACTAGTACAGCCCCTGAACAAACTGTTCTTGGTGGGTGGGGATATTTAGTGTGGCCTAATCTGTCCTTAAGTCTTACCTCCTCTTTTAGACAAAGATGGTGACTGACAACACACTTTGAATGGTAGGGCACACAGGGACAAAGAAGGATGAAAGGCAGAAAGCCAAAGTTGAGAAAAGGAAGTGAAAGAAGATAGCTCCTACTTTTCTTTGAATATGTGCATCGCAACAGGATTGCTCTGACCTGTCTTTGAAGGTCCAGCTTGAGTGTCCCTAGTTAATTTAATTTACTATTGTTATTTCATTCTGTCCTTCTCCTTCACCCATCAAGATTTTTCTTGACAGATCTTCACTTGAAGGTAAGAATTAAGGACAGAGAGAGCTTCCCGGGCTGCATAAAAATAAGCATGTCCAGCAGGTTGAGGGAGGGGATTCTCCCCCTCTACTCCACTCTTGTGAGACCCCACCTGGAGTACTGCGTCCAGCTCTGGAGTCCCCCACACAAGAAAGACATGGACCTGTTGGAGCGGGTCCAGAAGAGGACCACAAAAATGATCAGGGGGATGGAACACCTCTCCTATGAGGACAGGCTGAGAGAGTTGGGGTTGTTCAGCCTGGAGAAGAGAAGGCTCTGGGAAGACCTTATTGCAGCATGTCAGTACTCAAAGGGGGCTTATAAGAAAGATGGGGACAGACTTTTTAGTAGGGCCTGTTGCAGTAGGACAAGGGGTAATGGTTTTAAACTGAAAGAGGGTGGATTTAGATTGGACATAAGGAAGAAATTTTTTATAATGAGGGTGGTGAGGCTCTGGAACAGGTTGCACAGTTGCGGATGCCCCATCATTGGAAGTGTACAAGGTCAGGTTGGACGGGGCTCTGAACAACCTGATCTAGGTGAAGATGTCTCTGCCCATGGCAAGGGAGTTGGACTAGATGATCTTTGAAGATCCCTTCCAAACCAAAACCATTCTATGATTCTATGATTCTATGAAATCTGATTACCAGAGCTGCTTCTTTTAAGTCTTTCTTTAGCAAGTTTCTCTCTGCAATATTCACTCATTTATTTAATTAGTGAGAATCCTGTAGCCCACCACAACAAACAAACAAGCAAGCAAAAAAAACCCCAACAACCTGGTCAACATCTTTCTTGCAACTATTTGTTTTTTAACAGATTTTCCCCAGTCCCTCAGGAAATAAAACATCCACAGCACCAGCCCACCTGCTGTATTGACATATTTCAATTCTTCATTGCAGCTCTTTGGCTGACTTGCTAAAAAAGCAGTTTATCAGCAAGCTGAGTCTCCAGTAGAAACACCCTCTCCCCCACCTCCCACCCCCTTTGTTCTGTATTAATTTACTACTATTCTCTGTCAAAAGGAAGAAATTACCATCTAGTAGTCTTTTGATTTGCTTTCTTTTGTTTTTTTCTTATGTTCTGGTATATGTATCTCAACTTTCAGGTACATCTCACATATTTATTTCTCATGTGCCTAGATGACAGACTTTCAGACACAGTGCACACTTCATTCAGTACAACTAAGCTCTCATCCTAAAGTAAGCTATTTAGTAAATCCATCAAAGTAATAAAAATAGTAATGACATATCATTCTCAGGGTGACTCCCATTCCTAAGACAAAACAGAAGTCCAGGATGCCTCTTGCTGGTCTTGACAAATGACAAATCAAATGTAGTGGTGATGCATCATTATTGGTTTCACCATCCCTGTAGGGGGAATTTTCAGGAAAATAATAATGAATATCCATTGCTGTATTTACACTCTCTCTGAGAGTCCTGCTGTTGATTTTCTGAAGTTACTTATGATGGCATATATGCTTCTTACAGAGTTGCAATTGATTATTTCTCTTTAGATGTGACAGCAAATGGTAAGGAACAGTTTCTATAAAAGATAAGCAGGTTGCCTCAAAGCAGTATGTAGAAAAGTAAGACACCATCTTAGAGAGACTTCCAGGACAGGAACAATGTTGGGAGAAGAGCATACAGGACCGAAGAAGTAATGAAAGAGAGAAAAGTGCATTGTCTGGCTGCCTGCCATAGGGGACACAGATAAGCAGTGACCTGTTGCCTCTACTTTGCAAAGCAAAATGGTTGTCTTGGGCATAAGGGATGCAGAGAGCAGTGAAAGGGTTTACTCTGAGCTATAGCTCTCTGGAGTGTGGAATGCTCCACTTGACCTTTTGGGTTCCCTGGGGTTCACATATAGCTAGAGATGAGGTACAAGGGCGGGGAAGGGAGAAATTAGGAGTGTATTGATAGGGTGACATCAAGGATGGAAACTGATAGGGGCTTTGGAGAAGGCTATTGAATTGATAATTGCAGTATCATAAACCTGTAAAGAGACTGGACTAGTTTCCTGATAGTAGTAAACATGAACATGTGAAGCTCTGTAAGCAGTTACTGCTTCACTTTATTTTGGGCTGTTTGGTGACTCCAGAAATTGCACATTACGTTGAGAGGGGTTACTGGACACTCATTTTAAATGCTTTGCTTTCTGCTTATGAAAGAAATCTTGATCCAAGGTCCTTGCAAATTATAAAATGAAAACAAGCAGATAATTGTGTTCTTTTTTTTTTTTTTAAATAAAGATCATCTGCCAAAATGTGAAAATGCAGGGTGATCATATTTATGGTTTATATCCCAACCTTTTATTTTATTTCTGAATGTAGACTGTTCTCAGGCAGGTAAAATGCCATGTATTAAATTCTTCCCTTTTCAATTTGTATTTCAAAATTTTGAAAGATATTACTAACAAAGGTGGCATTATTTAACCAATACAAACTTATTTTTTAATTAGTCATCTTGAATATCCCTCTATCTAGAATGAATAATATAAGCCTAGTGCCATCACTAGGACTGCAGATTTATGAGTGGACTGACCATGGGATGCATCTAATCTAGTGGCTTTTCCTTTCACATTTGTTGCAAGCTATTTTTTCCTGTATCTAGACCTCCAATGTCAAGGTGGATCAGTAAAAGCTTCCTGATTTAAAAGATCAATTATTGTTAATGGTGTTTATACACAATTTTAATTGTTTTATAGCTAGCTATTCTTTTGCAGTTAGCTTTTTTTCATTGGGCTAGACCTTGAAATGCACTGGCAAGATGCTTTTAAGATCTGTGTGCTCAGCAGCCATGCAGAAAATAAGTAGATAGGCTTTTTTAGCAGGATGGGACATATGTAATTAAGACTACATCAGTCATATTGGACAGGATGAGAACAGCAGATTTTTTTTTTTTTCTGAAAGAAATGTTCATGTAATAGGAAGTAAAAAAACGCACCTGTTGAATGGACTTTCAGGATGTCTTGGTAAAAATGGACAAAACACTTTTCCTTCCTCATATTTCTTCTTCCTTTTCTATTCCCCGACTCCCTGAATCATACACTAAATAAATAGTAACAATACCAATAGCGAAATAAAAAAAGGCAGCCCTCTACAAAGATCATCCAAACTTCTCCCACACACCACTGCCTGCTCCTCCCCTCCCCTCACCCCAATAAACAATGTTGATCTCTTTATATAAGCAAAGCCTTGTATCTCAGGAAATAGCCTGGCTTCTAAAAATCAGCTGAGCTACTTACAGCGAAGTGGATTTGACTTTATCACTAAATCGTAAAAAAGCAGGATTAAGGTTTGTTTCCTTTTCAATTTCTCAGGCTTGTGCTTCAAAGCATGTAGACGCCTACCATAAAGCGTGGCTTCAGTGCTGAGAGCTAATCCCTTTCCTTCATGCAGTCGTAGGGGATGTTTTTTGCTCCACTCTGAGATACTGCCCTGTATTTACCCATCTCCGCTGGTGTCACTAAACAAGTTTTCTTCCTCCTCTCATCCCTCACTGCGTTGATAGGAATCTTGTCCTGTGCTTGCTTCATTAGGCATCAGAGAGCGCCAGTCGGGGTGGTTTCCTTCAGGGGGGAAAAAGACACCATTCTAGTGAAAGAAGTAAGGAAACTGTAACGCTTCAGTTCTGCTCCTGAGCAGGGGTTTGAGGGATGCAGGGGCAAACAGGGCAAGAGCGGCCATTTAGGGCCATTCAGAGCATGCAGACATCAAAGTCTCCCTACACACTCACGAGTTCTCCGAGCCAGAGCATGCTGTTAGCTATCTCGGCTTCATGTATTATGCAGACTGTGGAGACTGCTTTTTGATCAGGGGGAAACTGAGAAGAAAAAGCACAGGAAACAGCCCAAGAGGGTTGCTTTGCATGTGAATATCTGCCTGCCCTTCTGCAGTTACCTTTGCTTTCAAGGCTCTCCCTTTTGTATTACCAAGTTTCAAAGGATGGAGAAGAGCAGCTTTGTGTTTGATTCCCAGGTAAGGCCTCCTGGGAGAAAAAAAAAAAAAAAAAGGCAAGGAATAAGCAGGAGGCTGAGGGCCTACTTCTGTGAGAGGGTTTGAGTTAGCTTCTTTGTTTATATGTAGTGTCCTAGTTTCAACAACACATGAAAACAGGCACAATATAGAGCAGAGGGGAGCAAAGCAAGGTTTCCTGCAAGAATAATTGTGCAATTATTTGTTGTTGCCCTACCTTGTTGCCTTGCCTGGGCAAGCAGTGCAGCATACATGGGGAGGGAACAAGAGTCTTTTGAAGGATGAACCTTTCCCTGTCCTCCTGCCATTCCAGCTCTGCATTTTCCACAGTGTGGCTATTGCAAGGGGAGGACTCCATCTGCAAAGGAAAGATTCCTTTCTTTTGCTCAACGCTGGTCTGATAAACCATTTGAAGCCTAAGGACTGTTGAAGTTGGGTCCATTTAAGAGCCACTTCCATTGAGGTGTGTCCATTTAGAGCAGGATAACTTCTGGTTGCCCCAGATTCTTGGCAAACCTAAAGAGCTACAGCAGATAATCAGGCCACCAGTGAGCAAATAAACATCTGCTTGTTGGACCATTTGACTGTGTCTATATTTTACTTAGGCAGTGACAGCAGCTTGCTGTATTATAGTATTGATTTGTTAAAATGGGGTCTGGCACAGTTTTGGTCAGGACCAACTAGCACCAACTCCAGACTGGCACTTAACCAGTCAGTGCGGGCCACAGACCATTTCCAAGAAGCAGATTAGATGCAGCCATCCTGTTTTGGAAGGCAAGAGAGTTTAATAGTATAGATATTGCTACTCCATGCCACTTGTATCAGTGCCAGAGGAAAGTCCCTGTGCATTTAATTTAATAGTGTCCATATAGCCTTCACTTATTCCTGCTGAAAAGCATTGGCTACCAATCTGAAATAATCCAAAAGCAGGGATGAAAACTGGATGCTCCCATCCCAGATGGTTATCCTCACTTGTCCTCTTTCACAACTGTTTTCCTCCTGCAGCCATATACTTTGCATTGCCACGTCTGCAGTAGCCCAGATTCCTCCACAGGAAGGATGCTGGCATCTCTACTCAGGCCCTGCCCAGACTCTGGGATAGCTTTGGGATTCTCCCTTGGGATATAGGAGATCTCCAGCGAAAGAGGGCCTAGGACTTAGGTCTTGCCCCTCTTAGCTCTCCCTTCTGAATATTTTTGTACAGGATCTGATTGGGATGGAGTTTATTTTCTTCTTAGCAGTTCGTATGGTGCTGTGTTTTACATTTGTGACCAAACAATGCTGATAACACACTCATGTTTTATCTATTGCTGAACGGTGTTTGCACAGCATCAGGGTCTTCCCTCTTTCTCCCTCTGCCCTCACAGTGAATACATCTGGGGTGCACAAAAGGCTGGGAGGGACACAACCAGGCAGATGACCCGAACTAACCAAAGAAATATTCCATGCCATATAACGTCATGCTCAGCAGTAAAAAGGGAGTTTCAGGGAGGTTAGCCATCTCTTGCTTGGGAACTGGTTGGGCATCAGTCTACCCATGGGAGGTGGTGAGTGATTGCCTTTGCATTGCTTGTTTCATTTTGTTTTCTTTTTCTCTTCTTCCACTTCTTCACTTATTAAACAATTTTTATCTCAACCCACAAGTTTTCTTGCTTTTACTCTTCCTTTCCTCTTCCCTTTTTCCATTGGCAGGTTGGAGAGGGGAAATGAGTAACTGGCTGTGTGGTGCTTAGCTGCCCGCCGGGGATAACCCACAACAATTTTACAAAACACAGGTGAAATCAGCACCTGAAACCCTACTGCAGGCTCAGTACTGTGAACGCCACACGTGGTGCTGGGCACCTAATTCCTAACTGTTGGAACAGAGAATGACTATTTCTTTAAATCCATCCATTCTTTTCTGGATTCAATCCCTTTTCTCTCTATTTCCCCTTCTTTTTACAAGAGTAACCCTGCAGAACTGTGGCAGAAGTAAAGCAAATATGAGTTATGAAATTCTGAAAGTAAGGAGTCTAGATATTCAACTTTTATCAACTTATAACATACCTTTCTTGGACTGTTTAGAAAATTCACCTTAATCAGATGTTCAGCTATTATAAGTATTAAAATGAGTAGAATAAATATTATCCAACTCACCTGGAAAGCACTCATTACAGCAAATAATAGCATATACCAACCTACCTCAATAACAATATTTAAGTTTACAGAAAAAAAGATCTTTGTAATGTTATTTGTGAGGCACATCTACAGGAAAAAAACACGATGTGTGCTCCCCACTTATTTATATTTTTTAAAGGACTTGGCGGCTTCTTGCTTGCTGAGAATAGTCCCACAGCAGATGTCTAATGGCACTTACCAAGGTCCTGGAGACCAAGTTGATAATAACTAAAAAGTGCAATTACAATAATTTTCTCAGAGTGCCACTGGGTAAAATCCTCCCTGTTACTGTGTGCAGGCTTTTAAGCAATTTTCAATCTGTGCTCATTACAAAGTTAACAACATGTTCTTTCTCACCCCCAGCCATTTGGAAGGATAAGCAGGAGTGGAAGGGCTTTTACCTCAGCACTATTTTCAGGGTTATTTTCCCATTTCATTGTGCTGATGAGGCTTTTCTCTCAATGACTACAGATTGCATCCTGTTTTGGTCCCAGTGAAGTGAAATCAAACTCAAGAAGGTAATTCAATTGCATGTCTAGCACGTGAAAGCTGACAGTTTTCTCCTGCGTGGATTGTTCCATTTCTGAAAGTTCCCAGTTACCTTTTGGTCATACTTTGAAATTGCAGGGACTCGAGGGCAGAAACTGCCAGTTATTCTTTGTAACTTTGTTAAGTTGCAGTGTTTAACACAATGTGGTCCAAGGGTGGATGAAATTAGGACATAACGCATTTCAGCAGCAGGTGAAATTCTGCTGTTGGTATAATATCCATTATAGAGTTTCAGTGGTTCCTTCTGGGCATAATATTTGTCAATGAGTCCAAAACTCAGCTCTTTGAGACTGATTTTAATGGTATTACATGCATGACTGGGCAGTAAATTACATATCCTCGTTGATGATTGATTCAAAAGGGAACTTAGACTTTCAGATCATGTGATAAAGATCGAAACTTGAAAGTCCAGGGTGTCCACGTTAAGTGACAGATCAATAACCACAGTACCATGCAGGCATGTACATGTTTCTAGCAAGCATAGTAATTTTCTTCCTTGTATACTGTACTGTACTAGTATGGGATGAAAATAGTTGTAAATAGACATTTTTCTTAGTGGCAAAGGATTAGGAATATTTCAGGTCAACATCTCATATTCACAGCTTTTCTGCCCTGATATAAGGTGCTCTGAAAGATAGCATAAATGAGAAATTATTTCTTTTTAAGGTATTTGAATGACATAGGTTTCTGGATCTTTTTGAAGGCAAATGGAACTTTGATTTTCAAATAGTTACTTGAAGACAGGACTTAAGCTAAATCATTCATATATTTTGCAAACTTAAACCATGAATATCTTTCCAGAAAAAATCCTACTTTTCTTTTGAAGCAAATTTCACATTTCAACTTACTTGTGAAATTTGTTGTTTGCCAACTGTGAATGTTTCTATTCTTTCTTCTTCATTCATAGCTGACCATGACCATTTTTGTAAATAGTCAATATTAGCTTCTACTCTCTCTTTTTCCCTATTCTTGACCTTTCTTTTAACGTCTGAAAAAGATTTGCTGAATGGAGAAAAGTTCACTGCTCTGAGACACGATGAGAATCAAATTATGATTTGGAGACACAGGTCTATTTAGGAGTATGATACTTGATCGAAAGGGATTTATTAGCTTGCAGAGCTCAGCTCACTGTTATTGCAGAAAATAGTGTCCTGGAACCTCAGTTATAAAATCACTGACCAACACCTTGAGGTAAGCTCAGCATCCACTTCCCTTTACTGTCACCGGAAGGCTGTCTCAGACCATAGTAGCTGGAAGCCTTTTATATTCATCCAAATTACATTCATAGTTAGTTTATCAGAGTTTCTTTTTTGGGTTCTATTCTTTTTCCCTCAACAAAAATAGCTCTTCTTCTCCCTAAGTGTTACCTCCTGTCGTGGTTTAATCCCGAAACCAGGACACCTCCTTAATGTTTACAGGCAGCATTCCTGCCCCTTTTACCATGATTTTCTTGCTTAGACTAAAGCCAAGCTTTTTAGGTCTTGAAAGGTTTTCCTTCTCCTCTGTTTTCATATTAGTCTATTTATACATTCCTTCATCTCCTTATTTCAATTAATCATTTTTGAACATTGATTGGACAGAAGTGGCCCGCGCTGTACATTGTTTCAGATGAGATTTCACTAGTACCTAGTATGACAGATAAGATCCATGGCCTTTTCTCTGTCTTTTAAATTAATTGTTGTGTTATTTTGTCTTGGCTTTTTGTTGACTTCTGTTGAATTCTATCTCAAATTTGCAAGCTCCCCTATCTTTATTCTTAATCCTTCAAACATTGCATACTAATCAGATGCAACAAATGGATCTGTATTTATTCAGAGTTACTTTGCCTCCAGACTGACCTCTGTCCTGTGAAGACATGCATCGAGGACGTACAGTATAACACTCTGTCAGCAGCTCATATCTGCTCCTCTGGAGCATGCCAGAAAATGCTACAGGGAAGAAGGGCCAGGTGCTTCCCACCCACTGCCTTTCTGTTCCCACAGGAAAAGGAGAACATAATGCTGCTACAAAACCTGCTCTTCTTCCTCCAGCCCGAGTATTTAAAAGAGAATATTTTATACATCCATCCTCCCGGACTTTTTTTATATTATAATCTTCACAGAATAGAAGCTATCTTCCCCGGTTATCTGCTATCATCCTTTATCTGCTCACTTTTCCTCCTTGCCTTCCTTTCTTCCTCTCTTCCTCTCCCTCCCTTTCTTCCTTCCTTCCCTCTGTGACCTCTTTTTGTCCTGCCAGAATCATCACAACAGTTCTTTTAAACACGCATGAACCATGAGAAAACATGAGGTTTTGATCAACTGCCTGTAATATATGAATCGTGACACTGAGAGGAACCGCAGAATCAACCAGGTGTTTGGGGTCTGGTTGGCTTCCCAGTCACATCTTATGTGTCCTCAGACACTGACTGACTTATGAACTTCCTATTGTATTCAAAGGAAAATCTGCAGGAAGCCTGGCAGCATGAGGACCAGGGCCAGCTGGGACTGTTGAACAGACTAGATGCTATAATTTTTACATGGCCCTTGTAACAGCAGGGACAGGACAAAATAACTCTGCTTCCTGGCCAGAGAAACAGGCGCAGACCAGGTAGAGTGGTATTCTGCTCTGCTGAAGCAAGCACGCTATATAATTTAGATCTAGCACTGAACAACTTACAATCCTCCCCCAAATAACATTTCATTTGAGAGGTGTCCCAGCTAGCTCTGTCAGAAAACATAGCTATTGCTAAGCATAAAAAAACCCTCAGAAGAGAAAAGATTACATGGACAATTTGCTATTCATCGCACCACAGTATTGTAGAAAGTAACGGCCAGGAAAGCTGAACTAACTGCCCATTATACAAACGCCACAGTGCCCAACCTACGAGCTTATCGGGAGCCTTCTGCATCTGAGAGCTTTAACAGACACAGGCACTTTGTCAAAAGCCATCAGTTACAGTTTGACAGCAACCAAATGACAAAGCAAAAGTGGGTTTTGTCACTTAGCTCTGGTTTGGCTCCAGGACAAAACCTCAACCTGGTGGGAAGGGACAGTAGGTCAGGCTAAGAAACTTAAATATACGGCTGACAGTACTGACCTGCCTGTGGTGACAGAAGGAGTTGTGAGATGAGGTTTTGGTTTCCATCAGCCTTTCCAACACAAAGTAAACATTTTTATTCGAAAACACACAGCTACTGCAGTGAAGAGAGTGGGTACCCTGAAGGGACAGGTACCTTGGGAATCATTTTTCTGCTATTTGCATTTTGTGTAGTTGTTTATAACCCCACAAAGTGCATCTGACACACTGATCAGTGAGGACATTATCCACCTCTGCTACTGGTGAAGATGGAGTGGATGAACAAGATCTTTGATGAATTTTGTAGCCTTTTTCTTTACCGCAGAGTGAGAACCAGCCACCTGTGAGCCCAGACTGAATGCAGGAATACAGGATATCAGTCTGAGAGAAATTTTGGAGTTCGTCTTTTGCCTATACTTTTTACCTCTTCTAATTTTCCTCATGACATATAAATTTTAACTTTGTAACATCACGAGATTTTAATCCCCTCAATATATGTAGTGTAGGTTAAGGTTGGTTTAGTGTTCAGATGAGCAAGATGGCAACTCAGTTATTAATGTTGACTGCTTTCAGAGGAAAAAAAAATATTGCCTAGTTACTAGCAAAACAGGGTAGATTTTTTTTTAGAATGTAAGGGAGAAAATGAGAGAAAGAGGAGAGAACACAGTTCACTTCATCACTTAAGAACCCCAGGAACTATTCAATAAGTTTAGATATCTTAATGCCAAGTATTAATTTCAAAAGCAATAAATAATCATTATAAACTTGTCTATACTAATGCTCAGTTACTCTGCTGCTAAAAAGAAAATGAGCAGATTAACATCTCTAATAAAGACCAAGCTTGCACTTCAGTATTTTTTTTTTTTCTGATGGATTGTCCTGCTTACAGAAGGAGTGAGAACTTAATACCTTAGTGAATTCTATCCCCCCATCAAATTTAGATTAAATTGGACTCCAGCTGAAATGCTTAGCAGAGCTGTATGAGCCTCATTTCCTCAAGAAAATAGTCTACAAAATAGCTGAGGGAATATTGAAACACTTTTATTCTGAGAGAACAAGTGGAGCACAGATACTTCTTCACCACCACACTACTCCTTTAGGATTGATTGCAAACCTCTCCTGCGTACATTGGCAATCAGAGGATGTGTTTAATTGATTCCACTTTTCCATTTTGTTTTGTTCAAAGGAGGGGTCAATATTTGCACTGATTGGGCAACCATCAAAAAATTTCTGTTAAAAGTCTTTAAACTACAAAACCTATAAGCACTCTTGTTTAATAGAAATATTGCTTCAAAATTGCCCTGGTGAAGATTATTCAGATGGTTAAAACATTGTGACTCATATGAGTGTTTTCATGGCCTCTCGATTTTTTTTTTTTGTTCCTACTTACGTTTACGTTAGCACTTCAGCCTAACTGTGTTTCTTTCCTCTGTGAAGGGTGAGCACTGCAGAGATATCTGAAATAGTTTTGATTAATGTGTCTGAAGCTTTAAAAACCTCTGACAGTCTTGACTGAATGCTCTCTAAACAAAGACTTTTTTTCTTTTTTTTTTTTAATATGAGTGTTCCTTCTTAATTTCCCTTACTCCATGTATTTCATTCTACATTAGGACTGTACTTGGTCTGGCCTTTGATATCTTATTTCAGCCATTTGCGGTCTGAGTTGGAACAAGGAGGATGGTGCACTTGACCCTTGAGGACATTGCACTAGGTTGGACCTACAAGAATACCCCATCAAATAAAAGTTAAGGGAAGCAGAGCTTTCTCAGTGCAGATCTAAAGTTGTACCACAAACTCTTCTAAGAGCCAGGGACCACCATGCAGACGTTGTACTCCTGGGATCTGCTTCTTCCAATAAACCTGTGGTAGAGGATGGGATTAAAACTGATAAACTTCTTGATAGTAAAAAATGTTCTACTCAACATACTCAGCTCCTCTCTGAAGAATTAATATTAATGAGTAATATGCACTCCTATGGGAAGTGCACTGGACAGGAGGGCTTTCAGCACATGCTGCTGGTGAGTGCAGTCCAAAAGAGGGAGAGAGAGTTAGAGGTATGTTTTGGTGTTTGGGTCTGCATAATGGGATCTTTATTATGTAGTGGACACTTTCTTCCAAGTCAAACTGAAGGGCATTGCAGTATGGCTTAAAGGAAGGTAAAAGAATTGTGTGCTTGGGAGTATTTTTCATGGCTTGAACTTCCCTTTTCCTGTTATTTGTTTATGAAAAAAAGTCCATATGAAAGCCTTTCATAGAGAGGCTATAGCATTCACTATTTTAAGCTGGTTGAAAGCAAGATGAGCTGAAAGGAGTCCTTTCCCTTGTCCCTCATAGAAGTAATTCCACTCTAGCTGTTAGATGCCAGAGTAATGTAGAAAGTAGTGTCTGTGCCCTGAATCCTCCCTCCCTCCCTTTGGAGTAAGAAGGAATGGAAGAGGAAGAACGGTGCTATAGTGTGATCCTATCATTTGCTGAGGAAGTCAGAAGGGCTGAAGTACTTCCACTTTAGCTCTGACACATTTTCACCTTGGATTTCATTTCTGGAGCAGAGCTGCTTGCTGTGACACTTGAATCTGACCTGAGCTAAGGAAATTAGGCAAATGGACTTGTTCTATTTCAAGCAGAAGAGTCAGTAATATCAAGGCTTTTCCAGAATGCTTCAAGAGAACTCTAGCTTGGAAAGACCTCGGTGTTTCAAACAGCCATTAATTTCCATCCATTTTAACAAAAATAGAAGGAGACACATAGACAGCTGTTGTGATACCCTTAGAGAACAGCCAAGGTGGTGGCTGATGGCAGCAGAGGAACAGTGAAAAGTTGGTCCAATTGCTGCACCTGTTTTTCCAGAGAGAACCACGCTGGAATACTTTTAAACAAATATGCAAAAAAAATCTAATATTAATCTAAAATAGAAACTTGTTGCTTAACTATAACAACTCCAACAGCTGGCTGCCTACTAAAGGGGTTTAAGAGGATTCCAGTATTTAACTATGATTTGGCTTTTAGTTGTTTGTGTTTATACCATCAAAAATATGGCAACAGAGAAAACATGAATTTATATAACTTTAACAACAGAGTTGTTCTAATGCAGTGCTAATCTTTCTCTGTGTATGAATCATCTGGTAGAAAAGGAAGTGTAGAACACCAGAAACCCAGAAACCTAAGAAGGTTTACAGAATGTATCTAGCATATGGTTTCAGCTGAGCTTTGACATGTTACCAGTAAAATGGATTAAGCTTTTCAGTACAAGCTTTCCAGCATCATTCCTTAAAAAGGTTAAGGATGTTCAACCCTGAAGGAAAAATCCAGGAACAGAGTAGCCAAGTAACAGATCTCTTCCACTTCCAGTTCAGTATTTGCAAGTTCTCCAGTGGAAAAATACATCCAGGCTTTCATATAAACTTCACGTCAGACAAGTAAATCCCTTTTGCTGGAGGACATGTCCATATCAAAGATTCACTGGCCATTTCAGTGAGACCCTGTTAGAAGCACAAAGGTGGTATTTGACTAATGCCTCATGACAATTCCCGTGTTAAAAGCTTGATCCACTGAAATCTTCCTGATAAATTCTAGCAGGCTCTGTGCCCTCATGCTTTTTGATAGTACAATAGCCTAATCTGCGGTCACAGTTTTGTTAATAAGAAACAGTGAGTCCTGAACAACCTGTAAAAGAAGCCAGATTTGTAAGAACTCAGTGGACAACTTCTAAGAAAGTCGTGAGGTAAAACACAAAGCAAGCCTATGGGCACTGAGCCATGTGCTGGGTCTGAATCTTCAATTTCCATCATCTGCAACTGGAAAAACGTAAGTAAACAATGATTCATATATTCTCAGGATACATGATGGTAGTCTAGAAAAGAGAAATTATTTACCAGAGACAAAATTGCACATCTGAAGAACACACAGCTTTGCCTTTATGACCATCCCGTTGTGCACCTGGTTCTGTGCGTGGGCATGGTGTGCCACCTACCTGGAGTTGCTTCCAACATCATAGCCTTGGCCTGTCATAGTCCTGCCGGGGTGCACAATGACAGTCAAGGAAAGGCACAATTCATTTTGTTTGTATGAACCGATACTGACATCGTGTGGCTGCGTGGCAAGGGGAGGAGACCTCTTCCTCTTTCCTCTTTCTCTTGTGACTGTTCACTGACTGTAGGACTAACAACCCCGTGATTTTAAAAGCATGTGTTAGTGATTTGCAGCTTGGGAAGCCAACATAAAAGTAACAAAATCTGAGTCTTCCCTCCTGTTTTCCTTCTGCAAATTTTCAGTGGCAAGGGCCATCCTTCGTGTTATGTACAAAATGATTGTGCAGGTTATTTGGGGCTGGTAATGACACCCCACTGATTCACTGGTGTAGTCAGTGGCATTTCAGCTATGGAGGAAATGACATGGCCATGCAGGTGCTAGATTGGATTCAAGGTTTACTGTTGAGAATGGAAGCAAAGATTTGCTGCCTGTTTAGCCCTGTCAAAGACATTGCTTGTCAGACATTCACAAGGAGACAAGGCAGCATGCCAGTTTCACGGTCACAACTCCATGTAGTATAAAATGCTCTTGGGAAAGTTCACATCCAACCCAGACTGAACCAGACACAGAGTGTCTCCAGTTACTATTACTGGTGATTTAAAATAGCTTTCATTTTGACTAGCTGTGTCTCCCTGCCATGTAGAGATTGCTTTTATGATTTATCAAAGCTTCTTAAGGATGTTATTTCTGAGCTGCCTGCTGCTTCTTTACAGTTAGCACAGTAGTGTGCAGCACTAGAGAGATATTGCTGTATATGTTCCACATTAAAGATCAGACAGGGTAATCCATAAATAACTCTGCAGCTAAAAAGCTTGTGGCAGCTTTGGATTATACAAACAGGCAAGATGCATGCTTGTGGCAAGAGGATGTACAATTTAAAGCAAGACGATTCTATGATTTTGATGTCCAAGTCCACTAAAATAATTTGAAATTTGGTAAAGAAATCACCAGATCTGTCTAACAAATTGATGGAGCGTAGTCAGTGTTTCCTGAGCTAATCTATTCCTACCGCACAGTGCAAGGCAGACTTCCCGTATTTCTATAGAGTAACACCATCACTCTCTGCAGCCATAGAATCATAGAATCATAGAATCATTGAGGTTGGAAAAGACCTTTAAGATCATTGAGTCCAACCGTCAACCCAACACCACCACCCACTAAACCATGTCCCTAAGTGCCTCATCTACACGTCTTTTAAATACCTCCAGGGATGGGGACTCAACCACTTCCCTGGGCAGCCTGTGCCAATGTTTAACCACTCTTTCAGTAAAGACATTTTTCCTCACGTCCAATCTAAACCTTCCCTGGCACAACTTGAGGCCATTTCCTCACGTCCTATCGCTAGTTACTTGGGAGAAGAGACCAACACCCACCTCACTACAACCTCCTTTCAGGGAGTTGTAGAGAGCGATGAGGTCTCCCCTCAGCCTCCTCTTCTCCAGGCTAAACAACCCCAGTTCCCTCAGCCGCTCCTCAGAAGACTTGTTCTCCAGACCCCTCACCAGCCTCGTTGCCCTTCTCTGGACACGCTCCAGCACCTCAACGTCCTTCTTGTAGTGAGGGGCCCAAAACTGAACACAGTATTCGAGGTGCGGCCTCACCAGTGCCGAGTACAGGGGCACGATCACTTCCCTACTCCTGCTGGCCGCACTATTTCTGATACAGGCCAGGATGCCATTGGCCTTCTTGGCCGCCTGGGCACACTGCCGGCTCATGTTCAGCCGGCTGTCGACCAGCACCCCCAGGTCCTTTTCCGACAGGCAGCTTTCCAGCCACTCTTCCCCAAGCCTGTAGTGCTGCATGGGGTTGTTGTGGCCGAAGTGCAGGACCCGGCACTTGGCCTTGTTGAACCTCATACAATTGGCCTTAGCCCATTGATCCAGCCTGTCCAGGTCCCTCTGCAGAGCCTTCCTACCCTCGAGCAGATCAACACTCCCGCCCAACTTTGCAGTCCCTGCAATGAACATTGCTTTGAAACGCCACCTCATGCTGCTTATGGGATGAACCTATTCTAGATTCAGGAGCAACAATTGCTATTAATGACTAATTAATGGCTGTGTTTGAATACAAAATGCAGTCGACGTGCAATGAAAGGGAGAAAAGGCAAGCAATGGTGAAAGATAGTGTTTCCAATTTGGGTGTTGATTCTTATTTGTAATTTCATGGCTCAAGGAAGAAAAGCACAGACCAAGTTTCATCTGTCTCTCCAAATGTGTGCAATTTTGTATTAATATGAAGCTATTATTTGCCTATTTGGACAAAGGCCTAGAGCAGAATTAACTGTAAGTAAAGTAGATGCTAATGTTATCTCTTTGTGCGTGCATGCGTGTGTGTATGTGAGAGAGAGAGAGAGGGAGCGCGTGTGTGAATGTATGTCTCATTCCTTCTCTGACTCAAATTAGAGAGGAAACCTCTTTGGGGCATGATAATGAAAGCCTGATCAGGCTAGTGTGAGATCTCAGGAACCATCCAAGCTGAAGAACAGGTTGCTAATACTACCATTCTGTACATATCAATGTCTGAGCAACGACACCTGGAAGGATGAAATGCAGAAAGCCCACACTCTTATTCTGTTCTTGAGTAATTAGGCCTCAATTCCATCACAGTAATGAGCTCGAAGTCCAGCAGACCAGTTTTGGCTTATTTGTTTGCTAATTACAGTCTTAATTGTGTCAACAGGTGTTTGGGTCTGCACTAATTCAGTCTCTTTAGTTTTAAATTTGCCTCCTGACTTTTCCAGTCAATTGTCCACCATGCTATGTACTATCTTTGGTAATGGGCAGGGAAGGAGGATGTGTTTGTGTTGGAGGCACAGGTTAGAGGAAAAGGAGAGAGAAATTGAAATATAAAGATTGTGGGAAGGGACACAGGTTGCAGCTACAGGTATAAGTTACATCTGGGAGAACAGGACCAGAGCCCAGCCATACGCAGGCTAGTGCTGTGCAGAATGCACTGTGCTTCCAGGTGTTTAAGAGGCTTTGGACCAGATTCACTTTGGGCTATACAGAGTAACATTTTACTAGCCTGCCTACTTGCTTTTAGCTTTCCAACCATAAAGGAAGAAAAACCACTGACTAGCCCTAGTCTTGAAAAGACAAGAAAAGCTTGCGTGACCTGGTCTCTTCTTCATATCGCTCGTGCCTGCCATGGAGTTATTTGTGATTCACCCTACGTCTCAAGGGCATACATGCCCCTTGCATTTAGACTCCCCTAAGAAGGTATCCAAAGGGCCAAACAGAACCTTTGCCCCCTTATAGGCATCTGCCTATTGCCTTTTAGAAAACAGAGACCCGTCTTTCAAAGTATTGCTCTCATCTTACTTTATTGGTCTAGGAAACCCATGTGTCTCTGAAATATAGACTAAAATCTAACCAGAACGTGCGGGCTGTACCATAGATCTTTTTGGAAAATACCTACTTCATCTTGGACAGTCATGGCAACAAATCATGGTGTTTCTTCACTAGGAGCCCCCAGCACAACACTAGAGTCTGATGAAGATATAGTTTACCATATGGTACCACAATTTGACTTACAATAATAATAAGGTGTATTTAACATTTTTTAAAATAATGGACTGAAAATACCAATTTGGACCAGACATAATGAAACTGGCATTGGCTTGGCTTTCCAGAATAGTTTTGCCGAGTCTCTCGTGATATTGACAAGAGTATCTGCTTATCTGCTTATCCTGATTGCTTTGAGATGCATTCTGCCAAATCCCAGAAAATATGCCAACTCCTGTAACATTTTGAGGATGGACAAATGACTTGTTGGGATTAAGGTGAGGCCAATTCATTTTCTGCCTGTGCAAGTGGAATGTAATTATAATCAAAAGGGAAATGCATTTAACCAATGCACTAATTATCCCCTCCCTGCTGCTGGTCCCTTTGCCATTTGATATGATTGAGAAGTGAGTCAGAAGAAAAACTATCTATACAGACACAGGCACAACAATACAGCCCTTTGTTGGCTACTAATCAGTTTGCAACACAAAGGCAGCAATCCCCTAAATTTTGCACTCCCTGCTTGTGTCTGGGCTTCCATCAGCTTCTCCATGCATTTGCTGTTTTTGGAGACACCATTGAACACCTCTTTTTCCACAAGAATTGTCTGAAATAGCATAAAGATACAGTAGTTAGGGACAGGAAATGTCTTCTGGGACTGTACTGTGCTCTGCTTCACTTCCTTCCTTTCCATTTCCCAAGATAGATACCCAGCTATGGATCTCATCATACCACACTATACCACTGATGCCGTCAGCAGTCTGTAAATATCTCTGGTGTAAAACTAAACAAATAGATAGAGGGATATATCCCTGCTAGTAGGTAAGGATAAACAGATGCTTGTGTTGCTGACGTACAGCTGTGACTAATTTTAAGTACAGATGTATTTTTCTGGAAATTTGTGGAGTAAGACCAGAACTTATGGCTGTAGTCCCTCTTCATTTGGCTGGACAAAAAGCACAAATGTCATTTTGTTGTTCTGTTAACTGGTAAAGACATTGCTATAGAGGCATGAAGAAACAGCAAACCCCCCCAATCCCACCCCACTGACTTCTGTAACCTCCTGATGACAGTGTACAGCTGGGTGTGAGGAAGTTCACAGCCTCCATGTACTGGGCCAGAGGAACTCAAGTCTACTTATGAATTGCATTCCTGAAATGAGTTCTTAAACATTACACACAGAAAGACCTACAAAAAAAGTGTTCAAGCATTTACTAATTTGCTACCTTCAAGGTTTTGCTGCTTCAAGGTCTCATTCATTTAATCAGTCAACAAAGAGCTCCATGTTAAAGGACTTTTAGGCCATGACTAGTTTGTTTAATAATTACTGATTCAGTATCTCAGAGCTGTTTTGCATTCTTCAAACAAAACAGTCTGAATCACGCATGGTCCTTCATATAGCTCATCTATTCTCTTGCTTCATACTTGATAATATTTTATTCTACTTCTTTTCATCACTGTCATCATGTTTGCCCCCTACTACATGGACAAAAGGAGTTGGGGAACTTCCTGTCTAAGTATCAAGAATCACACAAAGTACAGACAAAAGGAAGCAAAGATTTTATTGACATTTCTTTACACAGAACACAAGCTACACAAAATGCCACGATAAAGCATATGTAGAAAAATAGTAGAATCATATTGGCACTGATGACTATTCATTATTATTATTAATATCATCATCTTATTATACAGGTTTCATCATAACCATAATAAATAAGCATTAAAATTTCACAGTGGCGTTATAAGCTTTACATTCATGATCTTGTTTATACAAGGGACCATGTCAGATTTCTTCAGCTTTTTTGTATGATCATGATTCAAAGTAGTAGATTTAAAAATTAAAAGCCCTTTCCCTTAACCTATAAGGATCTGTCCACATTAATCCATTGACTTGATCCCTTGGAGAGGTCTGCATTTGTCTAAAAAGACGTTACTTTGAAAACACCATTGACTAACTGGAAAATTGACCTTAAAAAGAACCCAGGACATTTGCTATCTTCTGGCGGTCTGACTGTGAGATGCCATGAATGTTACTGGCTGCCATTCGGCAAGATCCTTAGGCTGTATAAACTGCTTTATCAGGTTTATCCACGTGGGGATCTGGCCCATTATATCAAAAGTGCATTTGAGCAGCATTTCTCAGGATCAGACCTTTAGTCAAGACCTTGTGAATGCTGTTGAGCCATAACCTACATTTCAAGAAAATTGATTTGCACCTCCACTTTCCCCAAAATGTCATGGAATTGACTCAACTTCATTTGTTTCCACTTTGTGAGATCAGGGGGGTTTTTCGATATGTCTCACTTAAATCTTGACAGACATAGTTAAAGAAAATTGAAGTGTATGGCAGTTGACAAGTGTTCATTAGGGAAAGGGAAGTAAATTAGAGAGAGGCAGAACAGAGCATGTGTTATAAATCTTGGTGTCTTAAAAATAAATAAAGAAACAGTACAGATTTACCAAGCTCATAGACTCTAAATATTGCCTTTTCCGTCTGATTTGAAATATATTCATGAGAAACGTAACTGCCTCAATCAAATGTAATAATGTCTCATTTAAAAGTACAACCTCTAGTGTCACATGACAGAATCAGTTGTACTCGTATTCAGACCACAGAAATGGTTATAATTAAAAATACCATAGACTACTAATCTGCAAAGTTCAGCCTCGGTATCAGGTTACTGTCTTTAAATCCAAACTTGCAGAAGGTTGTACTTATTGTTACATGCACCAGTTATATCATGCATATTGCTTGCCCTGAACAATCAGCCTTAAAGGAAGTACTTGGAGAACGATATATCTCTGATGCGTTGTTTTGCAGCCTGTGTGCACAAACATGGGCATGTATACCAATGCTAGTATTTCACATCCACTATGCATGGGTACAAATGGTTAGTAAGTCCAGGGGTCAGCCTCTTGATTTTTTACAGTTTTTTATGAAAAAAAATTTGAACTGCTTAAAGTTGAAATTAATCACTTGAAACTCAGCCTAATAGTATTTGTCAGTTACTTATCTGAAAAAAATATATTTCTTTTTAAAAATTTCCTAGCCTTGCCCTTGTGAACTAAAAACTGTAAAAGTGTGCTTAAAGAAACCACTTTCAGAGTTAATTACTTACAGGAAATAGTAGGTTTTAATTCCAAGGTGTATTTTCTTATAATTTAATAAGTAAAACATAACTCTGAAACATAGGATAAGGATCTTCACAGAACTATGCTCCTGTCCACTGAATTCTATTCCACATGTCAGCTGAGGAACAGTGAGGGTCTAATTTTAGGTGTTACCATTGAGCTGAGAATTAATTCAGCAGTGTAAGGTGTTCCATTTGAATAGATACTGTACAACTGAGAAGTTATTTCTGATTACTTTGCTAACTTTAACTATTAAAAAGTTAGAGCCTGATTTTGAGGTTTACAATTTTAATACACTTTAAAAAGAGTTTCATCAAAGTTTCCAAGACTCTCAAACCAAGATAATGGTTCCAGCGTCAAAAACAGAGTAGTTGTGTTTGGACATTGCATACAGGGAAAGATATAACATCAATCAAGACCTGCCTCCCAGATATGTTTTGTTTGGAATATAAACCCAAATTTTCTAATTTTAAGTGCCTGAATGTGAATTTGCAGTGTGGAACAGAGGGATAAGAGAGAGGACAGGATTCACCTATTTTCTTGATTTGCCTAAATTAGACACTCATTACCATTAGCTCCCTCTAAACAAGAAAGAAGGTCCCCCAGCAGGCAAGTCCTCCCAGTTGAGGCTTGTACTGTTCATTGAAGGTAATTCTGTATATAGAGAAATTTTAATTTTTTGATATCTCAGGTGCTGTGGCTAATTGTCTAAGCATAAGTGGAAAGATAGAGATTTAAGGTCAGGTTTTTTTTTTTTTTTAAAGGACTTGAGTATATACTAAGGGATTTATGAAGACGATTGAGGCCTTAGTCTAAGACTAATAATAAAGGGATTCATTGTTCAAGTCCAAGAAATCCAGTCCTGGGTTAAACTGTTCAGCATTTAAGAAAGCTTACTATTAAAGACAAATCCAAGTAACAAAGTATAGAAATAAATTTTAATTTATTTCTGACCTTTGTGTTTTGGAATATACTGATCTGTGTTTTGATTTTGACCTAATACTTTTCCCAAACATACAATAATATTCTGGAATTATTTATTTTAGTGAATAGGGTTTGGGAAACTGTTCTTTTTGCTTTCTCCGTCATTACTGCCATCTTGGTGGGGGTATATTCCGGTCACATCATAGACAGAAGGAGGGTTTATCCTGCACCTTTGCCTTCTCCCATCCTTAGTCTATCAGTATATCAGTCCAAATCTGGACTCTTACTCACCTGGAGCCCCTAAAAGGCATGGGACAAAACACCAGTGTATCTTCTTTCTTGGCAAAACAAACACAGTGGAAAATAAACCTAGAAAACACTACCGGTTACTAGTGGGTTTTTGATGTATGTTTGTTTTTTCCCAGACATGCAGTTGCAAAGGAGTACCACGGCTTGTCTAGACTGATCTCTGTCATACTTCATAAGAAGATTTAACGGCAGAAAAAGGAAATAGCTAATTTCCCAAACTGGATGCATAGTCAAATATATACAAGACTAAAATTAGTAAGAAGAGTGGCAACGCTGATAAATCTTTGGTCTATCAGCTTAAAAATGAACGCTTGGTTGAAGAGGATGGATGTCAAGGAAAATTAAAAAATGGTGACAAGCTTCCTGTCTCAGGAGATAGGGCAGCTCAGTTTGACGTGTTGCATTGACCATGGAAACCATGGAGGTGGTAGATAACACACATCAAATTCAAGACTGCTTGGATAAGATTAGTTGACTAATGGTGTGCCAAGAGGTTGACAAATCACTGTTCAGAACAATCTCTCTCCTCCAATGAGGTGGATGAAGCCAGCAAATTGCTCCTTCACAGGAGCTCTGGAGGATAACCAAAGTAAACTCCCCCCCAAAAGTAACAGAAACCTGTTAGACTCAACAATCACCTCCAGCTTCTAAGTATGGTATGGCGTACACAGACTGCGTATGGGAACATACATTCATTACATATGGGAACATAACATACATCACATAAGGGAAAAGGCATTTTCTGTATACGTATGTATGTAGGGTATACCACACAAGGTATGTATGGCATACAAGAACTACATTTTGTTTTATCATTTTTACAGAAAGTGATGATGCACCTTAGATCAAAAAGGTTCCCATAGTCTCTTCTTCAACCTTTCCTGTGCAGGTAGCTGCATATATGATAGTGTATCAGAAACGCTTTGACATCTTTCCACAGTGGGGAATGATGCAGGTAGTCTTATCCATATAAAAATAGCAAAGAGTGAGCATTTCTCCTGAATTGGGACAGGTAGATTTCTACTAGCACTTATGCTTTCAGGAAGGAATGAAAAACTTTTTAAATTAGTTGCTAGAAATTGCCATGAAAATTGAAATATTTGGGCTTTCAGCACCAAAAGCTGTTATACTTATTAGCGTAACTCCATTTATGGGAAATATAGAATAAATGAGGCCATCTTGGTACTCAAACCACCCACTGCAAAAAAAAAAAAAAAAAAAAAAAGAGTTGTTTGAGACTGGACTTTTATGTGGAGGAGGTTTTTTGTTGCTTTGGATAAGCTGTTTGTGTTTGTGGCTGATAGCTTTCAAAGACTGAAAGGCATGCTGGATTGCAATGAGTAGTCCTATTCACGGTGTCACAGTTTCATATTTTCAGAGGCAGAAGCTACTTGAAGATGTGCAGCTCCGTGCATCTAGCCTATGGACTTCTGGCACATATATGTATGTGTGCAAATCAGTTTCAGACAGATGTGGTTAGTTTGCTACACAGATAATAGGATCTTGCAGCACTTCAAGTGAAAATAGAGAGTTGAATTTTCAAAAACAGAGAAATCAAGTTTCAAGGTTGTAATAGAAGTTAATTTAGTCTGACCTTTTGCATAAGAAGAGTTTTATACATATTTATTCTTTATACTTTTATCCTATGCAGGGAAGGACTGACTAATCTGCATTTAAAGCAGCTCTACACTGATTAAATTGTTTTCATAAGCATTTCTATTCAGTGCATCGATTTCTTTTAGGGAAGTGCAAATGTATTATATAGTCTTATTAAAATAGAGAAGAAACAGCAGCAGCAGCTCTTTCAGACTAGAGACTGTCAGGAAGCAGCATGCCGTGGACCTGATGATCACAAGGTAAGTGATCATCCCTGTCTGTCATGCAAGGGTGGAGCAGACTCACACCAGGCTTCCTCACTACCTGTGCCTAAAGCTTACCAATGACTAAGATCACCTCAAATAAGATGTGCAAAAGCAGGAGGGAAACGATTAGCATGGCAGTGAGCATGCCAAGGGTGCAATGGGGGACCAGATTTATTGTGTGCTGAAAAAGAGGCCCACAAATGGTGGTGATATGCCACGGGTCACAACTCTTTGCCCTTGCTAGTGCTATTACCTTAACCAAGATGACACAGGAGAAGGAAGTAAGGATGAACTCATAGGGGGATGCAAGCTGGAAGCTTGCAAATTGTGGCGACCGGAGAACAGCTCCAGCTCTTCATAGTAGAATCTGAGTTAAGAAGAGGATGTGATGAGAGCCAACAACCCATGAGACCCTCCTGCGCAGGGAAAATGCACCAGTCTGCACCAGAACTACCATCCAAGGAAGTTTGCCAGTACCTGGAGCCTCCTAAACCCAGTTCAAGGTTGAGAAACTGGAAAGGGCCCAGCAAAGGGCTACCAAGATGATGAGGGGTCTAAGCACATGGCTTCTGAGGAGAGGTTGAGCATTAGGCTTGTTTAGTCTGGCAAAGAGGAGACCAAGTGACAATCTAAGAGCTGTTTGCAGGTATTGAAAAGGGAGTTACAAATACATCAGAAACAAAATCTTCACCAGGGATGAAAAAGGTAGTATAATAAAAGGTAACAGCAAGAAGTTGCAGCTTGGAAAATTTGATTTATTTTATTTTATTTATTTTTTTCCTTAGGAGAGATGTATAGCAGTTGAAAAGGTAATCCAGAGGAGTTGTAGTATATCCATCACCAGATGTTTTCAAGACTTAGCAAGACAAAGACATGGCTGACCTTACCATGATGCTCATGATAATCCTGCTTTGAACAGGAATTAGACTGGGACACTTCCAGCTGTTCCTTCCGAAACAAAATATTCTGTCACTTGTAATATGTTTGGATAGGTGGATAACAGTTCTCATATAAAGGGCTGAAAAAATTGAATGGAATGAATGTGAGAACACGGTGTACCACTCCTGAATAAATGGAATGGCGGTGATGAATACATTTGTGAATGCACGTCTGGAATGACTTCACAGTCTCTGGAGCGAACACTATCAACTGAATGCTCACTGTGGCAAGAAGCTCTGTGTGTGGCTATATGTGGCACTCTTAAAGGTACTGAGACCTTTTAATTTATTTCAGAATGAGATGGACCAGGCCTATAGAACATTTTAAGTACAAATAATTTTTCTTTTTACAAAATAATTTTTCTTTTTTACAAATCTTTTTCTTTTTTCTTTAGAAGGGCATATCCCTCACCTAGTACTGTCATTTTAAAGAGATGCTGATCACCTGCATGACACTTTTTTCTTTAATTTCTAGAGTTCTGTTCTGAGCAACCATGAACGTCATGGATGGATGGATGGATGGATGGATGGGAGGGAGGGAAGGAGGGAAGGAGGGAGGAACAAGGCAGGTAGGCAGGCAGGCAGGCAGGAAGTCACAACTGGCAGCATACGACAATGATGCAGAAAAAGCATGCTGAAAGGCTGTGCAAAGCAGACAGGAGTAAACCAGTGTGAATTGAATACAACACCTATCCAGAATCAGCAAAATATCTTCCATCCATCACAAAGCCCAAATTAACCAGGGGATCTGTATTTCAGCTTCCCACTAAGGATTCATGAAGGATAAGCTTGAATTCTGGGAAAAGTTCTGTTGGGTCACTTAATCAAAACCTCACATCGCACGTGTAAAATGCAGCTTGAAGGACTGGATTTGTACAAATCTGTCATGGTTTAACCCTAGCCAGCAACTAAGCACCACACAGCTGCTCACTCACACCCCCTCTCAGTGGGATAGGGGAGAGAATAGGAATGGTAAAAGTGTGAAAACTCATGTGTTGAGATAAAGACAGTTTAATAATTAAAAAAAGGAGGGGGAAAAAACAACAAAGAGAGAAAAAGAAAAAAAAAAAAAAGCAGAAAAACAAATTACACAAAAAACCCCAATTGCTCATCATCAACTGACTCATGCCCAGCCAGTCCTTGAGAAATGGCAGCCCTGGCCAACCTCCACAGTCGTGTGTGTCCCCCCCCCCCAAGTTGTATTGCTGAATATGACATCGTACAGTATGGAATATCCCTTTGGTCAGTTGGGGTCAGTTGTCCTGGCTGTGTCCCCTCCCAGCTTCTTGTGCACCCCCAGCCTACTCGCTGGTGGGGTGGGGTGAGAAGCAGAAGAGGCCTTGACTCTGTGTCAGCACTGCTCAGCAGTAACGAAAACATCCCTGTATTATCAACACTGTTTTCATCACAAATCAAAAACATAGCCCCATACAAGCTATTATGAAGAAATTTAACAGTATCCCAAGTCAGATTCAGTACAAAATCTAAAACTACTGACAGTACTTCACAGGATGGTAGAAAGTAACTGCCTTGTTTGGATAGTTAGACAATTTTGTAGCTTTGCATGAGGGCAAGGACAGAGGGATAAAAAGAAGAGGAACTCACGGAAGACACAGGCAAAAGAAAAGCAGGAGATGTAGTCAGATCATGGAAAGGTGACCATACAAACTTGGGAATGTCTGGGCAAAATAGAACAGTAGCTTAGGGCAATCCAGTTTACTTAAAGGATAGCAAATTAAGGGAACCATGAACAAACAGAGCAAGAGCGACAATCTTGCTCTGGTTGCATTTGATCCAAAAGGCAAAACCAAACCAGAGAAGAGTGAGCTGCAGTTAAACAAGTCCCAGACTATGTATTTTATGACTCCAAACTTTAATGGACTAATTTTTATTTCAGTGATTATCTGTGCACACGGTTGTGCCATATTTCACAAAGTTCCTGAGACTCAGGTACTATAGCTTGCCATAAAGCAACTGCATCAAAGAGTGAGAATAGGTAGGCTGAACTCTGACTCCAACAAACCTGGATTTATACTGATTTATACCTGAAAAAAATTCAATGATTAAATACACAGTGGAAATTTGGGGGAGGGGGTAAATAAATATTAAAGATTGAGCTGGAAATTGTCAACTACTTAACAACATTCAACATCAAAATTGCTGAGCATATGTATTGAAATAAAACAAAACACTCCATAAGAGTTCTCCATGGACATGACCTTTAGCATCTAAATGACCAGCTGGAATGAAATATGTTAGGCTGTTCTGATGATAATTTTTAAATGGAAATTTAAGTCCACAAAGAAAATAATCATTCAGCTAGGCTGACACATATTGGCATGCTGAGACTGCTGCAGAAGTGCCCCATGACTATTCATTATACGTAAAGTTGCATGGGATATTTGCATAAACCTTCACAAGGGTCTAACCCTGTTATTAGAAGTTCTCACCTTTCTCCTGCGTTACCACTTTGCAATTTCAAATGCAGAGGTAGAAAGGAAGAGATCTTTTTTTTAACATGCAGAAAGCACCAGAGGAACGTACAAATTCTAATGAAAACTTTGGCTTGAATTCCCAGTTTTCACATCATCTTGTGATAGCTTTTTCTCTCAAGCATGGCTCTTCTCTGGCAAGGGAACAGTGAAGAGGATCGGTCAGTGGATATTTATGAAGTGCTTTGAAGTAAAATAGTGCTCAGTATTCCTGTTAGTAATTTCCAAAGCTCTGTGCTAAGGTTTCAAGCCTTTAGAATATAATCCTTTAAAGCTAAGCAATTTCAACTTCCTCTATTGTCAGTGGACAGACCTGATTTTGAAAACAAATTAACAATTTCATTAAAGAGAAAATGGGCATCCATTGGAGGCTGGGAAAAGACACATTTCCTGCCAAATTTTAAAGGAGCCTGATTCATCTCTTCAGTGTTTGCTTCTGATCAAGCTGTACAGTCAAAACCTGCAGAAAGTATGAAAAACTGAAGAGCTAATATTTAGGGATGTCATTCAGTCCACGAATGCTGGGCCTCTACTTTTTGTCTACGTCTTAGGCACCCAAAAAGTGAGTTTTATGATAAGTTCCCTGGTCAGGGAAGAGAGGTAGGTAACCCTGAATGCCACCAAGCAGAAAACAGGATCACTCCTGAAGACTTTCAGTAGTAACTCTTTCAGTGGTACCTACCTCTCTTAGGTACTACTAAGTAACTGTACTGACTACATAGAGAAATTAAGACTTTTATTTTAGTAGAACAGATTCATTTTGCAACTAACTTTTAAGCACAAATTAGGTGATGAAGTTAGGCTAAATTCTGTCCTCGAAGTAGAAACATCTCCAGAGGTTTCTCCATGTTTTATGCAGGTCAGCATGTGACTATTATCAGGAGATTGAAAACCACCACCTTGAAAATCCTCAGCCCAGCTGCAGAAAGAACTAGCTCTTCTGTCCCTCATCTACTCACACTTAGTCACTACTGCAATTTCTTTCCATCCATATTCAAGAAACAAATCTTCCATTTCAGAAGAAATTAAATTCTTTCAAAGTGGAGCTCAATAGGCTCTAGGAGCCCCAAAATAGTGGAAAATTTCATCCAGTTGTTAATAAAGACATGATATCCACTGGATTGTTATAACCACACTGTTTTCAAGTGCTTCAAAATTTTTCAAATAGTTAATGCCGATCCTTTTAAATGCTATGGACTGCTTATATATATTTTTTATTTAAAAATGAACTAGAGATTGAAAACAAGTCAAGGCCTCTTTGTGTCTTTTCACTGTGTCCTTCTATGAACTTGTCAATAAAACTGGGTAAGTTTTTGTTCTTCTTTCTTCCAGAGTTACTGTGCCATTCCAAGCTAGATAGCTGCCACTGCAAAGGAAATGGCTTCAAGGGCCGGGTGCTTTTTCAAAGCACAATATCCCTTCTTTGGGCCTTTGGGGTGGGGACTGAGTCCCATAAGAGTTCCAGCACTGTGTGGGATTCATCTGATCAAGTGTAGATGTCAAGTAAGTAGATAGCTAAATCTGATATCCTGCATAGTCAGTGTAAAAGAACAGGACTAGAGAAAATTAGACCAGAAAAGTAAAATATGTCTGATAAATCACACCTTAAAAGTGCATCTTTCCTTCCACTGATCATAAAAGGAGTTAATTTTCCACTATTAGGACACAAACAGACATCTACACCACAATTGCCTAAAGTTAAGTGAGATGATACTACTCTGTGTTGAGTTTTTCAATTCTTTATAAGGAAATTTTTTTACGATGAGGGTGGTGAGACACTGGAACAGGTTGCCCAGAGAAGTTGTGGATGTCCCATCACTGGAAGTGCTCAAGGTCAGGTTGGATGGGGCTTTGATTGACCTGATGGTTGATCATGGCAGGGGGTTTGGACTAGATGATCTGTAAAGGTCCCTTCCAACCCAAACCATTCTATGATTCTATGAAATTCACCCTTGCTGGTGCACCTTCCTGTCTTCCTTCCTTCCCCCAGTCTTTGCCCCTGTCTTTTAAAGCCCTGAGATCCTCTGTCTTTGCTGCTCTTTTCCTACATGTGGGCTATCACTTTTCCTTCAGAGAACACACTCATCAGGGCTATAGCCCATACTTCATCTTTAACACTGGAAAACCTCGATAAACAAATGCACTTTACCTGTTGGAGACAGGAGATCCTCCATGCTGGTTGTAAGACTTCTGGATGCTAAATAAACAACCCTGAATTGCTGGCTTTGTTTTTTTCTTAACTAAAGAATCCCATAGAAGTGAAGGGAGTTTCACTTCAAAGACAGCTAACATTAAGCACAGAGCTGGCTCTGGGCATTGACAAGCTACAAAAATTTCATGGTTGTCCCTCCTCTGTCCAAGTTCTTGAAAAAGTGTCTCATCTGTGAATATGAGAGCTTCACTTAAGAATTTAAGCACTACCCCCGTAGATATATCAAGCCAAGAGAAGCTTGTGCAGTTTGAAAGGAAATCCTTGTAGCAATACTGCTAATGTACTTAAATGTATCTAAAAAGGCTTTATGTGAAAGGACAATATATTAAAATTCCAAAGGTTGAGACAGAAACAAAGATGCTAACTGTGCAGTTATTTTGTTATTTGTTATGAAGGTAATTCTTAATATATATTTCTTTATATATAAATCAAAAAAATCTGAAAATAAATCCATGTTGATTGCTATAGTTTGATGAAGTCCAACCACTTAAATGTTATTTATATTATAATGATGATGAAGATTTCCTTGCAATAGGGTCTACACAATTAGAGTGGATTTACAATATTGAGTCTTTATCAAGGCAACATCCCATTAAAAAGAATAAAAGAAGAAAAAGAGGGGGAGGCTATTCTGAGAACCTTAAAATGAATGCTCAGCTAGACCATTACTGCCAATATTTCCCACAATGTTCTGTCAGCATAAGGAAGATAAAATCTATCTCATCATTTCATAGGAATGACATCTCCCAGATTTTTCTGAGGCTCTATAGAAGCTCTCTGCCATACCCCACAAGGAGCAAGCTGTATGGACCTAATCCAACTCCATGTACAATCCAACTCCAATTCTGGAATCAGACTCTGATCCATGGAAGAATATTATATGTATAGGAATATGGAAACCTTTAGGTATGTTTATCCATCAGTCAGAGCACTGGTAGCAGTATAGAATGTGAAAGGGAACGTGCTGAACATACTGAAACCAGCTTCAGCAATACAAAAGAGACCTTTTCACATTTCCCTTCTCTCACAATCATGCAAACAGAAGGCTGGGAATGCTGTCCAACGTACAAGGCAAGGCAAGAAACCACCATTCTGAATGTAAGAACAGCTACACTGATATGTTGTCAGACTCAGTATACACAGGACCAAAAAAGTTGGTGCGTGAGACCTTGAAATAAGCACAGTTCTTTGTACAGACTGTATACATATATACACACACATACATTAGGCATGTACATATGTGTAAACCAACCTCTCTCTGAATGTTTTTCAAAATTTTCTGTTGGCAGACTCCTGAACATTTTATAAAAGAGGAGCAGACGCTCAAACAGCACATTGAAGCTTGCTGATGCTTGGAGATTGCTCTTCTTGTTTTTCACGTACTCCTTAGAAGTCCATGTCTGTGGCTTGAAACCACTGCACTGTATAACAGCTTAACCTACATGTCTCATTATATTTAAAATTCTGTAAACAATTTACCAAGGGAGAAGTAAGCTGTGATATGGAAGTGTAGCTGGCACTAAAACGTTGAGGCCAAAAAGTGGTAGAGACTTCCCAAACAAGGAGCGGGAATCAGAAGTTCTTGATTCCTGGCAGGATTTATTTGTTAATGGGGTAAATCTGGCTTTTAGCTTTAAACTGTCAATTTAGAAAAGGGAAAGAAAGACAAAATAGTATCTATCTATTTTATTCAAGTACTGAGGTAATATTTAATGTTTAAAAAACTTGTCAATATTGAAACACACCATGTAACTGTTTCTATATAATTTCTGCCCCTTTGAGGGGCAGATGATTTTTAGGTGCAATATACCTTCCTATTTTCAGGTGACCTTAATCTCACCTTTTGTATATTCCTTCTTTCTCCTTCCTATTTTAAAAACATGCCTACATTATCAAACCAGCCTTGTTCTTTAGCAGCCTTTACCAGTCTGCTAGCAAATCTTTTCTTGAACTAATTCTGTGTAACTTTTCCACTTTTCTTCTTTTGAAAAAAACTAGTTTTACTTTTTGCATGTACAAATATTTCCTTGTGGTTGCGAGGTCTTTTGTTTTCACTTTCTAACTCTCTTATTTCAGAGATCTCCACTATCTTGCTCTTAATTTACTGGTGAGAGTCTTGACACCTGAAACCACCTTTGTTATTTTTTTTATCGTTTTTGTCACAAGATATAGATGATTGGTCACTTATGGTTTTAAACAAATTATATTTGCATTAAAAAATTACCTGCCTTCCAAACAAAAATAATTGTGAAGAATTATTCACTTTCTCTTTTTTGAAAAAACTGCTGTGACATTGAAAATTTATCAAAATGTTATGAAAATGTATAGAAAGTTATTGAAATTTGTCACTTTAATAACTTTTTGATAAAAATTTTAATGAAAATTTGAAAAAAAAACCTAAAAAAGTGAAAAATGGGATCTTTTCCAAACCCTTAAAAACAACTTGGATATCTTCGTATGAATAAAGTTTTAAATGTTTCAACCAGCTGTCACCATTTAACTAGGACTGTATATAGCACTGCAAATGGGCATTAGTAAAGCGTTAATAGAGGTGCCTAAGAAGACATCCTCATATTTTTTAAGCTTTCCACAATCCTTACCACTCTGTGTCTCCAGCTTATTTTCATCTGATTGGGGTTTTTAGGGCTATTACTGGCTATATTTTGAATTTCATCTCAGAGTAATAGATTTTAAAAAAATAAAAATTTGTTGGGGTAAATGTACTTAGATACAAATGTAAAACTAAAAATTTTACCTCTAAGGTTATAACAAGCACAATAATGATCCTTCATAAATGTAAACAGGAGAAATGTTAACGGATGCCACTGATATTTTACAAGTAATCCAACAGACTCCTTTTGGTTTGGCAAATTCTAACCTGAACAAAATTCTTCCCAACTTAAAGTTGTGGGGTTTTTAAAGACAAATATCTACATTTCTTCATTCTATGTTAAATATTTCACTCCTTTCCATTATTTGTATGTACGTATGTTACAAATTATTACCAGTAATGGAACCATCCAGATATTTTCTTTCAACAAATGGAAACATTGAAACTTTCATAAATGTTTTTCAGACTTCTCATTTCGTCACAAAAGAGGTTTTAACCTGAGTTCATATATGCTTGTTTCCTCTTGTGTTAACTACCCCAAAAGTGCTACAAATGTATAGCTTTCTTAATATGTAAATAAGCATTAAAACAAGGACAGCCAAATTCCTGGGTTAATATTCAGGAGCAATGGGACTCACACTGGTCCAATCACATTTAGAGAATTAGCTTTCTTATTCTGATTCTGTACCTCAGAAGTGGCTCATGTCTTTATGTGGACAAAGAACATAGAAACTGAAGAGGAATATTTATTTCTTCCAAAAGCACCAATATTTGGAAGCTTGAATGCCTTAAAGCCATAGCACTTTATTCTCTGAAACAGAAATGGAAATTGAGAGTTTGAATGTCCCGCCTGATCTCATTTCTAATACTGCACTCTTTTGGCTAAGGGATTCTCCTCCACTCAATGAAAAGGTTTGCCTCTGTTACCCCGTACTTCAGGCACTATTTGAAGTAGTTGAGTCCTGCCACGAGGAAAAACTTCTCCAGGAAAAGTTCAGAGTCCAGCACGGCAATGTGGGCAGCCCGGCCTATCAATGTGTTGGCGGTGTTTGGCAGAGCATGGAACACGTTGTGTCTGATCAAAGTGCAGTCCTTCGCCCCAATCAAAGGCTGGAGCAGGTTGTTAATCATTTCTGCATAAACAGGACCTGCAAAAGAGTTTAGATGTTACACCTCCATGACAAAGCTGCCAGATCCCCTCTTTCCTTCCAGTATCATTTAATTACAGTTGCAATGAGAAGGAAAATGGAAGCAAGGCCAAAATGCAAGAGATAGTAGTCCATTTCAAAGATTTGCCAAGTGCGAGGATGCTGTTAATCTAATGGAGGCACTGGCCATCTGAAGAGGTCTGCTGAAGCTGCTAGCATGAAGAGTGGGATACTCTTCAGCATTTAGTCTCGTTTCCTCTGTGGTGGAAGGAAATGCTCTTGTTTCCTTCAGGGGAAGACGGTTGGACTAATGCTGACTGTGAACTCAAATGCAAAAGTGTCTGGCAAGATGTAGAGGTCCATTCGGGTTTCTCTGGGGAATCTAATGCAGGAAGAACATCATGCAGATAGTTGAGGAGTTTATAGCGGAAAAACAATGGCTCAGGCAGCTTGTACTCATAAATGATCTACACTGAATGTAGATCTGGCTCCTGCAAGGTCAAACATCTCCCTGAGAAACAACCACTGGAAGAGAGAGTTAGAAAATTGCCTTTTAATTCATATATGAGGTAGGATAGAAAGATCTGTAATTTAGGTAAGATGTGTGAGGGCAACCATGTTGACTATTGGGCTTGGGTGTCTCTTTCTACTTCCAAAGACTACCTCCATTTCTAGGTAATCACATATGTGAAATAGGTATGAAATTAGACTGAACATTATTTCTGGAAGTGGTATCAAACTGAAGCCATGAAACATTTTATAAATGAGGGAGACTGCTAATAACAAAGGCAATACTTGGGACAATACACAGCCTGAGCTCACAGGAGGACTAGGCCTCTGATGACATGAGTCCTGATGTGCTTTACAGATTTTATTACAAACCAATATGATTTTGGATCTGTCCTTTAAATTAACAGGCAATCATCCAAACACTATTGAAAACAAAGGGAAAACCCACTGACTTTGGATGTGCTGAGAGAGATCTCATTATGTGAAACAAAGGTGAGACAGTACTAGTAAATCAGTAGACTACAGAAAAACATTGTCAAGAGCTAGTTCTATTATCATCACTTTTAAAAAAATAAATTAGAGGGAAGGGGAAGAAGCAGTAAGAAACCTTTGATTATGACCTGATTGAAATTTGTTTTCATCAGACAAAGAGCTTCTTAAAAAGCTTCTTTTATTGATTTCACTAATTTCCTGTGGGAAGAGAACATTTTCTTCCTTATCAAATAAACATTTGAGTTTTCATCATGCTGATGAAAAACCCTTCTAATGCACTGACCTCAGTTACACAAAAACACAATTCTTCAACAGCTTTGTAAGTATAAAAAGGATCTTAAACATACCTGTGTGTCTGTCCTTAAGTGCATTTTTGCACATTTCTATTCTTGCTGAATGAAAGGGTACGTATCTGTCTTGGGGTGAGGCCACTAACACAACATTTTTAAAGTACTGAAGACCTGTGGCAAATGCATTAAATACATCTATCACAATGATGCACAGCAATGAAAATACATACAGTGTCAGTATGACGACTTCACATTCAAACACATTTGAAAATCTACACGGCAAAATAGATGATAGTAACTAAAACATGCGACACAAGCTTAGAAAGATTAATAATAGCTTAAACCCATTTCTGCTGCTTCTGCAAACTACTTATCAACGGTCATACAGGTCAATTGTTTGTCAACAAAAAAAGTAAGAACTGTCTCTGTTTGAAAAAAGTGTTTGATTAAAACCTTAATCTTGCAAATATTTATGCCTCTAAACATTGGAAACACATGTTCAGCCCCACTACAGTCAGCGAGTGTTTTTGGATAAATACGTGCTTACAGGAATGGGGATCACATTCAAAAGTAACACAACAAATTAGTACAATTTTCAAAGAAAACAGAGGGAGGGAGGAGAAGAGGAACCAACTTCACTGCTATGATGCCATACCATTATATCAGTGTTGAGGGAGCCTTGGGATCCAGTCCCTGCATTCAGGGGCATAAATGCACACTGCTGGTACATGGACTGGAAATCAGGAATCCTCCCTCTTCCCTGGAGGCAGTGGGGCCACTAATGGACTATGGAAACAGGGTTCTGCTATTTGCCCTGTCTGTGGTCTCTTGAGCTCTCCATCACCCACATTCAGCAGAAAAATAGGAAAATGGACACAGATGATCCAGTCTACTGGTCCAGAGAGTATCCTGAACACAGAAGAGCTGTGGGTTTGACCTTCATCTTTCCCTCCCCCTTATGGGAAAGGGGCCTGGAACTAAGTCCTTTGATTTCTAGACTTTCGTACAAAAGTTGTCCATCACCACCACAAAGAAGAGTCCTGCTGGCTGCCTTTACTAAGCCTGGCTGAAGCTGTCTATCATTTTCTTCTTGTGCAATAAAACCAACTTGAGTTTGTGACTTCAGTCTGAGGTAAAAGGTAGGAGAAGCAACAGTGAGTGTTACCATATCTAAAATGTTACATGAAGAGGTTCAATAGGGAATGATGTTTATTTTTTTCTTTCAAGACAAGCACAAGGAACATTTAAAGAGATTGAAAAGTAGCAGGGACCTCTACTTCAAGAACAAAGTCAGAAATTGCTGGAGGCTTAAAGAGTTATCTGGGAAAGTAGGCACAACACTGCTTCTGATATTTCTCCCTCTGTAGCTTCTCTCAACTACTTTTGGGAGCAGAGTGCTAGAGTAGGGGCACCTCTGTTTTGACACGGTATGCCAGCTCATATATTCACATATGGACCCACCTACTTCCTCAGATTTTTTGCCGAAGCATCTACCTCGATGATTCTGACTTTACAAACAATCCTCTTCACATTTAAATTTCTGCTTTCTGCTTTTGCAGGGATAACACCTTAATTTATAGCCTGTTAGATCTCCAGTCTAGCAAGCTAACAAACAATGAATGCTTGGGAATTCTTTGCTTGGGAAGTTACAATGTGAGCTTCCTGTGTAGACTCAATTTTATTTGAACATGACAGTAATAAAGCAGACATCAACTATACTCCACAGAAACGAGAGCCAGGGAATCAAAGGGAAAATTCAAATAAGGAAATTCAAATAATTCCAAGATACAGCAGCTTTCCATCATTGATTATGTCATTTAGTGTGTTCATAAAATTATGAAACAGTTCTATGTCTGTCAGACTAAGAATTAAGAAGTTATATTCATCTTAACATAGTCTTTGGTTCCTATTAACAATGTACCAAAATATGAGAAAGGAATTAAATACCAAGTAGTGACCTTGTGACTACACACTTAGCATCAGTTTGCTCATGCACAATATTAAAAATAGCTCTTAAAAAAAAAAATTTGCTTGAACAGAGGGCTCATGCTCACTTTCTTTTCTTAAGAAAAGCCTGATTTTTTTCATTTAGTCATGGCAGACCAAGGAAGGGGTAAAAAGGTCTCTATTCAGGCATCATTTTTCCAGTGTGAGGCCATACATCTCTCTCTGTAGTACAAAGGTGTCACAATAGACATGTATAAAATTTGCTCTTCATCTCACAGAGTCATGTTTCCTAGAGACAAGAGATGTTAAACTTAAAAAAAAAGGAAAAATGGTTTTCATCTAGTAGCATGAATTAAGCAATGGTGGCTTGTCAAGAATGATATTTCTTGCTTGCAGAATATAAACTTAGGTGCATGTTTACTACAGCATGGAGGTCTTATTTAGTGCTAACAGTTTGGCAAATATATTCACTGATAACTGGCATAGAAAAAATGCACAGATAAAATAGATGTTAGATTTTAGACAGAGCAGCCCTTCTCGAAAGCAAGGTTGTTTAAAGAAAGATCATTAACAAAATGCAGATTTCCTTTACTCCCTGGAGGACATGGCAATCCAGCACAATCCTTTGGAATGACCTTTGATATTTACACAGCCACATCAAGCCTACTCACCCGTTTTTTGGCTGAGCTGATAGAGGAAACACTTGCGCAGATCCGCATTGTCCCTGAAGGTCAGTTGCAAAAGTGACCCTGACTTTTTCAACTTCTGCATGAGCCATAGACCTGGAATGAAAATCGGTGCGTATTTTTATCCTGTTTGCTAATTATCAACCAAGGGGATTAAAGACGTGCCTACAATAAGGGTAGCACTGTAACTCAATATAAGTCTTTGTTTCCTCTTATATTGCTAATCAACAGGGAGAAAAGTCTAAGGGTCTCGCTGGATAGGGGTAATGGTTTTAAACTAAAAGAGGGTAGATTTAGAAACATTCGAGGTCAGGCTGGGCAGGGCTCTGCACAACCTGATCTAATTGAAGATGTCCGTGCTCATTGCAGGGGGGTTGGACTAGATGACCTTGAAAGGTCCCTTCCAACCCAAACTCTTCTATGATTCTATGATTATCCATGTCATGGTAGCATAAACACTCAGGAAGGTTGAACTGTGGGACATTCCATTCCCATAGCACTGTAAGTGCCTTCTTCAGCCTTGGAGATGCCTCTCTTTATTGGCAGTACACAGAGAAATGGAAGAATACAGTGGAAGCAAGGTCATCTCTCACTGCTGCACACCCTTGGGTTTTCCAGGGAGCACTGTGCTGGACCTTGTAGTAGATACTGAAAGCCTCTCTCATTGCAAGTTTTTTCTGCGTGGGTTTGAAGTCTTCAGCAAATATTTGCCACAACTTCAGTGTACAAGTCATGTTGTTATGATTTATTGCTACCTCCATGTGTTACTCTCTCATGCACTCTGCCATGGACTGCAGCCAGTCATAGCTTTCCCATCAACTCTTACCTGTACTAACCAAAGTACTGTTGTTGTAAAGGGTTCCCAGGTGAGGCCCAGAGAGGGACAGGAAGGTGTGTAACTTGTTGAGGTAATAGCGAAACCTGGGGCGAGTTAGTACAGATCGAATGATGACATTACCAAGGGAATGTCCAATAAAACTGTTGGGAAAGAAAGAATTACATTAACATAAAAACCATCTGTATTTTATTTAAATTAAACATAAGGGTGGCATAAATTGCTCTTGAGGGAACTCTATCAGGGCTTTCAGTAACATCCTTTAGTTATCATTTCACATTTTTTTCAGCCTAGTAGATACTCTTCCATCTATAACAATGTAAAAATTCATCTCACTGATTCAATGGCTTTTGACACAGGGTACTTTTGGAAAAGCTAATTTCACTGAATGTTGCTCATGTAACTCAAACAGTTACAGACTATTAACTATCAGAACACTTACCTTATTCGGGATATGGAGAGGTTGTACAACTGGATATGCTGAATAATTTCATCCAATAATCGGTCAGTCATTGTATCAAAATCAGCAAAAGTATCAGTCTGGTGAAAAATAGAGTGAGTCAATGAATTAAAATATATTGCACTTATGGCAAACTGATGTTGTTTTCAAAGTAAAATGCAATCAGAAACGTAATAACCAGTTCAATTTTTCTTTATACATGCTCAAGGGGGAAGGGGGAAGATTTTTTTCAGTCTCCAGGTCCTCTAAAAATTGAAGTTCTCCTTTGAAAACAAGGTCATGAAGTTTCACTTTCAGTTTATTAGCAAATAGCTTCCAACTAATATTGCAAACTTACTCAAGACAAGTATTTTCTTTCTCACATAGCATCAACAGTAACAACAATACCATGGGTCAGTGTGGGTCACATAGCTATCGTTAAAGTCCATGTAGAAATTCGCTGTCCTCAGTGAGCTCGTAGGTAAGGAAAGGCAAAATTTTCTGTCATAGAGTCTCTTTGACTCTATATTGTGCCTTTTAGCTTTAAGAGCACAACCTGAGAATTCAAGTTAGGACTAGAGTAACCCTACACTTTGTAGGGCGTGGAAATAGGACCCTCTAGAAGACAATTCATATTTTAAGGGGATTAAATTACCTCCTGTGGTTACTTCTCTTTCTCTACCAACTGTGCTTCTAACTTTGGCACATGTCATGATAGGATAAACCCAGACCTATGATTTACTAATAGTAAGATTAACAATATTAGGCTGAGTGATTCCAGAGTCATAAGTATGATCTTAAAGCAGCCTGACCTGACACTGGTAAGAACTGCTAATGCTCAGCTGCTTTAGATACCGTACTCTGCACATGGAAGAAAAGCTTTTGGCATTTAGGATTTAAAAGATTACTACGATAAAATAGTTTACAGCATTATACACTGACACGTGGGTTATGCTGATGCTAAGGATGCTAAGGATGTAATCACAAAATTATTTGGCAATCTTAATGAAATGCTGTGTGTTTGCTATTCAACAGTTATCAGTAAGAGAATGAGTGCTAGAGAGAGACAAACAATTTGTGGCTTGCAACAGTACTGCCAGTTGTGATACAATAAAACAAATAATATATTGTCCAGTCTATATGATTGCAAGCAGATCTTATTCAGAACTGTGTCATTTGGCAATCCAACAGGACTTTAAATCAAATTCGTAACTAATGAGTTGCCACAAAAACAATCATCAAATGTTGGTACAGCTATTCAGAGCAAACATATCAGTAATTAATGCTTTTGTGACACAACTCATCTTGCTAATTGCAGCGCTTGCAATGGAAAACATGAGCATATTCACTTTGCAATAAGGCCTTAAAATAAATGTTCTCATAAACTACAAACAGTCCACTAACCTTCTGCCTGTTTGTTTTGTCTGTATTGATAAATAATGATTTCCTCCTAGGCTCATTATCCCAATCTTTCAGGTTGTTTAAAAGTGGAAGAATATCAGCCTGAACATTAATCATAAGCAGAAAACATCAAGCATCATATTTCACCTGTTATATCTCCATCCTTTAGTATCATCTCAGTCTGATTGACCTTGTCAAATGTATCAGAAATGAATGCCTAAAAAAAGTGATTTGCATTTTGCTCTATAAGCCAAACTTCAGCTAAATGACTGATTTCTTGGGTCATTTTCAGTGTGGTTCTCAGAGCAGGGAAAAAAGTGTGACAGGATGCTTTACAGCATCCAAATAGTCATCAAACCACACGGGTTCTATTTCCAGTGCCATGGGAACTTCCCCACCTTTCCAGACTATAAGAGCACTAAAAGTTCCCATTATGGGCTCTGGATAATGTGAAATAGAGATGTTGTAAGATGTTTCATTCTCTGAAAACATGAGAAGAGGATTTGACGCAAGTCTGAAGTGGTCTCCTCATTATTTTCATCTTGCTTATGTTCACTGGGCAGGTCTGCTGCTGAGAGTGATGTGCACTGGAAGGTGGCAAGTTCACAGACTAACACCAACTGGCCACTTCAAAATATAAATGCTGTTGAACAAAGAAGGTTGGAAAGTTTTGACTCAATTTTCTCAGCTGCTTATAAATCAGAATGATGTTGCTGACTGGGCACTGGAAATCCTTATCTTGTGCATAAAATTAGGCCTCTGTGTCATAAATATGGGTTCATTGCAGGGCAAAGCACAGAATTCATTTATTTTTCTCTGCCTAGACTAGCAATGAATTTTTCTAGAAGGCTTTCCTTTGTCATGCAAGGAAATAAATCTCACAAACATTGCAACAGAAGAAACAATGGCTGATGCAGCAAAGGAAGCTGACAACACCTGCTGGATATTCCACATCCTCTGGAGAATTTAGCATCACTAAACTTGCTGCTTTCTGCCGGTGCTGTGTTGCCTGGCATCCAACAGGGAGAGGCACCAGGCTGCTAGGTTTGCAAATTGACAGGATAAATCAATTTTCTTCTAAGGTCTAGTCCTCTAAGTGCTAATGCCATTGCCTTTGACTTTAATGCTAGGAATATTTTCTGGTGGGTTTGAACACCCTATCAAATTAGACAGGCACAGGACCAGGACTTTGCACTGGTCTGAATTCTCTGAATTCCCCAGTGCTTTTGCTTCACTCAGCTGGTGAAAAGGCTTTGCTGAAGGGCCTGTTTCAGCAATGTCAACAGCTTGTAGCAGATCTAAAGGAAGACAGAAATTAGCTCTGTACTACCTGATTTCTTTCAGACATTAGGAAGTCCAGTTTTCCACCAGGGAGTCCCAGTTCTATAAAAGTCTTTACCAGCCGCAGATCTGCACTGTTACCTAGAAATAAATGGTACTTCATAAGATGTAATTCAACAGAAAAATAACTAATATAGAGACAATTTAATACACTCGTCTTCCTATAAACCTTGACACCAGGGAGCTCTTGCTAAGTGCTGCTAAGACAGCTCAGCACACCATAGGATCATGCGTTGAAACAGCAGGAGAACAAGAATACCCACAGCCTGCACAAGGTGGGGCTGGACCTCAGCTCCTGCTGCTGGGGACTGCATAAATGGTGGGGAAGAAAGGGCAAAGATCAGGCCCAGAATAACTCTGTCCCTTATTTGCTGAACAGCAGAGGTAAGAAAAAATGCTGAGGTCTGTCCTTCCACCTTCACAGCTGGTGAGGCTCCCAGGGGACGCTGCAGCCCTGCCAGGGCTGGGGTATAGGGCTGTACCTTCAGCTGTAGAGTAGCTTGCCTCTGTGTATTCACAATTAGAGACAGTGCTGAAATACTGTCAGGCTCCTAATATTTTGGAAGATGCCCCATTCCATACTAGGAAATGCCAGAGTCTTCTGAAATGTTTTGTTGGCAAAGGAGGTACCTCCACCTCGTGAGAAGGACATTACTGCCACTGAAATATTGAATGGTAAACAGTCCCTGCTCAAGCCAGCAAGTGTTTGTTTTCCACCTTTCTGAGAATGCCTGAGATTTCAGAGTCTCTACCCCTCCTTCTCTGTAGTTTCAAGGTTAATGTCTACACCTTTCCCATTGATATCAATAATTTGTCAAGAGACATTTCAAGTTTAACATATCTGTTTTCTGCTTAGAAAGTGAATATGGAAAAAATTCCAAGCTGTTTCCTCTGCAGTCAATAATGATTTTTATTCTCTCACTTTCGAAAGCCAGACACTATCTACCCTATAAGAGTGTTGGGGTGGTTAAATAATGTTTTCATCCTGGTGACATACTGCAAAACAACCAAGCATCTGCAGAAAGACAAGAAGAGTTACTGTAATGCACTCCTCCTGTACACAGAAGGACTGATGTACTTTGGTGTAGAATTCTGTTGAAACAACAACAAAAAGAGTTGCAGCACCCATTTCTTAGAGCAAATATTTAATAGTCTCCTTGATCCTTTATTGCAATAGACTGAATAACATAATAAGGACTAAATACTTAGCTAAGATAAATACTTTCCTTAGACTCTCCATTCTTTCATACTTGCTGAACATCTGCCCTTTTTTTTGTTTACACCAAAATGACTTGCAAACAGCAATTCCTCCTGGCCTTACCATCCAATCCATGGACACAGACAACCAGGTGAATTCCATCTTCCAAATTTTCTTCCTCTTCCTCTGGTGGAAAATATGGGATATCAGAAGCTAGTACAGATAAGTCACTGTACAGAAATCCTTCAATCTTCATTTCTTTTTTAAATTTTTCTTTGGCCTGATAAAAACTGGAGAATACATTAATTAATCACAATAGAACTGGGTGTTCAACAACAAACCTTCAAACTACAAACAAGGAGGCTGGTATTTGCAAGAAGTTATGTTTGCAACTTTCAAGTAGAGACCTGCATACTATTCCTTATCTATTCTGATTGAGAGAAATCAGGATGCAGGGAAGAAAATCTGTTTCTGAGTGATTTGGCTACATATAGGGAATAACTAAAGCCCATTAGCACCTCACACCTGCCAGAGGAATGAAGGATCTACAAAAAATAATTTTCTGGTGACCCATAACAATAAGACTAAGATACAGAATTAGCAATTTTGCATCTTAACAATGTCATCAGCCTTATAGATACTGAAATGCAAAATATATCATTTTGCGCATCAGATGCATTTATAGGCAGGTAGAAGGTGTTCTCCCCATTCCTCAGACTGTGGAGTTAAAGGATGCACTTCATATGGTAGATATTTCTGCTTTGGTTTGGTTTGGTTTGGGGTTCTTTTGAAAACATTTAGTAGCTAAAAGGAAGAGCAGCTCAGTGCTGAAAGAATTAAACTAGCCCCTTTCCCACTCAGGGCCTAAAATTTGACACACGAATTCACCCTGAAGCATTCTGCTGGCTGAAGATGCCAAACTCTTCAGTGGCTTTTAGACTTAGCAAAACTTATCCAGAGCTTTTAGGAATTAATAACAACGTAAGTGTAGAATTAGGTAGAAAACTGGGATGGACCACGCTAGGAGATATAAACCTTTAAAGCTTGGGGACAGCTTAAGGCCACTTGATATAAGGGTGAGCAATTACTTACATCAGCCCTACTGATTTTAAAGGGACACAAGAATGGAAAATCTAGCGTTCAGGCCATGGACCTGGATTCCTGTGCATGAATACATGCTTAAATATTTTGCTTCACAAAGAAGGAACAAATTTTGTGCTTAGATTAAGCAGGACTTACAACAGCATCTATAAAATGAACCTCAAGATGTTTTCAAAAAATAAAAATAAAGCCTTGGGCTGCAAATGAATGCACATGCAGAGAGCCAACATTTTGAGCAGCTGAATGGGTTGAGAAATTCACATGCTACTGTTTTCCCTCAGCACAGCAGAGGCACCAAACTATAACAGAAGTATACATGTGCTAGTGTGTCAATCTGTGAAATGGGCCACTGTGACATCAAGGCCATGATGTGGCACTTTTGCCATGGGCAATGAAGTAACAAAAAAAAATAATGCCTCTTCTCCAGCTACCCAGGATGCCAAGTCTCCCATTTTTCCAGTTTGAGAGGCTGACCTACCAGCCACTTGGTGCTCCTGTTTCATAGTTTAGCTAATAAGTGCAATTATTTAAGCAGAAGAGAAAAACAAGCTATGGCACTGCCGTAGTGAACTATCTGGGATTAATACTCAAGTCTGGGTAACCTTGACTTCATGAAGGAGGGCCAGATCTTAAAGATTATTTAGATGCCTAAATCCCACTGTTTTTCATGAAGATTAAGGAGCTAATGCCTTCGACAATCTCGATCTCTCTGTGTTTTCATCTTCCTGTCTATTTAGAAAATTTATTCTATATAAACCATTTGTCTGTTCTGATTATTTATACTGTAATTCCTCAGGCAGCAACTGTCTCTGAATGCAAGCTTACAGTATGTTTACTGTATTAGGGCCCTGAACTTTGTCAGGGTCTCTTGGCATTACAGTAACATTAATGAAGAAAGTAATTAGACATTCTTACTTCAGCATCCTTTCATTGGTCTCTTCATCCATCTCATTTGAATTAGAAGAGACAACTCCGAAAGAGCCCAGAGGCTGGCGTGTGATGGGGAATGCAGCCTGCTTTGTAGAGAAGCCGACCATAGCAGGGGTCTCTTTGAGCACAGAAGAAAAGGGAAGACACGTGGCTGTGCAAGAGACGGACAGGTTAACTACATCAACAGCCTTTCTGCTTTCCAGGGCTACTCCCTCCGTCGTCGCCAAATGAAACCCGGTGCCATTAGCTACAAGTTTATGCTCTTGGCTGTTGGGTTCCTGAGGATATTCAGCCTGGTAGGATCCTGCAGCAAGGTCTGCTGAGGCAGGTGAGTCATTGAGCTCAATTTCTTGTAACCCCTGCATTTCTGCATACACTGCTGGGCTTTCATCAGCAAGAGAGCTACCACACTCTCCTTGCATTGAGCCAAATTCAGTTGAGGTCTCTGAAGGAGCTGGAACAGGATAGCAAAAATCTGGTGCCAGCTTTATGCTTTGTGAGAAACTCTCCTCTCCTGAAATTCTGCTATTGGAGTAAAAGTCTTGTTGTATTTTTAAACTGTCCGGCTTAAGCTTATCCTTTGGATCCTCAATGCGTGTATCAAACTTATCTATATTTTTGTCCAAGTAATTACAAGCCCTTGGTGTTTTTAAGCTGCACTCACCATTGCTCTCCAGTGACTGGCACTCAGAGATATTATCTGGGAGTTGCTCTGGACAAATGGGTGGTCTTGCATTTTCCAAACTACAGTAAGTATCTGGAAAACCTTCCTTCTCCTCCTCCCCTCGTAACTCAGTGTTACTGCTACCGTGTCTGACAGAGGGTTTGGGATGTCCTCTTGGTTCTAATTGTCCACTTTCAGTGGTGATCTGACACTCAGAAGAGTCCACAATTAATTTTCCATCTCCACCCTCTGTTTCTATGCAACTTTGTAAGTTTCCTCCTGAATCTCCTGAGGTTGCCTCACTGTGTTTGGATATATCCACCTCATCCACAGGCTCTTCTGGGCTACTGATCTGAGGAGCTGAGACAGATTTTGTCAGTTTGGTAAGCTCCACTTCCCTCTCCTCTTCTTCAAAGGGCAAAGAGCTGATGGATGTGAGTGATGCTTGGATCCCACTGGGCAAGCTGGTATTGCTTTCTGTGTGGCCACCCTCCAGGGAATTTCGGTGGGTGGCGTGCCTTCGTACCAAGTGGTGCAGGATCTCTCGATCGCTGGGCAGCTCCAGTGCCCGGCTACGAGCATCAGACCACGCCACCGAACTTGGTTCGCTTTCAATGCCTGAATCGGATATTATAGAGGAGGATCTTTTTATAACCCCTGACATTAGGGTAAATTCTTCACACTCCTCACCTCGTTGCTCCTTTGTGAACAATTTCACTTCAAAGCTGTGCGTGGGCAAAGCTTTCGAAACAGGGAGCGGAGCCTTGGTGTCTGGATCTCCTGTTTTTTCAAGACTGGTTAATTCATTCAGTGCAAGCTCAGATGAAGTGAAATTATTCTTGGGATGACTAGATTCATCTATTTTATGTATTTCAGTCCTGCCTTCCAAGCCATCAGTTCCACATGCTCCACACTCATACTGAGCACTGACAATTAACATGGGCTCACTTTTGTGGGAATCCTTATTGCTAGGTTTCATATCTCCATAGGTAACATCTGCCGCAAGACTACTGTCTTTTAATAAAACTTCCTCTGGTGTTTTAAAGTCTTCTGATGTGCATTCTGTATTGCCTGGCTCTGAGTCAGAAGTAGTTTCCTTACTTGAAACAAAAATATTTTCAGGTTTCCTTTGGCCTTCTTTGTTCGCTGTACATACCTGAGATGTGGAGTACTGGTTTAAACCCTTAGCTGTATAAACAGCACCTTCAGTACCGCTATATATGCAGGAGGGATTCCCCTTTATCCTATCTGTGTGTATTAGCAGAGTACCTTTCCCAAAGTCTCCTTTCATTACTGCAGTGGCATCATTTGATGCAAATTCTTCGTTGTCATCTATTACATCCATTTGAGTATGTGCAGGAATGTCAAAATCTGAGAAAACTTCGAAATTCTGATCTGAAAGAAAGAAAGAAAAAAAAAGTAGTACCTGCAAGAACACAACAAATTACCCCAAGGTGATGTGGGACTTTGAAAAGTGATTGTAAGGCCTAAAAAAGTATGTATATTTATATTATATAAATTATACATGCATTAGAGGTATATTACAAATGCAAATGCCAGAGTGCATTTAACTAGAATTATACTCACTAAACAGTTATAGTTATGCCAAAGAAGACAATAACAATAAAATACACTTTTCTCAGTATAATTGTATCTAAACTGCTAGTTTTTACAGCATAGGTTAGAGAAACAAAGCTGACACTTCTTTGTATTCCTGCTCTCATACGACATTGTTCATAGTATAGCTCTTGCTTGTGAGTCAGTTTAATACTCAGTTTAATAGTTTAAATATCTGTAATAGGCATTGTCAAAGTTTAGGCAGTTGGATAACTCTGGAAGAGTGGAAATTTTGGACCACAGGCCATATTCACTAGACTATGGTGACCTATAATATTAATACATATTTCTTCCCTGCTAATCTTAATAGTTGAGTAAAAAGAAAAGGGAACCAAGGGCTATGAGGTTTTACTACAAATCTGGGGAATGAAATAATTTCTTAATTAAAAATTTTATTTAGGTACTCAAGGGGAATATATTTTCTTGGAAAACAATGCTGCCTTTCAGGGACAGTGTTGGTCTTTATGCTGAAATTGTGCTTTTTGTTCTGAGTTTTCTTACCACTAGATGTCACACTGGGGATGAAATTCATAGTGCTGTTTTTCCTTTAAATTTGTATTGTAACAAAAATCCAAAAGATTTTGTTTTCTTTCTAGATTTTTGCTTCTAGCTCTTGTCACTAAACAGCTTACTTTGAAGATGAAAAATATGAAGCTACAGAAAATATCCTAGTTTGCTACTAGGGAAAACAGAAGAATTCAGCTATATTACATAGTGGATCACACTCTGATCCAAGACAGAGTCAGCCCAAGTGATGTGAGATCGCTTACCTTGGGCTGGGAAAGTGAACCTCCCTCAGCTCAAGCTGTTTCATGAAGCTGTACCTTGTGGTGTTTCACTCACCTTTGCAAGGCATATCCATGTACCTATCTTCAAAGATAACTGGGAGCGTGTTCCAGTCCCCATCTATGTCGAGGCATTCTGCCGGAAGCGGGGGCATGCTGGTGAAGTACTCTGAATTACGAATTTCTGTAGAAATCTGTCCATGACTTTGGATCCTGGCGGCAAAGTACAAAAGAAATTGAGTGTTTGAGTAGTTATCGTGCTGTTTCTCCATGACTCCTGCAAGCCCGGCAGCAAAGCTGGATGTGTAGGCCGAGGACAGAGGCAATGTGCTTGAAAGGAGAAGAGACAGTACTGCGTGATGAGGGGGTACCCAGAGCTCCTAGGAGGTTTCCCATGAGTTGATTTCTATCTCTCAGTTAGATATCTACAGCTTGCACGCTCTCTCACTGCAAAACCTCTGCCTTTTTGAAATTGTTCCAGCTGCTGCTGCCACAGGCTCCTGTTAGCTACCATAACTCATTGCTCTCCTCCCAGGGGTCACTGCAGCTGGCCGAGACTGGATCCCTCAGCTGGCTTTCTGGTCAGGAAAAGAGGTCTGTCACTCTGGCTGTGGCGAGGGTTTCAAAACCCAGATGCAGGAAGCAATAATCAAAAATTTGGTTGAGCAGTGCAGGGAGGAACAAGGCCAAGAAGGATGCATGGCAGGCCCTCTATCTCATTTATACCAGTCCTCAGAGCACTGCGATATCTCACATACATATGCATCTGGAAGAGCTAAGACACGTCAGTTCAGCCACTGCCTGCTGGCAAAACTAGAATAACTGTCTATTTCCATCTTTTGGCCCATGTAAAATGCTACCCGGCTTTCATCAGTGAATGTGACATTAAACTGGCATACAAATGTGGGTTCAGCTATAATAAATACAATAATTTTTAGTTCTGATGAGCTTTCCTATGTAAGCATCTTCCTCAAAAAATGGGGAAAACATCAAATACAAAGTTTGTTTATTTGTGTTGACTCTTTGATGAATTAGTCTGCTTATCCTAAGGAATAAAGAGGAAGGCAACAAGCTTTTCATAGGTGGTCAGCTGAAAGCAGTTCTGCACAGATCCCATAGGACAGCACAATGGCAATATTTCAGATTATAATTGACAAAAGGCAGGTAATCATCATGTGGCCGTTAACTGGAAAAAACACACTTTACACATTATGAAGCAAAACTCAAACAGCAGGTTTGTAATTCATGTCAGCATGGAAGATTCCTATGTCTAGACACAAATACCTTGTTCAGAACAGCATATCAGCTTCAGCTTCAGAACATAATTGTTGTTGTCTATCATTTGCTCTTACCTGTAGGCCAGTTATTTTTTCCTCAAAGATAAACAAGTCATTGATTGCTAAAACATGACTCAGACAGGAGTCACAAACAGCTAACTGCTCATTCTTGCCTGCAGCAACACCTGGGCATTTAGAGTTAACTCTTAGCACCATAATAAAGTTCTCACTGACATATTAATTAATAACATCGGCATTTTACTAAAGACCACACGTAAAAATAATAAACTAAACTTGCTTCGAGACAAAAGATGAATAATTGATATTGAAAGGTGTGAGAAAAAATATTTTTTCTGTAAAATATTGGGAGGATATGTCACCCACTAGAGGCTCCTACCCTGTGTGATACCCAACGTATTGAAAATGGTGTGTCCTCTTCTGTCTAAGCAGTCAAATGCTGCCAGGCATGTAGGTGCATGGGCTCACACAGAACTCACAGCAACAGTACGGGAGGCAAAACAACCCTCGTCTGGTAAGAAGGAAGAAAGAACTGGGGGAAAAACTGTTACTGTTTGAGGTGGTTGTGCAGCACCTGGCATGCTGAGAGCTGATCTCACTTGGAGACTCTGTGAACTCAATTAATACTCCCTACTGCCACCCCCAACATTAATAATACTCTGGCAGCCAAGACTCTGTTTATCCAACTCCATCATCTAGCAAAAACAAAAAGAAAACATGACTCTGCCATGAGGCCTGCATAGACCGAATTTACTACATAGACCAACTTTTAAAGTTTGTAAACTATTTTACTTTTTTTTACTTAGTCCCCTTGATAATCACCGAGGAAAAATTATGTTTATCTGTAGGAAATGGGCTAGTTCTGTGGCTGCCTGGAGAAATAAAAGCACTTCATGTAATTAGGCTTCCCTCTATGCAGGGTTATGTTTGTTTGCATGGGGCCATGAGTGTCTGCGCCCTCACCTCAGGATCTTGACATGGGGTTTTCCTTGTACATAGCTCACTTAAAACCTGACATGGGAGGACAGCTGGGCCCCTGCAGCCATGGTGCTGCTCTAATTTGGCAGAACAAGGTAGCCTTGTACAACCCATCCACTAATGAAGTCATGGCCCTTTCCATCAACACTGAATCAGCCCTAATGTCCCTAGTGACAGCTCTGAGAAAGTAATTTTCTTTGCATGAGGTCAGAAGCAGATGTCTCACTTAAGCCTCATCATTATGACAGCACCTGATGTCATGGCCTTTAAGCCCCTTCTGAAAGACGGGTTTCCACACTGGTAATGCTGTGGTCCCCCCATGGTGACAGGCTGTTTCAGTGGACAAATAGTCCGGACATCACTCATTACTCAGAAATTCAAACCTGAGCATCTTTCTTTGAACTCTGCCTTCAGGGGTCAGGTCCTGAGTATTATCCATCTGCCCCACTTGGGACTATTGGCTAAAACTGAAGGCAGGATTTGCCCTGGTGTAGCTTTAAAACTGGATCCTCATACTGCCCAGCTTGGTTCCAAGCAAGAAGTGTCAAGCAGAAGGAAATACTTACCTTGCCAATGTTTTATAGCATATTTTTATGAATGCAGCCTAGTGCAACATTTGTTTTCCTGGACTGTTGCACTGTTGATTCTCGGTCAATTAATTATCAGCCCTGAGCTCACATCATTCCCACAGTTCCTCCGGCTAATGTGGTGGTATTCCCCATTCCCGTCCTCCACTGCTGCATCTAGTGAACATCTACAGCTTTGCACTGGCTGTTTAATGCTCCTGTCTACATTTAAAGATCCTTTCTACTATAGAAAGTAGGGCTAGACTAAACACCAAAAGAAGTCCATGACTGCCTGCCCCAAAAAATGTATATTAGGGATGGTAAAAAGCAAATTTTTAAGTGTTAAGCTTTCACTGTTTGTCAGCAGTTATTTCCCATTAAAAGTACCAGTACTGGATCTGGTGTAGTGGGTTTAGGAAGTTAATTAAAGAAAGATATAAAAAAATATTTCTGCCTGCCCTGAGGCTGGTGGTGGTGGTGGAGATATGCTCTGAAGAGGAATGCACCCAGCTGCGACTGAGAAGAGAGATGGGGAAAGAGGATCTCCTGCATTGTATCCCTAGAATATAGGAATCTTGAAATTAATAATTTCTGGGGTCTGATCAGAGTCACTTACTTTTGACGCTGATTTCAATGGTTTTACAATATGGAGCTAGAACAGACTCAGTGACTTCTCTCAAAACAAACTCCTCCATATCCAGCAGAAAAAGACCTCAGTCTTGATTGCAAAATGTTTTAAACTGCATTTTCAGTTGTTCCAGTGACAGGGGAGGGTTAATGGGTTACTTACAGGCCTTCCTGGAACGTCAGCACAGCCAGTTTCTGGTGCTCGGTATAGAAAAAGGCTTCTGAGAATCTCCTCACCTGACGGGGAAACACACAAGTTAAACCTAAGATCTGCTGAAAGGTGTCATGCCAAGTACAATCAGGCTAATGACAGAGCAGTGACTGTCAGGACCAGATTCCTTAGTATGCTCTGTCTGCATTTCACCACTCTGGTGACAGAAAAAAACAGAGCGCTCAATTCTGCTTCACTTTCCCAGTCCAGTGCAAAGCAACTGGTGGTCTTGCATATTTTGCTGGGAGGTAAGAAGTGTCCCTTGACAGTAAATCAAGATTTGCTTACATGCATCTTCTGACTACTTCTCTAAAAGCTGTCAAATTTACCATTTTCCCCTGTATTCTTAAAGTGGGGAAGATTTCTTCCTTTCCTACCCCGCAAACCGTATGACAGCAGTGGAGTGAGTTACTAAATTAGAACAATTCATAATTGATCAACTCTTCTATGGGAACATCCACAGTGACTCCCAAGAGAGTAAAGGAAGTCTTATATATCAGCCCAGGGGAGAATAAGCCCTATCATGGCAGAAACACATCTGCCTATGACATGATACTTACAAATGAGAGCTCTTCAAATCTCTTCATGGACATTAGATCTGTTCAATGTTGGATAATCAATTACAAAAGAGCCACAGATCTGAAGTGGCTGGCAGAGCTCGGAGTGTGAAATAAGCTATAAAAAATTCAGTGCTGCTATCTGCCCTGGAATAAGCTTTGAGTTTAAATGAATCAAGCATAATATGCAATCAAATGTACTAAGCTGTTAAACTGCAGCCCATACATTACTAATAATATTTGTAAAAGTGACCTCTGTTACAGTGTCAGAAAATGGCAGCAAAAAGCATATGTCATAGCTTCTCAGCATCTCCCTAAATCCCAGCTGTGCTTTAACAAACGGGCTTTCTAAAAAAAGGACTAGCATCCCTTCGAAAAGACTGTATCTTAATAATATGACTTTTCATCTGGGGCTCTCAAACCATTTTCCAGAGCTGGGAAAGTATCATTACACACAGTTTATATGGGTAGGAACTGAAGCACACAAAGGTATGTAATTTGCCAAAGGTCAAGCAGGCAGTCAGCATCAGTCGAGGCTGGAACAAACCACAGTCTGGGATTCACCTTGCTGGAGCTGGGAGCATACAGAGTTGGGTCCTCTGGCTGAAAGCCACCCAGGTCCTCTCAGAGTCAAGGAAGACCTAGTCAAACTAACCAGGGGAGTCTCAGCATCAGTCACTCAGTCACCTCTTCCTGAATTTTATGCCTCCTTTTTGCAAGCTGAACCATGCGGAGAGTTGTTCTGGTCACTCTGGAGAGTAACCTGACCTCCACTGACTTTGACAGGAACCAGAACATAAGCTGAGATGTCAATACCTACACTGTAGAGACTCCTAAAGCTAAGCAAGGTGAATCCTACCCTTTTCTCTATGTCCCTACTCTAATGATTAGATCAGACTATGAGTTCAGCTCAGGTGATGTGCTGACCTGATGTCTGGTCAATAACCAAAAACATCCTAATGGAAGACACAGCACTGGCTGAACTAATCAGACAAGCAGATCTGACAAAGTTAGCTCAAACGACAAGTGTTTTTGTGCTTTCTTTATTATCAAGTACAAGAAGTAGTTTCCACATGAACATTATTAATATTTTGTTGTGTGCACCTCACTAGAAGAAAGGCAAGAACTATCTATATATATATGTGTGTGTGACATAGTGAAGAGAACAAATCTATATTCCTCATGGTAGTTTTGTGAAAGAAGTTGAGATAAAATCATCTTTTTGGTTATTTGTCATTGTGATGCTTGTGCTTTTTAAAACAAATGTTTATGCTTTATGGATATCTAGCAAGTACTGGCGATATCTACCTCTTCCCACTAACCTCCTGTTCCATGGTCTGATTCTGGTGTTCAAAGTGCACTCATTTTACACAGGATCCTGTGTCCCATAAAAGCAACAGCTTTCATTCCAGAAATTGAAATCTGTAATTTCAAATCCTGGGCTTCACCTCTTCTTCACCTCTTGCCCTGCTCACCCCATTTCAAGTAAATACTCATATGGGCAGAACAGTACTGGAAATATATGTCCAGATAAATCATTAATGTCTATCAGGAGGTTATCATTACTGAACTTGCTTTTAACTTCTTAACTTTACCCTTAGCATGTGATGTTCCTGAGTCAGATAAGCTGTGACTTCTGGATGGAGTGTTGCCACCTCCAGGAACTGGGTCCACAGGGCCAGGAGGTGGGAGCAAAGCCAGGCAAGGTCCTTGCTTATCTGTTCTGCTATCTTCTCTGGATTGCTCAACAGCTGGAGGAGAGAACGGACATTTTTGTGATCAAGAAGGTGTCATGAAGGAAAATCAGTTTGTATGTTAGATTAAGTCCTTTTAGGAACAACAACAACAACAAAATTCCTCTTGATTTAGAATTATTATTAAAGCTCCTATTTTCAGTTATTTTACCCCAAATAAAGCTGGTGAGATTTTTGCTTTTACTCTTTAAAAGCCACATATTTTAGTGCAAAGGGTCTCAGCTACACAATTGGAGAGCCAGAAGTGGGAACAGCCTCAATTTTTTCGGACACTTTACTACAGATGTAGTAATTGGGAAAAAAAATCAAAGACAGTGGGCTCCAAATTATCCACCAGATGGTGCTGGATCCTCTGAAATAATAAACCATGGCCCATCATCTCCTTTCTGATAGCAAAAGAAGCCTTCTCAGCCATGTCACACTAGGATACCAGATGGGTGATTGTGGGGGGAATGAACAACAAACCTCAAACCAAAACATTGTGTCCTCAACACATGATGAAAACAGACATCCCAGAGTCTGCTGGTGCTTCTCTCCCACACTAGGACATGCTGGGGCTCTCCGTGCCCTCCAGTTCTAGGCTGCAATTCTGCGCTAAAGCTCTGCAGCCCAGGAAGTGCATGTCAGCAGCAAAGTCTTGCATATCAATCTCCCTGGTTTCACAATTTCTTTAACAAGAGACAGACATTGCATTTTACCTCCATGTTTTGGCACAAAGAGTACAGGACTGAGCCTTCATCTATTCCTGGGGTCCCCACCTGCTTCCATGAAACCGGTAATACTACCAGAAATACTCCAGAAATAATACCAGAGGAATCTCTTATCAGTTCTTGGCCAGGTCTTTTTTCGGTTAGGACTGCAGTCTAGCTGAAAGCCTGCTTATTTTTCACATTTTATTATGCAGGTAGTTTCCAGATTGATGACACTGCAAACTAAGCCATGATTAAAACAAATTGTCTGTGTGAGAGAGAGAAACAGAGAAAATGCGTGTGTGGATAATACAGATATTGTCACTGAGTTTACATTGTTCGGGTGCTATTCTGTTTTAACGACTTGTCCAAAATGGCACAAGCTCCAGTACCCATTCTGGTACTGGAAAAATCAGGGGGATACTGGTAGACAAAAGATCCTGCCAAAACATTTCTCTTTGCTGAGTCAGGGCACTACTTTATTTACTGCATTCAGTTTTATATGCTGTATGTCAATTTTTTTTTTTTTTTATTTAGTCAGTAAGCTGCCTCTTACATCATAAACTGAAAGCACAGTCTTCAAAGAAGATGCATTATTAATGCAAGCCATACTAGGTATAGGTGTATGATTGATAGCGATTTTTCTAGTTTACTGGTTCTTAACCTTTTGAACATATTAGAGAGGAAGGAAGGAAGGAAGGAAGGAAGGAAGGAAGGAAGGAAGGAAGGAAGGAAGGAAGGAAGGAAGGAAAAGGCAATGACTACTTCTAATTGTGAGAGTCTTATTGCACTGCCACACACAGGACAAGAACTTAGCAAAACTAGTGATGCAGGTCAAATCCCAGGGACTCAGTTCCTCAGAGCAAAACCCAGCAATTAAAATGATCACCAAATGTGATTCTGGCTACTCCATTCACATACCTGCTGCTGGCCTGTTCCCTGTGACTGCACCTTTCAAGCCCCACTCAGGGTAGTCTGACTTTAACAATACTGTCACGCAAAACAAATCGAGAGGGTTTTTTGAGGAGTTATTTTTGCTTGTTTTTTTACAAATCAATCACACAATTAAAAAACATTTCCCTTCCACTTTCTCCTGCATTGAGTATCTGCTGTGTTCTTGGGTTGAATACAAAGCTATGGTAGGTTAAACTCACTTTTTTTCCTTCTTTTCTTTGTATTTAATTTTGAAAATGGACCTGGCTCTGGTAACACAGTGGCAACAGGAGACTAACCCCACAGGCTTCTCTCTGTATGGTTTTTAATAGCATTTTCTTCCCTTATAAATGACTGTTTTTCTTATGTTCTGCTGAAAAGAAATGGTTTCAGTTCACAAACTCCTAGAGGCAAAATACTGGGAGAGCATTGCCAACATTAATCTGTACACCATATAGAGGTACATACGACTTCAGCACTTACATTGCAGTGATGGCCAATGCTGCGCGTATGTCCCACCAAAACTGTACAAGATCTCAACATGTATGTCTTGAGAGTCTCTGCAAATTCACTGTCTTTGCCATCAAATTATGCATAGATGGATAGAAAGCTATCATCCCAGGATGCTAAAGCAAAATGTTTTCATGGCGTAAAGGAAAAACAAAGTTTTTATAACACTCCAGAGAACTAGATGTTCGAGCTCTTGTGTTCACCTATCCGTTGCTACACTGTTCCCAGCAGCTTTCAAAAAATAGTCAAAGCAGTCTGGCTTTACTAATATTGCCATGCAAAACAAGTCAATAAGCTTTTTTGGGAGAACAAGAATTGGACAGGAATTAGAAAATACAGAGAAATTAATGCTGGCGTTTTCTGACGTATGCGAAGCCAATATGGAATTTCCCAGACTCATAGAAAATAAGTCCAAAGAAGACTCTAGATTGTGTTGTCTGACCTCCTGTACCCTTACAGCTTCTAAATCTAGTAGAGCTGAGCCCAATAACTTATGTTTTTTCTAAATCAAATTTATATGAAATCAGATTTCTTGCAAAGTATCAAAGTCATTACTTAAAATTAAGAAATTTGCCATTTCAAAGATTTTCTTGACAAACTTTAGCCCACCATTCGTAACTGGAGTGTGAATGCAATTCCAGTTTGGTTTGACTTCAGCTTCCCTCCATTAATTGTTATTTTGTCATTCTTCCCTATGCTGTCCCTCCTGCTAATAAACTGAGCAAATAAAATCTATTGAATCTCTGATTATAAAGCATTTTCCCCAGTGGTCAGCTGACGCTTGCATTTCTTCCTGGCACCCATAATGACTTGTTTGTGTCTCACTTGAAATAAATATGGCAGAAGCATGTTCAAGAGAGTAGTTCAGTCACTTCTATGTCAAAATCACTTTTTTCTTCCCATGAGCCTCCCTACACATTTAGGCATTTTTATTTGAAAAGATATGGTTGTACAACCTGCCAAAGTGTTTTCTCCTGTCAGCATAAAAGCTGTTAGTGCAACCTACCTCCAAATAATTTTTTTCTGCATACTCTGTTACTCAGGACTAGGCTCACTGAAGGATGTTAAAGCAGTCCAGCTGGTGACTTGTTAAAAGTGACAGAAATGTCTTGTAAGTGATTAATCAAAATTATGTGAAATTGTTGGTAGAAGAGAAACATTCAACAAACTTTCTGATGGCACCAAATTCCCTTTCTCCCCGCTCTGGTATGTGACTCGGCTGTCTCAGTGCACTTGAAAAATGGATTTGAAAAACATATGGGCAGATTCTGTTGAAGAAAATACCTGCAGCTCCGTCCAAAGCTGAGATAACGTCTCTTCCACAGATAGCTCCTCTAGGGAAAAAACACAAAGAAAGAGATCAGGTTTGAGAACAGTAGATGTGAAATGTTAATGCTCTGCTGTTTATTCATGTGAGAAATAGGTCATTTTATATTCTTCCTGATGATAGACAAGTTTCTGCTTGCATGTGGGCACTCCACAGCCCACCTTGTACTGGTGCAGGTGCAGGTACAACTTCTGCTCGTGTAACCTGGACCACTAAACCTGTAGAAGTTCTGGAACGTTGTCAGGACAAAGACAACAGAATTTGGCTTTTCATTGTCTACACTCTCTTTTACTAGAAGTTTGCTTATTAGCCTTTGGTATTTATGGCCAACTCCAGAACTGAATGCAAAGTCTCACCTTTGCAAAGTCTGAGCAAATGATGTGCAAGAAATGGTTCTCCTTGTTGTGCTACGCAGGACTGTGTAAGCAATACCAGATGCCTGAGTAGTAAAAGATTGGGCATCTCTGTACTGCCTTGTGGAGTGTGAAGTACCTCTCCACTCCTAGAGCAAGCCGTAGTGCTTTGATGTAGTCCTGAGAGAATCCAGCACAGGGACACTCCACTTTAAATGCACCACAGACTATAAGGCAAAGGAGGACATAAATCAACTCTCCAGCTTTGGCAGCTTGATTTTGTAATGCAGGACTTTCTAATAGTATCTGTAAAGAAACAAAGCAGAACAACAAACAGGCTAATCTCCTCCCCAATCCCCAAATGACTCTTCTTAAATAGTACTAAGGAATGGGAAAGGACAGACTGAGATGGGTAGCGCCTTGAAAAGACCCATCCTCAACTGGTAAAATTTGGGAAAGAATCATTCCCACTTTTAATGTCTAAACTAGGCTTTTTTTTTTTTTTTTTTTTTAATATACTACTCAAGGAGCTGGAAAAAAGAATTAAGAAAGTCTGCAGAGATTTATAGTCTTGGATTTATCTTAACTATCTTTAGAAACTATGACGAGATTAATCTGACCAATATAGATGTTTACAACTGAATGAGTCATTTACATTCTCCCCCTGGGCGAGTGGAGAAAAATGAGCAAGTACAAGGTGCAGTTCATGTCACCCCAAGGCAGAAAGCACTACTTGTCAGATAACATATTTTATTGTCCTAAATGGGTCTGTTTCTCCCCAATGATTGTAAGGAGACAGATGTAAAAATTTGCTTATATTCATCATACTGGGTGAATCTTACACCCCATGATTTTGCTGGATTTTGCTGAATTTTGCAACAGGCGTCAGAAGATTAGCCCTAAAACCAAATCTTCAGTAGATTTTCAGACTGCGAATAAAATGATGCAAATAGCACTCTGCTCAAGAGGCTAAAAAGGGTATTTGCATTTAGCAAATTTGCATGCGTTAGAAGTACATTTGCAAATTAAGTGCCTGCTTCAGTACCAGTAGTCATTTGAAAACCAAACTAATTGTATTTAGAAAGCCAATATGTGCTCTGGGGTGGTTCTCGAGTTGTGGTGAACCAACCATACATAACTCTGCCATCTCCCAGCCTATAAGCCTGTGCAGGTGAGACACAAATTATTTATTATATGTGCCTGATAACCAAGATGCTTGAACTGTGAGTTTTGTTGCATGTTGGATTCTGTCTGAGAGCTCGTAAGTTGCAAACAAAAATGCTGTAATTTTTTTTTTCTCATAGCTGGATTGAATAAATCAGTATGTGCTCTTCCCACCCTATGAGTTTTAGGCTATCTTGAAGGGAAATATGTCTTGGGGAACAAGACATGAAGTGGAAAATAGGAGCTATCAAGTCTATAATTCTGTAAAGCATAATGTATTATGTTTGATAGTTCTTGTATACAAGCACTATACAGTAAAACTGGAAAATGTTTTTTGCTCCCTTTTTAAATCTCCTGGCCAATGCAATCAACTCTCCTAATATAATTATCTCTGCAACATAACAAACTGATAACTTCAAAACCTGTATACAGAAATACAAAGACACAGAAACACAGATGTGAAATTGTGAGCCACAATCCTTAAATTCAAAGAAACAGGTGGGGGAGCAGGAATTAGTCAGGGATGTGCCTCATTTTCACAGGAGCTCATGCTGTCATTACAAGCATGACTAAACACAAATTACAGAGCTCCATTCCGCAAATCCAGCCAGCCAGCAGTTGCACATTGGACCTAACAGGCCTGACCAGCCAAAAAAAGCTTCTGCCAAAACCAGGAAACCTATTAAACAATTGAATTAGGAAGAAAAGCAGAATCAATTTAAAGAGCAAGTTGTAATTATGTAATTGGCAGGGAAGAAATACATTGCAAATTGTAAATGAGGGAGTATGTTTCAAAAACACTCATATCACCTTTCAGATTTTTCTTTTCAGTTTAAAAAAAATGTTTGCTCAAGAGGAAAAAATATGCTAGAGTCTTCTCCAGATTGCATGGCAATTCAGAACTGGAAGTTCAAGTCTTCAAAAAGCAACTGAGGCCAAAAATCACTGAAAGGCAAGTATTTTGAGAAATTTATCAAAACATTTTACCCCTCTACGCATCAGGCCACATCCTATAAAAGGACTTGCATAAGCTGAGAAGGCAGTCATCTTTACCAGTGTGTCAAAATAAACACTAATCAGAAAACAGGGACAAAAGTCCTCTAAAATCTCTGCACAGCCCAGAAATTTTGATACTAAAATGTGTATTGAAAATGCAGCACTGTAAAATATTCAGTGATTTTAAATGTCTGTTCACTTACCCAGCTTCAGCTGTGGTAAATCAGGAATCTCCTTCATTATGAGGGTGTAGTACATGTGAAGTCCTCTTTGAGCATTCAAGAGCAGAATACAGAGGTCCTTATGCCATTTGTATGCATGCTGCATGCAGTTTTCAGATGGGACATAAAAGCTGCCCTGTGTAACAAAAGTATCAAGAAAATAAAATATGGAGCTTAAAATTCATGGTCTCCATTTGTCCTAGAGGTTTCTACAAAAATCCAGTTGTGGTCAGCCTTTCATTTCTAATCAAGCATTTGGCACCAAAGAGAGATTTTAGCTATCCCTACCTCCTAACCACCTAACTAGCTAGATGTGTAATCATAATAGTATCTCATTCTACATGTACATTTTGCCCAAACCATACCAAAACTATTAGGTCCCAGCAATGCTGTCACATGTACAAAGACCCTCAGTCCAAACAGTCCAACAGCGAAGTCCGTCTCTGTCCTTCACACATGTCCCACTGTGGAGCCAATGTCTCCCCACAACATAGATAGTGCTGTGCAAAACACACCCTCTCTGCTATGGGAGGAGGGGTGGAAAGGTCTATAAAGATGGCTACATTCACTTTCCTTTTTCCTCATATCCTCTTATTCCCTTCTGCAAAGGTTGTAGCTTGATGGTATCGTGGTATGCTGTGTTATGCACATTAGAGAAAAACATACAGATGGCATTGCTATCCTATCAACAAATATGAGCCACTCTGTACTCCAGGATCAATGTCTGGATTAGTATATCTCTTGTGGGAGGAGATGTAATTGGACAGATCACAGCATATTTAATACAGAAATTTCCCAAACAACACATTTACACTTAGAACATAAGCTGAGTTTACATTAGGGCGCCATAAATCAAAAGTTTTCACTTCTGTCAAAAACCACCGCTTGTATAAATTACTCATATTTGAAACTTGCACTGCTCAGATTTAAAATAAAACTATGTATTAAATTGTGGGTTTGTTCCTAGGATTTCATGGAGAGTTGCAAGGAGTAGTATGACAACTATCAGTAACAGCTCATATTTCTGAGGTCTCTGTATGCATTTTACAATTTTTATCCAACGATGCAGTAGAAAGGTGTGTGAGAACTTGCAATCAAAGATTATATCTGGTTGTTGTTCCCCCAAAGAGGAGTAAGTTATCTGTATTGCAGGAGAAGAAAGGGTTATGAAAACAGAGAAGTGAGAAAGCCACCTAGGTGCTCTGTCCTTGAACTCTATGAAACATCGAGTAAATTGAGAATACATGTAGATCTGCTTTTTACAGCATATGGGCTGCACAAAGACACCAGGATAGGACTTTCACTGTTGCATGGCTATGGAGAATAGGAACAATTTGTAACTTAGTCCACTGCTTATCACTGAGTGGGTAAGAATACAATTCCTACAAGCCAACTGGGTACTGATTGCCTTTTCAGAGGCTGTCGTGGTTTAACCTCAGTCGGCAACTGAGCACCACGCAGCCACTCGCTCACTCCTCCCCCCCCCCGTGGGATGGGGGAGGGAATTGGAAGAGTAGAAGTGAGAAAACTCGTGGGTTGAGATAAAGACAGTTTAATAATTGAAATAAAATGATAATAACAATAATAATAATAATGTAATAATAATAATACACAAAGCAAGTGATGCACAGTACAATTGCTCACCACCCACCGACCGATGCCCAGCCAGTCCCCGAGCAGCGGCCCCCCCGGCCAACTTTCCCCAGTTTATGTACTGAGCATGACGTCACATGGTATGGAATGTCCCTTTGGCCAGTTTGGGTCAGCTGTCCTGGCTATGCCCCCTCCCAGCTTCTTGTGCACCTCCAGCCTTCTCAGTCGGTAGAGCATGGGAAGCTGAAAAGTCCTTGGCTAGTGTAAGCACTACCTAGCAACAACTAAACCATCGGTGCATTATCAACTTTGTTCTCATCCTAAATCCAAAACACAGCATTGCACCAGCTACTAGGAAGGAAATTAACTCTATCCTTGCCGAAACCAGGACAGACGCTGGCAGTCCAAATAGCTATGCATCTCCAGGAGCAACAGGGAAGACTCACCAACCACACACTAGTGCATCTCCCATGTTTTTCTCCCTTTGACTTCACTAAAGCCTGTATTTCATGCCTCTTAGCTTGAGCTGGGATGTTTCCCTCAGCTTTCTCATGCAAATCTTCAAGATGTTAACTAGCATTCTGTGGTAGACACAAAGGGGACTGCTCATCTTGACCCACAGAGAAATGGCTGATGATAATTGACGGAGTTGGTTGTTCTTGGAAGGTTTCAAAACCTCCAGCGTCAGCATGAATCTATTTTACTCTCACCATGGAATATAGAAAAAGGGAGCATAAAGAAAAGCTACTGGAAACAATAGAAAATTGGAAGTGGATTGATATACAATGTAATGAAAAAATGTCCTCTTTTATAATCCATTGCTGATTTTCTTAGGCAAAAATTACTCTGGCATTTAAATGCTACACTGACGAGCAGAAGGAAAAATGTGAGATACTTTCATAGTTCCTATCAATAGTATAACATGGTATTGTGCAAGACTACACTTTAATAGGTCTATTTTCAGCCTTTCTTGGCATAGATTATTGTTTAAAACTAAAAAAGTAATAAGAAAATGCAACTGCAGGTGGGCTCAAAAAACATGTGAATTAAAGACGTTGAAAATCTTTATCAATTAGCTCTGTTTTAAATTCTTTAGTGTTTGCCCATTTCTCTTATGGTGTTTTTTTCAAATTTGACCTCAGCTGATTTAATAAAAATTCTTAGAGACCAGAGAGTTCAACTTACTGAAGCACAGGGTTTAGGAGAGTATACTTTGCAACGATTTATACAGTGGCAAACCATAGAATGGGGAAAGAACCATTATAAAAGAAAAACCAAACCAGTTCATTGAGCATTGCATGTTAGCAGCATAACTTGGTCATTATTGCCTGCTTAAAACAGGTCTAATCAGATCAGGTTGCTCAGTGTTGTGTCCTGCTGAGTCTTGAACACCTCTGGAGAGGTAGTTTCTACCACCTCTCTGGGCAAGGTGTTCCATTGTTTTACCACCTTCACAGTAATATTTTTTTCCTTGTATCAAGTCAGAATTTCCCCGGTTTCAACTTGTGTGTGTGTTGCCTCTCATTCTATTGCCATGCACCGTCAAGAAGAATATGGCTTCATCTTCTCTTTGTTCTTTAATCAGGTAGTTGTAAATGACAGTAACATTCCCGCTGATTCTTCTCTTCTCTGGACTGAACAAGACCGGTTTTCTTGGCCTCTTTTTGTACATCATGTGCTCTAGCCCCTGAATATGTTGGTGCCTTTTGCTGGGCTGGCTTCAGTACGTCCATACATCTCCGGTACTGGGGAGCACAGAACTGGACACAGTATTCCAGAGTGTCAGCACTCAGTCTCACCAGTGCTGAGGAGAAGGGAAGGATTGCCTCCCTCAAACTGCTGGCAATGCTCTCGGGGATGCTGCCAGGAATACTCTTTCTTGGCAGCACTGTTACCCATACCAGAGAGCTTGAAATGTATCTGCTTTTGTTGAGAGGGACCTCAATTTTACTTTCTTTTTTGTAGACACAGGAATGAGAAGAATTTACCTGCTTTGTGTCCTCTTTCAAACATTTCTGTCAATTAACCCTACATATTTACTCAGGATTTCAGGAAATAAATCAGATTAGTATGAATCCAAAAATCAAAAAAAGGTCAGATATTTCTGAAGATCCTTTAACATTAAGTCCCAAACTAATTAGTTTCAGAGACACTGCCATGCAAAAGCAACAGAGACCTGGAGTCATTGCCCTACTAATCTGTCACCTGAAGATTTTGAATGCCAACCTAAATTTTATTTACTCTAAAGACAACTCTAGGATTTATGTCACTGTGGGTTGTTGTTGTTGTTTTTTTTTTTTTTTTTAATGCATGAATACCAAGAGTGTATGTATGGGGGACTAGGTTGTTTCTTTACCAACAGAGACAAGTTGCCTCCTGATTAATCGTTTCAGAGCTCTAGGGTCCTCTGGAATCAAGAGAAAGAGCAGAGCCTTTGCCACCATTTTAGCGATACACTATACAATTCAGTCTGGATCCTCATTTTGGAAAAGGAGATGCTTTAGGATGGAAGAAGTATGGCTAGCAAATGGTGCAGTCCTCCGAAGTAATGTTGGTTTTCCATATAAGTAGGATGATATTGAGTCCACAGAAGCTGTTCCGTCTGCTCCCTCCTTAAACGACTGCCATCTTCTAATATTAAGCACTAAGTGAATAAAGACGAACTCAGTGTATTTCTCACAGAAAAAGGTTCCAGTTTTATACCTTCCACTTTAAGAGTAAACATATAAGGAGAAAGATTGTCAAGTGTCTTCATTAAAAGCAGACAATAAGAAAATTCTGGGCTCTGAGAGAAGGGCACACGCGCAAACTTAGATACCTATTTCTGAGCTACCACCTCTGTCGAGAGATGGAGAACTGATAAAGAAAAACACACGGCTGGGGAATGATCATTTTCATCATAAAGCTGACATCTAAAATCAAGGAACTGAATTGTGGCCACTTCTTCCCATTAATTATGAAGGAACCATAGGACAACTGACCCCGTGTTCTACACTGTAGACACATAGAATCAGGAGCACTGAGTACAACTACAACAGACAAGTCAAATTTCCTCTAGCATTGCTGTCCATCGAAATGTAAACTTTCTTCAAATTACTGTAAGATATGGATGATATATATGCATGTATAAGGGACTGAAAAGATTGCTCCCAGATCTCCTTTCTCGTCCTGTCCCAGCTCTCTGAGAGGAACATCTGTGCCAAAGAAAGGTGCTATGCTTTGAGAATACCATTGCATGGGGGGAACAGCACTGCACAGTGGCAATTCAAGGAAATGCCAAACAGGCACAGTCCAGGCCGTGTCGTGCATGGGTAAGAGGCCATATCATTAACCTGAAGCATTTTGATGAAACTTTATTAAATGGCAACTGACTTTCAAACCCTGTTGTTTAATGGGAACATCCATCCTAATTTGAAAAAACATCTTGTCAAGGTGGAAAGTGAGCATGATAGAAAAAAGACGCCGAGCTCCAAATCTCTGGTCCTTCAGTGACTTAAAGACTTTACTCCCTCACAGGACTGTTTCTTCTAAAAGTTGCCACATATATACAGGATGCAGAGCAGGACATAACGGCAGTTATTAAACCCACCTCAGGGACAGTTTAAGCTAATGTGAACTAAGATCTGTGCATCCTTGTTTGCAGGGACCCCAGCAGGGCAGTCATCTGTCAAATGATGCCATTATAAACTGCTGCAGCTAAATCTACTTAGCCATCACTGTTCAGTAAGCTGAGAAATGTCAAGAAATGTCTTCCTTTGGAATGGCCTGAAGATTGCAAACCTTTCACATTCGCTTTTTTAATTGCATCTTCTTCTGTGCATTTATTTAGGTGGTCCTCTATTTCCTAGGTTATAGCCTGAAACAGGGATTCAGACTACAACACTAACAAATCAAGTTCAGTAACAGACATGGTACATGCTATTCTAAGGAAAAACACTGCAGTAAAACTAACAGGCAGGAAAACCAGTGGCTATGACCCATTAAACAGCTACAAAGTGCTCAGCTCTCTGGGTTTCTTGAATCAGGAGGACAGATATCAGTTTACTTCTGGTTAAGACAAAACTATTAAAACAAAAGTTCATACTGAAGCTGACAATCCCAGCTTACACAAAGCATGATGGCTGCCCTGGGCTTGCAACATCCATTGTAAAAGTATAGGTCAGTTTCCTTTGTAAAGATTCTCATGAAGTTTTGAGTTAATTCCTTTGGTCTACTGTTATTTTAATCTTATTAGTTTGTAGGTAGACAGATTTTTCTATGCTAGCTGTAAAATGCATCTGCACTGATTTCCTTTTCCAAGACCCTCTCTGTCTGTAACAGTAGACTGTATCTCTGGCTTTTGCCCTTTTCTACTTCTGAAAACTTTGGGAGCAAATGAATGCCTAACATATCTTCACTACAAGACTTACCACCTAAAGGTACTCTGATAGCAAAGATGGATGACTACACAGAAGCTAATAGTACTAACACCAGAGAAAAATATGACTTCCATCGTGCCAACATCATCAGAGGCAAAATAGATGAAGAAAGCCAAGACGTGATGGAAAAAGAGGTAGTCAGGAAAACAATGCAAATGACTGCAAATAATGCTGATAATTGCAGACTCTGCAATTATTTGCTTTAAGAATTGTTTTTTTTTTCCTGTGATATTTGAAAGAACATCAGTTGTATTGATCCCAGATTAAAAAAAAACAAAAAAAGTTGTCCCATCACCTGCCAAATGAGATTATTTCCAGCAGCTATTTGATGAACTCAGCAATGACAATCCTTTTTATGCTGAGCAAGTTACCAGTAGAGAGGTAGGCATATTACCAAAACCTACAACTAGCGACCTCAAGAGAAGGAAAAGTTTTACCAGCTTTGGAGACTGAACAAGTCCTGTGAGTGCTAGATTTGAAAAGCTAGAGACAGGGAGGGTGATAAGGTTGTACCTTGTCTAATCTCTTATAGAAAATGTTCTTTTGTTGTGCTCCTCAAACTAGAAGTGAGGCATCAAACTGAATGCATTAGACTGAAAGTAGAATCATAGAATCATAGAAATATTTAGGTTGGAAAAGACCCTTAGGATCATCGAATTCTACTGTAAACCTAACAATACCAAGTCCACCACTAAACCATGTCCCTAAGCACCACGTCTACACGTCTTTTAAATACCTCCAGGGATGGTTACTCCACCACTTCCCTGGACAGCCTGTTCCAATGCTTGACAACCCTTTCGGTGAAGAAATTTTTCCTAATATCCAATCCAAACCTCCCCTGGTGCAACTTGAGGCCATTTCCACTCATCCTATCACTGGCTACATGGGAGAAGAGACCGACACCCACCTCGCTACAACCTCCTTTCAGGGAGTTGTAGAGAGCGATGAGGTCTCCCCTCAGCCTCCTTTTCTCCAGGCTAAACAACCCCAGTTCCCTCAGCCGCTCCTCAGAAGACTTGTTCTCCAGACCCCTCACCAGCCTCGTTGCCCTTCTCTGGACACCCTCCAGCACCTCAATGTCCTTCTTGTAGTGAGGGGCCCAAAACTGAACACAGTATTCGAGGTGCAGCCTCACCAGTGCCAAATATAAAAGGACAATCACTTCCCTACTCCTGCTGGCCACACGATTTCTGATACAGGCCAGGATGCCATTGGCCTTCTTGGCCGCCTGGGCACACTGCCGGCTCATGTTCAGCCGGCTGTCAACCAGCACCCCCAGGTCCTTTTCCGCCAGGCAGCTTTCCAGCCACTCTTCCCCAAGCCTGTAGCGCTGCATGGGGTTGTTGTGGCCGAAGTGCAGGACCCGGCACTTGGCCTTGTTGAACCTCATACAGTTGGCCTTGGCCCATTGATCCAGCCTGTCCAGGTCCCTCTGCAGAGCCTTCCTACCCTCGAGCAGATCAACACTCCCGCCCAGCTTGGTGTCGTCTGCAAACTTACTGAGGGAACACTCGATCCCCTCATCCAGATCATTGATAAAGATATTGAACAAGACCGGCCCCAAAACTGAGCCCTGGGGAACACCGCTTGTGACCGGTCGCCAACTGGATTGAACTTCATTCACCACAACTCTCTGGGCCCGGCCGTCCAGCCAGTTTTTTTACTCAGCGCAGAGTACACCTGTCTAAGCCATGAGCCGCCAGCTTCTCGAGGAGAATGCTGTGGGAAATGCTCTCCAAGGCTTTACTAAAGTCTGGGTAGACAACATCCACAGCCTGTCCCTTATCCACTAAGTAGGTCACCTTCTTATAGAAGGAGATCAGGTTGGTCAAGCAGGACCTGCCTTTCATAAACCCATGCTGTCTGGGCCTCATCACCTGGTTGTCCTGTACATGCTGTGTGATGGCACTCAGCATGATCTGCTCCAGAACCTTCCCCAGAACCGAGGTCAGGCTGACAGGCCTGTAGTTCCCCAGATCCTCCTTCCGGCCCTTCTTATAGATGGGCATCACATTTGCTAACCTCCAGTCAACTGGGACCTCCCAGTTAGCCACAACTGTTGATAAATGATTGAAAGTGGCTTGGTGAGCACTTCCACCAGCTCCCTCATCCCTTGGGTGGATCCCATCTGGCCCCATAGACTTGTGTGTGTCTAAGTGGTGTAGACATCAGCTACATCAGGTCGCTAACCATTTCCCCTTGGATTATGGGGGCTCCATTCTGCTCCCCATCCCTGTCTTCCAGCTCAGGGGGCTGGGGACCCTGAGAACAACTGGTCTTACTACTGAAGACTGAGGCAAAGAAGGCATTAAGTACCTCAGCCTTTTCCTCAGCTGTTGTCACTATGTTTCCCCCCACAACCAATAAAGGATGGAGATTCTCCTTAGCCCTCCTTCTGTTGCTAATGTAATTATAGAAACATTTTTTATTGGCTTTTATTGCAGTAGCCAGATTAAGATGTAGTTGGGGTTTGGCCTTTCTAATTTTCTGTCTCACAACATCCTTGTAGTCCTCCTGAGTGGCCTGGCCCTTCTTCCAAAGGTCATAAACTCTCCTTTTTTTCCTGAGTTCCAGCCAAAGCTCTCTGTTCAGCCAGGCCGGTCTTCCCTGCCAGCTCGTCTTTTGGCACATGGGGATGGCCTGTTCCTGCACCTTTCAGATTTCCTTCTTGAAGAATGTCCAGCCTTCCTGGACTCCTTTGCCCTTCAGGGCTGCCTCTCAAGGGACTCTGTCAACCAGGCTCCTAAAGAGGCCAAAGTCTGTCCTCCGGAAGTCCAAGATGGCAGTTCTGCTGACCCCCCTCCTTACTTCTCCAAGAATCAAAAACTATCATTTCATGACTGCTGTGCCCAAGATGGCCTCCAACCATCACATCTCCCACCAGTCCTTCTCTGTTCGCAGACAACAGGTCCAGCAAGGCGCCTTCCTTAGTTGGCTCACTCACTAAGTGTGTCAGAAAGTTGTCTTCCACACACTCCAGGAACTTCCTAGACTGTTTCCTCTCTGCTGTATTATATTTCCAGCGGACGTCCGGGAAGTTGAAGTTCCCCATGAGAACAAGGGCTAGCGATTGTGAGACTTCTCCCAGCTGCTTATAGAATATTTCGTCTGCCTCTTCATCCTGGTTGGGTGGTCTGTAACAGACTCCCACCATGATATCTGCCTTGTTGGCTTTTCCCCTGATTCTTACCCATAAACACTCAACCCTTTCATCACCATCATCAAGCTCTAGACAGTCAAAACACTCCTTAACGTACAGGGCTACCCCACCGCCTCTCCTTCCCTGTCTATGCCTTCTGAAGAGCTTATAGCCATCCATTGCAGCACTTCAGTTGTGTGAGTCATCCCACCATATTTCCGTGATGACAACTATATCATAGTTCTCCAGCTGCACAATGGTTTCCAACTCCTCCTGTTTGTTGCCCATGGTGCGTGCATTGGTGTAGATGCACTTCAGCTGGGCTATTGATCCTGCCACCTTTACTGAGGGAGAAGCCCTAATTCCTATCTCACTGTTCTGCTGTGCTTCCATGGTTCCTAATGCATCAACAACCCTTGCATCTTTGCTGTCGCATGGATCTCCATTCCCTATCTCCACTGAGATGGCTAAGATGCTGCATGCATTAGTACAGGGACATTTCAAATGCGCTCCAGTGCACTCAGAACATCATGGAGCAGACTGAAGGACCTCAGTAACACACTGTCCCTCAAACATTGGCATGCTGCCCCCAGGCTTATCTCTAGCAAGCCTGGTTTTATCCCTTTCCCCCTTCAAATCTAGTTTAAAGCTCTTTCCATGAGCCCTGCTAACTCCTGTGCAAAGATCCTTTTCCTCCTTTGATACAGGTGTCTCAGCAGGCCTTGTGTCATGTAGACTGACCCACGATCAAAACCCCCAAAATTCTGCTGGTGACACCAGTCACGGAGCCAGGCATTGATCAGCTGGGCCTTCTTGTTTCTTCCTTCATCTTTCCCTGCAACTGGAAGGATAGAGGGGAACACTACTTGTGCTCCTCATCCCTTAACCAGTTGTCCCAAGACCCTGAAGTCTCTCTTGATTGCCCTTGGACTTCTTATTGCAACTTCATCACTGCCTACATGAAAAAGCAACAAGGGATAATAATCCGAGGGCTGTACCAGGGTAGGAAGTTTTCTCATCCCACCTTTAACCCAGGCCCAAGGGAGGCAGCAGACTTCCCTAAGAAGTGGGTCCGGTCGGCATATTGGGCCTTCTGTTCCCTTCAGAAGAGAGTCTCCTATGACAATGCCCCATCTTTTTTTATGGAAGTGGTTTTGATGCGGGGCGTAGGCTGACTTAACCTTGGTGACACCTCCAACCTAGATGAACCATTGTCCTCGTTATTGTTCAGTTCCACTTGCAGAGCCTCGTACCTATTATGCAAGGGCACCTGGGAAGGTGGGGGAGTCATGGAGGAGATGTGCCTGCTGCGCCAGACAGGAACTTGTTGCATTGCCCCCTATCCCTGAAGTCACTGCATTCTGCTGGGTGGGGAGACGATAGGGGAATCCTCCATATCATGTGTCCTGTCTGCCTGACAGGTCTGTCCCAGGGACGGTAGGGGGTGGTTCCAGTAGTCTATCATCTCCCTCTCAGACTCCCTGATCCTCTTCAACCTACTCACCTCCTCCTGGAGCTCTGTCACTAAGCGGAGGAGTTCCTCTCCCTGGGCGCACCTCCCACAGTGTGCTCACTGCTGCCGTCCAGTACTGGCCTAAGAGCAGGGCACACCCTGCAGTCTGACACCTGGCTGGCAGCGTGTTCCTACTGGAGCTCTGTCTGGGAAGCTGCGTCAGTCGCAGCGGGTGCAGAGCTTAGAGAGAACATGGCCTTCCGTCGGGTAGATACCATTGCTCCATGGTCAAGCAGGCAGAGTTACAGTGCCTTTGCTGCACGCCCTTCTGTGCAAACCAGAGCTGCTCACCTCAGCAACAGGTCTCATCAGCTGCTGTTGCACAAGCTACAGGCTCCTGGAGGGTCACTCTGCTCCCCCTGAGGTTTTCCCAGTTCAGAAAACTTCCCTCTGCACTGCGCTAGAGCACAGGCACCGGATCTGCTCACCTCAGCAACTGAGTGAATGTAAAATACTTCATAGTTCCTTGCTTCTCAGTGGCAAAATAGAGTAACTAATTTTCCTAAGTGTCAGGTGAGCATCTAAGTGTACACATTATATCAAAAGGATATATCACTTAAGGTGTGTTTGCAGGGTGTCATGAAGAATCACGTACATATAACCTTAATTTCTCCATTTCTCAGTTTACTGAGGAGTGATGACATAGAGAAAAACCTAGACAAATGCCAGATAAAACCAACTGCCTAGTGTTTTGGAAATGTAAAGGCTTCAGTTCAATTTGGTCATGTTTTGCAAAGCTAGATCCCAACACTGGACCATCACTGTCCCTTGTCAGGGACCATCTGTCCTCTAAGATGTTCTTCTAGATTTACTCAGCCAAGTAAAATAGCCTACAAAATGAACAACCGCAAACAAACTAAACATTCTTGACAATATCCCTGCTGAATACATTTAAATAAATCAGCTTTTTCAATGAATAGGTTTCCTGTGTAATGCTCTTTTCAGTCAACAGATTTCTCCTATAATTAGAGTGTATTACTTTATAAATTTACTTTTCCTTTATAAGAAGAGAAAGGAAAATTACTTGAGAAAAGCAAACACTGTAATTAAATAAGGTTCATGCCAACTCATTATTCAAATGCAGAGAACAATTTGTGAATATCCATTTGCAGTGTACTAAATCCATCTAATATCAAAAGGCACCAATTGGAATTTACGCTTTGTAAGTTGCTTGTATTTGTTTTGTACTAAAGTAATTTCACAAGCTATGTTAACTATGTGCAATGTTCAACAGCAGCACTAAGTCGGCAAATTAGAGCCTTTACGTTTAATCTAATTCGAAACAGCATTTCACAATTCAGATTCGAATTCATATTGCTTGTCAAGAATTTTAAGATACTAAAAAGCCATTCCAGACTAAATAGACAAGTTTTGCAGTCTCCAGCAGTATTTCATTAGCAGACAGCACTAGCCTACCTTGCTTACTTCTGGCGAAGAACTAGAGAACTGCTTGAAACAGAGGAATAAATCTCAGCATCCCAAGATGAATGCAGTTTCTGAGAGCACAGTGTCTGCCCATTTGTCTGCATGCCCACATCGGTCACCTAATATATAAATTTTATTCTAGCTTCAAACTCACTGACCAAGGAGATTATACATCTCTACTTTGGAGACAGTTTTCTAAGACAGAAGATTTCCTGTTATTTGGTGGTTGGAAATGAAATTAGAGTTATGGCTTGAGCTAATACATTAGTGTTTACACCTCATTTTTTGAAGAAAGAAAGAGATTATAAGATAACAATTTCTGGTAATTAGAGATATGACTGAAGCATATGAGCAGAAGAATACTCTTTCACGTGTAGGAACACAAATGACAAAGACAGATATTTGTATTTTATAATTAAAGGGGAAAAAAAAGCAAAACAGGAAGGGAACCAGGAGTTATATCATGCAGCTTATATGGTGCCAGTTATCTTATGCTTGTCAATTATTTCACAAACATTTATATCTGCAAAGTGTTTGTTAAAAAAAAACCCAACCAATCAACCAACCAAACAAAAAAACCCTAATTTATTGGGACCTTTGCATCAGGTAACACTTGTATGGGAATCCAATCTCCTGAACAGGACAGTTGGTTGCTGTCCAGAGGATGATGCAAGTCTCCATTGCAAGGGTCCTTACAGTGATCTTCACCTGGATCAGGTGAGACTCCCCCAGCTGTTGTTCTGCTGAATTCCTGTACCAGCCGGGCTGTGGTCCTGTGTGACCACTCCAGCACATGCATCATCCATTGTTATTGAGTATCTTAAACTGCATGTGAAACATCTCATTAATATCTCAACTCTTTATGAAAGACTATTCTAGAAAGACCTCTGCAGTAATACTACCTATTGACCATCCACAAGAGTCTTATCTGTGTTCAGTTTGGTCACTTCTGCATCAGGAACCTCCCGTCAGAATCTCTGGGAGAGCCAGACTGACCACCCAGGATGCTTGTACACAAGTTGTACTGGTCAGCTTTTCTAGGAGCTGCTTGGAGGAATCTCCGGGTCTGATCAAAATTCCCACCCAGAAAGATTCTACAGCAATGAGTTAATGCTGCTTCTAATTGTTGCCACCTTCTCTCAGCTTGATCTATTATCTCATCCATATAGGCAACGAACTGAAGGGTTCCTGGACCACCAGTGAATTAACGCCTAAGTGCACTGAGTGTCCATACAGTCACAACCCTGACACCCTACTATTCCATAACCAGAACTATAGGATGAACTTGAACTTCATATTTATAACACGCTTATCACTTAAATTCATAGCTCTCGCCACCTGTGATAAAGTTCTTTATTTTACAGAAGCTGAAAATGCTTTCAGAAGCATAATTTCCAAAAGATTCATATTACTTACATTGCAGTTAAGACAGAGACCCCAATGAAAACAGGTCTGCTATATCTAGCCCTCCACAGAGACAGAAAGCAAACGTAGATTTACTAAATGACTAAAATTATTTTAGTTTTTCATTTCTCCTGACCTTTGTTTCTCTCCCTCCTTCAGCCCTGTTTTTTATTTCTTGCTGAGAAACCAATAGTAGACCCACAGATCTTCCCTTTTCACGTGAAGGGACACACATGACTATGCATGTTGAGGGAGATCTGATATATCCCTGGGAGATCTGATATATCCCTGTTAATCAAATCAGTGTTGTGAATGTAAAATGTAAAATCTACAGCTTGAGCAGAGGGCACCAGTGGTAGGAGAAGGGCAAGTTCTTACCCCGTTTACTGAAACTGGTTGCATGTCAGAAATTATTTTTGTCTTAAAGAGGTTATCATGTAAATACGCTAAATTGAACTCTGAGAGAAGACTGAAGACGCAAAGAATGTCTTCTTCTAGGCCCCAAAGCAGTTTCTATGGCAGAACTGAGATGAAATCCAAAGGGAAAAAAAGAACCTTGATGATTTAAAATAAAGTACTTTCAATGAGAATGTTTCATGAGAAAAAAAGTAAAAATCCTGCATTTGGGTTGACTAAGAATATTTTTATAAATATATATGGCATATGTATAAAAACTCTCTATGTATATACACGTGTATATATGTATATTTACATTTCCATTCAGCTATGGAAAAAAACCCAAACCAAACCAACTCCCCCTCATTAATTCACTCATCAATAGAAAATAACTTCTATATCCCTGTGCCAGGCAGTGAAAAATTATTGGCAAATCTGAAACCATACCATAGTTCAAAGACATGAAAGTCCATAGTGGCCAACTTGTGGATGCCATTCTGTGGTGACATACTGTTTCTTCTTAGCCTGGTTTCCTCAGCAAACGCTGCATATTTAATCATGCTGCCTGTGTATGTGTCATTCTGTCAGTGCTCCCAGCAATTTTTCTAAATGGTGGCTGAATTTAGCCTTCTTTGAGAGATAGGAAGAAGTCCCCAAGACATTAAATACCTAAAGGTGTGGTGAAAATGGGTAGCCAAGAAAGAAAAGGACTTTAAATATTTGTCTAACAGAAAGGCTGTAGACTACATATAACAGGCATGGTACACAAACCTTGATTCTATCTGGTGGAAAAACAATACATCTTTGTGTTCTCCATCTGTCAGCAGCAGATCTGTGGACACAGAACCTTTTTGAGGGATGGGTGACAACCACATCAGCCAGCTCCTATAAACCTCATTCCTCTAATATCCACTAACAGGAAGACAACATGCTTATGGGAGAAACCATTATGGAAAATTGGGAAAATTAAGTACCCTTCATGAAACAAAGTGAAACCTAGAACCAAACGCGTAAGATAAACAGATATATTGGACTAGGATGCACTTGAATGTGCATATTTTATCAACTTAATAAATTGCCTTGCTTGTATTGATTTACTAGTCTGCTATATGATATGATGGTCCATTACCCAATGCTCTAAAATAAAAGAAAAATAAAATCACTATATTATATTTACCTTTGATTTATATGACACTAGTAACACTAGTCATAAATGTCAATAAAGGACAATAGCTAGAAAGACATTGACAATGTATGGAACTATTTATGCTTTGCCTCTCACTAAATCTGTTATGTCAGAAAACATTGATTAGGATTTCATAAATACAAGATACAATTTGACATTTATATTAACTCTTAGAGTTACTTTGTCAAAACCACTGGAATGATAATGCAGTAGAAAAAATATTTGAGATTGGAGTCAGATTTAGTGATAATTTCACTTTGTACAAAATTAGCAGGAAGAAAGTATTTGGCTTGACACCCTTGAAAAACAGGAACCATCAGGCTTGCAAAAGAGCCATCCTCTGAACAGGCAGAAGATAATTATCCTGGTCAGCTCTAATGGTTGTGTCTCAGGGTTTCAATACTATAAGTTACTGTTCAAAATGCAAGGTGTAGGTTTCTTAATGACAAATGGCTGAGAAAGAAGAAATGGCCAAGAAAGTATTTGATAGGAAAATTTCCATCTAAAAATACCATCCTAGTAAAACGAAAATGCTTCACAGGTCACATTGATTTCCATTAACATTCTTCTAGGAGAAAAATCTGGTAAAACACTGACAAAGTTTCAAATGTCTTGTATTGATGCTCTTAAAACTAAACATTTGATTTTTCATTTCAAATAGAACTTCTGGCTTTTTTTTTTTCATTTTCTTTTCGTCAAGTTCATATTTAGATAACAGTATATTGTACAGTTTAAAGGTCCAAAACAAATCAAAAAGCTTTCTTCCATGCACAGGTGGTTGGTTTGTTGTGGGTTTTTTCCCAGATTTTTCTTTTAGGGGACATTTCACAATTTTTTAATTTCTTTTCAATAGAAATGAAGCCAAATTCTGAAATCTCCTCAGCTTGTCTGAAGTCTATTTCCCACATCACTTTGAAAACTGAACCTAGTGTCTGGAGGTCAAGTTACATCCTATATATCATCACAAGTGTCTATAATCATGATGGCTCTTCATGTAAAAGCACAGATATGGTATTCTATAGAAGTCTTTAATGAATGATGATGATGATGAATAAGAAGGCAAAAAATTCCTTTTCCTCCACCTAATCTCTAGGGTTATACATCACCATAGAGAAAATTAAAGCCATAAAAACATTTCTTCAGCAGTAAATTAGGCACTGGAGAAGATGTCTCATGAAAGTTAGAGCAGGTGTCTGACAGGAGGCATACTTCTTCCAAGTTGATCACTGAATCATCGGCACAAGAAAAGTCATATGCTTTTCTTTCCCTCTGTTGGATATATGTATGAAAATAATACATATTAGTCCATATCTTCATCTTGTTGTTATTATTAAGAGTCTGTGTAGGGAACATGGAGAGAGCATACTGAAGTATCCTTTGGCTAAGAGATGATACAGCAATACTGAATAATTATTTTATGGGAAAAAAACAGTGGTTGATTTTCAAACTGTTTGAAAATAATTGTTTATGCAAAAAATTGTTTATATCTACCAGATGCATAAATAGGTAGAGAGACAGATATATATATAAAAGCTGGTCTTTATTTGTAATTTTAAATTTAATATTTATAAATACACACATACATATGGTGTAAATTCTGACCTCCTAAACAAAATATCACAGTGGAGACATCAAAAAGGGCCTTAGTACATTGTCCTTTCTGATTAAAGAGAGTCCATGCTGCTTACTCACAGATAAGGAAGGCAAATCCACTCCTGTTGCTGTGATCAAACAAGGACCCCTGAGCTGAAGAGCTGCCTTGTTATTACACATCACTGCAGGCAGCAGGCATAAAACCAGTCAAGTTTTAAAAGGACACTTGTTAACATTTTTTTTGTCTCTCCCACCTGTATCCACACACTCACACTTATAGAAGGAGATCCTGTTCAGTGGCGTAATACAATTGTGCCATTCGAATTGGCATTCAGGACAACAGAAAATACCAAAAAAAGGTTTGATTCAACTTTTATACATAGCAACAGGGAAGGATACATTCAGCTGCTGCTCTGGCTGGGACATAGATGGCTTTATGCTGTGTAATCATGCAGCATAGCAGCTGGCGGAGGAGTTTTGCTTTTTGCATCAATGCTACGTACTGTCTTATATTAAATACATGAATGAATGAATAAATAAATAAATAAATACATGCTTCCCAGGATTTTATAGCATCCTAATAGTTTTGTTTTAAAATGTTTGCAATTAATTACGTAGGCGGCACTGATCAAAGCTCTAACACATATCCCAGTTTGCTCACATAAGAATGGTGAGACTAGTATCTAGCAAAACTTTTATATTTGGACTGTAAACATGTCCAGCTCAGCTTATCACCGTGGACTCCTTTCATAACACAGAGAGAAACAGGCATTTTTGGAGCACAGTTCATCCCCTCTACTTCAAATATTGATGTTATAATGCATTATCCCCTAGAAATGCTCCTTGCTTTCCACAGACTGCGTATGAAGGAAAATTAAACTGAAAGTTCAGACACAGACAATTCAGAGATAGGCAGAGAAGTTCCATCCCAGTGCTTACTAAAAAAAACAAGACAGTAATTCATACAGTTTTCATACAGTTTCATACAGTTTTGAACCGTCATTTCCTAGTGAATGTGACATTCCAGCTCTTGCTGGGACTCGGGAAAAAAAGGAGAGTTTACCGCTTGTGGATGAAGGGGCAGGCGACTCAAGAAGAGTACAGGGATCTCGTTAGGCCGTGCAGAGAAGAAATGAGAAAGGCAAAAGCCCAGCTAGAACACAATCTGGCCGCTGTCATTAAAGACAACAAAAAATGTTTTTACAAATATATTAATGACAAGAAGAGAGCCAAGGAGAATCTCCATCCTTTATTGGATGCAGGGGGGAACATTGTCACCGAGGATGAGGAAAAGGCTGAGGTACTCAATGCCTTCTTTGCCTCAGTCTTTAACAGGCAGACCAGTTATCCTCAGGGTACTCGGCCCCCCGAGTTGGAAGACAGGGACGGCGAGCAGGATGAACCCCCCATAATCCAAGGGGAAGCAGTCAATGACCTGCTACGCCACCTGGATGCTCACAAGTCTATGGGGCCGGATGGGATCCACCTGAGAGTGCTGAGAGAGCTGGCGGAGGAGCTCACCAAGCCACTCTCCATCATTTATCAGCAGTCCTGGTTAACGGGGGAGGTCCCGGGCGACTGGAGGCTTGCCAATGTGACGCCCATCTACAAGAAGGGCTGGAAGGAGGATGCGGGGAACTACAGGCCTGTCAGCCTGACCTCGGTGCTGGGGAAGATGATGGAGCGGTTCATCTTGAGGGTGCTCACAAGGCATGAGCGGGACAACCAGGGGATCCGGCCCAGCCAGCACAGATTCGTGAGAGGCAGGTCCTGCTTGACCAACCTGATCTCCTTCTATGACCAGGTGACCCGCCTAGTGGATGAGGGAAAGGCTGTGGATGTGGTCTACCTGGACTTCAGCAAGGCCTTTGACACCGTCTCCCACAGCATTCTCCTCGAGAAGCTGGCGGCTCACGGCTTAGACAGGTGGACTCTGCGCTGGGTCAAAAACTGGCTGGACGGCCGGGCCCAGAGAGTTGTGGTGAATGGAGTTCAATCCAGTTGGCGGCCGGTCACGAGCGGTGTTCCCCAGGGCTCAGTACTGGGGCCGGTCTTGTTGAATATCTTTATCAATGATCTGGATGAGGGCATTGAGTGCACCCTCAGTAAGTTTGCAGACGACACCAAGTTGGGCGGGAGCGTTTATCTGCTCGAGGGTAGGAAGGCTCTGCAGAGGGACCTGGACAGGCTGGATCGATGGGCCGAGGCCAACTGTATGAGGTTCAACAAGGCCAAGTGCCGGGTCCTGCACTTTGGCCACAACAACCCCATGCAGCGCTACAGGCTTGGGGAAGAGTGGCTGGAAAGCTGCCTGTCGGAAAAGGACCTGGGGGTGCTGGTTGACAGCCGGCTGAACATGAGCCGGCAGTGTGCCCAGGCGGCCAAGAAGGCCAATGGCATCCTGGCCTGTATCAGAAACAGTGTGGCCAGCAGGAGTAGGGAAGTGATCGTGCCCCTGTACTCAGCCCTGGTGAGGCCGCACCTCGAATACTGTGTTCAGTTTTGGGCCCCTCACTACAAGAAGGACGTTGAGGTGCTGGAGCGTGTCCAGAGAAGGGCAACGAGGCTGGTGAGGGGTCTGGAGAACAAGTCTTCTGAGGAGTGGCTGAGGGAACTGGGGTTGTTTAGCCTGGAGAAAAGGAGGCTGAGGGGAGACCTCATCGCTCTCTACAACTCCCTGAAAGGAGGTTGTAGCGAGGTGGGTGTTGGTCTCTTCTCCCAAGTACGAGAGGAAACGGCCTCAAGTTGCGCCAGGGGAGGTTTAGATTGGACGTGAGGAAAAATGTCTTTACTGAAAGAGTGGTTAAGCATTGGAAGAGGCTGCCCAGGGAAGTGGTTGAGTCCCCATCCCTGAAAGTATTTAAAAGACGTGTAGATGCGGCACTTAGGGACATGGTTTAGTGGTGTTTGGTTGACGGTTGGGCTTGATGATCTTAGAGGTCTTTTCCAACCTTAATGATTCTATGATTCTATGATAATTTAATTTATTTTTTTAATTCTCCAGCTTTTGGAGCCAGAATCAGGATTTAATTGGGGGGTTATATTTATGTCAGCCTGGAAATACTAAAATATAAATGGCAATAAAAACAATACACAAAGATTAAGAGGCTCTGGTTTTATATCGTGGTTGTAATTTATAAAATCTGACGTGCATCATAAGTAAGTCAGTGCCATTTTCCATGTTTTACATTTGAGAAAACTAATGCTCAGAAAGATCATCTGAGCAACTCTTTTCAGGTGCAGGCAGAGGGAGAGAACTGCGGGGCATCCCAAATTTGAATAGACATTTTCTTCCCTCAAACAGTACGAACATTTCAGACATAATGATTTGGATTCTTCACCCAGTGGTAGCTGCTGGCTCCAAGGAGCTGACAACCAGTCCCAGAGCATATATTTGTCTGGGTCTAGTGTGAGCTTGGAAATCCTCTAACTTAGAGAAAAAGCAGGAACTGGAGGGACCTGAGATGGAAGCGAAGAGGCATGTAGGGAAGTGAAGGTCCCATCTTGTGTTGTCCTCACAGTGTTCCCTGCAGGAGGGTATGGCCATGGCTGCTACAAGAGCCAACTGAAGACACTTTGTCAGAGCATGTGGGCTAGTTTGGACCTGACAAACAAATGAGTTAAAACCAGTTCTCTTGCAGATGCCATTTCTCTCATAGTGTTTGGCACAATACACTATTAAACACAATGAACTTCTATCAAACTGCATGCACTGAACTACTTGGTTCAGTGTTGCTTTTTGATGCACAGACCCAGAACAAATGGTGACTCTGAAATGCTCTTTATTTAATAAAAGCAACAGTGAGGACCACAGCTTCCTATTTAGAAATGCCAGGCTCTATTAAATACTCCCAGTCACTGCCAGACAGAAAGTGACTTCAGGCTTGGATCTCTATTCACATATGACTAGAGCTACAGGAATAATTGAATAGTAATAATTATTATCATATTATGACTAGAGCTACAGGAATAATTTTACAGTTTGATGCCCAAACTGGGAAAAAAAGAACATGTTAGGTCAACTTAGAAATAAAGTATTTCCTTGTTCAGAGTGAAATGAAACACCCTTCCTTTTTTCTTTTTTTTTTTTTTTAAGACATTTTTAATAGCGATTGCAAGTTAGCTAATTATCGTGGCTTCACATTTCAAGACTTGTCACTTAAGCACCATAACAGACCTTGCACACCCTCTTAATGCGCTACAGATACAAATTAAAACATACTTTAAACTCATCTGTACATTGTGAAACTAGATGAATTGTCATGTGCTGAACCATGTAACATAGCACAGGATGCCACAGAAACTTTTTAAGCTGGGGAACAGTAAACAGTAGGATGCAGAGAGGATGTTTGTATGGAAAATATATTCCAACCTGTTATAATACATGCCTATTTCACAGTTTCCCACAACGGTGGTGGACTGAACTCAGCGATGGCATCACCCCTTCCTATCTCTGACCACAGTATTTGGGCTCTCCCACTTGTTAGGAAAATGGCATACAGTGGGCTACAACTTATAAGAGGAGAACTAGGCTGACGCTGCATCCTCTGCACATCATTCAGTTTTGAGAAATAACTTAAGTTGCACTGCACTTGTCCCACTGCTACTCCATTTGGGCTTTCTGAAATTTGGTTCCCTTTTTGCCCTTCCAAAATGTTCACAGAAGTTGCCTCAAAAGTCAATATCACAGTGATCAAACACTTGATGAGTCCTATTTTTAAGGTGGAGTATTATCACTGGAATCAGAGGAAGAGGGTCCTGACTGATATCCTACCACTAAGCACAGGATCAACTCAGCAGTCTCATTAAAGAAATCTATCTATAGCAACCAAGCTCGCTTTTTTTATGGAGCAGATCATGACAATGAAAACTTAGCTTGGGCCCAGTGAAATTTCCCAACAAACTGTGCTTGAGTTGTGTGAAGACCTTGAGGCAGTAGCACATGAAGCTGCCATTTTAAGCCTAAAAAGCCCAACCACTCTGCATCCATCCTGCTTCTCTCTTAAAATAAAACTATAGTCAGCTACAAATATGTCCATAAATGGAGGAAGAGTTAATTACTTCAAACACTGGAGCACCAACTTGTCATAAGATAAAGGATGGATTTTTAGTGTTACTGCAGCCTGAAAAATTGTTTATTTTGAAGACTATGTTCCAAATCTGGAGGTTATGTAAAAGATACCAGCCAGGAAGTTCTGGTACTTATGACCCTGGTGGTACACAAATCATGCCCAAGTTATACACAGCAGTAACCTGAGTTAGAGAAATGTATCTGAAATGAAAGATGAGCTCATTGGTGCAGCCTATTGACTATGTACCAGCATTACCTATAAGCTGAGCAGAGGCAAAAAGAGCCCACAGCTAGCAAGTGGGGAATTTGGTGACAAAGTGGACATGGATCCTGATCTATGGGGAAGGAGAAAGAGAAATTAGATGGAGACATAAGACTGGAGTCTTACTTTGGAAGATGTGTAATAAGAAATGGGAGGATATGGATTGCTGGTTACTCCAAGAAGTAGTATTCTGTTTCTGTATCTCTTCTTTCATGACTGGTGTAAGACTTAGAAATAGAAATAGTATTTGCTTCTCACGTATCACTGGGATGAGTGTGTTTGACATTTGTGCAGAAGGAAAGATTCAAAGGCAAAGACAGGGATCCTCCTGTCCAAAGAAAGGAATATATAAAGAACCAGGCAGGACAAAAGTGTATAAAGCATACTAAAAATATTATCAAAAAGCAAGTCCCACTTAAATGAGGTGATGAATTTCCTCATTTCCAGGTCACATTTTGCAGAAAAGACCTCTATGAGTTTGATGCTGCCACAAGCAAAATCTGAGGACCATTATTCAAGCATCATACAATATAAAATAAGAGTTATTTCCTTTTCTTGGGGAACCTAGATCTCAAAGAGGCCAGACCAAAAAAAAAAAACAAACAAAACCAAAAACGAAACAGGATCTCTGTGCATTACAACGTTTGTCTATATTCCCTATCAATCGAAGGGCCTGAGCTTTTGCTCTAATCAAGACCCACTGTTATTAACTGTGAAGAACACATATCTACTGTCTTGCAACATGGCATGGTGACATCAAGAAACCAAGAAGGCTTGTGAATTATTTTAGTAGAAAGGCATATAGGGACATGAGCCTCTTGGGATTTGTGATATGTTGTCATTCCTGCCTAGGAACAGGATGTTTATTAATTGCACCGTTTGCTTTTCAGACTACTTCTGCAGGTGGCCAAGATCACTTTGAATGCTGTCATTCTACTCCCACTGGTTTGGCTTCTGAAATGACTTTTACAATAACTATTATCTGAACATACCTTCCCAGTGGGTCATTTTAGTTCTTGATCACACAGAGTGTCATAGGGGAGAAGGGATATGGTGCCAACCATGCCCACCCAAATCTATTTATTTCAGAGCTTTGCCCAGTATTCAGTGTGGAGATCTCTATAATCAGAGCAGTTGCTGCATGCTGGTTAATTAGCTTTCTCTTCACAAATGGAGATAAAAATTAGAACAACCATAACACTTTCTGATCTCTTTCTCAGCTTGGTGAATTTAAACATTAGTAACACTGTCAAACAATGGCTAAAGAGGAAATATTTAGTTGTCTTTTGGCAGTGACAAATTACTTCAACATTTATGGGTTTATTTTTTTAAGCAGTTTGACATTTCATTACTAAGGCAGATTTTTTATTTTATTATTTCTTTCAGTCTGTTACATAGCCACAGTGTTACCAAGTAGGTTCCTATGAGTCATATGCAGGTGGGAAGAAATCATGTCTCTATTGATAGCACTATTATTTTTTATTATTATTTACAAATGTTCTTGCATATCCCCCTCTTTCTACTTGGTTCACGACTGACTTCTCATTCTTCCCCAAACATGTGAGCAAAATATGCTGATTTGTATATTTTGCTCTGTCAAACTGGATCAAAACAGAAGTCCAACAAGCCTTGCGTTTTGCAACCAATCATAGTTAAATATCAAATACTCACTGAGGAGACAGAAGTAAACAAAGAAAAAAAATCCAAACCTAAGCCCTGACAGCTTCAGAAATTGCATGCCTTCAGGCAAAGTCTTCCTCAAATTGCCCAAAGATTGGTTTATGCCACAGCTCTCACAGCTCCCATCCTTTCTGAACAAGGACTGTAGGAATTGTTGGTGCTGTCATTTTGCACAATTGTGGCAAATCCTACAAATTTCACAGAAGCACCTTCTGGCAATGTGTTATACCAGCTGTCTTATGGTCTATAAAAATGGAGAAAAAAAGAATCCTTTTATTGGTTCTAAATATGCTATTTTTCAGGTTACCTGAATTTTGTCCAGTATTGTATTGTGAAAAATAATCAACAGAAGATCTCTTGCAAGATCCTACTCCAAGGTTTGTTGTAAAACCAAGTAAGACATATCAATTTCCATTCCTTTCCCAGTTATTTTTCTGAAGATAACTCTGTGGCGCAGAGAGTTCCATCACTCAGTTAATTCAAGTTTTCAAAGTGACCAAATGAGATCCGTTGGATTTTTCTCTTCACAATGTTTCAAAACCTGTTTTTTTCTGGAGTATTACTGTATTTCAACCAATCACAACCCAAAATAATAATTTACAGCCCTGGTTACACGCAAACAATCAGTCTGCACAAGAAATGTTCCGCTTTGGCCTAGGTGCTATAATGCTGGTCTGTTTTCTTTGATGTGGGGGAATGCGGTTTCTACATCTTTTGATGTCAGAAAACAGCTCAATGTCTAATGCTGTCATTATGCCGCATTCCTGAAGTCTTCACTTATGACACTCTCAGGCAATGAATCATTTATAGCTCTTTGACATGCATGCAAACATACATCAAATTGCAAAGCCAATTATAAAACAATATACAGTCCTTTTTATCACTTCAGAAATCCACAATTTCTATTTTAATACTGAAACAGAAATAATGGCTAATCAGAAACTTTCCTGGGTATGGTACTTGAAGGCAATTATATTAATTTGCTATAATTTACTGCAACAAAATGGGGAACTTTTGAATAGCTGGAGCTGTATAAATTTGCATAAGTATTACATTTTCACAGGTTCATTTTCCCAGCCCAGTAGATACTTCCTGTATTATGCATAGTACATATAGCACCCCTCAAGTAATTTACGCTCAAAGACAATCAAATTTCATGAGCCATGAGTAGCTTACCATTTATTCTGCAGGCCATCATTTTATGGTTTTAAATAAAATACTTCTAGTGAGTTCCATAGAGGAGAAAGAGGGTTTGACTGACAGCTCTGGAGAGTCAAACTGTATTTGTTTACAAAAGAAATACAATACATAGAGAAGAAACAGTGCTTTACCACCCCCAGGAACATGAGTTAACACTGCTTTGGAGGTACCCCTCTGTCCTGTTCAGGCTTTCACCCTTGCTTCTCATCAGCCGACTCTGTCTACCAATGCCAGGTAGACCTAATTCCAACAGAGACATTGCAGATTGCTTCAAGACCTAACAAAAACCTGACAATGACTCTTGGTTTGGGTCATCAAAGAGTAGACATATAGTGCCTTCAACTGACTTTATGGCTTTTTATTGCACACGGAAAGAGTTTAGGAACATCTTGGGAGACCTTATTGCAGCCTTTCAATACTTAAAGGGAGTTTATAAGAAAGATGGGGCCAGACTTTTTAATAGGGCCTGTAGCAATAGGACAAAGGGTAATGGTTTTAAACTAAAAGAGGGTAGATCCAGACTAGATATAGGGAAGAAATTTTTTACGCTGAGGGTGGTGAAGCACTGGCACAGGTTGCCCAGAGAGGTGGTGGATGCCCCATCCCTGGAGACATTCCAGGTCAGGTTGGACGGGGCTCTGAGCAACCTGATCTGATTGAAGATGTCCCTGCTCATTGCAGGGGGGTTGGCCTAGATGACCTTTAGAGGTCCCTTCCAACCCAAACTATTCTATGTTTCTATGAACATGACAAGGAAGAAAAGTGATGGGAATAGGCTCTTGGCCTTATCTGACTTACTAGAAACCAGAAGCTACACATGAATGATACTGCAGCTCCTTCACACTCCATGACACACCCAGCTATCCTGGGATAATATAGTGACTGAGTGCACAGACAGCATCAATGCATCAGAACCTATTCAAATATCATGCTATGAATCTGGGAACAGCAGGGGTAAATACTACTGTAAAACCAGACTGACTGGAAGCTTGATTTCTCAAGGTTTATGCCAGTCAAAGAAGTAGTGTAAGCTCATATGCATCTCACTGTATCTAGCTTGCCCTAAATAAATCTTTAGACCCAGATTCTGACCCGAATACTCATATGTCTAACTGCCTGAATACTCACACATCTTTCTTGGTTATGCAAAGAACTTCCTTGAAGCATTACCCACTTCTGTCCAAAAACTTTGTTTTTTGCCATTCATCAAAACACTCCAGTACAGACTCTGAACATGTGATTGGGTCAAACCAACTTCAGGAGGACCTATTCTTGTACTGAAGAGCTTCTAAAATTATTCTTATCTTGCCATGAAGCTTCAAAAAATGCTTTATCTATATTGGCTAAACTTTTGTATAATGTTATTCACCTCTGTTGGCAATACTTTTGAGAATCATAACACACTCAACCATCTCTATTCTCTTAGCCCATTTATTTCTGTTTGTCAGGCTGCTGAAACTTGTCTGATCCTCAGAGAACTTGTGAGATCGTTGGAGCAGGGGCATTCATTTGTGCACAAGCTGATGTCGTGGGGACTGTGTTTCTAAGTGTTCCTCCGGAGCACTGCACCAAAACTTATAATTCATACTAGCTGTGAAACTGATTCTTGGGTCATTATGACTGACATGATGGCTTTGAACAGCGGTACAGGCTCTTGCTGTCACTTGAAGTCTTGTTTCCACAAAACAAGACAAAGTGGTTGGAAAAAGAGGGAATCTCTTTTCTCATTCCCCAGTCCCCGAGCTGCTGTCTGGGACACTTGCCAATAGCAAAGGGTTAGCTTCCAGATGATGGATCTTGACTGTGCTGTTGTTGGCATCGGTGCTCCTGTTGGAAAGGCCATCAGCTGGGAAGCTATGAGAGCTGATTAGGTCTCCTTTCAAGACCTCTCTCATCATCAGTCAGTGGGAATTATTGTAGCGTTCTTTAGGGCATATGAAGATAATTTTTCAACAAAATACCACCGGGAAAAAAATACTGAGAAGAAAGAAAAACTGAAACATAGAGCACTCTATCAAAAGGTAGAGAGCAGCCAAGTCCAATTCCTAAAGTAAAGAGTAGAAAGGCTGTTCCTGCTGCTTGTACACTCCACTTCAGGGAAGAAAGAAAGAAACATCTGTCCCAAGCCCCCTCCTATAAACTTCTTCAAAAATCAGTGCTGTAAAAATCTGTAGAAAGGGAAAACTTTAATTGAAAGAATGTCTTTCAAGTGAATAACTGTACAAACCACATCAGTGGATTTCAGCCCTAAAGTGAGAAAATAATGTGATGGGAGCCAAATAAGTTCTTCAGTATATAACTGTAATAATAGCTGTGAAAGAGAAATAAGTTCTTCATGTTCAGTCTGCCTTTTACCACTCTACTCACAACTACTTTAAATTAGCTATTAAAAACTTCTTTTCAGTTATACAAGTCTAGATGTGATCAACTTTTTCACAGTGGTATGCAGAGAAACAGGGAGATTTGTAAAGAGAATACAGCAGTCTGATTCTTTCCAATACATAAGCATTGCAGAAAAATAACAAAAAAAGACATGAAAAATGGAACTTCCTATGCAAATTCTATTGATTTTCAAAAGGAACCAATTACCAGTCCAGTATGAGAAATTCCTGAGGATTTTCTCCAGAAGAAGACTCCATCACTGTCCTGTCTAGAGTCTCACAAGAATCTCCAGACGATTTCATGACATTTTCATTGAACACCCACAGTGAAAAGATTGCAAAGCTTTTTCAACATCATGTTTTAGGCCTAATCTGAAATTAATCTCAGTTTTGAACTCTACCATAATGCAGATCATTGCCTTGCTGTACCCCGCATATGCCAGATCAAAAAGTAAGAGCCACAGAAAAGAAATATGCCAATGATTAAAGAAACCAGTTATTGTCACATTATTAGTTACCATGTTTTCTGCTACAGCTAGGAAATAATTTAGTTCTTTCTAACGATCAGCCATTTATCTTCAGGCAACTAAAGATTAAAGACTTCATCAGTAATTATCACAAACGGTGCCCTGAACACACTGATTAAAGATACTTGTCATTACACCTTATAAAGAACAGTATATCAGCGCTCTTACTATTTCAGAACGATTATGCATTGGACATCTGCTGGAGTCTCAATCACAACTAATCACCATTTGCATAAGCAAGACACTGAAAGAATCCTGTTCCTTTAAAACCACCCATTACAAATACATGCTAATACATGAAAGATGTACTTTCCATACCACACTCACACCCAAAGCAGAGAAGTCTGATACCAAAAAGTAAAGCCGTTTCCATGTAAAATTAACATTTCAGGTTGAAATTCTGATGTAAACTACACTTCTGCAGTCTGGATTAGTTATATGGAGTAATTATAGGTAAAAGCTATTTTAAATACTGGGTTTTTTTTTAAAAAATCATTATTTTTTAAACATTAAATACTATATACCAGTTGTCTTACATACTCAACTTCTAAATTGGTATAATCAGAATCTTAACTATGCCTTAAGTTTGTAAATAGTCAGGCATTGTTTGTAAAACATCTCCCTTGGTACACAGTTAAGAAAAAAAAAAATTACAAAAACTTCTGGCAACTTCACAGCCCTCTAGACACATCAGGTCCCTTTATTTCTAGCAGGAGATGGAGATCCTCTGTTAGTTTCAAAGGGAAAAAAAGAGAAAAATATACGTTGTTCTTCCTTTAAAAGGAAACAGTGGAGTTTTAGTCTTTTGCAAAGTTTTAGTTCTTTTGCAAACCTAACACCTTTTTTTTTTTTTCTTGCCTTGCCTTGCCTTGCCTTGCCTTCCCTCACCAGTAACCCTCTCCCTCAGCCTCCCCTGTTCCCTCCCTCCCTCTCTCTTTCTCTCTGTCCTGGTTTCATCTGGGATAGAGTTAATTTTCTTCTTAGTAGCTGGCACAGTGCTGTGTTTTGGATTTAGGATGAGAATAATGTTGATAACACACCAATGTTTTAGTTGTTGCTGAGTAGTGCTTACACTAGTCAAGGACTTTTCAGCTTCTCATGCCCTGCCAGCGAGAAGCTGGGAGGGGGCACAGCCAGGACAGCTGACCCAAACTGGCCAAAGGGACATTCCATACCATGTGACGTCATGCTCAGTACATAAACTGGGGGGAGTTGGCCGAGGGGCAGCGATTGCTGCTCGGGAATTGGCTGGGCATTGTTCGGCGGGTGGTGAGCAATTGCATTGAGCATCACCTATTTTATATATATTTTTTATCATTATTATTATTATTATTATTGTTTTCCCTTCCTTTTCTGTCTTTATCTCAATGCACAAATTTTACTTCTTTTTCCCCGATTCTCTCCCCCATCCCACTGCGGGGCGGGGAGTGAGCAAACGGCTGTGTGGTGTTTAGCTGCCTGCCGGGTTAAACCACAACACTCTGTCTTTCTCATACAATTTTGTTTTGGGCTCAGGACACAGCAGATGCCCTGAAAAAAAAAAAAAAGGAACAATGGAATTAAGTTAGAAAGATGGCTGCTGTGCCAATAAATACAAAAAACGATAACAGGAATCTCTACATAAAGGTTCCTATGTCTGAAGAGGAATGAAATTCTCAGCTGTGTTTTCCTCTTCTCCCAGCTAAACTGGGATTTCAGGGCATACTACAATTCCCACAATGGGATGGAATGGATCCTACACGGGCTATTCTCTGATGCACCACCTTCCTTTCTCAAGAGCTGAAAAAGTATCATGGCCAAAGAGCCATAACTATACAGAAGAAAAGAATAAAACACAGATGACTCCTATGTGACATAAAAATGTGGGTTTGAGTAATGTTTTGGCATCAGGCTGAAACAGCCTAGGTTTTTCATACGTTGCTGAAAAGATGAAAATATTAGCAAACTGTCTGTGGAAAAGAACTCTTACTATCAACGCAATTTTATTTGAATGACACTCCTAGTTCTTGTATTATGCCAGGCATAAACTTTATATATTTTGGGATAGCTACATCAGTGCTAGATGGAAGAAGAACACTTCTTATCAAACACCAGTGCCTTACTAATGGGAAGTCATGTGATTAATCAATCTGATTACTTAGAAGTCAATTTATCTGCAGTGCAACTGCTATCCAAATGAAAATAAGATTACTGTGAGTACGGTTTATTAATAACCCCCAGTATGTCATTGACTCAACTTGATTATAACACAGCAGGCATGCAATGCACAATATTACAAAGATATTAAAACAGCCTGACAACAGTGGATACAGAAGAGGTGTATGGTACAGCGTAAGGCATAAAACTCCTGAAGTGTAAGTGACCATTCAATTTTCAGTTCTGCAAGGAACATTTTCTTTTTATTTTATTGTAGATGTAGGATCTGCAGATATTTTTCAGTGTCCAGCTCTTACAGCTGCTGAGATCACCTGAAAGCATGAGTCAGTGTGACGTTCAGATACAGACCTTGTAACATCCAAAACAACCCCTTGAACTTCCTCACAGAGAAAAGCAATTTAGCAGACCCAGAGGGGAATTCAGATGCCCCTGAGGGAAGCCAGTCACACACAGCTCATGAGTCTGTTTCATCCCACTAGATCTCCCAAGCCTGCAGTAGATATGATCCTACTTTGAACATAATGTTAATCTACTGTGATATATATACCCTGTGAGTACAGGTTATGGGCTGAAGAGAGCTTGAGAAAGTACTAGTACATTTTCTTATTCTGTAGATTGCTCTCTACTAGTTTTTTGACCACAAAAGCATCTTCCTTCATGTTTATCTGACAACAAAAATTTCTTATTTCAATAAGAAATATCTTTGTTGTCTTAATTTTGCTTGAAAGGAAAAGTGTAGTATAGATAGAGAGAAAATCATAGAGAAGGAGGGAAGGAAGAATGGAGAAAGGGAAGATCCCTGTTTGCTGGGTAGATGACTGGGAAGAGAGTGAAAGACTTAAAAAAAACCCAAGGTTTAAATAGGATTAAATATTATAACTACTCTGCTAAGCTAGGAAATGAGGAAACTGTCAGTGGTGTTCTGAAGTCACTTGGGGAGAGCTAGGGAAAATGCACATGTACAGTCCAAAGCCGCTGGCATTTAATTAGTCTCCTCACTGAGAAGTCAGAAGTGCAGAACGAGGAACCTTCAGGATCTATCATTAAGCAGTGGCACCTCAGCAGCCCAAACACAGAAGATTAGCTCAGGAAGTGGCAAGAGAAGCTGATGATTGATACAGACTTTCTTAGAAATGAAGGCAGTTACTTGCATTTTCAGTAAGAAAAAAGCAAATCAACTACGTAAACTAGATGAGAACTTCCACAGTCAATCTATGGGCCTAAAAAGAAGATTAGCTCTCTGATGCACCCATGTTTTATGAGGAAGGAAGAGGTAAAATGGGATGTATGACCTAGAGATGATATGTCAAGAAAAGAGTCCTCTACTTTGTATTCAAGAGATGTCTGGACAACATGACTTAGTAGTATTAACATCAGATTTCAGCACAATTCTGGCTTTCCTGAGGGCTTAGCACTACCGTAAATCCAGCCACTATTCTACTGAAGCCATGTGTTCAAATCTTGTCTGAACCATGTGTGGTGGGTTGACCATGGCTGGCTTCCAGGTGCCCACCAAGCCACTCTATCACTCCCCTTCCTCAACAGGACAGAGAGAGAAAAATACAACAAAAAGTTCATGGGTCAAGAGAAAGACAGGGAGATTACTTACCAATTACCATCATGGCCAAAACAGACTCTTTTTGGGGAAATGAATTTAATTTATTACCAATTAAACAGAGTAGAATGAGAAATAAGAACAAATCTAAAACCAGCTTCCTTCAGGGCAGAGCCACCTGCTCCTGCGTGGAGTTTTCCATGGGCTGCAGTGGGACAACCTGCGTCACCGTGGTCTTCATCACAGGCTGAAGGGGAATGTCTGCTCTGGCACCTGGAGCACCTCCTCTCTTCCTTCTTCATTGACCTTGGTGCCTGCTTATTTGTTTCTCACATTTTTTTGCTATTCTTTCTTACAGCTGTTGCACAGTATTTTTTACCCTTTCTTAAATGTTATCACAGAGGTGCTACCAACGTCGCTCATGGGCTCAGCTTTGGCCAGCGGTAGGTCCATCCTGGAGCCAGCTGGAGCTGGCTCTGTCCAACATTGGGGCAGCTTCTGGTGTCTTCTCACAGAAGCCACCCCTGCTCCCATCCCCCTCCGCTAACAAAACCTTGCCACATAAACCCAACACACCACGCCATTAGTCCATCTACTGTGTATGATGGCACTAGTGAGGGCAAAGTTTACTTTTATGAGCAAATCTTCTTCATAACTTTGTAGAATTTATGCCAAACCTATGAAAATGAATAAAATGTGGCGTTACTAAGTGCCTCAGACACAGTGAACCACTGATTTCCTAGGGTTTTAAGCTATGCAGCTCCTAGACTTAAGGAAGAGGGTGCAGTAGGAATGATTTAGAGTTCCTACTCATTACAAGCTTCTGCTCAAATGGAAATATAATGGAAAAATAATCTGACTGCAACCAGGGCAGGGGAAAAGCTCTTTTTGCTTTATTCACAATAGGTAAACCTCAAATAAGGAAAGTCTCAATTGTTTGCAGTCTTACAGAGAACTGAATAATCAGATTCAGTTCCCTAGAAAAGACATCAGACAGAAGACCCTTGCCCAGGAGATACATCTTAAGAGCTTAAGCCTGGAGACTTCTCAGATCAAGGAAAACACAGAAATGTGCATAAAAAGTAGAAGGATCCAAACTCAGTTTTGCGGAGATGAAAGCAAAACAAAACAAAAACCAGGATAGACCAACATTAACTGTTTCACAGCATTTTATGACATAGAAAGGAGCTAACCAAAGTCTCTTTAAAATTCATTTTCCCATGTCCTGCTGCCCAGTGAAGCTTTGTCTGCTGTGGAAGACAAGATATGTTAATTGTTCTAGCCTAGATTTAACCAGTTGCATCAAATCAGAGTAGCTTACAAACAAACAAACAAAAAAAAGTGTGGTATATATTGAGTTAAGGTATCCAATAGTTACTAATTTGGACATGCAGTAGGCAAGGTCGAACCAAAAATATATATAAAGTGAGTAGAGAGGTCTGCAGTTTTCATCTAATGAAAAGGGTAGGATCCATTCTCATGCCCACTGATGGTGATTGCAAAATTCCCCAAACCTGGACACGTCTATAGTCCAGTTGAAGTTACGTTTAACAAACATTCAGACAACCTGGAATTACAAATTTGTAAAGGGAAGTAAACTTGGCCCAGTGTCAAGCATTACAGCACTGTAAGAAATAATATTACTCCTCTTCCTTCAATCCCTTATGGCTTGATATAAACTCCCACATAAACCAGCAGTCAGTCACAAGGCCCTCATTTGGAGTTAGGTTTACCCCCACAGTAGTTTCTTTTCTAGCTCTGAATTATTTATTCTTTTACATTAAACCAAGAGAAATAGTCTTTGCTCATTATCATACATCATGGATAGCATATGCAAAAAGGCCATCACAGTCTATTAAATTAAAATGCTTAGATCAAGAACAGATGTCATGAGTTATAGAGGTTTCTGAAGCTAAGCAAATGCACATCTGACCATGTGGATGTGGAGTGTGCAGCATTATATTTATGATTATTTGGTGCTTGACGTTCGAATGACCTGCAGTGTAACAGAGTGCTAAAGCCTGTTCGTGATAGAGTGCTTTCATTTTGGTATTCAATAGGTCACCTGCTAGGATAATAATTATGCTGTCATTTAAAAAAAAAAAAAAAAAAAAAGAAGAAAAAAACCCTATAAACAAAGAAGGTTAGTCAACAGAGATAGGTAGAAAATAGAGTTTGCAGCTAAGGAAAACATTTGGGAAGAAAATAAGGTTTCCTAATCACAGCAGACTAAGATTTTTCCATGGAGAGTAAAAGGAAAAATGGGAGTGGAGAGTTAGTCTTTCCATTTATCTTCTTACAATAGAGTTTTGTGCAGAGGATAATGAAAACTAGGAATGACTCTCCAAAGAAGCTTCTCTCTTGTGTGATGTACAGAGATGTACAGAGATTAGTCTACAAACACTTGAATCAGTTATTTAAACTTACCTGATGTCTACCAGAGAAGCAGAGGTTGAGGTCAGTTTGTTTGCCAAAAGCATACAATGACCCAATGGTTCGGATAGCAGCCTCAGGCCAAACGTTCCCTCAGTCTGAGTTAATTCCCTGGTAGTTCTTCTGCACCAGCCACTCTAGGCTAGCATATTTTTAATATTTATACAGAACAGAACAGCTTTAACAGGAAAGGTTGAGGGATGCTGGGGGCAGCAGGTTAATCAGAACCCTTGAATCAGGGTTTCCTAACAAGTTAACGATTCCAATATTCTGGGTTGAGTTTCTAGATCTGAGGAAACGTTTCTGACAAAAACCACTTCAAAGCTAGCACTTAAAAAACCAAAACAAAACAAAACAAAAATACCCCAATTAATCATTATTTTCCAAACAAACAACTTTGTACTAAAAATTGCACAATAATTTCTCCTCTTCACCTGCAGTAAGTAATAAGGTCAAAGGCATACACTAACTGTGGGACCTGCCTTGAGTAAGGCAATGTGCGTAACGCCCCGTCACCAGCACACACGATACTCAATACTCCAGACACAAGCCCTTCCTTCACAACATTCCTAATAATGACTCAAGTCCTCTGGCTGTCGAACATAGGACCTGAAAGCAAGGATCTTTTACTGAATAATTAGTTTCACCTTACAGCAGACAACTGGTCAAGTGAATCCTGCCTTAAAAGCGTCATTGGCAATCAGGGATATATCCATACATCTTGAATTTTTCTGAAATGGTTCATATAGGTGGGGGCTGAACACCCAGGAACTGTGTATCCAGGTGCCAGGTGGTTTGTGCAGAAATGTTTGAAGGGTTCTTCCTACAACAAAATCCCTCTACTAGCAATATAAACCAGGGTATGTTCTTCACAGATAATGTGGACACTCTGTGTGACCAAATGGAAGTAAGACATCATTGTTCATCCTCCTTACCTCTGAAGAAGTGGGTTTACAGTAGCCAGCTCCAAACACTAGATTTTCTAATGACATACTGGACTGGTCTGGTCCCGCCTCCAGGTTGCCTTTACCAAGCCATGAACCTTTCCCTGGACGAGCAAAACTAAAAGAAGAAAAATTGAGAAGAAAAATAATCAGAGAAGTATTGTTAAAGAAGAATCATTGTTGTCCCAGTGCTATTTCCTTCCTTAGAATATGTTTGCAGTTTTGGTTTTGTTGTTGTTGTTAGTTTTTGCTTTTATTTATTTCAAGCTGGCACTGTAAGTCCACGTTTTCCTTTCAAAATGAACATTGTCCAGTATGCACTAGCTGAAATGATGTGAATGGAGCTTGCTTTCTTGGCATTCAGTCCAGTGGCTTGAGTGTTCTCTTTAACTCAGTCCTTTCTCTGCTCTCTTACAGATCTTTTTCCAGCATAACATCTTAACAATCCACATAGATAATACTCTTATCCAGCTTCTCATCAGCTTGCATCTTGATTGATTCAACATCTTTCTCTCTGGCTTTAACCATATCACCCTTCTCTTTGAACTGTGCATGATCTCTCTTTACTATCAATATCCTTTACAGCTCATCCCAATCTTTTATTATGGATTGTAAGCTTATTTCCCACTTCACATGGTCCCATGACATAAGCTTCCAGCATCAACATGACAAGACTTCAGCCCAAAACATGCATTTCCTTTTGCTGAGAGCAGTCCATTCATTTGGGATGTGTTCTCCCATACCCATGTGCAACATGAATTTGCTGTTATCCAAATCCTTCCTCAAAAGCTTGATAGAATTTAAGTTGCTTTAGTGCTGAGGTCATTACCTCTCAGTGCTGACTATTATGGTCACAGTGTTCCCTTCTGACTGTATCTGTATGTCTCCTATCTTATAGCATGAACCCATTAAGGGTGGAACATCTTGTTTGGCGTTTACTCAGCATCGAGCCCACCAGAGTCCCGATGCAGAGCTAGGGCTCTTATTCTGGATTAATCTGAGCAAATGTCTACATCCCAGTTAATGATGTAGGCTGCCTTTATAGTCGCTGGAGAGGAATCAGCATTTCCAGGGTATGAGTCATCTCTTTCTGAAGTACTGATATCAAATAGGTCAGATGAATTTCACCCTCAAAGTGCTTATTTCTTATTGTGGACTATAAAGAGAGGCTAGGATGACTGCCTCATAAACAACTGAAGTCAGATGAAATAAACCCCACTGTTAGTCCCTGTGATAACATGTACATAAACTACATCAGGATTTCAAGAGAGAAATCAGGCTACTTGTGGCGAATACAATAAGCCAAATTACTGAATCTAAATGGTGATGCAAGCAACCACAAGTGTTCTTAAAAAGCACGTAGGCAAGGGCGGAATTGAAATAATGAACTGCAGAGAAAAAAGAAAAACACGGTTGCTGTTCATAGTCGGGGCAGAGGTAATGCCACTGAGTTTGTACCACAGCTTTCAAACTGGGATAACCATCCACAGGCACCTGATGCCCATCCAGGCATCCCAAATTACATCATACCCAGGAGACCTGGTCTCCTTGGAAGAACAAAAACTTCCAAGATGGGGAGCACAAAAAATATTTTAAAACCGTAATGTGCCAGAACTAAAAGCCACAGGGCAGTGCCATTCATTCTGCCAAAACTTTCCAATCTGAGGTTATTCCTCTGTGTAGATGTGTATCATGTGGCCATGTTAGCTCAAATCAGCCATAATTCATGGATATCTACATCTGATTCAGTTTTTAAGGACAGACAAGGGTCCTGACTGCTGTACAGAAACACACAACAAAAGAAAGGATGCTTATGCTAAGGATATAAGACAAAAGAGAGGTGCAGCAATACCTGTTATCACCCAAATAACAGGTGAGGTTCTGATGTGCAGGGAAACTCAGTGATGTGTGCAACATGAGAAAAAGAATCTCAAGCAAGATTAGGAATTGGGCCAGTTTCAGAAGGTTAATCACAAATCCCTGCCTCGCCTCTAAGACAAAACTGCCATTTGTTATATATCCCCTAGCATTCATATACTGACAAAAAGGACATCCTGCGACGGGGAGGATGGTGTAGAAGACCTTAGTATATATCTGGCCTTGCTTATGTATGTATTAATGTATGTGATCCAAGAAATTTCCAGCTGGCTGCTTCTAAGCAGCATGAAGTCTTTCCATGTATTTCCTACATGCGACATTTAAGATAAAAATAAATAAATAAACTAAAGCAATTACAAACAGCCAAGAGATAAACACTGCTCTGAATAATTTCAGCTGTTATTGGATGATGTTGTCTGCCCTGATCTGCTGGAAAGGCTCAAGAAGCAGAAATAAAAAATGATTGCTGTGGTATCAGAGAGAGAAACTCCTCATTTGAATATTAGCAAAGCTTTCAAAGGTTTTAAGGGAGAGAAAAGCACTTTTTAATGCCTTTTTAATTTATTTATCTTTTTCTTTTACAACAGAGAAGGGATTTTAATCTGTTGGTTTTATGGAAATTGATTTCACATACCACTGTAAAACAAAAACCTTTTTTGGGAAACCTGCCAAAATGACATCTGTCTTTTGAGGGAAAGTTTAACTGGAAGGCTTACAAACTGTTGAGGTTCCTCTACTGCTTTCTGAAGCACATAATGCTTGAAGACAATTTTTATTAGCAATAACAGGTTAAATTGCTACATCAAATTTTGTTTTCTGTATTTATTTTTTCTTATTATTCCTGCAACCATGCTCATTTGCATGAATCTTGAACTTTCGTCATTTACATGTCCATTTGGACTATGCCTTAATAGCATTGATTTAATATCAACATTTAGATCCTCACCCTGTATGTTAACCTTAGGTTTTATTTGGAGTCAGGATAAAAAAAGTCAAAAGAGGTAATGTGTGCCTGTCAGAGAGAATGGACATGTGTGCAGAATTATTAATATTTCCAGTGAAAGAAACAGTTTATTTTTTTGGAGCTGTTCTTTTGATGACCTTATCCATGAGATGTCTTTATCCTTCAGAGGAGTCTCGTAGTTCTTATAGCAGCCATCTATGGACACATACTATAGTAAGCTGCCTTGAAAAGCCCAGATTTTTCCTATGGTATAACCTGCAAGATACCAGCAATCAAAATTTAAGAACTTTCTGACTCAGAGGTTATATTCAGGCAATTATTTCCAGCAGTCATGGTTATCTTCCATGAATTTGTGTCCATGCCTTTTTGATTTATACTTTTGGCCTCTGTAACATCTTTTGGAATGAATTGCACGTTGTAATATATGCTGAGCTTTCTGTTTGTTTTGAACCTGCTGCTGGAGAATTGAATGTGGCACCTTTTAGTTTTTGTATTGTGCAAAATATTAAATAATCATTCCCTGGTTTATATCTTCTGTAGACAATTCTTTAACCAGATGGCAGTTCCCTAGCATAAGAAATGGATTGGCCTTGATAAATGTTAATTCAGATGTGTTATTGAAGTAATTCAGAATAAATGTTTTAGGCTGGTTTAATAAAATATAATACTACCTTTGAGATTAAATGGCCCCAAAATGAAATAACCTTTTTTTAAGTTTTTCATTCACTTTTTTCAAAATGAAGACCTTTTTTTTCTTTGGTAAGCAAAACAATTTCTTCATGAATTGTAGATTTCAGTAGAATGGGGCAAAAAACCTAACAGATTGGGATCTTCTGAATCTTGCTTGGGAAAAAACTATCTTGCATGACATGAAATGGTCAAACTGTAAAAAAACAAACACCACCCCCCCCCCCCCCCAATCTTCACATTTCTAATGACAAGAAATTATAATCTTGTGACTGAACCAGGAGTGGAAGTTCAGGAAATGAACTTGCATCCCATTTAGGCCAGATCCTATGCAGAAATCACTTTTTTCCCTCAGTCCCTCATGCATAAAATATTACTGATTTTAAAAATGAAAAACATAAGTAAGTCCTATAGAAATAACACACTTCAGAATCAAACCCCCACATCCTCCACTGACAGCACCGTTTGCATTTCACCAAGAACTTCCTTCTCACTCCCACAGATCAGGAAAGATGCAATGCACAGCACTGATTTCCCTCACTGCTTTAACTCAAAACATTAATATATATCTTTTGGCAAATTACTGCTGGCATGTGGCCATAAGATACATGGATGATCTGTTATTTGTTTTTGAGAATATTATGTAGATAATTACAGTTGTGCTCCCCTAGACATGTTTCTCTCTTACACAAGGACTTTCACTAAGGTTATAATCAGTGACTGTAAAATATTGTCATAGAATCATAGAATCATAGAATAGTTTGGGTTGGAAGGGACCTCTAAAGGTCATCTAGGCCAACACCCCTGCCGTGGGCAGGGACATCTTCAACTAGATCAGGTTGCTCAGAGCCCCGTCCAACCTGACCTGGAATGTTTCCAGGGATGGGGCATCCACCACCTCTCTGGGCAACCTGTGCCAGTGCTTCACCACCCTCAGCGTAAAAAATTTCTTCCTTCTATCTAGTCTACACCTACCCTCTTTTAGTTTAAAACCATTACCCCTTGTCTTATCACAACAGGCGCTGCTAAAAAGTTTCTCCCCATGTTCTGAGCTTCTTGTGTAAAACATCCCATTTAGGGATGCAATAAATGGGATTTATTAAAATATAATTTGTAACAGAAACAGATATCTCTCCCTAGATCCCAAACAGAGGGGGAATCTAGTTGAAATCTCTAATGATTGTGATTGCTGGAAAATGCTGGTTCATTTGTCCTGAACACCTTTAGTTGCTATAAAACTTCAAAGCAGGCAAAGTCATGTGGTGAGATTTATTTAGTTTGGGGGGGGGGGGGGTGTCTGAAAGTTTGACTCAGAAATAGTCAGGTTTTTCTTATGTGACTTCTCTGCTGGTAGCTCAGGGGAATGGCATGTCAAAGTGGAAGTTTATCTTTGTAGATACATAACAAACAGTAACAAATAAAAGAAAGTTCAGAGGAAAAATCATCCAGTTATTATGCAAGAGTTCTTAGAGAAAAAAAAAAAAAACAACAAACCGGTATTCTTTTACTAAACATGTTATGGAAGCAATAGCTCTTTACTGCATAAATACTCCATTTTCTTTCTACAGATTAATATATTTGCAAATGAGATAGAGCAGGAAAAATGTCATGAACTTTGCTACCCAGGATTACATCTGTGGCAGTTTCAGATATAAGCTGCCCATAAGTAGGTGCCAGCTACACTTACAATTGTAGAAAAATTGACCTGCATAGTCCACACCCAGATTCGAGGTGTACAGGGTAGTACAGTGTGTGTATCACATATAGATATATCAGTCATGCTTTTGAGGAACAGGAGGATGCCTGGGAATAAAAGGATTTAGGCAAGATAAAATTGTTCAAGGATGGTCAGGGTTGGCTTGATTCCTCAGTGCAGTGGAGCCAAGCAGAACTAGGTCAGGGCTGAAACCTTTAAATACCCTGTGTCCATTTGATTCTGTTTCCTCTTCCCAAAGCAGAGCAAGCTCAAGGCACTGAAAAATTCAGTAACTGTGTCTCGGTTTCTCCACCTGCAAAATGTGTATTATATTATTTCCCCATCTCAGATGCCACCAAGATTTCTTGTTTCTCATACAGTGATTTGGATGTCAGCAATTAAGAATTCACTATTAACAAGTAAAATCCTGAAAGTATGTATGAACATAGGAAAGAGAATAAATAGTTGAAGAGAATCCAGAAACCTGAGGAAATTAAACCCCTTTCTTGTGCAAACAAGAGAAAACAGGTTTGCCAGCTGCCTGTGATGAAGGATCGTGCTTATTTGCAGCAATTTCAAGTCTTGCTTTTTTTCCCCTTGGTTTTTGTTTTTTTTTTTTCATTTAGATTGAAAATGTTTTCAGCTGAAGCCCAAGAGCCAAAGTAAGAGTGCAGATGCTGTGGCTATCGAATGAGGTGGATTTTGCACAGTCCTCAGACAAAGCATGGCTTTGGGGAGACCAGTCTGTACAGATAGTAGCAGTCTGGTGCTGAAACACAGCTCTTACATATCCAGAAAGCTTTCAGGGGAAGAAAGTACAAATCATCTGAAGTCATTGGATAAACTTTCAGTAGAAGATATGCCAATCAGATCCTATTGTCCATGCTGCTTAACAGGAAATACAACATATAAGGCAATATATTCACTGTGGGAAACTTTGTGTGTGTGTGAAACTATGTATTTGGGTACTTGTTTCAGAGATTATTTACAAGTTGTATTTTTACTTATAAACAGTAGTATATGCTAACCCCTCTTGAGAATGAGTAGTGCAGAGGTCTGTGGAATTAATGAAGCAGGTAACCATGTTTCTTGCTGTTTGCCTCCTAAATGAGTCCAATATAAGAAAGGCATTGAGCTTGCAGCATGCCTGAGACTAAGTAGACATGCATGCCATAGAGATGGATGTGTCCTTTTGGGAAAAGTAGAAATATTTCTTGAAGTCTGAACTACGTTGGAGCAAAGCACCTTTTCTAACAGCTGATGCTGGGTTAATAACTGCTGCTTCCACTTATAGACTGGACCAGTAGCAAAGCCAGTGACAGGGAGCTAAAGGAGAAGTCAATGGCTCAGGCCAGAAACCAGACTGACCTATACAAAAGACAAAGCAGAAAACTGAAGTGCAAAAGCCCTAACTCCTCACTTTCCTCCTGCAACTGTCTACTCACATTTAGCCTCTGGAGCTTAGGTAAGGGAATAAAAAAGGTATTTAAGCAGTTTGTGGAGGCCAGTGCATTCAGCAGGTGAGTACTCTCAAGCCTGAACATCATTCACTTTTTCTGTTCATCTTTTGACAAACTTGCTGCGGTCATCTTCTGTCATCCTGGGCAAAATGGGAGGCCCAGGGCCAGAGGGAAGCCCTTTACTTTCCAAAAAGAACTGTCGTTTCTGTGATGTTAGGAGAGATGTGCCAGCCAACTCCTGCTCTAGATTTGCCTCTGTTTCTCCTACATCCCAAAAGTCTGAAAATACTGCTCTGTGGTCTGAGCCAAAAGCATTCAGTGCAGACACCACCGACCTGCACAGCAGCTGTCGCTGCAGGAGGGCGAGGGGCTTGGGGTCTGCAACAGCACAGCTCCAGCCCTCTGGTTTGCAAACAGTGGTGTGACAATGTCCTGCTGTACCTGGCAGAAAGGTTTGATTGTAGGGGAAGGCGCAGGTGAGGGGAGCAGTGTTTCAGGTCACAAAATTTCCATTCAGAATCCTGCAGAGGATCCCAGAAACATGAATTTCACTCATTCTCAGTTTGGTAAGAGGCAAGGGCTTCAAAGTATCAAACCTAATGTAATATTTATTGTATAAGAATTATTAACCACAACAAACATCAATATCAAAATGTTCACTTGTCAAAAAACAGGAGGTAACGGAGGCACCCTGGCAAGGTTTGCCCAACAGGAGCTATTTGTGGGTGTATATTACCCTGCAAGGAAAGGCCTGAATCGGTCTTGCTGGTTTCCCTACTCTTTTCACTGTTTAAATACAGGCAATGGGGAAGGACTTTGGGGAAGAGTATCTAATTTGCCAACAGAGCTAACAAAATATGAATAGCTGAGTCCACAGAGCATATGTGAGCAGATAGCTGTGCTTCAGGCAAAGTTGTTTTCCTTCAGGACAGCAGTGAATTTCAATTTTACACAACGTGAGATCATTATTTTCAAGGCAGGTCTAGAACTGTTATTGTTTTACATTTAAGTGTATACATATGTGTAGAAATAATGTGTATATACATGTAAAGTACGTACTATAATGGGACAGTATCAAGTAGCAAACTAAAACAGAGTGAAAACACTGCATAGATATTTTTCCCAGACAATGTAACTATCTTGTGTTTATTTTTTCTATAATGTGACAAAAAAGACTTTCCAGTCAATCAGGTTCTATTGTGTAGCAAAAATAAAGATATGATTTTACAATTAAACCTTTTTTTCTATGTCCCTAGTAAACTCCAATGATAAGTGATAAGCAGGAAAGCTCTGACCTGGGAGAAGAGCAAGTAAGTTTCAGTTGGCTGGTTTTCTTTCAGAATGCTTGGAACTGGCATTTCTTTTACACTAGTGTCTTCACCCTGGTTTATATTTCGATAATGCATGATCTAAAAACTCTTCAGGTTTTGAATATTTATCAAGACGAAGATAAATCCTCAATATCATACTTTAAAATTATTTTACTGCCTTAAGCAAATGAGACTCTATATTGTGTTGTCAAAAATCTTCATTCCACTACATTAAGTAAAAATATGGTATAGTTCATAAATGTCCACAAAATCATATTTTAAAAGCTATAATAATTTGACTATGGAACAGTTGCTCATCATGAGATTTATGCCTAATAACAGTAACAAGTCTCTGCAGCCCCATTCATTAGAGGATAACAAAGCATTGAAAACAGTCATTAAGCCTGATAACTATTGTTCTTTCATCCTTTTATATAGTAGAACAATGGGCAAATTATCTGAGCAAAATTATCTGGTTAGAAGTAGTCTGTTACAATCTAATTCACTATTTAAAAAGTCAACACATAGCAGAAGAGAGATACAGCAGTTACCTGTATCTCAGCAGCAGAAGAAAAGACAGATGTGTCAGTCTGATCTACTAATACGACTCGCATCACTGTCACAACTCAACCTCTAACAATCTTAATTCGCTCTATGGCATCCTGTACAAGCAATGCCTTTATACAAATGGAGAACTGAAGCAAAGATGTATTAAGTCAAAATACGAAACCTGAGAAAAAAAGAGTCTACAGGCTCATCTTTTCTTTCTGACACAGTGCTCTTTGCACAATATTTGACAAACTTAAGAGTGTCCTGGTCATTCGGTAAACAACAAGGCCTTGCTGGAGTAAGGGAAGCTGAACAACGCTGAACACTGCATTTTGCTTCCGGACCAAAGGAGTTCCCTCCCTCTCAGCACTCGTTATCTCACACGGTGACAAGATTGGACACAAAGTAAATTGCCAGCAAGACCTTTGCTTCCCCTCGCCTGCTCTAAATATTAGAGGATATTGACCTCCAGTCCTATTTTATTTGAAGGAGTTCTGGATTATTTTCTAGTCATTATGAATCAGATAACATAAATCACACCTAGACCCCATGGCAGCTAGTATTATACTGCTGCACGGTTAAATCAGATGATGCTGCAAAGGAAAAATTCAACGGAGCCTTATCCTGTACTGACTCATGCATACCTCTTTCAATCCATGTTATGAATTATGCTAATAAACAGAGGCCACAGATGAGATTAGAGTCCAGCTGTCCTAAATGCTTTACAAAACAACAGGGGAAAAAAATGTAAATGCTCTAAGTTGCTTTTAGACTAAAGAGGAAAAACAGCCAAGGATAAGAGAATTTTCACTTTCCTCATGTTACAGATGGGGAATAGAGAGATCAAGGCTAATCCAAATTTCTGAACCTCATCACAAAGATTTTGCTAGTTGTTGATCAGACCCCTAGTGTCTTATCAAGGGAAGGAGCATGTGTCAGAGGCTGGCTCTAAACCCCAATCTCCAGAATACTAGCTCAGGACAAAAAACCTTGAAATTAAATTATTGTCTCTGCTTCTCCTATACAATAAACAAATGAACTCAGAAGAGGAATCTCCTCTGCCTCTGAACAGACATTTCTGTGTCCTTTACCTGATCAGAGGCTGGTGTAACGCTACCAGCGATGCATGCACTGTGACGGATATCACTGACAGGTGGAAATAGTCAAACATGACAGGAACATGGTGGTGCAGACCTCTCCGGGGGTGGAAGTGGAGACACAGTGTACGACTGCTGATCATGGGGATCGCTGGAACATCTCTCAGCCTGAAAGAGAAAGGGATTTATAAGGGTTGGTGAAAGCCTGAGTTGTCACAGCCTGTAACATGCTACAAGCAACAGACTGGGAGATGGCTTGAGGTGAATTTTTATCACTTCCCAGCTTCATAAGTGTTTACATAACTGATGGGTATCTTGTCTTGTACTTATGCCTAGCATAAATATAAATACAAATATATATATACATATACATACAAAAATAAATAATAAATAACAGATGTAGAGAGATATATAAATATACTGTATGAAAGAAAAATAGATGTGATGCAATTCCAGTTTCCCCTGGTGATTGTCCTTAATGTCCACCTATGCACAAGTTCTGGGGACATCAAGAACTAAGTAGCAGAAGGAAATGCATTTAGCAAACTGCTCAGCTTATTTGAGTGTTCATAGCCAGGACAGCTCACTACTTGTGATTTTCAGTGCAAGAGCAATCAACTCAGGCAATCTGTGAGAGTTAGAAGCAGTCCTGTGTCAGAGAGAGCTGAAAGTATTTCCAGATAGCTGATCTTCTGAAAAAACTTTTTGCAAGAGGCAAAAAAAAAAGAGTAGGTGAAGTAACTGCAGAGAAACAATACAAGTTGGACTGGCTTCTCCTTTTTTCAGTAAATAAAACCCAAGAATTTAATTTAGAGTTTGATTATAACTATTCCAGAATAACTTTCCTAGTGTGCAGTCAACCACATGACACCTGAGTCACCTATAGGGCAGGAGACTGAGACGTAAACCAGGAGCATGCCTAACCACATCCTCCCAATGCAAGTGAAACTCACTTCTAAAGAAGAATTGTTTTACAGTATTAAAGACCCTTCTGAAGCCAATTGTTTCCCAGAGCTAAGAAAAACTATGATGAGATGATTGAGTGTGGTGCATGGTTAGTCCCAAGAAGTTTTTCAATGAGATTTGCAGAACATCCTTTTATAAAAATCACTGCTCTTGTTTATAGTAAATGGGATTAATCATTCAGATGATAACAGAAATTAAATGTATGTGTTAAAGCACAATTTCATAACTTGAAAGCTTCAGTTCTTTTTATTCTTGGCTATCACTTAATGTTTGTTTTTTCTCTCTTCTAGACCCATCAGCATCACAGCTGATGACTGATGGTCCAGTCCCACCTGCCTGAGAAAACAAGTTTTCACTTTTTGTATCTTGAAGATAAAGGAAACATGTTCTTGAAAATTGTTAATGTGCCCTATGGATATGAATAAAATCACATGGGGACAGTCTTAGCATGAAACACAGCTCAGATGATTTCTCTGCACCCCCTCCCATCCCCCATAAATGCTGCAGAAGTCATTGGAAGCGTTTTCTGTGATTCACAGAGGCTGAATAACGTCTGGGATCACACTTTCTGCTATGTCTCAGGAAGGGATGCTACTCCCACTTCACCTAAGATTGTGGAATCAAATGCAGTGGGAAGAGATCAAAGTCAATGGGAAGACTCTTTCCTCCTAAAATATAGAGACAGCTTTGGTTCTTATACAAGAACAGTGCTTAGCATGTTCATACACTCATCTTCAGCCCGAAAATACTTCATTGCCTCCTGAGATAAATTCATTCCTGAACCACAGGCCCCGCTCACATGGAGGTCAATGATGATATTCCCTTTGACTTTAACAGCAGTAGAGATAGAGCAACACTTAATGCCTTTGAAAACCTCACATTTAAAGGAGAAAAAATGTTGTTCCTTTAAAGAGGAGTATGAGACACTCTTCAAATACAGAGACGAGAAACAGAAAGACTTCAACACTGAGGCAAAGGAAAGACTTATCAAAGCTATCCCTTTTTCCAAAGGACTCTCACTTCATGAAAGTAATTTCCCAATGAACAAATGCCTGCATTACCAATTGAGCTTTAAAACAGCACTTACTGTTGTTCGCTATCAGTAAAGTGCAGGTCCAACTTGAGCTGAAAATCTGCCTCACTCAATGCATCTTCCACCTACAAAAAGAGAGAGGCAAGGTTACCTTTATAAATTGGCACTACAACATTGAAGGCAAAGGTGGATGGGTTTGTCTGATAAGAGCAAAGGCAAAAACATGCAGCAATAGCAGCATCCCACCACAGTGGCAGAAAGGAGCAAATGCCACAGCAAGTCGAAGTAATTGCTGAAGGAGTCAGATGGAACCAGAGCAGTCAGAGGTGTTATCTGCTCCTGGGTGTCCTGTCACGTCAAAAAAATCACTCCAGACAAGAGTGTGTAGAGCACTGCATTTGCTGGATGCTTGCTCTTTGCACACTGAGAGTCAGTGGAGTATTTCTGAAGCCAAGCTCCTGCCTTGAGCGAGTATTCATTTGAGTTATCTTGTCAGCTGAATGAGAACAAGGACTAGGTTTTCTTGGTTGAGAAATAGCCATGGATCTTTCTGATTACCTGCCGGTAACTAATGCAAGGTTCAAAATTTACAGCTTAAAACAATCAGAAATGGCTCAAATAGTTCTGATAATTTCTGATCTCTCATCATCAGACTTTTAATTTGTTTCTCAGCAAGCTGAGGTTTTCCTGTCTCCCAGTCACTCTTTCTGGCCCTTGACAGATTCATGGAGGAAGTTTGTAATTGATTCTCATTTAGACCATTTTCTTTGCAAAATTCAAAGGCTTTTGTTGTTTTTAAAGCTTCAGTTGACGGAAGTTTAACTGTTCACTTTGTTGCAGGGTACTGAGCATGTTTATACATGGTAGGATTCAGCTTTCCAAATACACTGAAGATATCATGTGTGATGATAAGCCAGCTCACTAGTACCTTCAACTAATAGGTCCCACCAGCAAGATTACCCTTCTTTTATTGTCAATAAAATACTTTAATTGGATTTTCTGAAACAGTACATGAAGGAAGCGGTCAGTTTGTTATCTTCACCTGGAAAAGACTACATTGGATAACACAACCCACCTTGGCACATTTAAAGCAACTATAATCAATTAAAATAAATAAATTAGAATGGAAGAAGGATTAAGCTGCCCAGCACTTTCTCCTTCACTCTTTTGGAATGTCTTTTCTTCCCCAGCAATGTAGGTTTAGTAGAATAAAGTATGTTTTTATTTCTATCAACCTAAATGGAAATATGAATAAAAACCCCACTAATTTTATTACCAAAATAGCCATCTTCTGTGGGTGTAAACATCCTTTATTGTATACCAGAGTACAACAGGAGATGCACAGGAATGCAGGTGGAAAAGTGGAGTTGTTCACTGGGGATAGGGTATTATAAATACTTCTTTTTACCCAATTTTTGCCACAAAAAGGTGAGGTGAGACATCTAGGTTCTGTCTTTTGTCAGTGGAAAGCAACAAGCAGATGCATACAGTGAGCTGACTTGTCCTGAGGTACACATCTGAAAAGGACAATTGATTTCTGTTTGTGCCTGTCTCTTTCCATTGACAATAGATAGAGCCTAAAGAAATATATTGGTCTAGATACACCTGAATTTCGTATGACTTAAGTTAGGCAAGATGAATTCCACTTTCTCCAGCTGATTAGCACTTTCTTAACAACAGAATATATCAAAAATGCACTGAAGGCAATGTCAGAGGCATCTAGCCTGCTCTGACAGGTAGGATTCATAAAATATATAACATAAAACATGTTTAGCTAGGTTTTCCAAAGGTGAAACTCCATCTACAGAGTGCCTTTTTCTGTTGAAGGAAGAAAATTGAGAGTCAAGGATCGATTGTACTTTGACAAAATTATCAAAGTTGTAAAATTTAAACTCTTCTGAAGTAATATGGTATTTCTTCTAGCATGACCACAGGCACAGAGATGTGAGGAGAAAATTCCAGCCTCTGAAAATGTGCTTTCTCTTTTGTGTTTGTCTCAAAACACCTGGAAGTATGTCTTTCAGAAAAAAAAGACTTTTTCTTTTTTAATGAATTGTTGTCACTAAAAATCAGAGCTGCTGGCAGTTGCAAAGGAAATAATCATTACCGAAGCTACAGTCTGAATTTAAACTAGGAATTCAGCTCAGGTATAGTGCTTCAGACAAAGCAAACCTCATCCTCCAACAGAGGGGATGAAATTTTGGGTCTGTGCCTAATACTGTTGAGCACCTGCAACTGTCACTGAAATCTGAGTCTGTGTTTAAAACAAGTTCAATAGGCAGTGACACTAGCTCAAAACACCTTGAGGCAATGAGCAGATGTCTGAGAGACTTAGAGATATTCATCACTGCATGGGGTCATGCGTTAAGGTGCAAATATAGGATATTTTTAATCCCAAAACTGTATTGAATTCAAACTGCTCAGAATAGTGCAAAAACTCACAGAAAATCAAATCACAGTTCTCGCTACAGAGTTTACATGTTTTCCTTTGTGTATTGGAGGTGTAAATATTAAGACAAGTGAAAATTGGACAGTTGTTAAAAAATCACTGGACTCTTCATGAGAAAATATTATTAAAAATCTTATGCATAGGTTGAGAAACAACAGAATTACGTACAATAATTACATGACACAAGTTACTATACAGCTTTGACACCTGCTGGACTTTCTTGTGTTTTACTTTGTTTCACTTATTAGAACCACAGGTGCATAAGATCCTTTACATGGGAAAAAATGAAATGGCCTTTCCATAGCTCACACAGAAGAGGCACGGAAATTTCTGTAATTCCTCAGTCTCCTGTATGAAATAGTATTGTCCTTAAATGAAAAATTGGCTGCTTCTTTTAGCACTACTGGGACTATTATAGTGTTTTCCACAGTTACCATTTACAGACAGTATAATTTTGCAAAAGTTTGATAGACTATCAGATTTCTGCCACCACCACCCCCACCCCCCCCCCCGAAGAAAAGCTTTAAAATTTCACACCAACATACTTAAGAAATTAGTCTGAAAAATTTCTCTGGAATATAATTAGTGTTTGACTGGCTAAGCCAAGCAGTGTTCTCCCAGATACTCTGTGAAGTGTCTTCCAGTGGTTTTTACAAAGTTCTTTGACCTTTCAGCTGTGTCAATGATTAAAATCACAGCTCATGAAAGAAAAAATAAAATCTGTGTTTGCAGAAATACATTCATACTAAACAAGGAATATTATTCTGTTCTGTAATATTCCATACACCCAAATAAAAGTAAAGGAAATTCAGAACATCTGACCTCTGGGAAATATTATTGCATTTTACATACTGATTTTGTCTCTAGTCAAAAATAATATAAGTAAAGACAGTTCTGAACAGAAATTTTGAAAACATTCTTGGAAATAGTACATGCATTTCATTGTTTTTTTTCCCCCCTAAAATGAAGCAAGGCTGAAATTAATTGTCATTTCTGATTTGATTAATTCTTCATTGTTTGCATCAGTTTAATATCACTCTGCATTTTCTTGTAACATCATCTTGTGTCTTGTGGAAAGTAGTCTGCAAATTCGGTATCCTGTTCTCCCTTGCTGGGGTGTGCCTACATTTCCCCTAGTGCTCCCACCCTGGGCCTCATAGCTTGTGCAAAAAGACCCCATATTCGTCTGTGAGCACACACAGTTTTCCAGAAGGTGCTGTCCAGAGTTCAGGCTGTTTCCTAACCTCTGCCTCTCTTGCCAAAGGACTGCACTGACAGGGAAATGCATTTTGTTGAACACTATTCGGAATCTGTACAATAGAAAGTGTTTGTCTCTAAAAAGTAAAGTATTTATACAATAAAAAGTATACACAAAGCAAAGTACTCCTATTTCTGTTGAACTGGCCTGGAATCAAGTGCATCATTTCAGTTTTGAATTCTAATTTGTCAAGTTTACATTTACATCTTTGGTAATAATAATAACTGAAGTTTCCAGCATTCTTGTGATATACTTCCATAACATTTAACCGATTAGCCAGAATGTCAGACTGAATGATCTGGATGTCCCATCTCACTTAAATTTCTCCGGAAAGTACAAAATCTAATATACTGTGATATCCCAGCATGCCTCACTTTGTCCTTTCTCTGCTACTAAATTGTCCCTGAATAGAGCCAGCAAGCAAGTTACCTGTTTTATTGCTTGATGAAAGAGGCAGAGCTCCTTCTTCAATAAGAATGAAAGCAAAAGCTTATGAAAATAAATTAGACTTCTTTGTAACACTAAAGGCTGCCTCAGCCCTGCAATATTGTTTCCTATGAATTCAAAGAATGCTGCATTCTGGGATAATATAGAAAAAGGCATCTAATAAACCAGAGAGTTTTAAAGCACCATTTATATGGTGAAAGGTATGCTCAGTGCCACTTCTAGGCAGATAATTGAGGCTTCTTCCATTTAATGCCAGACAAAAAAGATGTATTTCCATATTTAAGCTTATCTAGGGTTATGCAAGAGGAGGGAGAAAAAAGAAAAAAAAACCCCAAAACAGTAGCAAATAATCTCATCTGGACATGCACACTGGGTTTTGTTGTTTGGGGTTTTTTTGTACTGAGCCTATCCCAGCAACCTATCCCATCAACAAAACTACCCTAGCACCATGAGGAGAAAGCATACTGCTCGCTTGAGATAATATTTGATAATTCCAGCTCTGACAGTAGAAACTACATGGAGCATGGGAACTCAGCACTTCCATTACCCAGTCTATCTTCTTTGTCTATTTATCGTAAGTTCCATTTACAGAAAAAGCAGTGAACAGATCCTTCACTCTCAACTAAAAAACTCACCACGGCACACAATTGGCACAAAAAGGATTTGCATCTGTTGTGTGTTGAATAAGTTAAGAAGTTATGGACAGAGATAATATTTAAAACACTTTACAAATCTCTATGTGTTTTGCCAACACCACATTGCAAGGAACACATCCAACATATGAGATGACATGACAGAGATGCAAAACCTTCCCTGAACAATAGTTGTGGATATAGTAGGTTTCTTCTGAGCATGGTGCTTAGTGGAGTGGCACACTTTGGTCTTTCCCATACTTATATCAAATTTGTAAAGTTGTGGAGAGCAAGACATCAAAGCAGAAAAAAGAGGCCTAGGAGCATTAAGCAGAAGTGAATTGTGCTAATCTGCTCAACACGCAAAAAGTTTTATTTTTTGCATTTGATTCTTTAGAGTCTCTTCAGCAACTCATTGGGGGCCAACAGACCTGTTCATCCTCTTATTCTACATCCCTGAAAACCCAAAGCAACTTCATCACACAGAGATAATGGAGTTTTCTCTGTGCAAAACCATTCTGTAAGTACAGAATTGGGCAGCTGTCTTTTTCCCAAGGGACCTCCTATGAAAAGACAAGTGTAATGCACACAGCACATCAAACATCAGAATGAGGTTTAGCTGTGAGGAATCTTGTGGGATTTTTTTTTTTCATTTTGTGAGGTGCACAACTTTCCTGAATATTAATGCAAAAATAATCAGAAATCATCCCTGCTCAACACAGCAGAAACTGTTATAATTTGAAGGGAGGGACTTTTAATCAGAGATGTTCCACTGAGGAAGGATAAAATTAATATTCAGTTAAGCATGTTGGAATGTTTTCCTAATGAATATTGATAAACTTGCATTTAACAATTTTTCATATAAGCACAAAACAACAACTCTAGGGAGGAATAAATTGATGACACTGTCAAAAAAAACCAACAAACCAAACCAAAACACAAAAAAAAAAAGTGGGAGGGAAAGGGAAGCATGTGAAATGAGCTTAAATTAGGTTCTCCAGCTGTTTTAATTTAGATCTAGATATAACCCATGTATATATAGGTTGAAATCAGACAAAACAGAAATTTTGAATTTCTTCATGCTCAAATGCAAAGTTATACAAGGAAGGACAAGTGAGAATCTCTGGGCCAAAGTTCAACACACAGCATTTGATTCACACTGGCTGCATATCTAATTTTGATGGCATGCTGATTTTGCAAAAACAGCTGATGTCATGTGTCTCTCATTATCAATGAGAGCAAGTACCAATGCCATGTACTCTGTACCAGTCCTTGTGCTGGCAAAGCACAACGATGACACATTGGGCCAGGCCTGAATGTCATTCTACAATGACACTTTCTCCCTTTTCTGTGTAAGAGTCCAGTAAAACAGTACTCTCCGTACTCTAAGATTGCTCCTCTCTTGTAGTTCCTGGGAACAGGAGTCATCATTGGGAGACAATAATTTCACATCAATAAGAGGAAGTCAAAGGTGCCCTAGAAGATGGGTGGTTAAGCTCATGTTGGCTGAAGGAGTGGATGCCGAATGAGGAGAAGGATCTAGGTATGAATCCATTCTAGCTGAGACGCAATGGAAAGCAAAGGGGTCGTACATGGACTATAGGGAGGTTAAGCTCCAGCTACTCTGCCATGCACTCCTGCAATCAGGAGCACTAAGGAGAAGGGTGAGGAGACCTCTGAGTGGTGCAAAGGGACTGTAGCAAAAACCAGTCACAAGGAGAGAGGAGGAGGAGAAGATAGCAGTAATGGATGGTAGGAGTAGAAGCTGGTCCTAGCAAGATGCAGAAGATTCCCAATTTTCTCAGGTGAGGTTGATCTACACAGATATGTACAATGAGTGACCTAGTACACAAATGACAAATTATGGTTGATACACTTGAGTTTCTGATATACTGATTTACCAGTATATGTCAACATCTTATTCCACTGGAAAGTCAAGGTGTAGACTACTCTTCATAACAGGCACGGTGCATAGGGTCTACCTAACCTAACGCAGATGTTTATAGTGTTGGCATTACAAATAAACAAATCACCCCACGCACCCTTGTGAGCATAGGTAATGATGGGTACAGGAAGGTCACTCTCCTTCTAATGCAGATGCTGGTATTTGGTCAGATAAATCATGCCTTTCCCTCCCTCAGCTACATTGATAAGACCTGTGACAGCACAGGGACCCCACAACATCTTCTCAAGTGGAGATATCTGTGCAATGGACACCTAAAGTTAGGTAAGAGGAATCCCAGCCCTCCTGGTTTTTATGTGCATCCCAAGACAACTCACCCTTTCGCCATCCAGAAGCAGGTGCACTCTGAAGTTCATTGACTCATTAAGAATGATCTCTTCGTTTCTGTACAAAATCTGAAATATTCTGCTGTAAACGTTGTTTTCATGAACACAGGCTGAGCAAAGGCTGGAATCACCTGCACAAAACACAGACAGACTCCTGGTGTGATTTCTGCAGGGAGATTATTTTTTTCTCCTACGCTTTCACTTCAGGATTATCTAGGCCAGTTTTATTAGTACTTGTAATTAAACACTTGCATTCACAGTAATTAATGGTAATGGAGCAGATTGTTATTGTGGGTTGCAGGTTCCCAAACATGGTATTTAACGAAAATAAATATTAAACTGTAGGCAGGCTGGATTTCAAAATGAGAATAGCTGACCCTGTGACAGCACTTAGCCTATTAACTTTATGTGTAATGAAAGCTAAAGCATCAAATGTCTTCTAGGGAGGTTTGCTACCCAGCACCATGAGGACTGTGGGTGTTCACCTGTGAAATGTCATCTTTTATCTGCAATGGGCACTTTTCAGAAGAGGGAGTTTTCTTGTCACCTCTGGCGGTCCCAGAAGTTGCTACCTGGGAGGGGGGACAATAGCCAATACCAGATCTCGAATGTAGAGCCTGGAAGTGCAGAGGCATCTTAAGGTAAAATACAGAAAAAGAAAAAAAACAGCCATTTTTTCAAGTTGCCAAAAGTCCTGTGTAATCCTTCAGGCCCTTGACCCATGTGAGCGCAGCCAAGTTGGCCAATACAATTGGGATTAATCTGAGGAACTCAAGAACCAAAACCCTAAGCTTCTCCACATTGAATTCAGACAGTCAGTAGCTTCATCTGTGTGCTGATGTATCACACCATCATAAATGAACTTCACATAAACTCAGGTGGGATTTGTCCTTTCTAACTTTTAGGTGCCTCCAGTGTATGTATTTTGTTTTGGTTACAGTGGAGCCTATGGAATTTAAGACATCCTTCATCTAACAAAAAAAACCTGCATGCTTTAGATTGAGGTAATTTTTTGCTTGAAGTCCACTACTTATTGAGTAATTCTTCTTTCACTAACAGGAAAACAGTGTGACTTGCTTAGCTGTACAAACCCACATTCAAGGCAACACTATTTACTACAACGAATTCCTTCTAGAGGAGTCTGTGAAGCCTGTGTGACTATTTAATGAACAACTGGGCACCAGAGTTAGGTACTTTCAAGTTGTGTCTCGGCTATTAATCAGAATCCCCTGCTAATTCTACTTCCGTAACACCTGAGCAACAACTTCTTGCAAAATTTACTGAGAACCAATTTTGTTCCTTTCCAGCATTCAGTGCTGTAGGAATCTGAGCTTTTGAAAGATAGTCTTTTAGCAAATGGTATTTTGGAACTCTTCTGACAAGATGTGCTTAAAAAAGGTGTACCAGTATCAGTCCTTCAAAGAGAGATAGATCTGTGATCATCATCAAGAAGCCAGCAGGCACGTTCTTTTTACAAAGAATAATAGTTTTTCAGAAGGTACTTCCAGGAATTTGGGCCTTTGCAGAATTGTTTTGAGTCCATGAGCTGTGGTAAGATAAAAGTCCAGGTCAGAAAGTCTTAGAGACTGCTGGTTTGTCAAGAGTTTCAAATCAGGACAGGTCTATTCTGTTGTGCTAAAGGTACTGCTTTGTTTTTCAGTGCAAGAATCATGCATAATTTGCAATCAGAAGTCAGTGAGTTGAGACTGACAGAGGACTAAAGATTTCCTGAAGTAAAGTGTGTTTAGGGGAAAAAAAAATAAAAGAAGAGAAAGTACTTTAAAAAAAAAAAGTACTAAAAAACGTACTAAAGGCCCTGGTAGACAAGTGGATGGAGCTTTGTCATTATAATGATTAGTTTTTGTGGCGCCCGTCTGCTGGAACTGGAATAGTGCAGACAAAGAAGCACCTTCTCAAAAAAAAAAAAAAAAAAATCACATGGGGCGGGGGGAAGAGTTAATTAAATACCAATAAGACCAATAAGACTTGAGCTAATTAATTAGCAGGACCATAGGGCTGTCATCCAGACTGCATTCAAACCATTTTCCTATTACTGACTTTTACCAAGCACACAAGGGAAGCGCCTAAGTGTTTCACCCTGCTGTTGTCTTCCCATCACATATCCTGCACAACAGTTATGCATAAGTCCAGGCAGCCTAGATAAATACACATTTATTTCCTTGTGCTACACCAGTTAGGCTAGAATGTTTCAGCCTGATTAGCTCTTCAAAAGCATGCAGTCATATTTATTTTAACTTAAACCTCATCATATTAGAGACACTGCAAAAATCATATTAGAGGTATAATGCTTTCTTATTCCTAGCTGGCAGACAAAGGAAGCTTTATGTTATTTGATTTGGATATTGATATACTGGTACTCTTCTAGGATGGAAAGTTTAATGTCATTTTCTTTTCAAACACACTCCTGCGCAGACCACTCCTAGTGTGTAATTGCTTTAGGAGCTAGATTTGCAAGGTGGCATAAACAGTCCTTTCCCTTGTTGGAAAGGTCAAAGTCAAAGACATGCTACAATGCTTAGGGTTGTCTCAAGTCAGTGTGAGTGAATATGATGCTACAGGGCCAAAAATTGCTCAGTTTTAAGCAGAGAGATCTACCTTTGCAGAGATCTGGCAGAGAACTACAGCAGATGAGTGCCTGATCATCTCCTAAACACAACCCATCCCTGCCTATTTCAATGGCCACAGCCTGCTTTCTTCTCTCCTAAAGCATGACATAAGGCTGTGGCAGGAGTTTTCTCAGAGGAGCGCTTGGTAGCATGAAGATGTCTTAGAAATGCTGACAGCAATGCATGTCTCTCTAAACCCACAGACTTGTCTGCTAACAGACAGTGGCAATAAGGTTGACATTTGCCACAGCTGATGTTGTTCAGAGAGGGATGCTGGCAGAAGACATTGCAGATCTACCCCTGTGTTCACACAAGCACCTCTGTCCTTTGGCACAAAGCACAGGATGGTGTGAGAGAGAAGCTTGAAACTATGGGCTTTCCCAAATCTCTTTCTAGCATAACCTCAGTTACTCAAACAGCTCTGAGCTATGCCTGCACTGCTTAGCACGTACATGCAGTCCAAGGAAGACAGACATAGTGTGTGGAAACTGCTGGGAGCTCTCACTCCCTGGTGAGAACTGGAGCTAAGACTGTATTGACCTGCATTTCGCTCTTAATTCCACAGTTTCAAAGGCTTGAGCTTTGGTGAACTCAACAAGGAAAGTCTAATTTTCTGGTAATGAGCTTTTGCTCAGTAAATTTCCTTGTTAAGAGACTTATTTGTGACACTTGCAGTGTCCCTTAAGCTAGAAGGAATCCTATTTCCCTGTCTCCTGTTCCTAAGTGGCTATTCCATTTACTGCTTATCTTCTCTGGGTTGAATAGGTCTTCAAATTATCTGGAAAGTGAAAGAGCTCTCAGGGCTGTAAGAACCATTGCAAGCATGAACAGGACAGTTGTGCTCCACAACCATTCATTTAAGAGAATGAGAAAAGCCTGTTGATGCATCTCTCTCTTTTAATTCTTTCCACAGGAAATATGCTGCCATCAGGCTACCACCCCTAGCAATCCCTTTACAGACTATTGAGTAATGGCATTTAAAAAAAAGGAAGGGAAAAAAGGCTCTTTGCAGTTGTGCACACTTCATACACATAGCATAGGCTACCTGTACAGACCAGTCAATATATCCTGTCCCGCTTTCCCACTGTCTCCATATCCAATTTACCAAGCTCCCCCAGGTACACTCTAGTCTACCTAATCTTCCCATCTGGAAGTTTCTATAGACGGAGATTTCTAAATGTTATTGCAGCACGTCATACAGAAATTATTGATCCCTTTAAAGAATCAGAGAGAGGCTTTGTTGTTTAGATCCTGGAGGCCCCTGAAAATATCTCTCCAGATAATCTTACAAGGAGGGAACTGATGGATAGGTGACCTGTAAAATTTGTTACTTATCTTCAGCCTAATTTAGTGAGAATAGAAACTATATTGTTCTGATGCCCACTGCCAGTAGGAAGGCGCTGGAGTGGTGGTGGTGGGTGTCTGTGGCAGATGTGCAAAAGCCCCTGAAGAATGGAATAGAATAGAACAGAAAAATATAGAATAGAATGGAATAGAATGGGATGGAATAGAATAGAATAGAATAGAATAGAATAGAATAGAATAGAATAGAATAGAATAGAATAGAATAGAATAGTTTTGCATAATGTCTCAGAGCATATAATGACAGTTGGGATAGGAAAGTAGAAAGAACTAAGCAACGTGTAAGAAAATCCGATTCAACATCTTCAAGAAAAAGCACTGGAACCTGAAGGACACCACCAGAAACCATAGTCCCCTACAGAGACATATGACATCTGGTCAAACTCTCTTAACCATAGCTTTGCTGTGGTAGTAGGTATAATTTGATAAAGTTGATAATGAAGTCAACTGTAGTTGATTAATGTGCTACTCTATTTGTGTTTTGAAGGGGTGTGATATGCCAGAGTATCTTGCCCTTCTACTTGAAGGACCCACTGGTACATCAGCTGAAAGTATTGCCTGGCCAGACTGGCAGCATCCCTCAGCTGGTGCAAAGCTGTGACAGGGACCTGAGTTCTCCTGCTTTTCAAATGTTCTCATTTGTGTTATTTCCCCCAGCAACACCCTCACACCACTTCTGTTCATGTGAGGAGAGGAAGACATTTCTAGGGAAAAGTAATCAAAAATGTTGATAATATTCTGTGGGTCAGAACTGTTCCCCTGACTTTTCTAAGATCCTCATACACACACCAGTTATCCCAATTGCCCTCTCCAGGTATCCCACTTTCTTCATTTTTCAACTCTGAGCTTTTATAGCATCCTTCCTCTGCTTTCACTATGCCTAAATTATCTCCCTTCTTCCCTTTGAATCTCCTTTATTTGAACCATCCTTTACTCACTTTTTTTTAAAAAAATGTAAAAATGGTTTGAGAAATTTCATAGTTGTTCTATGTCAATAACGTTTCCATAGAGCAAATAAACAATGAATTCACCTGGGCAGAGGGAACTGACAATGACACGCGCATATCTCAACCTCTGATTTCTGTCAAGGAGATACTTTGAAATGGCAATGTCTTGGTGTAGCTGAGACTTGATGTTGAATGATTTCCCCAGAGCCACCTAAGTCATATGAACCCTTGCTGTTTGCAAAGCAATAGGATTGGCTGTTTTTTATGCCTCTGAAATCTGTTTGGCGTGTAAGTGATTAGCATGCTCCAATCTCAACAGCTAGATTCTTTCCATAATTACATTTTCGATTATGCTTCCTCCTGATGTCCATAACTGCCAAAGAAAACTGGAATAAATGTTAACCAACAGACCTTTTCAAGGATGGTAGGCGTCCCGGTCTGAGACCCAGATTTGCCCAAGAGCATTGGTATAATCTGACCTTTGAGAAATGCTGGAGTTTTGTTTGTATTTATTTTTCAGGGCTTTAAAACATGTAAATGCCTAATCACACAGACCCTAACTCAGAACTCTTGCATGAGGTAATGTTCTTATGATAGGAGGGTACCTTCAAAGCCATGAGTGAAAGGCAGTATGTTTTAGAGAGTTTCTGAAGAAAAAAACACAGTTAGAAAGGAAGAGGTTCTCAGTTGTAGTACTACAGAGACCATGCACAGCAAGCATGATCATCATTACATCACTTTGCATTACTTTTTAACTCTGCTTCCAACAGGTACCAGAAGCATGAAGAAAGCCTTGGAATTAGGTCCTTGGTTTATTTTAAAATTGACTACCTTGCTAAGACTAAATAATGTTAGATTTCCCTACACAACAAGAAGCACAAGACCTAAATGAAATGTGAAAAACTGTGTTCTCCAGAGGAAACACATTAAAACCTCTTTCACAGCAAATTTTCTCCTATACAACTTTTCTGTTAAACTTGTAGGACTTGACTACAGCTTTGCTGAGAATTACAGCAAAATTACAACAAAATATGTATAAGTATATATACTTATACCCTTCCATTACCTCTGCTTTTAGTATACTTCAATTTCTGGGTTTGACAAAGAAAGAGCAGAGATAGGATTTACCCTGACTCTGTCCTCTATTCAGTAGCCCAGAGAAGTAAGATTAATTACTACTTTTTTCAAAATAAGGAAGGAGGAAATGACAAAGAAAGTCATATTTTTTTTATTCTAAATATAAAATTACAACTCCGGGGAATATGGCCTTTTAGAAAGATGAATTCAGGTTTACATCCTGCTTTCTCCAGAATTATCTCTCTATGGTTTATTGAGCAATGCGTGAGAGGTCTAAAATGAACAGGGAGTGATTATACAGTCAGGAAAAAATCCATATGGAAAACAGATCTAACTTCAGATCTAGCCTCTTTGATGCCTTTACGACTATAGCACTGGAAACAAGATAATTACTCAATTGCTGGCAACTTCTTGAATCTCTCTTGCTGTCTGAGAATGCATTATTATTATGCTGCTTTTCAGATAAATTGAAAAGCAGGGTTCTGCTAAGTTTTGCTTTCATGAAAGAGATGCTCTTCAACAACGCAGGGAAATCAAGAAGCTACAGTTGTAAATAGAGCTTTACTGTAAATATTTCTTTATAAGCAACAGTGTACACTTAAAAATTTGTATTTCAGATTAATTCAGAGCCACAAGAAGCATATCATAGTCTCTATACTTGGGTTCCCACACAAAAAAATCTCAGAGACATGATACTTTTAAACGTCGATGGGTTGGTTCTCCCAGGTCACTCGTGCACAGACAGATGAAGGGCATTGCAACACACTCATTTGAGAAAGAGCTGTGAGCGTTTTCAAATCTTCCTACCCACAAACCTTATGTTAGTACCCACGCAGACATGTTGTGTCAGTGGTTCATGTGATCTTTCCTAATCTGCTTCAGTGGAAAGTCAACTGTTGGTAAATCACAACAGAAGGCAGTTGAAACTGAGCTAGATGTCCTTGCCCTGAAGCAAATTGGAAGCAATCACATAGTCTATTAACATAAGTGAACAGGGAGGGCAATAATAAATGGGTATAGATAGTATCGCCTTTAAAATCTCAGTCTGGACTAGCTGTTGCCACCTACCTGTAGTCTGAGTGATGTCTACAGCACACATCATCCTGGTTGGTACTGCCATAAACATAACCGAAATCTATCTAGTGGATGACTACCTCCCTCACTGATCTAGACACACATTTTGGACTGTCCTGTCTCTTGGTCTTCAGCATCTGAAATTCCGACTAGCCTCACAAAGAGAGTTGGTTCTTGTCCAGAGTCCCTACAAAATAAGTATGAATTTTCTAATTTCTAAGTTTCCTTGTCATCCAGTTTCTTCTACTATTGCCAAAATTCTAAACACCTGCAGGCCATACTAAAACTAGAGATGCCAGGGGAGGGGAACCTCAATCCATCCCACTCCTACCAGTTTGGTGCCAGGGCCAGCAATAGATGTCCAGAGCCTGGAGAAGGAACACAGGTCAGCAGGAGAGCGCCTGAAGAGCAGCACAAAGGAACTCCAGCCAGTAAGGCAGCTTCATCGGGGGCACAACTTAAATGCCTTTATGCAAATGCACATGACATGGGGAATAAATAAGAAGATAACATGAGGAATAAACATGGGGAATAAATGTGTGCACGCCTGCAGGGCTACGACCTTATCGGCGTCAGGGAGACGTGGTAGGATGGCTCCTATGATTGGAGTGTTGGGATGGAGGGATACAGGCTCTTTAGGAAGGACAGGCAGGGGAGACGAGGAGGGGGTGTCACCCTCTATGTCAATGACCAGCTGGAGTGCATGGAGCTCTGCCTGGGGATGGATGAGTAGACGACCAAGAGCCTGTGGGTCAGAATTAAAGGGAGGGCAGGGACAGGTGAGATTACAGTGGGGGTCTGCTACAGGCCACCCGACCAGGAAGACCGAGCGGACGAGGCCCTCTATAGACAGATAGGAGCAGCCTCACGCTCACAAGCCCTGGTCCTCATGGGGGACTTCAACCATCCTGACATCTGTTGGAGGGACAACACGGCAGGGCATAAGCAATCCGGGAGGTTCCTGGAATGTGTCAATGATAACTTCCTTCTCCAAGCGGTAGAGGAGCCAACGAGGAGAGGTGCTATGCTGGACCTTCTTCTCACCAACAAGGAGGGGCTGGTGGGGAATGCGAAGCTCAAGGGCAGCCTGGGCTGCAGTGACCACAAAATGGTGCAGTTCAAGATCCTTAGGGCACCGAGGAGGGTGCACAGTAAGCTCACTACCTTGGATTTCAGGAGAGCAGACTTTGCCCTCTTCAGGGATCTGCTTGGTAGAGTGCCATGGGACAAAGCCCTGGAGGGAAGAGGGGCCCAAGAAAGCTGGGTAATATTCAGGGATCACCTCCTTCAAGCTCAGGAGCCATGCATCCCAACAAAGATGAAGTCAGGCAAAAACGCCAGGAGGCCTGCATGGATGAACAAGGAGCTCCTGGACAAACTCAAACACAAAAAGGAAGCCTACAGAGGGTGGAAGCAAGGACAGGTAGCCTGGGAGGAATACAGAGAAATTGTCCCAGCAGCCAGGGATCAGGTGAGGAAAGCTAAAGCCCTGGTAGAATTAAATCTGTCCAGGGACATCAAGGGCAACAAGAAAAGATTCTATAGGTATGTCGGGGATAAAAGGAAGATGAGGGAAAATGTGGGCCCCCTCCAGAACGAAACAGGAGACGTGGTTACACAGGATACGGAGAAGGCAGAGGTACTCAATGACTTTTTTGGCGCGGTCTTCAGCAGCAAGTACTCGAGCCTCACCACCCAAACGCAGAAGGCAAAGGCGGGGACTAGGAGAATGAAGAGCCGCCCACTGTGGGAGAAGATCAGGTTCGACACCATCTAAGGCACCTGAAGGTAAACAAGCTCATGGGACCTGATGAGATGCATCCGCAGGTCCTGAATGAACTGACGGATGAAGTTGCTAAGCCACTATCCATCATATTTGAGAAGTTGTGGCAGTCCGGTGAAGTTCCCACTGACTGGAAAAGGGGAAACATAACCCCCATTTGTAAAAAGGGAAAAAAGGAAGACCCGGGGAACTACAGGCCAGTCAGTCAGTTTTGGGCCCCTCACTACAAGAAGGACGTTGAGGTGCTGGAGCGTGTCCAGAGAAGGGCAACGAGGCCGGTGAGGGGTCTGGAGAACAAGTCTTATGAGGAGCGGCTGAGGGAATTGGGGTTGTTTAGCGTGGAGAAAAGGAGGCTGAGGGGAGACCTCATCGCTCTCTACAACTCCCTGAAAGGAGGTTGTAGCGAGGTGGGTGTTGGTCTCTTCTCCCAAGTAACAAGTGATAGGACGAGAGGAAATGGCCTCAAGTTGCGGCAGGGGAGGTTTAGATTGGATGTAAGGAAAAATGTCTTTACTGAAAGAGTGGTGAAACATTGGACCAGGCTGCCCAGGGAAGTGGTGGAGTCCCCATCCCTGGAAGTATTTAAAAGACGTGTAGATGAGGCACTTAGGGACATGGTTTAGTGGGCATGGTGGTGTTGGTTTGACGGTTGGACTCGATGATCTTAGAGGTCTTTTCCAACCTCAGTGATTCTATGATTCTATGATTCTATGTCTGTGCCTGGGAAGATCATGGAACAGATCCTCCTGGGAGCTCTGCTAAGGCACATGGAGGACAGGGAGGTGATTTGAGACAGCCAGCATGGCTTCACCAAGGGCAAGTCCTGCCTGACTAACCTAGTGGCCTTCTATGACAGAATGACTACATCAGTGAACATGGGAAGGGCTACGGATGTTCTCTATCTGGACCTCTGTAAGGCCTTTGACACAGTCCCCCACAACATCCTTCTCTCTAAACTGGAGAGGTATGGATTTGATGGGTGGGCTGTCCAGTGGATGAGGAACGGGTTAGATGGTCGCATCCAGAGGGTAGTGGTCAACGGCTCGATGTCCAGATGGAGATTGGTGATGAGTGGCATCCCGCAGGGGTCCGTATTGGGACCGGTACTGTTTAATATCTTCATCAATGCCATAGACAGTGGGATCGAGTGCACCCTTGGCAAGTTTGCAGATGACACCAAGCTCAGTGGTGTGGTTGACACGCCAGAGGGACAGGATGTCATCCAGATGGACCTGGACAAGCTCAAGAAGTGGGCCCGTGGGAACCTCATGAGGTTTAACAAGGCCAAGTGCAAGGTCCTGCACCTGGGTTGGGGCAACCCCCGGTATCACTACAGGCTGGGGGATGAAGGGATTGAGAGCAGCCCTGCCGAGAAGGACTTGGGGGTACTGGTGGATGAAAAGCTGGACATGAGCCAGCAATGTGCGCTCACAGCCCAGAAGGCCAATTGTATCCTGGGCTGCATCCAAAGCAGCGTGGCCAGCAGGTCGAGGGAGGGGATTCTGCCCCTCTGCTCTGCTCTGGTGAGACCCCACCTGGAGTACTGCGTCCAGCTCTGGAGTCCTCAGCATAAGAAAGACATGGACCTGTTGGAGCGGGTCCAGAGGAGGGCCACAAAAATGATCAGGGTGATGGAACACCTCTCCTATGAAGACAGGCTGAGAGAGTTGGGGTTGTTCAGCCTAGAGAAGAGAAGGCTTTGGGGAGACCTTATTGCAGCCTGTCAGTACTTCAAGGGGGCTTATAAAGAAGATGGCAGGAAACTTTTTAGCAGGGCTTGTTGCAACAGGACAAGGGGGAATGGCTTTAAACTAAAGGGGGGTAGATTGAGACTAGATATAAGGAAGAATTTTTTTACGCTGAGGGTGGTGAAACATTGGCCCAGGTTGCCCAGAGAGGTGGTGGATGCCCCATCCCTGGAAACCTTCCAGGTCAGGTTGGACGGGGCAACCTGATGTAGTTGAAGATGTCCCTGCCCACGGCATGGAGGTTGGACTAGAAGACCTTTAGAGGTCCCTTCCAACCCAAACTATTCTATGATTCTATAATTTTGCCATTTTTTAGAGAAAATTAAGACATGTGGGCATTCCTTGAATGAACAGTATGCCATCTTGCTAGAACCTAAGCACCGTACTGCAAAATATAACCAAAGGAGACCAGAAAGTCTTGTGCAAACAGTCCTGTTTATCTAACTTGCTTTTTTCCTTTACCATCTGTTGGAGCCATATGCCTTCTTAAATAAGAGCTAATTATAGGTCTCTACCACAACTAATCAAACAGTGGTTACTGTTGCAAACTTCAGCTGGAAATTTCATTTATTCTTTACAAAATTCCCCCCAAACCAGACGCTGAGATGGTTGCCTTTCTCTGGTTTTCTGGACTTGGGTACACAGTAGTTACAGTTGATATACACATGTCTCTGTTAACATATGGGAGAAATTCATAACAAGCTGGAGAAATAGTAAGAGCCAAAGTACAGTTCCCACCAAGTACATTAGGAGGAGTGACTTTGGGACAGAAAGTGACTGTGTATAATAAATATCCACTGACATGTACTTTAGCAGAGCTCTTAGTGTTTTGAGTTTACTTTCACTGCCCCTGTGCTGTTGTACTGAGTGAAAGGGAGAAAAGAAACAACCCTGTCACAAAATTATCTGGCTTTTAGCACTGAAGAATTGGAGCAAGGAAGGATCCAGTACTAAAATTAAATTTTGGAAGAGAGATTCCAGCCCATTCAGAGAACAATAAATCTCCTAATGAGCTCAAAAAAGACAAGATTTCACTTTCATGTGCAATGGACATTTGTATAAATGTCCATTTGTATAAATGCCATTTTACATGATTCAGGCAAAAGTTTTATAACTGCTTCCAGTGTCAATGTCACTCTGCATTGCTGTGTAATGTGAAAGGACTGAAGGATAAAAATTAATCCAGTCCTAAATATGGCAAATGAAGTGTTGAAGTGCTTTTTAAAACCCCCAAACACTAAATAGCTCTTTCAGCATCACAAGATTGTGGCAATTTCAGACTGTCATGCTGACCTTCCAGGAAGTTTAGAACTGTTCTGGCAGAAATTAGGATTAAAAATAAAAAAAAATAAAAATTTGAAATAGTATGTTTTAAGTTAATTCATTCCAGCCATCCAGCAGGTAGTTGTTTCCCATTATAACTGCCACAACCTCTTTGTGTAAATGAGTGGTGCACATAGAAGAAAGAGAACACTTCCAGGATTTCGTTTCAGCTACTCTTTTTCTCTGGCTATCAATGTGAAGATTTCCTTCCACTTTTCTCCCCACTGCTCACATGATGTTTTTGACAACTGGAACACTACAAATGTTTAAAGATCCAGATATGTAAGAATTGAAATACATATAAAAATGTGAATATATGTACTTTACAGACATTTCAAGCATGGATATAACATTAGGACCCACCTGCTATTCCCTCAGTGCCGCATAGCATATCTGGCATCATCTCATCAACGCAACAGCAACTGAATCAGAAAAGTCCTGAGCTAAAATCACAGACTTTAAGTCAAACTGGAAATTAAAGATTTCCCAGATGGGGCTGTAACACTTTCAAGTCCTCTGATTAATGGTATGGGTTGGGAACTGAATGCTCTCCTAATGTACTATTGCAATGCCTGCTGTGTTCAAGAAGGCGATGGATGGAGGTCATACATTTACCAAACTTTTATCTTCAGCATTATGGCCAGTTGCACTTTACTCAGAGGGTGAATTACTGTGAATTAAATATGTAAAACATTTTGTGACAGTCTAATAAAAAATCTGACAGTAAATCTAATTTGTCAGATGTAAGAGGTAGTCCCTAAGATCCCACTGTAAAATAAAAAGCCTGAGGATTCAGAGTGAAGGACATCAGACTCCCACTGGAAGAAGCCACCACTGCTGGTTAGTGTTTCTGAAAAGCTGGGCAAGTTATCTAGGTATTTAAATACAGTTTTCTGAACCTCACTGTGGATCACAAAAGTAAATACACAAGAAAGGCTTCAAGGTCCTATAGTTTTTTTTCCTCTTTGTGTACGATACCAGTCAGGAGGTCTTTCATATCCTTTCTATGAACAATCTTCAGAGTTAAGTTAGATACAAGAGACCTGATTCCTCAGCTGCAGCTGCTGCAGCTGAGGGTCTTTCATTCTACAGGCTGCAGGTTCAATTTCTAGTGTGATGTTCAGGGTGGGTTTGTCACATCCACAGTCGCAAGGTGATCCCTCCACATTATGTTCTTCCTCCATGTTCAAGTGGACCTGATCAGATCCCTTGCTCGTTCAGGAGAGACCTGATCCTAGTGCCCAGGTGGCTTGTGATTCTGATCACTAGATTTGGTATTTGTATACAGTGGGAAAAAGGGTAGAAACACATATACTTCCTTACCTGCCCATAAAACGGATGGAAGAACTCACTGAGTTCCCAGGGCAAGATAATGAGCTATAAATCAGATGTTCCTCTTCGGACCCCAATTCCTTCCACAAATTACTATACATTCTTTGTTCTGGAGACATTTCACATGTACAGCACTGTTTTCTCAAGGCAAAGAAATACAAACCAGCCTCCAGAAAGGCAGTTAACTTGATGGAGATTGGCAGAATCAGACCACAGGTAACTTATGTCAAGGCCTCATATTTTCAGCACAAGTGCCATCACAGCCCTTGAAGCAGACAGGTGGCACTTAGATACTCAAACAAAACTGTACAAAGACAATTTTGTCTGCTTATTAAAGAGGCTAAAGGAATAAAAATTTCACCTAGATACTAACACACATGCACACAAAAACATATTGCAGTTCCATTTGCTGAAAAACAGTTTCTGTTAAAAATAAAACAGTATCATTATAAAGTACCTTCCAAATAAGCAAACTATATTGCTAATCTGTAATAGGAACTGTTTCCATATAAGCCATAAGCTTAATTGAAATCTAAAATGTTCTTCTGTATGTTTTGTATCTTTTAAATATTCCTTTGAGCAGATATTTTAAAATTTCCCATCCAGCTGAGATGCGAGATTGCTCCTTTCCTAGGTCAGCCAGCTCTTGTCTGATTAGTGATTTAATTGCTGAACTGTCCATACAGCTCAGCACAAAAATGCAACAGAATTATTTTTTCACATTAGTTTTCTTCCCCAATTAGATTCCATCAACCTTTGCCACTGCATCGGTAATTTTTTTTTTTGCTTTTTAATTATGCACATTATCTCAACTGAAATCCCGTAGTTTCATCTGGGTGACACATGAACATAAATCAGCAAGAGACCAATCATATTTTGTCAATGCATGTCAGGCACAAGCCATTTGGCTTTCTGTCTGGGTTTTCATTAAACTGCATTAATGTTCTCTCTGTCTGTGATGTGCCAAGAGTATCATTAGCTGTTCTTTCTTTGGGCTGTTTTCTGGTAAGGCTATTCATCGCCTTCAGTCTGAGTTAAGGGTCATTCAAGAAAAGGATCTGTTATCACTTTCTGAACAGTCTGTCTTTCTATTTGGCATAAACTTTGCATACACATCATGGTCCTGCAGCAAGCTCTTAAATGGACTAAGCAATATAAGACAAAGGGTCCTGAATCTATTCCTACATAGCTTCCTCAACAATACCTGTCTAAAACTTTGAAACTGAAATGGGCCAAATCCCGTCTATCCAAAAAATCTCATATAAACTCCCCTATACACAAAATTTTAAATGTCTTCACCTCTCCAAGGCAAATAAAAGTGCCAAAAAATTCTTATTACCACCACACTATAAAGAGTAAACTTGCACAAAGTTATGGTAGATTGCTCAAGATAATCCTGAAAATCAATGGCAAAACTGGCAATGAACTCACATCTAGTATGAAGAAAAACCTGTATTTACTACCAGACATATGCACTGCCGCTGTATTAGACATCACGTTGTAGGGGTATGTGGCTGCACTAACGCTATTTAGACAACACTCGAGAGATCTGGATTCCTGTGCTATCACTGTCTTCTTGAGAGACATTAGGCAAATCATGAGGCATCCCTGTGCCTCAGTTTCCCACATATTAACTTCTCCTTCACTTTGTCTCTCATTTAACAAGTCTGCGGCTGTCATTTTGAGCTCTGAGTTTTATTACAATACTTACCACACTGCTCTCAGCTGTTATACCTAACTCAGCTGAGAAATACTGCTGAACCTGGGATGCAAGTCTGTAAGGTTTCCACAATAGATAAATTGTGCAGGTATTTCCCTAGACATTTTTTGCCTAGTGACAATCATACTCACAAGTTTTTCTACAGATTTAATAATATCTTGGCTCTTTTTCTTCGTCCTCTATACTTATCCACCAACATTCCTAATAATTTTGAAAGTAACGATCCCAAGTGCAGTCCATGGAGATGAATACACCTCCCTGACATAAGCTGACAATATTCAGGACACATGATTTGCAAGATTTGAATTGAAGTCCATGGGGTCATTTCCTGGAGGTATTATAACTTCTTACAAAGTTCTCAGAAGATGACAGATCAGGCCTCTGTTGCAGCTGCTTACAGCTCCCTTCCTAGCTTTTAAACTCTTTCCCAAAGAATAATAAAATGAATAGTATATATTCAAGTGACATAACTTTGGAAACAACCCATTGTTTCTGCTGCTACATTTGAATTAAGAGAAGGAACACGTAAGTGCGTTACTCCTCTGGATTTTGGTGGTAGGAAAGTCTGAGAGAAAAACAAATATTTGAGATCCCAACTAGCAAATATTGCACTAGAATAATCAGAAAAGTACCTATAAAGTAGGGCAAGAAGACTCAAAACTAGTAGAAAGAATGTCCCTTCTCTTTTCAATACTTCTACAAATGCTGGAAACCAAGGAGATGTTGTTTTCCATTACCCAGGGAATAGTGATTTAGGTTAAGATTGTTCTACAGGTATTAAGAAGGAGAAAAATATTACAGTGCATTTTGCATAAGGGTTTTCCCCATGCCCGTGTCCTTGTAAGGATGGCTGTCCTTGAAAATGAGAGCTATGGGAAATCATATAAAAGCCCATGGATATGAATCATGGGGAAAAGATTAAGAGTTAGCTTGTTCTTATTTAAAATTAATAGAGGGAATTTAAAGACTCGATGGGAACTTTTCACGAAGGCAAAAAGAATGAAAAACTGTGGGGAAATTGGAAAGCATCCAAAATAGGCTTGGCAAGAACCTTTAGCAGAAATGGTAGAAACTCTTCATAAATTATAAGGAGAATAAAAAAGAAAAAAAAAAAAAAAGAAGGAAGGAAGGAAGGAAGGAAGGAAGGAAGGAAGGAAGGAAGGAAGGAAGGAAGGAAGGAAGGAAGGAAGGATGGATATTGGTTTTCTCAGGACTAAATCATCACTATTGTATAACAAACACCTTACTGCATGAGCAGTTCAAGCTTCTCTGGTTTCTGGGGAAAGATGTGGAATACTGTACTGGACATCTAGTTGCTTCCTTAGTGTTCCACAAACAGAATAATTTCTTGAGGGATCCATATGCAGTGCATCAGTTCATTTTACTTTTTATATCCCTATTGAAATATATGGATATTCTTATGCATCTTTGTCCACTGTTACTGAATGCAACAGTATTTGGTGTCAGTGAGTTTCAGAGGCTCATTGTCTTGAAAAAAATTTCCTTTGATGATGCTTAAGTTTGTGGTATTTCAGCATCCTGGATACTCCTTTGTTCCCTTTCTGTCTGAAAGGTTAAATTCAGATGTCAGACTTAGAATTTATGTTGTTTATAGGAGAGGTGCAGACAACAAGTCATGAGTTGAAGGAGCTTAGCAGCTAGAGACATTCAGAACTGCAGAGTTTATCCATACAGCATGACAACCATTTCCATGCAGTAGCATTAGCTGTTATAGGCTTTCTGGACAGGCATTTTAGAAACTAAAACTGATATACAGTAGTTTTCTATCACATTGCTCTTCCTGTGTTATTACTTTTATTTTCTTCTGTGCACTGAAGCCAGGTACTTTCCCCTTACACTGCCTACCACATGCCTACTTTATATTTTAAATCAATCACAATTCTACCTGGACAGCTAGCCTTGAGTAAGTAAACAGCAGCAGATGTTTAACATGTCAATCAAAAACAGTAGATGCAACTTTTTGCAGATAGTTCTTCAAGAATTTCCATCACATTGCCTCTCTACTAATTTGTGAGCCAACCTTGTAGCGATGGTCAGAGCTGGAATAATCTTATCTTTGGAAGGTGACAGTGGGAGTTATTGTGAAACCTGTTAACAAAATAAGCTTGAAATAGAAGACATGCACAGTCAGATAGGTATTTTGTGAAGAGTTTGTGCTCCTCCGTTATGTATTAAAAAAAAAAAAAAAAACATGGCACAAATGCTAATCCTGTTCCAATGACCTAAGTACTGAACTTGAAACTAGAAACTCCTGTTCCAGCTTTATCAGACACTTAGTCTGTGGTACTAAGTAAATTACATGTGACTGGATTAAAATCCTGGCTCCATATCCCTAAAGCTGGATCATTAATATACACCTCCTCACCCAATACTCTTCTATACCCAAATCTGGGCAAAGGCAAAGTATTGTGGTTCTCTGAAGCATTATAGAATCATGTAATCATAGAATAGTTTGGGTTGGAAGGGACCTCTAAAGGTCATCTAGTCCAACCCCCCTGCCATGGGCAGGGACATCTTCAACTACACCAGGTTGCTCAGAGCCCTGTCCAACCTGACCTGGAAGGTTTCCAGGGATGGGGCATCCACCACCTCTCTGGGCAACCTGGGCCAGTGCTTCACCACCCTCAGTGTAAAAAATTTCTTCCTTACATCTAGTCTCAACCTACCCCCCTTTAGTTTAAAGCCATTCCCCCTTGTCCTGTCACAACAGGATCTGCTAAAAAGGTTGCTGCCATCTTTTTTATAAGCCCCCTTGAAGTACTGATAGGCTGCAATAAGGTCTCCCCAAAGCCTTCTCTTCTCCAGGCTGAACAACCCCAACTCTCTCAGCCTTTCTTCATAGGAGAGGTGTTCCAGCCCCCTGATCATTTTTGTGGCCCTTCTCTGGACCCGCTCCAACAGGTCTGTGTCTTTCTTATGGTGAGGGCTCCAGAGCTGGACGCAGTACTCCAGGTGGGGTCTCACCGGTTATGCAGCCAGCAGACCTTTCTCGAGCCAGAGATAGTTGTTAGAAGCTCAGGGCTTTTGGAAAAGCAGTCAGTTCAGTAAACAAGCACCAAAATAAAACAATTAGGGTCTTTTTTTCTTTGAAAAAGAAAAACATTCCTTCTCTGTTTTTTCTTAGTTTGCAGCTGAAGTTCTGCAGAGGATAAAGGCAATAAGGTTCTTTGCAGGATTGAATCCTGCAGAAACTGTGTCTAAATCAGCCAGAATTAGGGCTGAGCAGCTGACTGAATCTTAATTTCTACAGCCAAATGAACAATTTAAAGCACACTGACATCAACACCTGGTGAATGTTTCTTTAATATCTTGTTGCCATTTTCTTAATTTCTACATTTCTTTGGCTGAAATTACTGAAATTCAACCAGTTTTCCTTCATACTTTCCTGTCTTTTTGAGAAAATACTCTGTCAGGAAAAGAAATATAAGTGCACCAGTTTCAAGCAAAATTTCATCTAAAGCTGGGTCAGCACCTCTGAAGAGAGCTCGTATTGGAACGGCAGCTCTTTCTTCAGTGCAGCTGTGCTTTTCCTGCTTGAGAACATTGTCGAATCATTTACGATTGGGTCATTTCTGGGAACTCTCTCGAAATATATGAAAAAGAGATGGCTTTCAACTCAAGCCTGCAGGCTTTAAAGAGTAATCCCTACTGGAGTGTTTTTGTTTCTTTTCTGCTGCAATCTACTAAGACGTTTCATAAGGTTGAACTCTTGCAAGCTGAGGATGGCTTTTCTCTTCATGCTGTTCCCTTTCAGCAGCAGTTGTATACTAAGGTCTACCTTGTACTCAGATTGTCACAATACTTGCAACAACAAGGAGTCCATGATCATAGAATCATAGAATCATAGAATCATTGAGGTTGGAAAAGACCTCTAAGATCATCGAGTCCAACCGTCAACCCAACACCACCACCCACTAAACCATGTCCCTAAGCACCACTTCTACATGTCTTTTAAATACTTCCAGGGATGGGGACTCAACCACTTCCCTGGGCAGCCTGGTCCAATGTTTAACCACGCTTTCAGTAAAGAAATTTTTCCTCATGTCCAATCCAAACCTCCCCTGGTGCAACTTGAGGCCATTTCCTCTCATCCTATTGCTAGTTACTTGGGAGAAGAGACCGACACCCACCTCGCTACAACCTCCTTTCAGGTAATTGTAGAGAGCGATGAGGTCTCCCCTCAACCTCCTTTTCTCCAGGCTAAACAACCCCAGTTCCCTCAGCCGCTCCTCAGAAGACTTGTTCTCCAGACCCCTCACCAGCCTCGTTGCCCTTCTCTGGACACGCTCTAACACCTCAACGTCCTTCCTGTAGTGAGGGGCCCAAAACTGAACACAGTATTCGAGGTGCGGCCTCACCAGTGCCGAGTACAGGGGCACGATCACTTCCCTACTCCTGCTGGCCACACGATTTCTGATACAGGCCAGGATGCCATTGGCCTTCTTGACCACCTGGGCACACTGCCGGCTCATGTTCAGCCGGCTGTCGACCAGCACCCCCAGGTCCTTTTCCGACAGGCAGCTTTCCAGCCACTCTTCCCCAAGCCTGTAGCACTGCATGGGGTTGTTGTGGCCAAAGTGCAGGACCCGGCACTTGGCCTTGTTGAACCTCATACAGTTGGCCTGGGCCCATCGATCCAGCCTGTCCCGGTCCCTCTGCAGAGCCTTCCTACCCTCGAGCAGATCAACACTCCTGCCCAACTTGGTGTCGTCTGCAAACTTCCTGAGGGTGCACTCCATCCCCTCATCCAGATCATTGATAAAGATATTGAACAAGACCGGCCCCAAAACTGAGCCCTGGGGAACACCGCTCATGACCAGCCGCCAGCTGGATTGAACTCATCTAGTGAAATCTAGATCAAATCTTAGATCATCTAGATCATCTTAGATCATCTGGTGAAAAAAGAGGAGACACTTAGATCAATTCATCCAGTCACATCTGTTACTCATCCTTTAGCTTTTCACTCGTTTAACTCCACCTCCTGATCTTTAAAATCAAGGATACTGCTGAGGTCCCTTGGCCTATGTTGAACCATATTTGCAGGATGGGAGTGATATCAAAATCAGGTGCCTTCAGTGTGAGATTTGGGTCAGAGGAGAATAAGCTTTTCAGTGGACTATAAAGTATGTATGTGAGTCTTATGACTAATCCCCATGGAGGCATTGCTCCTTCTTGAATTCTTTTAAGGAAATAGGATGGAATTTCATATTTTCTTGTTTGTACAAAAGCACCGCTAACATACTGTTTACCCTTCCCCTAGTAACGGATCAGCCACTTGAATCAAGAAGTATAAGTGAATGCAATCAAACTTCTGTGCAGGAATAGGCTGGCTCCCTCAGGTGTCTGCATTCCCCCTTTTCCCCAGGCTGCTGATAGACCTAAGGGCTTAAAGAACAAAGAAGGTTTTTTATCCTTTTTATCCATGATTATATTCTACATCACAACTCAGACTATGAAGCACGTATTTAGTCTATGGTGATCACACTGTGTGGAATAGAAGTACCTCTTCCCATACTTCCCCTAGTTTGTATTCACCATCTTGTTTTGCTGTATGAGTATAGTCATCATGCTTTTGTTTGCAATCACCAGGCAAGCAACCTCACAGACACAGGCAAGCACTAAATTCAGTTCAATTCACTTGTGTTTTCATTAATTGGCTGGCTAACATGAAATGTATCCCCTAAGACCACCCACATCCTGCAACTGAACACTATGTCAGGGAGCACTCTCTCTTCTGAAGATGCTCATCACTAATGAGCCCCAGATTCCTTCCTTGCATAAGCCAATTTCCCATTCCACATAGCAATTATGTAAATTAAGGTGAAGTTCCTGATAACTTCCATTGGTTCCTCTCGGCTCACGATTAAAAAGATGAAAAACATTAAATAACTTTCATTTCAGTCTGGGGAAAGAGCTGGCTACCCAAACTAAAAAATAAAAATAATTTTAAAAAGAGACCTTTTAAAATGGGCTTTCCTCTTTATCCCAAAAGGACAACAATAAATGGATGAAAACCCACCTCCAGATGATATTGTTCAAAGAGTTTACTTCATTGTGTGTAGTGACTCAATTTCCTGTTGCAGCTAACTGCTGCCAAAACCAGGCACTGTGTAATGTAAACAGTGAGCAACATTCTAGATAAAATCTATTTGATATGATATGAAAGCCTTCAACATCGTTTGAATGGCTTAGAGGCAATCCATCACTTGAACATTTTTATGGCCTTCACCACATCCTCAGAGTGTGAGTTCTTCACCTTCTTCTTTATCCCTCACAATGCTGATTGTAGATATTGTTCATGCCCCTTTTACAGGTGGGAACCTGAGGCAGAGCGTGACTTGGGCCTGTATCCTCAGGAGTATTCAGTATAAACCAATGTAAATTAAGCCTCTGAGGGACTTTGAAGATCTGAATCTAAGTGTCTTGCCTAACATGGGAGAGAAAGCTTGTTGGAGAGTAGGAAATTGAAGCAGATCTCATCGTTTAGTGACAGTCTAGACTCCCTGTTCTCTTCCTCTCTTCCTGATATTGTAGAAACTTCTATTACTGGAAATCAGAACATGTAACAATTTGCAGTTTAATTTGGTTTCATTAAAACCTAAAACCCACTTCAATAAAATAACCAGTCTTCCTATTATAATCCACAAACAAGAGAAATTCATTATAGAAGTCTAAAACTTTGCTTTTGCTTCCTGTGTGCAACACGGGTACGAAAGCACATGGTAATTCCTTGGAGCCTGTCAGAGGTCATTTGTAGTCTTTTCTAATCTAAATCTTGAGACTCTGAGCTCTGGTGAGTGTATTTTCAATCAAATATTATTATGTCTAGTAACACAGAGATCCTTATTGTGTTATTTATACAAGAGATTTTTCATCTCCCACAAATATAATACCTACTTTATTAGTGGTTGAATGGAGTTATTACACTACTTCCCACTACTTAAAAGGGAGGGAATTAAACCTTGATATTTCTGAGTAGGTCACATGGTGAAAACTCAAATCCTAACTTCCACATACTTCTTAAAACAGAGCCCACTGATGCGGCTCCCCAGATCCACGTCATACCAGTACTACCACTCAGTTGCACTCAATAGCCTTGAATAAAATTTTTAGTGTGGGATCTCTCATGTCTCATTTTATTTACAGAAAAGGCAGGCAACTAATTTGATTTTTTTTATGATCAGTGGAGAGAAATCAAGACCTAATAGGAGAAAATCACTGTAATTTAAAATTCATCCTTCAGATATGTGGAATGAAGTCCTTCCAGTGTTACTTATGAAGGAAACTTGCACTATAATCTTAGGCTACTCAATCTGACTCTAAGATACTCAAGTCTGTAATTATTGCTAAAATCATGTGAGAAACTCCCTTTCCTCCTTCTGAGATTGTGAGTTGAAGTCCAATGCCAAGACCAGCAGACAGAGATGCAAGAGGCGATTCAACCTTATCAGGGGTATGGTAGAAACTGTACACATATATGCAAAACTCAAATCCAAAGCAAAGCGATATTCACTTTTGTAAACGGTTTCTAGGTGAAGTGTAAGATGAGAGGTAACAGATGGATAGACATAAACAGACAAATCCAGGAAATTATGAGACGATATTAGTCACTATGACTGGAAGTACTCTCAGCACAACAGTAGGCTGGACTTGCATGCGGCCTTCACCTTCACGAAAGCACCGTTACTGTTGGAAAACCTCACACTATTCAGTGGAAAGAGAGGAGGTTCAGGGAAAGTTGCATTTAAAACCTCACAGTACTTTCCATTATTTCCATGGATAAAACTTGACCTCCAGTTATATTGTTTTCCAGCTCCTGGGATGGCTTGCAGACAAAACACAAGATTTTTGGCCTACATTTGTGCAGGGCTTTGGGTGGGGTTTTTGGGTGAAAATTACAGGAAAAAACTTGGCATGAGACCAACAACTGCACAACAGAGCATGGCGCAAATACACCTAAGATAACAGCTAGCAAACTTCTATCAGAGCAGGAGGCAGGATGAATAATGTACAATGTGCTGATGAAGAATCATTCAGCACAAGTACACTGCTCTCAGGAAGTAAGTTGGTTTAGAGAAGGTGTTGTATTAGGCAGCAGAATGTACCAGGTCAAATCTAGGCTAAAGATCTTCAATATGTTTTTGTGTTCCACAGTACAGACATAAGCTCTTGTTTCCCTCACAAGAACTTGGCCTTAAAGCTGAGTTAACTCACAGTAATAAGGCATGCTGAGATGTGCAGATGGAAAGTGCTACACAGAAGTGGCAGTTAACAAGCAAATACCAAAAATCATTAATCAATGTATGTGAGCTGTTTAAAATGAAATAGTTCTTTTCCCCCACATTTTTAATTCGTTTGATCTGTTGCTTCCGAAGACATAAATACGTGTCTTCCTCCATATACATGACAGGCACTAAGCTTAAGTTTCCCAGAAAGTGAAAGAACATTGCCCAGAAAACAGGAAGATGCCCTCTGCCTAAGAGCAGCCCTAAGGTGAAGAAGGTGTTAAAGAGAAAATTTCCACTGAGGTAGTATACAGCTGCATACATTATGCTACCCAGGCACTGTGCAGAAGGGATGTAGCTAAGCTGGTGGGGAAGTGATTTTTGCTGTTTGAGGCTTAAATCCCCTTCCCTCTGGATAGCCCTTAACTGCACACTCATCTCAGCTGGTCTCTGTTTCATATTCACAACAAACTGTGCATCCACAGTGTCCCTTCAGCTCCAAGCTTTGATGGGCACAGAGGGTCATGGAGCAAGAGAAGTAGTGCAGTCTCCTGCGATGGGGTGGCAGCCCCAGCTCCAAGGAAGCTCTGCATTCAGCTCTGTGCTCAGCATGTGATTCACCTCCTGGACCTGGACCCAGAGTTGTCCAACATGCAATAAGACACCAGACACTCTGAGAGGAGTCTCTCATGTTGGAGTTTGGGTGAATTGACAATAGTTTTGATGAGAATATAAAAGAAGTAGTTTTATATTTTCCTTCGCACATAATAAAAGAACCCCTCCACTCCCTTAGTATGCCACTGTCGTGGTGGAGTGCTTAGGGCCAACACCTTCCACCAAACTAACCCTTGTTTCTCACCATGAAGGACTATAGAACTGATTACACTACAGAGCCACTGGCTATATTCAGATTGTGAAAAGTAGAAGCTGGTCCACTACTGCAGATTTTCCAAATGCGTATTAGTTATTTCTGGCAGGTTAATGTGTAGAGGTGGGGGAGAAATATTTTCATGAGTAGAATTATTCTCCTAATTTTGGATGTGGTACAGCAGCTCTGATGATGTTGCAGCATACTTCCATTTAGGACATAAGTCATATTCAAAAACATCCCACCTAGAAGAAAAGTCAGTGGTTTTAATTACATTAACAGACTCCCAGATTACTGTTATTATTACAACTCATTACGCCGTGCGGGTAGGCAAACCTTTTCCCTCTTTGGATCAACTGTATTACTCTCTAAAATGTGAACCGACCATAAAAAGTTTCAAGACCATAAATAATTATTTGCTCTCCTACACTGTCACATACCCAGGAATATCAAAGCTCTTCATATTAAGTAATTAAGTTTCACAATACTCTTATGATACAGATACAATTAACCCCATTACACATATGGGGAAACTAAAACAGAGGGAGGCTGATTGCTCAAGATCAGAGCTGGGAAAAAGAGCTGAGCAATCATAGGAATTAAGGACTAGTAAATCATTCTGGGTCCTCAAATCCGCCAGCTATCATATGCCACACAGGCACATTTATAACTTCAACATAGCCCAGCACTACAAACACTCAGTTTTTTTTGTTTCTGTTAAGCTCTGTCCTGCGGTTTTGTTTCTGGTATTCACTGGCTTGAGTGCATACATTGGACATGGGGTATTGGACATACACATCGGTTACTATCCATATGTGCCATAGTTTCATTTTTGTGTTCTTTATTTGTTTAACCAGGTGAAATGTCAGTAACACAAGGATCTCTACACTATACTTTCAATTGAGTTTCTTTTGTAAAAGCAACAAATGCTGAAACAAGTTTCTCTGAACTAAATATGACTAACAATTTCATGACTGTTTCTTCTAACATAATGAGAAAGCTTTATTCTTACTCTTAAGGGATACTGTGTTTATTTCCCAGATTTTTTTTTTCTAATTTAGTTTTGTTGTGGGTTTGGGTTTTTTTGTTTAAATATCAGCTTTTGATACTAACATCTGATGGTAATTAGGTAATGTGCAATATCATTTTTTTAAGAAGAAAAAACAGAAGGTAGGGTACCATCCCTCAGTTATGGGTTTTTTTCATAATACATTTTCTTTTGCTCCTCAAACATCATTCACAGCATTTATAAAATACGCTTGTGAAACAGATCTCTCAAAGTTATAGTCTGCAATACTAGAGTAAAAAATTATGGCCCATAGTGTCTGGAGGCTGACTTTATCACCTTCTACTCTGACACAGAAAGATGTAGTGAGTCGACAACTCTATTGATCTACCCACTTTACATGCAGTCCTCGGAGGCACATTTAAATGGACACAGTGCAATTTCAGGGAGTTTATGATCTTACCAGTGCGATTTCAGGGAGTTTATGATCTTACCAGTCAAGGGTGTTGTAGCAAATTTTTAGTATTCATTATGACTTCCCACACACGTATGGAAGGGGAAGACTAAGTTACATGGTATCTGCAGTAGAAGGTGAGCTTTTACCACCTGTCTATAAAAGCCAAGTCTGTTATTTTGAACTTTCTTAGTTTCTATAGAATGCATGCTATTGCAGCATATATTTTTATGCCACCAGCTATATAATTTAAAATCAAGGTGAAATCAGTTTTCCTAACATTCATCCCCAATCTATCAAACCTTTAAGCAAGTGCATATCTAATAAATGAGTAGGATCTATTTAAGCCAAGAGGATTGTTTTTAAGTTTCAAGTCACAAATCAGCATTTTACTACACAGAATTTTACAGCAGCCACCAGAGAGAGTGTCTGCTTCTGACAGATCAGGCCATATTCAGAGGTTCCATGTAGTGTGGAGGAAGTTGTTTCTTCATGGAAAATGAAAGAGGACCCAAATTTATATGATCCTAGATATGGAAAAGAAGAAAACACAAAACAAAGTGTGTTCTTTTTCCCACATAGTTTGCACCTGTTTGAGCCATTTGGTTTGTTATCCTGCTTCAAGTGCTTCCTAATCATTCATGCAGGTGCAAAGACAACACAAATTGTTCCCTGTTCAGGATACACATTGCTTTTAATCTTCAGCAAAGTTGTGAAAGTTTTGCATGAAATTCAGGACAAAAAGGGTATTTAAGTAAATGTATAAACATACACACAACATTAGTTCTACATGCTGAAATCTGCAGGAAAGGAAGTGTTGAGTTCCAGCATTACTTGCAGGCTCTGTGGTGTCACGCCAGCAGGGAGTGCAAGTCTAAAGAAGGAAGAAGAAGGTTTGAATTGTTCTCCTATTCTTCAGTATGTTATACAAAACTGAGGTCTCATTTTCCTCAGGCCTCTATCTTCTTCTCCCTCTCGAGCTTTTTTGTCAGAAAGGGAGCAAGATCAGGCCTTGTAGGCAGCAAATGGTTCAAGGCTGCTGTTCAGACCAGATTCACTCTCCATGCAAACAGATGATGGCAAGCAAAGTCTAAAGCAAAACTGGGATTTTCCCACTCAGACATAGGGTCCAATGCCAGGACTGATCAGTGCATCATCAGGATTGCTGTAGGAGGTTACTAGGCCCTGCTGGATGGGCTGCCTACAGCATGTCTCAGAGGTCCCACTGCAGATGGGAGATTGAAAGATATCAGAGCACCTACACAATGAAGCCTTTCATTAAAGGCAGTACACACATAGTGAGAAAGCAATTTGACTCTAGGCACGGTTTTATACCATCACACACATGCTGTCTGTGCAACTTAAACATAAACATGAAATGTAAGTACTTAAAGGGCAATCTCAGTCCAGCAAAAGTGCTTACGCTTAAATGGACCAATTTATTTACTTATTTCTTCTCATGCTTAATGGGTGTATAAGGCAACTTATATACATAGGCTTTGGGAAGACCTTATTGCAGCCTGTCAGTACTTCAAGGGGGCTTCTAAAAAAGATGGCGGCAAACTTTTTAGCAGGGCCTGTTGCGACAGGACAAGGGGGAATGGCTTTAAACTAAAGGGGGGTAGATTGAGACTAGGTATAAGGAAGAAATTTTTTACACTGAGGGTGGTGAAACACTGGCCCAGGTTGCCCAGAGAGGTGGTGGATGCCCCATGCCTGGAAACATTCAAGGTCAGGTTGGAGGGGGCTCTGAGCAGCCTGATCTAGCTGAAGATGTCCCTGCCCACGGCAGGGGGGTTGGACTAGATGACCTTTAGAGGTCCCTTCCACCACAAACTATTCTATGATTCTATGATTCTAACTGTAAAAAGAAAATGGAAATTACTGCATTCAAACCCATACTCTTTGTTCATGCTGGTCATGACAATTCATACTGAGAATCATAGAATCGTAGAATGGCTGGGGTTGGAAGAGGCATTTAAAGTTCACCTAGTTCCAACCCCCCTGCTATGGACAAGGACATCTTTCACTAGATTAGGTTGCTCAAAGCCCTATCCAACAGTTTGTATCTGATTTTTTCAGCAATAAGGAGAACATGAAGATGAAGACTAACTAAAACCATAAAACAAGGAGACATCAAATCTCTCTGATTATAGCTGTTAGAAAAGCAATGCATGTTTCTACTATAAAAAGTTACTCATAAAAAGCAGACCAATCCTTTCTCTCAAGTGGAAATGAAAAAGCCCAACAAACCAAACCCAAAAATAACACCCCAGAAAACACCCCTCTCTCTTAAAAATTAGCATTGAACATCCTTCTACAAAGTTATGCCACAGTTCAAACTCCAGGGCTGTGCTTTGTGCACAAAACTCTGGTTGAATTTCTATGGCTTAGGTTCAAAGGGTATCAGACTAGCTATAAAATGGTCCTTTCTGGACAAAAAAGAATCCATGAACAAATCCTCCAGAACTCTTCCCTCTCATTGTGACAACATTATCCTACCTGGGACATAGCTTTTCTGCTGATGGAAGATTTTGAATCGCCTGCTAGAGGGTATATCTCTCTAGATATTTGGATTCCTGTTGCTTATCTTACACATTTGGAAAGTTATTAAGTTATATATATATATATTTGCATCTTTGAAGCAGTGCCATCATTTTACAGATAAGACAGAGACAAGGACACACAGGTTGTCCTGCTCTCTATGTTCCTGTTTTAATCTGTAGGCCACAAGATTTTTCAGAGCAGTCCCTGTCAGCGTTATCAACGGGAAATTAAACCAACAAGCATTCCTTGGCTGGAATAGTAAATTAAGCAAATAATTCTGAAAGGCCTACGTGTACACTTGAATGCATAGAAAATTCTCTCATTTTATTAATTTATGGTCACATTTAATACATAATGTTAAACTTCAGATCTACTCACCATGGAGTAATGTCCTCGAGAACTGTTAACAGCACAGAATGCTTTGCTGAACCTCAAATTCAATTCTTGGTTCATCAGAATTCAAGCCTGGCTTCTATTTCCTAGTATATTCTTTGTCCATCTATGAAATTTATGGTGAAAATCTAATCATAGTTTTAGTCTTAGAAAATGTAAATAAACAAACTACACGACTTCCACAATTTCATTTTCAATGAATAAATCACTCTGCCAGTGATTTCCAGAAGGAAAATGTGGATTCGTTTTTTAGATCATTTAGCTTTTTTTCTTGTTAGTGGCAGAATGAGGTCCAAAGAAAAGAATAAGAAAGTTGTTCTCACACTGGAGTCTTCTCCTTTCTCTTACTTTTTACCCTGAAGAACCATTTGGAAGCATTATGCATAATCCTGAATCAAGCTATCATCTTTGATTTTTTGCTGGGAAATACAAGGGTACCATTTGCTCTCTCTGTATACTGTGTCATCTTTCCTACTTTTTATTACTTGCCTAATTTGCATGCATACATACATGAAGGCACAAACCGCAATCACAGCCTTTTTGTGCCAGGTCTTTCACAAACACAATGGAAATGTCTCTCTGCAGAAGTTCCTGCAACTTCTTTTATAGTAAACGGACAGAAATAAGTGTGATTCAACTCATCTTAAGATAGATATGTTAAATTACTCCCTCAAATTACCTGTTTCTCTCCTCTGACTATAAAAGGAGATTGGTTCATTAGCTTAGGTGGAGACACAGCACAGATATCAGCAGTTAGATAAGATGATTTTTACCCTTAGTCACAGGTTCCCAGGGCTTCTTCCATCTCACAGCCATAACTCAGGTTACACGATTTATTGCCTGCCCTTACAATACAGCCTAACACATCATTACAAGGCAACTATTTCCTGCTAGTATAGAAAACTTGGTGAAATTAGGTTTGTTAGAAAGCTTATATATAAATCATGTAAGATACCCTCCCCAGGGAAGAACCACTATTACCTGTAACTCTTAAGAGTATATACATATGTTCTAACTACTGAATATCTACTTCTTACATATCAACTGTCATCTATAGATCTCAGGATATTTAAATCCTAATTTTTTATGATCTTCTATGTCCCATAGTCACTAGGACATCCTGACGACCTATACTCTCAAGAAGCCATCACTCCCTGCAACATGTCTGTAATGATTTGCCCAGCAGAACACTGGGACATAATCCACCATCCATAAATATTTTTAAAGAAAGGCTTAGAAATACTTGTGGTCCCCATACAAAAATACAGTTGCACATTCCTGAAATTGTAGTCATCTAGTTCCTACTAATTTAGACCCCAAAGTCTTTCAGCTCAGATGACTGGTAAGACTTCACATTTATTGCCTTGGTTGGGTAGCAAAATCTTCAACCCAGAATTACCTGCTAAATCTGAAGGTAAAACTTATGAGGAGGCTGAGGTGACTGAGAATGTAATCATGCTAAATGAGCTTCTTACTGGGGAACCCCTCTAACACATGGCTACAGACATGCAGCCATGCTGCATGCTCCTTCATATAATCCCTCACTCACTTCTGTATTTTGGATGCACAGGAGATCTGCCCTTAATTGGTGATTCACAGCCTTCAACAAAGGTGTCTACGCCTTTTCTTTTAGGAGTTGAACTATCTAAAAACTGTAGAAAACAATTTTTAGAAAAACACAAAGACGACAGCAGAAAACAGCAGAAGACACCAAATTGGGCGGAAGTGTTGATCTACTTCAGGGTAGGAAGGTTCTACAGAGGGACCTGGACAGGCTGGATCGATGGGCCCAGGCCAATTGTATGAGGTTCAACAAGGCCAAGTGCCGGGTCCTGCACTTCGGCCACAACAACCCCATGCAGTGCTACAGGCTTGGGGAAGAGTGGCTGGAAAGCTGCCTGGTGGAAAAGGACCTGGGGGTGCTGGTTGACAGCCGGCTGAACATGAGCCGGCAGTGTGCCCAGGCGGCCAAGAAGGCCAATGGCATCCTGGCCTGTATCAGAAATCGTGTGGCCAGCAGGAGTAGGGAAGTGATGGTGCCCCTGTACTCGGCCCTGGTGAGGCCGCACCTCGAATACTGTGTTCAGTTTTGGGCCCCTCACTAAAAGAAAGACATTGAGGTGTTAGAGCGTGTCCAGAGAAGGGCAACGAGGCTGGTGAGGGGTCTGGAGAACAAGTCTTCTGAGGAGCGGCTGAGGGAACTGGGACTGTTTAGCCTGGAGAAAAGGAGGCTGAGGGGAGACCTCATCGCTCTCTACAACTCCCTGAAAGGAGGTTGTAGCGAGGTGGGTGTCGGTCTCTTCTCCCAAGTAACAAGCGATAGGACGAGAGGAAATGGCCTCAAGTTGTGCCAGGGGAGGTTTAGATTGGATGTGAGGAACAATGTCTTTACTGAAAGAGTGGTGAAACATTGGAACAGGCTGCCCAGGGAAGTGGTTGAGTCACCACCCCTGGAGGTATTTAGAAGATGTGTAGATGTGGTGCTTAGGGACATGGTTTAGTGTTGGAGTTGGCAGTGTTAGGTTGACGGTTGGACTCGATGATCTTAGAGGTCTTTTCCAACTTAAATGATTCTATGATTCTATGAAAACACTCAGTTGTGATGTCTGCCTATTTTTTAGCTTACATAATTCCAGCACAGTAGCATCTTCTGCAGATTTTTCTAGTATTTTTATAGACCTCTATTCAGTATGTTGTATTCCCTCTGATATATCTTACCTAGAGGTAATACGAGGTTATTACCGCTGTCAGTTACACATGGTACTGCCCCAAGTTCACACTGAATTCAAGAGATACAGGACAAACTTTCAGTTTTCTCTCTTACGTCTGTAGAAAGCAATATACCTGTTATTCAATCTTAGCACTAACTCTGTTGTACCATCCTTTCAGGTACTTGGAGCTCACAGGAATTTATAGCTCCCATGAATTGCTAAGGCAAACCCATTCTGGTTTTGGCTCCAATGACAGACTTGAAGCAGCTTTGCTGGCAAAACAGGGTTGTCTCCTGCATAGAATTCTGGGTACATTTTGTGGTTTTTTGTCCTGTGATCTATATAAAATTGTTGTATGCTAGTTTGTAACAGTTGATTGTCAAGATTTTCATAATTTGTCACAATCTATCCATTTTTTAATGCAACTTTGTCTTTTTGGCACTCAGTGAACAGGAAATATTAGACCTTACTGCAGATTTTAAGCTGTGATAGATTGTTTAGTTAACCCATTTTGACATCCCAGTTTCAGAAGTACCTTTCTACTGAAACTTTAGTGTTTCAGGCTGAAGGAAAAAAAAAAGAAAAAAAGAAAAAAAAAAAAGACTGAAGGAATACAAACAACCAGTGACTTCTGAAATTTAGGGTCTAAAGGCAACAAACCAGGGTTGAACCTGCCCCATTTATCTGCATGTACTGAGTTGCATGTCTGCTTTTTAGAAGGCTTGAAAACTCAGTTGCTGAAGCTTGAAAATACACATTCTTTAGCAGAGGAATACTCGTGCAGACCCTCCATTTTTACAGTTGAGCTAAAATAAGCCTACTTCGAAAGTGCAAAGACAACATTTTTCAGGCACAAATTCTTTCAATGCATCATCATTTTCCTATTTAAATGTTTGAAGAGACTTGTTTTAGTTTTGAAATATTATGTTTAGCATATTTATATTTGGAATGCATGCAGATGTTATATTTAGGATAAATAATTTCTAAAGGAGACACCATTATTTTTAAATTGCTTGATCAAAAAGTTCAGAATGTTTTCTCCCTCAGTGTTACTTTTGATTAAAGCTGCACATTTCTGAGATGAATCCTTTATCTTAACCTTGCCTTTTGACATTTTGAATTAGCCTCATGGAAAGAATTACATAAAACTACCTCTCTACCCATACATAGATTCAGTGACGATAAAAAGCAAGATGTCCTATTCATTTCCTTGTATGAAAGATCCTAACATAAATGCAGTCTCTTATCACTGTATTGCTCTATAAACCAAGGTTCAATTCTCAGACATGCTGAAATGTGAGATGATAGAATAGCTGACCCACTTAGGATCAGCAGAAAGTTTTGTCATTGCTTTCTTAAATACTTAGTTTTGTTAAAACAAACAGAATCTTTGCTTTTTGTAATGTTTATTTCTGTTTCCAAACTCATTGCCAGTTCCCTAAGAGGCCTGTTCAGTTAGAGAATTCACATCTGAAAATTATTCTGTGCTTCGGAAACTTAGGTGAGCAAATACTCATTTGTTGTGTCACCTAACTCTGTAGCTGACACACCATGTATTTATTCCAAATATTAATTCAGATGAGAAAATTCCCTGAGTAAAGTATGGGACATCACAATAGGACACCACAAAGTTTTTCATCAGTGCAGAGCAGGAGGAAACAGTTGTCTGGATGCAATTTACCTACTGAATTAGTGTAAATGACTCTTCAATGTTTAGAGCAGTGGTGGATTTTAAAGGACTTGCAAGATTGAACCTTATATTAGACTGAAGGCAGCAAGGAACACTGTGGGGAAATCAGAGTCATGTAAGTAAACCTGGAAGAGAAAAGAGCTTTGTGAAGGACCAATTCACACCAGAGTGGTAGGTCTGAAAAAGCTGTATGGCCTATTTAACCACAGAGCTGAAGCTCATTCTTGGCCTCAAGCAGCAGAAATACTGTGTTGGCTCTCTGCATCTGAACAGCTGGATTCTGTTTCTGCCAGACCTTTAGGCGGCCACTGATCATGAAGTTTTGTGTCTCAGACTCACTGCCTAGGGCAAGAGACTCGTGGCATGTGTTGGTGTTTACAGGCCTTTCCTAGTTCTGGCTTTCTCCACTGACCAGGTCTCAATTTTGGGTTGGGATGCTGTTCAGCATCTCCAAGACTGTGGCCTACCCCACTGCCATCTGCGTGATCTGACCCAGCTTCTGGAGGGGGGAAGGGAGGGTGTCCTGCATAATTCAGGGTATGCAATGGAAAATCTCCCAGCCACAAATACGTCTTTTCAGCTTCCATCCTTTGAGCCATTTGTGAAAGGCCTTGACTGGAAGAGGATTAAGACATGCACACAGAGGTAGCACATCAGTCAGAGATATCTTCGGTTTACTCCTTTTCATCTTTTTTCTCTGTTTTTCTTTTCTTTCTCTTGGAATATCATGGAATTAGTTCTGTTTAGATTGTAGATTAACAATTCTTAAGATGTCTGACCATCTCTTATGATCTCACAGCTACTGAGGTTTTCTAAGGCAACTCATGCCCAGAAAAACTTCTCTCACAGTAAGGTCCTCTCTAGATATAATTTGTATTTGTCAGGTATGCTTTATTTTATATATAAAATACATATTTATTTTCAGATTACTTTAATAAGCTTTGAAAATACGACCATGTGTTTGCTAAAGCATGAATCTCTCCCCCTTTTCTCATGCTTCAAAAGCAGTAAGCTTATCTTCACTTAATGGAGGCAGAAATTACCTTTCAAAAAGTTATTGAAACTAATGACTGCAATTTCATACTGTTCCACAAGTCATGATGCTGTTTTTTCTTGCTCTAATGAGCAACAAACTGCAAATGCTTGTTTTGACTGCATTAAGAAGCCATTTACAAGAAAAAGTTTTTCTTTAATAATCAAAGTAGAATTCCTTTACCAGGAACTTCTTTGAGATATCCAAATACTAATAAAGAGATTAGGATCACTAATTGTTTATTAAAAACAGGCATAATCGGTTTGTTAAGGAGCATATCAGAAACATAAATAACCCTTCAAATTAGGTCTTAGGTGCAAGGTAGTCACAGATCAACATTTAATTTATAGGAAAAGGCATTCAGCGTGGGTGATCATGAACTTGTATAGCACAATGCAGACACAGGTTACAGCAATATCCTTCATTTTCTGATACTCTCTCCTACTTTCCTTTTTGCACATCGCAATTTAAATCATTCTGATTTTTTCTTGTCACCTAATGTCAGATAATCCATTTTATGAGAAAGCATCAAACTGTGTGTACATGAAACAACTCTACATCGCCAGTCAAAAGAGTTAATGTGTAATGGCAGACACAGCTACTTTTTCTTGACTTGTCTGGAAAAAATATGGTATCTTATTTCCCCTGCCTTATATGAGATAGATGAAGAAAGAACCACATTCCTTGGCTGTCTTTGGCTTTCTGCACTCTCAGGCAATAACCCAAATTAACTGACTAAAATTAGGTGGAATACCACTACAATCTAATAAAGATTAGCCTGACAGGTGATAATTTTTCTTAAATACTTTATATTACTTGTAATTAGTTTTTCAGGATAAGTATTCAAAAATATTTGTCTATTTGAAAAATTTTGAAAATTGGTAATGTAGTACTTCTGGATGGGAGAAACAAAGGAAATCTGGACACAAATCAAAGTCCTAAGTAATTTCTTTAGTTATATGCCATGCAAAATAATTTTTTTCTTAATGTTCACCCTCCAGAAAAATTTCCTTGGCCTGTAAGGTAAACAGCTAGGCAAGCTGATAGGCAAGCAGCTATCCATGGTTGCAGTACATGAGAATGAAGCATAGTGGGTCTAAAACCAGAACTTATAAAAAAACCTGACTGCAACCTTCACTAATAAAGAATAATTCTCTCTCAAAACAGTAATGCATCCAGGTGGTGTGCAGACTACTGCAAAACACTGCAGAGGAAATTAAAATTTATACTTTTCCTGAGATTTGGCTTAGCTGACATCTTCAACGATGTAATTCACCCTCATATTCTTTGTAGGCAATAATGCTGCTAAGATTTACCCCATGCATACCATCTTCCTTAAGTAATCCCCACCTACACTGTTCTCCTGGTCTCCACCATTCTCTACTCTTTCAGGTGGTACAGGAAATCAAGATAAAACAGCTAATCCTAACTGTTTCTGACCAATGTTGTTTATCCCAGTGTTTTGACCAATGATGTTGTGTGCTTATGGGTAAACTTTAAAATAAAAGTATTTTAAAGATATGTTTTTAAGATAAGCTCCTGCAGTCTTTCATCTTGTATCTATAGCATGGAAATCACTGAATGATTGCGTATTCATAACTTCTAGGAATCCTTGTCCCAGAATTTATATGGTAGCCTAAAAACTTAGGGAAGACACTTAATAGATCATAAAACAACTCAGCCAAGGAGTTAATGATACAAATATGCATATTCACTTTCCCCGCTCCTTTAGCTGTTTGTGCTTGAGTCATGCAATTCAGCCCACTGTACGCTGCAGGTGGACACCATCACATGGCGACTTTATCAAGCCATGCTACTGAAGAGCACCAGAGGCTAAAGTGCAATAAATCCACTTAGAAAGGCATTTCTAGAGTTTAGCTTTAAGATATATCTGCATTAGCTCAGCCCTGCAGAGCTGATGCTGAGGCCAATGAAGTATGTGCTGTTATGAGCTGCACAAGAACAAGCAGAGAGCATAATTTGTTCTTTATAAGCCAAAAGCAGGCTGCATCAGTCATGATATCTATTCAAAGACAGGAAGCTAAATTTCACGAGGGTTGAAAACCTACATGAGAGCAACCAAAGACTGTGCACAAGCCTCATTCCCTCTCTCCTTTTCATTGCTGAAAAAGTCACCAGCCACCAGTTTTCTCTTGTCTTTAAGGAAACCCACCTTGCTAAAAATGCTTAGGAATATGAATGAAATGTATATATTTTTATGAATATATATATGTGCGTAGGTATATATGCTACATGGCATATTTATGTTCATATATCCTGACTCAATACAAGCTAATGTGCAGCCTTGATGACCTAAGTGACCAAACCACAGGTGCTACTGGGCTCCAGCACAGCTCCCCTTTGCTTCGACTGGGGCACATAGCCCATTCTCTTCCCACAACGTAGACAGGATGTGGCCAGCATGTGGACCAGGTAGTAGGTCGTCAAGGCTTCCTGTACAACCTGTTGGTCCTGCACCGTGGATGGAGTCCTTGCTGTTCAGATTTGGCTGGCAACCACCAAGGGAATGCCTGATACAGGCTTCAGCTTCCCCTCTGCTGAATTCTTGAAAACTACTTTTTTTTCGACCTTTGTTGCTGAAAACATCTAATGGGAAGCAAACATCGCTAATGCTGTCAGTTCCCATGGTTTTATTGTAAATCCTGCAAAATTTAATAAAAATAAAAGGCCACATGCACTGGAGGATAAATACTACCTCTTATTTATTTTATATACTTAAATATTTTATATATTTTATCACTGCATATATTCACAGATTTTACTTTATATAATTGTTTTCAAAATATATTCTCATTTCTCATAGATCCTATGAACCTGATAAGGAAAAGATTAAAAATATTTCATTTAAACCAAACTCATGAGTCCCACCTATTTTGTATTAATTCTTGTTGTTGAGGTAGGAGTTTACTCACTATTTTATAACATCCTTGTTTTGTTGTAATACTACTTTAATAAAGGTGTCTTATTGAAACATGCACGGCAATTTAATTACTCCTACCCCAGATATCCCCATACTGAGAGAGATTAGTGGCATGAGAACAAAAAGAACATTATGGCCTGTTTGCCTTTAAGTTTAGTCCCATTAAATGATGCTCTCTTGCAGGCCTATGAAATCAATTAGGAAGTACTTGTGAAGATAGCCAAGGAAAAACTGTTTAAAGCCTTAACAGCTTAAATATCTCCTGTCTTGATGTTAGACCTATAAAGCTATTAGACTCCAATCTGGATTGCATTAGCACTATGAAAGTCAGCTGCTAATCCTGTAACCACATTGCCTGCCTCGCCTCTCTCCTGCCCATGCTTTTACATGGATTGTTTTGAGCAGAGGTGAAAGAAGATGGGACACTGAAGATGTATCAGACAGAAGAAAACACTAACCTGAATAAAAAGTAAGTATAGAAAATAGTTGAGTTTCTTCCTTAAATAATATAGCTATCCCTGGTTCAACGCAGAATAGGAGTAGTTTGGAGGTTTTGTTATTTGTTGAGGGTTTTTTGCCCCTGGAAAGTAAAATTCTACCTATCTTCATCCTGAGAGTATTTCATTAGTTCAAGACTACTTATGCCAGAAACTACTGTAATTTGAGGACATTTCCAGAGAGCAAAGGAACTCCAAGGGATTCCGGATATACCAAGGGTGAATTACACTGGAATGTGATGAAAAATAATTCTCTTGCTTCCTTGGGGATTTTTCACATTAAAAGGTTTTCCAGACCTGGACTACATTTATTTATTTATTTCCCAAAGAAATTTCTTTATTCAGATTTTGAGTTTGGAAATTTTTTTTCAGAAGATTTCTTCATATTTTTGTATAACTCTTTACATTTTATACAAATATAATTTGTCTAATAATTTTGTATTGTAATGTATCTCAGTTAATTGAACCAGACTCCCAAATAGAAAAATACATTTTTACTTAAAGAAAAGAGAACCTTTAATCCACAAAAGAATGTTAAACTGGAAAATTTTCAAATGTAAAAAGTAAACAAAACAAAATGGGATATCCAAGCTCAGAAACTCATTAATCCTGCACTCACATTTTTTCTTCCTCTATGCACAATATTGAGTCACAAGGACTCTAAAAGTTATTCTTTAAAAGCTATTGTTAACACTGTGTATTGGGTTTGCGTGGCAAGGTTTGGTAGCAGGGGTGGCTACAGGGGTGGCTTCTGTGAGAAGCTGCTAGAAGCCTCCCCCATCCCAATGCCAATGCCAGCTGGCTCCAAGACGGACCCACCGCTGTTCAAGGTTGAGCCCATCAGCAACGGTGGTAGCTGATAACTAAACGTATTTAAGAAGGTGGAAAAAACTGCTGGGCAACAGCAGCTGGAGAGAGGAGTGAGAATATGTGAGAGAAACAACTCTGCAGACACCAAGGTCAGTGAAGAAGGAGGGGGAGGAGGTGCTCCAGGTGCCGGAGCAGAGTATTCCCTGCAGCCCGTGATGAAGACCATGGTGAGGCAAGTTGTCCCCCTGCAGCCCATGGAGGTCCATGGTGGAGCAGTTATCCACCTGAAGCCTGTGGAAGACCCCATGCCAAAGCAGGTGGATGTGCCTGAAGGAGGCTGCAACCCCATGGAGAGCCCACACTGGAGCAGGCTCCTGGCAGGACCTGTCACTCTGTGGGGGATCCATGCTGGAGCAGTCTGTTCCTGAAGGACTGCACCGCATGGAAAGGACCCAGGCTGGAGCAGTTCACAGAGAACTGTAGCCTGTGGGAAGGACCCATGTTGGAGAAGAAGTTTGTGGAGGACTGTCTCCCACGGGAGGGACCCCATGCTGGAGCAGAGGAAAAGTGTGAGGAGGAAGGAGCAGCAGAGACAATGTGTGATGAACTGACTGCAACCCCCGTTCCTCGGCCTCCTGTGCCACTTGGGTGGAGGAGGTAGAGAAATCGGGAGTGAAGTTGGGTCATTGAAGAAGGTGGGGGGAAGGTGTTTTAAGATTTGGGTTTATTTCTCATTACCCTACTCTGATTTGATTGGTAATAAATTAAATTAATTTCCCCAAGTCGAGTCTGTTTTGCCCGTGACAGTAACCGCTGAGTGATCTCCCCCTGTCGACCCACGAGCCTTTCGTTATGTTTTCTCTCCCCTGTCCAGCTGAGGAGGGGAAGTTGATAGAGCGGCTTGGTGGGCACCTGGTGTCCAGCCAGGGTCCACCCGCTACACACTGAAACAATTTTCATCCAGAAATCACTTAGAATAGTAAACCAACTCTTTCGATTGTCAGCAAGGAAAGCCACATATGAGAGACTGCTTGCAGATAAAATGGTGAGAATTTCCTCTGCTTTTCTGACAGACACAAGCACCAAAAATCAAGCCCAACTCAGCCCAAACCCATACCAGAACAGACATCTGAACAGCCACTGATCATTAGGGAAATCCAGGCTCACCCGTTCCACACACACACTCCTCCTCCATGCTGCCCCACCTCCAGTCATGTCACAGCCCTCTGGGACCTGCTTACCTGTCTGTCCTGCAATCGTAGCAAACAGCCTGTGGGGAATCCTGGATGGGATCTTCAGCCCAGCTCTTATCTGGTAATACCTGGGGAGAAAGTATTAAAAATGACATGCTGTTAGATAGGTGACCGCTTGATGCAACCTAAAATTCTGTTGAGGAGAATTGAGGAGAACACATCCTGGGTATCCGCGCTCAAACAGAAGTGCTCAAGAGAACAGGCATGCTCAGAAATACTGAGTCTTTTCTTCTGGTTTTTAGTTTTAACTAAGGTGGGTTTATATCAATTTTAATCAGTCCCCTCTTATTTTACAGCAGGCAGAGTGGACACAGTGGCCTGATGTGTGACTAATGAGGAAAGATTGTGAAAATCCCTTGGCTCCTTGTAGTGAAAAGAGACACAGAGAAATATCTATGATAAAAGGCAGTGAGATCAGACAAAGAGTGACAGAAATTTAATACAAAACAAAGAAAGAGAAAACTTCTGTGGAAAGACAACAAATGTGCTAATGTCACATCTAGGAAAATTCAATTTATACATAGCGATTATCATTCTGCAGTTCCATATTGAGGCTACCATGTCATGAAAATGTTAGCATTAATCATATCTAAACCAGCTGTATTCTAGTTATTGGCTATCCCATAGGTGATCACTATGTTAGATGAAGGAAGACAGAAAAAGAAAACATCAGCAATTTCACCGGCTTAAGTTACACATGGTGCAGGTTACTTTAGAAAGTTTGCAAATACAAGCTCAGTCTAAACAGAGAAAAAAAACTCATCCCAGTCTTCCCTCATCACCACTTTCACGAACGAGGAATAAGAGGCAGTGTGCAGTACAGCACCTAATCCACTACATTGTAGCTCAGGATGCCTCTGCCTGTTTGCAGATCTCCCACTGACCTGCTGTAACACCACGGTGGTGTCAATCCCCCTTTCTCTGCATTTTCCCTCCTACCCTTGGTTTGGTCTATTTGTTTATAAATTCCTCATACCTCACAAGTGCTTGCAGATATTTTTGGCCTGATTTGTGTCTAAGCCTCTAAATATAAAAATAAAGGTTAAATTATAACTGTAAATATCTACCCAGCACCTAAAGACGTTATGACACTTAGCAGAATTATTTCCTCAGAAGAGTATAACCATATGTGGAAATGACCAGTTAAAACTCCCAGTTTTCTGTGAACTGCTGTATAAAACAACAGCTCATACAGGTTACACTTATCAGTAAAATCTTTGCTAGGGGTGTGCTAATGGATAAACCAGATCTGTCTCTGCTAGGTTAAAAGCTGAAGAAAGGGGTCTGATGTGGAGAAAAAAAAAAACATTTCAGAGGCAATTGTGTCATGGTCCTTCACAGATGAAAGCTCATGTTACCCTACCTACTGCAACCAGCAGATCCTTGCCAGCTTGGGTATAATTCCAGCACAACCTGTGACATTTTTAGGTATCTGTTTTAGGCAAGAACCTGGGCATGAAAACTTTCCATTTACATTTTAGTTTTCAGAAAAAAAAAAAAGAAGCTCAGATTCTAAATACACACAGTATCCAGTTAAAAATAACAGCAACCAAATCTAAACTGCCTGATCTTTCTCTCCCTTATGCTGTCATTGCACTATGGTAGGAGTTTTTAATTAATGCTATTGCTCCCGATCTCTTCCACAGCATGTGCAAGAATTATGCCTTAAGACCCCTTGTATTTTCATTACAATCATATGCAATACAATTTTTTAACCGACCAAAATACCCTATTTGGACTACCCGTACAGTCGAACCATTTCCAAAGAACAGTAACTTGGTATTAAAGGAGGATTGCCACAGGAGTGTAACAGGACACTCCTCAGTATGCAGATATTAATGTTTTACTACGTGTCCATTCCACAACTTATTCCTAAGAATAACATCCTGTAACTGTCTGGCTACCCCTTTTAGATTTTTGCTGCTTAAGACTGTGGTGGATTATCCTTCGCTAAGGGCCAAATTCCCACCCAGATGCTCTCTCACTTTCCCTCATCAACAGGACAGTGGGAGAAAATAGGATGAAAAATAGGATGAGATAAAGACAGGGAGATCACTTACCAGTTACTGTCACAGGCAAAACAGACTCAACTTGGGGAAAATTAATTTAATTTATTCACAATTGGTTAGTAAGAAACAAAACCAAACATTAAAACAACACCTCCCCCCACCCCACCCCCTTCTTCCCAGGCTGAGCTTCACCCTTTCTGACTCCACTCCTCCCAAGCAGCTCAGGGGGATGGGAGTTACAGTCAGTCCACGACAGCCCCTCTCTACCACTCCATCCTCCTCACGCATTCCCTGCTCCGATGTGGACCCTTCCACAGGCTGCAGTCCCTTCAGGAAAGATCCAACTGGCTACCTGCTGCCACACTATGACAATGTCTGCCTTCCCTCATCAAGTGTCTCACATTCAGAAGCATCTCAAGCAGCCCTAAATACTTTCATTAGGAAACTGATTTCTACTGGCTTGGCTGGTGCTCCAGATTAAGTCACCTAAAGCTGGGGAAACTATACATAGGTGCCTAAGGTGCCAGTTTCAATGACCACGTAGTCAAAACTCTCAGTAGACTTAGAGACATTCAGCTCCTAAGAAAGGATGCTGGGCAGACCTTGGCTTCACTCATTGTCCGGACTAGAACTGCTGACTACAATAAAGCCTTGGATATCAAAAACACATGAAGATACCTCAATACTGGTGAATTCATAACAAGGTTATTTCCACCCTTTATTATTTCCTTTGCAATATGGACTAGGTGTAATGACATAAAGGAGCTAGGTCTTCATCTTATTTTAACCTTTCCCTGTTCATCCCCTTAATTTTGGCAAATTTGTTTGAATGTCAGGGATATTCTAGAAGTCATAAATAGACATATTCCTGTGTACCCACCAAGTTTAACTGCTCAAAACAAAAACTGCATAGAAAAGTCATAGAAACCTAAGGAATTCTCAGATTAAGGTTAACTCTAAGGTTAAAGGTCCAGATGTAAAGAGAATCTGGAGACTAGTAAGGTCTGCAGTACTAGTGAATGCAGCCAAAAATGTCACTCATATTTTATAGATGACCAAACATGTTTTCATTCTTAATAAAAAGAATGACACTAATCAGTTACTAATAAACGATTTATTGCAGATTGTTTGGCACCTGATGCCAAAAGGTCTGGCCTTGATAACGCAATGGCATAAAGCAATTCCAGTATAAACCATCATGACATTAGACACAGTATTCCTAAAGAAAGACTTTAGAGAATGGTCCTATGACTAGAAGACGCAAGAGGCTTCTGAATATCCTGTTGTTTCAAAATTTGTGCAATTGTGCATACGTGTGCATTGCAATGCCTTGCACCTCAAGGTACTGACACTGTTGGTCAATTAGATTAGTGGCAGAGAAAGACAGTGATGTAGAAGACGTCAGATCGAAGTCCCCAACACCCCAGTGACATTCATGGAAATTAACACACAGGGCAGTGAAAGTGTTAAAGGCTCAAACTCAAAGATTAAATTAAAAATTAAATAGAAATAGAAATTCTCACAATTTATCAGTTTATTCCTTTCAAAATTGAATATTTTCCCTGAAAATCTTTAAGAACAAGTCATTTTTCAATGAAAGCTTCAGCAAAATGTTAACAACAACTCCAAAGGAGGTTATAAACATCACAAGCAGAATATGAGCAAAGAACAGCTTCACCTTGGGTGGCCAGAAAAACCAAAAGACATCCTCATTTGAGTTTCACCAGACCTCTTGTTGTCCAGTTAAAGTAAATAACCTCCATATAGGAAACTGAATAAAACCCATTACTTGTTTTTTTTTTTCTATTTTTAAGCCACATATTAATATTTAAATCATAAGACAGGCAAATATTATCCATTCCTCTTCAGAGCTTCCTTTGAGTCTTTGCAGGCAGGAAGGAATTGTGAAACGGTGACTTTATGCCTAAGCAAAAACATAAAAATGAAGGTTCCTGCTCCCACACTGTGAAGTTGGGTGTTACTTCACGGTAGTTTGTGCATTGTGAGGAGGGTTTTCCTGATCAAAATACAGACTACTGCAAGATGCAGAGTCCCATATATTTTCTTCAGCAGCAAACAGATAAATATCTCTGTTTCCCCACTCCACTGCCTTACACACTTCTTGGTTGTGCCAGTAGAAGTAATAGCGAGACCAAGATGTAAAACAGAACCATGTTAATGTGAGCACAAATAACAAATAAAACACTTTTTGTCAGTACCTCTACAAAAATCCACACTGCTGTATGACTGAATACTGTGCTCAGTCCCTGCTAACAGGATGGTAGATAGAAAATGGATTTGACGTGCCAAGACCACTCATTCTGTTACAGTGAGGTACTGTCTGAACTAGAAATGGCATAAATCATGCTGAGAAGCAACAGGTACAACTGACCATACAGTGTTACAGTGTTTCTGGTTTTCCTCAGAACGAAGAGGACCATCTCCAGCTGGCTCTAAATACTTTCATCAGAGAGTGGCCTCATAGGCTGGTCATCCTCACCAGCCTCTTCCAATCCACCCAAGCAAAAGAGGGATCAGGTTAGTGGCCTGAGATCTCCTAGAGTCTGCGTGACCTGTTCTCACCTGAGTGGAACAACAACCTGAGTGCGGACACTGTGGCAGCAGAGCCTTGAGGGTGGGCTGCCATCTGGGTGGAGGCAATTGCACAGATATGGTTTCTCCTTTGTGTAAGTAGCTGCTGTTTGCGTTTCAGGCTTGGAAATAAATCTGACAGACAAGGGCTTTATCTCTGCCTAGCTGAGTGAACCTCTCCAAAATGATATGAGGCATGAACAGAAAAACTACAAAGAATAGGAACAGCACCTGGAAGTCAAAATCTACACCTAAAACTGGAAAATCAGGCTGAGGTAAACATTGCAAAAGCCACCAAAATAGTTACAGGAGGTCCTCCATCATATATGTGCAGGAAAGGACTGTCTGATAGTGATATGGGGCTGACAGTAATGATAAATGAGAAATTGCCTCCAAAAATAACAAGCTATTTTGCCCTCCTGCTTACCTTTTTTGTGAAGATCACAGATAGGAAGGCTAAAGGGAAGGAGTACAAAGCTTTGAAAAAGATCACAGCCAAGATGCCAAAATCAGAGGTCAGCATGCTTAGTGAAGATAAAGCTGGAGAACCTTGGCAGAAGTGGCATATGAACTGGACACTCAGTAATACAGGTTTACAACAAATCCAAGAAATCAATAAAGGTACAGAAGGGCTGATGATGAGCAGAAGCTAAACAGTCACTTTGCAAAGGGGCTGAAATGGACAGCGCTATGGGCCCTGAGTGTGGCCCAAGATAAGACTTTATGGTAGGTTTTGAAGGAAAGAATAATTAGGAAATAAATGAGAAATTGCAATACAATTCCTGTTTTATTACAAATAGGCTAAGTCTAGTTCATTAGAATTAGGCTAGGTAGTACCTCTCTTTGAGTAAACAGCTGGTTTATGGTGGGGGTTTTTTTAAGAGAAGATGAGTGCGGAAAAGCTTATTTAGATTTCAGTAAAGTAGGGAGACCATGGAAAATCGCCAGTTGATGTGGAACAGGTGCTGTGAAGGGAAGATCAGGAAACAGCAAACTGATTTTACGAAAAGAACTAAAAAAACTTGGCACATCTAATGCAGCAAAACACAGAGCAATCAGATCCCCTCTCGATCTATAAATACACTGGGAGGAAAAACATCAGGAAGGAAGAAGAGGAGTGAGGTACAAGAAAGTACAACATTGGTACAAGGAAAACCACATATAAACTGCCCATGAATAAATGCAATTTAGAAATAAGAAGTTGTAGCTGGCAAAGGAGAAAGACTGTGAAACAACCTCCTAACAGAAGCAGGAATGACAAAGCCAATTTACTTTTAGGGGAAGTTAGGTAAATTTCCTAAAGATTTATAGGACATGGATCTGTCTTATTTGCAAGACCAATGTTATTTATGCAGGCAGTGCATACCAGTCCAAGTCCCTTCTCTCCTGCAAGTCAGCCTGCGTGGATCACCCTAGTAGCAATGAATTTGCCGTCACCACCTTCGCTGGCCATTTGTGAATTATTCGTCTTTAAAATTAAATAGATAATTTGAATATTAACTTTGTTTTCCTGTGCCTGGGCACACACTAATTCCTGATGATTTGTACTGAGTCACCTAGGGCGCTGACATTAAAGCCTCCCTCAGGAGCCTGACTCCACTAACAGATGTGTTGGGTGACGCTACCTCCCCTTGCCTCCCACTCTCACCTTTCAGCCTCTTGGCACTGCGGTGGTCAGGCCTCTTCTCAGGAGCACCAAGATCACTCTCAGATGTTAAGTGCTCACTTAATGATCAAGCAGGGTGCAGAAGGTTGGGGTTTTCTGCTGTCTTTTTTAATTATTACATTGCACTCAAATACACAGAGGAAATATTTACTTCTAGGAGAATAAAACATTTCTGCTTCAGATAACTCACTGTGCCATCTCTAGTGATCTAACCATACCACAGGGCAGCACCTAACCCTAAAGGATTTACATTAAAAACAGCAGAGAGACATGTCAAGGGAGGAGGCTGGTACCAACCCTGTTACTGACACTTTGGACTCCATCCTCCCTTTGCTTCCTCCTCTCAGATCAATGCCAGAGCTTCTCAGCTCTCATCTAGTCCTACAAGCTGCTGCCTACTTGCTTTCCCTGCCATTGACTGGTAACGGCATTGTAGAGCCTAGGTTAAGAAGGGATGACTACTTTGAAAGAGGTAATTTGTTGGGTAATATTGATGCATCACACTACCAAATCAGATCACTCCCACCAGGAGCCCTGACGGACCAGGCTGCTCCTCCCTGATCATTCCTGCAGCATGGAAATCAAAAAGATTGGCTCAGTAACGCTGCCATAGGAGACCGACAAGGTCAAAACCACATAGCTTCCGCCTGATTTGAGTTATACCTGACCAGCTCCAAGGTGTAAAATTTCATCCCAAGTTAGGCTACATTTTAATAAACAACTCTTAAGCTAATACATACTGCAAACAAACCAGCTGTGTGCTTGAGCCTGATCAGTCAGCCTGGAGTTTCTGTTGCTCCTCAGACCAGTGTTGGAGTTGCCCTCCAGCAGTGCCTGTCAGCAAAACTCTGTTGAATTACTGCTGCTGGGGAGCTGAGGCAGCACACTGTTTTAGAAGTCAATGAGGAAAAACCTTACAGACAAGGAAAAAGAGAGATTTCTTCATGAAAACAGCATGAGAAGAGACCTCAAATCTCTATGCCAGACGTACCTTCATTGGCCATAAGGAAAGTTTGAACTCAGGGGTTTCAGCTGGAAAAAGCGCATTCCCTCTCTGGAAACATTAACAGACCTTTTTGTCCTGCTCTGATGATCCCCAGAAGAGGATTCCCAAGTGTGTTACCATCTGAGAGATACTTGCTACATATTCCAGAAGTTTATGCAGGACAGAGGAGATGATTCACAGGAAAACATGGTAATCAATAATCAGCCAAACAAACTTTTATTTCCTATGCAGACATTGGGAGCTGAAATGCAAAAAAAAAAAAGCAGCCTCCCATCCAGTTAGCTTCATGCTGAGAAGGTAAAAAGTAAAAAGCAATACCTGTCTTGACAGTATAGGGAGAAAGTATGGGTAAAGGAGGCAACACGGAGCACTGTGTTTATTTCTTTTCCCTTCCATGAGACAACTCAGAGGTGTAGCCATGAAAGATTCTGTAACTTTGCATCAAACAACGGGGGATTTTCCTTGCTTGTGGTGATAATGCTTTAGGTTACATATCTGACAGATTCAGCAATATTTCACAGATCTATAAAACACATGAGTCAAAGAGCAGTACGCTGTATGAATCCATCCCCTGTTCCTTTACTGTCTATTTTGGCTATAAATATTTTGGTGCACTCTGGGTACTCAAAGACAGGAGCATATGGGAAAAGCAGATGATTTTACACCTAAGACTGAAGACAGACAGATAAATTAGACTACGCTGCATATCAGAAAAATTATCCCATTGCTGTATAAGCAAGTACAGTGTGCAATACCCACACACATGAGGAAGCCCTACAATATGACAACAAAATGTTTCAGACAAACTGTTTGATCCCTTCATGCTAACGAACAGCCAGTGTCAGTGGTTCACAAACACCTCCACAGAAGCAGATTTTCGGCAAGTTTTCCTTTCATGATCACCCTCCAAACCGTGACAGTACAGTGCTTATAGCAGCTGTGGGTGATGCCTGGAAAAGGAAGTATCAGTACAGAACAATGCTTATAAAATGCATATTGATCACTGATATAGTCCATTTACAACCTTTCATAATGTACTGGCTGTCTGTGCCCAGGTTCTGGGGGGCTGCAGGGCGGCCTCTGTGAGGAGAGGCCGGGGCTGCCCCGTGCCGGACACAGCCGGTTCCAGCCGGTCCCAGCCGGCTCCAAGGGCCCCACCGCAGGACAGGGCTGAGCCCCTCGGCCAAGCTGGGGGCGCCTGGGGGAAAAGAGGTGCCAGAAAGGGCAAAAGGCGGCACAGGCAGAGGAGGAGGAAGCCAAGGAGGGAGCAGCAGCAGAGGGACCCCGAGGCCGGAGGAGGAGGAGGAGGAGGAGGAGGAGGAGGAGGGCGGGAGGTGCTGCAGGCCCGGAGCAGGGATCCCCTGCGGCCCTGGAGAGACCCCGCTGGAGCAGAGACCCACCCTGCAGCCCGGGGAGGGCCCCAGGCCGCAGCAGGGGGATATTTCCTGCAGGAGCCGCGGCCGTGGAGAGCCCAGGCGGGAGCAGGTTGTCCCTGAAGGGCTGCAGCCCGGGGAAGTGCCCACGCTGGAGCAGGGAGAGGTGTGAGGAGGGAGGAGCGGCCGCGAGGGGCTGTGATGGACTGACCACAACCCTCATCCCCACCCCCTGCGCTCCTCGTGGGGAGAGGAGTCGGGAGTGAAGGGGTGAAGGTGGGACTGGGGGAAAGAGGGTGGAAGAATGGTGGGTTTTTTAATGCTTGTCTTTGTTTCTCACTACCTGAATCTGCTTTAAATGGCAATTCGTTAAATTACTTTTCCCCAAGCTGAGTCTGTTTTGCCCGTGATGGTAATTGCCAAGTGATCTCCCTGTCTTCATTTTGACCCACGACCTTTTTCATCCTGTTTTCTCCTCTGTCCTGTTGAGGAGGGGAAGTGAGGGATCAGCTCGGTGGGAGTTTGGCCCTTAGCATGGTTAAGCCACCAGAGATACACAAGGTTTCCAATTGCAAAAATATTTTTCTTTACATACATGGACAGAATATTTCATTTTGCAACCAAAGAGTTTGCCACTATGCCACAAAGAATCAGATACAAACAGAGACATTTTGATCTCAAACTCCATTGTTACAGGAGCTGGAAGTAAACTGACTAAGAAAAGAATACAAGGTGGATTAGCATAAAGCTCTTCTTAATTATTTTAAATGTACTATTAAACTAAAAAATGGGAAATCTTTCCTACTCTGTTGCATTCTGAAGTGATCAAAAAAAGGCATAAAACTCAAATGTAAACTTTGAAACTAAATTGCAAGCTTATTTAAAAATATTTCATTTGTGTGATGTTTCCTGAGAACTTACACATGTCTACAAACACCAGTCCAGACACTTTCTCAATTAAATGCTATTTCAAGAAGCCTTTCTGACCTAGTTCTACCACAGGCTCCTGGCAGGCTATAGAAGAGTTCCAGAAAAAAGGAGTGAGAGTGTGTAGTACAGGAGCTACCAGTAGGCAGAAGGTGCTTGTTCACAGCAGCCATCACCATTCCCACCATCGGCATTTCCTTCCCACCTTTTTGGCAGCAGGAGGAACAACTCGGACAGCCCAGGGAACCTTCTCCTCACTTTGGAAGCCTTTGGAGGTGGCAAGAGGAAGGCTCTCCTCAGCCTTCAATGCTCAGTCTTACACAAACGTTGAACAAGGTGACAGGTCTGTCTGGCAGCTTCCTCTGCGATACCCACGGCTGCTGTGCCAGGGCACGACAGCAAGTTAGTCAAACACAACTGCAGCACTCCAATCCAGACTCCACAACCATTTATCACATCAAGTTTCTACGATTCTTGCCCCAGATTTATCCTCAGGTTCTTTAACTTTTGATGAAGGTAGGTCTAAAATGAATAGGGAAAGAGGAGGGCAATCCATATCCTCCTTGCAGTACAGTAAGTAATGTAGCCCTTATCTCTAGCTAGAAGGCATATTGGGCCTACTGAAAGCAAACTTCTCACCTACAAGGAGGCTGTAGCATGCAGACACAAAGAAGCATGACAAAGGGTGTTGTGCATTCAATAAGAGGAAATTGTTCAATTCTAAATGTAGGTCAGCCCTCTTTTTTGATTTTTCATTCTGACAGAAAATCCTGTTTTAACAACAAATGCTGTCCAGTTCTGCAGACCTGAGAGGTACTTGGTGTGATTCATTCTCACCGAAGCAAACAGTATGCAAGGGTTCTCAGCATCTTCTGGAGGTGCTCAGCATGTCCCAGGATGAAACACAGGTAGATATGTTTTGAGTCATAGAATCATAGAATCATAGAATCATTGAGGTTGGAAAAGACCTCTAAGATCATCGAGTCCAACCATTGACCTGGTCATGAATTCACCTCCTTATATGAACCTGGTCATAGAAGGAGATCAGGTTGGTCAAGCAGGACCTGCCTCTCACGAATCCGTGCTGGCTGGGCCTGATCCCCTGGTTGTCCCGCTCATGCCTTGTGAGCACCCTCAAGATGAACCGCTCCATAATCTTCCCCGGCACCAAGGTCAGGCTGACAGGCCTGTAGTTCCCCGGATCCTCCTTCCGGCCCTTCTTGTAGATGGGCATCACATTGGCAAGCCTAGTCCAAGATTTAGAGCTGGAAGCTCTCAATAGCTGAGTGCTCTGGGTACAATGTGGAGAAGATATAAACAACTTTTGGCAAATGAGCACTAGTGTTAAAACAGGAGAGCTCCCATATTTCAGTGCATTACTGAATCAGAGCCTACACTTGGTACTTGATGCATTTGAGGTAAGGCTCTAATTTGGATCCAGGTGAGCCACAACCTTAATCATTTTTATACTTCTAGCTTCTTGTAGCTTTTCATCAGATTATCTCTTCTCTGCAAAAATTTGCAACCCTACAGGCCATAAAAGCTGCAGCCCTTGCATCCCTCAGCTCCCTGACAATTACACGAACCAGCACTCTCTACATCTCCTTTTATGCTCACCTCAGGGGCTCTTGCCCTTTTATGCTCACCAAGGTAGCAATGCTGCTTTTTATTTGGTCCCATATCCATACTCTTAAAGCAATTTGCCCTTTACTTCCCTTTCAGACAGCATAGTAAAGTAGGGGTGAAGAGGAGTAGGCAGTAGAATGTTGAAGAGCAGAGTAAAATGAAAGAAACGTACTTTATTGTTGGAAAAGAGAGACAGGGAAAGGAAAGGGCAGAAAAATTAAAACCCTAATAAGGATATGAGCACTTATATCCTTGTCTCAAAGGCAATGAGAAACCTTGAAAACATGGCTTAATTTAGTCTCACTGTCAAGTAGTAACCTTTTTCAACCTGCTCTTACGTTACATGAACAGCTAGAGATTGAGAGATTTTGTGCTCTTCTAACTGAAACACCTGAAAAATCTTACACTGTGATAATCTCAGAGAATTAAGTAACCCTTAACTGTTCTGGGTGCAAACAAGAGGCACTCTATAGCAATCATTTAATAGATATAGAAGGAGCTGAATATTCCTGAAGGTCACTCTTTTTCTTTCTTAATCCAAACTTTTATATTACATATTTTTTACTAGAATAAGACAAATACGGTGTTTCATGAGAGTTCTAAAGTGTTTCTGTAATGTCTATAGACTGAAATGGATGAACAGGTTTGGAGAAGTGGTTATTTACACTAAATTTTATTAAGTTGTGGATCCCAGTCTTGGAAACAGCAGACAATAGAAAATGATAACCAGGAAATGGCTTCTCGGAGGCTGCTGCTTTAAAAAAGTATACAAATCTTTTCACATTCTGATTCTCAAAACTTCCCAGAAGATTGAAAGCCAAACTGACCATGAAACAGAGATACAAACTGATTGGGGGTAAAGTGGGTATGTCTAACGCAGCAGACCAAGGAGAGATTTTCACTTCATTCACAGCCTGGCAATTGTCTAATCCCAAATGAATACAAAACCTGAGCATCTTCCAGCCATTGCCCCTGAACTAGTTTCCAAAAGAAGGAAGTTTGGGGACATGAGCAAAGTGAAGATGCAGTGTGATCTGACACACAGTGAATCATGATCCCAGGACAAGTTATGCCACTTAGCCCACCTAGCAGATCCCTAAATTCTGCTGTCACTAAATTGGTCATTTCAAATACCTGGAAGTCCCATACAAGATGAACACTTCTTATGATGGAAGAAAGTCATGCAGACAGGTCAAGTTGCATGGTCTCAGCATAAGACTTGCTTTGTTCCATGGCTATGCCTGTATCTCTGCCAATTTCAGGATGGTCTCCTGGTCCATAATACCACCCAACCATTGCTCTGGTACTGATCTGCCATCATTGGGCTCAGTTTCAGCCATTGCTGGCTGGCTGGCAGACCAAGGAAAGGAGAGGAGCCACGTTACCATACTGCAATTGGAAAGAGCCTCCCACCAAGGCCTGACATTTACAGGAGCCCAAAGGGAATTCTCACTCACTGTCTTTTCTTCTCTCCATAGCAATTTGGTGTTACAGTCCCTGCTTCACATCTCTGACCCAACACACCAGGTCTCCACTCTGCTCAGGTGCATCAGCAGGTGGATCCTCATGAATCAGGGTTCAAGAAGGTTGAAGCATCTGGCAATAGCACACAGCACACTTCCCAAGGGCGATGCAGAGCTGCATAAAACTGAGCCTAGTGATGGCAGATCAGTACCAGAGCAAAGAGAAATTCAAAACAGCCACTCATCATAAATTCCGAGAATTCAGCATATCTATCTGGGTCCAGCTGAATTCTGAAGATACCTGTCAGAAAACAAAAACTTATCTCAGAAGTGTAAAGACACCATTTCAGTGGTTTCTGCTGAAATGAAGCTTTATTTGTTCTTGTTGCATATTTTTGCAGGGAGTATATTCTTTGCATTCAAATGTTTAACTTATCTGAATTATTTTCTTTTGCACCAGCTTAACATAGGCTACGTTTCTCTCATGCATTACCTTGGAAGTTGCAGGTTATAAATGCATTACACTTTGTGGCCTAGACTGTCCGGACAAGTTCTTCTGAAAAACAGTCTAAACTAGCAGAACCCACATATACCATTTGTTTTAGAAAAACTTTGACTCCCATGACTGTCTCTACTATGCCTCCATAAAAGGAAGATTATTACTTTTGTAATTCAAAATTATTTTAAGTTTCCAGTTTCTTTGAAGACAGTAACTAAGGGAATGGAAGGAGGAAAATAAAGGTTTTCCTAAAAAAAAAAATATATATTTTTTTAGAAGCTACATTTTCCTTGAGAAGAAACAATGGAAAAACTTTAAGCCATTTCCTAACATGTCTCAGGTGGGTTTGAGAGAGGAATTTCATCCTGTTCTCTTTCGGAGCCTGGTTCCTAGAATTCATTATAACTCAATTTTATCCTGTTAGAGAATGGGGTTGCAATGGTTCAGCTCTTTTCAAAATGAAGTTCTTAATTCAGAGAGACAGCCTTATTTATAAGGGTAACTCCTATGAGATGTAAACACAGATTAAGACAGCATTCCCTATTTTAAAAGACTAAAGTTCTCAGTACAGAATCAGAAACAAACAAACAACAGCTAGGAAATGTGGACACTTTTCAGTGTTTCATCAGTCGAATGTGGAGCAAAGACTGTACAGTTTTTGTACAAACAGAGTATTAGTTTGACAAGTTTCACATATCCTGTACAACACCATAAGACAATAAAAAGAAAATGATATGCCACAAAACTGTAAAAGAAATAATGCAACCCCTTGGCTCCTGTTATAAACACTTTCTAGGACTGGAAGTGGAATTTTTAGCAATGGAGAAATTAGAGCTTCAGTGTCAGGCAGGAAAGGACCATTTGAGCTTGCCCTCTCAAATGAAAAAAATAGAATGTAGAACATGAAGAACAACTGTCTTATAATCAGGACTTGGCTAAGTAATTATTGGAGGCTGTATATCTAAACAAGCAAATTCCAGTCCTTGAAAAACAGCTTGAAAACCAGTGGCAATTGATAGATAAGTAAGTTATAGAAAGGAAGAATTAACAGGATACCAAAAATTAAGGAACTGGAAGAACAGTTAAAACTTACAGAAACATCAAAGCCTTCTGGAATGCTCAGAGAATATGAGGTAGGATTTTTGCAAGCAGAAATAAAATAGAAGATGGATGATTATAATAAGTTTTTATTAGAAAAGGAGCAAAACTATCAAGAATTTACAGCTTGTGACATAGAAATGAAGAAACTGGTGGCACAGATACAAGAACTGGAGAACAGAGGTACTAAAGTCTTGAAGACTGTAAACTAGTTGGAACAACCACTACAAAAAGTGAAGAAAGTGGAAACAGAATTAAAACAAAATGAAGAAGAATTACAACAGCAACAGTATACTAACCTGAATCAGGTGTCTGCTCTACAGTTTAAATTGGATGATACAAGGCATGGCGTACCTATAGAAGGCAGTTCTGATCAAATGCTAAAGGAACAGTTAGAGGCAGAACAGGAAGGACTTGTGACAAAAGAGAGAGAGATTGCAGCCTTCTTAGACCAACTAGAAGAATATAAAGATAATTCGATCAGTAACAACTAGGCGGTATCACAGCTGAACTTGCAGTTAGAGATGCAGGAAAACCACAGGACTTCCAGCATCACTCAGCTTCAGACAGAGAATGTGCACCTGAAGGTGGATCTGGGTGTTGTGGGTTGACCTGGGCCAGCTGCCAGATCCCAACCATTCGCTTTCTCACTCCCCCTCCTCAACAGGACAGGGGGAGAAAATAAGACAAAAAAGCTCTTGGGTAAAAATAAAGACAGGGAGATCACTTCCCAGTTACCATCACAGGCAAAACAGACTTGATTTGGAGAAAATTAATTTATTGATATTTAAAAGTAGAGTAGGATGCTGAGAAACAAAAACTAAAACACTTTCCCTCAATCAACACCTTTTTCTGAGGCTCAGCCGGCCACACTCCTACACTCCTGACTCCTCTCCTTGCCTTTTCCCCAGTCTCAACCTCATTCCTTCATTTCCAGCACCTCTACCTCCTTGCCCCTGCCCAGTGGCACAGGGGGTGGGGATGGGGGTTGTGGTCAGTCCATCACAGCCCCTCTCGGCCGCTCCTCCCTCCTCACACCTCTCCCTGCTCCAGCGCCGGCCCTTCCCCGGGCTGCAGCCCTTCAGGGACAACCTGCTCCCGCCTGGGCTCTCCACGGCCGCGGCTCCTGCAGGAAATATCCCCCTGCTGCGGCCTGGGGCCCTCCTCGGGCTGCAGGGTGGGTCTCTGCTCCAGCGGGGTCTCTCCAGGGCCGCAGGGGATCCCTGCTCCGGGCCTGCAGCACCTCCCGCCCTCCTCCTCCTCCTCCTCCTCCGGCCTCGGGGTCCCTCTGCTGCTGCTCCCTCCTTGGCTTCCTCCTCCTCTGCCTGTGCCGCCTTTTGCCCTTTCTGGCACCTCTTTTCCCCCAGGCGCCCCCAGCTTGGCCGAGGGGCTCAGCCCTGTCCTGCGGTGGGGCCCTTGGAGCCGGCTGGGACCGGCTGGAACCAGCTGTGTCCGGCATGGGGCAGCCCCGGCCTCTCCTCACAGAGGCCGCCCTGCAGCCCCCGCTGCCAGAGCCTGGTCACGGATACCCAATACACTGGATAACTGTTATCCCAATACACTGGATAATAGTGACTCTTCAGCTTTCCTTTTCCCACAAACACTGTTTCAAGAGATAAATCAAGAAACTGATCATTTCAATGAGCAGATAAAGAGACTTTCAGACACAGGTGTATTACTCCCACACCAGGACTGGGGGTGACCAAATCGGTGCACCCCAAGGAAACCCTTCTCCTCCTCCTCCTCCCTTTCTCCTTATTTTCCTCATTTTTACTTTCTGCATCAGATTTTCTTTCCTACTCTTTCTCAGGAAATGGGTCATCTTTATTTCCACCCACTCACTCCATATGAATAAAACTAATTGCTAAATGTGGGATCTTACACAAATTTACCTATTTTTCTCACTGAACTGTTGGCAGCACTGAAGGGACTTTTGCCCCTCTTCCAAGAAGGATGAATAGTCTCTTCTAAAAGTACACTCGGTGCTGGCACAAGCCTGACAGCTCTGCAGATGGAAATCCCATTTTCTGCAGAATCGATTCAGGACTAACAACTGCATCGCAACCTCTCTTCCCAATGTTTTTGTCAATATGAGTCCTCTCTCCTTTACAGAAAATCTGTACAGAGGTGAAAAGACTTCATCTCCAACTGCATCATCAGTCTGTCCCCTCTGCTAAAGCTCTGACCTCATTTTTGAGCTAATCCTAAAAATATTAATATTAATCATGTAAGAATTCACAAAAACTTGTGTTTCAGAAATTTTCTCTCAGGAGAAATTTTTCACAGAAGACAAAATAGAACCAGAGCAGTACTGAACAACACAGCAATAGAGACAAATGATGTGTCCATCTGAGCTGCCACCAAATCCTGGAAATGCCAAGGGTTTGTAGCCACTTAGCTTTACACTAGTAAAGTCTCCAAGTTGGTTGCAAATCTGCTCTTTGTATGAGGATGACTTATTTCTGAAACAGCTAGAAGTGAAACCCACATTTATGTTCCATCAGGATCCACAAATCAAATACTCTTAATAGAGTCATATAATCATAGGATAGCCTAGGATGGAAGGGACATCAAAAGATCATCTGGTTCAGCCTTTCATGGGAAAGGGAGCCGAGATGAAATTATCTAGCAGCCTGTCCAATCGCATCTTGAAAACCTCCAGAGATAGGGACTCTACCGCGTCCCTGGGGATGTTATTCCAGTGACTGATTGTTCTCACTGTAAAAACTTTCTTGCTTATACAGGGATGGAACCTTTTCTGCTGTAAATTGTACCCATTGCCTTTTGCCTTCTCCACGTGGCTCCTTGTGAAGAGAGAACCTCTGTCCTCTTTGTAGCTACCCTTTAAGTACGGGAATACTGTGATGGGGTCCTCCCTGAGCCTGCTCTTCGCCAAGGAGAAAAGACCTAACTCCTTCTGTCTTTCCTCATAGGGCAGGTTCTCTAGGCCTGCTTTGACCATCTTTGTAGCCCTCCTTTGGACTCTTCAGTCTGTCCATGTCTTTCTTGAATTGTGGGGACCACAACTGGACATGGTACCACAAATGTGGCATGCTGAGTAGTGGGTCGATCACATCTCTCTCTCTGCTAGTAATGCCCCAGTGGATGCAGCCCAGCATCCAATTTGCCTTTGTTGCTGCAGCAGCGCACTGCTGACTCATGTTTAGCTGGTTGTCCACCAGGACCCCCAGGTCCCTTTCAGCAAGGCTGCTCCCCAGCCACACAGAGCCTAGCCTGTACTGGGCTCTTTGGTGATGTCATCCCAGGTGCAGGACTTTGCACTTGTCTTTATTAAACTTCATGCGGTTGTTGCTTGTCTGCTGTTCCAGCCTGTCCAGGTTTCTCTGTAAGATGGCTCCCCCTTCTGACACGTCCTCCTCACCATCCAGCTTGGTGTCATTAGCAAACTTGGTGAGGGTGCTTTCAATCCCATCATCCAGGTCATTTATGAAGATGTTGAACAGCGTGGGGCCCAGTATGAATCCCTGAGGGACCCCAATTGTGACAGGCTGCCAGCCTAAGTAAAACCTGAGTAAAAACCATTGATCGCCACCCTCTTGAGTGCGGCCCCTGACCAGACTGGCGGTGGTTTGGTACAGGCTCTGGAAGGGGTAAAGGCCTGAGCCATAGCCAGGTGTGAACTCCCCTAGTTTCAATCTGTTCTCTGAAAACCCACAAAGGAGCAGAGTGACATGGTGAGCATCAATGCACATGAGCTTGGAAGACCGATCATGCAATTAACACATGAATAGCAGGTGGCTTTTCCAAGACTCATTTATCAAGGAACAAAGAATGTTGTGGGTACAAGGAGTCTCATGCATCCCTCTTCGATCGCATGTTATTTGACTACGAGCCAACCACTTTATCCCATAAATATGACAGCCTAAGTGAGCCGCCTCTGAGCTCTCCCTGCTAGGCAGCGTGGCTGCATGGCAGTGATATCCCCTTGAGCTGGGACACCTCTCAAGGTTGCTCCTTGAGGCAGAGAGAGACCTTTTAACAATGGCAGATCTTTGGTAAGCGACCGATGTCGCGCATAACCTTGTAGTATGGTAACTTTGATTTTGTTTGGTAACTTTGGTTGCATGCTAAATTGATGCTAATGAAACATTGCATATACAATCACTTAGACATAAACCATTGACCAAGTCTGAGGCTAGGTTTGGACCTAGCTACACCTAGACTCCTCTCTGAGAAGGAGTTTAGAAAGCAAGGGGCTTTCTAGAGGCCCTGGACCTCATGACTCAATGGGAGGATCTTCCTTACCCTTTGTGTCTCCGGTCTCTACATGAATTATTCTAACGTGAGTGTAACTCAGTTTTCCTCTGTATGTTTCTGCCATGCAGTAATTAATAGAGTGAGCCTTGCCATTGAACTTTGTTAAGTTGCACTTTTACAACAGCATATTAAAACCACTTTTGCTAATACCTTTGATGGTGATTCTTTAAGCGATCTAAATCACTCATTTCCGTGATACCAATTTCCTACCCATCTCGCAGACCACCCATCCAGTCTGTATCTTGCCAGTTTGTCTAGGCATAGGCTGTGGGAAACAGTGTTGAACACACTGCTGAAGTTCAGTATCACATCTGCTCAGGCAAGGTCTGTGCAGATTCCTTTCAGAGGAGAGAGTGCTGCTACACTTTTGTGGAGTTTTTCTGGAACCTAAGTCAAACGATAGCTAGGTCCAGTTCCCTCCCATGTCTGAGATCATTTGCATCTTTTATCTTTTCTGTGCTTATCCATATGGTATTGTTTTCATTCCTGCTGAGGCTGTTCCTGTTTTCATCGAATAAAAATATTACTTGGATCTCAAATCAGCATTGTATATTAGACATTAGCAGAAGCAAGAATGAAAACTGAGGACTCCACTGACATAAGTGAATTCACCGTGGAGCTACACGTTCTTATTTCTCTAGCCCTCCGTCCTATTTCAGAATACGACAACTCACCTAACTTGTTCCGTCCATTCCCTATGTATCAGATAAATATGTCTAAACTGGACTTGTGAATTCCAGTCTGGAAAGCAAAGCACCCAAACATTTGGTCTGATAACACTAAGCACCATCAAACTCAAGCCCCTCTGTGGATCTGGATCTTCATGCCAGCATTTAAGATACTAATGACAGATATGTGACTTCTTTGATCAAACATATGAGCTCCTCCAAAGGGAGCCAGGACTCCTCAAACCTTCTATCACAGGCAAGTCTAAAAAGAATCTCAGATGATGCCTCAATCTATAAACTTGGTGTTTCATTATAGTGGAATAAATGTTAATTTCATCTAGATAGTGATTCTGGCAACAGCCTAATCTTAAGAATATTCTCTTCACATCAGGAACACAGCAAGAGTATGGATAGGCATTGATGAAGTAATCCTAATTTGTTTATTCTTTCTCTCTCCAACCAACTGAATAGGCCACCTACCTTAGAGAATAAAAGGCTCACTGGCTCCACTTAACCATTTTCCTACTCTTATTAATCTTTGCTAGGACTTTCAGTGCGTGAAAGTGTATTTTGTACCTTGTTAGTTTGGCTAGCAGAGAATCCTGTAAAATACAGGATGCCATCTGACACCAGGCTAATCTTTGGATTAGACCATCCTAAAAGTACAGTGTCTATCTCAAGTAGCAAATAGGCTTGACCATCAACTAAGTTCTGGAGAGCCAAGAAGCAGTGCAACAGGTCAAGAATAACCTAGCATTGCTTTCAAGGAGAGAAGCATTAGGTGCTTAGAACAGGGACAAATTTTAATGACTTCTTACTGGCAGGAAGATGCAACAGAAAGGTAAAATTTCAGCCATCAGCTGAAAGACCATGAAAGTAATCTAGGTGCTACAAAAGTTCGAGTGAGAAAACAGAATTTCTCTGAGAGTTCAGCAAAAATGATGGTAATGTTAACACAGGAAAGCAGCGTCAGCATGTAGGACATAAAACTTTTGATACGATGATGCATATAGGACTGTAAACAACAAACCTTGCAAGAGGAAACTATATTCACACTGAAATACAATATTCTCTTGTGAAATAGAGACACCAAAGACAGATTTCCAAACAGCGTGAATGTTAGGTCTTTAGAGAGCTCTCACCAACTCAACAAATAGGCTGATATGTGTTTAGATAGGTGCCATTTTCATCATTAAGACATTTAACACAGTAAAATTGGTCACTGTCCCAGTGGGTGCTCACAAGGAGACACTGAGTTCTGCATCACAGAGCACAGTGGAGGTGAAATACACTCCAGTCTGATTTTTCAGAAAAAAAGCTCAAATGGTAGTTACAAGAATAGTACAATACAACTTTAAGATGAGAATTCAAGTGTTCCTAGAGCCAAAAGAGACTGGATCTTATTCAAATCAGTGTCATAAGGACGAATGATCTTATTGACTATCGAATTTGTGAAAAGTCATGGAAGTTAAAAGAGACAGCACTGCTATGGGAACTTAATTAAACCATGGAGTAGGGACTTCCAGAAACTTGCATCATTTGCATGTTATCTGAAATAGCATAAAATATATTTTGCATCATGGACTACTAGTACTCTGGATTGTTTTCCAGCTTACTGGAATGCCACATCATCACAGACAGGGTGAGTGAGGTAAGACAGCACCAACATTCAGCTTTTTCCAATAGCTTTTTTCTACTTGGAAAAAGGTTCTTAAAGCAAAAAATTGGATCCAGAGTGCTACCACATCAATGAAAGACAGTTTTTCTTGCTATCAGAAGGCAGAATATTGTTGGTGATATCTGCTAGAAGATCACGTATATCAATATCTTTTGGCAAACACCAAATCACAAACTAATGGGAAAGCTGGTTGCCTGTTGTGACTTGTAATGCAATTTTAATTCAATTTTGAGCTGAAACATATATCAGAGACTAGGGATTTTCAGAGAATCCCTGTGCAGAATTAGGTATGACAGCTTTAAGTAAGGGAACAAAAATTGTCAGAAGCTCAGGTTAGATAAAAATTCTTAGTTTTAAATGTTTACAGACCTTCTATCCATTTATTCTCTGAAATATTTCCTACTTTTTATTTTCTAGAAACTGCCAAAGTATTTAACCTTTCAATAATTCCATAAGGTAGGGGAGCACAGGTGTATTTTCTTTACCTGAACACAGCTAAGGCAAGCACTAAATAGGTTTATTCGTCCCAAACTGGTAATTTGACCTACTGACTTAAATGAAATTACCTATTTACTAAAATCTTAATGCTTAAGTATTGTGCCCATTGCCAAAAGTAAGAACTTGAGTCCAGTATGTTTTCTGTTAAGGGATTTAGCCACCTTTCTTTATCCAGTGATTGAACAAGCCAAGGCTGCTCTTATCTGAGAATCTTCACACCCGGTCACTTTCCTTAAGTTCTAGTAGGTCTATTACATCCATTTTATTTCTCTCCACTGCTTCCCAAAGTTTATCTTGTGAGGACAACGTGTGAGTCCTGGCAGTGTCTAAACCCAAGAGAATATGTTAAACTGGTCAGCAAAAAAATCACAAAATAAATTAAAAATCCAGAGCTTCCTCAGCATTTTTGGTGTTGGATGGTTGCATGCATCACTCCAAACAGTCACATTATAAAGGGACTTTTCATTGTTGTAGGACATTATTATAAATATTTATCATGCATAGCCAAATGGGAACAAGAGATTACTAAAGAACGGTTCATTTTTCAGCTGCATTTTATTTGTAATACCTTTTCTTGGCAGATGTTATCCCCACAAATGAATGAATGTTCTGAAGTAACAAAGTGGATATGGATTGATGGGAGAAATTGATCTGCATTTGTTAATGTACTTTTGCTGCAGCAAGCACATTAAGTAATTAAAGTGCTAAAAAAGGTCTTCCCATCCAGAAACACAATATACTGAACCCCATTAATGCAAGGACAAAGGCCAATTTTTTTTTCCGTTGCATCTCAACTGCACCTTGACTGCAGTATACACACCATATAGTTTGATTGCATTCATAGAATTAAGCTATCCAGTTACACAAACAATTATTATCTCAAGGCAACTCTAAAGGATGAAGTGTCAAAAAAGAACAATGATTTTCAGTTCCCAATGTAAGCCATCTTGAAAGGATCTGATCCAGAGATGGTGTACAGTTTTCCATTCTGAAAATTAGACTTTGGGATGTTTTAAGCTGAATACAAAAATATCTGCAAAATAAAAGTCAAAGACACTCTGGAACAAACTTTTCCCATGCACAATGATGTTTTCTACTATCACAGCATCTGAGCATTTGTGATTGTACCTTGTTAAGAACAATCTTCTGAGATGATATTACTACTCCCATGTTCGTAGATAATAGCTGATGGCCTAAAAGGCTGTTCAAGCCCACCTCAAGAAATTTCCCGAACTTATTACTCACTCCAACAAATAATAACAGTCATAGAACATTTGGGTTTGGAACAGTTACACTAAAATGCATCTTACAAAACTGTGCAGAAGTGTGCGGACAGTATTGCCAAGAGACAGGATTTCTTCAAATGTAGAGCAGGGAAATAGAGCTGAACAACATCTCCTAGCCACTAGGCAGTGCTTCCTCTCTGAAAATGATGGGCATGAGGCACTAAGTCAGGGACATAACAGTGAGAGAAATTACTGGTGTGTTTTTTTTTCTTCAACCCTAGTTTGCATGGCAATGTGAAATTTTTCACATAGAGTTCTCAGCAATCATTAATACAGAGTTGAAACCAGGCATGTGCAATATCAGAGGGAAAATTCTGGACAACATGGTTATTTAAAACAAACACATGTTGGAGAGCCCAGAAATGTTATATTAATTTGAGAGCTTATTAGAACTCCAAATGTCATCTTATCACTTCTCAACCCATATGGGCCAGATTCACCACTTGTTCTGCTCCCATTTGGTGCCCATGTAGCTCAGCAAGAACTGGCTGAGTCATATGTTGAGAAAGAGTGTGCTCACTTTACTTCAGTCACCTTTCACACATGGGATAGCAGCTGATTTTTCTTGGTCATGAACACTAGAATGATAACTAGTCATTAAAACAAATTATTTAAAAGTACACATTGCACAACATTCAGCAAATTAGCCTCTGTTTAGTCACAGGTACCAGGGAAAAAAGTTTAAGTATAATCTAGTGAATCAATACATTCACTTCCTAGCTTTCTTTCTGATCCTAGTCTTGTTACAGTTGTCTCAGCTTTTTCCCATCTGTAGAATATAAACAACTGGGACTTAAGAAAGACATTTTGAAGGATAAGTAAAGGTTGTAAAGTGATTTCTGATGCAAAGATAAAAGGTGGTGATACTTAAGCAGAGCACAGTTTGGTATAGATACTCTGGCTACCCAGGTGGAAAGCTTTGTACACACTAGGAAAATTCAGAAGTCAAGAGGTAAGGATACAGAGAGAGAAGGCATTCTGCTTGCTCCTGGAAGACAAACATCAAAATATTTCATACAGACAGTGCTAGCCAAGAGGAATGTCATGCAAACAGATGGGTTCCACTCTCTTAGGAAATAAAATGCAAGGTGTGATGTCAGATTAAAATCTTGGGTAAAAAATGTAGTTAGAAAGAGAAGAAGAAACTAAAATGAAACTTTTGGGATTTAGCCAGTTTTTAATGCTCATCAGTCATTAGCCTGGAAGACAGCTCATTCTATCATCTATAACATTAAAAATTGACCATCATAAGATTTTCTTCAAAGCTCTTGGTGTGTAATTGGGCAGTGTTTTGCCCATTTTTATGAATCCAATTCATAAAAAAAAAATATTTCTACAAGCAGGGATCTTAAATTTAAAGTATTATCCTCTGGAGTATCACAGAGTGCCTTTGATCACCCTTGAGAAAGTTAATTAAGTTTTAAATTCAGCAAAACAAAGGTTTTCATTTAATGGGCTAAAACCATGTCTTTAAGGTGAGTTTCTACTTGAACTGATAGACTTTATACAATAAGTGGTTGCTTTTCATTCATGGGCCTTTTAGAGACAGCTGTGATCTTCATTGATGCACTCAGGTCTAACTGTTTTACCCTCTGAGTATTTGTGCTTAATGATATCATGGAGAATTGATGACACAAACCCCATAAATTCTTAGAATCGGGTGGCGTTAAGTGCAGCATTGAAAATGGGGCTCCTTCAGGATGTGACCCATTTGTTGAGGAACTGGACACAATAACATCAAGACTTAAGATGTGGAGCATTGCATATAGATGAGAGGCAGAACTTAATTTTATTTGTAAAGTGCATCTCTCAGCTAAAATCACTTTTTAATATTAATCAAATAAACCTATTTTGTGCTGTAAGCTAAATAGCTAGACAAATTCCTGGAGACCACGGTACTGACGATAAATGATTAAAACATAATGTCTACTGCACAGGCTGAAACCGAGCGATGCAGAAGGAAGCTGCGCAGGGTTGTTTCAATGCTGAGGAAGGCTATGGTCACACTCATCCTAGAGTCAGGGAATCATTCAGGCTGGATGGTCTCCAGCCCAATGCCTGCTCAAAGCAGGACCAATTATTGAATTTTGACCAAATTGCTCAGGGCCATGTCCAGTCAGGTCTTGAAAACTTCCAAGGATGGAGTACCCCAGCCTCTCTGGACAGCAAATTGTAGAGCTTGACTATCCTCTTAGGATTTCTTTTTTTCCCTTGCAACCAGAAACTGTAGGAAGGGTCTAGTTGTTCTCTCAACAGTTTGTCCTATATTTAAAGACAAGGTTTGCTGCTGGCGATTATGCCATGCTTCCTCTAGGGATATGCACAGTGTGTAACAACGTGAAAACACATTCTGAACACAGATAACTTTATCTGCCTCAATTAGCTGCTCTTTGCAAAGTGCTTTAGAGAGGAAAAGTGCCAAAAGAGCTGCAAAGCGCCACAATCACTCTCACATGAAAGCTTGTAGAATAACTTCCCATTCCCTAAAAATTACACACAAAGAACAGTGTTTTTTTGAAGGATCTCATTTTATTACCAGAGCTGCTCATTCAGTAATTTCTGGCACCCTCTCTTGTTTAGAATAATTGCACTGACACAGTCTATGCTGGTGTCATGTTTCTGGCTTGTCCTAGTAAAGTTCAGTCCTTTAAAAACGTGTCACTTCACTTGTTCTTAAGTAATAAAATGTTGCAGCACATACATATACATCCTTTCACAAACCTGAGGGCTTAGACTCCCTTCCCCTACACACACACACACACACACAGAGCTGAGTGATTCCCAGTGGTAGACACAGGTCCATCGTCCATATGTAACTCTATGAATTAGGAACTGCAGTCAACATTTGAAGTGTAGCTCTCTATAAATGTAAATCATGTTAGGTGAAATTGAAGCTGCTTTCTGACATAACTCACTCAGAAAGTCATCAAAGCAGCAATGTAAATGTCACTTGGATTGGGGTGATATTTACTTTCCTTAGAAGAGATAGTATCCAAATGTTAAGGAAGCAAAGGTTTATTTTTTGGTCAACCAAATACAACAGTTAGCCAAGTTTGGGGGTTTTTTTCTTTTGATTTTTGGTTTTTTTTAAAGGCTTGCAAGGAACACACTTTTCCACTCTTCCAGCACCGATTACCAATAAGGGATTGTTTACCAAGTGAATGGAACCTGGAGTTAATATATTTTTAATATTTTTTAAAACTAATTGTCGTGGTTTAACCCCAACCGGCAACTAAGCCCCACACAGCCGCTCACTCACTCCCCCCTGGTGGAATCGGGGAGAGAATTGGAAGAGTAAAAGTGAGAAAATGCATGGGTTGAGATAAACACAGTTTAATAGGTAAAGCAAAAGCCATGTGCACAAGCAAAGCAAAACAAGGAATTCATTCACTCCTTCCCATCGGCAGGCAGGTGTTCAGCCATCCCCAGGAAAGCAGGGCTCCATCACGTGTAATGGTTACTTGGGAAGACAAACGCCATCACTCTGAACATTCCCCCCTTCCTTCTTCTTCCCCCAGCTTTATATGCTGAGCAGGACGTCATATGGTATGGCATATCCCTTTGGCCAGTTTGGGTCAGCTGTCCTGGCTGTGCCCCCTCCCAGCTTCTTGTGCACCCCCAGCCCACTCGCTGGTGGGGCGATGTGAGAAACAGAAAAGGCCTTGACTCTGTGTCGGCGCTGCTCAGCAGTAACGAAAACATCCCTGTATTATCAACACTGTTTTCAGCACAAATCCAAACCATAGCCCCATACTAGCTACTGTGAAGAAAACTAACTCTATCCCAGCCAAAATCAGCACACTAATAAATATTAAGTTATTTTTTTAGGCTTTGGGGTACAACCTTCCATGGTTTTCATAGTAATCATAAGCATTAAAAGGTTAATTTTAAATAGTACAGGGATTTCTTGTCTAACTGCCTGACTCCAGGAAACACAGCTTTAAAAAAAAGGGGTAGGACCTGCTTCAAAAGCATAGACATTGCCAAAGGCTCAGCTACAAACTCTGGCACAGAAAACTTACTAGAAATGTCCTTGCTTAATACTGGGTATCATGAAGAAGCTTCTTTGGAGGCATGAGTTACAGAGCTGCATTGCTTGCCAGCCTCTAAATCGGAGATGACACAATCCAACAAGCTGATGGAGAGACTCCCATTAATGTCAGTCATTCTGAAGAAGGCTATAGAAGCCTGATTAACATAAATGCCACATGGTTTTAATTGATTTCCTGAGTACTTAGCAGTCTTGAAAACTGAGACTGGAAGAAACAGTGCATTTTCTGAGATGTAGATGTTTGTATTATTTCGTTTGGCTATCACAACCCATTGCTGACAAGATCACTGCAAAGTGTCCATTCTACTGTGGTATTGGCTTTGTCTAAACATCCAAAATTTTATACCCTTATTCAGCTAAACAAGTACATAAACACACCAGCTGACAAGCTTTTTCTTTTCTTTGTTCAATCCCATTCAGTATGAGATTCTTATATGATACTCATCACTAATATCTGAGCAACCCTCAGTAGTGCTTCCACTAAGACCAATGTCTGTCATATAATTTTCCTTTTATTCTCTCCCCTTGGGTAGAAACTTGAGCAGTAGAGTGTTTTCTATTTTAACTCTATATTCTTTGCACACACAAACACACTATTGTGTGCTCTTGTCAGAAATGCCAGATCAGTTGTAAGATGCCTGACCCTTGGAGATGATCCCATGTCCCGTAGGGGTTCACTGCACTGCTCCAGTCAGGTCCCAGAGAAGGGATGATCCTTTATGCAGGTGCATTTTCCATTTCTGACACAAAGTTCTAATTTGCTAAAAAAGAAAAATGCTGATCACCGTGTTCAATCCTGAGCTTAAGAACCCTTGTCTAGATTCTGGTCACAGGCTGCAAAACACTCTGAAAACAGAAAGTAAGTTATCTTCTGCTTTCTACACCAGCTTCCCATACGACACGGTGTCCAATGTGCTTACAGTAACCTGTGGGGCTGAGGAGATAATGTGCAGTGTTTTGTAGCAATTCACTCATGACGACATTTCTGCAGCTCAGAACAATTGGCATTAGGACATCAGAGCAAGAGGGCATATCCTATGCAAACAGAGATAATAGGAGTATCAGTCATACCTGTTATGGTTATTATCAGCAAGCAGCCTAGGGACAGTCCCAAGCTGCGGGCCAGAGAGACCAATTATGGATATATATCTCTCTCTTTCATCAAAGGATGGTGAGACATACTCTACAAGAAGCTATTGCCTAACTGCTAACTTGTGTCTTGCTTAGGTTCACCTCTCCTTTCTCTGTTACTCACTGAACCATTGTAGTGTGACACACTTATATGCAACAGATGGATATGCATATTCTCTGCATAATGTTGTCACTTGATTTTACACCATCTGGTTAATTGTACAATCAGCAATTATTACACAAAAATGGCTGAAGAGACACAAAGGGAACTGACCACAGTAGGTCCCAGAAGAAGGAGCTCCCGCAGGCAAGGCACAGTTTTCGTCACTGTAAACTGACTGCATTTCAGAGAGGACACACTAAGGTTCTCTGCCATGTCTAGCATGTGAAACATTATCTCAGGGTCCTCAGTACCAGGTACCATCTATCCAGGCTCCTTATTTCTGAATCTAGATGGTACTAATTCTGTGATTTTGCCTTGGTTAGACAACCTATTAGATGAGTGTGGTGGGTTGACCCTGGCTGGACGCCAGGTGCCCACCAAACCACTCTTTCACTCCCCTCCTCAGCTGGACAGGGGGAAAGAAAATATATCAAAAGGCTCATGGGTTGAGATAAGGACAGGGAGATCACTCAGCAGTTACCATCGTGGGCTAAACAGACTCGACTTGGGGAAATTAATTTAATTCATTACCAATCAAAATCAGAGTAGGGTAATGAGAAAATAAAAACTAAATCATAGAACACCTTCCTCCACCCCTCCCTTCTTCTCAGGCTTAACTTTACTCTTGAATTCTCTACCTCCTTCCCCCCAACAACGCAGGGGGACGGGGAATGGGGGTTGTGGTCAATTCATCACATGGTATCTCTGCCACTCCTTCCTCCTCAGGGGGAGGACTCCTCACACTCCTCCCCTGCTCCAGCGTGTGGTCCCTCCCATGAGAGACAGTTCTCCATGAACTTCTCTGATGTGAGTCCTTCCCATGGGCTGCAGTTCTTCATGAACTGCTCCAGCATGGGTCCTTTCCATGTGTCCTTTCCACAGGGTGCAGTCCTTCAGGAACAGACTGCTCCAGTGTGGGTCCCCCACAAGGTCACAAGTTCTGCAAACCTGCTCCAGCGTGAGCTCCTCTCTCCACAGGTCCACAGGTCCTGCCAGGAGCCTGCTCCAGCACAGTCTCTCCACAGGGTCACAGCCTCCTTCGGGCGCATCCACCTACTCTTCCATGGGCTGCAGGTGGATATCTGCTCCACCATGGACTTCCATGGGTTGCAGGGGGACAGCCTGCCTCACTATGGTCTTCATCACGGGCTGCAGGGAATTCTCTGCTCTGGCACCTGGAGCACCTCCTCCCTTCCTTGTTCACTGACCTTGGCGTCTGCAGAGTTGTTTCTCTCACATATTCTCACTCCTCTCTCTGGCTGCAGTTGCTGTTGCACAATTTTTTTCCCCTTCTTAAATACATTATCACAGAGGCACTACCATGGTTGCTGATGGGCTCGGCCTCAGCCAGCGGCGGGTCCATCTTGGAGCCGACGGGCATTGGCTCTGTTGGACATGAGGGAAGCTTCTAGCAGCTTCTCACAGAAGCCACCCCTGTAGCCCCCCCACTACCAAAACCTTGCCACGCGAACCCCATACAATGAGTTGGAGTTGGCCTTTAGCTCAGTTCTCTGTAAGTAGTGACACAAAACAGTTACCTAATGTATTTCTAGTAAGATAAGTCCGAGTATTGCTTATTCGAAGGAGGAAGATAATTTCCAGATACGAGAGTATCCTACTTTCCACTGACTATAGTGATCATCGGTCAACAGAGTTTGTTGAGATGCTGCTCTTCACCTGCAGAACAGTCTCGTATCTTAGGCTTGATGCTATTTAGTTTCAGTCTTTTCCCCCTGCCACTGGCGCTGCAGATCCCACCTTTCTTCAGTAGACATAGGGTGCCTGTAAACTAAAGATGGATGCACTAACTCACCAAATGAAAGAATTGTCTTCACCAACTGTCATGAAAATAACACATCATAAAAAAGGAAGACCCGGGGAACTACAGGCCAGTCAGTCTCATGTCTGTGCCTGGGAAGATCATGGAACAGATCCTCCTGGAAGCTCTGCTAAAGCACATGGAGGACAGGGAGGTGATTCGAGACATCCAGCATGGCTTCACCAAGGGCAAGTCCTGCCTGACTAACCTAGTGGCCTTCTATGATGGAATGACTACGTCAGTGGACATGGGAAGGGCTACAAATGTCATCTATCTGGAATTCTGTAAGGCCTTTGACACAGTCCTCCCACAACATCCTTCTCTCTAAACTGGAGAGGTATGGATTGGATGGGTGGACTGGCCTGGTGGGGTGAGGAATTGGTTAGATGGTCACATCCAGAGGGTAGTGGTCAACGGCTCAATGTCCAGATGGAGATTGGTGACGAGTGGTGTCCCGCAGGGGTCCGTATTGGGACTTGTACTGTTTAATAATTCAGCCTGGAGAAGAGAAGGCTTCGGGAAGACCTTATTGCAGCCTATCAGTACTTCAAGGGGGCTTATAAAAACATGGCAGCAACCTTTTTAGCAGGGCTTGTTGCGACAGGACAAGGGGGAATGGCTTTAAACTAAAGGGGGTTAGATTGAGACTAGATATAAGGAAGAAATTTTTTATGCTGAGGGTGGTGAAGCACTGGCACAGGTTGCCCAGAGAGGTGGTGGATGCCCCATGCCTGGAAACATTCCAGGTCAGGTTGGAGGGGGCTCTGAGCAACCTGATCTAGTTGCAGATGTCCCTGCCCACAGCAGGGGGGTTGGACTAGATGACCTTTAGAGGTCCCTTCCAACCCAAACTATTCTATGATTCTATTCTGATTCAATACCTGATTCTCCTGAAGTTGAACATTTGCTACACTTTGGGACATTGACGTTTAGCTTACTGATCACCAACACCTCAGCTACTTTCATGAGTACAGGTTTGTGCTACACTAGTTTCAGTCCTGTCAGTTCAGTGCAGCAGGTTCTCAGCTATCACTGCATGACCATGTAGACAGTCATTGCCTTCTTACTCCTGAGCTTTTTTCTTTTTTTCTTTTTTTTTTTTGGAAGGTATCTGATGCTGCCTTAAAGTGAAAGTCTGTTCAAGAGTCACAGAAATAACATGTCTTCGTGCCAAGAAAAAAGTCGGTTCTGTCAATACATCTGTTCCAAAGGACAGTAGTCATTATTCCAGAAATCCATCACTTCATCATGCCTGTTAGCCCTTTTCTTTTTTCTTTTTTACTTCATTTATATTAAAGAGAATCCTTGCATCATAAATGAACTAGGTAAGTATTTTCAAAATGACATAGATTTACAGTCCAAAAGTGATTTGCATTTCATTACAGGTGAGAAGTTTGAAGAAATGCATACTGTTATGAACAAAGTGACAAGATTTTTCTCTGTCCTAGACTTTTAAATGATTTTTTTTTTTTTGCATATCCTGACACTGTACCTCAAAGACTCCGGGAAATAAGGTCTGAACCTCTGAATATAATGTGTATTTTCCAGGTATCCATCCTGACAAGAAAGTCATTCGTTGATTGCCAAACCCCAGTTTGCTGAGGAAAGGAGCTGCTGCATCGTGCCTCTGAAGGGGATGATTTAATGACTAAGTACACTGAAACACTGTTGTCCATCTGGTAGGCAACAGGGATGTTTTGCCACATAAAGGCTTTGTCTGTTAAGGCAGAATATCACGTTTTCAGCAGCTCTGAATGCTACTGATACTTGGTCTGATACTTGTAGGATTTTGTAAATTCTGAGACCACTGATCTTTTCCCCAGGGCAATGTTGCATTCATTTTAGAAGAAGCTGGACTTCATTTTTCCACTCACTTTTAATCACCACCACCCTTTACACGCACAAACCACCAGTGTAACTGTTAGACACTTACAAATTGCAACCTGGAATTTGAGGATTGAAAAGAATGATAAGCAGTTGATTCAGTCCTGTGATTGGTAACTAATGACTTACCTTGATCCTTGTTTTATAATACATCATTGCCAGAATCCCAGCATTATTAAGTCAGTATTTCACCTTCTTTTTGCCCTCTATTCCCTCACAGACTCCAAAAGTTATTTACCCTGTGAACGCAATAGTTGTGTTTTTTTTTTTTCCTCTGTCAAATAGATTTTGAAAAGCTTTAAGAAAAAGAGGTGCAGAAGGATTGCTTCTGACAGAACCAGACAAATCAATTAATTGATCTCTGGTAGTCACGGATAATTTTATTTCCTACTCTATTAAGGAAAATCAGAATCAGTTAGCTAATTTCACTAGAGAAAATATCTGTCACCAGTTATTAAGCAGCACACGATGGAGAGAATTAAGGACAGAAAAGTTAAAAATGTTTTTTTTTTCCAGAAATTGCATTACTTATTAGTCAACCTTTAGAACTCTGGCGTCAAACAACATTGCGAATCCTTTGGTTTGACCAAAGAAAAGGTTCTTTCTTCCCCTATAGCAGCACTTAAAACATTTAACCTTTGATGTCTATAAGTACTGACACTGTTATGTTTGTGCTTCAGAAGAAGATAAATTTAACACTAACTGACCAAAGTAAATTACCTTCAACACAATATTTACTGATGACTGTTCCTATTATATATGCCAGAAACATATAACCATAACAAATATTTACCAGAAAAAAACTGATTAATTTTATATCGGAGTCTCTTTTCAATATTAACCATTCATGCAGGTTAAGAAACATGATTCAAATATCACAGGTGTAATTCAGGCAGATTAAGGAGTTTCTGTTTCTTGTGGGGAGGGACAGGTGGCAAGTGGCTGTGTGTGCATACAGAATTCAAAATAGCTTCCAGTGCAATCAAAAATAGAACAGGACCATTACTGAAGGCTTAACATTTTAAAGCACTTTGACTCTGTGGCTTACAGCCAGCAGATCCTGTCCTTAATCAAGTTTGATAATTAACCATCACCTAACGGCTCCAGAAGGGCTGATTCTCCCAGGATTCTCTTCCTAAACCTTGTTGATTTATTCATTCCTTTATTTGCATGGAGTGCTCTTCTCCAAAGGGCTTACTTGGCCCAGCCACACTCTCCCTAAAGGTACTGTCTTTAGAAGAACAGTTAGCCAAGACTAAGTGTTTTTGGAAAATACTGTCCTTATTTCTGCACAGTTATACAGTTCCAACCCAGGAATTTCAACCTTATGTCAATTAGGCATACAGTAGCAGGAGTGTTATGTATTTGTGGAGATACATCATCAGGTTTTTTATTACGTTTGTTTGGGGGGTTTTTGGTACCAAAGTATTAAGAGGAAAAGTAGGCAACATAAATTATTATTAATACTCTTCATTTTTTTTCTTGCTTTTGTTATTAAAAAAACCAGCATGTTGGGCTCCCACAGAAATTAAGATTCATTTCAGCTCCACTGCTATCCTGATGGACAACCTTTCCTAAATCGCCTTTCTGGCCTTTATCAGGACAAAATGATATTGACTCAATTTACAAGGCACTCAAAGAAGAAAAACACTAGTTAAATAGAAAATTCCCATCGTTATTAGTTCTACCACCCTCTCATCTGGGGAGACCATATGTCAATCCAAGATATCCCAGATGTCTATAGTGAATATCAACAATGGCAGTAGGAGAAAAAATAAAAAATGTGCCAAAGTTAAAATGAAATTTGGCAAGCTCATCTAGTCCTTTTCTGCACACTTTCATGCTACAGTGATAGGGGTGTTGAGTAGATAAAGCCAGCCAGAGGATACTGATCAGCAAATACGAGACACAATAAAGGATTTTGTTGGAAATGCAAAGGTTAAAACTATGGAAGGAAGCAAATGTAATACTATGCAGGATACATAGAAAGAAAAATTACTGTAAACAAATTAATGCAGTATAACCTATAGTACCATGTGTTTGGAATATTAATCAGTAAAGCAAGGTAAGCACCAGTGGGGGAAAAAAGCAAGCATAATTAGGAACTCATTAGTGTGACAGCAGAATATATTATCTATGTTAGTGCTGGTTTACCCCCACACCAGAGATTTGATCTGACTGTCAAAGCCAAAGGAAGCATTTTACAGAAATTATTGAATGCAAAAGCAGACCAATATGACAGAACCAGGCAGCTCGTCACACAGTAACATGAGAAGTGGGAAGATTCCTGGCTAACCTCTGATCATCCTACTCTCTAAATCCAAAAAAATCACTGAACCCACAGACGGGTGTGGATTTTCAATAGTGAGGAAGATCAAAGACATTACAGTCATCACCAGAAGCCAAGAAAAAAAATCTATAGCTAGAACTGTCTTCTAAGGTCATAAGGACTGGAATACACAGGAGACTTCTTTTATAACTCAGATAAACCAAACACCTCAAGCACAGAGGATTTATTTGTTTTTCTATTTAACACAAGTACTTGGTATAGTCAGAATGCTTTCTAACATAAAGTTGGTGGATATTTGCTTGGAGACATGAACAGAATGACAGATGTCAGCTGTTAAAACAAAATAGAGCCGTGTTTCCTTCATTCAAGTTCACAGCATCTTTTCCATGTAGTTCATCACAGCAAAAAACAAATAACAAAAAGCCTGTATGTAGATGGAAACAGCTCTACCTAATCCATCCCAATACCTGAAACAATTCCATATTTTTCTTGCTCGAAATGGTGCTCGAGATGGACAAATCAGCTGTGAACCACCCCTGTGCCAAGCTAAGGCTTGAAAGAGAATATCTAGTGTGCTGTACACATCAGTCCTCATAAATAAAATAAAATAATATTCCACTAGACCCACTATTGTCCATGAAGTACATTCTTTTGACCCACCTGGGTCTTCTGGTCTCCTCAAAAAGTGTTTCAGTATCTTATCTTTTCCTCACTGAAAAACACCTGTGGGGTCCAATATGCAAACAGAGTAACAACTCACACTTGGTTAGGCCTCTCCACAGCCACCGGGTTGTTATAAAAACTATTAGGAAGAGAGGTACAAAAGAATAGGGGCAAAAGTTTCGGTAAACCAGAAGCTGTACATGTTCTTCTAACCTACAGGGATGTGAAAAAACTATGTGCCCACCAGAACTGGAGCTTTAGGCAAACATGAGCATTCATGTTCCCTTCTGAAATGGTGGGATTCAGCTAAATTTCATTAAAAGAATATAGTCTATTAGATTTATGACCCTAAAATGAATGTTTTCATTATAGTTCAACGCAGCTACAATTTAACACAGAGGCTCAACACCAGTCCAGAAGCATTTAAAGCATCTATTGTGCTTATATCTGAACAGATGATTAAAATATTTTGGAGCATTACAACATTACATTACAAAAACAAGTCAGTCAGTCTGACTTTATAGTGAAAGTAATGTACATTGATCTTCCTTGACAGCAATGAAAGCCCAATGACATCCTTCCCTGTCCCGGAGATTGCATGAAATATAACTACATTTGGCAGGAAAGAAACTGTTTTGGAGTTTAACTCTTTTCTGTAAACTACTCCTCTGTAATCAGCTGCAAATTAATGGAAACATCAACTCACCCTCTCTGGAAGAGGTCCACATTATGGAATTTGTGTAGCTCCACAGAAAACTCGACCGTTCCCTGGACCTCAGACATGATTTTTTCAGGTCATCACCTAAACAACACATATATACAGGCATTATAAACATTGGAAGTATTTTGCTTAACAAATCCATGAATGGATTACTACATTTTATTCAGCATCTTGGGGTCCATGCAAAACTTGAAATCAACTGAAATCAGTTGGAATCTTTCCAGAAAGGAAAGGAGTCTTCAGGAAGACTCATTAAAAGTCAGATCAAAGCAGTAATTAAGTGAGGTAAAAAGTCTAATTAAGCCTGAGGACAGAATGATAATATTACGGAAAGTATAAGAAGCAGAAAGTAAATAACATATTATGTGCAAGAATCTCAAAGCAAATTTTAATTAACCCTCTTGCTACTCTTGTATGGGAAATTGATTTTTTTTTCTTCCCGTTTTACCAAATGGCAGATATCCAGGGTCAGCACAGCTCATTTCTGTAAAAGCACAGGCCAAAAAGACAAAAACCCTAGACAGATGAGAGCAGAACTCAGAATTCTCTTGCTTTTGACCCCTCCTATGACTTAACTAAAGTCTCAGAAGGGAAGCTTCTGAGGGAATATGAATAATTTAAAGATTAATGAATAGAAGAGATTCTTCTAAGGAAAATGCTGGCAATCAAAGCACCTAATAGGCCACAACAGCCAGATCAAGATTTTGAAGCATTACAGCCATTTACAGATAATATCTCATACGTTCATTGAATCACAGAATAATTCAAGTTGGAAGGGAACTCAGGAGGTCATACCTTACTAAAGGAAGCTTTGCGAAAGTAAGTTTCCAAATCAGCACTATTTAATACACCAGCGTAAACCCTTAACATTAATTGCAGCAGAGGCAAGCCACGGGCTTTTACAGCTTTTGGACAGGTTTTGAATTTGCTATTTACCATTTCCTCCTTTTCTCCCTGCAAGTCTACTTCTGGCAATCTGCAAGCTCTCTGGAAATTGTCTATAGCATCACTGAGAAGATAGAGATCAGTTTTGTTTAATTAACACGTTCATAACCATCATTTTGGTAGCTGTTTCACAGCAGCCAAGTACAATCTCTGAGGAAGACCTATGTCAGGGCTATTAATAATTCCCCTATCTGAGACATACAGGGCTTCAGCTGTATCCAGCTCATCCTGCAAAGGGGACATCCAGCTCAGACTGTGAAGTGGAGAATTTCTCCGTATGTGCTAACCAGTAATTTCCATGGCACTCAAAGATTTGACCAGTTCCTCCAATGAAGCAGGAATGAAGAGGAGTTTGATGGATGAAGTCCTCAGATAAGCATTAGGCTGTAGCTTTCTGCTAAGTCCCAATGCTCACTCTTGATTGGTAATTTTCCAACTGACTGGCTTATTACACCGATTATTTTAAAATATATTTTCTTTCTGGCTATCCTCTCAAGCAATACCATTTTTCAAAAAAAGCTCATTCCAGAGTTAAAAGGTTGTTGATTTTTCATTCACCCTCCTCAAAAACAAACATTGCAGATGTTGACTCTGGAATGACAAGAATGGGACATAAGATGTACACAATATATGTAATATATGTCTATAAATGTGAAAAAGAAAAGAAGGACAATTGTTAAGCTACCCATCTGATATACCTCCAAGGTAAGGAACTCTACATTAGCTCATGTCAGGCCATGATTTAGGAGCGGTGAAGGTAAACTCAAATGCCATTACTTGACAAAATACTATTTTTTTTTCCTTCCCCCCTATTTCAACAGGAATGAGACTAATCCTTTGTCCTTTTGCCTTTCTGCACAGCCTAAGGAGTTGTATACTGTTTATAAGGCATGTATATCGCATATCCACCTGGTTATGTGTGTGATAGTCTCATCTGAGTGTACAGCATCAAAGCAAAGCAGACTGTGTCTGGGAAGCCAAAAGAAAACGACACAATACCACAAAGTGATACTCTGACAAGGTATTTAGCCTTGAGAAGAGTGCTAATTGGAAGAATTGCCTCTGGATAAATCTGCAATTTGTGCTGAGGCATATTTCCCTAGACCAAAAGCTCAGCATCAAAGGAAACTCTGTGCTTTTGAAGACACCAGTTTACAGAGGAGAGGTGTGAATGGATGCCAGCCAGTTCAGACCAGCACCAGTATGGTCAAAGACAGAAAGAATGACGTGAATCTAAGGTTAGCTAGGGTGAATGAAGAATTAAATACGTGAAAATACACACACGCCTTCACTGTATTTACATTTTATTTTGCATGCTTTGTACTTTTTCAAAACAAATATAGCAGAATTGTCCTGAAAAAAACCCCACATTTCTGTAACTTTATTTCCCTGACTGATCACCAGAATGAAAGAGTAAATAGCTACTACACCAGGTTGGACTTCCATCCACCCCACCAGCACACGAGAGGATCAGAGCACATAAATCTACGCCAGGTGGCTATAGGGACTGAGCCCCCAGCAGCAGAGCCTGGTACTTCAGGGAACACCTGACAAGTACTCAGAGGGGCCTCTGGCACACTTTATCGTCATGGCACTTAGCAAGGTTCAAAGAAAAATTGCTCAGAGACATGCTTCTATGAAAGAAGCTATGAAATTTGACAAAACAGCTGCAGGCCCCCCTGGATCAAGAAAATACAACTGCTTAAAATGATGCACTGAGTTTTCACTGCTGTACCAGATGCCTCCTTAAAGGAACCTGATCACAGCCCTTCAAAATCCAGGGTTTGTGAAGGACCTCTGACCACCCCTTACTCACTGATTACTATGTGGGACGACCTTGGGTTATAAGTAGAGGAGTAGTCAGTAAAAATAATACTGAAGTGAAGGATGCATCATACATCAGCACTGTAAACACAATAGGGAATGTTGCCAGTACTGAAGTATCATCAATTTATCTAATAAGCAGTTTAAAGAAAAATATAAAGGTGATTCTTGGAAGGCTTTAGTACATTGTTTTTTCTAAAATGTCTGTTTGTAAGTCAAATCTTTTGCATTTTCCAGAAGAGGACTGAAGACGACACTAGTAAATATCCATGGGAAGCTACTAAAGCAACTTGGAATGTGTTTTGGTCATATGTTTCTGTAAAAGCAGCGCCCATCATCATTCTCATTACTTGCAAAGCACTGGATTGCTTTGTAAGGTGCTGCCATCATCACTGGTTGTGCTGTGCTGTCCTACAGGCACCGACTTTATGAGTCAGGTCACCACTTTGACAGTTTGTCCTTCCAACTAGAGTTGGTGTCCTAGCAAGAGACAGTCAATTTCAATTGTCATTTTACTTGTAGCAAGGAGACACTAACTGAAATTCAGAATGCTTTATGCAAATAAAGCCCTATGAAAATCTATATGCTTAAAGATTGGAGACTGTCTCACTTGCATTTTTAAAGGAAGGCTTGATTTTACTCTCCACGTCTCCGTTGTTGTCAGTGGAGATACCTTCTGGATTGGAGATTGTTCAACATCTGATACTGGCCAAACTGCATCTTTATCCTCCATTGCTCTCTGCAATATTTTTGACTCACAGTATTTGTGCTAGTGGCATTTTAGAGATACAGTCAACTGATGAGCCCTCTGACAGCAGGTGATTAGTTGGTTACATACCCCACACACACACGTTAAACATCATGAAGCTAAAAACAAGTCTGACAATTGCCTGCTGAGATAGCAATCGGCATCAACCCAGCCAAAGGGAGCTGAGGAAGGTGAGATGGGGACAGAGCAGGGTGGAAATAAGAACAGGACACTGCATACTCTGACAGTCCATGAACTGTCTAGCATTTGTGTAATTACATCTGAGTGAAAAGTAAACCAGACATTTATTTAGTGCTTTCACCATTCTTGTCCATCTCCATCACAGAAGCCAGGAAAAAAAAAAAAGAAAAAAACACCAAGGACAAAAGAACAAACCACCATGTGATAAAGGGCAATGACTCATAAACCAAGAAACATTCATTTAGGAGAATAAAGCTGCCTCTCAGGAAACACGGCACATACTATCTCCAGGGTAGCACCACTCTCCTTACTGCTTCTAAAGCATCTTTTATTGTGAATTTCTTCAGAAGCTGGTGTTTGTTGCTAGCTGGACATTTTTATTGGTTTATTTATTTATTTATTAATAATTCCTCGGTTAAGCGTGTAGAATAAAGTCACAGTGAGATAACCTTATTCACCTCTCCACAAATACCTTTACCTACTGTAAAATTCTAAGTAAGGAACAGAGGAACACAGTAGAAGGAGGACAATAAAGACACACAAATATGGTCTGAGACTAAAGCATTAGGAGAAGCAGCACACTCATTAGACCAAGTCTCTTTTTTTTGTTGTTGTTTTTCTTTATTAATTAAATTACTCCAATGTTCACCTTCATGCAGCTGAACTGGATCCCAGTTCTTACGGCAGTGATTGCACCTCAATAGCCTTTTCTGAGCATACATCAATTGCTTGAGTCAAAGCAGTCACAAATGTCAGTAAGTCCTTTCACTGCAACATTGTCATTAACCGTTCTCCGGTTTACAGAACCTGTCATTTTTTTCTGCCAGCACATCAGTAAGAAGGAAGAGGTGAGGTCTTCAACAAAACAATGATTTCAAAAGTTAACACCTCATTTTGTTAAAATAAATCAAGCCAGTAATTCTTTTCTAAGATTTTGGGTGATGGCAAGACATCTCCTTTACACTTTTAAAAGGAGCCAGTCTAAATACAGTACTAAAGATACAAAGAAATGACAAGGCTTGTTTAGCAAAGCTATTAAATAAATAGTTACAATATTTTATATTTTACCTTTTCGCAGTAGAAATCACTGACATAAGAGTTCCTAGAACCTGGATCTCCCATAAGTAATATATTTTTGGACTATTCTAGGGTAGAGGTGGCATTGAATTTTATTCAGAACACCTCTTCTTTTCCTAAAACAGTTTTGTTTGTTTCCCCAGCACTGCTGAGGCTAAGGAATTACTGGAATGTAAACTTTTTACTGAATTATTATAAAACTTCCTTTTTCCCGAGACATGTGTGTCAACCCTGGGGAAACCACCAAAGATTATGGTTTTACTTCAGCAAAGTGATTCAAGCATGGGTTTATGTCCCTTTGACTTGTGGAATTAGACCTTTCATCTCATTATAGTACAGTCAACAAGCTAGAGCATTTGAGTCATGGAAAGCCAATGAAGTATGTGACCCCTCAAGACTCGCCCTTTGCCACAGCTTTAACAGTAACAAAAAAGCTCTGCGTAGTATCGTTTCTCACATTCAAGTACGAGAACTTCAACAGATTGATAAATCAAAATATCTACACTTGGTGGAAAACAGATATCACCTCACTCAATATTTGGCCTCACTAAACAGTATGTAATGAAGTTGAAAGCAAAGAATATATGCAATAAAATTTGCATAGATGATGCACATGCACAATTTAGAACTCAGCCAGAAGGGCTTGTTAGTTTGTTTCCTAAATGCACTTACAAAATCCACAACCTTTAGGTCACTGCTTGTTTGTGATTTGTCTGTTTTTTTTAATAGGTATTACCATTTAAGACTTAAATCTCAAGTCTTCTTCAGAAATCATGTTATTCTTAGCCATGAGAAACCTTCTAATGCTCTGTTTAGTCACAGAAGTATCAGGGATTACTTTGCAAGATCTCCAATCTTTACAATCACCTAACATTACCCAGTAGAGTTGAGAGAATGTGATAGTATCACAGCACAAGACAGATAGCAATAATCCCTTGCAGCTATTTTGCTAAGGTTTTTAGGTTTCCAGTCTGTTGTAATCCTTTCAATTGTATGCTTTCAATATGTAAGCCAAAATAAAGACTTGTGATACAAATAAAAACAAATGCAAGGCATATAGTCTTATTCAATCATATCTATTAAACATGGGTTTTTTTCCACTGCATAAGCATTCAGCCTAGTTCAAAATGTTAAAGACTAGTTTGTTTTTTATACTCTAAAGAGCTAACTCAGTTTGGATACAAGCCCTGAAAATAATCTTCCAATATTAAAAAAAAAAAAAAGTTTGCTGTTTAATATTCTTGGGAAAATCAATATCCACAGTTTTGTCAGATGCATTAGACATATGTTCATAGAGTGCAACACCATGAATCATTTTTCCCAAGGTTCGTTGATTGCTACCGCCAAAATGTTATGAGTTAGAGACACAGAAGACAAATAATAAATGATCCTTTAAAAAATTACTCATAACCCAAAGAGTATTCAGAGTGGAGCAAATAAGAAAGGAGCTAGTTTATTTTATGTAATATTTTTCATACTGACAAACTCCACTGTGCTTTGTCTTTTGCCAGCACAACTGGAATTCACAAAGTACCAGTGGTACCTAGTTTGATAGGGGTAGATACCTATTCCACCTCCAGCAACAAAATTAGTGTTATGAGTAAAAGCACTTGCACCTCACAGTTGAGAACCTTCACTCTAGCTCAATAGCTTCAAATATATGGTCCAGATAGTCATGGGTGAAAACAGAGTGTACCTAAAGGGATCCAAAGAAAGTCACTTAGGAAAACAAGTCAACAACTTACTTCAATTCCTCTCACATTCTGTTTGTGAGACCAATCCACATTGGAGAATTCGTACAGCTCAGCAAATCCAAGAAGGCTGAAAACCAATGGTCTAGATTATACTCTTCATAGACTGGTCGTTTCAAGGGTATTTAGATGGAGGAATAAATCTACTAGGGAAAAAAACAAAAATACCAGGTTGTGCCAGAGGATTTGTAGGGCAGAACTGAACAAGGGCCAGAATAAATGTCAGGTGCCAGTAGGCTGCTCTTATGAGATATAAAGCCTTTGAGCTATTAGGCAGGATTAAATGTGAACACAGCTGTGCAAATTTAGGTCAGATCACTCAAAAAAAAAGAATGAAGAGCAACCTCGATTTGTCCTCTGTTAGCACGTGCCTGTGCACTGTCAGGACACCAGTTCTGAGTTCAGCTCAGCACAAATCGCTATCTGCTTACACCAGTTAATAATAACCTGCTGTTGGTATTGTGCACAAAATAAAACAGCAGGAAAAATTCAGACAAAAGAGGAGGGAGAGCAAAACAGAAGGAAAAAGGAGATAATATAAACTTCCACCTGGACTAGCTTCCCACTGCTATATAATCCTCTCTTCTTCACACCCACCCTACCTCTTCCTTCCCCAACTTGTATTTCTTTTTATGACCTTCAAAAAAAAAGACTTTTAAAGTTTTATGCACAACTGAGAGCTAAAACTCCAAACTCCTAAGAACATCATCATCTTCAATCTTCGCAAGTTTTTGTGTCTTATTCCCACTGTTCACCTAAATCTTTTTTTCTGATATTCCCGTTGTCACTCTTAGAAACACAAAATGCATCAAAAAGCAGCAAGTTATCTGAAGCCTATTTAAGACACTCAGACAGAATTATCCATCGTTCTCACATTTGACTGTGCTCCCCTCACCAATAAAATGAGCTATATTCTTCTCAGTCTGTGCTCTTTTGTTAGTTTCATACAGGAAAATAGAGCTCTTTAGGACACGGACCATATATTATTTTCCTGTATTCATAAAAGAGCCCCACAATTTTTTTTTTTTTTTTTTTTTTTTAAGTTCTACTCAATTTCATACATGACTGATCTCCAAACAGCATGGACATAGGTCTATACTAAGTCCTTGGGAATATAGCGGGATGTTTGACCTCATTCAAATCTTTAACAACACCTAAAGGCCAGTTCTGTCTGTCTTCTGAATAGGCCACATCTGGGTGTGACAGCCAGTTGACCAAGATCCTCCTTGGAAAGATTCCAGCATCAGGTGCTGTAGGGCTGGAAAGGAGATGTAAGAAGATGGATGAGATGCATCATCTTGTAAGAGCCATGTGGCTGCCTGATGCATGAGTAAAGGAGCTCACTGCTTTTGAGCACAAACTGTCATGTCAATAGAGACATCGCCAAAGAATCCGAATACATAACAGAGGGATTTGAACATCACCATGATGCCACTAACTAGTGACAGCTAATGCACTAGTGACAGCTAAGACAGTGAAAGGCTAATGGATTATATGTTTTCTGGCACAGTTCTGACTGCATTTCCATTTCTGGTCACGAAAAATTTCATGGCACTGTCTAACTCTGCTGTAAACTCTGCTGTCCTTGTCAGATTTTAAATGCTTATTTTGCCTGATCAAATTCACTACAGTTTCTCTTGGACAAGTTATAGTCTCCTTCAGATGTTCTGAGGACATTCTAAGTAAGCACATAGTTTACATTAATCACACTGATTATCCTTGTTTGTGAAAAATTTAAAGCATAGACACTTGCCCATGAGATTCATCTCATTAACTAGAAATGCCTTTATATGTATGAGGTGTTGGGAGTCACACTATAGTCAATTGAGATCTAGCAAATACACTCAACAAGATTCACGTGGCCACTGACACCTACTTCTATGCTGACTACCAAGGGAACTGAAGGTAACTTGCTCAGGTGTAGCTATATGAGCCAAGTCCACACCTAGTTAGGTGAATGTCATTCCTAGCAAAACTGCACATATAAACAGAATGTGTCTGCAGAATCACACATGAAAAGGGCGAGAGAGGCAGAATGTGTGTGTCTGTATAGATATTATTGTCTTATATATTTAAAAAGGATAAAGGAAAAAAACAAGCAAATCCTCAAAACTTAATGATACCACATTTTGCCTTTTTTTGCCCTACAACATTTTGCCTTTTATGATACAGATGTAGACATCTAGCTGGAATCAACAGTCAGAGTATCACTGGATTGAAAGGTGTTCAGCACTTAGAAGATAAGAAATGCCAATGATAAGGTTGGCCGTGGAGTCTTAATGCACATGCATCATGTTATGATCAGACACTGATCTACAAAACCACTTCTGCCTCTTGCAGTGCTCAGGACAGACAAGTTCTGGGAATGAATCTGGACTTTTTAGAAGAGCCTCTTTCCTTTTTCAGATTTCAGAAGATGTGTTATAAAGCAGATAAGGGATCCCAGGTAAAAAGAGGACTCTGCTGGTTCAAGGAAATAAGTGCATATTTAGTAAGGCAGGTTCTCTGATGCCTTGATCGCTTGATCCAAGTTTTAAGCAAGTTAAAGTCTCTTAACACAGCCTTTTTTATTTAATAAAATTATCTGAAATTGTTAACAAAGCAAACATTGTCAGCAGCTGTGTTAAGGTTTCATGTGGAATCAGGTGAGCTACTGACGCTCATAAGGAGCTGTTGTGTGTTTGCAGTGCTGGGCCAAAAGAGAGCAGCACAGCAAGTAGTGTCATACTCTCACACGCTGAGCAAGATAAGAGCTTAGAGCATTGAAAGCTTGACAAGCAGTTGTGGGTTGGATTATTATCACCAAAAATGTGTGGTATCACAGGCTGGGACAGTGCAGGAAGAAGATAAGGATGTTGGGGAGAGAACTTGACAGAGAGGGACTGTCAGAGCAGCATCAGCAGAACTAGGATCTTGGTACTACTGGAAAAGGGAATATTTGCAATACAGAAATTAATACAGCATGATGTTTTACCTTCACGCTCACAAAAAAGAAAAAAAAATTACAGCCATCCTCAGCTGCAAAATATTTAACAAATTGCACACAAACTTTGAAACAAATGTTTATTCCAGGGGTCATTGACTACTATAGAAAGTAAAGAATCTGTGGACCATTCTCCATCATGATGGCTCTTCAGACAGGCAGTAACTATTAAACTGGAATGCAGTAACGGAGGAACAGGTGCCGGTTTAAAGCAGCATGATTTAAATATAGGCAATAAAATATGCAGAGCCATAATCAGAATGTTGACTTGTTTTAAGTGTTTGAGGACATGTTGATATAAATAACTGCACCAGGTTTTGCTGTAAAGCAAAAGCTAAATTAAGTGGTTTACAAACAGAGGAAAAGGATGACTTATTTGTCATGGCATTGCTTGAAAAAGAAAGGGCCAAGTGCTAGACATGGAGCCAACACAACAGGGCCTGAGGTACAGCTGCTGAATAAAACGAAGCTAGCAGAGTCTATCAAAACAACAGGAAAAACATTTTTTTCTCAAATTCAGGCCAGCATCTTGGTAAACTTCACCAGAAGGATGGCTTTGTACAGCTACAAAGTTTGCCTTACAGAAGGGCTGTAATTTTTCCTGGAGGCCTTGGCTCTTATTCCAGCCTCAGAACAGCTGCCCCTCAGGTACAGGGTGCCTGACAGGTGCCTGACAAACCTGTCATGCTGCAAGCATGTTGCTCAGTCATCTCATGGAGCTAATGACCCTTCTCAAATGAGTAAGGGCTTACAGGATGGATGTTGAGCTCTTGAGGTTCAGCTGGACAGGGAGCTGGGGGCACTGGCAACCCGTCACACGGCACATGTTGGCTTTGGTGTTGTCCTTAACACACTTACTTGAGTTCCAAAGCAAACAGGGCCTGAAGAGGAAGGAGATATGCTAGCAAGATAAAGATATCCAACTCAAGGCTATTTTCCTGAAATCCTCTTTGCTTGTGCCCAAATACTTCCAGCCAAGCAAATCGGGAAAATTGAAATGATACAATGGACTGTTAAAGACTACACTGAGAGCAATGGGTGGCGGGACGTTCAAACATTGGGATACGCATTTAGCAAAGGCCACCTGGTTAGTCAACACGAGGGGATCTGCCAATCGAGCTGGCCCTGCCCAGTCAGAACTTTTACGTACTGGAGATGGGAATAAAGTCCCTGTAGTGCACGTAAGAAATATGTTGGGGAAAACAGTTTGGGTTATTCCTGCCTCGGGCAAAGACAAACCCATCCGTGGGATTGCTTTTGCTCAAGGACCTGGGTGCACTTGGTGGATAATGCGGAAGGATGGGGAAGTCCTATGTGTACCTCAAGGGGATTTGATTCTGGTTGAGAATAGCCAATGATCTGAATTACCTGATGTTAAGTGCTACATAATATTATATGCCATACTAATGATATTACAATAAGAATCACCCAGACTAATGAAGAATAACTTCAATGAAACCAAGCAAAGCACAGTGATGATGGTACCAGAACTGACTTCAACATGAAACAATCCAACACCACATACCATCTCCATTTTTCCTGCCCTGGAAGATTATTACAACAGATGGAGCCCAAAGTCATGGACTAAATGAACTCAGCGAACATTTTAGAGGAATGGCCTATAGACTAAGGGAATATCTATGTGTGTATATATATATATATTAAAAAAAAACAGGAAAAGGGGTGGTGATTAATGGAAACGTATTCGAAGGTGCAGGACTTGGGCATGACGTAGATGGTCTAGAATAAGGGGTGGATATTGTCCTGGTTTCAGCAGGGATAGAATTAATTTTCTTCCTAGTAGCTGGTACAGTGCTGTGGTTTGGATTTAGGACCAGAAAAAAGTTGATAACGCACCGATGGTTTAGTTGTTGCTGACCAGTGCTTACACTAGTCAAGGACTTTTCAGCTTCCCGTGCTCTACCGACTGAGAAGGCTGGAGGTGCACAAGAAGCTGGGAGGGGGCACAGCCAAACTGGCCAAAGGGACATTCCATACCATGGGACGTCATGCTCAGTACATAAACTGGGGGAAAGCTGGCCGGGGGGGCCGCTGCTCAGGGACTGGCTGGGCATCGGTCGGCAGGTGGTGAGCAATTGCACTGTGCATCACTTGCTTTGTATATTATCATTATTATTATTACATTATTATTATTATTGTTATTATTATTTTATTTCAATTATTAAACTGTTTTTATCTCGACCCACGAGTTTTTCTCACTTCTACTTTTCCAATTCTCTCCCCCATCCCACTGCTGGGGGGAGTGAGTGAGCGGCTGTGTGGTGCTCAGTTGCTGACTGAGGTTAAACCATGACAGCAACACAGACAGGGAGTTTTTTAGAAAGGCAGCTGCGGAAGCACCAGTACCACCATCCTGCCACGCCAATTCCATGTCCCTTGAAGTTCTGCTTTCCTAGAACTGACTAAGTGTGAGCAGACCCGATGTCCATAGCATGCTGCAGATGTACATAAGCCAGCAATAAACTGCACATTTCTGATGCAGATAACAGTCTGGTGGTAGCAGCATGGTATGCACAGCAGGAAAACGCCCTCTTTCTGCAGTTTCTGCAGCCTGTAATGAACCACATAGTGCCAAAATTTACACTGGCACCAGGGCCCAAACAAGATAGTTTAAGGCAAGCAGGGTACCCATACCCTGAAGTTATACAGACCACTATTTAGAATAGCCCTGTTTGTAAGGTCTAAGCAGATGGCAGCAGGAGATGCTTCTTGCCAAAATCAGACAGAACTGTGTTGCTAACAGCTCTACACCCAGGAGAGAATTGCCTGCTGAGGCGTGGGCAGCGGAGAAACTTTCCCCTTCCAAATGGGGTTTCTGAGGCCATGCTGCTTTCTAGTGGAGTTTGACTTCACTTGTGGCTGGCTCTTCCCAGATACCAGAGCTGTTATTCTGCCATTGTAAGCACAGACCAGGTCCTGAAATCTTACGACCATTGTCCCCCTTCATGGTTTCCAGTGGGGTCAATAATGAAGTAATGGAAGGAATTTGATTTTGGATCCAAATGGTCACTGGGGCCTTTTGTGGGAGCTGATCATCTTTCTGATGAATGGAGAGGCCTGTTATGTATGAACTTCCTCCTTCCATCAATAACTGAGTGCCTTATAAGCAAAATGTTGAAAACTTCTTCAACATTTTCTTGTTCTAGGTAAGTGTCTAAGCTCTCTCCTAACTCCTCTCATTGACAGACAAGACTATGCACAGTACAATCCTGTCAGAAGATGCCAATAGCAAAGCTGGAAGCTGGAAGCAGCAGAGTTTTAACCTCATGATCACTCCAAAAGCTGGGGCAGAGAGGAATTACATCAAAGGCTTTGTAATCTTTTCATTACAACATCAACACTATTGAAAAATATAAAATTATGGGCAGCAGTTCGAGTAACAGTCATTGGAGAATGAAGGCAATACAGAAACATACATAGCAAAACTATACTTCGTTCCTCCTCACTCAGTATCCCATCTCTAGCAAGTCCCAGAAGAAAGTTAGGGAAAGAATGTAGCTGGTAGAAGAAATTTCATATGGTGATTCATATGAGAAACCCCATCAGGTACAGAAATCTGGAGACTTTGTGAGGCCAAGGCTGTACCGCCATCACATCTTCAAAACACTGCGGTGAAGTTCTCCCTCTTAGATCCACTCGACTGTCCTTCCTGATTTTGTTGTCAGACTATTGTTCCCAACAAGCAAAATAAAGGACGGGTAACTTTTTTGCCTGGTTTTTTGTTGGGTTTTTTTTAAACATCCTGTGTCAGAGCTCTGTGTCCACAGAGCCATACTGCAGAAATACTTAGAAAATACATACTTCTGTCATATTGCAGAAATACTTAGAAAAACTAAGGAACATTTCATTGTTGTTCTTGATCACTGTCATATAGCGGTACGAAGTGTGTTTTGGGTACTGGACTGTTTACAATATAGCAGTGATGACTGCTTTTACTAGTTTGCCATGGCTTACAGCTAGTTATCTCGGACCTCTATTTAATTTTTTGTTGTTTTGGGTAATGCAGACACACGATTTCAATCAGCAGCCAGAACCAGACTGTGAACACACCAAATACTGTAACTCTGTAGAAACTCCAACACTTCCCATATAATATGTATACTCAAATAGACATAACATGGGGAAAGATTCTAGGAAACCATCACACGGGAACTTTTCCCAAGGCAAAATATTGCACATTTGGAAATGATGGATACATGTGCCCAGCTACACGGCTTTCCCACCCTAAAGTCCTGCTTTGTCATTTCAGTAAGGACAGAAAGTTTACTACCACTCTTTCTCATGTTTTTAGAACATTAGATATGCATCCAATAAAAATACACTGTATGAAGAGCCTACTTGGTATCATAGATTCATTAAGGTTGGAAAAGACCTCTAAGATTATCGAGTCCAACCATCAACCCAACACCACCATGCCCTAAGCATCTCATCTACATGTCTTTTAAATACCTCCAGGGATGGGGACTCAACCACTTCCCTGGGCAGCCTGGTCCAAGGTTTAACCACTCTTTCAGTAAAGAAATTTTTCCTCACGTCCAATCTAAACCTCCCCTGGTGCAACTTGAGGCCATTTCCTCTCGTCCTATCGCTTGTTACTTGGGAGAAGAGACCGACACCCACCTCACTACAACCTCCTTTCAGGTAGTTGTAGAGAGCGACGAGGTCTCCCCTCAGCCTCCTTTTCTCCACACTAAACAACCCCAGTTCCCTCAGCCGCTCCTCAGAAGACTTGTTCTCCAGACCCTTCACCAGCGTCGTTGCCCTTCTCTGGACATGCTCCAGCACTTCAACGTCCTTCTTGTAGTGAGGGGCCCAAAACTGAACACAGTATTCGAGGTGCGGCCTCACCAGGGCCGAGTACAGGGGCACCATCACTTCCCTACTCCTGCTGGCCACACTATTTCTGATACAGGCCAGGATGCCATTGGCCTTCTTGGCCGCCTGGGCACACTGCCGGCTCATGTTCAGCTGGCTGTCAACCAGCACCCCCAGGTCCTTTTCCACCAGGCAGCTTTCCAGCCACTCTTCCCCAAGCCTGTAGCGCTGCATGGGGTTGTTGTTGCCGAAGTGCAGGACCCGGCACTTGTCCTTGTTGAACCTCATACAGTTGGCCTCAGCCCATCGATCCAGCCTGTCCAGGTCCCTCTGCAGAGCCTTCCTACCCTCGAGCAGATCAACACTCCTGCCCAACTTGGTGTCGTCTGCAAACTTCCTGAGGGTGCACTCAATCCCCTCATCCAGATCATCAATAAAGATATTGAACAAGACCGGCCCCAGTACTGAGCCCTGGGGAACACCGCTCGTGACCGGCCGCCAACTGGATGTAACTCCATTCACCACAACTCTCTGGGCCCGGCCGTCCAGCCAGTTTTTGACCCAGCGCACAGTACACCTGTCTAAGCCGTGAGCCGCCAGCTTCTCGAGGAGAATGCTGTGGGAGACGGTGTCAAAGGCCTTGCTGAAGTCCAGGTAGACCACATCCACAGCCTTTCCCTCATCCACTAGGTGGGTCACCTGGTCATAGGAGGAGATCAGGTTGGTCAAGCAGGACCTGCCTTTCATGAATCCGTGCTGGCTAGGCCGGATCCCCTGGTTGTCCCGCTCATGCCTTGTGAGCGCCCTCAAGTTGAGCCGCTCCATAATCTTCCCCGGCACCAAGGTCAGGCTGACAGGCCTGTAGTTCCCCGGATCCTCCTTCCAGCCCTTCTTGTAGATGGGCGTCACATTGGCAAGCCTCCAGTCGTCCGGGACCTCCCCTGTTAACCAGGACTGCTGATAAATGATGGAGAGTGGCTTGGCGAGCACCTCCGCCAGCTCCCTCAGCACTCTCGGGTGGATCCCATCCGGCCCCATAGACTTGTGAGCGTCCAGGTGGCGTAGCAGGTCGTTGACTGCTTCCTCTTGGATTATGGGTGGTACATCAAAATGGATATCAATTGGTCCAGCTGGATATTTTCATAAAGATTCAGAAAAAACATATGGAAAGGTGTAAATCTGCCTGAAAAAAATGAAATGAAAAAGTTTCCTGCTAGACCTTTTCATATTGTGTGGGATGATCTCAGCAAAATGAAGCGATGCACCCAACACCATGTACTCCCTGTGACAAATTTGCAGCCAGCAAAGGTGTCATTTCAATTATTTTGCTCCCATTTCACTAATACAATGCAATTCCAGGAACATGAATATCTTGATGAAAATATATATCACTACAAATACCTTGTACAACACTGCAATTGCATAATCACACCCCAAAAGCTAAAAACCAAAACAAAACAACTTTATATACTCCAGGCCAGGAATTCAGTAAGAATAAAACACCTAGTCAGAAGCGGAGAGGTTATCTACGAGCAGAGGAAATTTCATCACCCAAGGAGAAACTGGGACAGCATTTTGGATTAAACACTTCTTATTCAGAGCAGGAATCTCTAGCAAACAAGGATGAGACGCAGACCAGTTTTTTAGTCTTATGCCAACGTGAAAGACAAGACTATTCAGATTTCCTCTGGCACATTGGAACTTACCAGATCATTTGCTTCGTACTAGTTTGAAATAAAGTGTCATCTCGAAAATTATTGACATTATTTCCTAAGTAACTGAATTCTCTATAAAGGACTAGCTTCCATATCCTGACCCTGCTAAATTTTTGAGCTCCTTGTATTTCATACCTCACAGGGAACATTCAAGATCTCTTAAGAATGAAGACTCAGCTTAGGAGAGGCACTAACAGCTTCTAGGGCAAGATGCGACATGACTGTCAGGCACACATCAAGCATCTATATTAAAACAAGCAGAAGGCTTTTCCTCAGTCTCCAAACAAGAAAGTGAGGTGCGTGTGAAATTAAAGTCAAGAGAATGTAGTTAACCATAAAGCTATAAGCAAAAATAGGTACATCAACATGTAAATAAAATTCCCTTTCACGTGAACAAACCTGTTCAGAGCAGGCATATTTAGCACAAATGTCTGCTCTGTTCCTGTGGGTTTTTCATAGCCTAATTCTTGGTAACAGCTTAATCATTCCTGGTGTCCCATAATCAAATGCTTAACCCCCATTGTTTTTGATTTTTTTTATTAGAAATACAATCAATATGTAGAACATCAGGAGAACTTACAGTGCAATCAGTGCTAAATGCAGCTTACCAAAACATGAACAAACCCCAGCAAATTTCTTGGATTTCTTATGACCTCATTTTACCTCTGTTGTAGAGGGTCTAGCTGATCTAATAATTCTGAAGGGGTTTTGTCAGAAGCATAATTTTATTTCCAGAACTTACAACAGAAGTGATGATGGGCCTGCAGGGCTGAAACTAGCTTCATGTTTGCATCTGACTCTGAATTTTAGACACTAGCTTGTGCAACCAAACATTTCAGATTTGATCTGAAAATCAACAACATGCAATGAACAGAGAGCCTCCAAGGTCTTTTTATTGCTTTCTTAGAAGCAATGGCATTTTTGCCTCTCATTTTGAGCCCTATGAGTGTTTAAATCTACGTAAGATACTTTGGGAAAAGAGTAATTTTGGACATTTTGAAGACTCAAATGCATAGCCAGAATGTCAAACCGCTACTATTTTCACCTATGACACTAGATACGAAATTATTAAAGGTCGATTTTCAATAACAATTAGACACCTAGGGAGAAATTCCAATGCCTAAACATAGAAATCTAGTGCCATTTTCTACCCCCTAAGGTATAAAATAAGAGATCTATTCACAACTGACAGTTTACCCATGGTGTAGGGGAGTTCTGTTTCCTTTTGAAGCAGCAGCTAAATACCAAATGAGGCATCCTAAAGCCTCTCAAATGGCATCTCACACTTATGGTTAGGCAACTGAATCTTTTCTTAAAAGTCTACAAACAAATAAAGCCTAGAAAGTGATTGAACTTAGCCTGAAACAGTCACCCAGCTGAACTAATTCAGCCTCTAATGACTGCATCTCTTTTGGCTGTAATGGGAAGCTTAAACACTTGGATCTCTACATACGATATGTGCATTAACAACTAGATGTAGGTGTCTCAATGTGGAAATGCATCCCTTTCTCAAACTGAAATTCATCTCACCTATTTTAGGTATATACATTGTCTATCTCTACATATGGGCTGCTTGTCTAGCAAAGAGAAAAAAAGTAGGCACCTTTAGAAAGAGATTCCTCTGACCCATTTTTCTACATCCATTTTACACTGAAATGAGTCACATCCTTTCTCTCCACAGATTAGCAGGGGAATCTCGGTGCTTATCTCTGATGTAGACTTCTTAAAGGCAGATGAAAAATCCCAATTCTGGAAAAATGGGTATTGATTGAGAACTAGATACCTGCCTCTCAGAAATACCACTAGATATCCACACATATCTTTAGACACCTAAGGTGCATTTCAAACTCTAAATTTTAAATTGCTAGATTTCACTGCTCTCCAAAAAAACCCTCAAAACAACCCCCTTAAAGGAAACAGAATTTTTAATGATATACATATCAGACAAAAAACTATTGCTGGGCATCTAAATGCAACTTTGACCTACAGACTGTATACCTCAAGCAGAGTAATAAATCACAAGGTTTAAAAATAGATCCAAAACTTTGATGTAGGGACTTCACGTATGAACATCAGACTAATCACTCTCAGTAATTTTACATAAAATTTTGTTTGTTTATCTTCTTTATATTTTACTAATTTCTAATGACTTCATGGAAAGGAAAGGTAAGATTAAATAATAGCAAAAAAGACCCTAAATGCAACAGGAATTGTACTATGAAACTAAGTTCTGTCCACTCACAGGTGGAAACTCTATTGCCCTTCACCTAACTCCCAATATAGGGAATTACATTTTCTGGCTAATAAATTTTCCACTGCCATATTGTCTGTTTCAAACCTGTTTCCTGTTTTGATGCTATAAAATAGCTGCTTTTTTCAGCTCATAGAAATAAATTAAATATATGTATACTAGAGAGCACTTTGGTGCTCCTCTGGGTTAAAGAAATGTGAATTATTGTTAGAACAAAGTAACAAAGCAGCAAGCCACTTCTTCCCCAGGAGTGATGGCCTGTCATTCTGGGCAAGACAATATAAAGGCTTATTTTCTCAAACTCATGTTATCGTCATCAACATCAGTTTTTCAGTGCCTCACAAGATCCCTCTCTTAAAAAAAAGCTTAAAATCTTAAAAAGAAAGTGTGATATCAAGGGGCAAAGTCTCAACAAGATCTTTGGAGTTTTAATCATAATTTTGAACTTGTATTGAGTAAACATTCATCATGGATTTCTGATTTCATCCTCCTATTAGCAGCCAGACATCCATGAAACGTAATTCTCACACAGCACTGAAAATTAGGAAAACAGACAGAACGCATGACTATGGCAGGCACAAGATTTCATCAGGCTGTAAATAGCAAGTTGTGAAATGTTCTGTTCTTCTGCATTTTAATAAATACCACTATGAAGCAGATGAAGACAGGCAACCCAAGCTATTTACAATTTGTGTCCTGCTGAGGTTAAACCACGACATTCTGTCATAAGGAAAACGCAGTCGTGTTTCCATAATGCCCTGATAGCAGAGACAGAAGATGGCAGAGCATTTCCTGAGTGTGTGTTTCATGTTTTATAGCAGCTGAGCAACACACAGGCTGCTAGGTAATAAAATCAATTGTGGTCCAGGATATACATTTCACCCGGTCTAGAATCTCACCCTGATCCTGCAAAGGAGAGTCAGTGTTGGCTGAGTCACTGAGTCCTGTTTGCAGGACCTAACTCTGTTGCAAGACGAGCATGTTTTAGGCAGCTCCAACACTTTTTACTTTGTGTTTATATGCAGAAACACGCCATCTGTGTGTCTTCTGAGATAAAATCTTGGCAGCAAAGACAACATCACACACTGAGTAATAGCCCAGTGATTCCTGGAATATACTGATTGCAATAAGAGTAACGATGTTGGGTAAAATTCTGGTCACACTGGCATCAACAGAATAGCTTTGTACTCTGTCTATAAGTGTTAAACACCTATTTGGGGATACCAGGAAAAAGAGAAAATAGAAACTACTATATCTGTCTTCTTACTCCGAAGTTGCATCTGAGGTCACCATTAAGATTTTATCAATAGCAACACTGTGTGCACTAGAGAGCAAAAAAGACTATTATTTTAGTGATCTAGATCCTCACACAAATTTGAAGTTGAACATCTGAAACATCAAGTTAACTCTGATACCATATCTGTTAAATTCAAAACCAGCTTCAATATTGTAGAAATAAAACCTTTGCAGGCTAAATAACACATTTAACATTGTACACCCTTCTGGCACAGTGTAGACTTTGACATTTACCCCTCTTTCCAGATGTCTCTCCTTTAGATAGAACAACTTGCAATAACTTGTGTGGGAATTACTTTTTTTGTTTGTTTTTCAGGCTAGTAAAGGAAGCTTGTTTCTACTTGTGTGGTCAAAGTAAGGATATACTAAGCCATAAGATGCAATTCTACTGAGATCTACTCATTCCACCTAATCTTATTTCATGCACATGCTAAGCCAGAAAAAAAATGTCCGTGTCTGTAGAAGTAAAAAATAACTTAAATTCTGCATCTTATTTATGAAACATTCCAAATTTGGCCATCAATAAAACTTTCTCCAGAAAAGGTCCCACTCCCACCCAAAGCAGTAAAATGGCTATTTTCAAAATTGTTTGCATATGACTACATGTCACTACTAAGATCAGGAGATACAAATGACTGAAAATTACAAAAAGTGTTCTCACGAATCTGTCAAGCTGAATGGGTTTGTGGGATGATACTGTACAAAGAACATTAATTATCAAACAGCATGGAATCTGAACAACATGATATCTGGAATATTTCTTATCATAGTCAGGTGCTCAGCCAGTGAATATCAGTATAGTTTGACTGAGATCAAGAGGCGGTTTTGCCTACTTATACCATGGGAGGATATTTCCCACTATATGTTTAAAATATCTTGTCCTTTTCTGTTCTTGTATAATAAGCCATCATTTCTGCAGCCGAGGCTTCCAAAAAACGTGATTTCTCTGTCAAAGGGATAAAAATATCTGGATTTCATTTAGAAAAGCATCATAAGATTCACAGTTTGAGCTGGAATTTATTATTGATCCTTTCAGCTCAATGCAAATTTGAAACTGTGCTCTGAAACAAACAATATGCTTTCCTTAGTCAAATCCTTACAGCAGCATTAAGAAAAAGATCAAAACAGTTCTAAAATTAACCACTGTTTTTTGAAATATTTTATGGATCCATCATTAGACATATAGATGAAAGAAAGGGCAGGAATCTCTTTTGGATAAGAACTTTTAAAACTTCCATTTTCTTCCTTTTGGTTTGTATTTCTCTGATACGATTGCAATTTATGTTCTGAGAGCACCAGGCAAATACAGGAGACCCATTTTAATAAGCCCTATAGAGACAGAGTAACAATATGTAATTAACCCTTGGAACTTGACAAATCACTGCTTTAAATCTGAAGCAACTCCTTTTGAAGAAAAATCAACTTGATTCAACTTCTCTTCTATCCAGATCTCTGTGCCCATAGAATCTTCTGCACAAAAATTAAACTCCAATTTGGTTTTTATGGGTTTATTTAGGCATAACAAGATGCCCAAATTTCTCAAACATTTAAAATCCAGCAGCACAAAATAGCTCGGGTATTTATAGCCCTACTATGCCAAAATTAAGGTCAGGAACCAGTCTTCTCACTGCCCTTTTTCCACCCCATCCAGTGCCTTATCTGAGTTTTTACCGACAGAGCTCTCTTGGTACCTGCAATTCTGTATAAGGCCCAACTGACATAATTTTGGCTGGGCTGAGCAGCTTTGTTCCCATTTCCCAGCTGAATGAGACAGGGCAGCTTCAAAACATGCATCTTTTTGATGAGGTCCCTTGAGTGGCCCAGTCTAGAAAACACCTTCTGAACATGCTTAAAGCATATGGTAAAGAGCAAGCTGCACCACAAATACAGTGTCTAGGAGTGCTGTCACCCCAAACCCAAAATGCTGGTTGCAAAGGCTGTAAAGGGAGAGGGTTTGGGGACTGAAGGAAACACCCTAAGGATCAGAATGGAGATACATGGCATAAACATAGTCAACACTCATTTACTACTATATGTCCCCACCTTATGCCTTGCCTGGCAACTTCTACATTTAAATTCCTGGTTTTGACTTTGACAGTTTTAGGCTTGGTGCAGTCCTTGTCTGTCACTCTAAGCCTTCCACCAGAAGTTTGTCTGCTGGAGCACAGGCTGCAGAAGATATGTGTGCTGTGGGTTTCCAACACGCTTCTTTAACAAGAGACCACTTTCATCAATATTTCATCTAACAAGCTGAACTCTGAAGTGAACCTCAGATACCTCCCATCCTCACTTTCCTTGGCTGGTGGGGCAAAAAATTCCCATAGAGGGACAGAGGAGACATGAATATGACAGTGTCCTTAACCTTCAGAGATCTAACTAGTCATTCATCCATCAGGAACCTCATCATCTGAAATGCCATCACTTTAGAAGCCAAGAAAAATCCTTACTGGTGCCCTTTATTTTCAAGCTTTCTAAAATTTGAGTATTTTAAAAGAAAAACCATAAATGTGGAGAGAGCAGGACTTTCCTGGGGAGTATCATTTTTGGCAGCAGGCACAGTTAGCAAGCTACAGCTGGAACTTTCAGTCTTTGAACACCTCATTTAAGACACGGTCTTTCTCTGGCATCATAGAATCATAGAATCATAGAATACTTTGGGTTGGAAGGGACCTTTAAAGGTCATCTAGTCCAACCCCCCTGCAATGAGCAGGGACACTTTCAACTAGATCAGGTTGCTCAGAGCCCCGAATAAGTCTTTTAGTGATGTTACAGCTGTTAAGGTTGTAATTCTACAGAACCAGCACATCACAGACTCCCTCTGAAATCACCAGCTATTTTGGAGGTATAAAAGAATGCATTGGATTTCACTGGAAATTCAATATGCTAGAAAGCTTGTGAGGAAGCCTGCTTTTTAACAAGCAGGTTTTCAAAAAGTCTGCTTTTACGAGGCTAGCTTGTGAACTGCTGGCTAAGCAGCCAGGTGCTGGAGCTGATTCCAGATATAGCAGGTCTTAAAAATTACAACAGCGCTGTATAAAAATAACATGGGGAGAGTATAAACTCTGAAGAGGAGAAAAATTTGTTTCCACACTTCAGAAAATTTTGGAGCTTAGCTAAAAGGATTCTGGATATGTCAGTAGCAACTGACCATGTGTGGCCTCTTCTGAGCAAACTTATGAACAATTACGCATAAAGACTCTGGTATAAAACAGTGTATTCCATTACTATTCCTAATAGTAAGGAAAATATATCAGTGGCAAAATTTAGTGGTTCTACAAAACACATCATATGGGAACTTCAGCAGTGCTTCATCTCCATATTCCCCTGGGAAGTAAACTTATATTATCATCCTTATTCTATAACTACATGTAGGCAGTGAAATGTTTGCTACGAGCAGATCAGGAGAAAAGTGCTGAATAGAGAATGCCATAAGCACATTCATAAACGATCAATCTAAAGGTCCCTCTAGGCCTGCAACATATTTCTAGAGACCAAGAGAAGCAGAAAAAAGCAAGGAGCCATCCTCCTCCTCACAGAACCTTCCAGCCCTCTACAGTAACGCCCTGGCTCCCAGGCAGTTCCTCCCCAAGCTGAATACACCAGTCTATTTGCCTCTTTCATTATAGAAACTATTCCATGTTTGTGACGACCCGTGCCCCACTCGGTACATTTTTATAAATAAAGACAGAAATTTAAACTGTATTTAAAGTGCATACTCACTGTTGATTGTATACAATTCAATGGTGTAACGAATTTCTGAGCTTCTTCACTACTAATTTCCTACTACTTCCTACCTATGATTTGCCTTTTTCTTTGCTCAGTAGTGAGCTGCTTGCAAGAATTTTTCATTGTCTTTCCAATATCTCTTTGTGCTCTAAGCAACTACTTTAGAGCCTTCATTTTGTTTAACTATTGAGGTTTTGAGGATTTTCTTTCTTGGTCATTTTTCCTCACCAACTGACACAGAAATTCTGCTTCTACAGAAAAATTCATCTGGGCTTGACTTGACTTTCACTGAAATCAAGGACAAGCTGAATGTTAAACACAACTTGTGTTTTGATGGTTAGCATGTCAAACCAGGTGTCAGCAGAAGGGAAAATCCTCCTTTCTTACACCACAAGGAAGATGACAGAGAAGCCAATATACAACTGGGAAGTTCAGATCAGGCAGAGGATGATACTACAGTGATAACAACAATAACAAAGTATAATCATCTTTTTGAATCTAAATGTAAGTACCTTCCTAAGAGCTATTTAGTGGATTATCCTAAAATCCTCAATATCACCATGTAGGTCAGTTAATCCAAGGTAAGGTAAAGTCCTCAGACAAAAAAAGAAAAAGAACAGGAATCAAAAAAAAGGAAAAAAAAGAGTAACAGAGAACTGTAGAGGCACAGCTGTGAGTACATAAGCACACACAAGGACATGCATCTCCTCTCTGCTCACAGAGCAAAATGACTTCACCTCTCACCTTATTTGAACCAACAAAAGCAAATCTGATCTGAGAAGCATTCTGTAGTAGGAGTATAAAAATGATAATTGAAAGTTTATTACTTAACGCTTGGCAAAGCTATTTCCCATGGCAATTTGATAAATACCTTGACTTTTCTGCCCGTCATAACCTCAGACGTTTATTGCCTCATTTGCTATAACAAATGTTCAGTTATCTTCCAACTACCCAGCCTATATTTAACAGACTGTACAATGGGAATGTTACCACGGTAGAAAAAAGCCAAGAGATGAGAGTGGAAGTTCAGGGGGTGGGAAAGACAACAGCTTTCCAGAGAACCGCACTCTTCTTACACGAGAAAAGCTGCTTAAAGCAGAAATCCTGCTTCAACAGGCTTGGGGAAGCAGAGGATCTTTTCTGCTGATGGAGTCTCTCCTCACTCTTTCCCAGCTGTAGGCAGAGCAGAGACGCACATCTGCAAAAAACACCATAGGGCGGCCAGAAGAAATCATCATGGGTCAAGTCACTTGGACTGTTGAAATGAAGCATTTATTGCTTTGTTTACTGCAAGCCAGCTCTTGCTCAGGCAAGGTGATCTTAGACAGCAGGGCTCTGCAATCAAAAAAGAATTGGGGGGGGGGGCGGAAATCCAGTATCGGAGTGGATTGTAAGCCTCCACAGCAGTGGGATTTTTATGGCCAAAAGGATAAACAGAACTCTTGTATCAACTTGGTACACGTCCTCCCTTTGGTTAATGCAGGCTGACAGTGCCGCCAGTTTGAGCTCTCTCTGCTGCGATGAATTAAGTGCTTGGAGGCACAGTGCTATTGGGAGCACAGCCATGGTAGAGCAGGACAGGGTTCTTCTTCTCCCTGCGGGGCACCGGGGCAAGCGTGTCGTCAGCCAGCAATGTGAAATACGTACTACAACATTGAGGGCATTTTAGAGAAGAGGTGGAAAGATATCCTGATGCTCCCTTGAGAACAATGGGGAAAATACTGCCATCAGAGGACAGATCCAGCTTCAGTGAGTAGGGTACCTCACTCATTGCAACTCACTCCAATCACCAGCTGTTTGTGATCACCAGGTATATGTGCCATCTGCATGGTGAGGCACAACCTGCCCTCCTCGTAGAGTGTCTGTGTGTGCAGGTGGTGATTATGAGGGAAACCTGTCCTAAGTCATCTCCCAGTGACACTGAGTGACACCCATGGCACCCATCCAGGCAGCAGCCACAGCTATTGCATCCTCCACATCTGGAGAGGTTTTATCTTTTGTATAAGAAAGTGAAATGGAACAAATTCCAAAGCCAATAGAAAAGAACCTGAAATTTCCAACAGAAAGCAGATAATACTCATGAAAGGGGGAAAAAAATACACAGAAGATGATTGCAGTGTAAAACATCGGTCCTGTGGTTTTCAATGTCTCCTTTGGTGCTTGGGTACTTCCAGCAGCTGAGGAAAGATCAAAGGACCCCAAATAGACCAATGGATTATAATGTCCTATGGAGCCCGTATTAGAAGTGTATTCTTTGCTCTGCATTTCTCTGATATTATTCTAATTAGCTGTATTATGATGGTGGTGCCTAAAGGCTCAATCATTTCATTTCACCAGGGATGGCTGCGGTATTAATTTTTAAACAGTACGCTTTAAATATTTACCAAAGTTGTTAAGAACCTGCGATGGGATGCCAAGAGATGCCAAGACCCTTCTTATCAATAGGAAGGATTCAACTGTTTTTAGCAAAGTTTAGCTTGTTTTATCATTCAGCCAAAGTCCAAAACTTAAAGGGAAATATTAACCTGTCTTACTTTGTAATAACTATCCAACCTGAAAGAATTTGTGATGCATTTTTTTCCATTATTTTATTTACACATTTAACCTGGAAACATTTTCTGCAAAAGACTTAATTCTTTCAGTGATAAATTCCACACCCTGGATTAAGAGAAGGGAGAGGACAAAGGCAAAAAAGAGGAAATGGTGAAAATGTGATTTATTTCCAAATATTTGGCTCTTTTCTTGAAATTCCAGATCTCAGATGCAACTGGATACAGAAATGTTCATCTTCTGTTACACAAAGGCAAAACAGGAAAAAAAAATTAGTTTTCAAAGTTTTAAAGGAAAATTATGAAAACCACAGAATTATTTAATTCTGAAGTTCAAAAACAAGTTGACAAATAACAGAAATGTTTATATACGTCTATGTATATACTTCAATCAAACATTTGAACAGGTGCCCAGAGAGGCTGTGGGATCTCCATCCATAGAGATACTCAAAGTTCATCTGGACAAGGCCCTGAGCAACCTGACCTAACTTTGAAGGTGGTTTTGCTTTAAGCAGGGTTTTTTTCTAGGTGAGTTATAGAAGTCATTTTAAATCAGTCTATGATTCTATGTATACAAACGACAAATTATTTTGGAGGACCTTCAATGAAATTACAAAGCATGGAGTAAATCTCCAGGAAAGAGACCCATTTGGTCAATCCTTCCTGCAGGCCCAAATTTCTCTGTACATTTAGAGATGCAAGCAGAGAAAGCAACAGATGAAAGCACATGTCTGAATGGGGACCCTGAGCGGTCCCCCGACCACATTGTTCATAGACTAGAACCAAACAAAGTATTATTAGGTCATTCTTCAGAGATAAAGGTTGGATTTTGAATCAGAACCAATGCTGAATTTTGAAGTTCCCTATGGCAGACTTTCAGTGGAACAAGCTTGGAAGAGGTTTTTTTTTTATTCTTCTTCTTTTTTGAGAGGTATAGATTACTTTTGTTGTTGTTTTTTTGGAGTGAAAAGAAACATCTAATACCTTTTTTTTTTTTTTAAACAGATGACTTTGGCATTGCTGATGTGTTTCAGTATGTTTCAGTTCTGTTGTTTATTTTTCCCCCTCAAAACAAAATTTCATCACAGTCAACAACTTCTTGTAAAATTACTACCTTTTTTTTGAAAAAAGCAGCATTTTCTGATAGGAAAATATTTCATCACAATTTTTTCCTCTGGCTTGATCTGTGGTATTTGTTCAGCACATTCTATTCCCTGCACAGTAAACTGTGATATCACTATGCCATGGGGACTAAATAAAATGAAAATAAACTAAGGACAAAATGCTCATCTAGCCTGAAACAGTGGAGATGGAGGGAAGTCAATAGAGCTATGCTCAATTACACATATGAAGGGCCAAACCTGCAACGTAATGTACAAGATTTGTAGCGACACCTCAAAACCAGTCACTTTTATCTATTAAAGAACGCCCATCTTGACCATTCACAGGAAAGACTTCTCATCTTCTTACTCAGCTCTGCAGAGTCATACCTCATTTATTTCCCTATCTGCTTATCTAAGTATTTCTGTCCATATGCTTTTTTAACATCAACACCCTCAAGCTAATTTATCAGGCTTTCTTGGGTCACAGATGAGGAATTAGGTGGGTCTGGCAGGACTAAGCATTCAACAGTTGAAGTGATTCTTCGTGGTGGTAACCTCTGTGTTTTCCTGATTGATATGGGCAAAGCCAAGGACCTGCACCTGCTGCTGGAAGCTATGGGTCCGGTACAATTTTAGCCTAACAGAGGTGTCACTCAGAGCAGCCAGGATTTACACAAAAGGCAGGTTAAATCCTTGATATCAAAGTTCTGTCCTCTTTTTCTGCAATAAGGAACTTCTCTACAATATTCTGTGTCCACTGAGAAATCTGCATAAATAGCCAAGGATCACCTTGTATACAAGACAGAGTTGATTACATCAGCCAAAATATTTAGCTTAGATGACAATGGGCATTAAGTTGCAGCAAAGGAAATTATGATCAGAGGTAAGGGAAATATTTTTCACTCTGCCAGTGGTTGCACACTGGGAACTTGCCCAGAGAGGTGATGGAATCTCCATCCCTGGAGATATTTAAAACTCGACAAGACATGGCCCTGTGCAACCTGGTGTACCTTCAGAGGCGCCCCTTTGGGCAGGGGTTGGACCAGATCACCTCCAGAGGTTCCTTGCAACCCAAATTAGTCTTTAATTATATGACTGAGTTTTACAGTCCTTTGCAGCCGTGCCATGCTGACAGACAGCTTAATCTAATCATGATGCCCATTTAAACTGACTGTAAATCTACAGCATAAGGATGATCCCCTCCCAAGAAGCATAGCTAAATAGGGGCATTTAAGACTACACATCTGTGTTGTTACAACAGAAAGGATAAAAGGGGAAAGGGTACCATGAAGTGCCATATTTGCTGGCATATGTAGAGGAATGTCATCAACTGTAGAGAAAGTCATCAACAGAGCTATTGTGGCCCTTTCTTCAGTAGCAAGAATATTTCAGAGCAAAAATTCAATGCTTAACTCAGCAGTCATAACTGTAAGAAAAAAATCTTTAAGTGTTACACAAAGGCTATCAGGTCCACCTCCTTGATGTCCTTTCCTCATACCCCAGGACTCTGCAACGTCAAGATTACAACCTGAGAACAATCAGACAAACAAGACGGGAAGTAGGTACTCTCAAAAGAGAAGTAGGTGGAAGCTCTACAGCTCTCTGAGCTTTCATAGCAGGCCCCTGACAAACACCTACACAGAGTTGCTCACGACTGTGAGACTCACAGCTTGTACCAACCCACCCAAATCTCTCCATGCTTCTCAATCCTGCAGGCCTGGGTGCAGAAGGGTAACTGAAGCAGTGCACATGAGGAGAGCAGAGGGAAGAGAGGAGGGGAGCCCAAGATGGAGATGAGCTGCAGCACTGTAGGCCGGTGGTACAACAAGCACAGGGGTCTTCAGCCTGGGCGGTCCAGGGGTCAAGATATAAGGTGATGGATTGGAGGATGCCCAAGCTGCGGTACCCCTCTCATTCCTTGCTTCATATTGCCCATGTCAACCACATTACAACATTAGTTGTAAAATAAGTAGTGGAAGAAATGAGACTGAAAGACCGGATGACATCGGTATGAGGCAGACCGGAGAAAAAGACTGTCAGGGTTGCAAACTTAAATGCATACCTGTGCTCATACACTGCAGCAAGATGTGAAGAAATTAATAGTCAGATAGGGTCAGCCCTATCTGAAAAGTTTGTCTATAGTATTAAATCACTTTCTGTATTTATATTTTGAACCTAATTTAAAGAATACTGAGAGAAGGTGAAACCTGAAAATACTGACTAGTAGCTATCATCTCCTTACTCAGCAGAACTTTGTTTTAAATCTGTAGGAGAGCATTAGCTACTACACATGCTCTGAAATGAAAACAAAACAAAGATTAAGTGTGTTAATTGTAAATTTACTGTTTTCTCCATTGCTAACATCCATAGGCTGGCCTTTGCAACAGAACGTTCGACACCTTTTTCCTGGGTTCCCCCTGATGCTTGTGTTGTGAAATAGCTGACAGGGAGAAAGCTCCTAAAGGAGGATGAATGAGAAGACTGGAAGAGGATGTAAGTTTACTGGCTGGGTAATACAAAGATCAACCTAAATGAAAATGTCACTCTATCCTTACCTACAATAAATGCATATATGAATAAGTATAAAACATATATCAATATTTAAAAGAATACTAGGTGAAACTTTTTTCTCTTCCCCGGGACAGTTTTATTAAAAGCAAGAGCCTTATTTCATAAAAAAGAGGAGAGAAGAAAATGAGCTCAGTGTCACTCCTCATCCCAGTGGCTAGGTCGCTCCCAAGAGACAGGGTGCTGACCTTTATATCTTCACAAACCAGAACGGGGAGCCCGGTACTTGCTGTCCTCACAGTCCTGTAATTAGGGGAAAATTCTAGGGTGGTTCATCTCAGCTTTTGCTCAGTGGATGTGTTCCAATGTGTAGAAATAATTTAAAAAGTTATTAGTCAGAGGTAGTTTGTCTTCAAGTGGGGGCTAAAGAATTTGGAGAGAGTGCAAGAGGCATTGGCTCCAGCTGCACTGTCATTAATGTTTAATTTTTTAAACACAAAATAGAACAATTTAAATAAATCAAGAAAGACCCATTCTAAAGCCAAAAACCCTCTACAACACTGGCATACCTCTCTCCAGGGAAATGGGAGATTAATTTCTGCTTCGGGTGATCTTCTCTAGTGATCAAACCACCCGAATAGAGGATTTAAAATTCATAAAATCTCATGGATGGCACTTGAGCTTTGATGTTACTTAACTCTAAATGTGAGGGGAGGCACAGGGGGTACAGCTGCAACAGCACTGCAGGCAAATCAGAGTTTTTCTGGACTCTCTTTGCTCACCTCTCCTTTAAAGAGCTTCTGAACACCTGCAGCTCCCATTAACTGCAATTTGTGGAAGCCCAGCTAGTCTGTAAATCAGCCCCTATGCCCACACCACAAAGTACATTAAAATGAAGCACACTAGTACTTTAACATCAGCAAGTCACTAATAATCTAAGTAACTAATAATTACTGAAAACCACCTGTATACAGCCTTCCTGAAAGTCTTCTATGACTGAAGTATGCATGTGCCAAGCAAGAAAATGCCTAACCCTTTCAACACCTCGTTTAGCTCAATACACTATCTGCACATCTGCTTTTTCAAATAACTATTAAACAAATTATATTGTGGTACATTGTTTTTTTGGAACAACCCACCAATTCAGAACTGAATCCCATCCCTCTGTATAATTTTTGTGCCAGGAAGAGATTGAAATACCAATATAGCCGTTTTAGGAGCTATTCACTGTTGCTAAGAGGACATCAACATAACTGTTAGCCAGCAGCAGTCATGGTGGAGATTAACGTTTCAATGGATTTTTGTCTAGCTTCATAGTCTAAACCGAGGCAACAGTAGAAGCTATTTTATTTTATTGTAAAAATCTCCCATTAGTAATTCAAAGTAATTTAGTCAGTTGAACTGGCATTTGTTCTAAATACATCCACCAATGAACTGTTTTAGTGCAGTTAATATATGACCATTAGCCTCATTTAGGAAATAAAAGATGATTTTCACAACAGAACGCAACCACTCATGTTCATTATAACAGGTATGTAGCTACCTGCCTAACAAATGTGTGATCATATAAACACTAACATACACAAGACTACTATCTATGCAGAGGAACAGTATGGCGCATAAATTTCCACTCCAACTACACCTGCACATGACAAATTTTCAAAATTTCGTCATGTAAATTTACTTGTTGGTACGTATCCCCAGTTGCAAAGGTTGTTCAGCAATGCGTTTTGATACTGCTTTAAGGAGAACACTCTGAAACTTCAGCTTTGTACAGTAAAGCATTTATTAATTTACCTGAGTTGAAATCATTTGTGGTGTGGGGACAATAACCTTCCCCCTGGATTTTTAAGTGTGCTGGTGCTGTCCTGTCAACAGTAATCACTGGACATTAAAGTGCTAAGAGCTGTAGACTGCAGAGCAAAGTGTTGAACTTGCCTTTTCTTGCACAAAGCAAACATTATGTGGCTCGCCCATATGTGAAAGCTTCTCTTTTAATATAGCCATGACCTATGATATAAAAACTTTCTGCTTAGTAAATTACTTACATTGCACCCTCGTTGGGCAGTAATTATTTAAAAATAGAGATTTTTTTAGAAAAGAAAAAGGACGAGAAATTTCTTTCTTTTATTAAAAGTGGAGAAGGATAAAGGAAAAACTAAAAATGCACAAAGTGTCATGTGACATGTGGATGACTCCCCCATCTATGAACTTAGATCTATAATCTGCAGCCACCTATTCAATAATATTACCACTGAGCTCAAACAGGAGTTATGCAAGTCAGAGTAGGATATGAATCTTGGAATGTACAGTCTCAAAATCTTCTATTTTAAGAAAATGACTACAAACAGGATTATAGGAGCATCTTTTTGTTTCCTTGTTCTGAGGTGTTGGGTCTGCTGTTATTATTGTTTCTTTATTTTTTAATTGTCATCTGAAGATTTAAGAACCAGACATTTGCTTCAATGGGAAACGAAGTAAAAAAAAAAAGAAAATATTTCTATGGTGAACACCATGTCTGGAAAAATGCTGTTAATTTTGGAGGGTTTGCAATAAAAGCATTCCAATGTTTAAGTCCTATTTCATTTTTTCCTGTTGCTGCATGCAATATTGAAATAAACAGCCACTTCTAAGGCACCTGAAGGTGCACAAGTCCATGGGACCCCATGAGATCCATCTGTGGGTCCTGAAGGAACCGGCGGATGAAGTTGCTAAGCCACTATCCATCGTATTGAGAAGTCGTGGCAGTCCGGTGAAGTTCCCACTGACTGGAAAAGGGGAAACATAACCCCCATTTGTAAAAAGGGAAAAAAGGAAGACCCGGGGAACTACAGGCCAGTCAGTCTCATATCTGTGCCTGGGAAGATCATGGAACAGATCCTCCTGGGAGCTCTGCTAAGGCACATGGAGGACAGGGAGGTGATTTGAGACAGCCAGCATGGCTTCACCAAGGGCAAGTCCTGCCTGACTAACCTAGTGGCCTTCTATGATGGATTGACTACATCAGTGGACATGGGAAGGGCTACAGATGTCGTCTATCTGGAATTCTGTAAGGCTTTTGACACGGTCCCCCACAACATCCTTCTCTCTAAACTGGAGAGGTATGGAATTGATGGGTGGACTGGCCCGGTGGGGTGAGGAATTGGTTGGATGGTCGTATCCAGAGGGTAGTGGTCAACGGCTCGATGTCCAGATGGAGATTGGTGATGAGTGGCGTCCCGCAGGGGTCTGTGTTGGGACTTGTACTGTTTAATATCTTCATCAATGACAAAGACAGTGGGACCGAGTGCACCCTCAGCAAGTTTGCAGATGACACCAAGCTCAGTGGTGTGGTTGACATGCCAGAGGGATGGGATGCCATCCAGAGGGACCTGGACAAGCTCAAGAAGTGGGCGCGTGGGAACCTCATGAGGTTCAACAAGGCCAAGTGCAGGGTCCTGCACCTGGGTCGGGGCAACCCCTGGTATCACTACAGGCTGGGGGATGAAGGGCTTGAAAGCAGCCCTGCCAAGAAGGACTTGGGAGTACTGGTGGATGAAAAGCTGGACATGAGCCAGCAATGTGCGCTCGCAGCCCAGAAGGCCAATCGTATCCTGGGCTGCATCCAAAGAAGCGTGGCCAGCAGGTTGAGTGAGGTGACTCTGCCCCTCTGCTCTGCTCTGGTGAGACCAGACCTGGAGTACTGCGTCCAGCTCTGGGGTCCTCAGTACAAGAAAGACACGGACCTGTTGAAGTGGGACCAGAGGAGGGCCACAAAAATGATCAGGGTGATGGAACACCTCTCCTATGAAGACAGGCTGAGAGAGTTGGGGTTGTTCAGCCTGGAGAAGAGAAGGCTTTGGGAAGACCTTACTGCAGCCTATCAGTACTTCAAGGGGGCTTCTAAAAAAGATGGCAGCAACCTTTTTAGCAGGGCCTGTTGCGACAGGACAAGGGGGAATGGCTTTAAACTAAAGGGGAGTAGGTTGAGACTAGATGTAAGGAAGAAATTTTTTACGCTGAGGGTGGTGAAACACTGGCCCAGGTTGCCCAGAGAGGTGGTGGATGCCCCATCCCTGGGAACATTCCAGGTCAGGTTGGACGGGGCTCTGAGCAGCCTGATCTAGTTGAAGATGTCCCTGCACACGGCAGGGGGGTTGGACTAGATGACCTTTAGAGGTCCCTTCCAACCCAAACTATTCTATGATTCTATGGTTGTATGATTCACTGAATATAAACACAAAATACTAAAAAGCTATGTAAAAAATACATGACGTGATCAAACTTTAATAAATTTATTTTTCCTCCCTTCTTGACTTTCAGCTCAGAGCACTTTTATACTTTTCTTACCACCATGGTAGAAATATTCTCAGGAAGATGTATGACTTCAGAAGGCAAGGATAGTGCCAGAGCAAGAGAGAGAGAAGGCTGCATATCCAGCCCAGACAAACGGATATCACATAATAAAGGGACTACATCAAAACTGAAGGTTTTAGAGGAACAGACTCAAGTCCTTTCAACCTTTCCCTTACATATGAACATGATTTTTTAAATGACAGAATAATTGCTAGTCATCCACTCCAAAATCCCAAGACCAACAAGCCACGACAGCAGACTATAGGAAATGTGAATATTGGCCCAGCCTGAGCTGCAGGAACAAGATAGGAAAGCGATCATCCTCCTTCAACCCTGGTACACGTGAAAATTGACCTTAGGAGCTGTATTCTGTTTGCCTGCATACATATGGCACAACCTGGGTGAACAGGATTCTTTACAGGATGAGAAAACAGTTGTTGTTTCCCTCTTTCCCCATGCTAAAATCCTCCCTCCACCCTGAGGAAATGCTGCCTCTTGGTTTGATGAGTCAGAAAGGACAAAAAAAAAAAATTAAGGTGAATTCTTCCTTTCCAGTGCATTATTTTGGATACGAAAGATCAATATTCAGCCATAGACTGCATCTTATCTAGCAACCTCAAACCCAATTATCCACTATCAATGCTTCAATCAAGACCTTGGTAAAGAAAGTTCATGTTTAACCCAGACACTAGTTACTGTGTCAACCTGGTGTACAAATATGTTGATATACGTCTAGACAATTAAGCAGCAAAGATGAGAGCTGAAATACCAGAGAGTTTTCTTGAATTTGAAGTACCTAATGTAATTCAGTTTTAGGTAAATTCACAATTAAATTCTTAATCTTGCTATACCCAGTCAACAGCTGAAAGCAATGAAACAGCTCCCATTCCTCCTTCCCAGGGATTTTCACACTAAAATATATAAAGTTCTTATATTTTGAAACATATAAAATTCCAGCTGAGTGGAGTGAGTCGATTATTACACTTTACTGCAGCAAAAAGTGCACACAGGAGGTATCTACACGCTGTACTTTGTGAAGTCTGTCTTCATTCCTCTCCGCCTGTCAACAGCCCAGAGTGTTTTGTCACTACAAAAAGGTGGCTAAACATTTTAATAAGAAACAGTTATTTTCTTTTTCAGTCCTCAGGAGGGAGAGGGAATAGCTGGGTATTTAAAGATTGCAAGCAAGATATGAATATATATTACTATTGAAGGACTTCCTTAGTCAACAGACCACAGACACCGGAAGACAAGAAACCCCACGGCTGAGACTGATGCTTATTCAAAATATGTTTATTAGAGACTGAAAGAAGACATATGCCCACCAACACATGTGCATGCATACACAAAGACACATGGACAAAATTATACACACATGTTGAGTTATATAATGAGAACGCAGGACAATTCTTAATATCATTTCCATGCTTGTTGCTTGGATGATGATATCTGATGGGAAAATCTAAATGACTAGAAGACCATATTACTCTTCTTTGTGAGCACGGCTAGCAATCCCCGCATCAGGCCTGCTAACAGTAGGGTTTTGTTCCATATCTGAGCACATCCTCTGCTACAGTGTCTGAAAATATGCCGAGTGCTTATTCGAAGCATAGAGAGATAGTGAATGAAGACTTGTACAAACATGCCAAGTACATGTCAACACTGAAAAGCAGACCCTGCAGTTTTAAGAGTGTTTTTTGTCATTTGTGCTGAAAATGCTTCAAACTGCAGCCAGTCACTGTGCTGTTGTCTCATCTCTCACTTCACGGAGCTTTAGTACTTGCTGCTGAGGGAGCACCCTTTTAAATTGATGGCTCAAATCCAAAACCAAAAAGGGCACCCTCAAGTTTAATGATCTTGACAAAGATGAACAATGTTGAAACAAGTTACAGAAGCAAAACCAGTCAGAAATCACAGCACATCTCTACTAAAGCCCGAGCTTCTGCAGCAAGCCCGGTCAGAACTGGATTCACTGCCTTCCTCTTGCAAGAATTGCTCAAAACCAGCAGGAATCTCACAACAGTTGTGATTATTGTTCCAGAATCACAGAGGAATGTTCTGGCTTTGGACCTTTTTTTAATTTTTCAGTTTATTTGCTGTTAATATGCATTCATGTCACTATTTGAATTAGAGAAAGAATATTAAAAGAAAATATTTCTTACAGATGGAACAGTGAGGTTTATGTCAGCCCTTTGGCTGACAAGGTCTGGAAGGTCACTTTGTGGTTTTCCACTGAAAAATTCCTCTCTTACACACATAAGAGCTTTTATTCCATAGAGTTCAAAAAGATCAGAAGAGCTGTCTAACAAACTACGTTCTTCATCATCATTAGATGATCTCCAAGGTGTCGTGTAGCTGTCTGATGCTATTGAAGACTAAAATGTTTCAGCTATTCTTGGACAGAAGATAAAATATGTATGCATGGGGTTGGTTGCCTGATGTCTCTGAAGATACATATTTCACTATTCTGTATAATTTGGACTTTCTAAGGTTTATGCACAGAAATATCACATTTTCATAACTCATCTGAGAAGAAATGAAATTAATATCTGTCCATCGCCTGCCAGTATAAGAGTCGATTTTCATATATAGCCAGGGGTAACTGCTGGTACTCTTGGATGTTGCTAAGAACTCAGAAGGAATTAAGTAGCCAAATTTACAACCAAAGGAAACTACATAAATGCTTAAAAGTCCTATGAACTCTAAAAGAATTTTCCTCTGAGTTTTGCTTCTGTTTTCCTCATAGCCACTTCAGCCAGTGTAACTGGTCAAGAGATAGAGAGTCACTATAAGCATCATTTTTATTCACTAAACATTAGTGAATGTTCTATTCACTAAACATTTGATGAAATTACCTGATCTAGTTAGCTCTTGGATCTCTCCACTGTTTGTTTCTTGGCTGGATCCACAGCAAACATGATCAGCTCTTCAAATCTGTGCTTGCTGTGGTCCCTGTATCCTTTCCAAAACTTCATTTCACAGTCCCACTCTTGCATAGATATTTGTTCAATACAAAATAGCCTGGCACCCTGCTTTCACCCCAAGGTGGAAGAATGATTCAATGAACACTGTGCAACCTTGTGATACAAGAAATCTGAATTTGTTTCTGTGTTGTGACACATTATATAGCTAACTTTGGATGAGTCACTTAGTTTCTTTATGTTTCTACTCCCTTTATGGAAAAAAGCAAAACAAACAAAAAAACCTCCAAACCCATAGAATAAATGGCACTCGCTTGGCCCAAAGGCTACAATGAAATGCTTAGACATGAGAGCTACACATCCCACAAAAGTACTTCAGATAGTGTTTTTCTCATGCTATTCCAAACACTTTCTTCTTCCTCCAGCACGCCAGGCAATTTGTGCTCCAGCAGCTTCCTGGTATTGAACTGCTTCCCACAAATGCCCACCGTCCATTCCTACTTCATGCCATAACTGCTTTCGTTAGCTCATATTTAACAAGACAGCTTTGGAATTGGCGAAGTGGAAACCTGGCTGAAGGGCTTGGACAATGACTACCGACCTGCATTTATCCCTACTGTAGTCTCATGATTTTTTTTCTAGACCTGAAATCTCTCCTTGAATACTTTTGAAACTCTTTTGCATAGCACTGATTACAGGCAGACAATGGGAGCCTTTCAAAATCTTTAATGCTTCAATCAAGTATCATCTCTTTTTTAAGCCTTGAAGAAATATATACAAAACATTGCACACAGCATGACTGTTTTGGGGAGCAACTGGGACCTGGTCAGTTCATCACTTCAGAGACAGATCTACACTGGGATCTTCATGTTATCCTCTGCTACAACTGTAGTTTTTAAATAGCTTCTGTCTGACAGCACAGCCAAACAGCAAGGAATTTAAAAAAAAAAAAAAATTCTAAATAAAACAGTGGAAGATCATTTTAAAGGTTAAATGTGGTAAATTTTAATCAAGAATGATCAGCACAGAATAGATTAATTCTGCACTGGTTTATATCCATACAACCTGACCAACTCTGGTAGGAAGGGACAAAGAGCAGAACTTGATTTTTTGAAAGATAAGAAACTGAGAGAGCCTTATGAAGAAGGCAGGTTCCCCCGGGGTCAGTGTCTCTGGTAACAATACACAATGAGTTTGAGCAGCAGTAGTTTCAAAGAAGGGTCACAATCTGCATTCCCATTAAGTGCTTTCAGCTATAAAAATGCATCAGCCTCTCAAAAAAAAAAAAAAAAATCTGAACACGCACATGCAGTGCTGAGTTTGTAGTGATCTTTACATGTAACAGAGTAGGATCTATACTAAAACAGAGTTCCCATGTCTGGAAAGCTATGGTTCTCCAGTGGGGTACATCCAAGTCATATGAGGTCTTCAGGAACTTGTTTTCTTTAAAAAATCTGAGTGTCACAGGTCAAGGGGGCTTTGCTAGACAGTCACAGGAATGTTACTGAGCTTTGGATCAAATGATGCAAACCATAGGTACTACAGATTGCCAACACTGCTGAAAAACAGCAACAAAATGGGACACGGAGATGCGGGACAAAGCAGTCATGATATGACTATTGGTCACACCATGGTATTAAGATTACATGGAATACTCACAAAATGGTGTTGAAAGTGCACGTGGAAGACACACTCAATAACAACATTGAGAAAAAGAGCAAGAGCTGACTATCAAGCACATACTAACATGCAATGATGGAGAATATTTAAAGAACCTCTTCATATGGGATTCGGCTCCACATTGGGACATACAAATTTAGGTGACTACATGTGCACCTAGGTACTCTCCCCATTGCAGTTAATAGAATTGGTGGAGCCTGGAGCATTTCCAGTGCACTCTAAAATAGGAAAATCAGAATTGCAACCAGTCAGCTGAGTAGAGTGTCTCTCATTATTTCCAAGAAGTTTAATACTTTTGAAACTCTTTTTAAAACCCTTCATTTTTTCCAGTAACCCATCTGAAATCAGAACAAAGTATTCCAGTACTAGTCACTGAACCTCAGTAAAAACTTAATATTTCCTTCCCATCGGTATTGGTAGACCACCTCACACAAAGTCCAGCAAAATACTGTCGTGGTTTAATCTCAGTCGGCAACTGAGCACCACGCAGCCGCTCGCTCACTCCCCCCCACCCGGTGGGATGGGGGAGAGAATTGGAAGAGCACAAGTGAGAAAAACTCGTGGGTTGAGATAAAAACAGTTTAATAATTGAAATAAAATTCTAATAATAATAATAATAATATGATAATAATACATAAAACAAGTGATGCACAGTGCAATTGCTCACCACCCGCCGACCGATGCCCAGCCAGTCCCCGAGCAGCGGCCCCCCCCGGCCAGCTTTCCCCAGTTTATGTACTGAGCATGACGTCCCATGGTATGGAATGTCCCTTTGGCCAGTTTGGCTGTGCCCCCTCCCAGCTCCTTGTGCACCTCCAGCCTTCTCAGTCAGTAGAGCATGGAAAACTAAAAAGTCCTTGGCTAGTGTAAGCACTACCTAGCAACAACTAAAACATCGGTGCGTTATCAACTTTGTTCTGGTCCTAAATCCAAAACACAGCACTGTACCAGCTACTAGGAAGGAAATTAACTCTATCCCTGCCGAAACCAGGACAAATACAAAGCCATTTATTAAAGCCTGGATCTTTATATTCATATGTGAAAATATTTGGTTATTATTAGTATTAATATTATTAGTATTATTATTAACTTTTCTCTTGAATGTATTCAAACATCACATCAAAAAAGTTAGCAGGTAAAGTGCTTTTAAAGTTATATAAATCACAAATCATGTTTGTTAACTTAACTGACCCTAATATGGTAATTAACATAGAATTAATCTCTCTTGAGGAGATACAAAACATATGAAATCAAGATAATCTGGAATCCAGCCCAGCAAAAGGGTTATATAAAGAGGATGTACTGAACCATTTAGTCAATGACTTTGCACTAATCTTTTAAAAGAAGGTTCTAAATGTTAAATTTTAAAGTGCTAGAATAAACTAAAAACTTGAGGACTTTATTCCTAACCCCATGAAGCAGAATCTTAGTTACATCTTCAGAATGAGATCATTTCATATGTATAAACATTGTTCATAGGTTAACCATCCTTTTTGCTAGAGGGTTTTGTCAGCTAGGAAGATCCTTTCCTTTAAATGAAAAAAAACCCCAAACCAAAAAGAAACAAACAAACCAGACACATGCTGTCAGTCTTACTGTAATGGCAAGGAACAAATCTGGCAAGAGCATCTAGTGGCCAAATGATTAACTCAGTCTCTCTAGCAAAAAACTCCAGCTAAAAGCTGGAGAAGAGACATGCTATTGGAAAAACAGATGCATAACCTGTTTTTAAAATAAAAATAACACAAACATTCCAAAGAAGGGGAACAAATCCATCAAGAAACAAGGGCAGTGAACAAAAGAAAAAGGGCTACGAAGAGAAAGAGCCTTTTACGGGAGGACCTATCATCTCTCAGAGAGAACCCGTCAGAGAATCATAGAATGGTTTGCATTGGAAGGGACCTTTAAAGATCATCTAGTTCCAACACCTCTGCCATGGGCAGGGACATCTTTCACTAGATCAGGTTACTCCAAGCCCCCAAAGTTCTCAAAAGTGATGAAAACTAAGCAAGTATTTGCTAGTCTCCACCCTCCATAACTTCCAGGTACTTTTCTGTCAGGGAAGAGGGCTCATCTCTTGTTCCTTTGCAAACTTTGGATCTTCAATTTTTTTGAGGCTCCAAAAATGTTGAAACGTGATCCTGAGATTAACACAAATAAGCTATGGAGGAAACTCAAATGAAGCTGAAGTCTAAAAGTATCACACTGCAGGACTGTATCACCAGGAAGAATGCATTTGTGTGCGCAGCATCAAATTGACAGGGCACCATCCAAACCCACTTGCCTTAGGAACCTTTGTAATTCAAAGCTATGATTCACACAACACATTAACAACAGTCCGAAAACAAGGGAGGGCAATTTTCAAACAGGAATGTACTGCCTTCTCCTAGTGCCTCGGAGATCGAAGGGACATAAAGGAAGACTATTTCTTTCAAGAAGTATATGGTTGCATCCTTTACAAGGCAACTGGTGATTTCTAATCCCCCTGTTTTATTAACCCAAATCAGCATGGACCCATTAGACAACACAGGAAAGAAGCATAAGAAACCTATTAGACAGAGAAGCTGCCTTTTCACAGTCTAAATAGTCTAAACAGTGCCAACAGTCTAAATATCCTCCCATCATCACTCACAAAGGCTAAACACACACCTCAATCCTAAAAAAGTCTAAGCAAATTTATCAAGGGAAGTCCTAAAAGATGCCTAAATATGATAAATACATTTAAAAAGGCACATCTGTATTTTAAAACTTGTAGACTTTGTAAGGGAGGCACAGAAATTGGAGCTTTATTAGGCACTGAACAATTCCCATGTCATTCAGATCTCTTCTTTGCCCTCAGCAAGCAACTCTTCCCCTTGCCTGTTTGTACAGCCTTGGCACTAGGGGTCCATCATTCCCAGCATTTAGCTCTCGAGGCTCTGACAGACGAACGTATTTAGTCTTATAAATAGAAAAACATTTGCGTCAGCCACTACACTATGTTAATTCCCTAAATTGCCATATTTTCATTACTCATTATAAAACATCCTTTTTTCCCCCTCATCAGGGAATGATCTCTTGTGTAAAGGAGATAAATGTGGTTAACAGTCTAATTAATCCTCACGTTAGAGCATATTTTCTTAGAAGGAAATACTTAAATTTATAGAATCATAGAATCATTAAGGTTGGAAAAGACCTCTAAGATCATTGAGTCCAACCGTCAACCCAACACCACCATGCCCACTAAACCATGTCCCTAAGCGCCTCATCCACACGTCTTCTAAATACTTCCAGGGATGGGGACTCAACCACTTCCCTGGGCAGCCTGTTCCAATGTTTAACCACTCTTTCAGTAAAGAAATTTTTCCTCACGTCCAATCTAAACCTCCCCTGGTGCAACTTGAGGCCATTTCCTCTCGTCCTATCGCTTGTTACTTGGGAGAAGAGACCGACACCCACCTCGCTACAACCTCCTTTCAGGGAGTTGTAGAGAGCGATGAGGTCTCCCCTCAGCCTCCTTTTCTCCAGGCTAAACAACCCCAGTTCCCTCAGCCGCTCCTCATAAGACTTGTTCTCCAGACCCTTCACCAGCTTCCTTGTCCTTCTCTGGACACGCTCTAGCACCTTGATGTCCTTCTTGTAGTGAGGCATAGAAGGCAAAGAAAGAATATCAACGACAAGGAAGTTTCCCTTTCCGAAAAAGACAGTTCAGATTTTCTGTCCACTTATAGTCCCTCTAATTGCAGCACTTCAGACATTATTCCTTTCATCCATAGCATTTCCATTCTCATTTCTCAGGAGGATCTTGCAAAGATGATAATCCTCTGCCTGTTAAGCCACACTCCCACCACAGTGGATTCCCATATGAACAGAAGAAGCTGCTTTGCTCCCAGGACTGAACAAACTTCTCTTCGCTCTTCCTGTTCTCCCCAAGTCATCTGCCACAATACAGGAATTATACTGCAACATTGAATAAACTTTACAGTACAAGTATCCATAATGGGTGGTCCCAGTGTCCCCACTTAGCAAAAATTTCTTTGAATTTTGTACCATATGTGACCTAGTCTTATAACCAGTATGGTTATTCTCATTTACTGGAGGACCAGATAATCAGATAACTATCAGGATATTTCATAGGGCAATGAAGCAGCAATTAATTTGTTAATAATTGTGCAGTGCTTTGAAGAGGTAAATAGCTGTAAGTGCTGGGTACTATAATTAAGAAATTGCTAGATGCAGATAAACTGAAAAACAAAATTTCGTATCTGGAATTGCTACAGAGCTATTCACTCTCCATCTGTGGATACTGTTCTTGCAGCAGCTATTGACTGCACAGCAGTAAGCTTGAGAAGGCTTAATTCTGAAAAACTAGCAGGTGAAATGCTGGTCTTATTCAAGCCAATAAACGCCTTGCCCTGACTTCAGAGGGTCCCTATCTTGAGAAACTAACTTTCATGGTGATATTTTTCTAGTTTAGGCACCAGTTAGGTTTCCAGTTAGGTCATTCTAGGTAAGCAGATTCATTTCTCAAGAAGCCACCTTATCAGCATGCAATGATTGACTGGAATCATTGGCTGTCTCCATCTCAGGTGCTTTAGCACTGGTGCAGGGGGAAGGCAGGTATGAAGAAAAAGCTTCTCTGCTTCCATGCCTGGACATTAGTTTCAATAGCTTAAAATAGTGGAAACTCTTTAAATTTTTATCGTGCTCATAGGTGGCAGTGAATACACTCATATTGCAAGTCAGACTTAATTTTTGCTTCAAAGCAGGCCCTGAACTTTTTACTTTGTCTCATATTCACCAATATCATTAGAGTCACTTTGACAATTAATTGGCCACAAAGTGCTGCCACCTTGTTCTGCATCAATCAAGAGAAGACAGTGACCTGCAGCAAGGAGTGACTTGGGCAGGGATCAGTCTGTCTCACCCCAGAGTCATTAACAATTTGCATCACCAATGGAGGAAGAAGAGCATTACTGTAGCTCAGACACTGTAAAAAAGGTATAAGGGAATTATCTACTGTGATCTACTGGGTTGAGAAATCCCAAAAATATTTGCCTTTTCTTTACATCAAACCAGAGAACTCAACTAAAATGTTGTCTCTCTAGACAAGAAATCAAGTAAAATCATCATTCGGCTCATGAAAAAATACCAAATTAAAGGCAATATGACTTGTCTTATATGTCTATATACTCTTCCAGTATAATGTGCAAAAACTGGTCTCACTGGTTGTGTACGGAGGTTTTCTACAGGGAACTTGTTTGCAATATCTAAGAAAACAAAATCTGCTTTTCCAGACAAAACTTGATACTGCCTGGATGCACAGCAGCTCAAGTCCACTTGCAGTCTAGCCTGATTTTGGAGGCACAACGCCCAGGGTAGAGAGAGTGCAGGTTAATAGTACAAACCCGCGCCTAAACCCAAGCAAGCAAATCTTCAGGGGATTATCATTCTGCTTTGTTTTGTGATATTTCTTCATGCTGTCTGTCAAATACTGAGTTGGCACCGCTGGATTGATTGCTCCCAAAACACATTTCCTCACATTTCTAGTAAAATTAAACAAATTTAAGCAACAGCACACTTTGCTTTCAAAAATATGCACAGATCTACTAGTTTATTCGATTTCGTGGCAGTCAAAAAGATCTGCAGCCTCTCCCTAATCCCCAGAATAAATAATTGAGCTGAAAAACAACACTCGAAGCATCATGGGTAAACAGTCACTTTTAGTAATACAAGCATGTGGAGTGCAGCCACAGAGCTTGGGTACATGGAAACCCAAGACTCTCCAAGGCTCATTAGAACAGTAGGGAGCTCGCTGCAGCAAGAAGCAACTTCCAGCTTGCATGCAGTTAGGTAGGCAAAAAATAGAACTGGTTTGCTTAGCACAAGCTTTCTTTGTGTTGGGAGAAAGCCGCTAACATCTAGGACAATGAAATGAAACAAAACAATCCTCTGCATAAAGAGATTTAGCCACATAAGACTGAAGAAACACTCTGAAATACAAAGGAAAATTCACCGTTTCTCAGTTTTTGGCTGACTATCGTGATAAAATGGACTACCCTGAGCAGAGTCAGATGAGGCAGCATCTCAGGAAAACACAGCTCAAACCTACACCACAGCATCTTTGGAGATACAGAGTTCAAAGGCCCTGATTCTGCAGGAAAACAGCAGCATGAAGAAGCCATTTTTTACATTGCAGATGCCCAAATAAAACAGAAGAAACTGGAATATGCAGGTTCCCCACAGCTTTACAAAGACATCTGAAGTATAGAAACCAATCAGCAGGGTTTTTTTTTTTAATCAATCTCATACTACTGAAGGTATCCTATGTTTCTTTTTCAGTTTTGCACTGGAAGTTTCTTGCCTACAGTACGCTACAGACAGTAGACTTTTCTAAAGCTACATATGTTCATGTTCGTGTTGTTGTTCCAAGGCAGAATTATCATCATCAACTTCATTTGGTAAAGCTTGTTAGCATTGCTGTGTCTTAACCAGTCTAATTAAGGCTGCTTTTTCCTGAGTGGAAAGTTCACAGTAAAAAAATAAACATTTAGCACCTATGCCCCACCTCCCAAATTTTTGTATAGTTTTGAGAAACACACAATGCTGTGTAGCAGTTAATGTATTTGGACAACTTGGGGGGGTTGCAGGTATAATACTGGCTGAAGCACAATCAAAGATGATAAACTATCTACCCTGAATCCTGGGTATTGCTAACACAATAAATAAATAAATGAAATAGAAGATGGATTCAAGGTGACTCTTCACCAGAGATTCACTGCTACAAAATATGACAAGGTATTGTGTCCATCTTTCTTCCTCTGAAACTCTTACCACCACATCTCTAAGTATTTAAAGACAAACCTGCAGATCTAAAAATAAACAGATCCAAGACAGTGAATAACTGATTCCTCTTCTCCATTCGACACCAATCATAGTAATGAGACCTTCATTGAAAAATAAACAAGCTACATAATTAGTCTGCTATCCTGAGTCTCTTATATTCCTCATTTCAAGGAACATCAGTCACTCGCATCCCACATTACTCCCATTCCACTCAGGCACAGCGCCCTTCTTACTGCTACCACAGATCATTAATTCTGTTAGAAATGCCAAATCACATAAGCAAAGTGATACAGAGCATTGTTTACAACAGTGTAAGGAATTCCATAATGTTTTCTATTTCCTGCCTAAATTATATATGTATGTTTCCACTTCACATTTGAGCCTTGGCAGGCTCAGAATTATGCTCAGCAGCTCAGTTAAGAGATCGGTTCACACTCTCATGAGATGCTCATATAACTCCAAGTGAACCAGTCAGGTGTTGGAAGATAGCTTCCTGATCACAACTGCACAAGTCAAGGAACACAGAACACTTTATAAAAGCTGACTATTAAAGGATATCAGAGAGGAAGGGAAAGATATAATCTCGAACCTTAAGGCAATGCACACCATTTAGCTATCACCGTCTCCTGGCTGGCTTGCTGACTGATGACAAGAGCTACAGATGGAAAAGGTGGGAGGGAGTTAAATGGAAAGCTGTCCAGCTCTTACACTTTCCAGACTGTCAACAGCTCTTCTCTATTACTTTTTATGAAGTTTTTTTCAATTTCCCTAGGAAGAATTGTTCATAGCTTTAATTACTCTCAATTTCTAAGAAACAACATTGAAACAGAAAACAAAGACAGTGGAGTTCTTCTCTGCTCCTGAATTCAGTAAGGACCATGTCATTGACTCCCACCAGCTTCACAGGGACCCTCAGAGAACAATTACAACAGGTCAGCACAATTTAGAGACAGCTTCTTTCAGGGCTTGGCTGTCCAAAGCTCAATTATGAGCCTGCATGGGCCCATCTTTTCACAAGATCCACACGCTTCCAAACTGATATCCGTTTCTCTGAGCTCCTCCAGTGACATTTTGTCCCAGGCTGAAACTCAACAATTCCCTCAGATCAGCCTGTATAACTGAGGAAATTTCACTAGAACTAGATTTTAAATACGGCATTGTTTTTCTTCCTTACCCTTTCCCTTCCTATCTTCAAAAGCCAGTTATGTGCAAACTGAACTGAAAAGAGAGTAATAAGGTTTGACAGAGATCTGAAGCCTAAGATAATATCTCACCAAGGCGTTAAGTCTCCTGAGCCTTTTGCAATAAAAAAATGGCATACTGTAAAACACAACTGAGCATCACTGCAGCTGTGATTTCATTGTCCCGATGGGGGACCTGTGCCTGGCACGAGGCCAGCTACGTAATTCAATACCGAGAGACAGCACACAAATGGACCTCGGGAGGAGGATCGATTTTAATGCAATCCCATCTACTAATCAAAAGAGACTGAGGGATTAACATTCACCAGGAAATGTCTGCTCAAAGTTGTCATACTTTATTGATAAAGATAGCTTTGTTTTAATTAAGATACAAAATGCCAATTCCAGGTCTAATTTTAGCTGCAAATAATCGGTTATTGATGATGTGTCTGGCTGAATTGTTTTAACCTGCCCTAGAATGTTGTTTTTTTCACTAGATCGGCCGGTGTGGATTGGGTTTTCATACTGCAAGGAGACCATGTTCTCATACTGTCTTCATCCCCCAGGCATGACTTGGCCATAGTTTCTTATTTTCCCAATATGAAATGCATGGCCCCATGCTAAACCTAACTCATTACTCTCCATCCACCACTGTCTATCCACCTGCAAGACTGTATCCCGCTTTGTCTATCCTATGACATGCTGAAAGCAGCAAGCCAGTATGCACGCCTCAAAAGTCCAGGTGACATCTCAAAAACCCAAGCAAGATGTGCCCAAAAAGGTTATCATCTCCTGCATTACCTCCTCAGAGAGAGCAGAAAACACCGTACCTGGTCTAAGCTGGGTGAGTTTTCCAAGATAAGCAGAACTGACTTTCTTAAGACTATATTCAGTGATAAAACATAAGATCTGAGCCTTGTGCCCCACTCTCCCCATCACTCTTGAATATAACCATCTGTAAACGCTAATCCTATAAATCCTTTTGGCTGTACTTATCTTTCAAAAATACAAATGACACAAACAGCCATTTTCAGTGGAACATAGCAAACTGACGCATGCTTTTAAGACCCACAAGAAGCTTCATCCGTCAGTGGGGCAGTGCTTGCAGAAGATGTTGTCCACACAGATGGTACTTCCCCCTGAGTCTTGGAAAGCAACTACAGGCCAAGGCTTAGCTTCACAGGGCTGACAAACTTCTTCTGATCTAGTGCTGTAACACACAAACAGCAGTTAGGCTGAGCAGCGATATGTGGAAAGGCAGGGTGTTTTGCTGCAGTGGGGTGTACAAAATCATTTTCCCAGTTTCCTTCATTCTGGGTTTTCCTCACTCAAAAAAACCCTGCAGAGTTTTGCTGCAAATCAAACACAACACACCCTAGCCTCTGCAAGATCTTGGGGCCAAGCGAGGACCTTCTGACATAATTTCAGCAATTCTTAGGCTCAGACCCAGGTTCAGAACTGACTTTTGCGTCTGTTGACTCTGACTGCAACAGGCCACGAATGCAGACAGTTTCATCACATTGATCTTAAACACTGAAACTTGAACGTGTTTTCTGATTTGACTCAAATCACAATGCATTCCTATTCCAAATGCTGGTGTTCAAGGAGCTAAATACAAGTAGTCAGGCCAGGGCACAAAGACTAAATCCTACACCACATGCACTAAACTGCATAGCCTCACAGCCTGAAGGATCCTCTGCTGATCTCCCACTTCCATTGTTCGAGGGGTTGCTTTAAAGGTGTGATTTAACTTAAAAGCTCAGGCTTTACTTCTTTGACAAGCACTCAGTTGCCTCCATCTCCCTGATGCAGAGCTGTCAGTCCAAACTCACCCCTGCTCATTTCCCAGGCCTGCTGATAGCTCTTTATTCATACCTTGCCAGTACAGGGCCTATTCCCCTCCCACCCACTTATTTGCAATCAGCTGGTGCAACTATGACTCATCCACTTCTAACACAGACTTCAGAGACCCGTTCAAGGAGTTTATTAGCTGATCTCACAGTAGCTGTAGCCTTCGTAATTAGTTGTGACTATTTAGAGAGGAACAATTTTAAAGATTGCCATTTTCTTTCTCTTCTTTCCCTGGGTTAGAAGAGGATGGGGTCCTTCCAGGAGACAGATGGCAGCGGAGATAAGAACATGGTCCTACCTGGGAAAACTGGTCCCCTCCCCAGTACAGGGGGTCTGGATGGTTAGAACTCTCTAGGAGAAAAGAGAGAGATGGGAAAGAAAGCCCCCTTCCTATGGAAAGATGATGAGATTTTGGAGAAACAGAGCTTTGTTATAGGTTGGAAGAAAAGGGAATGAAGGTATGGAGAGGGAAGCCAGGGAATGAAAGGAAGAACATGGATGATCCAGCTTCTTTTACCAGAAAATACAGCAATCTCAAGCCCACCTAAGATGAAGGGGCTATAGATATCAGTAAAAATATGATATTTATTTCTGCATGACTTCAATTGCTTTCAGGGACCTGTTCAATCCTCAGAGCTGAACAAGCTTCCAGGATGCAGAACTCACATTCTGCTTCCCAGAGACAGAAACACCAAACCAAAGGAGGGAAGGAGTTGAGCATCTCTTATGAGACAAAGAAGCACAAGGATAGACCCACCTCAAGATCATCCTTCCCAAACTGGACAAAAGGGGAGAAGAAATACATTTAATTTTGAGGGTAAGGAAGGGAGGAAAGGGAGGAGCTACCCTCCAAAACCAGAGGAGACAGGTCAGCACAGCTCTGTCTTGGCTAATGGGGAGAAGGACGAAAGGGAAAGCCAATACCTGGGAGCCATGCCCTAGCAGTCAGCATGGTGGTTTGCTGGGCTTAACACTGAGATGAAACAGAAACATGGCAGGTGCTCATGCAGGGACAACAGAGATGAGGAGAGAGGAGCTGAGGGCAAATCAGCAGGAGGCAATGGTCAGCATGTGTCCATAAAACTGGAGATGAGCAAGCCAATGCTATCACATGCTGAAGCACCACTGAAGTCAGGACCTGTTCCGCTCAGGGAATTATGCCTGGGCAGATTAGCATGAAGCAGTAACGGCACAACACAATTGCAGGGAAGTGGCTATGAGACTATTTCCCTTGTTTCTGCGGCAATCTGCGGTGTGGGGACATGGAGATAAGAACGGGCCCAAACTTTACGAGAAGTTCATTGTATTGACAGCTATTTTACATAACTGTGCCTCCATCCTACATGTGACCTAGGGGAGGCCATAGAAGATGCTGGCCAAGAGGGAAAAGAGAGGGCACAAGCTGTGAACGGGTGTTTTTAACTGGGAGGAAAAAAAAGAAAGAAAAATGCCTACTGGAGCTTTGCTACCTTTAGCCTTCCTCTTCTAAATGTACCATCATGAACACTGTGGTTTTTAACAACTGCTTTTTACAATCACAGCTACACGATAATGGCAAATATTAAATCCTACTATGGTACAATGGGGATTTTTCTCAAGAAAGACACTGAATGTTTTAATCTGCTGTGGTAAAGCAGATGGGTCTCCTTTGAGCCCTGAAGAAAAGATTGCTAAGTATCAATTTATTATACGACAACTTCGCCATGCAGGTGGAAGAGAAAAAACTGTTTTCAGTTTTGTTTTCTGTTATTGCGAGCATCTTATTTCTCTGTGTATATACTGAGCCTTGGCATTCTGCAGTGCCTTTATATTTCCTCCCCTCTGTTTTCGGTATAGAGTTCACTATTCTTGTTTTCTACACATTGAACAAATGGAATTCTCAATTTAAAAAAAAAAAAAAAGTGCTGAGGAAGTTAATTAACAGGTTTGGGTTTAAAAAAAAAAATCTTGCATAACACAGTATGCAGCACCAAAACCAAGCTTTCTGAATGCTTTTAGCAAGGAAGGCACTGTGACATTTAAAAAGCAAAGCAAAATACAGATAGCATTCTATGTACTAAAGTCTAGTGTTATGTGCACTATGACCTAACAATTTCAGCACTGAAAAAAAAATAAACTACAAACATCTCTACATACTGATAGGGGTTTATGAAACAAGAAATGGATGTCAGAGTTCACCTTTTGACTTCAGAGTACTGGGGACAAATCTGGCCCACAGATATGCAATAGCAAGACCAATGACAGAGATTTCAATGAAAAGTAAAAATAATCCTGTAATGACAAACTAGACAAACTGTACCTATGAGACAAAATGGCAAGATACAGACTGGATGGGTGGTCTGCGAGATGCATAGGAAATTGGTTAACAGGCCACACTCAGAGGGTGGTGATCAATGGTTTTTACTCAGGCTGGCAGCCTGTCACAATTGGGGTCCCTCAGGGATTCATATTGGGCCCCACGCTGTTCAATATCTTCATAAATGACCTGGACGATGGGATTGAAAGCACCCTCACCAAGTTTGCTAATGACACCAAGCTGGATGGTGAGGAGGACGTGTCAGAAGGGGGAGCCATCTTACAGAGAAACCTGGACAGGCTGGAACAGCAGACAAGCAACAACCGCATGAAGTTTAATAAAGACAAGTGCAAAGTCCTGCACCTGGGATGACATCACCAAAGAGCCCAGTACAGGCTAGGCTCTGTGTGGCTGGGGAGCAGCCTTGCTGAAAGGGACCTGGGGGTCCTGGTGGACAACCAGCTAAACATGAGTCAGCAGTGCGCTGCTGCAGCAACAAAGGCAAATTGGATGCTGGGCTGCATCCACTGGGGCATTACTAGCAGAGAGAGAGATGTGATCGACCCACTACTCAGCATGCCACATTTGTGGTACCATGTCCAGTTGTGGTCCCCACAATTCAAGAAAGACATGGACAGACTGAAGAGTCTAAAGGAGGGCTACAAAGATGGTCAAAGCAGGCCTGGAGAACCTGCCCTATGAGGAAAGACAGAAGGAGGTCTCTTCTGACTGAAGGTCTCTTCTTGCTTGATAAGAGAAGGCTCAGGGGAGACCTCATCACAGTATTCCAGTACTTAGAGGGCAGCTACAAAGAAGATGGAGGCCCTCTCTTCACAAGGAGCCATGTGGAGAAGACAAGGGGCAACCATTACAATTTGCACTGGGAGAGGTTTCATCTCTGTATAAGAAAGAAATTTTTTACTGTGAGAACAATCAGTCACTGGAATAACATCCCCAGGGACGCGGTAGAGTCCCTATCTCTGGAGGTTTTCAAGATGCGACTGGACAGACTGCTAGATGATCTCATCTCGGCTCCCTTTCCCACGAAAGGTTGGACCGAATGATCTTTTGAGGTCTCTTCCAATCTGGGCTATTCTACGATTCTATGACAACAAAAAGTTATAAAGTGTATTTCCCAGTGGGCAGGTTTTGTCATCATTTCCCTCAGATATTGCTTGATGCAAAAATTAATCTGATGGGAAACTTTCCATTTTTTTCAGCCTCTGTGTCAGCACCTGGGAGATTTTAAACTCATCCTGTAACTGCAAATGTTTTCACTGGCTGTAAAAATGAGTAGTACTTTCCCCCCCCTCGCCCCTTTTCTTTCTTTAAATTCTCCTAAGCCTTGGCCTCTGGTTTTTTGTTAGTTTGTTTTTTTGCAAGCTTCATGGTCTAAAAATGTTTTTTAATCTACATTCAATGTATTGCCTTTCACTTTCACAGAATACTATCTTTCTCTTACATTTTGGAAAATAAAAAAGACAAACATAAATTGTTTCACCTTTTATTATTCTAGGTACTCAACAGTTAGTTCTTCAGAGCACTATTGCACCTAGCTTGGCATATAAGCTACCTTGTTGATATCAAAACCAGGAGTGAAAACCCTTCCCCATCCAAGGGGAAGTTTTTCCACCAAATTCATAGGAGCCGAGAACATCAGTACCTGGCCCTTCAGCTAAGCTATTTCCTACATTCACAGCTGAAATAACATATTCATTCTACTCAAATCCAAAGCATAGAAAAGTGTTCCTATCACTAATAGTTCTGGTCACTTGCTTCCGAAGCCTCCTACTTATGATGTGGCCTCCATAGGAGACAATGACCAGATTAAACTGCACTATTTTAGGAGATGCCATGCTTCTGGCAAGACATTGTAATGTTTTGGAGAGCATGCCCATGGGACCTATAGCAAGCAATTCTCCGTCTGTGAGTGGGTGGGTATTTGTGTTCAGACCCAAAATGAAAACCCTGTATTTCCCAAGAAATAGCACTTTTTGACAGAAATAAAAATATTTTGATGGATCTGAAACACTATGTTTCAGTGAATCAGCACATTTCATTTTGAGGTTTTGGGGTTTTCTTTAAATATAAATAGCTTTTTTTTTTCCTAAAACAATTGCAATTTGAAATTAAAAAAGGTATTTGAAGACAAAACAAACCCTGAACTTTCCAATAGGATTACAGAACACTTAATTTCCAGCTTTTTCCCAAAACAAATTTTAGAAGATCAGTACTTCCCACAGGTTGATGTTAATTTAAGTGAAAACATTTTTTAATTGACAAATATTTCACTGTGGGGGGGAAAAAAAATTAATTCTTATATTCAGAAATAATCTGCATCCCAGTTCTTATGTACCAAATATTCTATTTACTCAGAGATTATTTTATTTACTGAGATACCATGCACGTAGAAAGGTTTTCTGGAGGATCTCCCCTCAAGTGGTGAGAATTTATTTAGAACACAGCAGGGGCAATGAATCATTCAAGTTACTTCTTTCCATTTTACGTTACTTTGTATTCATCAACAGAGAATTTCATTTTCCTTCATACCGCTTTGTTAAGTTTCCACAAGTCTCGCCTAAGCATAATAATTCTGCATTTTCTACCATCTTTATTATTTTGTTGATCATTAAGTCAATGATCTGGAAAGAAAGGATGTACTCAACACTGATTTGGGGCTTACAGTAGTTTTGCTGAGATTTGATAAAGATTCATAAACAAAATGAGATAAATATTGTTCTTAAAATTAAAAGGAAGGAGTTTCATTCTCTCTCAGCAGTTCCATTGCTCCAGACTGGAAGAAACAAAATTTTTAAATGAGTAGTTTAGGTTCCTGGTGAGAATCCACCCACCTGACTTGCAAATCCTACCAAAGCAACCACAGAAGTCAAGTGAACAGCAGTTGTGCAAGATCATGTACTACATTGCACAATGGTGGAGAGAGAAGAAAACAAGCATTTAAGTTGTCTTCTCAATATATTGTCAGCAATGTCTGGGACACAACTTTTGCCAGCAGCTATAACCACTTACGTCAGCAGCTGCAGCAGCAAAGCATCTCAGCCTCCTTCCTGCACCACCAGCCACTTGGTGAGGGCATCGCAGCTCGGACCGGCACAGCACATCCACCAGCCGGAGAGCAGCTGCCATGAGAGCCACTGGTGTGCCAGGCGTGGCACTCAGCACCAGGGGAGCTGGAGACAGAGGCCCATTGACTGTATCTTACATACATCATCCAGGTTGACATGTCTGTGCAGAAGGGGCGGGGGGAAGACAGGCATGGGTCTGGGGCCTAATTTACTGTCTGGATTTTTCAATTTTTTTCTCAATTCTACACAACTCAGGCTTTAGGTATTCATCTGGCGTCATACTGCTGCTCTCCTTGACTTCAACCAGAGTCAGAAAGACTTGCTGTGAATGAGCAAGGAAAAATCCACAACCACATTAGAAGTTTAGGCTCCAGAGTAACAAACCACTGGTGTAACTCCACCTGGACTTTAGGCAAAGTCAAGGTGGGAGTCCTGACGAAGGCCACGAGGGCCAAGCCTCAGCATGGCTTATTGTCACTGTAATAGCAGTTGTAGGAACAAGACCTTAAGGTGCAATTCTTTTCACAAGGTTGTTGATTTGCTTACTACCAGACATAATTCATCTCTTTGGGAATCACCTTACAATCCCTTTTCTTTCCCCACACAGCAAAACTATTAAGGTACAAATAAGATATTCACAACTAAAAGTCTTGTCTGCAAAGAACTGCTGGTGAATAATTGTCATGGTTTAAGCGCATCCGGCAACTAAGCACCACACAGCCCTTGCTCACTCCCCCCCCGATGGGATGGGGGAGAGAACTGGAAGAGTAAAAGTGAGAAAACTCATGGGTTGAGACAAGAACAGTTTAATAGGTAAAGCAAAAGCCGCGCATGCAAGCAAAGCAAACCAAGGAATTCATTCACTCCTTCCCATTGGCAGGCAGGTGTTCAGCCATCTCCAGGAAAGCAGGGCTCCATCACACGTAACGGTTACTTGGGAAGACAAACACCATCACTCTGAACATCCCCCCTTTCCTTCTTCTTCCCCCAGCTTTATATGCTGAGCATGATGTCACATGGTGTGGAATGTCATAGAATCATAGAATCATAGAATTGTTTAGGTTGGAAAAGACCTCTAAGAGCATCAAGTCCAACCATTAACCTAGCACTGCCAAGTCCACCACTAAACCATGTCCCTAAGCACCACGTCTACACGTCTTTTAAATACCTCCAGGGATGGGGACTCAACCACTTCCCTGGGCAGCCTGGTCCAATGCTTGACAACCCTTTCGGTGAAGAAATTTTTCCTAACGTCCAATCTAAACCTCCCCTGGTGCTCCTTGAGGCCATTTCCACTTGTCCTGTTGCTTGTTACTTGGGAGAAGAGACCGACACCCACCTCACTACAACCTCCTTTCAGGGAGTTGTAGAGAGCGATAAGGTCTCCCCTCAGCCTCCTTTTCTCCAGGCTAAACAACCCCAGTTCCCTCAGCCACTCCTCAGAAGACTAGAGTCTAGTGCTCTAGACCCTTCACCAGCTTCGTTGCCCTTCTCTGGACACGCCCCAGCACCTCAACATCCTTCTTGTAGTGAGGGGCCCAAAACTGAACACAGTATTCGAGGTGCGGCCTCACCGGTGCCGAGTACAGGGGCACGATCACTTCCCTACTCCTGCTGGCCACATTATTTCTGATACAGGCCAGGATGCCATTGGCCTTCTTGGCCACCTGGGCACAGTTTGGTCAGTTGGGGTCAGCTGTCCTGGCTGTGTCCCCTCCCAACTTCTTGTGCACCCCCAGCCTACTCGCTGGTGGGGTGGTGTGAGAAGCAGAAAAGGCCTTGGCTCTGTGTAAGCACTGCTCAGCAATAACCAAAACATTCCTGTATTATCAACACTGCTTCCAGCACAAATCCAAAACATAGCCCCATACTAGCTACTATGAAGAAAATTAACCCTACCCCATCCAAAGCCAGCACAATAATGGAAATTTCTCCACCAAAATGTCTTTTTTTTTTTCTTTTAATATGCAGCCATAACTTCTGCAAATACCAGAAACATACGTATTTCTTTAAGAGAAGCTGCGTGTTCCCATAAATGCACCCACACAAAGCACTAAATTACTCCTCCAAACAAAGAGTACTGCATATCTGAACCACTGCAGAGGTGTGCTTAAGCTGTCTCTGAACAAGGTCTCTCAGGGGCAAGGAAAGGATGCTGCTCTGCTTGGGCTAAAGCACCCTACCATACACGTGTGGGTCCCAGTGATGTCCTGGTGCAGCTGGGCACCAGGCTAAGGCAGTTATAGTGTCTCTGTTATCCAAGCTGGCTCATGGGTTTTGCATCCTCGAAGCTCAAATGTACTTTCCAAACATGCTACATTTTTGCCAAATATGCCTTTTATTCCCTGACTATAACTTACAGCTAAAATCCTTCAGTATATGTAACACAAAGCAATGCTAGGGGCTGTTTCACCATTCTTTCACTGTGATAGTGCAGCAGCCAGCCAGGAGCCCAAAGTGGGACATCATACAGAGGAACGTGATGGCAGATCAGAGGAAAGGTGGTCTTACCATGCCAAATACCAGAACAGACTGGAAACCTGAATGACAAAGGCAGGAGGCCTGCGTATGATCCCTCATGCAAAGAAGATCACTATGCCACACATCTCAAGAAACCTACAAACAAGTGACAATGGTGCCTGGAGAAGAGGGATAAAGCTCAGGATGTCCATGCTCTGTTCCATATTTTGGCAGTAAATAAGATTGGATACACTTGGTAAAATGACAGACATCTACAGTGTAAATGGCTGTTCCTCAACTATTTGTCCAGGTTCCCCTTTAGACAGGGGAGACAAAGTTTGAGCATGATCTTTCTATCCTAAAGTAGGCATTTTAAAAAAGTTGTCTGTGCAGTGCCTTAGAAATATGTTTCTCTGCCCTGTCCACAAAAAGCTGGCAGCTACTTTGGATGAAGTTGACTCCACTGCAGATCACTAAAGTAAAGCAAATTAAATTCCACCCATGACCAGGATCTCATATAAAATGCAAACACTCATGGGCCTGTATCTTCCCATACATGAACTAGCAACAGCATTTCTGCATAGAGATCCTTGCATAAAAAGATAAGGGGGGATAAGCAGCCTTCACTGCAGTTCAAAGAGCTCCCAGATTGTACGACTGGTCCCCAAAATCGAGGGGGGTGGGGAGGGGCATGGTATTCATCCTCTCTCCAGTGGTCTGGCTGCACAAACTAATGTCCCTCCAACTTTGTACTCGTGCAACCATCAGAGGAAATATTGTCACCCAACGCAATTCTGTACTCCACAGTGGGAGTAAATGGAGCTGCATTGCCTTCAGACAGTTTAACACCAAAGGTGGGATGAAGGCAGAAGAGAGGACTGCTGATAATGAGACCATCGTCCCTATCACAAATGAACCATGGCTGAATAACCATCTCCATTTATAAAATGTATCGGAATGGAAACTACTCGTAACCAAGATTCACTCCACCACTCACACTGTATAGCTAGTGGTATATACCAATTTTAGATCATGTGTCTGTCTTAAGACTAAGAAATACTGTTCTTTCTAGCCAGAATAGGCTACAGGGATTCTGTTGCCAACCATAACATATAAAAGAACCTATAAAATTACAGTCACACACTAAGGCATATGTCTCACATTTAACTTAATGTTTATCTTGTCAGGAAATCCAGCTAGACCATGCCAACATTTTGTTTCATTCATGCTGTCTTCAAAATCATCTGTTGTTGAGGGAGGAAAAGGAAGGGGAGAGAAAAGAAAATGCAAGAGAATTATCCAAATATAAAAAAAAAAACCAAAATTCAAGTTAATCTCACAAATGAGGCTCAAAAATGAAAGCATTGTACAAAAGACTCCATCAGTAACAGCATTCACCTTTGCTCCTCTCCCATGGACTGAATTCATCATCTCGAATTTCATCTGAAAAATAAACAATGATTCTAAAATCTGCCCTTTGCACATCTGCAACAGGAAGTGGACTCCTCGACTTCTGATAAGCCTTATTCTGCTGAAAGGTTTTGTGATTTTTGCTGCTGAGGAAGTCACCTTGACATGCTACAGACCTGGTATCAGCCACTCCTGAAGAACACACTCATGACAAAAATTAATTGCAACATAGACAGAATGAAAATAGTGAAACGGCAGCTACTTCTTTCAAAATTATCTGAAATATCTGCATTTTCTTCACATTAAGAAAAGCATTTCCTTACGTAAAACACAGCTTACACAACTAAATAATTCATCATGATGAATTATTCAGAGAGATGTGGACCCAGTATGTTTACAAGTCCCAAGCTGTTTTACAAAAGAGGAAACATTTATATAATTGATCCTCAAACGCTTTTTTAAATGTTCTTGCGATGAGAAATTTCTGATTATCAGTGGCACTGGTCCTGAAAGCAAAGCTTTTATAAAGCGAGCTTTTGGTGGGAAGATGGGATAAGAGGGAAATGACTAAGTAAGGTGATCTTTTCTTAGTAATTGGTGATTATTGCTGCTGAACAGATGATTCTTCCAAAAGCCATCCTTTAAGCCTTGAGTTATCTCAGGTATGGTAAAAGGTTTCCAAAAGGTCTCCAAACCAGACATAATTAAATCACTGAGGCATTATCTCCCAGAACAGTCATCTGCCATGTACAGAAGCAGAGCAAGCCAGACCCATTTCACTATAAACATCAGCACTTTCCCCCTGGCAACGCATATTCCCCCAAGTCCCTAAAGGAAGTCATTTATGCCTAGGAATAAACCTGCCCTTGACAGCCCAAGGGTGCTTTTGATAAGTTTATCCTCACCTCTGTCATGCTCTGCATGCCACTCTCCTCTCAGAGTCTCTGCCAGCTTCCTCTGGGTATCTCCACGGTCAGGAGTCCTCATGGAAATGCTCTTTGCTCATGCTGTCAGATCTCCTCTCTCTCTCTCTCTGAAAGCTCCTGCTAACCCTAGTCCTGGCAATTCAAAAGCTTTTACAGGCCACCCACTTTTCATTTTAGATGGGTAAAAAGCCGGACTGGACAAAACCCTGAGAAAGCTGGTCTGACCCCACAGGTGACCCCAATTTGAGCAGGTGATTGGAACAGAGGTCCCTTCCAACCTGAACTATCCTATGAACTTATCCTATGACCAACAATGGCTTTTTGCTGTTCACTTCATCAAAGTGTAAGTAGAATAGCAGTCCCAGAAAGAAGCTAAGACTGGCTTAGCAGGACAGGCAAGCAAGCTTGTCATTCCTGGTGCTCCCTTTATCTAGAGTAACCTCAGCCCAGAAAAGTCCACACAAGAGGCACCTATTGCAAGAGAAATAACCTCTGTGCTTTGCCTGGCCTGCCTACAGCTGATCCCCATGACTCCAAAGAGTCTCAGATGAGGCACAAGGGAGACTGATGTCCTCGGATTTACTGGTTGTAATATGGCACAGAAGGAAAATAGGCTGAAGAAAAGCTCAGGTGCATTGAGGAAAGGGCTTACCTCTAGGTTGAATCTTTTGAAAACAGTTCTGTTAGTGTTAGTTAACATGTTAACATAACGTTAATAGCTAACATAATGTTAGCTACACTTCTTCATAAAATATACTGCCATTTTCTGTTCTGAGGGAAACACCTCTGCTTGTATGGTAAGCAGACACCTGACTTTGGGAGGGGAAGCAAGGCAGGAGTGCTGATGCAGCCACCTGTATTCCTCCTGCCTGCAGGTGTGGTGACCAAAGTAGCTACAGTCATATCCTTGCCCACTCCTATCCCAGCCACAGTTCTCTCTGTATTCAAACCAGTGAAGGATTCCCACCACATCCAGGGTTTTATTACACATAATGCGGGAATTTCAAATTAGACCATTCAGCCCCTGCTTCTTGTCTTCACTCTTGCAGCACTATGTTGTGTTTGTGTCCTTTATCCAGAGACAACGTCTCATCACTTGTGCCCAACACAGTCAGTTAAGTCCCTCTTTTCATTGAGCACCTTTCTTCATCTACAATGTGTTCCTGATCTTTGATCTACCATCTGACAATGCTGCAGATACTCCATGTTGCACTGCTGATTCTGGCATTAGATGTGTCCTAATTTAATCTAATGAACCTATTTCAGGGTCCCTCATCACCACTACATCTGGGCCACTCTTAGCTTATCGTCATGGAGACTTCAAAGTTCATAGCAGAAAAAACATGTACATGCTAAATCAGATTTCACCCTTGTAAAGCCCAAGTTGAGAGGTTGGGTATGTCCTGGGAGGCGGTAGAGAAAAATGGATAAATCTCTTTGAGCACAAACAAAACCCTTGCGCAGCGATAACTCCAAGGCTCATAATTCAGCAGGGATTTTGACATCTGCTGTTTATCCCCAAGCAGGAGCGCGGAGCAGAGGAACAGAGTAGCCATGGTTACATCCCTGTCCCTGCTGCAGGTCATTCCCATCTCATCGGGTGCTACCATGATCACATAGTCCTACCCTAGGACAAACTGGCTTCCCAAGTCATCCTACATAGTCTGTTTCACCCTATATAGTCTATTTATGGCTCTGGAGAATTATTAACTTGCCAAGGATACTAATTAACTTGCTACGAGGGGCCTTGCACATCTGAGGTGGAGTTCGGCAGTCACACACACGGGTCACCACAGAGCACTGCTGACCTAGCAGCTGCTGAAAACAAAGGAAAACCAATCCCCCCACCACCAGAGCCTAATATGTGTTCAGCATGTGCTGCTGTAGGCAAGAGGGTTATGCTTGTTGTGTATTTTTAGTTCAACTAGCAGCGACTATTTCTGCATTCCAATTTCTGATGCCGAGTTATCCCACCTTCTGTTTCTCTATTAGGGTGTTATTATTAGCTACACAAAATCGATGAGCTTCTCAGCACGGCAAGTTTAACGGTTGGACTTGATCATCTTAAAGGTCTTTTCCAACCTAAACGATTCTATGTTTTTATGATTCTAAAGCACTAATGTCACACACTACCAACGCAAGTCACTTAAAGAAAACAAGGCCTAATTTACAGTGCTGCTAAAAATTAGCAAGAGTCTGTTGATCATTCCTCACTAGTTTTTTTTGTTGTTTTTTTTTTCCCCAACAATCTTTCTTTCCTCTTCAGACAAAAGAATCAACACAATCCAAAATGTATTCTTCCCTGTCCCACCATAAAAGACAGAACATATCTAAGGGCTTTTAGCATAACCTTCTGGAATTATTGTTCCTTTCCATTTTGGGTCAACCTGTAGATGTTGACTTCTTGCAAAAAAGAGTAGCCTTGCTGAAATAACGTCTCTACCTTTTCCCTCTTCTGCCTCTCAATGCCCATGACTTTGCTGGTTGGTTCCCCACACAAAGACAAGGAACGTTCCGGTGGTTGTGACGTCCGAGGCTAAAACAGCAGCATGACTTTGATCCATTCATGGCAGCCAACAAAAGCTTTTCGACCGACGGGGTTCAGGCTTCCACGCTTTTCTCAAACAACAATCTCTTCACAGCCTTGTGCATTATCTTTCGTTCTGAAAAGACTTTTGTGCATGGGGATGAATCCTGCTGTTTCTGAGGTCAGTGGCAAGCATCCTATAGCTTCCAGCGGTGAAAGGGCTGGGTGGCTGTAGAGCAAAGCACTCTAGAACATAACACAATGCAACTTTATTTTCTCTAACATCTACCCTGCAAACTGTACCCTCACACAGCTCAGCTTAAACACAGCTGCAAAGGGAGAGGGAAACAGAGAGAAAACAGTGAGCAGACATGGACAGAAAAGAGATGTTTTCAGCTGAGATTTTAAACCAAGACAGGCAGGCAAAGAAAATAAATAGGGCTGTGCTGTTGTGTGGTGTAGAATACATTTATGCAGTGTAGTGTACTCTGTAAGAGCCTGTAAGAAGAGTCACTTGCAGCACCAGACGCTGCTCCGCTCTAATGAAATCCATCTGCCTTGTCCCACAGAGATCCTCGTGTCTTAGGACATGGGATAGTTGGGTCTTAATAGCACAGAAGAGCCGTGCAGATGTAAGCCAGTACCTGCTGAACTCAGGTACTCAATCACACAGAGGGTAAGCAGTTGCTACAGGTATCAGCAGCTAGCAAGCCTGCATCTTAGGCTCAAAACCTGTAGCTCAGAGTCTCAGTCCTCTGAAGAAGCCAAAATACCAGTAAGAACCCAATTTTTTTTTGATCACACAAATCCAGAAAAGTGGTATACAAAGGGACATGATCTTCCATAATTGTGTGTTGTCCCATCTTCCCCACCACCTCTAAAACAAATGGGAGAATTCTTATGCAAACAAAATCATTTCAGCAGCTGTTTCACGCAGACATCCTCAAAGCTGACACTCACAAGCGAAAGACCTATTTAGCTAGACCATGAGGTTACACCATCTACAAAGCATCATCTGCCCACAATAAGGTCAGGTCACAGCCCCTGAGAAGAACAAGAGGCTATGAGTGGAAAGGAGAAGGAGATAATATAATAGGGATGGAAATTTTCATACTGAAACACCCCACTTGTAGAGGACTCAGTGGAGGGAAATACTGGTCCTTTTGCTCTGTTCTTTATTAAATCATTCTCAGAAAATAGGCTTGCTTTCCCTACTGCCACAGTGGTTTTGGCAGTACGGGCTGACAAATTGACAGAGATACAAACAACATTTCACTCAAGCCACATCCTCCAAGTAATACTCATGCCCTTTTGGGCCATAAAAAAGTAATGGAACACTGCTTTCTAGCCTCAGTCTTAGCAGCATGTTAGGAACTAAAATTACACATTAGAAGATGCTGGCAGAGCCAGATTCCTTCCTAGTTGTGCAGATCTGGATAGTAACACAACAGGAGAGATTTGCTTGCCCAACTAGCTGGACAAAGAAAGAGCCTGCTGCTCCCCAGGCTGCTAAGTGGTGGCATCGGGGTCCTAATAGCACAAGCAGTCCCTACCAAGCCAAGTTACATTAAGAAAGTCTCACTTGTCATTGTGCTGCATGCTGTGAATCCTTAAAAGCCACGCTGTTACCAGGAGGTCAGAATTTGAAATTTCCATGCAAGAGAGACAGACACCAACTTATTGTAACACCACTGCTATGCATTATCAATACAGGTCCATGGTATAAAGAGTAAAATCTGCAATTCCTCCTTTAAAGTCCATTTGGATGCATAAGATCTGACCTATCCATAACAACACCACATAGCTAAGAACAAATAAGAACAAATGTAGATAAATATACCTACTAGACACAGATCAGAAAGTACAAAAGCAAGAATTTGGTAAAAATATATACCAGCAGAAGGTCAAACTACTGCTTAGGCTGTCTTACACCTATGATCCTCAGGATGAGAAAACACAACAGGTATCAAGGACATGTCAGGATATTACATCTACCTACAGTGCCTCATGTAGTAAGAGAAGTAAACTTTGTGGATCCCTCTGTGTCCACTGAAGATGAACTTAGATTTCTCTGTGGACACCAGGAGGACCAGAATCTGACACAGCCATAAAAATGGCTTACTTCAGTACTGAAACATAGCCACATCTGAGGTGTGTGGGCTCCAGACACAAAGAAACCACACCAAGGCACGTCTGAACCCAACAGAGAAGCTGAAATGCCATCAGATTTCTGGCAGGTTTGTAGGAGGACCTGAGAGAGCACACACACCCCTCCTCCAAGGGATTCTCTTTTGATCTGGGACAACACATGGGTGTAAGCAGCATCTGAGTGTAGAAAAGAAAGAAATTCTCCCTTTTACACTTTGTGGGGATGCTCCATCTGCTGCAGTGAAACAGGGAAGAAGTAAACTGCTGAATAACAGAGTTCTTAACATTGCAAGGAACTAATAATAGGATAGAGAGAGAATAAAATCGTATCTTCTTGGATTTGGAAGATTTGGAAGAAGGCAACTTCTGACTCACTCGCCCAACAAGTTGAGATCAGGCATGTCAAGGTGTTGACCTTCTGAAGAAGGACTCCAATCAGCCCAGCAGCCACAATCGCTCCGGGTAGTTTCAGCCCATTACCTCCTGGAGCAGTGTTAGCAAAGGTCAAGCTACATCACAGGCCCTGGTTTCTTTGAAGCATGTCAGGCATTGCCAGCGTGCAAAGAAGGGAACTGGGTACAGGGAAGATCAGAAGAAATACCCACAAAGTGAGACGCCTGCACTGTTCATGCTCTTAGACACACTTTTCTCAATGCCTTGTAGCTTCGCTGCTGGGAAGTACAGACTCGCAGTCTGTCTCACCAAGCTGGGGGGGGAAGGTTTTAACCCATGATCAAGGAAGCTGATGGACCCCAGGAGATGCTGAACAGAGACCAAGAGCTTCCACTACCTAAGCCAATAGACTAGAAAGCAGTTACAACCTTTCCAAGTGCTAGCGAGGGTATCCGCTAGGTGGACACAAAGGTCCATATTACATGAGCCTGGTTATGATTCAGACTTGAGGAGAACCGGCCAACACCAGACTGACCCCTCAAGAAGATGAGTTTTGGCAAAGAAAGGTTATTTCCTTATCAGGTATGGATGGGCCACAACTCCTGCTAATTTTAAGGGGACCGAACAGATACGGAGTGTCCAAGCTCTGATGTAAAGATTTCACCTTCCCCTTATTCACTGGGAAAACTTTTATTTTCCATGGTTACCTGTCTTTCTCATTAAGCAGCAAATCTAGCCAATCACCATATAGTGTAAAGGGAAAAAATTACAATATTGCAACAGGGAAAATCACAGAGTGTGATTATTGAATGGAGTAATAAATGGCACTTTAAACATAGCCTCAAAATAAAATGGATAGCATTGTTAAACTAAATGCAAGGTACAACATTCATCATCAAATCATCTCTTGCCCCAGATTACTAAAGAGTAGGATCTGGAAAACGGCAGCTTCCTTATTTAAAAAAAAAAAAAAAAGCCCTGGCTGCAGCATTTCAGAAATCCCTGTTTCAACCTGTTGGCAAATGCTGACTTTTGAACAGCAACTGTTGTAGAAGTCTTCTTTTGTTCTGAGCTCCCCGACACACAGTGGGTGACTAATGAAAATAAGGATCGGGATTTTAAAAGATGCTTAGTAATATCGTTAGATACAAAAATAGCTTTTTTCCCTAGAACAGTGCTAGTGAACAACACTAAGAGGGCATCAAGAGATGAGCTCTTAACAGCCGTGCCCAAAGCAAAAGAAAGACTGTGTTCCCTTCCATTACTAAACAAATAAAATGCAATAGAAAAAGCCATAATTCAAAATGAAAAAAATCTCTCCTAAGCTTTCCAGTCTAAGCAAGGGAAAGAGGTGCGGGGGTGGGGGACACTGAGCATTAAAAATCAGTTATCTGAGGTGAGGAACATCTTTGCTGTTTACACTGATATCAGACTCAGTGCCCTGACTTTCCCTAAACAAACAGCCCTCCACAGAGGGTTTTTATGGCAAAGCAGTGCTCATGAAAATATCAACCTTTCCTGCATTTCCCAGAGCCATTTCTAAGAGAAGTTTTGCAGCCCCATAGTAATCAAAAGTCCATGTATGAGTTCTGGTTTCCCCGTAATCATCTGCCCACAGCTAGCAGCAAAGGAAGACTACCTAAGAACATTTGCAAGGTGTTAATGTGTAATCCCTGAAGCCCTTTGACCTTCAGTCATTTGCTTGAGCTGATGGGAGGATCACTGCTCCACGCCTTACTGAGGTGCCCCTTGACTATGCACTTTACATCTCTGCAACACATATAAACAGGACTTTGATTCTGCTATTGATATCTCATTCAGAGGCATGATCAGGTTTGTGCTCTTTTTACAGGCATTTTTACAGGCACTTTTATTCCCTCTCTGTTATTACAAAGAAGTTGCAAGATTTAAATATTTTCTAGATTTGAAGTAGACACCAGATCTCATGCAGAAATACACTGTGTAATGTGGCCAGGCTAGTCTAGTGTCCTGAGGACTGTAGCCCTACAGTGCCTCAGTTTAAATAACATAAGTATCCAAAATCATCCTCTTCAGTTAAACTTAGTGTCCGTGAGCACTGTTATTAGCATGGATCAAACAGCCCCTTGTAAAGAAGACCTGTTGTGATGATAAGGTCAGGTTCCTAATGAAATTATTTTGCAAATCAAAGCACTGATTCCAAATATTTGTCCGTGTTTTCTTTTTCTATCCCTCATCCTATCATGTTCCCTTGGGATGGAACAAATTCCCAGGTAATTTTTACACACTTCTGCATAAAAACTGGACATGAGGTCCTGCCTACCCAAATTCCTTGTTCTCCTGTAGCTTGCGGGAAGAGGATGTTTATAATCAGAGAGAAAAGTTGGGCCCAATTCTGCCTTCTGTTCTATACCTATAATCTCAAATTATCTTCCAGCTCCTGCTGATTTTAGAAGGATCTGCAGACAAGTAGCAAAACACAGGATTGGGACCAAAAAGCACTGTGATTTTCAAATCAGATTTAACATGAAAGACAAGTGCCTCTTAGCCTTTACTATATTACTTGGTATTGGGTCATACCCAGACTGTCCCCACGGTATAATTAGGAAGCAGAATTATAACTGTATCATATCATGGCATGGGCTCAAAAGCCTTCTATTAAAATGCTTATCATCATTAAAGCCAGCGGCATTTCCAGCCACACAGACAAGGATGATTTGGGGAGGACAGGGGAAGATCAGGACACCAGACAGGGAGAACAGGGGTTTAGAGGAGATAGAGACAGCAGCAGCAGCTCTCTTTCTCCTTACGGCTGACAAAATAAATTAATAAATAAATAAAAATAGTTATGTGGAAGTGGAAAGAGCTCTCTGCAGTCATTACATAGCAAACACTTACCGCTTGGCTTAAACTTACTTCTTATTGTCTCCCCCTTCATGCTCCTCAGACATGTACGCACTCATCCACATATATTTGCCTGCACAAGGACACTCCACGGCTTTGGATCTCTTCTGTTTTTAAAATGACAAGGACTGTCCCCGTATGCCTTTGGATTAGAGCTATTCTTCCTACCTTTTTAAGTGCACCCAGTACATGCTTTCTCACACGCAGATGAAGTGAGCATCTCTTACTGCCTGGACATCACACCTACATCTTTAAGAAGATTTTTTTTTTTTCTTCTTAGAAGGTGTAAAGGTTTAAGAGCAGCATTTTTACAAATATATATATATACATATATACACAGGTATGACTGTATTGTTATTGAAATGATTTAGTCTGCCTTTAAAGCACTTAAGGTAAATGTGCCCGTTGTGGACTACAGTGAGGTTTCTAGTCTTGGCTATTCATACACCTCTCTGGTTTACAGCTCTCTGCTGAATATGATGAGAGAGATTTATTTGTGGAGTGGGCAGAGACAGAGTGCGTTGTCGCATGATTTTTTTTTTTTTTAAGGGTTATTAATTATCACATCAACCTTTGCTCTGCTGCTGCTGTCTACTTTTATTTTGGAAGCACAGCCGTTCAACACTGTGATCACATTGGGTTCCCCGATCACCCCATTTTCTACCAACATTTTTGAATATTATTTATTATTCCTTATGTATCTGGGTGGAGGAGAGGGAGAGGGACATTATGGCAGAGATGGGAAACATGAACCGGAAAACATGCTTGCCTTGAATTGTCATCACACTGCCGTTGGAAGGAGCGAGCTGGAAAACTAGCAGCAAACACTCGCACGCAAACACACACCAGGCACACACCACATCGATCACGGGGAGTTTGCGAGCAGCCCCACAGCTCTTACCTGGGTTGTCTGGGATCCCTCTGCAGTGCACCTTCCTCAGCTCCCTTTCTCCTGTTTTTCCCCTCCGTGGGGAGCAGCGGGACCGGTGCCGGTGCTGTGGCTGGGTGACGGTGCAGGTAGGGGACGGCAGGCAGCTGGCTGCAGCCTTGGCTGCCGGGCTCTGGCTCCTGCCAGGGCTGCTGCTGCTGCTGCTGCTGCTCCTGATGATGCCGAGGAGGAGGAGAGCCGAGTGAGGAGGAGGAGGATGCTGGCGGTGATGCTGTTGCTATGGTTACCCAACTCAGTGGCGGCGGCGGCACTGCTCAGCGCAACAGCTGCCCCAGCACCCAGATCTCCTTGGCACCCGTCACAGCCAAATGACCCTTGATGTACAGGCACGGGTGTTTCACCCCAGAGCCCTTCCAGAGGGACAGCGATGGTGGGGAGGATGGAGGTCACTCCTTGGTGCAGTGTTGGGGCTCCAGGAAAACAGATGGAGTGATGCATCCGAAATGTTTGCATTCTACACTTGTGGGTAAAGAGCTCGCTGCCCTGCAAAGGTCAAACACCAGCTTCTAGGAGATCAGAGTTTAATTTTTCAGGGGTGCCTTGCATTTTTATAAGGAAGTGAACAAAACAGCAAAGCTGAGGAGGGGAATTGTTTTCAAAGTTCCTGTTTTGATGCAATTTTAAACTTTTTCTCTTTTAAACTGAAGGTCAATCCTCTTTCTTTAAAACAGGACTTAAAAGTGGGATTTTACTGTCTTCTTGTGTAAAGGTGTTTTCTGCATATAGAAATCCCCTTATAAGTGAGTTTCTTGTGTGAGAGAGAACTGCTTCTTACCATGAAACAGTGAGAAAAAACCTTTCTGAAAGGCAAGCCTCTTACACAGCCCAGGACACGAATACTTTCATGCCTAATTGCATGAAGCAAACAAGATGAACTTTGCCTTCTCTAGGGATCGGAAAATAAGAAAGGAAAAAGACCTCAGGTGGACTGACTGCCACATGATCAAAATGCGGAGTCCTCACTGAGAGAGACATGTGAAATCAAGGCATTCCGTTGCCATTTATCTATCAAATACGCATGTCATGTGGCTCTCATTTTACACTGGAACATCACAAGACACAGCAAGGTCACAACAATCAAATGTCACTTCCATCTAAAAATGTCAGTGCAAAGCTGCATAACGCTCATAAGCCACGACAGTTCTTTCAAGAGCTGGTACTGTTTGCAGGACACTGTGAAACCTTGTCTAAAACCTACTGAAAAAGAAAAATCACTGGTGGAAACTTTCTAAAGGAATTTTCTTTCTACTGCCAGAGCTCTGCTTACAGCCTGGATGCTGCAGACGATATGAATCTATGAGCTTGAGGCGCCAAGAAGATGCACTGGGTGGTGTTTCCTATTAAAGTATCAGACCTGGAGAAATAGTTGTAGGAGATGTGCTGGTGGCACCTTTTCACAAGGTATTCTAGAAGACAGTGTCTCCACACCATGTTCATTTGAAGACTCATAATGTGGGTCATATAAAGGCATTTTCTGTATACCTCATTACTGTGGGAGAACCTGGAGCCACCCAACTGAGGAGCAAATGTGCCAGCCAGCATACATTGTCAGACTTCCTTGGAATAGCTTCCCGTTTCCCAGCCTCCATGTATCTTATAAAACTAGTCATCATACAAACCATTCCCCCTATAGATGTTTTTAAATAATATCATTTTAGGCAACAATTCTGATGTCCACTCAGAGACTATATAGAATAGTTGATTCAAAGGGCCTTTCTACCACTCAGAAAAGAAATAAGGAAAATGTTATCTATTTTAATCTTTAAAAATGTCATGTGTGTAAAATTAGGCAGTACTCTGAACCCTTTCTCAAGAGCCAAAAAATAATATTTGGTGCATGTATGGCCCAGGGGATTCCCTGCTGTAATTTTGGGTGCAGGGAGAGAAGATCTCATTGCAGTAATGATTGTGAGCAAATCTAAATCACCCACGCCATAACTAACTAGCTGACAGCAAAACCCATGGTTATTCTGAATAGATCACTGAAACCACAAACAGATCTTATTTCTGCTAAATCAGGGAGTGTACCTCAAAATGTATCTGCTGAGGTATGTGTAATCAGCTTGCAAGCTTATATTTTCCAACTTTGCTTATTAGGGCTATTTTTTGAGAGCTGCATCTCTGATTTCAATAACACACATAAGAATAACAGAAGATAGCCCCCTTGGCTTCAGGTGCTTCGGTTCTGTGTGGCTGTGTTACACCACTGAGGATCTGCCCACCTTAATGCTCTTGTTGGCACTAGTCTGCAACACTGAGGGAAAAATCCACCCCTAAGGACATGCAGAACCTATGAAAACCAATGGCTCTTATACCTCACAGTCTGGACCCTGCAGAGTGCACACCTTCAACGGTGCCAAGGGAGTACAAAGTGGATACAAAGCTCTAACAAAACAAAACAAAACAAAAAAAAAAGGGTGAAAAAAATTTCACGTGACCTCAGTCATGCAAGGAGTTCCTGCATGGTGGGATCAATAACTTGCATGAGTTCACTAGGGAAATGAGTCATGTTACAATATGTAAAGCATGTTGATTTCATAAGTAGATATGATTCTATAAAGAAAGGACATGTCACAGCCATATTTGACAGAGCCTAGAGGAAAGGCTGCATTTTCAGTCATAGCTTTCATTTTTAAGGGTAGAACCTATGTCATATCTTCCAGACCTGTTTAGGAACTACAGGTCCCTTAGGACACCTCAGATGGTACTAGATGCCTGTGTTTATGCACCTTAGTCTTGTCTAGATTATTTTCTTGCTTTAAATACTGAAGAGAGCTAAATCAACTTAGCCTAACACAGACTTCTAAAACAAATCAGTTAAATTTTCCCTTGTGTCTCCTTTTCTCTCCCCTGTTGTTAGGAAGACACCAAGGTTGACTAACTTAGCTGTGCTTATCTACAACACCCTGAGGTAAAGGCAAATCTTATCCTTAATTCTTGTTTGGAAGAGCTATCCCACCAAATCAGACATCTGAGCTCTGATGCCTGTCAACAAAGATTAAAACCAAAATGTACCTTTTGGAAATGCCTTCTTAGCTGCCATCTTAGACCCACAGGAGCCTGAGGTTTCAGCAATGAAGATACTGCATGTCTGTTTAGCTGCTGAATGTTCCCAGACTGGCTGAAATCTCAACAGCACAGATATCCTTGGACATACTTGTTGTCCCAGAGCCCAGCCTAGGCAGGGTCTAGATTCTAGATTCTTTGTGTAGAGCCTTTGGGTCATTTAATAATAACTTGGAGCGGATATTCCCATTAGGTAGCAGGATACCTAATAGATGAGTGGAGCAGTCCATCCTGCAGGGCCCACATTGGGCTGGGAATCATTTCTACAGGCTGTAGATTCCTTTTTAGTCTGCTACTCTACACTCCTTAAGCTGTAGTGTAATAGTCTACCAATTCTGCTAAGAGCAGGATAAAAAAACAAAAAGTCTTAAATTAATTGAAATAAGCTCAGAACTGCAAAATTCCTGAGGTACCTGAATGTCAGCGTATAAAACCTCACATGATGAGGCACAAGAGTGTGAGTTAAACACACATACGGGACAAGGAAGTGAGTGTGTCTCAGGCAAGCTGTCTCATGTGGCAGGGAAAGACCACAACAGTAAGTTTCCATCTGGAGCATCCAATAAGTGGTCGCAGGCAGAGACCACATCCTGGCTGCAACAGCTTTCTTCAAGCTCTGGGACACAGCCTGCAGCACAAAAACCCTGTGGCAGCGCACTGTGGATGTGTAACATGTCAACACCGTGGCTGGGGAGCAGAAGGTAGGGCCAAATGCATGCTTCAGGCTAGCAGCAGGAGACTCGACAGCTCTGTAGTTAATGGACAGAGAAAGTTAAGCTTCTCTTTTGATTAACTGAAAGGCTGAATTTACCTCTTGGTTGTGATGCAGAGTTTCCAGGGACTGTTTTGTTCTACTCAGTCTTTATAATTTTGGGAAAAGGTAAGGTCCAAAGGGAAGGTGTCTGGCCCACAAGAACAGGCAGCACTTTCAATCTTGGGGCTTTGATTTCTTCTGGATCCTTTATATCCTCTAGGAGCATTCAGATGGCCAAAACCCTTTTAGGAAGCATTGCACCATATTGCTATAGCAGGATTTGAAACACCCTCTGATGCGAAAGACAACGCAGTCTCACATAATCCATTTTCATGTTGTGCAACAAAGGAGCAGTTAAGCAAAGGAAGGAGAAAAACAGGAGAGGAGATCAGGAGATGCCTTTCATGGAGTTATTTGATAAAATATGTCCAAAATGATTGACTAAAATATATCTATATTTATTTTGATGTAGCTGGTGACAGTCAGAGCTCCATCATTCATGCCTCATCATTGGAAGTGTTCAAAGTCATGTTGGACAGGGCTTTGGTAACTTCATCTACTGAAAGATGTTCCTGCCTATGGCAGGGGCGTTGAACTAGGTGATCTGTAAAGATCCTTTCTAACCCAAACCATTCTATAATTCTATGATTCTAATAAATAGAACAGATTCTTGGGGAGTACCACAGTATAAAGGTGTTTTTAAAATAATGCAGCATTTTTAAAATCATGCAGCATTTTCATGTACCATACAGGAGAATTAAAGCTAAAGATTACAACACTAGAGAAAGAATAATCCCTCACAGTATAATTTATCATTTTATTAAGTATGTATTTCACACAAAAAACACTTTGTATAATATATACAAAGATCACAAGGACTTGGCTTGCTTTAATAGTTGTATCCATGAAAAGCTTCAAGGGCATAAGCTTATACTTCTCCTTACAAGCTCTTACACTTATCCCGTCCTCAAGCCACAGAGTCCTCATTCAGCTGCTATCCATTTAATATTTTTTCATTCTGCCATTCAATTTGTAGTCCAGCATCTTACTTGTTACAGCCAACCTGCCAAGTAAACAGCTTTGCTTTAAATAAAAAAAAGCTACATTTACCCACCAGTGCTTCCCTTACCTGGAAGGTAGTTGGAAATCTCAGGATACAGTCTTCTCATTAATGACTCTGGAAGACTGCATATTAGATAGAAAACCCAGAGTAAACAAATTAAGCACATTTCAAATGCTTAACATGATACAAACATCTGATATGACTTGAAGGAACTACGAAAGTATTAGGAGTTCAAAAACAGTTTCTGAAGTGCCTTTGGGTACCATAGAACAAAGTTCTGGAAAATAACCAATCTACTGACAGTGAACTATAGGAATGAGGGATAAACACATTCTGGACATCTTTAAAGAGTGACCAATATCAGATATCTACTTAAGCACATCTTTCTAGGGTCCTCTGCAAAATGCAGTACTTTGATTTGGAGTATGTCTCTTGTCTCACCAATGGCTGAAGCAAAAAGTGAACCCAAGCACACAAGATTATCATCCTCCACCCTCAGCTTTATGCCCACGGGGGGGGGGAGGGAGGAGGGGGAGGTAAAGGAGGATTTTGTGAATAACCCAGCCCAGGCCTGAAAGATCATGTTACAGACAGCCTCAGGAGCTGCAGAGCTCACCACTGCAGTACCTCACAGAATCACAAACAGTCATTATTTTTCTAAACACCCCTATGGAAGAAGGGCTGTTATTGCCATTTATTTTGTGCATGGAAAACGAGGCACGGTCTTTCTCAGAGGCACAGACACAAGCAGCTGAGACTTTCTGAAGGTAAATGGTGAACTCTCTGAACACTGGAACAGGTTGCCCAGACAGATTGTGGAGTCTCCATCATTGGAAATATTCAAAACTTGATTGAACATTGTCCTGGGCAACCTGCTCTAGCTGATTCTGCTTTGAGCGGGGCTATGGACAACGTGATTTCAAGAGGTCCCTTCCCACATCAACCATTCTGTGAAATCATGAACAAGTCCCATAAGTCCCATACCCTGCAGCTCCCAGCATGCATTCCACAGATTCCTCTGCCCCCTTAGTTCACCCACTGCTAACCTCTCCCTTAGTTTTACACATAGCCTCATCTTCCCTCCCCACACGCATATTGCCATACACGTATAGTCACACCTCACACACATCCACCCCAGTCAACCTACAATATCCTAAACCCAAATCACTTGGTCTCTTCCTAGGTCTCTTGTTACCTCCTAGACATCCCTCTGCCAATATTGTTCTGTAAATCACAAGGGCAACTTCCTCCCCTATTTATCTTGGGCACAGTGCAGGAAGCCTTCCTCCCACCTTGCGTGTCTCACCTTCCACCTGGTGTCCCACCTTGGATCTGGTCTAACCTATAGCATCCCAGAAAAAGGAAGGCAAGTTGCAGAGATATTCTTCTTTGACGCAGACTGGAAAACATCCAGTGCAGTCAGCATGTTGGGGGAACTTAGCTGTTTGTATCTAATTGCTGCTGAACACCAGAAAACTGTGTTTATTCAAATGTTCATGGGCTGTATTAAGATAGAAGTTCTGAGCGATGGATGCAACAGGAAGACCATTTCTTCTTCTCTTTTCTCATTGGAGTATCTGCTCCCAAGCACATGAGTGCTAGTCTTCCAAAGAAAAGCATACGAACCATTTCTAATGTGGGCAAAACTGATTATTTCTCCTAGATACTTTTATAGAAAGAGCTAAACTATTTTGGCTGCAGTTTTCCAAAATTAATTCAGTGCAAGGCAGATGCCCCTGCATAAAGAGTTTCTGCCCAAGCAATTAAGATACAGCAAAATTATAAGCAATAAAAGCTAAAGTATTGCCATAAGAAATTCTGGACAACCTTAACACTCATCGGTATCACTCCCGCCTGAAATACATATTAATTCACTAAACAGACAGATGGGCTTGTTTGTTTAAGACTATTCCCTAGTGGTTTTTAGCTTCTTTTTTATATATGTCTTTTATGATGCAAAATACCAGTTGGCAGGCAGTAGTAGTAGTACCTTGCTATCAAGTGGAGTTTGCATATAAAGACTTAAAAAAAAAAAACCAACAGAACCAAACCATTGCCTAAGGTTACTTCCAAAAACTTCACATTGCAGCCTTTCAAGTAGAGGGGAAACATCATCCTCATTTGTGTCTAGGTAAACCATGGTACAGATAAGCTAAATGTGCTTGAGGAAATTTCTATTACAGGTAGGAAATGGACAGGGTAGCAAACAGCTTACTCAAAGATATGCTTGCAGGCAACATGTTATTCAGCCACTGGATGGCAATCTGTTGTACAAAACCCAAGCGAGTAGCAAACCAGCACTTTCAACAGTGGTGGAGGTTAATATTTGAGATCTGAACACCTGGTTTAAGTTGCTTTAAATGCTGACCTATAACTTCCAACAACCATATTGCTTTCTAGGTCAATGACACTCCAAAGCCCATTTACACAGTGGTAAGATGGAAACCGCTGGAGACATTATTGTCTTCCATGGCTCAAGGTGGAAGTGCAGTGGTATGAAGGAGTAAGATCAGGGAAAAGTCAAACTCTAAACAGTTCTGACAAGTCTGGGCAAAGCAATTTAAGATGTCATTATCCAGACTGATGAGTCCCACCTTTCTACCACAGCTCTATAGACTCCATTGCAACAAAAACAGAATAGGATATTTTACAATGTCCCAGCCACCTCTGTTAATAACAGAAGTTGCTAGTGGACACTTCCTTACCTCATATTCCAAATGGCTTTCAGCAAATTCATAGCATCATGACATGGAAGGAGCTCAGTGTAGCAACTTTTGAGGCATGTCTACATTGCAGACTGCTTTGGAAAGACTTGTACAGCTATTGGATGGAGTGTAAATGCAGCAGTACACTGCCTGAGTGACTCTATTACAAGTAGAGATACATAACCATTGATTCCCTCTCTCACTACCTTGTGTTCATTCTCCTCTCTTGAGTTACTAGTAGGCATGAAGCTTCAGATCCTCTCTCAGCAAAGCAAACCAAGTTAGCAAGTTTGTAACAGCTACAATAAAGTAATCTAGGAGATGGTAGAGAGGAGCAATGAACCTATAACCAAAAGGCCATGAAGAAGATATATACCATAAAGCTGAGTTTCTGTGTTCTGGCAAGTCAGCAGAGCAGGCTAGAAGCACAGATCAAAGTAACCCATTCACAAGCATTAATGGTTGAGAGACTATGACTTCTTTCATTCTGTAAATGGCTAAAATTTCATGAGGTCTCACTTCAAAAAATAAAAATAACAGAGGATTTCTGGTATTAAAGTAAATTTCATTTCTGCTTTTCCTGTCCCTGAATGAACTCAGACAAGTGGCCATCCCATGGTTACCCTGCCACAGCCATAGCGATACAGCTACTGTGTAATTGCTGTGCATTATAGCAAGTGCATGCACCACACAGCCTAAGGGATAATCAGATGTTGGGGACAAGATTCCAGGAACCTTCTCTGATCATTTTGTAGAGCAGCCCCTGGCTTGTTTCATGGGAGCTTTTCCTTTGATACCTGCTTTCATTTTCTTTGTTATTTTCAGGGAGGAATGAACTGGAAAATCAAAGAAAATACTGGGATGTTTTGGGTGGAGAGAAAAAATACAGTTCATATAGAAAGGTGGGAGTTTAGTGCACCCAGACTTCTTGAAGTGCCCTAAAATTTTTGAGCTTGCCTATGTAATTTGAGGATGGGAGGCAGAAAATTGCTTGCCATTCAAAGCATGGTGTCTGAGTCTCAATCTTACTAATCTCTGAAATCCCATAGACCATGGCTACATAGTGCCAAAGGACCAGTTCTCACTTGTCTCCTGGGTGGCTGGAAAAATTAGTTGGAAGAAAATAAACCTACCTGCTTTGTAGAGCTAATGCCAAAAAAAAATCTCCTCTCTTTGCATGCAAGGCCAAACAGTGGTTATGAAACACAGTGTTGTAACTTTAAGATAAGCTAAACATTAAGGGTTTTCATAAAGGGGGCTATGCAAGCTATATGACAGTCTTTGGTCTGTGGTAGTTCAAAGAAAGGTGAAAGATATTATCTTGCATAAGAAATCACAGAACCATGTCTTAATATCTGTGTAGACATCTGCTGTTCTTATAGCTTATTATTTATTGAAGAGAGAATGATAACTACTACAAGTGTAAAGCAAGAGGTAAACCACAGGTGCGGAGAGCAACTGGAGGGCTTCAAGGATTTGCAGTAACGTAGGATTTACCTTGAATTCCACAGATACACAATTCAAACACATTTCCTCCTCTTCATTTGTCAGTATGCTTCTATTGAGCATATGACAACAAGAATCAGTGATAATACATGCCTCCGAATGGTTTATCTCAATGGGGAGGACAAAGACTGAGTAGATGTGGGGACAGAGCTAATCTGGGATGATGACAACATAGCACCCTCTCACTGCATGTCCCAGCCATGTAGGCATATCTTCAACCCTGAGACCATACAGCCTGGATATTGATACCTAAAGATATTTGAATAACTAGAGATGGAAGGACTTGGGCCTTTGTGTTTGCTAATTTCTCAGCTGGAGGCTTGACATGAACAGGGAGGGATTTGGTTTCCCAGTAAACTGAACCCGACAGTAGAACTCGCGTTCAGCATTCAACCAAAGCAGAATATCCTTCTTCATGCTATTACAGAAAATACTGATTAAGAACAGACATTATCCAACTCCAAAGGAAGAAAAAAGGATTTTCCCTGCAGATTGCCCCTGTTATTCTTGAGGAACAGCTGCAGTACACCTTATATAATTTAGCGTGGTCAGAGTCCAGGGGACAACTGCAAAGGCTGGATGTAGGTGTGACAGAAGGAATGGCACTTTCCTTTTCCTTCTCTGCTTCCAGATCTGAGGGGGGGGGGGGGGGGAACATGTTTCTGTTCCCCCTGTTGCATTCCACCCCAGCAGTAAAAAATCCCCACCTGCACTAACAGCAACAGAGCCTTAATCAGAGCCAAAGCCCTGGGCACAGCTCCATCGTCAGAGTATATTTTATGGTCTTCCCTGCCACATAAGTGCAAGTAGGAAACTCTATGTGCACACACCACAGTGTAGGTGGGAGCGTGAGGCACCTGGCACTGCTCTGCCCACAGCAACATCATGGCATAACATCAAGAATATTGTTATATATAGATCCAACAACCAATGAGGAGAACTTTAAAACATGGCTCTTGCAAACACTGCTGTATCCTTGGAATCACTGATTCAGTGTAGGGGATTGGCAAGGAAGAAACACTAGAAACAACAGAGGCTGTGGCTAACGGACTGCAGAAAAGGCTCAGGGGGTCCTGGTGACAGTGAGCTGAATGTGAGCCTTGGCAGCAAAGACCAACAGCCTCCTGGGCTGTAACAACAGGGCCACAGCCTGTAGATCAAGAGAAGGGATTATCCCTCCCCTCCTCAGCACTCTTCAGACCACCTAAATACCATGCTTAGTTGTGGTCCCCCCAGCACAAGAAGAACATGGATAAACTGGAGCATGAAAGCCACTGGGATGGTAGGATTTGAAGCAATTGCCCAGTAAGGAGAGGGTGAGAGACCAGGGCTTGTTCAGCCTGGATAAGAGACTGCTTTGGAGGGACTGTTGAGGGGTCAGCAGCCACCCCAGTACCTATGGGGAGAGGTCATCAAGAAGATGAAAGAAGGTTCTTCACAGTGGCGCATGGTAGGGGGACAAGAGACAATAGGCATAGGCTTAAATAAGGAGATGCAAACCTTTTCCCCATGAGGACAGTCAAGCAGTGGAACATGTTGTCCAGAGGGGTTGTGTGGTCTCCATCCTTGGAAGTATTCAAGACTGAACTGGATAAAGCCTTGAGCACTCTTAACTGACCCCACAGCTGACTCTGCTTTGAGCAGGGACATGAGCTAAAAACCTCCTGAATTATGCTATGATATCTATGACTTGGCTCACTACAGAAGTCACTTTCCCAGTTTTCCAAATCTTCCCTCAGTAGCCTGCCTTGCACTCAGTCTGTGAAAGGAAAAACAGAAATTATATGCATGCGTACTTCTCAGTGACGACATTCTGGCTAACAGATTGGCACAGCAGGTAGATGTCAAACCAGCAAAAAGGAAAACTAAAGAATGCTAAAGATAATCACTGAATTTATCAGAACATTACATCACATTCTTTTTATTTTCCTTTCTTCTCTAGTCACAAACACAGCAATAGCGTTGGCTTCATTACCCAGCTCTGAAATTAAATGGGGCAAGAGAGAGACTCAATCTCTTCAACACAAAGGGAAAAGTAAATATTTCCCTCTGCCCTGAAAGCCTGCATGACCCAGTTCCCTGCCAACACCCAGATATGAAAGAGATATGAAAGAGAAAAGAGGGATAGATCCAGGTGAAAAGCAGTAAAGGCTCTTCTTATAGCCTGCCTGTTGAGAAGTGATGAACCCTTATCTATTGTTCTGTCCAGTTGTCATCACAGAGCATGCCCTTTTTTGCCCTGCCGCATGGGACAAGGGATGGTAATAGCCCCTCTGTGCGTAAATTAGGTGTTAGCATCATCCTCTGCAATCTACATAAACAGCCCAAACCAGCACACAGTGTTTGGGTTTTAACAGGGCAGAATAGGGTCCTTATGCTTGAGTGGCCACAGCACAAACCCATGACAAGCAAAACCTCCTAACAGAAATGACAACATATTGAATGTTGCATATCACTGGATGTAAGGTGGCAAAAACCTTGAGAGAGCTTATTCCAACCTGGCTATCTTGCTATGAACTCCACAGGCTCCTCCAGGATCCCAGTCCTCAGAAGCTAGCTGTACCTTTCCCTTCCAGGCAAAAGCAGACTCTTTAATGTGGCCAGATATCTCACACATATTTTTGTTTGAAATGGAGAAAAAAGTGGGACCTTTTTTGTTCCGCTCTGTCCTATCACCAAACAGTGTCATTACTCACTTCAGGATGAACTTTAATAAATTTTCTGCTGAGCTACAGCTGTGACATAAGGAACAAACAGGGTCAGGCTGGGTGCGGAACAATGTTGTCTCACCCAACAAGCAGTTGGAAGTGATTCTGCACAGGGCGTAAAGAGATTGAAATGGGAGACTTTGTCAATCCTAGCCCTGAGCAACAGGACTGTGTGCTTTGGCTAGTCCTGCTGCAGGCTCTTCACTGTAGCCCTGGAGAAGGAAAATCCTGGTGGGGTAATTCAGTCTGTTTAGGTAGGAGAGCTCTTTCCTCTGGAGAGTCCTGAGTCTCCAGAAAGCCATTCAAAGGACACCCATTTAAGCTTATCTCCAGCCTACCCTGAGCAGTAGCTAGGAAAAATATCTGACTCAAGCTTTCACATTTTGGGCTACTTCATCTTAGGGAGCTAGAAGACTGAATACCTCTGGAGGCCTGAGAGGGCTCCCAATTCCCAGATTTGCCTGGAGACCAGGCCCAGTGGCTACCAAAGCTAGTGATTTCTCTGCTTGTTCAGTGAAGGTGGGCCAGCCTGCAGGCAAGAGGGATCGGGCACTGTAGCCTACTAAGGGTCTCCCCTGGGACAGCACAAGGCCTGTTGCACATCCCTGTTTCCAGCGGGGGCTAAGAGTCAAATGTCTTAAACACAGTTTAAGTACCATAGTGAGAAACTCAGGCAGGTGGCCTGAAGTATGTGGCTGAGCACCTTGTTCCAGATCCTCCAGAATTTACAAAAAATGCAGAAGTCCCAGTTTTCTAGTTCCTTATGGTTTAATGATCTAGAATCACACAGGAATATATATGCAGGAATATATATATACACTCACATTCATACATATATCCACAGGTACACTCTGTAGAGAGATATATATTAATTTATATAAATGCACACAGACATTACATATATAAGTATACACACACAACATGATTTAGTCCATAATCACGTATTGACAAGATATTATATGTGTGTGTGTGCTCTTTGGTACATACAGGCACAAACAAAAATTTGGGTCTTACAGAACTAAGTTGGTACGCATAGTTTTAGTGCACATTTAGTACAAATACGGTTTCAGTCCATGTTTCTAGAACGAGTTAATACTTTTTTTATGCCTCTTTTCCTATTGAATTTGAAATTTTAAAAATATTTTGAGAAGATGACTAATACAATGCTGGTTCTAAAAGATCAGCTCAGTTTCAAAACAAAGTTGTTTTCTAAAATATTCTCATATTTATATTTCTCAAGTTCTAAATTACCATAAATTTACATTTTAAATTACCCAAAAGGTATTTCTAGGAAAGTTCAACAAACCTGTTTCAATCACAAGGAAAATAATCTCTGAACATATCAATCTTTCCACAACTTCACAAACATACAAATATTTTGCCAGCTTAATCTTTTAAAAGACTAAGAAATCTGAGATGAGATTGGAGTTGTTGATCAGTTTTGCAATGTATTATTTCTCCTGTTTCTCTAATATGACAAATCAATGAAATAAACTGAATCCTTTGAATTCATACTGTGAAGGACATTAGAAAGTTTTTTCTATTTAAATCATTATTCCATTTTCATTTTTTTCTTCACTTCCCTTCTTCATTTCCCACGCTCAAACAAGTCCTTGGACATGAGGACACACCAGAAGATAAGGTGTCCTGAACACTAGAGGGCAGATTAGAAACAAGCCATCAAGTTTATTGCTCATCATTCAGCCACTGAAATAAAAATTTTCTTCTAATACTTTTTACTCTTTCTTTTTCCATTCCATAAGCAATTGTGATTATTTTAATTTTAAATATCTACGCCGATGATCATAATTGCATAGCATTTTGCTTTCTCCAGGAAACTTCATGAAAAGAAAAATCACATTCAGACTTTGAGGTTGAAGGACTGTTGCTTACATGCTTCCTTGCAGCCAATGGGAAATAGCTCATGGCACTAAGACTATACATAGAGTGGGCTCTAGTGCAGACCAATCCAGAAAAACCCTTCACACCCTTGTACGTATACTGGTACTGCAAGCGTATCTGAGTTACAGTGACCAACACCCCAGGCTAAAATTTTACACATTAAAAATGAGATTCACTTGCTTGGCACCCATTTTACTGCATGCTTCCTCGCTCCAGCCTGGTCCTGCATTTCCTCCACCCCTGCAAACACCGATGAGCAACTATGTGTCCCCCTTCCTATAACTTCATCCACTGAGTTTCCTGCATTTGGGAGACAAAGATGAGATTTCCATCACTCCCAGCCATTGGTGGTCTCTGATACAGAGGCAGAAGCCACATGCACAGCAGAAGTGAAATGCACATTTACGAATATTAGAGGGTTTATCTCCCTCATCCTGCCAGAAGCAGCCAGCCCATAAACGTTTGAGACAATTCATCTCATATCTCAGGACAGCTTGAGTGAATAAGTTTTTTAAAAGCCAGTCACAGCCTCACAGAAAGCTCTGAATCACACCTGGGGTGAAGCAATCATGCTTAACTCTTTTGCACATCCTTAGCATGTCTCTTCCCATCACCAGGAACCTAGCAGACTGCTGTAATTCAGAGGCATGTCTCAGTACTATTTACAAACACACCTCCTTGTGCAGCACTGCTCTCTCAGCATAAATGCAAATACAGACTCTGCAGTATCTCACACACATAACATTTAGTGCTATGCAGATCATGCCTAGACGTTTTGGGAAGCTGCTTTCTTCTAAATGCTGAAATAAATAAAAAAATCTGCTATTCTTCAAGCCATGATTTCTCCTGGCAAACCTCAGTGTAGGGTCACTCAGAATATATCTTGTGGATTTAGGCAGGCAGAGGAAACAAAAATAGCCAGCCTCTGCTGGCTGAGTGTATAGGCAGAGACATGCAGCTGTATTAGTGTGGCTCAAACCCTGAACTAATATATCTCAAGGGCTCTCAGAAGGACTTACTAACTTGGGTACAGACACATCTATCCATGTTATATGACCTCTGGCTCAGAGTGGGCTCTCACAACCATGCAAAAATGCAGACCACAAACTTCGTGCTTCCAGTCTCTTCTGGGCCAGCAAGGAGAGCCAAGACACTTCTCTCAGCCATCCGAAAATGGAGAAGAAATGCAACGTGAGCATGATAAACCCTCAGGCAGGGTGAAATGAGCACATCAATTGATCCCACAAGGTGCCATTTCCCCCTTGGTAAAACACAAGGGACACTAAGATCCTTTAAAAATCACTCTGAGAAACCTTATGAGAACCAGATAATATGGTCATTCGTGCATTTCTCTGTGGTGGGTTAGCCTTGGCTAAGGGCCAAACTCCCACCCAAGTGCTCACTCACTCCCCCTCCTCAACACGTCAGGGTGAAAAATAGGATGAAAAAGCTCATGGGTTGAGATAAAGACAGGGACATCACTTACAAGTTACTGTCACAGGCAAACCCGACTTGTCCTAGGGAAATTAATTTCATTTATTGCCAATTAAAATAGATTCTGATAGTGAGAAACAAAGACAAACATTAAAAAACCACCATTCTTCCACCCTCTTTCTCCCAGTCCCAGCTTCACCCCTTCACTCCCGACTCCTCTCCCCACGAGGGGCGCAGGGGGTGGGGATGGGGGTTGTGGTCAGTCCATCACAGCCCCTCGCGGCCGCTCCTCCCTCCTCACACCTCTCCCTGCTCCAGCGCGGGCCCTTCCCCGGGCTGCAGCCCTTCAGGGACAACCTGCTCCCGCCTGGGCTCTCCATGGCCGCGGCTCCTGCAGGAAATATCCCCCTGCTGCGGCCTGGGGCCCTCCCCGGGCTGCAGGGTGGGTCTCTGCTCCAGCGGGGTCTCTCCAGGGCCGCAGGGGATCCCTGCTCCGGGCCTGCAGCACCTCCCGCCCTCCTCCTCCTCCTCCTCCGGCCTTGGTGTCCCTCTGCTGCTGCTCCCTCCTTGGCTTCCTCCTCCTCTGCCTGTGCCGCCTTTTGCCCTTTCTGGCACCTCTTTTCCCCCAGGCGCCCCCAGCTTGGCCGAGGGGCTCAGCCGTGTCCTGCGGTGGGGCCCTTGGAGCCGGCTGGGACCGGCTGGAACCGGCTGTGTCTGGCACGGGGCAGCCCCGGCCTCTCCTCACAGAGGCCGCCCTGCAACCCCCGCTGGCAACACATAGGCACGGACACCTGATATTCTGATATATTTATTTGCTGTGAATTCAGCAGGGATGTTATCGCAACATGTCTATGTGGAAAAACAGAATGCCATCAAATGACCTGAATGTGAAAGGATACTAAATCATATGCTAATAAGGACAAAACTGTGTCCCCTGGAGAGGAAATAAACACCAATTTGTGTCTTCAAAGTCAACTTATTTCCTTTGTGGTCTACTATGGCCCTTATTACCACATGTCCAACAGACTGCACCTCATCTTTGTTCATCTCCAAGGAGCTTCCTTTCTGTGCATGTGAGAGCTCAGACCCATGAGCAAGTTCCTCATGTCAAGGACAAAGCCAACGCAGTACAGGTACAAAAGGCAAAGCAGTATGAATTTGTTTTAGTACAGGTAAGGAATTACCCATACAGTTCTAAAAAAGCCTGGTGTGGCCTCAGATGGAATTGTATTTACATTTCTAAGCACCTGTTTTCAAGAGAAAAGAACATAAATGGAAAGAGGATCAAAAAAGGTCAACTAAGATCATTGGGGGACAAGGATGCACAAAAAGCTCGACTTGACATAGGAATATAAAGGTTGAGGGAGAATATGGTGACTCATGCTTGTAAAAGATGAATGTCAAGATAGTGGAAGAGTTAGCTAACTTTAAGTACGATACTGGCACAAGATCAATTGGATATATAATGTTCAGAAATAGACTTAGGTTGGAAAATTACAAGATGATTTCTAACAATCCAAAAATGGTGGTTTTGCCCAGGCAAGATTGATAAGGTTTGTCATGGATTGAAGAGAGAAAAAAAATTGCTTCTCTTGAAGCTACTAGACATCGTCTTCTTCCTCAGATCCCAGAGAGGATTTGTTAGATTGGAGTGCTGCTGCTGCAGGAAGACAGGATAAGTGCTAAGAGTCATGTCTCCTACTTCTTAAGCAATCATATCATAGCAGCTCTAGGTTTCGCACTGAGGGTGGGGAGGTTAGTATTATTTATTAAGCACCAAATGATTCCAGTGGTTGTGCTAAACAATGGACTTATTTTGGAATGGGTATCAGCAAACTTGAGGGCAATTTATGCCTCTAGCCAACACCTGGTATATTTTTTTTAGACGTCACTGTCAGCCAGTTTTTTAACCAACAATTTGGCACTTAATTCACATTCATTTAAATGGAAGTGAGGCAACCAAACACCTTGGTAAAACTGGCCCCAGATTTTTTTCATACTTAAATCCCTCGTCAATAAATAAAACTCAGAAAACCTATGCTGCTGTTCTTTGGCCTTTCTCTAGACTCAGTTGTGAGCTCTGTGGTTCACTGAAGATAACTTAGTCTTAGTATGTGCTTGCACAGCAAATCAGTCTGGTGGGGACTCCTGTTGTTATTGCAAGATAAATAACAATAGGAGCTGGAAATGCATAAGTAATTCACATGTGTCAGCAAGTATGAATCCTCCACCCTCTTTAATAAAAGAATACTCTGCAAAAATACCTCTAAACCTCTGTGAGAAACTATATGGAGGGGGGAAAAAAAAATCCCAGCACATTCATTTGTCCTGGTTTTGTAACACTCAAGCAGATTTTGCCCATCTATTAATTTTGCATGCATTATGCACTCGGGCTAGGTACTAACTGCACATTTGTACTTATCTAGAAGAAAGGGGGTCAGTGCTAGAAGTGTCCTGGATGGCAAACTGCTTCGCTTTTAATTACTCAAATAATGAAAGAATTAAAAGTAATAATGAACCTACAATAAAGCAAGGAAATATTATGTAATCAGGCCCATTCGTATAAATGGATCATAATTCCTGCTCATTTAACATTCTAAGTTTCCCCTATTGAATATTACATAGTCTATTGAACGATTTAACTTAGAACACAGAGCTGAATGTTACTTATTAAATGCTAAGCGTATAGCAAGGAACACAGTTGTGTTCCTTGGAGGCATACAGCTCTTGGCTGCTGGCTTAGCGGTTCAGAGGGAAGCAGGAGGGCATAATCCCCATGTGGGGAACCCTGGTGGAAAATAAGGATGGAAGGAAGCAAAAGGAAGATTTCTGTGACTGGCGGGCTTTTTCTACAAATTTAGTGAATCTATATTGATGTGTGTCATAAAAATAAGACATACCTAAAAAATCATCTCTCCCACTCTACAAAATATTTTTCATGGAACAGTTCCTTTGGCAGCAAAAGGAGTTGTAAAAGACTGATAAATCACATCAGCCACACTGATTGATTGCATAATGTTAGCGTAGTGCAGTATTTCTCATTCTTTTCATTATTTATTTAACCTTTTCAATGGAAAAAAAGGGTCTTTTTATGGACTATTATCCCTTGAAATGCAGAACTTCACCAAGTTGAAAAGATTCTGATGAGACAGACTAAATAGAATTGATCCAATTATTTTGGTACAAAAAATGTATTTGACTATGTTCACCTCCTCTGACCCCCTAAGCAAGCAGCCACAGCAGCAGAAGGTGTTCAAGAACAGAGCGCACTTTGAAAATTTGTGAACTACTCAAAACAGTCAAAGAAACTGTGTGGCGTATGAGGTACTATAAACCAGGGAAATCTTACTGAAGTGAACAGATAAAAATGGTAGATGGTTGCATATCAAACTCATACCAGGGTCTGTCATTGAGAAGTTTGGAAACTTCTCATAAAGTTTGTTCCTTTAAATATTTTTGACCAGTGTTTAAATGCTTAACAGGGTGCACAGAGCACCTGGTGTGGTCTAATTGGACAAATTTGATTAGTTGTTCTGAACACCCTGGTCATCTAAACTGGAAAAGGTTGGCTAATACCTGGAGATAGGGCAGAGATTCATCTTTCTAAGAGCCAGTCATGGTAAATTTCATGTCCCAGTGTAATTGCAGTTGAAATTTCAGCTAGCTTTTGGATTAAGCACAGGCTAACTGGGTGAAACTTAACAGCTGTACTAAAAAGTACAAGGATATATTCTGGCCTTAACTTTCTCAAAGCGGAATTGCACTGCTTGCTTTGTATGAAACAAGTGTGACCTGCAGTTACGTTAACAGTGAACAACGATGGATGTTTGCCTGGGCAATGTGAGAAACAGGGGCCCTCATTTTTTTACCTGAAGTAACTGTTCTTTCTTTCATAAACCTAATTACTATTCACTGTAGCTATGATTTTTATTGAATTATTTAACAAGATTTAGATGCTGGAAAAGGCTGAAACAACACTGCTACCATTCCCTTTATGAATCCATTAAAAAGGGAGCATACAGCTTGCTCTTGAGCAAAAAGAGAAATTTTCTTGTCTGCAATATTTACTTGAAGTTAAACAATAAAGTATCAGCAAAATTCATTGTCCATCCAGAAATATACTTTCAACAACACAACACCTCTTAGGTCTTGCCTCCTCTTTGTACTTTCCTAGAGAAAGGATATAGGTGTACGTGTACATTGTTCAGCCTGTAACTGTGTTGTATTGAATGCTGTATGAACAGGAAAAGAAATCCTATGTCTCTCAAAATATACATATAAACCAAGTGCAAAGTTTAAATGATTCTTTACTGTCCCACAGAATCCACACAACACCAAACACAAGGTGCCCACTAGGTTAATTGGAAGCCTGAGCTTTCCTATTGATCATTGATATTTTCATAAAGACAACGCACATAGAAATAGAGGTAGGTCAACAGGATTAATGACAGTAAATTAGACACAAAAAAAAATCCTTAGATTAGGTTGCCAGGACACGAAGTTTTTAATTCGAGCTTGTCATGGTTTAACCTCAGTCGGCAACTGAGCACCACGCAGCTGCTCGCTTACTCCCCCCCACCCGGTGGGATGGAGGAGAGAATTGGAAGAGCACAAGTGAGAAAAACTCGTGGGTTGAGAGAAAAACAGTTTAATAATTGAAATAAAATAATAATAATAATGTAGTAATAATAATAATAATAATAATACACAAAGCAAGTGATGCACAGTGCAATTGCTCACCACCCGCTGACTGATGCCCAGCCAGTCCCTGAGCAGCGGCCCCCCCGGCCAGCTTTCCCCAGTTTATGTACTGAGCATGACGACACATGGTATGGAATGTGAAAAAGCTGAAAATTGCTGAAAGAGCAACAGGTATTCACAAGTCACTTGAAATTTTTGTTTTGGTACAGGCATGAGCTTCTGTTGCACAGGTCTGTTTGGATTGCAGCACCTGAATTTGTGCACCATTGTAACAAAATAATTAAGCATATGGCCAGCCAGTTGTGATGGAGAGGCCATTGCAGCAGTGAAAATATTTTACTAAACAGAAGAATCATAGAATCATAGAATCATGGAATATTTTGGGTTGGAAGGGACCTTTAAAGGTCATCTAGTCCAACCTCCCTGCCGTGGGCAGGGACATCAAGAAACCTCAAGAAACTTGAGGCCTGCCTGCAATATTCTCTAAAAGTATTAGGGCTGAATATGCACTTTAAAATTTTAAAACATTCAGTGGAAAACTTCAAATTCATGCTGACTTCATTAATTTTTTACAGCTTCTTCCTGTAACATTTTATGAAGAGGAAGATTTTCTTGACAGTAAACATATTCCTATACAGCAACACATTTAGACAAGTGTTTAATTTCAAGTACATAGTTAATTCCCATGGTTTGCTGAATCACATTCAAACTCTTAGCTGAAAGCCTAAGGCACTTTTGCCTGGTATCCCAGATTACCCTCCTGGATCAGAGAAGTTGTCCATTTATTACAGTATGTTGTATCTCCCTGGTGTTAGAGGCTTCAAGGGATGACACACTTAAAACCCACAAGGGGGAAATTTGATCCGTCTCACCTGATCTTTATCAGTCTTTTGGATGCCAAAGCACAAAATTTACAGTCCACTCCAAAACATTTACCACCACCATCACTGCGTCTTGTTATCCATGTACAAACATCTAATCCCTTTCTAATTCACTTTCATTGCTGTTCTCAGGAGTTTGCACACCTGAATCACAAATTGTATGGAAAAGAACATTTTTGTTGGTTGAATTTGAACTACGCAGTATTTAGTTTCATTGACTGTGCTTTGGTCCAAATGTTCCGATATAGGGAAAACACAGAAGCTCTTGATCTACTTCCTCTAGAGTATTAAATATCGTCTTTGTTTTATAGTATTAAACTTCATAGCTTTGCTTCAGAGGAGACCTCTCCCAGCACTCAGTTAGAGTCATCACCCTTCTTTGCATTCATTTGAGGTCTGAAATATCCTTTTTGAGATAAGGCATCACTTCTGCACATAGTATCTCAAGTAAAAATGCACCTTTTTCTCAGTAGCCTCCCTTACAGTCCTTATATATCACAATGTGTTTTCTGCTTTGCTGTTTAAAATTACAGATGACAAAACCAGAACTAGTTGGGTTTTTTGGTTAAATAAAATCTATTCTGAAGCAGTTAAAACTGTAAAAATAGTCACATTTTTCTCTCCAAATAATGATGACCATCCCACTTTGGAGCAAATGATTGTTTGAGATATCTTTCAAGAAAGTAAAATAGTTTGTTTATATATTTATATACATATAAAAGATTCTTTCCAATATTCTCAACAGCTACTGTGATTCTAGTTGCAGTGGACATAAAAGGAAACTGTTTAAAATTCAGCCTCCTTAAAAAACAAAAAAGTTACCACACTGAGTTCTACTTCTGTCTTTACACACTCTCTGATACTCTTTGTGCTTTCATAATCACATTATCTGGCTTTTAAAATATCTTCCCCTTCTGTAGGGGGAATAGCCTGAGCTATGCAAAAGAATCAGTGAATCTGCCACTCATCAACGTACTGCTGAATGTGAGTAATAGAAGCCAATGGAAGAAAAGGAGTGATTTCCCCCTGCCCCTTTTCTAATCTCTTTCTCTTAAGATTGTATTTTGGACAGTGCCATTAGGCTGCACGGTGCAGTTTAATTTGACAGCAGTCTTTGGAACTGAGAGAGGACTGTATTTCTCAGGTGTGCAGGGCAGCTACACCTCTCCCAGCAGTTTCAGCCAGAGTATCTGGGTGTGTGGCCCTCCAAAATCTGGCCATTAATGAGTGTCCCTCAAACAGTGTACAAAGTGAAGAGCTTCATTTTTGCTAGCTGCTTGGTGGCATTGCTTCTGAGGAAAGAACATCCATTTCAAACTTGGAGATTTTACCAGGCTTAGCAAGCTTGGCAGAGCCTGCAAGAGGAACAACCATTAGAGGCACTCGTGGAAAGAGGAAGTTGGGAAGCAAAGGCTGTCTGCCAGGGGCAGAGCACAAAATTAGTCTTTATTTCTGTTTTTATTTCCTCTCTGCATAGTTCTGTTCCTCCCCCCCCCCCCCCCAAGTAATAAGTTCCTGAAATAGCAATAGCTAGCGTGGATGCAATAGAGATCCTTTCAGAGATGTGAGTGGCTTCATTTGTGGAAGTAAAAGCAAACAGTGAGGAACTACTCAAAGCTAAACCTCAAAATGTAATATGTTTAGAGTATTCAGAGCATCTATATTGCAATGCTGCAGTAACCTTTGGTGGTATCTCCTGCTAGGTGGTACTGATATTGGAATATGGAGTTTCCTCTATATCTTAAAACTAATCTTTAAATAATTTGGGAAAGACATTTCAAGTGGTTAAGTCTGCCTCAAAAATCTTTCAGAGATACTAAACACTCTACAGCAATTAGTTTAGTGACAGAAGTTGAGTGGTTAAACATTGGAACAGGCTGCCCAGGGAAGTGGTTGAGCCACCATCCCTGGAGGTATTTAAAAGACGTGTAGATGAGGCACTTAGGGACATGGTTTAGTGGGCATGGTGGTGTTGGGTTGACGGTTGGACTCGATGACCTTAGAGGTCTTTTCCAACCGTAATGATTCTATGATTCAGGAATGATCTGCTCCAGAGTAAGGCGAAAGAACTCCATCAACAACAAAATAAAGAAACCATCTTTTTTTTTTTTGTTAAATTGTTTGCTCCTTTGCTCATTTCGGCTGCAATCTCATGGAAGACTCTTAGATGAACTGGGCCTTTGGGACATGACAAAAATCTCTGCAGCAGGGCACTGGCAATAAGTCTCGCCCCATGCTCAGCAGAATTTATCCACATGGGAGAAGATAAACCCTCCAACAGGGATGTAAGCCCATTAGAAGTCAATATTAAGAGACAGGAGAGGGATGGATAGTTTTTGATGTAAGCCAGCAGAGCTAAACTGTAATTATGGAAGTCCTACTATATAACTACACAGAAACATACACTTCTCATCACCAAAAAGAACCAAGAGAAAATAATTTTCATATGAAAGAAAATGAAAATTTAATCTCTTCTCCTGGCTCTTTTTTTTTTTTTTTTCCATCAGCCTGATCAAATGGCAAATACACCCCTATTGCAAACATGGCCTGTCAGCCAGACTGTCCTTGGAAAGCTACACAGTACCCCTACTATCCTAAGCCTTCAGGCACTGCAGAAGAACCAAACTGATCATCAGTATGGTCTTGCTAAAAAGTAAAATATTTTCTCAGCCCCTTGTTAGATAAGAACATAATCAAACACTCACACAAATTCACAGAATTCAAGTTTAAAGCCAAGGTCTCCAGAAGTTGCTAATATGGTGTGTGGCACTATTAGGATGCTCAGGGCTGAAAGACAATAAATCAACACAGACAGCTAGAAGTCCTTGGGTATCAAATCTCATTGGGAATATAAAACATCAATAAAAAATGAGATGAGGGGGAGGGCATAGAAAACTCCCTAAGGAACCTTCAAGACAACGTATTTCATCAACAGATATGAAAATAAAGATGCCACAATGAACACAAGGAGGTATCCAAAGTGGAAGCTAGCAAAAGCCACAGGATATTGTCTGAAGCAAACCACAGCAACCACATACCACATAAATTAAAGCAATAAATAATCTTCCATCTACAGGCAGGTACAAGCAAAGGATTTAGGAGAAGATGGAGAAGAGGGGACAGGATATTCTGAAGTAAGCAAGAAACAAGCTCAAGCCACCTTCCAGCCATGGAAAGACAAACAAACAGGAGAGAAGTCTAGCTTTGTCTCTTTTCACCAGCATCTCATGTGGTTGCTTCTCTGCTTCTATCACAGTAGAGTCCGAAGCAACAAGCACCATTCTTCATGCTCTCAGTTCTACAATCAGTAATGATGAGGATCCGTTTCCCTAATGTTATTAAATTCTTAGGTTACTTGGGTTATTCATTTGCATCTCTACTTCAGTAAGTACATTCAATCCCTATACATGATTTTTTTTTTTTTTTTTTTCTGGTGAGAAAATGCACACAAGTACAAATGTTTGAGACAATACAAACCTACAGCATTGGGTTTTCAGAGGCATGTGGCAGAGGAGCAGGTTGGGGAAGAACCAAAGAAAAGGATGTTAAGAGATTTTTAAATAGAAGTTTCAAAACTCCCAAATAGATTTGATAGAGAATGTCAATATAGTCTTAATTTTTAAATTCCCATTAAAAATTTTAGTTTTCACAGTAAGAAAAATGAGAATTTTATCTTCTTACAACACTGCCACAATATTTTCCCCATGCTGTTTTTTCGCCATTCTGGCTGCAAAAATATTCATCACTAATTCTGCTTCCCACAGTCTTTTCAGAAAGATTCCGAAATTCTATGAAGAGTTCAATGAGAACAAGTGTAAGGATTTTAATCTTTCTTACTGTAGATAAGAAACACATGCACTTTCTGGGGCCTTGCATTGAGAGCACAAAACCAAACCTACCGAAAGGTCAGTGAGAGCTATGTGGGAAAAGACCATCTGCAGCAGAGTATGGTACGTACCAGAGACTTGGTACACCCAGTCTCCCAAATACACCAATCTCAATGCATGTCCAGTTCGATAAGAGGGACACTTGTTAGTCTTCCCAGAACAAATCCTTCTGGAATAACAAAGGGAAAGGAGGAAGGGAAGAGGATATAACTGTTAAACTCCACCTGCTTCAGTTATCAAGAGAAAAGTTCACCAGCTTGAGCAGCTGGTTCATAAGCATTCAGCCACATACAAAAGGAAGCCTGTAAATGCTTTCCTGAAAATGTTTGCAACCCAGAAGACTGATTTTTCAAATACCAAGCGTGATGAGTGCTTCCTGCAGCGCCACAACTAGTATCTTTGCCTGGACTTACCTTTGCTGAACTAACTTACTCTGCATAGACAACTGACTGCCTTTGTCCCATAAAATCTTTCTGCATTCTTCACAAGTCAGTAGAGGTTTTCCTAATACCACTATCAATACAACACAACAGTAGTCAGAGATAAGGAAAACAAAGTGATTGTAAACATATTCCCATTACAAAAATGTGATTGTCCTGATCATCTGGGAGACAAAAGCTGCTCTTTCAGAATAATGACAGAACATTTAACACTGCCAACTGCAGAGGAAACTGTTCAGTACAGATCAGGTCATACCTAAATTGCAAAATTTGCCTTGTCATAGCATGGCTATGCCAGTGGCTGCTTCGAATACAATCCATCTGAGAGAGTTTGTGCCAGCCAATGCACATGGGCTATAATAAAAAAGCTATTAAACACTCTTGAGTTGCAGTCTCAACCTTTGCACCGTCTTAAGGGACTTAATATAGCAGTAATGTCTTGCCTGAAAATACATTCAAAGAATCATTATGGGTCTTTCACATAGGTATTTCAGCTAGCAGAGGAACGTTATTTGGGAAGATCATCTCGGCTTTCTGTCTGGACATGAGATCAGTACATGAAATTCTTTATAGCCCTGCCACCATCACTTTAAATTTTAATTTTTCTTCTATAACATGAAGTCTGGTTCCAATTGCTCTGAAAGAAATAGAGATATCAAGGCATCTTTATTTTCCTGAGATATGGAACACTTCCATTGACTGATTAGAAGATCCTTGCCCTGCACCTACTGTTCTCCATGACTTCTAGGCAATGTTTTGTGAAAGCTAACATTTTTCTTTTCCTATTGCATGCTCCCCACAAATCTACTAACTTGATTTGAACTAGTAGGAAAAACAGCTATTGTAAAAGGCTGTGTTTGATTATATGGGATTAGTGGGTTTGGTTTTTTACTGTTTTTAATTACAAACATCATGTTTGACAACATTTAATGAAAATTTTTGTTTTCAGCCTCCCTTCCAAAGATATTTTTGGGGTAAAAAATTAAAATAATATAATACATTAAGAAAGAGTTTTTCTGTATGCACTACTCTATATTAAATTAATAGTGTGACAACACACAGCATCAACAGCTCTAGAGCTTCTGCTGAATTATGGCCAAGCTCCCCCTAAAAAGTTGACCTCCTTTCCTTTCTTGACCACTATGGATTTAATCTTTACTCTGCCTGCAACACAAGGTTTAATCTTGCAAGATCTTAAACTTAAATGAAAACATCTAGGTCCTTACATTTAGGCTGTATGTTGGCAGGTTCATTCCACAGAAACTTTGCTATCTCTGCACATACCTAAACCTCATCCCCTGGCTCTCCTTATCTCACCCTCTGACTAGCAACAGCCTTTTCCCTGGCCTTGATGAATGCAGTCTTGCTGTGCTCATTGTCAACTTGGCATGATGCTTCAAAGGCCATTTTCCTATCCTGCCATGGGGTTATTTTCTGTTTCAGTAACCCTTTACCTGTCTTCCACTGCCAAAAGCAGTTTGAACACTAACCTTTCACCTCACTTTGTGTACTTTCCTCACTTCATCCCTAGTTCAGCACTAGTGAGAATCACAGTTCACTAAAATTTTCAGATGTTGTTTTCTCATCTTGCCCTGGTGTCCTGCCTTCAAGCAACCTTCCAGAAACATGCAGTGGGCTACATTATTATTCTCCTTCAAATACTTCCTTTGCCATGATGCACTTCACAAACATTGCATGGTTTATAAGAAAAAGCATAGGACTTACTGACACTCAGATCCTAAAAGTAAGACTTGATATGTTACAGAAAGACGGGCTGTAATATAAATATGGTGCAAAATTCTGCCATCTGCCCTTTGGGAAGGCTTGGGTTAAATAGCTATGATGAGCCTTTTCAGCCTTATTGTTCACAAATCAGAGGCTGCACATCTCCCTAACTTTCTTCCTTCCTAGGCCACAGAAAACACAAGAGCAATCAGTACTTAAAGGGGGCTTATAAAAATGATGGCAGCAAACTTTTCAGCAGGGCCTGTTGCGACAGGACAAGGGGGAATGGCTTTAAACTAAAGGGGAGTAGGTTGAGACTAGATGTAAGGAAGAAATTTTTTATGCTGCGGGTGGTGAAGCACTGGCACAGGTTGCCCAGAGAGGTGGTGGATGCCCCATGCCTGGAAACATTCCAGGTCAGGTTGGACGGGGCTCTGAGCAACCTGATCTAGTTGAAGATGTCCCTGCCCACGGCAGGGGGGTTGGACTAGATGACCTTTAGAGGTCCCTTCCAACCCAAACTATTCTATGATTCTAATCCACTTTGTCCTCGTGACAGTCTTTACCCTTACAGGTCTATCTTACATGGGCTATAGTCAAACTTCATCCTTTGCCAATTACCTGTGAAGTGTTTCCCTTCAAGGAAAATATCTGTTTTGCAGGACATATGAAAACATCTGAATTTCTTGATAAATAGGAGTCGTGGAGTAAGTGAGTTTGGCTTTCTAGAGAATTCTGTTTCAGCCATTTAGAAAACAAAAGAGGGGAACTAAAGAGGCCACCTGAATCCACAAATATGAATAATGTTCAAAGCAAAGGGATGTGTGGTAGTATAATACACCATATTGGTTTAGTACCAAGTATGACCAAACTCCCCCATTTTCAGGCACACTGGTTCAGTCTAAACATTTGTAGGCATTCATCAGGAGGTCAGGTTCCCATCTCACTGGGAAAAGCTAACCAGGTCTATTGTTTCTGCTGAGGCAATAAACCCCGGATGCAGAATCCTAATGTCACACTTTCTCCTCTAAAATAATTTTGAGCATTGATCGCTGAAGAATGAAAATAAGAAGTGGGGTTTTTTTATATAAAAACATAGTTACTGTTGTAATATAGTCCTTTTATGTCCAATGGAGCAGAGTAGGACAAATGAAATGGATGTTCTCCCCATGGCATTTTCCAGGATAGTTTCCAACTTGTGTTGATCTGCAGTCAACACTTCCTACCATTTTACTCAAACATTGAATCAAACAAGGATGGAATTAAATCATGCGTTTTCACTTCTTTACCCACTAAATATACTTTCATATACAGAATCCTTCCAAGTATATCACTGAGAGCCAGATACCATCTACCCCACACTGAGTCTATGTAATCAAGTCTCCATTGAAAATACAAATATAGAGCTGGCTGAGTGACTGATAGGCAAATTAGTTACTGAGCTAATCCCTGCAAGATAGGCTTAGCAAAGTATGAGAGTATTTGCTATCTTCTAGAAAACCAAAGAAAAGAAAAATACAGAAAGCTCTCAGTTCAGGAATTACAGCTTCATACTACTCTTTATTAAATACAGATGCTAGAAATAGAAGGTTGCTTTTGATCTTTTTGCCAGAGAAGGCAAGAAGCCATATTCATTATTTTGAAAGAGAAAGACTACAGCTTTTTTGCACAGAGAGTCTTTGTTGTGCTTTCATGGGGCTAAGGCAAATTCCAAACTATTGGGCTTACTGAAAGTGTATTGCTCTTTAAAATGTTCAAGAACCAGATCTCCAAGAAACCCAGACCATAGCTGTAACCTAACCTTTAGATATGTGCTGGTCTCATCAGCTCTCATTGGATTCATCCTCAGTACCTTTGGCTCACTGTCAGAGCTGAGAAATTATTTCAGAGCCTGTTCCTGACAGTGTGCTGAATATAGAGCTATCATTCATATACCACTAGTTTGAAAACTATAAAGAATCAAGCAACACCTCCACTTCTTACAATACTTCTTACAAACAGCTATGTCATCACTATCAATTCTGTCCTCAACGAAGTAAAGTAGGTAGGAAAGAGAGTAATTCAAAATTAGTATGTGATTGGACACCTAGATGGATAGGCACAGGTGGTGTATTGGTTCATTCAATATAGTAGACACCTCCGAGGCCAGAGAGAACAACATATAGTTCACTAGCTTCCTGTAGATAGGAAGTATCACCAATCTTAACCACCTAACTATCAATGTACTTTCTTCCTCCAGATGTAACTGAGGAAAGGAGAGAGAGAAGGAAGTTCAGAAACAGGAAAGGAAATGCCTGTTTCCCTATAAGATTATATGAGCTCTACTGCTGTTTCCAGGTGTGTTTATCATTCCTTGAACAAGGGCATTTCTTTGCAGGTCTCCAGTGAATCCTGAATGCATCAGACAGAATAGAATAGATTATTTCAGTTGGAAGGGACCTACAATGAACATCTAGTCCAACTGCCTGACCACTTCAGGGCTGACCAAAAGTTAAAGCAAATTATTAAGGGCATTGTCCAAATGCCTCTTAAACACTGACAGGCTTAGGGCATCAACCACCTCTCTAGGAAGCCTGTTGCAGTGTTTGACTACGCTCTCGGTAAAGAAGTGCTTCCTAATGTCCAGTCTAAACCTCCCCTGGTGCAGCTTTGAACCATTCTTGAAGCCTCAGGAACACTGCTGGTGACCGGTCTCTTCACCCAGTGCACCACGAACCTGCTCATCCCACAGTTCGACAATTTGTCCAGAAGGATGCTGTGAGGGACAGTATCAAAAGCCTTACTAAAATTCGGAAAAACTACATCCACTGCCTTCCCTTCATCCACTAGGCAGGTGACACTATTATAGAAGGATATCAGATTAGTTAAACAGGACTTTTCTTTTGTGAACCCATGTTAACTGTGCCTGATGATTGCATTATTCTTTAAATACCTTTCAGTAGTACCCAGTATAATCTTTTCCATAATTTTTTCCAGGAACTGAGGTTAGAATAACAGGTCTGTAGTTCCCTGGGACTTCCCTCACACCCTTTTTGTAGATTGGAATAATATTGGCTAGCTTCCAGTCAGCAGTGACCTCCCCAGACTCCCAAGACCTTTGGTAGATGATAGACAGGGGTCCTGCCATAACATCCACTAGCTCCTGCAGAACTCTGGGATGAATCCCATCAGGCCCCATGGACTTCTGAACGTTCAGCTGATACAGCTGGTCCCTTACAATTTCAGTGTCCACAAATGGAAAGTCACTCTTCCCACACTCGTGGACCTCCAACTCAGGGGACTGGGCAACCCAGTAAGGAACAGTGGCAAAATGCTCTGCTAAGGTTTCACTTTGGCTTTGCTGGTCTCTTGAGCATATTACCTTTCACAGTCATCCTAAACAACAAAAACTCGCTCAGGAAGTTTCTTCAATACTCAAACATGCAAAATAAACCCAGAGAAACACAAGCTAACAACACAATATGAAAGAGAGAGTAAGGCTGGAAAAGGTGCAAAGTAGGTGGAAAACATCTACATGCAAGATGGAGTTAAACCAGCTTATATGGCTGCTTTTGTTTTGGAACAGTACCACAGGATCCCAAGTGCCAGAGAACTTGACCCTAGAAAGCTAGCAAGAGGCAACAGAAGAGTTCTCAAGAGTTGAAAAGTGAAGCAGCTATTTAAATCTGAGTGAAACTATTTAAAAACTCCTGAGAACTGCCATAATATTCCAAAGCCTTTGAAATAAAATGGACAAGGAATTTGAAGATGCTTATTTTGTTTCAGCCGATTTGATTATTTGATCTTTTCCTTGAGGGCTCACCAATAATCTCTTCCACTGGAATCAAGTTCCTCAGCCAAAAAAAGCCATGGAGCTGAGCTGATCTTAGCAATACCTCCTTCTCACTCATAATATTTCTTGGGGGTTTTTTTAATGCTCTATGTGTATCAGAATAGTTAGTATATTCCCAGCTAAATGTATGTGGGAAGTTAGCACAGACCTACAGCTTTGCTCAGGAACTGTCAAATTAGTGAAACTTGACAGAAAGGTACAATTCCTTCTCTGATTCCAGAAAAAGTAATCTGCTATTGCCACAGTTCTTTATCAAGGAAGAATTTTTATCCCGTCTTCCTTGGTATCTTTGGCCATGTAAGACACTAAATGGGAAGGGAAAAGTCAAAGCTTCACCAAGCCTTGCTCTCTTGGCATGCATCTGAGTGGTACTGGAGCATCTTCTGTGCTCTCTCTGAAATGGAAAAGATTTGTTTCTTCTTACTCCTTGCTATTTTCAAAAGCAAACCAATCAGGAGAGCTAAGTGAACTGCTCTCTTCTTTGTCCCCATCAGCCTGGCCACCATCTGGCCTTTGGTTCCAAAAAACAAGGTGGGGGGAAGCACAGCATCAATAGACATTTTCTATTTTGTAATATATCACTTTCTACCCCTTAAGTATACAGCTCCTGAAAGGTGCTGAGGTGTTGATTTAAAACACCTACAGCTCTAAAGATTTCTCTTTCCATGAAACAACCCTCCTGGGTTGCAACAATCCAGGCTTTTCTAGACTTCAGTTAGGAAACATGTTGCTTTGCTTTGTCTGTGCAAAGAATTGTGGGTTTGGGGTTTGGGTTTTTGGTTTGTTGTCTTTTTGGGGGAGTTGTTTTGGGGTTTGGGTGGTTTGGTTTATGGGGCTTTTTTTGGTGGGAGGGTGTTGAATCAGGACTGAACAGGGGCATTAGGCACCACAGAGACAGGATGAATAATTTTGAGCACACAAGTCTGCATGGTGTCAAAGTGAGATGAGACAAGTTCAGTGAAGAGAAATCCACTAAGTAGGCATAGCAACCAGTTGGGACTCAGGAAGTCTCTGAAGGTGAAAACAGTATAAGGCTGGGAGAGATACCTCAGGGAAAAACTTCATGAGGATACTCACCCCTTTTTACTCCCCCTTGGATATCCACTTCAAACCCAGGGCCAGTAAGACCTTTGGTCTTGCACAATTTGGCTACGAGGGTCTAGTGAATGGTTGATACTTCAACACATGGAATGAAAAACCAGGGCAGTTGAATGCCATCTGGCACCTACTGAAAAAAGTTGGGTTTAAATGAACCATTCACAAAAGAGGGTTGAACACTGAAGGTGTATCTATAATCTACTCTGAACTTTCTCTTGAGCCAATTCATAGTGTAAGAAACCCTTTTGGAATAAAGGGACTTCCCTTTTTGCTCTGTGGCAGTCCTCATTGATCTGATCCTCTAGGACTTACAGTACTTTTGCCAGTGAGGTGGTAAACCATCTTTGCATTGTCAAAGGTAAGCAGATTGTACAGTGCTTTGCTGGGTCAATGCCAGAGCACACACTCTGGCAAGCCAAAGTTGCCCCCTGTGAAACAGTCTTTGTAATAGCTCCAAAATAAAACTTCCTGTGCCCAGAAAAACACAAGTCCTAGTATCTTCCACCACCTGCTGTTAACATTTCTCTACATTTCACAACCAATCAAACAAGGCTCTCTTATAGGATGAGCTTCCTACAGGAGCAGAATTAAAGCCAGGATCTGGATAGTTAGGATTATAGAATCATAGAATCATTTAGGTTGGAAATTACCTTTAAGATCATCAAGTCCAACCATTAACCTAGCACTGCCCAGTCCATCACTAAACCATGTCCCTAAGCACCATATCTACACATCTTCTAAATACCTCCAGGGATGGGGACTCAACCACTTCTCTGGGCAGCCTGGTCCAGCGCTTGACAACCCTTTCGGTGAAGAAATTTTTCCTCACGTCCAATCTAAACCTCCCCTGGCGCAACTTGAGGCCATTTCCTCTCGTCCTATTGTTTGTTACCTGGGAGAAGAGACCGACACCCACCTCGCTACAACCTCCTTTCAGGGAGTTCTAGAGAGCGATGAGGTCTCCCCTCAGCCTCCTTTTCTCCAGGCTAAACAACCCCAGTTCCCTCAGCCGCTCCTCAGAAGACTTGTGCTCCAGACCCCTCACCAGCCTCGTTGCCCTTCTCTGGACACGCTCCAGCACCTCAACGTCCTTTTTGTAGTGAGGGGCCCAAAACTGAACACAGTATTCGAGGTGCGGCCTCACCAGTGCCGAGTACAGGGGCACGATCACTTCCCTCCTCCTGCTGGCCACACTATTTCTGATACAGGCCAGGATGCCATTGGCCTTCTTGGCCACCTGGGCACACTGCTGGCTCATGTTCAGCCGGCTGTCGACCAACACCCCCAGGTCCTTCTCTGCTGGGCAGCTTTCCAGCCACTCTTCCCCAAGCCTGTAGCATTGCATGGCGTTGTTGTGACCCAAGTGCAGGACCTGACTGTTAGCCTGTTGAACCTCATACAGTTGGCCTCGGCCCATCGATCCAGCCTGTCCAGGTCCCTCTGCAGAGCCTTCCTACCCTCGAGCAGATCAATGCTCCTGCCCAACTTGGTGTCGTCTGCAAACTTACTGAGGGTGCACTCCATCCCCTTGTCCAGATCATTGATAAAGATATGAAACAGAACTGGCCCCAATATTGAGCCCCAGGGAATACCACCTGTGACTGGCCGCCAGCTGGATTTAATTCAATTCACAACTCTCTGGGCCCGGCCATCCAGCCAGTTTTTTACCCAGCGAGGAGTACGCCCATCCAAGCCATGAGCAGCCAGTTTCTCCAGGAGAATGATGTGGGAAATGGTGTCAAAGGCTTTACTAAAGTCCAGGTAGACCACATCCACAGCCTGTCCCTCATCCACTAAGTGGGTCACCTTGTCATAGAAGGAGATCAGGTTAGTCAAGCAGGACCTGCCTTTCATAAACCCATGCTGACTGAGCCTGATCACCTGGTTGTGCTGTACGTGCCACGTGAGGGCACTCAGGATGATCTGCTCCATAATCTTCCCCAGCACTGAGGTCAGGCTGACAGGCCTGTAGTTCCCTGGATCCTCCTTCCGGCCCTTCTTATAGATGGGCATCACATTTGCTAACGTCCAGTCAACTGGGACCTCCCTGGTTAGCCAGGACTGCTGATAAAGGATGGAAAGTGGCTTGGTGAGCACTTCCACCAGCTTCCTCAGTACCCTTGGGTGGATCCCATCCAGCCCCATAGACTTGTATGTGTCTAAGTAGTGTAGCAGGTTGCTACCCATTTCCCCTTGGATTATGGGGGCTTCATTCTGCTCCCTGTCCCTGTCTTCCAGCTCAGGGGGCTTTATAAATTAAAGAAAGTCAGGCTAGACATATGCCATGTTTTCTGTATTAGAAAAAGGTAATTATGTATTGAAACAATTAACTTGGGTATATTCGTCATCGAATGCAGAAATTATATCAACTATCAGATGTTTTTCCCTAAAGTAGCAGAAATTATTGACCATAGCTTGGAAGTCCTTTGGCTTACTTCACACTGATGGTCAGACAAGAACATATCAGTTCCATCTGATTTCAAACTCTATGTCTCTGGGGAAATTATTTGTTTATGTATCAGTCCCTTCGTTATGAAGGGATGATAAATTCTTTAATAATGTACTGGGCCTGGCTGGCATAGAGTTTACTTTCTTCTTAGCAGCTTGTATGGTGCTGTGTTTTAGATTTGTAACCAAAACAATACTGATAACACACTCTTGTTTTACCCATTGCTGAACAGTGTTTGCACAGCGTCAAGGCCTTCTCTGTTTCTCACTTTGCGCCCTCCCCCCGCTGGAATATATTGGGGGGTGCACAATAGGTTGGGAGGGGACACAAGCAGGCAGAAGACCCTAACTAACCAAGGAGATATTCCATGTCATAAAATAACATGCTTAGCAAAAAAAAAAAGGGAAAAAGAGGGGGTTTATGTTAATTAGCCATCTTTTGCTCAGAAACTGGATGGGCATCAGTCAATCCATGGGAGATGGTGAGTGATGCCCTTTGAATCTATTGTTTTGGTTTGTTCTTTCTGTCTTCTTCCACTTATCCTTCACTAATTAATCTTTTTATTATTATTATTTTTATTTTTTATATCGACCTCCAAGTTTTCTTGCTTTTACTCTTCCTTTCCTCTTCCCTATCCCGCTGCGGGGTGGAAGTGAGCGAGTGGCTGTGTGGTGCTTAGCTGCCTACCAGGGTCAGCCCACAACAAATGGGATCAGTATTAGATTCACATCAAGAATATTGTAAATAAGGGCACTTGACATAAGTGGATCCATTTGCACAGGAAAGACCACCTCTGAGTAACAGGCTCAGAGCAGCAAAGAGTGTGATGGGTATGATGCAAAGCTGATGTAAATCAGCTTTTCCCTGCTGAATAGAGTTAGGCTAATCCTTGCCCTGAAGTGGTCAGGAATTTGGACTAGATGATCATTATAGGTCCCTTCCAACTATTCTATTCTATTCTATTCTATTCTATTCTATTCTATTCTATTCTATTCTATTCTATTCTATCACTGAAGACAATGAGGACTGAAGATCATAGTTCAAGAATGTGTGTAAGAGCAGTAATCCATGAGAGATAGATAGGTTGATGGCTAGAGATGGGGAGATTTTGCCTTAAGTCAGTCTGACTAGGACTGCAACGGTTTCTGCCAGGGTGGCTTTTCCTCGAAAAGTAACTGGAAAATTTAAACAGGCCTCTTAGGCAAACATGTGTAGGGGGAGAAGGGCATAGAGCGCTTCACCAGGGCCATGAAGTTGGAGCAGGTTGACGAAAAGCCAGTTTAGAAAGAACGAGCCATCAAAGTAATTTGATTTGGGTTTGGTTCTGGCTGCCTTCTACTGAGCATGAAAAACAATGTAAATATAAATTAACATCAAACTAATGGCTTATACTTAAAGGAATTAAACCTTGGGCTTCAACAAGTGCTTGTATGGAACAATGAGATGGTAAAACTTACTTTGTAAAACAAAGGATTTAGAAGAATTGAGGGTCCAGGGAGATCATTAAGTTACACATAGTTTAACCAGTGGCTGTGTCAGTCCTAGGAACTAATTCTTGGGTGTCTGGAAGCAGAAGAAAACCAAAGCAGGAAAGTCAGAGCAGCTGGAGAAAGGCAAGTAAACTGCAAGAACATAGACAGGGGTAGGCTAAAAAAGGTAGGACAGGAAAAAAAAAGTTCATTATTTGAACAAATATCCCAGAAGGAAAATGGGTGTCAGATTGACCAAAACAAAACTCAAAAAGGAAGCCTACGTCTTTATTCATAGTTGTTAACAACAGACCTCTCACATTCCGACCTTGCGGAAAGGACTCACTAAAAAAAAAAAGAAGGAAAAACAGGAACTCGGTATAAGGTAAATGACTTTCAGGAGACAGGACAGACCCTGATACAGATGAGACATAAGATGAGAGGAAGGAGGGTTTCTTTTTCATGGAATATAGAGCGATCATGGGAAGGGTAAGTTGCTACAAGATCCTGTCCAGACAGTCTGGTCCTAAACAGACAAGTCCAGTCTGAAGGTGAGTAGAAATGGTGAGAGACTGTGAGCTCCTTCAGTGTTACTAGCAGAGCCTTAATACAACACTTGTATGGGAGGGGCAGATGAGTTGCCCAAAAGAAGCACAGCTCCCTGTTTCTTGCATCCCTCATTTTCCTCTCAAACACTTCACTGGTGGAGCAGATCCTTCACAGGAGGCTAAAACCTAGGCAGCCATGAGATAAAGTGGGAGCACTGGGGGTATGAAGAGCAAGTGCAGGAAGGCAGAAGGACACCACAGTTCACCATCCTCACCACATGAGGAGCTGATAGTTAAATACAAAATGAGACAAGTGTTATAGATATTGTTACAATTGACAGGAAAGCATGGAACCCTTTACCAGGGGGTGGGTGATACCCTGAAGACATCCCTAACAGTCCTAATCTAGCCATAAATAGCCTCAACTTCATGTTAAGATGAGTCCATTGTCCCATTCAACTTCATCTGCCCACTTGTATCGTCACAGCTAGGCAGGAAGCTCTTTGGCACAAGTATATGTTTAGTCACTTTTAAAAAGGATTTCTGGGCCTGGAAGTTTGTCTGTCTTAGTAAGTCTCTTAATAGAGACACTACCTCTCCTTACAGACCTTGCTTTACATATATCCTTAGGCCCTCAGACTACAACAGTAATACTAATTCATATATCCATCTCTTTGTATAAAATATTTTTCAATCCATGAGAGGAGTTTCCTTAGCAGAACCATAATACAAATGAATAACCGCATTGTAAAGATCACTGTTCACAAAGGGACACAGTTCATTCCTAGTAATGAAGTAGAAGGACTGTCATTGTCTGTTCTGACACTAGAAATTTTGGGTTTCATTTATGTTGCTTCATGTTTGGTTTCTGGATGGGGAGCAAACACATCCACCATTAGAAATCAAACCCCTAAAGTTGAGTTTGAACGAGCCCTTGGCAGTAGTTTTAGCCCTGAGTGCTTTCTTTTAACATGAACACTTTAATACAATCTCCCTCTGTTGTTACCTGGCTCAGCTTCAAGAAGAGTGGGGCAGCCACTTAGCAAATGAGATATTTCCAAATAGAAAGGGAGAGGGAACAAGAAATCCGTTATGACAGACAGGCCTGCATTGCCTTGGCGATTAAAAAACTAATGACCCTATAGCTGGAGCCAAAAGACTTTATTGTTCTCTCTTACTATAAATCAGCCAAGCCAAATTCAGTCCAAGTAATTATTATGCCTACAACCTACAGCAGAGAGTGCCTTATGAAATTACTGGCCATAGAAGGTAATCAGCCACTCTTTGGAGCCTCATATTGGAGCTTGGAGACGGACCTTGCAAAGCCTCCTTTCAACCATGTTAGATTATGAACCTATATTTTCTGGGCTAGAAGGCAGGTCCTGGACAAAGTCTGGTGTCATCATGGAAGGGTTAGAAAGCAGGAGTAGGTTCAACTGGGGATGTGAGCTGCAAAATGATGTTAGGGGTGCAGAGAGTAACAAGCAGAGGAATCAGAGGAATCTTTGCTGAGACTGTGTCTACAGAGTCACTTAAGCCTTCATCCTGAGTTGTCTACTCTTTACCAACCTTTCCAACTATTGGTGTTACCTAACCAATTTATTCTCAGCCACCCATTTAACCATTCTGCAGTGCTGCTATCATTTTTCATTCAGTGACATGTGCCAACTGAAACAACTCTCCACCAATCCTGCATCAGCCAAAAACACATTTGAAAGGTTCACCCCCTTCTGAGAAAGCCCAGCTAGCTCTGCTTCAGCCTTTCTGATGTGGAATTGCCCACACCTTGCCATGGATATCAGACAGTGACCCTGTGTGAATGCATTCAAATAGAAATGTTTTTTCCAGTCTCACTGTACACTGCAACTTTTGCTATGGAGTGAATTTTCATTAAAATCCTTTTCAATCCCATCCAACAGACATACGTCTATCCATCAAAATAAGAATCTTCACAACTTTCTAAAAATCTACCTCTTACTCCCAAAAATAATGTATTGCCAAAGGCAAATCTCAATATTTTCCACCAGGGTCTTTACTTTTCAGTAATTTTCTTCTAAATCAAGTTTATAGAAGCCAGTTGTGGCAGCTTTGTCAAAATGTGTGCAAGAGGGAAGGGGGAGATGTGCAGAAAAGAAGTGGAACTTTGCTGTGAAATCATCCCTTCGATCCATTCTTGTAAGATCTCTTTGCTATTACAGAGCACTCTCTAGGGAAGTATCTCCTAAGAAAGTGGACTTCAGTGGGTTCTCAGGAAAGTGCAGCTGAGTGGAAAACAAATTTTGTAGTGACCTACACAGCCATGCCAAACATGCCAGTCTGGAGCTTAATGAGCTGTCCCCTGAAGACTGTACCGGCCACAGTGTCCAGAGTTCCAATTTCAGAAAACATAACCATGTCTCACTCATACCCTTGACCTCAACTTCAACCTGGAGATGAGGGTGAGAGACAGCAATCTCTCCTTCCGTCACACCATGACCTCCAGGAGTGACTCTGTCACCTCTTACTCCGCTTGAATTTGCGAGCAATTCACCATACACACTCTCGCCCTCCATTTCAGGCTTCAGAGTGACCCGGAGAAAGAAATAAGCTGAACATTAATTAAATCCACATCTGCTACAGCAAATATTGCTGCTGCCAGCACTGCAGAGAAATGATATAAAAGGACCCCCGGCCGTTAGAGAGAAATTCACTTGATTTCCTTCCAGTGCTGCTGATTCAGAGCTGTCTCCCCTGCTCTTGATCTCTATCTCTTTGGCTTGCCCTCTTGACCCCATCACTCTAGGGTTTCTGACTGGCTCATTTTCAGCCTGATTCTCTCCTCCTTATTCAACGTCTGTCATATTCATGCCTGTCTCCCACGTACAGAAGGAACATACTTTTCACCCCCCATCTTTGAACCCACGAGTCCCTCTCCATGCATTCAAACTTTGATAGCACAGTCTGTTTTGCAGTTTTAATGGCCTCACCACCCTGTTTCCTTGGGTGAGAGATGTGTTAGTACATAAAAATAGGGCCATGGCTTGGACTCAAACGTTAACTGCAATCATTCATGGCTTTTAATTGTTAGCACACGCTGGCTTTGGTGTAATTAGAATGTCAATTAGCAGCCTTTCAGGCAGGTTTAGGAAGAGCACTTGCCAGGGACCATTCCCTGAAGGCAATGTGGGCTGAGGGAAGGGGAGGAGAGGGAGTTTAGTTGTGTGGATACAAGCAGTGCCTCGCCATTTGACCTCTGGGCCGGAGACCAATGCCTAGCCTGTTTTATTTAGCAATGCAGCAGCACCCTTGCAGTCTAGTTTCTTCTGTTCCCATTGAAAACCATCTTGATGTCTTTACAGTGGACCCATTTGCTGCTGGATGTGGTCTTATTCATCTGTTGTGACAAAGTATCCCCTTTTCCTTCCGCTACTACACTGAGCCCTCATTCAGTTGTCTTGCGTTGTAGCTCCTGTATCTTCTTGAACGCTTCACCACTGGTCATGTCCCTCCAGGACCTATCCTCAGTTCACCCCTTTGACATGTGTGGGCTTTCCTTTGATAACAAACACTCACAGCATTTGTTTCTGTCTCCCAAACCTGGCAATTCCCAAAAGCTCAACTGGCCTCTGCCCAATTTTGCATTGACATCTCCATGCAGGCCAACCAGCAGCCAACTCTAACAGAGGTTCTCATATCCTTCATGTCTAGCAGATTCATTTCCAACCTTGTGCGGCAAGATCAGAGAACTCCAATACAATTTTCAGTAGGATTTTCCAACAAGATTGTATAAAAAATAAAAATAAAAATATCAGGCCTCTCAACTGTTTTCTCCATCCTTCTTTCATCATCAGTTGACATCTCCATCTAAGATGTGTACTGCAGCTCAGACAGGAACTGGATACAGCAGTTGTTGATTAGGATCAAGGGCAGCTCTATGCATGAAATTAACATTGGTACCTTAATGGCCTTTTCCTCCCTTAAAAATATTTGTTAATTGATTATCCTTTTTCTTCCACAGCCACAGTGGAACATCCTCTCTGTTGCTTTCTAAGTATCTGAGGCATATCTAAATTCTTTGATTTCTTCTTTGGCAGCATCTAGCAACATGGACCGTCCACCTCAAGCATTTGGCCAACTTTTCTCCATCACTGCAGTTACTGCAGCCTTTGCTTCTTTCTGAGGTTTTCATTCTCTTCTCATTATATTTGGAATAATCATTTAGGAAAGAAACATCTCTCCTGCCCAAAGCTTAATATTTGTCATCCAAAACTCTTTAATGAATTTTAGTCTTCCTTTTGCCTGCACCACCTTTTTATCTTCTCCTTCCATGACCTTCTGCGCCCACAGACCTGAGCCTGCCTTTCTTTCTTCACTGCTCTTTCCTGAATCTTTCTCATCATATCCCACTCTTTGCTTTCCCACAGAAACTTTCTGGCAGCATATACCTATCTATCTTCTTCATTTAAAACATAAGAAATTTCACGGAAACACACATTTCATTGTTATATTATAATCTGAACCTGATTCGATTGAAAACCAAATCCAGACACACAGCAGACTTGATGACGTTGTGTCAAAGGAGGTCAATGTTTTATTTTAAAATAAATATGTTTATGTTACTGAATAAACACCCTGAAACTCCCAGTATTTTGACCTTCAGAGAGGTGTCTCAACTGCATTAGTAACAAACTCACATAGAAGCATTTTCTAGGCTTTTTTTAAAATGAAAACATAGGCTTATATTTTTCCTATATTGCTACTTATATTTCATAAGCTGCACAACCTAACTTTTCATGTTATGTGCCTGTTTGTTTTCATTGCATATTACACAGGCAATTTATATGACACTGCAGGGATTGTTTGTGAAGATACGGAGTGATTAAGATAAAGCTACTTTCTTTATTAATTACATCAAAGTATTTAATGATGCTCAATGTATTAAGTGACAGAAAGGTAAACCACCTTCTGGTGCTGTTTCAGAAACAGAGGTATAGTAAGCAACATGCAGACTAATACACTCACATAATATCATAAGACTCATAATTTTCATTCTTCATAGCACTGCTCTTGTTCTTCTTGGAAGTTAAAGGTTCTTCTATGATAAATTCACCATTAAGTTTACATTCTGCTGTTGCTTACTTATATTCAAACGTTAATTAAAGAAGAGGTTAGTTATATTGGCACTAGTAACTACTGAAGGTATGTTAGTCTGGGTATTGCAGTCATTTCAGTTTCCTGAGTATATCTCCAACAAAGGGACATAAAATAATGTATGGGATACTTCAATTCTAATACATATGTGTAAGTCTCATTTTCAGAAAAGGTAAGCAATTATTCTATCAAAAAATCAACTGCTCAACCATCGCAAAGCCTCTGCTCTGCTGTCCACATTTACTTTGCCTTAGACATACTGTCTTTGAAGCAATATCCACAGTAACAGCAACAAAACATGCCCCCTTTACCTGTCTAAGCAGTAGTCAGCATCACTATTACAATTATACTCAGTATGTACTTAAAAAAAGCTATGGTCCCATGCAGCAATGCTGCTTTAGAGAGTTCAGCTAAAAAGAACATGGGTCAATACATCAAGGTTAGTTTCATTTCTGGGAACTGTAGGAACTGTTCGCACCAAAACTAAATGTTAAAATACCTTGTAGGACACTGGAGGATACAGCATGGATTAGAGCATACAATGGACTGCAACTGGAGACACATCTACGTGAACCTCTGCAAAACTGCAACAGAGGAATCACCCTTCGAAAGTGCCATCAAATCTGCACGCCTGCAGCACATGACACCATCTGGCCAGAGCAGTCTTCTCCTAGCCTTTAAGACATTCTAGTCATCTCTTAAAAATACAGTTATTCTCCAGGTTTTCTACCTATTTTCAGTCTTTGTGGATGACAGTGGTGCAGTAACATCTTCAGCAGGGACAACCTGTCAGGCACACACCCACAACCATTCTAATTTGGGTGTCATGAAGAGCTGCATTAAATGCTGTGCCTATTTTAGGGATGCACAGTCCCCTCCACCACTCCACCCCTCCTAGATGCATCCGTTCACCATGCCCAAGTTCCTGCTGTGATCCAGTCTTTTAATAGCTACACAGCACAACCCAGTGAAGTCTGTCTGACACTGTGCTTCTTCTCTCCTCCAAATCAGTGCTGCTCGATAAGTACATCATGCTGATTTAAAGGTCGCTTAAAACTGAACAATAAATAAATAGATAAAAAAATAAAAATTGTCAGGTGTCCCTGCTCACCAATGAGTAAGCCTGCTCCTCAGACGATGGCTTAGGAATCACCCGGGGACAAGCACAGCTAGCCCGTAATGTTGCAAAGAGGCTGACAATAATGCAGTTGGACGTTCCCTTTGAACAAAACTTGGCTGCTGGCATGCAATCTCTTTTGAGACAGTGCCAAAAGGACAGCTCTGACAAATGCCTTGAAATTCAGTGCCCGTGGCCCTGCCCTTGCCGTGCTGCAGTGTGTAGCAGAGAACGGTGACAGTTCAAATGGCTGGCTGGCAGATACATTCACAATACATTAACATTTTGCTAGAATCCTGCCAAGTGTCTCTCTGTTCTCAGTGGGAACCGACCAACTGCTTCAGCTACATTTGGATGGGACAGCTGCTTCATCAAAATATCCCATCTGTGGATGGTTTTGCAGGGTGCACAACATAGTAATAGCCTCTTTTACCCCTTTCCAAATGTATCTTTCATGTTAGAAAAGTCTAATTTAGTCTGCATTTGTCCAGTCCACAAGCATCTTGTTAATAAAAAACAAAGATTCTTATTTTCCCAAGATCCAACACAGAGACCATAAACTCTGTTCATCAGTCTTAGGGCAGCACCACCAAGTCCTGTCTCATGCCTTCATTCTGCCTCCAGAAGTATATAGGGTTTTCATTAATGGAAGGTCAAATTATCTTGACACATCTAAAGGTACTAGTCCAGCCACCACTGTGCACCCTAGCAGAACCTGTGAGGCAGCCCCTGAATTACTCAAAGGTGAATTATCTCACCTTGATTAGGTTCACAGAAGGTTTCTAGCTGTGGAAAGGCTCCTGCTTCCCTGCAGGGAGCTCTTGACATGTCCTCAGATGTGTGTGGAGTCAGACAAGGGCAGAAGCAGGAAAGCCAGCAAGTGCTTCAGTGAGAAAGTGCTTCCTGCTGACTCCCTTGGAAAAATAACACAACCTGGGTGTATATTAACTCATCAGCTCTCTATTCTGCTATGGAGAAACTCTAATTCCCATTCCACAGTTCTGGGTCCTCCACTCCTGTTAAGCCCTTGTTAACTCAGGGCAGAGATGAAAAAGAGTTGAATTTTAGCCCAACCTGGTAGCGCTAAGCCTCTTGCCAACTAATCAGGCTGGTGCAAAGCCACAAAACTTGGTGTTCAACTCTGACGTGCAGAAATAGAATTACAGGTAATGAAACATCTGTTTCACACTCTGCAAATGGTGTACCATTGGCTGTTTTGGAGTTGATACAAGCCGCTCTCTGGAAGCCAAGGGTCCCACTGTTACAGCACTGTAGCAATCCTGTTCCCCCTCTAACTCACGCTACACTGGGCATAGTTTTCTAAACTAAAATATCCATAGGAACAGTCAAGAATCAGGTAGTAAGTTGCTGTTCACATTACGGTCTAGGGACTAGAGGTGAAGTTACCTCTAAGGCTGAGATCAGCCTTCAGATGGAGACAAGTTCTGTTTGGGTTTTGTACAGTATGATTTCAGAGAACAAATCGGATGTCATCTTAGACAATCAATAGATTAACTCTGAGCATAAATCCAAGTCAGCAAAGCAGCAATGATTTATACACGCAGCTATCAGATCCATAGTATTTACTCCAAGCGTAATGCAAAGAGCATTTTGGCTTGCAGTCGAGAAAACAGACAGTATAGGAGGAAGGAGCAAGTTGAACATGACCTTTTCAACTGGAAACTAATCCTGAACCCTTTAAGGTCCAATTTCAAAGAGTACTGAAATGAATAGAAGAAGCTCAAATAGATCACAGAGTATTACAGATACATTCCTAAATCAGCCTGCTAGCAAATCAGCAAATTGATCATGGTAAGAATGGACCATAAAGCAGTCTACATACACAAAAGGATAAAATAAATCAGACTTCACTGATCAGATATTGTCTTCTCCACCTCCAGTAGTAGCAGACTATAAATCTGTTCATAACCTATTCTTAAATGCTTCAATGTAAAACCTGCTACAGCCTAGAGCTACATCCAGTAGAGGCTTACCTATTATAATTTGTAAGTGCCCAGGTTTTCCTTATTTACTGGTGGGTCTGATTGCCCTTGGCTGAGGGACTCAGCTCTTTGTGAACCAAAACTCAGCTTGGTGCAGAACAGCTGTGAACCCCTGATTCTGTTTTCCTAATAAAACTATTGCTGGGAGGTGTGGTGAATATGTCCGTCCTCATGGTGAGAACACCCAAGAGTTAAAACCGTGCAAGACCAGAAAAGTGAAAACAAAGAAAGAAAAGTAATAGTAGAGATTTATTAGCTAGCAGCTCCAGTATTCAAGAAGGAAAAAATATTGATATGAAAAAGGTATAAGACCCTAATTAAAAAAACAGGCAATCAGAAGATGGCAGCTCAGCAGCACCAGGGATCAGCCTGTTCCAAGGAGCAATGGAGATGAGCCCTTCCCCGTCTGATTGATGAGTGCCTCACCAACAGAAACACTGTGGTGAGCATATTAATGCTTAACCTGCTAGCTCCTTAAACCTAGCTATCTACTGTGTGTATTAGCCAGCAAAAAATTGCCTACATCCTGCTTGGAGACTCTCCATGTGCACACTAAAGTTGCCTGAATCAAGTATGCTGGAAAAGGAGAGTTACAGTTCACTCAGAAAATTGTCCACACAAACAAGTTATTTTAGTAGGCCAAGAAGCTTTCTCCTTTCTGTGCCTTCTCCCACTTGCAATCACCCTTTTCTATGTTCTGACCTCTTGGTTAGAGGTCAGAACCTATAACCTACTTCTTAGTAGGCTAACCAAAATCCTGGCTCTGAAGCAAACCAAAAGGAGTAATGGGTTAAGGCAGCAATGATTTCTGGATCACTGCTGCTGTATTTCCTCCTCCCATCACAACTCTCATACTACTGCTCAGGTATAGTTTAAAAGGGGCAGGTGTTCCCTTGGTCCAAAGGATCGCTGGGCAGTAAATATTATTCCTTGGTTGTGACACAACTAGACACCCTCAAGCACCTTGCAGAAGAATTTCATTTTTTCTATTGGGGTCAAATCTAATCATTCATTACTGCATCTCTCAAAAATCTGAGGAAAAAGAAAAAACCCACAAATCAGGCGGTTACAGAAAACCAATTGCTATGATGAAAACTGAAAGAAATATACAGCAACACCTAGAAATCTCAAAATGAGAAAAAATCTAAAAAGCACATAACTAAATAAAAGACACTGAGATGTTAAATGGTTCGAACACTACTGTAACATTTATAGTATTGAAACTTGGCTAGCAAAAATTGTAAAAGACACCACCTTTTTATTTTTGAACTAAGAGTGCTAAAGCCTGATACAAAGAAACATAATCTTTTTCAATCAAGATTTATAGATTGCCACCTGGCTTTTCATTTATCTCCTTTCTCTAATTAACAGGCTGTGTCACTGGAAGAGAAGAACATTAATGGCACAAGACAACAGTGTCATCTCCTACTACAGAGTAAATCTTGAAGAAAAAAAAATCAAAGCAGTTGTTTAAAATAAATCAACAGCCTTGGCCGCATTGGCTGTCTGCATGGCAGATATTTATTGCCTCACACAGTTTTTACAGAGGGACAATATCTGGCACCATCTGGTTAAAAATAAATTAAGAAAGGTACTTCCAGCAAAAGAAACAAATAATACTTTTCAATATTTTCTTTCTGGTTAAGGTAGAAACAGTCTCTTGACTCTTTTCTAAGGTAGAAACAGTCTCTTCTACCTGGTTAAGGTAGAAACAGTCTCTTGAACAGAGGGTGCACAAAATGGAGATGTGTTTAAACCAGTTCTCAGCCACGAATTCTACCCTCAGTCAATTCTAGTGTCAATTTAAAAAATACATATTGCTATTTCATTTTTATTTCATTTTTATTTCATTTCATATTTCAATTTATTCAGGAAACACACTATATCATTTTTAAGGGCCAGTCACCTTGGAAGCCTCCTTTTTCAGGCACAGAGTGCTCAGCTCTTTCTGGGCTCCATTTGGAGCCACTTTAGATGTGATCCCAGAGTCACCATGACCACTACAAAGCATAAGGCAGAGGTGCTATTTTCCCACACACACTGAAGTTTTTCTGATGTGATGCCCAAATCCATGGGGCTAAGCAGCACTTTGGGATACCTCCCAGCTCCCGTTCTTCCCCAGAGAAAGCACTGCACCCTCAGATATCTCAGAGGTTTTCCAACTTAGGCAGAAGTGGCTCTTGCTGCAGGTATCATCTCCCAACCTAGACCTGCTGGCAAGCACGCATTTTCAGTGCTTGGCACACAAACCTGATAAACAGTTCAAAGTCAACCATCATCCAAACATTCACATATACTTTTAAAGTTTAGTGTGCTTGGATTAACACTGACTGCATTTTTCACCTTTACATTGGTAAATAAAGGAATCCTGCAATCTGTTCTGCTGAAAATGTAATTTAAATTGACACAGACTTTTTTTTTGCGGGCAATTAAATGCAATATTAACAAATATGGCTACTGTAGCTACTCTCAGGCTAAAGCTAAGAGAGGATTACAAAGTTTAGCAAAGGTCACAGATCTCCCACTGCAGACATTTGTGGTTTCCAATATAAGACCAGAGGGACAATGCAATCATCTATTCTGAGCTACTCCATGACGTTAGACCCTTTCACTTAGTGCAGCAGGGAAAACCCACCTTCCTTAGTGTGTTCCTACCTTTGAGTTCTTTAAACTGTGGTTGAAGTAGGTCAAATAGTTTCTAAGAGATATGATACTGACCCTGTTTAAGATTGCATCTGGGCCAACTGAGACGTATTTTGTGTCTGATGTTTCATACAAAGGGCTTTATAAAATAAATATACACAATCCTTTCCTCCCAGTTTGTGTGGCAGATTTCAGAACAATAAAGAAAGATCAGCATCTTCAAGCAATGGTGTAAGATTTCAGCTTTGTTGTCACAAGATCTTGCCATGTCTTTGACCAAACACCATCTCCTTTGCTAGAGAAGAACAAGGCTTCTGATTTTTCCACTCTCAGTGTCCAGCATCTCTCACAACAGACAGAACAATCCCTGATACCCGTGGTAATTTTCTCCTTCCATGCCATACAGAGTCTGGGTACCAATTGGAACAAAGGATGACACTCTCAGAAATCAGTCCAGATTTCATGAGAGAGGAAAGTATACTTTTATGGTCCCTTTGTTTTATTTTTGCTTTCCTAAGAAAAAATATCTTTTAAAAAAAACACATTATAGAATAAATCTTCATTTATAGAGGGGAAAAAAAATTTTATTTTAGTAACTTTTTTTTTTTTTAACTTGAGCTTTCTACCTACATCAGAAAGGGTCCCCTGACATCCAGATAGGTCCTGTGTGTGGAGAAAAGAAAATAAAATAATCTGTTCAAGAGTTCATATGAACATTACACCCAGCTGTTGGATCACTAGTGTAAGTGTATTTGGTTTACGTGGCAAGGTTTTGGTAGTGGGGAGGCGGGGGAGGAAGGGGTAGGGGTGGTTTCTGTGAGAATACACCAGAAGTTTCCCCCATGTCAGTCAGAGCCAGTTCCAGCCGGCTTCCAAGATGGAGCCACTGCTGACCAAAGCTGAGCCCATCAGTGATGCTGGTGGCACCTCTGTGATAACATATTTAAGAAAGGGTAAAAAATGCTGTGCAGCAGCCGGGAGAGAAGAGTGAGAATATGTGAGAGAAACAACTCTGCAGACACCAAGGTCAGTGCAGAAGGAGGGGGAGGAGGTGCTCCACGCACCAGAGCAGAGATTCTCCTGCAGCCCGTGGTGAAGACCATGGTGAGGCAGGCTGCCCCCCTGCAGCCCATGGAGGTCCATGGTGGTGCAGATATTCACCCTGCAGCCTGTGGAGGACCACACGCCAGAGTAGGTAGATGTGCCCTGAAGGAAGCTGCAGCCCATGGAAAGATCATGCCGGAGCAAGGCTCCTGGAAGGAACTGTGACCTCATGGAGAAGAGCCCATACCGGAACAGGTTTTCTGGCAGGACCTGTGGCCCATGGAGAGGAGCCCACATTGGAGCAGTTCATTCCTGAAGGTCCCATGCTGGAGCAGTTCTTGAAGAACTGCAGCCCGTGGAAAGTACCCGTGTTGGAGAAATTTGTGAAGGACTGTCTCCTGTGGGAGACACCCAACGCTGGAGCAGGGGAACAGTGTGAGGAGGGAGGAGCAGCAGAGACAAAGTGTGATGAACTGACTAGAACCCCATTCCCCATCCCCTTGCACTGTGTGGTGGGGAAGAGGTAGAAGAATCAGGAGAGAAGTTGAGCCTCAGAAGAAGGGATGGGGGGGGGAAGGTGTTTATAGTTTTGTTTCTATTTTTCACTATCCTACTCTATTATTAATTGGCAATAAATAAAAATAATCTTCCTTGAGTCAAGTCTGTTTTGCCTGTGACAGTAAGTGTTAAGTGATCACTCTGTCCTTATCTTAACCCATGAGTTTTCATCTTATTTTCTCTCCCTGTCCTGCTGAGGAGAGGCTTGCTGGGTACTTGATGGCCAGCCAGTGTTAACCCACCGCAGTAAGGTTTATACAGTATGTCACCGAGTATCCCGTATGTGCTTTCAAATGCTTGAATGAAGGGTGATGCATACAGGCAAAAAAACTGAAGAACAAGGGGCTCGGCCAACACAACTGGGCCACAGAAAGGAGGATACAGGAGAGGTACTAGCATGAGCAACGTGATCGCATGGTGCTGAGCTGTCAGCCTGGAGTCTAAGTGGCGAATCAACAGCAGGACCAGCTACCGCATGTATCACACCAGGTCTACCCCAAAACACTTGCATATAATGAGATATAAATTAAACCCATAGCATGAATGATATCTGGAATTTAAGTAAATGCTTAGCACACAGATTAAACAGTTCAAATAAATGTGTGATAAACAAAAGCAGCTAATAGGAAAATACATTATATAATGTACAGGGACATGTTTAAATGCACATGACAGGGACCTGCACTACATCCCTCGCCTGGCAGCTGCTGGGAAGTTGCATCTCAGAGTGTCCTGGTTAACCATGGATACCTGGGCTTGCTATTTACTGAATAAATAAGCCTGTGTCACAAATCTGCTGATGAAATCTAGTTCTGTGCTTAAAGGTAACTAAGTCAGGGTCCCCAGTGAGAGGCCCCAAGTGACAAGCCAGAGGTCATGAAGGAAGCCCATAAGAGAGAAGGGAGTCAAATACCTGTTTTCTGAGTGCATAGACTTTTCACACAGCACTGGACCATCCTTCCTATGAAACTCTCTAGAAGGTATAAAAATCAGCAGTGGACATGAGAACAGAGAAGATTTAATTTAATCGTGAAGCTAGCATGCAGTATTACAACTGAAATTCCTGCATTTTCTTTTTCCTTTTAGCTTTGTATTTCTTTTGTTCACCCTCTTTTTCATGTGCATTACTGCAGAGGAACTGCTGACAGTCACTACTTCACATGTGGGACTTTATCACAGCAGGATTAACTAAATCACAAAGGCAGAGCCCATACAGCATCAACCCCCTTCCTTTTCACATCCCAGAGGCAGATGGCAATAAGAAATGAATTTGCACATATTGTTAAAGCTTATGCTTTTTCACCTGTGAGAGGGATTTTTGCTTTGGTTCAAGGAGGGAACTGATTTTACAATTACAATGGAAAAGATGAATATGCTCTACATCAAGGTGACTAATATGTTCTGTAAGTTTGCGAAGAGCAGGGATTATTTTTTTCTTCTTTCTTTTTTTTAATTATAGTTGTCAAGAACTGTTTTTGCTTTGCATATAGCCTTGTGCTATATGCAAATATAGCAAATCTATACATGTAGATTATTAGCATGAATACTTGCAACACAAACGTATGATGATACAATCTCATGTTGGAGATGCTTTTTATCCCACACACAGACTGGGAGCTTCCATGATATTGGAATATGTTAGACTGGTGCATGACACATTTCTGCATTTCAGGCTATCACAGGATTAGTGGCTGTTGCAAGGCACTGAACATGATGCAGCCAGAACTAACTTTCTCAAGATCTTCGAGATACAGCAGGAAAGGAACCCCTGCCAGAACAACACAACAGAAGAATTGTGCAAGAACAACTTGGATATATGAATCCTCTTACAAGATTTCCCCCTGCAAAGATGCTTCTTTAGCGTGATAGGGTATATCGCATGCAGGCCATTAGTCTGAGGATAAAACCCCTGTTATTTTGCTAAGGGTACATCTTACAGCTGAATGATATCAAATAGGCCCCACAAAGGCAGAAAAGCCACTTTTAGTTCGATGCAGATAGAAACAAATAAGGTTCTTACTACTTTCAGATGCAATGTAAGCCGTGGAAAACTGTGTCCTGCTTGTGGTTGCTATGGCAAAAGCAAATTTCTCCCAGACAACCTACTTTTGTCCAGGGCAGCTCTTGGGCTGTATAGGAAAGCTGTTGCAAGGTGAACCCCAGCCAGTACATCACTCCCAACCTCCTCTTGTGATGCTCACCCTGCTCTAAGTGACCTTTCGAGGGTTCTCCAAGTTCAGTCCCAAAAAGACATATGTTAACTAACACAAAAACACTGTTCCAAAGAAACTGCATGGGGAAAAGTCAGTCCAGGCAACTTCCTGAGAGAGATAAGCTCTTAAAAAGCCATTTAGTCAGCATTTTTCTTAGTCTTCGAGCTTTGCATAATAATATTGTTAAGGGGAATGTTGTGAACTGTACTAATGACTTTCTCCCAACAAACTATTTAACAAAAACAGGGGGATCGAGTTTTTGGGGCTCTTTCTGATATGTTCTGGAACTGAACCATGAACCACACCCTTCCTCCTCACAGACATAAGAAAATAAAACCTTTTCCTCACTCATAAATGAGACTGGATTTGAGTTGTGAATGACTGACAATGGGCTATTAAGTCTCCCAAGCCATTCTGCTTTTTGTTTTCCCCCCCATTCATTTTTCTCTAGAGAAACTCTGAAGGATGCCCCACATGATTCACTGGAATTTAATCACACAAAATAAATGGCCAAGTGCAATCTCTATCTTTCTAGCTAATGTTTTTCATTTACATATTGGTTAATAATTCATTTTCTTTTACTGTACATCATACTGATTATGAATTAGATCTTCATAGCAGTAATGGAAATGTGGACATCATCTTCCATTATTGAGACATTTAATATAAAAGGGTGTCTGGAACAGATTAGATAGCCATGTCAAACTAGTATGAAGCTGAAGGTATTAAAAAAGCACTATTGTTTAAGTTCCTTTTTTTTTTAATTTTTATTTTTATTAAAGTCTGTACTAGTGCCTTTATCACAATGACAAATTTCATGTAGAAGACTGTCTACCTCTGTGGTAACTTGTTCACATAGCCATATGTATAACCAAGGTTTAAACATTTGACTTGCTTTTCTACCATGATAAATTTATAGTAAATTATTGTTCTTTAAATGAAGGTTGAGCTTCCTTCTTCTCGCCACAGCCCCAACACGTGTGTTGGTCATTATTATGAAGCAGTTGTGAGCTTCCATCCAGCTGCTCTCCAGGCCATGTGGCTGTATATGCAGGTACTTGCTTTGAGAGCTATTCCTCTACTCTCTGCTTACAGAATATCTCTGGTACATGGTACATCCTGCGTTTACTTAACTGACAGTGCAGTGATTATGCACATCCAGAGCCCGCTGGTGAGCAATGATTGAGCCTAGCTGTTCTGTTCAAATCCCACAGATGATTAAAATTTCCAGGGTACATAAGGTAGACAGCCTCGAACTTAAATTGCTAGACATCTGATGCACTTTTACACAATATGTAAGTCAGCGTTAAGTTTCACAATAAAGTCATTTGACACTGTCTCATTGCCTTTTTTTTTTTCCTGCACATCTTTTCACATCGCTAACAGTTAGCATGGATGAAACATATAGTTTAGCTTTATTTAGCAATTGTTCTCTTGAAATCCAAAGGAACTTTGCAGTACTACTATTACTCACTTGCCATTTTCTTTTGGGGCCTGACAACATTTGCTGTTTTTCTTAAATTACCCCACTGAAGAAACAGAGGTCTGAAGTGAAAATTCAGTTTTCATGTAGCATATTTAATCCTTACTGCTGGAGAAAAATCTTTCAAATGTAATCCCTAAAAAATGAGACTCAAGATAGAAAAAGAACCCAGTATAATTTAGCTCTGTGAATTTTTAACACTTCAGATTGACAAATCTGAAATGAGAGCATTTGATTGTAGCTGCTTCTAAAAAAAAATCCCACAGGCAAACATAGGTATCTCTGCTTTCACTGATTTCTATCGCTTTTCAATGTGTCTGTGTTCATCTTTCACTAGTTGATCTCTGTTACTAATGAACTCTCAAGATTCAATGAGCTCTCAAGAACAACTCTCAAGTTGTTCTTAAAAAGGTTTGAGTTCAGTCCCAAATTCAGGATGCACAACACACCATGGAAAGCATTTTTACAGGATCCATCTCTTTACAAAACATTCTTCAGTTAGTGTACAAGCAGGCTGACTTGAATGCAAAGACAAATAAGAAAGAGATTTAGAAAAAAAACTAATTAAAATGAAGGAGCCAGCTTTAAAATTTGGTTTACTTTACCTGTCACAAAAAAGATTGCTCTCTACAAACACTCAGACCAGAAGAAAAAGAAGTCTACCTATGCATTTCTCACAGAAAGGTTCATCTATGTTTTATAACCACACATGGTGCACACCACTGAAACATTTCTACATCCCAGATGGGAAAAAGAAACTCTTAGTCAAGTGTTCCCATTTTTTTTAGAGCAAACCTTCCTGGTACTCCGTTATCCCCATCAGTCTGAGGTCCATCCATCCCAATTCCTCCCATCATCTTTGCCTCAGCAGGTTCATCTCCTGAGCTGTTTCTAAGTCCTCTCCCCAGAACGCCAACTCTCCTCACACTTTGGTCTCTTCTCACCTCCATTTTCCTGGAGATGGCTGAACACCTGCCTGCCGATGGGAAGGAGTGAATGAATTCCTTGTTTTGCTTTGCTTGCCTGCACAGCTTTTGCTTTGCCTATTAAACTGTTCTTGTCTCAACCCACGAGTTTTCTCACTTTTACTCTTCCGATTCTCTCCCCATCCCACCAGGGGGGAGTGAGTGAGCAGCTGCGTGGGGCTTAGTTGCCGGCTGGGCTTAAACCACAACCAGGTGATCCTGGAAATCAATGGAGATCAGGGGAGAGGCACAGAAAGCATTGAGCTACAAGTACCACCAATTCACCTGATTAAATAGTGTATGAGTAACTCCAAATCAATTTGAGCTGACTCTAACTGTGGAGTGGATAACTGGCTAAGCAGAGGTGGGAGGCTGTGTGAGGACACATGGCACAGTTACCATTTCAAGATCATTCCCAGTCCCAGTCCCACCTCCTTCCTGGGGAAATGAAGGCAGCAGTAGTGGTAGAACAGGAAGAGAAAGTAGGAAGGAGCAGGCAGAGCTATTGACCTGTCCCAGCTTACATTTTACCTCCAAGATTTCTTGCCTTAATGATTGGGTACACTGGATTAGACCACACACATTAGTGAAGAAACAGGAAAATTAAGGCCAGGATAGAAGAACAAATCTCCATGACTCCAAATGCTTCCAAAAGCACAAATGCTTTTAACACCTATTCAAATGAATCATAATGTTTTCTTTGAGTAACAGCAAAGAGCAATGCTGTAAGTGCTATTTAAGATACTTTGACGGTACTGAAAATATTTACAGCTTCTGCATTAGTACATATATTCATTGCCTTTGTAAATTCACTGTCCTATCAAAGTGTTCAGGAGTGATAGAGCCAATAATAGCAGATTGTTTTGAAGTTCTAATTAAACACAATCAGAATTAATTTAATAAGCTCAATTTTCAGTAAACATGAGGAAGCTTCCCCATTAAAATCAAGTCTCCTTCAGGTAGGTTATGCTGGACAAAGAGGAACTGCAACATCACTGATCACTGCTTTCATGTTAGATCTTAATGCTTTTCTGCCTGTGCCAACTGGTCCAAGTCCAGTTTCCTCTAACAGACCCCAACATTTATCCATTATCTCTTCCCACCACTGCTCCAACCACTCCAGTCTTCCAGCACCACTTTCAACTTCTCCACTGCCGCCTGCTAGCTCTGCAATAAATTCCAAACAATGTATACCATATAGTTTCTTCTGGAGAGGAAAAGGGGAGTATTTTCCCAGGAAAATATTTTATGCACTGATGTTTCTGTTAATTCCTTCTGAGCAACATGAACCTGTTGGCTTCTATACCTTAAAGTTGTTGAAGATCAAAAGAAGCTTTACTGTCCCAGCAAGAGAACATGAGATATGCCTCAAATGATCCTCAGTTTATCTGTCCTGGTGTTCCATCGTAATGTTTGTAATCTGTTCTCAGATAGCACTGTGACAAATAGCACTACATACGGCACTAATTCCAGATTGCTGCTAATAAAAACAAGAGTGGTAATAATACCTAGAGTTTTCCCACTGGCTGTGATTGTGCTGGAATACAAATGATGCCTGGAGACTGTGCAGAAGGTGATGGGGATTTTATTTTCTTCTTACAGATGATTCACACCATCTTCTTTTGCCTTTAGGATTGCTCCCCTCTAGTGATAGCAGAGACAAGTGTAGCTGATTTCCTTTATGGCTCCCACTTAGTGATACATAAGTGCTAGTTGCTTTACCCAGGGAAGGATATCAAATGCAAAACAAGCAACAGCATGGAAAGTGAATGAACAAGAAGAATCCGTGGGTCTCATCCTTAGTAAGCTAAGCAGTTTTGTTGATGTGATATACAACAACTGTAGATCTCCATCTGCAGGAAGAAAACCCACTATCTGAACAGCATACTGACGCTCACCTCATATTCTGGGGGACAAGTTCTGTGAAAGTCATTTTCAGACTTAGTGGCTGAGATAAGGTTAGTTTCATGGTCTCAGCATGAGCCAGATTTCGCCTTCATCAGAGATATTTTTTACTTACTGTAGCACTTCAGATACATTACAGAATGATAGACCCATCATGACTGTATGCAGGATTTCTTTATGACAAGGGGGCTCTATGCTCATTCTCAAAATCCTTCTACAGCCTGTTGGCTGACAGGATCCATGTTTCGAGACACAGACTATTTAGAAATATACAGTGTAGATATACAAATACCACAAAAACCCTAAACCTTTGTAGTAATAATGTAGGACACAACTGGGCGGTTGGGCTAGATGACCTTTAAAGGTCCGTTCCAACCCAAACTGTTCTATGATTCTATGATTCTGTAATATTGCTTCAAAGAAAGCCCCAAAAGCAGACTGGGGGATTGCGGCAAAAGAACTCATTTATCTCCCCTGGCTATAGAGAGAGGTCAAGTGGATAGCTGAGATCTTGACCACAAGGTAAACGTTCAAAACAAACCAAACAAACAAACAAACAAACAAATCAAGCAGAATTAATCCCACCTTCTTGCTCTGTATCTGTCCTACACTCACAATTTACTTGCTTTGCATGAGACAGCTTCTTGTGTCAACCAAGGACCTGCCTTTGGGGAGAATCTCTTGGAGTTCACTCTGTGCTTGCAGAGTGCAGTAGAAAGTGACTACACTAGACACTTTATTTTCTTTTAAATGTAGACACCTAATTTCCCAGATTGTGATAGACTTTTTATTTTTGATGTTTTGTCTTCTGTAGCACCTAGCATCTCAGCATGGCAGAATACTTTACAAACATTTAATTAAGCCTTATGATGTCTCACCGAGATTGGCAGGTAGGTGTTTCATAATGGCATCAGATATTTAAAATGACTTACGCACACAGACACACAAAAGCTGATCATTAAGTTAGGGGCAGAAGTGTGACCACAACATGGAAATTTCATTGCCACTTCTCCAGCCTGACTACCTGAGGACTCTCTGACTTTGGAGGGCCTCGGGTGGACAGTGCTATATCAGGCAGCAGTAAAGCTGACGGCTAGAAAGGAAGGTGAAACAGAGCGTGTTATGGCAATCTTCCCAGGATTTCAAGTGACAGAAGTCAGAGTGTGTAGCCCTTGGCTTCATTCACAGATGGACAGAAGGGTGTAAGATTATTCTCCATCTCTGAAGAGGCTACGGACAACTGCAGTGCCCAAGTGCAGTGTGTTCTGTTCTGGCATCTGGAATGGCATCCCCAAACAGAACAGCAAGGTCAAACCCTTGCCCACACGAGCTGGCAGAGCTGGCTGTGTAGCTACAAACTGGCATATGACATGCAATTCTCATACTTCCCTTAGGCTGCTGTAATCTATGGCTACAGCACCTGCATCACTAAATTACAGAGATATGTGCATCCTCGGACAACAGAAAGGAGTCAATAAAAGCAAAGTAGTTGACACTGAGATTGTATATATGTTCTATAGTGAAGTCTCAGCCCACTGGCTAATGCAATCAAAACTCATCTGGGGATTTATCCACAAGTCCAATTCATCATAATCTTTGTGTCTAAAGCTAACTCTTAAAATCCTACCCGAATCTATCCGTTTTCTTCTGCTCCAGAAGATTTCTAGTGACCCACTGACTTGCAGAGGTGGCTTAAGAGAACCACAGGACTTGTGTCTGCTCACAGTGGGTTTCTAAACATCTTTGGCTCATATCTTTAGCTTTGTTTGCCAAATTCCAGTGACATGAAGTCAGAGATGGCAATTTGGTAGATGGCAGAGAGTTTCCTGCTCACTACTCAAGAGTCTTAGCTCTGAATCCCAGCCCAGGCCAGACTTCTTCAGTCATATGAGCCAAGTCACTTCTCCATCGCATACTATGGCACCCAAACTTTAAAAATGTGGCAACAGAACTTCCCTGCCTCGTAGGCATGCTCTGAAGTAGGACATACATCAAATTAATAACATTTTGCACAGGTACTGATGAGCTAAATGTTACCTAAATGCTGTATTTAGACAAATAAATACTCGAGTGTGAGGCAATCCTTTAATTGCCATGGTCTTAATTCCTCCGTCTCAGCCTTCCTATCTAACAAGGCGTGCAGCAGTATCTGACAGAAAGGTCAGATGTTCAGGGCTCCTTGGGCACCCTCCACACTGCTGCGCTGGTACAGACTGCTTAAGCATCTTACTCATTTCTTTTATTTATCCCTTTTTTTCCATAAGCCTTGATTGAGTAACAGCACAGAGAACAACAAGTCCAAAGGACAAAGATGAAAGGAATACATGCCAGATAAACATAACTGGTATATACGCACCCATCTAAGCCAAGCAGGGTGGGCAATTAACTAAATCATTTAATCCATCCCTTCCAAGCTCTCTGTATGCAAATGCAATTGGGACATTCTAGTCAATCACTATGTACAATAGATTTAAAGATCTCTTAAAGAAAGAGATTACTGCAGGATTTTACACATCTTAAGGGTTTTTTATCTCTGCTTGTAGAGGAATGTTAGGGGTTATGAAATATCTCTACCTATTCCATAAGTGCACTTTGCATTAGTAGGATACACTGCAAGTTAATTTGGCTGATGTGCTGCATTTGGAGAAGACCAAAGAGTCAGGTAAAGAGCCACAAGAAGTAGCTTTTCTGTCACTTTTAAAAGTCTGCTTTATCATGTCCATATTTTACAAATGTATATGCTGGCATTTCGAAGCAAGATTTATAGTGGCTTGCTAAATGCAGAAGATTGCTTGAAATAACAATCAAACACTCAGCTTAGTGGGACTAAGCGCCTACAACATATTTGAAATTCAAAGCATTTAAAATCAGGATACCTTTTCAATAGTATCATGTCAAAAGGCCTGAGATAACCTGCCTAGGATCTTGTACTGAGACCACAACCATAGCCAGTCCTTTTCTGTTACTGCATACCTGAATCTAATTCTTTCAAAGGCTTTGCGAAAAACATGGCCTTAACAAACATGTCACTGATCAGCAAAGCAGCAACTGAAACACTTGCTGCTGGAAATCCCTGTATATACCACCAAAAAATAAAATAAAATAAAATAAATAAAATAAAATAAAATAAAGGCATAAAGAGTAAATGCCCACTTTTAGAAAGATTTTGCATCCTAATACTAAGAGAACACATAGTACCTTTGGTTTTGGTTATTCTTGAGAAGCAATGCAGGGACCCATAGTCTGTAGGAGTTCTCAGTACTGCAGACTACAACACACTTGCAGGTGAAGACAGACACCAGATAGTTCCCTTCCTACCTCATTTCATTTCTTGAAGCTGAACACCGGTAAAAATATGAGCAGGATGGGGCTGTTCAGCAGAACACAACATTTTCTGTTTACATTGCCAGGAAATGTAAATTGACAGGTATCCACTGACTTAAGCTGGGACCAGAAGAGAAACCAAGATGCTCTACAAAAGCAATCAGTGTGACAATTTAGACCTGACTTTCCTTTCCATGGATGTGAGCATCTCTAGGAATCTGGGACCATTTCAGACTTGTGGGAAACTATGTGTGGGAATATCAGCAGCAGGACCCAGAAGACTTAAGAGCAACTTGTCAAATTCTTGGGAGATTCTCAATTCACTTTTTCAGATCAAAAAGATTCAAGAAGGGCAGGGCCTTCCTAGATTAATGTGTTAAAGATGGTATTTCCCTCGGCATTTCCAATGGATCCAGCACCCTGATGAAATGGAGGAGGAACCACAGGGAGATTCAAAAAATCATCCCTTTAGCAGGCAAATTTGCCCTTATTTCCAGCAGCACCTCTGGCTAGTGAAGCTCTGGGAGTTACTTCAACTGCAGCAGTCACCACCAACCAACCCAGTACCTAGCCTCCCCTCTTACATCTGCCTAGCCACTGTGCTCTGAGCACAGCTAGCAGACATTGCAGAGCTGGTACGTCTCATCACTCAAGTGTCTCGTCAGTTGTCTCAACACAAGTTTTGGTTTTCTGCATGGAGGTACCAAAGACTGGGTGGTCCTGCAATGGTGCTGAGCCCCACCACATAATTTGCCCTGGGGCAAGCAGGGCCCATCCTGTTCTGCTGCTCTGCCAATGGGGCACCCCTGACTCTATCTGTTCAGAGCTCCAGGACCACCCATTGGGTGGGAGATGGTGTGTCTGGGGTGCTGGGGTGATCAAAAGGAGGACTGAAGCATTTGGGGAGATGTTTGAAAGCGAAGTCTAGAAGGCAAAAAAGGAAGGGAAGAGCCTTGGGCATTGGGGAACATTTTCTCTCCCTACAATCAGTCGAGTTTTACTGGTGTGTGTCCCCCAGTCTTTTAACATGGAAGAAAACATCATTCAGAAGGGGAAAGCAAAGATATTTTTCACCAAGCAGCTAAAACTCAAAGTGTAACCCCTTTGCTCCCTGAAACAGAGGGGTGTGGGGGTGTCTTACCTCAGAGTCCTGAGATCAATTGACTTGGAAAGATATTACAAGAATGCACACTGACAATTTACAACCACCCAGAGACATTTTGATTTGCCTCTAGCTGAGGACAGGAAAAAAGGAAAAAAAAAAAAAAAAGTAGTAAGGCAGTCATAGGGACAAACAGTCCTTTTGGGACATCAGCCTGAAATAGGTTTCACATAATCTTTATATCCTGCAAAGGTGAAATAAATCTGAGGGACAGCAGACAGGACACAGCAACCTAGACTACCATAGGTCCATTTTCTTTCTACATCGTCTGTCTGAAATAGCCTTGTGAGGGCTTCATGTCATTTTTCAGCTCCACCTACACATACCTCCTGGGGAAGGGCCTGGATAGAGATTTGCATCCCTGCAAATTTGTCATAACTGTCTGATACGAGCAGCATCAGGTAACCTCCTTGGTTTCATGCAGAAGGGAGACTGATAGGCAGAGCAGAGAGAGAGAAACAAGAGCGTCATGAAGGTCTGAGGGCGTATGAAGCTGGGGCAGGGAAAGCAGAGGATGAAGAGAGGGAGGATTCCTGAATTCCCAGAGAGGAAGGCTGGGGTGGATGTCAGGGCAAACTTGAGCTGAGAGTAGTCTGAAGGTTGAGAGACAAGGCAGAGCAAAAATCATGTTTGAAAGCTGCTTGCGACAGTTATATGTTGATTTTCTCTTAAACCCTTTTAGGGGGGCATCTGCCTGAGGCCAACCCTGCAGACACCAGGAGTAAGATCCATTTTGGTGCATAACTGCAGGGCAAATCCCATTTGAAGGAGAGGTAGGCACCTGTATACATTTAAGACCACTGGCTCTGGAGGTCTGAAGCTTTCCTGACACTAGGCACTGCGCTAGGCAATTTTATCTCTGTATTGCAAGTCTTTGAGAGCAGAGAAAGCCTAACACACGCAAACCATTTTGCAACTAAATGCAATCAAATTCAGCATTTCCAATGTCATCTGAGGATCTTTTGGTACACAGTACTGAATCTGGAATCATCACAGAGAGAAATAATGTTTGCTATTCAGGTGTATCTTAGACATCACACACACAGTGAATAGATGTTTTTTCTCCAGGCTCCGGGCGGTCAGTGCCACATGACAGAGCAAGCAGTAAACCAGGTCTCTGGCAATGGCAGCACAGATTTCTTCCTTCGTGAAACTGAAGCCTTTCTGCACACTTTTCTCAGCCTGGCCATAAATCCCTCTTCACACTAATTTATTGCACTGTGCCCTGTGAATTCACGTGAAGACAGCTTCATAAAAGAACATGCAACCACCCTTACGCTCTGCAACGGCATAAAAAAGATTTAGTGTAATCAAGAATGAGGGCTGCAGGGATAGAACCAGTGGGAAGTCTGGTCCTGTGACTAAATTAATACAATGACAGCCACTCTGAAATTTGTCTTTTCTAGCAAAATGATGAAGTACCCTGAAAGTCTCCATGACAACACAGCCCAGCCTTGTGTTACAAGATGCTTATGCAAGAAAGCATCTAAAAGTACGGTGCCTGGGGAAAGCCTTCCAACAAAAAAACCCAACAGGGTTTCAGCTGCTTCCCCCACCTTATTCAGATTATTTTCCATGTGTTTGTTTTTTTCTTTTCTGAAACTTCGGATAAAAAAGGAATTTCACATAGTCTTCCGATTATATCACTGCTTGTTATTTTCAATTAAAAAGACATGCATAGAAATGTCGAAAAACATGGAAATCTGACACAGTTTTTCTTTGGTCAAAGCGCTAAAACCTCGTGGCTTAATAGATTTTTGTGTTTCCAGAAGAGCTGTGCTGGTTGTTAGTCACTGTAGCAATGGCCAGAAGTGCCAAACATCAAAACCACTGTTGTCCACAGTGTATGCTATCTAAAATATGAGCTATCAAATTTAGATAGAATATGCTTTAATACAAGAGTCTTCTATGGCAAAAGAGGACATACTTTTACGTCAGATAGGTTCTCACCCATGCTGGAATTCAGCTGCCTAAATGGAGATGTCTGATGCCATTTGAGATGCCCCAGGCTTCCCTGCTAGCCTCCAGCTGCTATTCCAGAAGAGACCAGGGCTCCTGTGTCTTGTGTCACATCTGTCACATCTGTCAGCTCTGTGTGAACAATTCAGACACCAGAATATTTAACACCCAACTTAAGGGCCTGAGCAACTGGTATCTGGCACAATCAGAGTCAATAGTCTTAAAAGGCCAGGATTTCATCCCATAAATCTTATCTCGTGCATATCCATATTATCCATATTATCATAAAAAAAAAGTAATCAAATGCTTAGTTTAGACCCCATCTCTAGGAAAAACCTAGGCCTTTCTAATTTTGGGGTCCATTCCACTGATTTCAGTGTTACTGTGAGGTTGCACAAGGTCCAAATCAAGGCTAACAGGTAGAAAAATCGGGGCCTCAAAGCAGCCCCCTTGCCTACAGGCTGGACGAGTTTCCCAGCAAAGCTTTCCACCAGGATCACAGAAACACAGGTGGAGCGAGATACTAAAAGACATCTTATTAAGTTAACATGGCTGGAGAATTAACCTGCAAACAAATAAGCCAGGCAGGGATTATATAAGCTTTAATACAATCTTTTATCAGAGCTGAGGAGTCCTAATTAAACTAACTATGGAAAATAGTACTTAATGAATCTGTAAATAAATACCAGCAGGAGAGACGGCAGAGCTAAAAAAATACCTACCAGGGACGATCTGATCTCCAGAGGAGAGTTAAAAAGAGCAAAGCAAGATCAGAACTGCTAGAGTGCCCCAGCCCACCTCACTAATAGAAATCCCAAAGGGGAAATGCACAAACACCCAGGAAAACACTCATAACCTTCTGCCTTCCCTCACTAGCTTTTACCATGCACCTTCATCTCTGGTAATTTCAGTTGAGTGTAACGCCACTAAACATTCAAAACATTCATCAGTTCAAATGTCCTTTGAAGTCTCTCCTTTCACACATTATATTTCACTGTGTTTAAACCACTGCTAACACTCCAGTAAGTTCTACCTGGCATTGCCTTTGATTAGAAGGGTGTGTGCAATATCTTGCCAAGTCCAGGAAACCACAACGATCCACATTTAATGGCTTATGGAAAGTTACCTGAATTCATGACAGAAAGGAGGTCACCCAGAATGAGTGAACCACTAAACTCCAGTCGAGCAAGATAAATGGCATGCAAAAGCTCCGTGGAGGCCAAGACTTCAGGTGAGTCAAACAGGATGTGAAGTTTAGTCATTCTGCTCCAGGGGAAGGTAGGCAGCTGCTTTCCCGGGGAGCAGGGCTGGTCATTTTACTCTTGTGGAACACCCCTCCACAATAAAAACACAGTATTTTAATGGTCTGTTATGGATGCCACCCATCCCTCTGCCTGCATCCTGTTACTTTGTGAGCTCTGCTGAGGCAATCAGCCTGTACAACAATTAAAGTGTCTGTCCACGACTTCTGTTCCTTCTGAAAATGATTCTGCCTTTCTTCCAGGACAATGTGCCACACGGTTCTCCCAGCATCACTCCAGGAAATTCAAATAAGCCACAAAAAACCCAACCACCAAAACAAACAACCCACACTTCCACAGACACCCATGCCTGTATTTTAGTCCCCCTTAGGTCTTCCGTAGTGTTCCTCAGCATGTTGACAACGAGTACACTGCTTGGAGGACTTCCCCTCCTTCAGCCCTCCTCGGTGGTGTTCAACAAACAAAGAGCTGGTGAACAACTAATTTAATTCTGTTTTAGCTGGTCTGCAATGCTGTTCCACAAAACATTCTGCAGCAGGACCATACATTGGAGTTGTACCCTGCAGGAACCACTTAACAGTACAATGTCCCCTACTGCTTACAGCTTTCCAAATAGACTCCTCCTCCTTCACTGATGACCATCCTTTCCCAAAGGGTTGGAGCTCAACAGTAATTTTTTCTCAGATCTTTTATTTCCAGCTTGCTCTCAATTTTTATTTTTTTCTCTTTTTTAAAAAAAAAAAAAAACATTTCTGAATTTTCTCATCCCTAACAGTCAAACTCACCTGAGCAGCTGAGCCTATTAATTGATCCAAACCAGTCCATCCCAAGTGGAGAAGACTGCATTGTGTCTTAAGATCAGTATTGCTACAACAATCTACCATTACAGAAATCCTCCTTTCCCAGCTACTCTCTGGAGGAGCTTCTGCTGCTCTGGAAGCAGCAGACATGTAAATACTTCTCCCAGGAAGGAAAATAAAAAAGAAGTCAGAAGAGTCTCATATTAGAAAGCTTAATTTAATTTCTATGATTAGCCTAATACAACTGTATACAAGTCCATAACTTACAAGAGAACTTTACACAGGCCACTGAGCTGGAAAGTCAAGCTGGGGATCAGCAAATAAATAAACAGATTATTCTTTTCATTTTGTTTGAATAATTTGTTTCAACAAGGTTTTTATTACATCACGCTTCATTATGGATACTAATATACTAAGATCCTCAAGGAAAGTTCAGAGACTAGCATCCAAATTTCCATGTGCACCACACTAGAAATAACCTTTGGAAGCTCCATATAACATGGATTTCCCTTATTTTATCAGTAAATATCTTAAATTGTTACCTGTTCCTCAACCGAATAACTAAAACAATATGATAGCAAGAACAGAATGCCGTCACCAAGGGGAAGACAATACCACTAATGAAGTTACGGATTATATGGTATTTCTCCTCCTTTACAGTCAGTTTTTGACAGCTGATCTTGACACCACATTCAGACTGGAGTCTTCAATGCATTTCAATTACAGGAAGAAAATAACCAAAATTTTGCACAATAATGAACTAACATCAAGACTGACAGACAGCTAGGAGATTTAAAATGTCTCCTTGCACAGAGAACAATATCGATCTGCAACATCTATTTCCAACCCTTACTTTACCCCTTTATCCTATTCCAATGCAAAATAACTTTTTCTTTCTAAATCTGCTTTTCTCTATCTTCATTCTTTCTTAGTTGAAATAACTTACCAGTTTCAGTGAGCTTGCTCTTCTGGGTGGTGTCTTTTAAAAATAAAGATACATGCCTTAGAAGGCAGAGTGTTTATAGGAGAAGCTCCACCACAGTCTAGATTATGTTAAGTGGTGGGAAGGACTAAGATCCCAAACATGTGCATACATATTCATCTACACCCACAGCATCACTGACAGCATTAGGTGAGCTTGTCTTGCTGCAAGTGGTGGCTCATGTCAAAGCATACATTTTATAAGTATAATATTGAAGCTTGGTTTTGTTTTGTTTCTTCTTCTGAAAGCAAGTGTGTTGGCATAAGGAGCAGCAATCCCTTTAGAGACATACACATTTAATACAGTGGTGTTTGCAACAGCAGAATGATGGAGAAAGTAGCTGAATAAAATTTTACTTGAGTGATGCAGATAACTACATTTTGCGATAATGAGATTCTGCTATAACATACAGCTGACCATGATGATTTTCAGCTTGAGTTAGACCTGGAAAAATTGCATTCAAGTGGTTTTTTTTCCCCCCCTCTTTCTTTTGTCTGGAACAGAACTATTTTGTTTTCAGTTTATATTTTAGGCCTAATGTTTGAGAAACTGTGACTCCAACAACTGAAGTTGGAGTTATAAATGATTAATTCCTCTGAAAAAAAACCCCAATCAATCAACACAGCAGGCTTTTTGTGTCTTTTACAATATTTTCTGCATTTTCACTTGCACCATGCGGCTGTACTGGGGAATAAAATAAGCATAAGGCTTGCTTGTTGCACCTGAATAGAGAGTAGAGAGCTGCTATGAGTCTTTCCTAAAAGCGAAGGAACGTGCTACCTTTTGACAGCTGAAGTCCTTTCCAACTCAGAAATCTTCCTTCTATGGATAAAAATAGCACCGTGGTGACAGGGCTGTGTCCAGCCCTTCTCTCCAGCCCTGAAACAAGGCAGCACCTGGCAAGAACCTGTTGGTGTTAATGAGGTGATGTGCAAACATCGATGGTATCAGCTGCTCTATTCCTGTGCAATGTGACTTTTCCTGATGCACCCTCTTGTCCTCTATGCATATAACTACGCAACCACCACACGTGAGGACTTGCCATTTGTTGTGTTTCTCCTGCATTTTTCGATCTCAGGTGCTGAGCTTTTCTTTTCTGCTCCCTGCTGTGAGGGCAGGTCGTATTTCCAAAGAATCGCATTTCAAACATTTTTTTTTTTTTTAACCTTTAGCTCTTCTTTCTATTTTTACTCCTGAGACAATTTCCAAATGTTCCTGTCCCATCCCCATTATCCCTGTCCTAGCTTTTCAAATTTAAGTCACATAGAAGCAGATTGGTTTTGGTTTATTTTTTTCAGAAGCAGAAGAACAGACATCCAGGATGAACCCATTAATTTTTATCTCCCTGCAGGATTTAATTTCTTCCTTATTATTCTCTTCTGTGTCATTTCAGAGGGGTTTACCAATGTGGACTTTCACTGGTTAAAAAAAAAAAAAAATCCTTCTAACCTTCAACATTTATTTACTAAAGTCTATTATTATTTAGCTTAAATACCTCTGTTCCCTCTGTGATGCTACCTGTTTTTTTTCTTCCAAGTATATTTATAGGCAGTTATCTCTACCTTAATTTCATTAAGCAAGGTCTCAGACTTCTAATTATCTTAGCATATCTGCACATCCTATCCTTCAGTCCACATAATTGAGGGCTGAAGCATGGCTCTTTGTCTTATATGAGACCCAGAAAGAGTGTGGAAGAGCTCTGCCTGTTTTTCGAGAGAGCAGCCATGCATGCCTCCATCTCATGTTTTTAATCCCTCAGCAGGCACAGCCCGCACCCACAACCTCTGCTTTCAAAGGAAAGCGCATCACTAATGCTCTGTGTCCCATAGCTGCAGGACTACGGTAATTCCACTATCCAATGGTCCCAAATTAGCTGGTAGCAGCTCACCACTCCGGCAAAGAGAAGCATCTTTTTATTGGAATACACCTACATAGTCTCAAACTTTCACCTACATAATAGAAGAGCTCGAATGAGGTGATGGATCTTACACTTGCTTTAAAATTAATTCCTGGGTCATGGGTTTTAGTTAAGGGTTTTCCAGTCATATGAGAGCAGAGTCAGGAAGGAGGGAAACAGTTAAATCATTTAGCCTGCTTAAGATTTTTTTTGTTGTTGTTTTTGGGGGTTTTGGTGGCGCACTGCTATGGAATGAATGTCTGTGTCAGAGGAGAAGGTCACCACACACATAAACAGATAACCAGGACACTCATATTTCTGCACTTGAGAAGTCTGAAGTATAACAAATTGTAGTGAACAGCTTAGGCAAGATGAATTGGGCAACGAGAGCCAACATCTAAATTGTTATCTACATCTAAATCTCAGCCTCAGTGTTGCTATAAGTCAACATGCCTATATCCCTTTCAATTAAATTACCCAGATGAGTGAGAACATAAAGACAATAAAGTAAAGTAGCATTCAAATATGAGTAATAGCTCACTGCTGAATGTAGCATATCAAGAGTTGCTGTTCATGGGAAAAAGTTTCCAAGTCAAAGTGATCCATTTTTCAAAGGACATTGTAGACTACTCTAAATTCTAACCTCAGAAAGGCTGCTATTATGTATTTTAGAAAGCAGATGGCTAGGACAGGATGTGGTAAAAGAATATAAGGTAATGAATGCTCTGGAGAAGATTCTTTCTTTCTCATGAGTCCAGCTAGATGTTCAAGGAAATTAAGAGGTGAAGAATGAAAGGCAGATCAAAGGAATGTCATTTCTAACTCACCATGTGATTAAACTGTAATTAATTGCTATAGGATGGGAATGAGGCCAAAAAATAGCAGAATTCTAAATGGGATAGAACATCTACATAGATACCAGGAGTACAGTTATTTTTATTGACAATTAAAATTTTTAATTAAAATAATTCACCCTATCAAAATATTAAGAAAGGATGTTAAATTTCATGCTGTAGGGCTTAAGAGAATCTCCAAATATTAAGGTCTCTGGATGAGTCCCAGCCCACAGAGCTGATTGCTCACATCTTCCAATTGTTAATTCTGACACTTCAATCCTACCCTATGGTTTCAAATGAATGGGGTTGGGCCTCTGCTTCTCTCGGGCTATTTGGAATTTCTCAGCCCTAAACCATACTGTCCTTGTGCCCAGAGTATCTGAGAACTGCAGGTGCTGAAGAACACATTGCTACTCATTACTTCAAAACATATCTCCATGAGCAATTGTGTATGACTATTTCTCAGCCCAAAGTACAGAGAAGAAGAGAAATTATATCCAATTACCTCCTGTTGTCCTCTCTGATATAATAATTTCTAGCTTCTCTTTAAAAATTATCACCTTCCTGGTTTTCCATTAACTTGCTATTGACTTGGTAAAAAAAAAAAAAAAAAATTCAGAGTGGTTTACCATGGAGACATGACTGTAAATAGAAATAAAGTGTGATGTGTGGGAATCAAGGACTTAAATCAGAGTTATTATCTTTTACTGGATCAATTCATGGGAACTCCAGAAATGGTTTCCATCTCACATGTGTCTTTGACCTAGTGATGCTAACTTAAATGTACTTCTTCATATCCTCAAGTGAATTTAGGGCAGGGGAAACTGTAATACACTGAATCCCTGGAGACCCACTTTGTATCTCTTCAAAACAGTTACAGCACAGATTGTAAAGCCTACCTTGATCATGCTGCTCTGCCAGCATGGTCCAGTCTCATTCTGGAGAAACTGCTTCCAGGGATGACAGAATAAGCCTCCTCCCTCTTTAATTTAACTGCTTAGGGTGCCAATTAGCACAGGTTGATAGGAACTTCAGTATGATGAGAAATCAATTGTATGCCCAAAGGTAGAGATAAAAACTCATTTCCTGTTAGGAGGCAGAAATTCATGCAGCTAGGTTATTGCAAAAATTGGAAACCCAAGTGAAACACAAACTTGAACGCAGCTAACTTTAGTTCTTAAACTTGAAGAGGATTCCTTTTCTAGCGACTATTAGATTAAACTTTATAAAGATCAAACTTTATTTTAAAGTTGCATGTTTTGTTGGTAGGTCTGGTTGGTTAGCTTTGTCAGATTTCAGTCAAGTCTCCTGCATATGTAGTGGGTTTGAGCCTACAGCAGAAGCAAATAAGAGAGTGCTAAAAGCATATATATCACTGACGTTGCAGTGTAGAGGAGTGCAACATGTTACGCTACAGCAGTAGAAGTGTGAGGCTTGCCCCCCACTCCAGAATGACTTTCAAACCACACATGGCTTCTTTTTGTTTACCTTTTTTTTCTTTTTAAAAATGTCCGCTGCAGTTGATTCACCCACCATAAGTTAGATGGGATCCATCTTGGCACCTGCTTTGCAGGGTGGGGCTCAGATGTCTTTTGACTTTCCTTTCAGAGGAAAGAAATGCTTCAAATCTAAGGTAGGCCAGCGTGCCTCCATGTATCCTGCAGTTGTGGTCTATGGCCCTCAGAGAAGAGTAGACCCTTCACATCCATTGGCTGCTTTATGGATCTGGGCTAGAGACCTCAGTGGCTGTAGATCAGAGATGCTGATCTGTGATCATCTTTTTGATGGCTAAGGTATGCCTAACCAGACCATAATTAACAAGAAGCTGTTGTTAGGCTTATCCAGTTGTATTTTCCAATAACTAATTCCCTCCTACTGCAGGAGCTCAAGATAGCAAAAACATTCCTGATCACTTTCTTTTGCACACAACATCTTCAGGCACTAGTACCTTTGTTTTGCAGATGCAACCATATGTATTTACACACACATGTATCAGAGCAACTACATATAAGCAACAAGCCTTCTGCAGACTCATCTAAAGGCAACACTGATTTGATCTTTCCTGGTGTTCACAGAGCGCTGGGTTGCACTGAATGACCCAGATGTTTCCTTCCAACTAACTACACATTCCTGTATTTTGTTGGACGTAAGATACATTTAATTCCCATCAGTATGCACAGTGCTTGCATATGCGCTACTGTGAGTCAACAGGATTTCACGATGAAAGCCCTCAAAATTAGGAGCTGAAAAATCCTTCTTTAGCTCCTGTTTTATCCATGATGTGCCAGAAATAACAGTGGTGGCTCCAGGCACATAACTTGCTGCGTACAGTATATGCAGTGTACCTATTTTTGCTTTGAGAGGTCAGAGCAGTTGAGGGTCTAGATCTTATCTAACCCAGGGAGGACCATAAGATAACTCCTCTTCCAGTGTTACCAAAGAGATTTGGATGGGGAAAGCATAAGAGAAACATAAGCACAGCATAACTGTATTTTCTGTACCCAGGCTCATTACAAAACACAGACAGAGCAGCCTCAGCTATGTCTTTCATCCAAAAATTCATTCAATAAACTCTTCACAGTCATATGGTAGACTCAAGACCAGTTCCCTTGCCCTGCTTGTGTTGATCTTAATCCATACCTCCTCCCCTCAATCTGCCCAAAGGGTTTGTTTCTGTGAAATACTAAGAGCTGTTTTGGAACTAGCGTGCACCTCATGTTGAAGTTGGACTATTTGGGCATTGAGAGTCTAAAAAAGATTATGTGAACCCAGTGACTACACAGAACTTCCCTCACCTGCTCCCAACATTTCATTAATTTATATTTCCTCCCTTAGCTGCTCAGTGAAGCAAAGACTAAAAAATTTTTTCCCTTTTTCGTCCCAAGGGGAGATTTACCATTAAGCAAAACAATCACTCTCTCTCTCTCTCCCCCCTAGCCTAAAGAATATATCACTAGTTAAATCAAAGTGAAACCACTTCAATAAACTAGAGGAGGGGAGCTACTCCTTAGTGCTTCTGTGAACATCTTCAAACCAAGTGTTTAAGGTCATTGCCTTACATTTGGAGTCGTAGTTCTACGTTTCATTTAGGCAGAAGGAGGAGTTAAATCTCCCAAACCTCCATGAGTGCTCTAACTACTGATCTGTTGGATGAAAGGGTGCCATAATAACTTTCTGTGTCCTGCCCAAGGCCAGACCTGTAAGGGGTGCTCCAAGCCTTTCTACCAGACTGAGAGATACAGGTAGATGATCACCATGAGAGACTGTTGATCTGGATAGACATATGAGCAAATCAGGATTTCCAGAACTGAGGCACTTCTAAACACATTCAAGAGCAGAGTGGTGAGTGTCTGAGGAATTTACCTCTGTAAACTCAGTGTCTGCAACCTTGGTGTGCTGGTTTTGGCTGGGATAGAGTTAATTTTCTTCATAGTAGCTAGGATGGGGCTGTGTGTTGGATTTAGCATGAGAATAATGTGATAACACACTGATGTTTTAGTCCTTGCTGAGCAGCGCTTACACAGAGTCAAGGCCTTTTCTGCTTCTCACACCACCCCACCAGCGAGGAGGCTGGGGGTGCACAACTGACCCCAACTGACCAAAGGGATATTCCACACAATATGACGTCATGCTCAGCATATAAAGCTGGGGAAGAAGAAGGAAGGGGGGACGTTTGGAGTGATGGCGTTTGTCTTCCGAAGTCACCGTTATGCGTGATGGAGCCCTGCTTTCCTGGAGATGGCTGAACACCTGCCTGCCCATGGGAAGGAGTGAATGAATTCCTTGTTTTGCTTTGTTTGCACGCACGGCTTTTGCTTTGCCTATTAAACTTTCTTTATCTCAACCCACGAGTTTTCTCACTTTTATCCTTCTGATTCTCTCCCCCATCCCACCGGGGCAGGGGTAGTGAGTGAGCAGCTGTGTGGTGCTTAGTTGCCGTCTGGGGTTAAACCACAACACTTGGTACTTCCAGAGTAAGGCAGTTGAGCAGAGATTTACCGAGAACCCACACTAAAGCAAGCACTTAGCAAGGCTTATTTACCAAAGTCCTTCTGTCCCCTTGTCTCTATTCATCACTGGTTTTCCAGAGCTGGTCCCTCCGCCTATATGATTTATTTCAAGCAACCATATGCTGTTAACAGAAATGGGTCTCTGTATTAGTTGACTTATATCTGAGGAGAGTGAAATTATTGTTCTGTCATTCCTAATTGCTCTTATTAAGAGCAGCTTGTGCTACTCCCCATTTGATGTGGTGTTTACTGGCTAGTTAATTATTTCATGTGACTGTCCTATGAAAGTGGGAATGAAAGCAACTTCCCAGCTGTGCACCAGAAAAGCTGGAGATGGTGTTAATAAGCATGCTTTATCAAGGTTTTATCCCACAAGGTTGATTAACGTTCATTTTTCAGAGTTATCCCAGCTAGACTCATGACCTTATGTTTAGCAGATGATTCTTTCTATCCTACCTCTGTCGCAGAACTGCGCTCAGTTGGTTGTTACGTAGGGTTGTTGCCTTTTACTTTGAGCCAGGATATAAATTTCTCCCTTCTATATATTATAAGTCCTTTCTTTAACAAAACCCTCTCATATGGTATTTCTTCTACTTTGGCTGTGCACACAGATAAAACCCTCCCTCAGTTCATCTCCTTTCTGCTCTTTGGCTACCACAGCTTTCCTTTTGCTCATTCACCCAGCTGCAGCTAAGCTGGGCACGTCATTCTCAGTGAGCTCCCTTTGATCATTCCATCTTCCTCTACAAGAAACAAGCTCCTTTAAGCATTTTTATAATTTATCCCCCATCCCATTTAGCTGACTCATTAGTACCTCAAAACAAAACCAATTACTGCTGTCCTTCCACCAGCCTTAACACTAAGGGATTAAATGAAACACAGTGTTGCTCCCAGCTTTCCTTCAAGTGATGACATCCACCTCTTGCTCTGACATGAAGTCAGGATGCTGCCAGAGTAAGGACCCAGCTCTACAAAGTGCCTATTGGGAACACACTGGGACTCTGCTGCTCCTCACTGGTGTTATGCCCAGGTGCCCTCACATTTCTCTGCGATGTCCCATTCAAAATCGCCCCATATGCCACTGGTTCTTGACCTGTACAGACATCTGCAGGGTTGTAATAACACAGGGGTTCATAATCATTACTTGTCTAACTCACCTGTTATTACCATGCATCAAGTTCAATAGATAAAGCAAAATGTATTATTTGAAAGATAGACAATCTCATTACCCAAATTACATTTTTTTTTCCTTTATAAATTGCTCCAGTGGCTCCATTTGCATTAGGAAACACATGATTTTAAGAATCTGACAGTATGTATGCATGTTATTTGAGCTGCCTGTATACCAAGGCTTGAAAAGAACAAACTTCGCCTTCTTTATCAGATGCATATTTTCTGTTCACAGCAGATCTCCTTATATCTGGGATCACCATGTGAACTCTCAAAAGCCAATATCCAGAGTAACATCAAGGACCGGACTCAATCCATCAGGTAGAAAAACATTCATCCATGCTTTCTCTAAGGAGCCTGTGTAGCCAGTGAGGAGAGTCAGAGTCCTGCAGACAGGGACTCGGACCTCAGGATGGGATAAATTACTCTGAAGAAGGCGCTTTTTTTTCTGTAAAAGAAACATTTGCCAAACAGACACATGCAGTGGTTTCAGTTAAGTATCTGAAATCTAGCAGTATGAATGTGGACTTTTAAGAAAGCCACTAATTTTTACAGTCGGTGATGAGATTTAAGCATATAAACTTCTGTGAATTCATGAATCCATGACAAAATTCTATTTTTGTGGATATAATGATTTCTGATTGTTTCCTTTTCTGCAGAGCAGTAAGCTTTTAGACTGAAATGCCTGCATAACCTTTTCCTTCCACTCTTTTTGTGTTTATGCATTTCTGTTTCAGGTATCATGAGCAAACTTTGAATTCATTTTTCTATACTTTTACTTTAAAATCTATTTGCTATGCAGTGCACGTCCTTTAAAATGCACTTCAGGGATAACTTCTTGCTTTTTTGTTATGCCTTTACAATGTTGTATAAATCAATGAGAATTTTCTTTGTTGTTTTTAATGTTAAACTTCCTGTGTGATTACACTTAAAAGGGAAAGAAACGCTTCCAGGGGACGTATTGTGCTATAACCCCACAAGACTCAGATTTACAGTTGGGGTTTCTTTCTAGGTTTACTAATTTTTGTTTGTAGGCCGATACTTTTCATGGAAAAAGATGGCAGATGTAAACAAGTGATGTGAAGAAAAAGCACATGGATCATTTTCCTCACTCCAGTGCATCCTATTGAGATAGAAGTTAATGAATGAGTGAGGTCACAGTTTAAATATGGTTCAGATTAGTCATGAATTAAATCTGTTTCTAATAAAAACTTCCCAGTGGCCTGTGTAAAATATACATGATGCTCACCCAGACGTCCTAAATATGTCTAATTATCACCTTCCTTGTTTTTTTCAGAAATGATAGGTAGCGAGGACTCCTGCTCTTCAGCATAAATTCCCTCTGTCATGACAGCTGACATGCTGGAACTTGTCCTATAGCAGTGGCATTGTATCTAGGGCTTGTCATCACTACTCAGGGACATGAACTCATTACAAAATTTAAAGCAAAAGACCACAAAACATAGTTGTTAGCTTTGACTAAAACTGAAATAACACCATCTTTTTCATTGTAGACACTCTTGAAATATTTTAGTCAGAGTTGCCTTCCTGGCCAAATCAAAAATCATTACTTTCTTGGATTATGCTGCTTCTTCCTTATTAACCTTCTTGATCTGTGTGCAGCTTTTGACAGGAGGGTTGGGGCTGGGGGGAGAATAAATGGACACCCATTTTCTCAGGTCCACTCTCTTTCTTTGGTACCGCCTTATTCACTGGGCTAGGTAATGTCCTCCACCAAGTCCTACATACTCCAGCACTCTGGTGTTCCGTGTTACAGAAAAATTCAAAGCAGAAGAAGTGAAGGCAGTGCAGCTACTCTGATTAGAAGAAGGGTGAGAAAGCCTGCCCTAGAAGAGCCAAGCACAGGGGAGGGTGAGCAGAAAGAAGGTGGCAGGATTGGGAAAGAGCTCCTTCAACCAAACAATAATCTCAGCTCATAACTTAGTATAAGCAAGCTCTATATGGGGAAAAAAACTATACAAAAAAAGATGTGGACAGCCGGAGAGGGTCCAGAGAAGGGCCAAAATGATGATCAAAGGACTGGGAAGCCTGCCATATGAGGAAAGGCTGAGAGAACCGGGTTTGTTCAGCCTTGAGAAAAGAAGGCTTAGGGGAGACCTTGTCACCGTGTTCCAGTATTAAAAGGGTGGCTACAAAGAAGATGGAGACTCCCTTTTTACAAGGAGTCACATGGAACAGATGAAGGGTAATGGGTACAGGTTAATCCCAGGGATTCCGATGGGACACAAGAGGAAAATTTTTCACAATGAGAACAATCAGGCATCGGAATAATCTCCCCAGGGAAGTGGTGGGTTCGCCAACATTGAACACTTTTAAGATTCGGCTGGACAGGGTGCTGGGCCATCTTGTCTAGACCGTGCTTTTGCCAAGAAAGGTTGGACCAGATGATCCTTGAGATCCCTTCCAACCTGGTATTCTATGATTCTATGATTCTATGAAAAGAAGTTGAAAATTAGAAGAGGATTTCCTATTGACAGAGTGGTGAAGTACTAAATCATCCTTTCGATCAAGCAGTAGGGGAAACATTTGCCATATGGATGCCAACAGCACAGGTTGGATTCTATCACTTAGACAGTCCTTTCCAGTCCCATATCCCAGCTTTTCTCCAGGAGGTAAGTATTTAAATGCCACTGCATCAGTAACAGCTCTCGCTGCCTGAGCAGACTGAGTAGGCTAATGTAGGCTAGGCCCCACCACACTATCCTAAATTGTGGATAGTATTAAAAATAAAAAAAGCTAATCCAGAAAGTTGGCTCTAAAATCCAAACTCATGGCAGGCAGGGTAAAACTCAGCCAGAAGAAACATGTGCCCCAAAGCATCAGTCTTCCAACCTATTTTAGACTCCCGTCTTACCATGGGGTGTTTTATTTCCTGGAACTACCTCTTTCTCGCCACAAACTACTGACAGATTCTAGAAACTAACTTAGGCTAGATGCCTAAATTTTAGATGGCTACATATAAGGAAGCTGAATCTGAGCATGACATACATGTCAGTTTTGAATACATGCTGCAATGGCTAATTCTTCCTCCTGTGGTAAGCTAAAGTGACCTTATCTGTGATACTGCTTCACAAGAGCACCAAAAGACATAGAGGCAAAAAGACCATAAAAAGAAACATAAGTGACACTACACAGGTGGTCATCTCATCAGACCTCTTCTTCTAATGGCTAAGTGTGGTCAGCCCTGGAGTAAGTGGCCTCCACGCAACAGCAAAGTATCACAAACTAATTCTAGGAGAACTGCATCCTGGGGACACTGGGGCAGCACATGTAAGGAGCACGTGGAGAGTGTGTGTTCAACTGTATTTTAATTTAGTGCTATTATGGTGTGCCTTTTAAAGTCTGTAACAGCCTTAGTGGCAACAGCACGTTCATACTTCAGTAAGTCATCTGGATGCAAGTGGCTGTATTATGGATGTGACTCCTATCTCAGCTATTCTGGTTTCAGCTTTGAGATGTACATTAAATTCAGTGGAGCTACTCCAGATGGACACAGAGTTTTAACCAGGTTGCCACCCTGCGTCCTATTCAGTCCAGGTTCCCATTTATAGTCAGCTAGGAACACCTGAACTGTTCCGCTACTGCTGAGAGCTGATGTTTGAGCATGGTCCATCTTCATCTTAATTCTGCTCACAGCTGTCATTAACATCCCCAGGCTAACTCACAGCATATCCATAGTCCCAGGCTCTACTTGTGAAACTAATGATATGCTAATCAATACTGTTCTGCACAGCTTCATTGTTTAGCATGCCTGGCAGGGCTATATATTTGAAAAAGCAACATGTTAGAGAAAGAAAGCCATCTTATATAACTTCCTCTTATGATGTTCAAGTGGTACCTATTTTGAAGAATGCAGGGAGCTGAATATCCCCTTATGAAAGGATAGTTTTGATCCAATCCTGCTAATGATGTCTGTCATGCCAGTATTTTGCTCAGTCTCATAGAAATTGAAGTTGTGAAGTTTTAAAATAACCTGAAACAAAGCAGCATAGCACAGGTGGTAAAAGGCCTGCAAGGGCTGAAATGGGAAAGAAGCGTAAAGAGACTTAGCTCACCCAGTTTAAATGAAGGGAAGGCAAGGTGAAGGGAAAATGAAAACCCGCGACTATTTTTCAAGTGAAAATTAGATAAGGGCAAGAACAATCTATTCCAGGCTGCCTTGAAATATATTCCAAAAAGCTTTTGCCTTATATTTGAGATGAGGAAAAACTTCGATAGAAAGGATGATTTTTCACTGAAAGCCATTTAATCCTCAAAAAGGCATCCAATGAAATTCCTGAGCTACTCTTGGTGCTGAGTGAGCTGCTCTTATTGTTGAGTATTCAAAGGGATTTTAGCAAATGTCATCAACAGAATTGTTTAGGATTAAAAATACCCTCAAGGAAGTGAGTGCTTATAGTGTGAATGAAAACACAGGGTGTTTCTCACTCTCTTAGCCAATACCAGGGATTTCTCTGGTCTTCCACAGCTGGAAGTATGGAAACTTTATCAGCTTGAGGAGGGTGGTTTTGAAGTAGTAATAAACCCATGTCCCCATTATCAAGACCAAAGAAATACATCAAATGTACAAGGAGTCATCTTCAGACATGATGACCCACATGAGAAGGAGAGCAGGGTGAAAAATCACCTTCAGAGGGGGAAAATGAAGTAGTTTTAGGAGGTTATATTTGGTGAGATGGAAGAGGTCCTCCAGTTTTAGCTGCTAACACTGTTGATCGGAATTTCCCTTGGAAACTCTTATTTACTTATATTTACAGGAAACAGTGAGTTCAGATGGTTTAACAAGGCCTAAAGCTGGCACAGGCGGAAAACTTGCTGCCTCTTGCCCGTTGAGACAGATCAAAGGCAAAGGCTCAGCATGTGGCAACAGGAGTGGCTGAGAGATGCCAATCTCCTGTTCCCAGATTTCTTATGTTTCTATTCCCCCAAAACATGATTCTCTGTGCAGCAGAGGACTAAGTCTCTCCTAAATAATTAGTCAGAATTAGGAAAGAAATAACAATGTGGTGCCTGGCCCCTGCATTTATGGATGCAGCTGAGCCATAGCACAAGGAGGAGAGATCTCCGTGTTCCCAGGGAGGGAATAGTGCATGCTTCCTCTGTAAACTGTTCTAATTATGCCCTAATTACCGTATCTGGAGGAAATCCTTCAGATGCTCTGCGCTGAAGTCTCACCTTTAAATTTTGACAAACAGCTGCAAATTGCTGTCAAAGTCACTAAGCTACTGGTGAGAAGGTCACCAGCTAGCTTGGTACCACAGCTCTAACACCCCCTCAGTTTCCTTCATTCACTTTTCTTTGTTCTGCAGCTCACATGCAACCCAGACACAGGATTATATTACCATCTCCCTCTGAGAGAAGAGGTTGTGGCAGACCAAGGTGCTTCATACAGTGGTCTTCAAATCAGGCTCAAAACTCCAAGTCTTATAGCAGCTTAATATGTTACCATCTATAAAGATCATGAATTGGAGCCCTCGACTGTCACAGTTCATATATTGAAGAATAAACTTAAATGTATGACAGCTTAATTTAGTGGGCTCGGCTAAGACATTGCCTGCTCTGTCACCTTTTCCACAGAGGTGGTCATTTGGGTTAAGATGCAGAGCAGACCAGTAGAAACTGTAAAGTGTCCAGCATGAATTCTGAGTCCGCTGGTCCTCTGCCATACAAGATTTGTTGTTCCATTTTTACTCACATTAACATGACTACAAGATACTGCATATGTGAAGCACATTTCAGTTCATGGTAGGACATCCTCTTGGGAAGTCTTAACGATTGATGACAAAACCTGAATCGGGCAGTTCCTCACCCATTTTGCTGCCAAGTATATGAAAGACATGAAGTCACAGCAGGGTTTATTGCATCAGTGCAGTATATGATATTCCATTTTTATCTAGGAAAAGGAGGAGCTAGAATGAAGACACATCCTTGAGGTCATGCTGTAGTGCTTGATGGTACTTAAGACCAGTTCTAAAACAAACCTCCAATCCTTGATCTAACCACTGGATAATATTTGATAAAATCATTTGGCTGTGAAAATAATAAAAATAAGTTTTCAGAAGCGTTAAATGCTAGTTCTCATGCTGCTGTGAGATCTGTGTCTGGTATCGGTGCTCAGTTTGCTATTTGCATGGCAAAGAGACATAGCACATGTGTAGGTGGAATATTCACACATGTTCTAGTTTTTCAGGAAAATGTTTGTGCTATTGTTTCTGGAAGACCTGGTACGGCTCGTGTTCAATCACAGTTTATTCATCAGTGCTAAAACACTCCATTCAGCCATACCCAGGAAGCTCTAGAAGACCGTCGCTTTAGAGAGGTGGAGGAGTAACCTCCTTGGTCTTCCCACTTAAATGCACCTACAAACATGACTGGATCTATTTGCTGAAGGCCTTAAGACATCAGACCTGTGGAGCACTGATAAATGCATTAATACACTCTAGTTCAACTACAGGTTGTGTAACTGAATGCTTACAGGACAGATGCCTTGAAGATATGAAATGAAGATACAGTGGAATGCTGGAACTTTTTTGTATAAACTGGTTATGCACAATCCAGTGCAAAAATGTTCATCCATCCAGTAAAAGTAAAGCACAGTCCTGGGGTTCTCACTGTTCTTTTATTTGTAAAAGAAACAGGGCCCCAGTACCATTCAATGGAAGCTACCATACAAGGCAGGTATTTTTTCAGGCTTCAGAACACTTCTGCCAACTTTGGTTTTGTTCAGATATTAGTATTTAAACCAGTTATAAATATTATATAAAAGATCATACATCAAATAATTCAGCCACCACATGATTTTCTGCATTTCTGTCTTAGGACACAGGGAAATTATCACAGGGACATCGGATCATAGTCTTAAGACAAGTTTATATTCGTTAGAATTCCTCCTTCGCCAAACTGTTTAGGAAAGCCAAGAATCTGACTGTATTAAAGAGAAAAAAACCCAACCCTGTTCATTAAACTTAGTAGATCTGGTTGGATCTGACATTCTGTGTACCTTAAAAACAAAAAACATCATCAACAACACTCTATAACGGAATGCAGTTATTGCACAGTGGGTAAAGGATGTAGTAGATGAAAAAATAGGAGTCATACAAGACCAACAACAAAGGTGAAAACTAATTTTTTTTATTGGTTTACTGCCTGACTTTTGTACATTATTCTCTGAAAGGTAGAGCAGGCAATGACTACACATCAAGGAAAAGGAAAAGGAAATAAAAGAAAAAAGGAAAGGAAAGGAAAGGAAAGGAAAGGAAAGGAAAGGAAAGGAAAGGAAAGGAAAGGAAAGGAAAGGAAAGGAAAGGAAAGGAAAGGAAAGGAAAGGAAAGGAAAGGAAAGGAAAGGAAAGGAAAGGAAAGGAAAGGAAAGGAAAGGAAAGGAAGGGAAGGGAAGGGAAGGGAAGGGAAGGGAAGGGAAGGGAAGGGAAGGGAAGGGAAGGGAAGGGAAGGGAAGGGAAGGGAAGGGAAGGGAAGGGAAGGGAAGGGAAGGGAAGGGAAGGGAAGGGAAGGGAAGGGAAGGGAAGGGAAGGGAAGGGAAGGGAAGGGAAGGGAAGGGAAGGGAAGGGAAGGGAAGGGAAGGGAAGGGAAGGGAAGGGAAGGGAAGGGAAGGGAAGGGAAGGGAAGGAAAGGAAAGGAAAGGAAAGGAAAGGAAAGGAAAGGAAAGGAAAGGAAAGGAAAGGGATAAATAACTAGTAATATCCAAGTAGAATATGGACAGACGTGAAAGGCAAGGTAAGGCCTAGCAAAGAGCAGGTACCCTTCTTTTTTGGCACAACCTGTGGCATAGCTGTCTGTGATTCCTCTGGAGGTCTGTGAGCACAGCATGGTATGTCAAGAGAAACAGAAATGCGGTATTCACAGTAGTAACAGAATAAATATATTGCCAAGGTATATGGGGAAAAAAAATAAATGAAAAGCCTGTCCCATTTGGGTCTGAGTTTATCCAACGTAATTGGTAGGATTTATCCAGGACTTGCCAGTTCCCAGCAGGTTGATCTGTTTTTTTAAGAAACACATTCACAAACGTGTGAAATGCTAGTGTGCCCAGCACAGCCGTGGGCATGCTTGTTGTGGAGAAGTAGGTTCATCAGCCAGGAACGGGTTAGAGCAGCCCCATGTTGATGGAGTCTAAACCATTCTGCCATGCGAGGAGTCCCTGTATAGTGGGGCTGCCTCAGATCTGTGCTCAGACATGGATGGAGTGCGATACCCAGATTAATGTTACAGGGAAGATTTTTCTGCCCACTGAAGATCTACAGTGAAGGGAACAGAAGGAGGAGAGGGTGAGGCTATCCAGTGCTGTGCACATACCATAACAGACTGCATCGCCCTCCCCAGTCTCTTCCTAGGCAACAGCCCTTTTCCAGACCACAGGTGGAAAGAAGACCTAGAGCTTTCACAGAAATCAGCCTCTTTCTAAACCTCCACACACCCATTCAGCAGTACCACTGTGGACTCGACCCCGGGAACATCCAGAGAGGCAGGAGCATCCAAAGGAGATTTCAGGACTATCTCCTGAACCTGCATGTCTCCTTGCGGGGCGCTGTCTTATATACTGGGGTGTCCTCCTCATGCATAGACACCCCTCTAAAGCACTGGGTGGTTCAGCCTTCAGAATCAGGAAGACAACCTAACATCACGATCAGGAAGGCAAAGAGGAAGGGAGGCAGAAAGCCACATACTGGGCATCCTCCAAATGTGTCCAGCACACCAGGACCTCTGTCTGGTCAGTCTGCACAACACCAACAGCTGTATGCAGGTGGCCTGCACCATGCTGAGCATCTCCATGCCTGTCTTTTACACAGAGACAACATAACTCATTCACATAACTCATAACTCATCACATTCGTATAAAAATCACGTATGAAATCAGGAAGACCTGGGAAGTGTCAGGGGAGAGCATAAAGCAGAGAGAGAACAGTAATAATTGGTTTAATCCACCCAAGCAACAGGCTGCCAGTTGGCACTGCTGGCATTTAGTGTATTAACTGTCAGCGCCTGACGGATTAAGCGGCAGAACTCAGTGATATGTTTCTGCTGTAGGAGGCAATTCTACACTAGTGAAGGGCATTCAGTTTGAAGGAAAAAACCTTGCTCTGTACTCTGCTCTCCATTTACGTTGAAATAGCAACAAAGTGGCTTTAGATATACACCAGGGTAGCTGACAACAGTATTTGACCTGACTTCAACAAAGCTACATTCTATTAGAGGGGAAGGGATGCCATCCACAAGGAGGAGAGCTCATTATGTCTCTGTACAGCTGCTAATGCAAGAGGGTTCTTGATCCATGACCAGGGCTCCTGGGCATTACAAAATACTAATTATAAAATCCATCTATGTGACAAGTCTAAAAACACAAGCTGAAGCACTTCCCAGTGACTTTCTTACATTTAGGATGAAACACAGACAGTCTGAAACACTGAAATGTAAGGATCCTACAAAGCTATCCAAGGTTAAAGTTCGGGTAAACGCTACAGGGCTTCCAGAAAACTAGATGAGATTTGCTGTAATTCAGCAAAACACTTGCTTATACCTTGCTGTGTTGGAACAGTTAGCTAGCAATCTGATTACTAGTGAATCAAATTAATGGGTTTCTTTTCAAAAGAATTAGAAAGAAATGCAGATGCACATAAGATTTACTCTGGGTGTAAACATGATAGAGAGATAGGTGGATGAGTTGCTCAGTGCTGTGTCTTTTCCCAGCCTCTGACCCAAACTTCAGCTGTATATGTGAGCAAGCGCGGATTCAGTAAAATGACCCCTGTACAAGGTCATTGCCAGCTGAGAGCACCAGGAGGCAGGCATGTTGGGTGGCTATGGAGAGAGCACAAGAGGTTTTGTCAAGATTTTTTAATGGCTTTGTTGTTGTTGTTGTTGTTGATGGTGGTGTTTTGTTTTATTTTTAATGAAATGAAATTTTTAATGAAATTTTTAATGAAAACCACAACAATTCTAAAAGTTATTTTCTCCCCCATCTGTCCCTCATTTTCTGAAGAAATGAGGTTATGACATAGATATTCTCAAGCCTAGGAATTTGGTTCTGCTGCATGTTATACAAGGGCACGCTTTGAGCCTTATTTTGCCTTTCTTGTAGAAAAAAGCTGCTCACATCCTCCTATCCAGGAAATAGTTTTCTGCAATCAAATGAAATCCTCTCCTACTGGCTCTATTTCAACCTGCTCTGTCCCCTGTCCACTCCAGCTGACTTTCCTTTCCACCCCTCTTTCCAACCCCTCTTTCCGATACAGGTTCTGTTTCTGGAACAGGCTGCCCAGGGAAGTGGTGGAGTCCCCATCCCTGGAAGTATTTAAAAGACGTGTAGATGAGGCTCTTAGGGACATGGTTTAGTGGGCATGGTGGTGTTGGGTTGACGGTTGGACTCGATGATCTTAGAGGTCTTTTCCAACCTTAACCGTTCTATGATTCTATGATTCTATGTCTCCTTGTATCTGGGCTCCTTGGACTTTCCTCTCAGGTTTGTTGGCTTGCAAACCCCCACTGTCAGCTTTAGCCAGAATCTATTCTCCTCCATCATGGTGCCTGCACAAGAAACAACCATGAACACAAATGATAGGCTTTCTGCTGTCAACACTCATTCTCTGTCAACACCCTTTAGCTCCAGTTTACCAGAGGTGGGAGGGATGGGATTCAACTCCAAATTCAAGTACCTGCATCAAGATGTCTGTGTGTAGGTGTCCAAGCTCCCATTAAGTCAACAGAGATTTGATCAATCAGTCAATAAAGCCTAGAGAACACTTCATCTCTCATCACTGTTGGGTAGTTCTATTCTCCTCTAGGTTTCTCTGGAGCCTGTTGTGCATGTTAACACTTGTATGAACATTTACATAACTAATGTGCATGTTGACACTTAGAAAGACCTTAGGTCTTGTGATAATCTGGAGTCAATGAAGAGAAGGTCCTGCCCAATCTATGGAAGGTGCATGTGCTACCACTGCATATGGGGATGCTGTGAGGTGCTGGAGCATGCTCAAGAGCACCCATGTCTTGAGAGCTTTTTGTTTCTACCATATTTTCCAGTATCTTTACAAACTTGGATATCTGTGATCCAGCAGCAAAAGACACATCTCTAAGATTATCAACAACTGGACTTTCAGCTACTCTGTGCATTAGAGTACCTTGAGAAGAAGGAAAAAAAAAAAAAAAGCCTAATGTCTTTTCTTTCACATGGAAAAAAAATTCTTTCTTCAGTTCTCAGTCTTCAGAATGACTGAAATAGTACAACACAGAGAGATGCATACACACCCTTCAGTCTTAGGCACACACCCAGCAAGAAAATTTTCAGCCAGGATAATTAAAGTTTGGCAAAGTTACAAGTAACAGAAATGAGGGCAAGTCTTGCATAATCTTAACCCTATCTGGCTTGACTAGCTCAGCTTATGACAATAAAACCTTTTCCTCAGCCAGCACCACACAGATCTTTCTCCTCCTCTCTGTTTTCACTGACTTCTTGAGGAGAGAGAGTCCTATCCTCTGTTCTTATCTCTTATTGGTAAAAGCACAAAATTGTTTTTCTTGCCTAAATAAGTGAAAAGTCAGTCTTCTCTCAGTTCTGCCAGTGTACTTCCACTCATTTCATCTGACGTCCTCTCAGGTTACCCTCGTGTGACCTAAATGACTGCTTCTCAAATCCTTGCCTCTTTCAGAGATTTCCATGTGATCTGCTTTTTCTTCTTTTCCCCTTGTACTTCCCCATCACCTGTACACACCTGGATTTTTTTCATGCTCTACACTGATAGTATCTTTTTAGGTCAGGGACCACTGTTCTGTTCTGTGTTTCCACAGCTTTCCAATGCAATTGTGGCACAAGACTCATCTTCTTAATACCAGTGCACAGATACAAATAAAAGACGTGAAAGACACATACAGCTAATGGCTACAGCGGATCTTAATAAATGTTTCAGCTAAGACCTTCCACTCAACAAAAATGTGTTATTTTTCATATTAACCACAAGGTCAAAACACAGTTTTCCAACCTTTTCAATTAAAATGCAGCACGACTTGATAATGAATCACTGAATTTCTCTACAGAAACTAATCACCTCTCACAGTGCATCTTTTCTTATTGACGTTCCCCTTGGCTCAGGAGTGACTCACCAGCTGCTGAGCTATGAACTTTGAAATGTTTACTTTCACACTACACAGTTTGGTCTTCATTGCTAATGAAGAGTGAGGACAAGGCAGGGAGACCAACCACTCCATGCCAGAAATGTCTCACCCTCAATCATCACAACAATCTGTCAGTTAAACAAATTCTAAAGTTTTTATATGATACATTGAAAGCCATTATTAATTAATCATTTTCAAGACTCCCATAGATGGAAATAACAAACAAAAGAGATGCTACGCTGCCCTGCCTAGAGAAGCTTATTGTCAAAGTCAAAATCAGCAAAGATTTCTGCTTTTGCCCCAGTTATCTGCCCTCCAAGTGTGCATACGACAGGACCTCTTCTGGGCTCAACCTCCCAGCAACGAGTGTGTTGTGATCAGAGATCTCATCTCTGTAGCTGAAAGCACAGCTGTGTTGGGCAAAACAGTAGCCATCATAATTTGTCTCTCCAACAACTAAAATGAGAAAAAGGGAGAAAAAGATGCTGAAGGTAAGAAGAGTAAGGGCTGTTTGCTTTTGAATGATCTCTGATGGGCTTATGAAAGTATCAAATTTAAGCAGTTTTTGAGATGAAAGAAGTGGAAGCACTTCATTATTAAGCCATAGACAGAAATTTCAAAAATCCTATCACCTGACTCCAGTGATGCCTTCTGGAGACAACAATTTAAGACTGCTTAAATTGCCTGAATGACAACACTTCTTATCTAGTGATCCATATTGTTTTTTCAGATTATAAACCTATTGTAGGCAAAGAAGATGACAGACAATTGGGTGCATGTGTGTTTGTGGCAAATGTCTGAAATTGAACTTCTGAACTCTCAAGCAGAAGCCTGCTACTTGCTAGCTGCAACCAGTAGAGGCTGGCTGTAAATTTTGGTAACTTCTGGTCTAAACAGAAATGACACATCCTGAGTCCTCCTATCAGTAAAGAGACATGAAAAAGGACCACCAGATAGGAAGCTGATCACTTACTGTGCTTCTGTACCTAGACTGTTCAGACTGGGAAAACCATGGGCTCTCAGTCTGGAAAGAAGAGAAGACGTATACTTGAAAAAAAGAAATGATTTTGAGAAGAAACGGGGGCCTGGAAAGAAGGTGGTGAAGATCCCGTCTGGAGGAAAGATCCCGTCTGGAGGAAAGATCCCAAAAATGGGGGGAGGTCCTGGAGATGGGCAGATGCACAGAAACAAGTCCAGGGGGACACTCAGGGACCTCACCAGCAACGCCCAAGATTTGTAACTGTGAGTAGCAGCACAGTGCAGACTGACATGACCTTCTTCCCAAACGTCCCAGGCCAGCAGTGACCTCCCTTCAGGGAAGGGGAGATGAATCCTGATGAATGTAAACACTGTGTGGCAAAGTGCGTGAGTGAGTCAGAGATAATCAAGTAGGGTAAAAACTCTTGTCTCCTTGGTTCTTAAATAAACCCCAGTATCCAGATACAATACGGGTTGCCGTACACTTTGTCTTGCCCTTGGCAAACTCCCGCAAGCTTTACATATCTGCCCCTAAAAAACTTTCCTCCAATTATTAATGTCTCTATCTTTTGGTTTTATTTCAACATGAATAAATAGCCCCATGTTTCCCAAAGAAGTGGGCATATTAGATAGAGTGCAAGGCATGTGCAAGACATACATTTCAAATACTGCCATGATTCTCCTTATTTTCCCTTAACGTCTCTACTCTGAAAGGATCTTGTAATCCACCTCAGACAGATACAGACTCCCATGGGATGTCAGTGACACTCTCTGTGGTTGGTTGTTCAAATCCCCTCCTGTATGTACTGAACACTCCCAGTGTGTGCTTGCCTGGGGTACAAGGGATAAGTCTGCAGGGAACATGTCCAAGATGTTGAACCTGACAGTTCACACGTAGCAAATGATGGACTGATCTGAATGTCAGAAGATGCTGGGGCAGCTTAACCTCTTTGGGAAAAGAAGAGCTGATATTCACTGCACTATTAAGGATAGCATGCAAACCCCTGCAATTTCTGAGTGAGAGACGTTGAAAGCTCACATTCTTCTTCTTGTCCCAGCTTTGAAAAAGGAAGATCTCTTCCACATTGCCTAAGTTTTACGGCTCACTTCCCCCCCACCAAATGTTTGACTGGCACACAAGCGTAGCATTGCTTTGCATCCAAAGAAGCACACAATGTTGTAATTGTTCTCCAGATCTGTTGAACAATATTTTGGTACTCTGAGTAAGGCATCCCACAGGACAGAGCACAAAGATAGCTGCACCTTCAGCAGCGATTATAGTCAGCAAGTACCCACAGTTTGAGGTGTAGACTGTTGACTTTCTGCTTGGGATCTGTTTCCTCATCATTGTCACTGAATATATTGAAGCAAAGGGACTCACAGCTTTTGGGCACCTTACCTCTATTTTTTTTTTTATTCATTGGCAAACCAAACTATTAAGCTTGACTTTTTAAGGCATTACACATTTTTTTCTTCATTATTGGACCTTATGGCTGGCAGCTCTGTTCTTCAGATGACTGTAACTGTTGGATCCTCTATTGCTCCTCCCAGCAAAAAAGCCTCACATACAACCTCCTGTATGGCTATAACTGGCTTAAGCTTGAGTCATGATACCAAAGCCTACAGAGTGCTCATAAACCTGTGCTGTGGAAATATTTGCCAACTATAAATAGAAGACTGTCAACAGAATAAAAGCAATCTTTTTCTGAAAACACTTTGTCGTGCTCCCAGACAACTTCCACAGCTATTACATAAAAAATGGATAGAAACTACTGCTGCTAACCCTAAGGATTTAAGGTTCTTCAATAACTTGCACACAATCTTATTGACTTTGCTCTTTTTTTTGTTGTTGTTCCAGAGATCTTGATAAAAACATTCAGCAGCCAGAAAAATCTATATACAATGAGATGCTACTGTGGGCCAGCATACTGAATCTAGTCTAGCCTGAGATACCTTTGATAGGTGAGTGAGCAGCAGCTAAATTAAGCAGCCTATGTAATATCAGCCTTGTCTTCCTCTGTCTCTAATTTATCATGTCGCTCCTCTCCCTGAGTAAAGACAAGCATCCTGTGACACTTGCTGTGCTGGACTTGTTCTTCACCACATTACCTGATGACTTTTCAAGCCTTGGTCCAGTAAGCAGAGACTGAATAGCAATCCCACCTGTACAATTCGATGTCTTTTCTCCATTTACCGTTTTCTCAAATCCCTTAGCATTAGCCCAGGCAGACAAGTGTGAACGTGAATGCTCATTGACCACAGTCTCATACTAAGCTGATATTAATTTCTGGAGGCAAGGGGTGTGCTTATCTCTTCAGCTGTTGAACCAGATACATAATGGCCCAGAATACTTACTATTATGATAATTCCAGCCTGGTCCTTAATAACTTCACCATGAAGGCAGCAAAAAGTACTTCAGTAGGCATTTTGTTTTCCACATGTGAATGAATGAATGAAGTCTGGGCCAAAGGAGTTTATCAGTCACTATACTTTATGTCTTCCTTCTGTTCTATTACCATGGCATGGAGAAAGCATGTGACTGAAGTAATTACATTTAGTGAGCCCTTAGCTCTGAAAGCTGAGGAGGCCATAATGTATTCATGCCTTGCATTTTCACAGCACTTTTCATTTATAAAATTTCTCCATACAAAAATACCATAGCCCTTGATCCCTGCTGCTATCTCTAGCACTGTTATCTGTAGCAAGTTTATGTATAAATAATATGTTATGTACTGAAAACTGCACAAAATTCACTTGCATCAGGGGGGAAAAAAAAAAGCAGCAACAGAGAGGCACAAGTATGCCTGGTCTTGTGAAATCTCATTTTCGTTTTGGACACCATTTTGGACAAGCTATTCATGTACAAAAGTTAGCATGCTTCAATAGATGCGACAAAATCCAGTCTAAAACTCTGCTGCCTAGGTTAGTAAATGGTTTCACTTGGCCTTATGGACTACTTTAGTAGTCAAGTAGGCAAGGAATGAAAGACAAGACCCAAAGTAATAATGAAAAAAAAAAAAAGCACTTGTGATTTACTCAGTAAATATCACTTCAACAGCAAGTGAGTGGGAGGATTAAAGAGAAAGCCTGTGTTCTTCATTAATAACGAGAGATGTTATTCTGTAGGAAAGATCAGTATTGGACATACAAAATGGCCAGTATCGTAGACTGGCTTTTGGATTTACATACTTAACTGCATGAATGCAACTCAGCTTCTTAAAGACCTGGATGCCACCCTCGAGAGGCTCCTTCCTGAAAACTGGTCCTTTTCCCCCAGTGCTCTTCATCATACCCTAGTTCTGAAACATGGCCTAAAACATTGTATGTGCAGCTTTGCAGCACTCTCTTAGTGCAGTTTCTAGTATGGGAGCTTCATCTGATGGTTTATGGATAGATATTGTGTAGATATTTTATAGTACTCTAATACAGTGATGGTCCTGCAAAGCTCAGCGCTTAAAGGTCTCAGAAATGCAATTTCCATTCTGTCTTCAAAAGAGGCAGAAATAATGCTGGAAGGCTATATGCAGGTATCTGGATATGAATATTGAAGTTCTAGAGTAAAATGAACATGGCAAGAACTAAATCAATGTTCTTCTCCACCATTATTAAAAGAATTCTGGGTTTCAGAATAACCAGTAGAAAATACTCTGCGATGACTTCACATATAGCTGGCACCACTCGCCAGTGAACACTGCAGAAAAGATCCATTTCTTTGATGCACGCTAGATTGTGTGTTTATGATGGGACTCCTGTAGAGGTAATTTCATGTGAAATTTAAAACTGATTCCCAAGTCACACAATGCGCTGGAGGAAGCAAAGCCAGAATGCTAACCTCGAGGATACGCAGATTTCCACAAGCTTCACGGATTTTTCCCTAAGGAATAGACTTGTGCTGATTCTTAGTATAATTCTTGAAGGACTTTAAGGAAGAATTTTAAAACAGGAGTGTATGGGCTTGTGATGGCAAGATGTAGTGTGTTCAATGGCAGGCTCTCTCTTCCTAAGAGATCGGTGAGCAAGAAATCAAGGTCTCTGAATTCTGATTGTGTATCAAAGAAATTATTCAGGGAACAATCTGGAAAAGAAGGCAGTATTACTTATCTGCCTCATAGGTTTCTTGCAAACAGAGCAGAATATCAAACATTTCCTTTCTAAATCTCATGCTAAAGGTCAAGCGCAGTAAATTGCTGCAGTTGTACAGAAGTGAGTGGAACTAGAGCAGTCTTTACTATAGATCTAGCTTGTACTGTCATACTAGATGACTCTGCATCTTTTCTTTTTAGTATTACTGGAATGTCCTTTATCCCACAGAGACCTTGCAATTCAGCCCCAAACATGTTTAGTTTCAATTAACATATTTGCTCAAAAACAGTCCTTGTTCTATTTTAATTGAAAAAGAAGTGCCATTTTTTGAGCAAAGAAAAACTGCTGGAGTGGAGGGGGCTGGAAAAAAAAGAAGGGATTCCTTAAACCACAATAAAAACCTCAGTGAGACCAGTCATATGTGCCTCACGTGTTGTTTATGTGTTTTCCTTCCAAAGGCTGTAGTTGAGCAGTAAGAAGGGAGGCCATCTGTTTTCCTTTTGCTGGTGATGCAACAACCTGGCCAGGTAAAAGCATCAAGAAGGGAGAAGCTTGTGCCTTCCTTAGAATAACTAAACATGCCTGGAAGAGAAAAGCTTTCAAGGCGACATGTGGAACGGGCAGAGAAGAAACATGGCCAGGAGGGAGGCTGCAGCATGGGCAGAAGGTGCCCATATCTCACAAGCAGCAAAAAGAGGGTGGATGGCGACTGACTGTTCAGAGTACAGTGGAGGCTTCAAAAGGAGGTGATTCTTTATGAAATGGGCTGTATACCTGGGAAACTCCTTGCCAAAGATGATGTGGATGCAAGAAGTTTGTGTGGGCTCAAAGCAGACTGGACTGGTATTTGGAAGAGAGATTCTGGGATTATCTGCTAAGCAGACAAGCTACATCAGTTTAAGGTCTCTCCTGAACCGTAAGTACTCAGAAACTGGCAAAGCATTAGAGGGTAGTATTAAATGTTTTTTCCTTGTTCATATTTTTCCTTAGGCTACTTTTTATGGCCGTAATTAGAGAGACAATACTGCACAGATGGTCCAAGATAACCCTTGATCTGAACCAGTATGGCTCTTCTTCCAGAGACAGGCAGCCAGGACTAATAAGGGATGAAAAGAAACTACTCTAGAGGGTACCATGTGCAGTATGTTGCAATCCCAGAAACTACTGAAAGATTAATGGAGAGACAACAAATCTCAAATAAAGGACCCCATTGCCAGTACACAGCTCTGTTTATAAACCAGTTTTCATTTGCTCTCTCCCACTCTGAGCTTTCTTCTGTTTAAAATTATTAGTGCCCTAGTTCCTGTTGTAATACAACCCAGCTTTTGAGGCTCTAAGCTCTGTTGGGAATTTTGGGGGTGGGAAGTCTCACTTTCAGGAAACTGTATATGCAAATCCATCTGTAAGCTCTGACCTTCATGCTCAGGGTGTGTACAACAGACTGGTCGTCTGCTTCCAGGCACCATTTCCAGCAGGTTAAACCCTCCAGATTTTTTTTCCAGGTGTGTAGCCAGGAGACACCCACTAGTTCAGCCATATTCACTGACCTGAGGATTACAGGCATAGACTTGCATATACAGAAATGGCCACTGAGCACCACGGTGTGCAATTAATACCGCCCTATCACCTCCAAAACTTTGTTTGGCCTCAATGTTTCCAAGACTTGTTTTAGACCTCTCTGGCGCAGATTCAAGTGAAGGGCAGGGATCCATAGCTGAGACGGTTGACTTCTCTGTAGCAGATATTAAATTTGAGAGCTCACTGCAGCCTATCACTGTAACAGTTCCCCTGTGGGATCAAGCCAGGACCCGTTTGTTAGGAGATGCCTGCAGAAGACTGCTGACAAGTGTGTTCAAAAAATATATAAGTAACCCTACCCAGGGAGCAGTTTGTACCTTAGAGCATCCTATTCAAGGAAACACCCGTCAGCTCTAGTAAGCTGGGCCTGCAGGGAATTCCTCTGGAGAAGAGCTTTGCTCTGGAGTCCCTCAGGTCCTCCTTTCTTCTCCAAGAAGCACCAACAAGGCTGGCAATACACAGCACTGCTGTCACATGGAGGGGTCCTCAGTGGGAATCTGTTTGGGACCCTTTGCCTAAGGAGCTTTTTGCAATCAGTGCCAGAGACTAATGACTGCAATCGATCCTGGAGATAAGAGGGAATCAGTCTGCCGACTCCTGAATGATCCCACAGCTTAACAGCTCCAGCTCTGAAAACACCAACTTGACATTATGCCTGTAGCCCCCTCACTTTATCCAGGGGATTACATTAAAAAACCTTCAGGTTTTTCTCCAACAACAATGTCTGTATTTTGCCAACGTATGACACATGCAGTGTTCACAGAAAGAAAAATAAAATAAGATGCAGATTTGTTACTATTGTCTGCAGTAAGAAAAGTTACAGACAAACTTTTGATATTTCTGAAATAAAACACTGTGCTTATTTAATTTTTGGGAGGGGGCAAGGCAGGACTTTTGCAACTGAAAAAACACATTTCATTTTGAAAATAATTGTAAAACATCCTATGTGCTGTTCTCTACAGAGGAAGAAGATAATTTTGGCTTGGGGTCTTTCTACCAGTCTGAAATGCAAGCTGTTTCCAGTCACAATTTACCTATCAAATAAAGCAAGTGCTAGTTTTTTTCTGTACATTGTCAGTCCTTTATTATCTTTCTTTCTGAAGAAACATCTGAAGGTCTGGCATGAACACAATGACATCCAGAAGAGTCTGTAAAGTGCTTTGAATATTAAAACAGGGCGAGGAACTGGGATCGGTACAGGGCATCTGCCTAATTAATGGCTCTGCTAAATGAGGATGCAGAATTCACATGCACACATACCCATGGCATCATATAACTCGTTTCATTTTCTTTTCTAGTTTCATTCAGTGAGGTCATCAAAAGTTTTCTAGGAAAAAAAAAATCCCAGCGTATATGAGTGTGCAGGATGTGTCAGTACGGTGCAGAACTGGCGTCAGCCTGTACAGTACAAACAGTATAAAAAGGAAAATAACCTTAACATTTCAAACAGAAAGAGTCTAGATATACAGAGCATCAGTGTGGCATGTTCCCAACAAACAACATTACCTAATAAGCAAAGAGACAACTAAGAACACAGAACTGGAAGGAACAAGCAGGGTCATCAAGTCTAACTTCTTGGAAGGGCAGGTAGCCTTTTGATAGACTCAAAAGGTGTCTACAGAGAAGCTTTGCCTCTCAATCCCACATACCATAGGCCATGCAACTCTTCCCAGTTGCACAAACCCTGACACCACCAAGCACCAGAAGAGGCAATCAAGGGCATGACCAAAGTGCTTGAACCTCACAGTTGCAAAAATTTAGGGATAAGGGATAATTTAGGTTTATTAGTGCTCTAGGAACAAATCACAGTTATTCAGTCTGGATAAGGCCTGCTTTACATCTGAAAAGGAAACTTTGCAAATAGTAACCAGACACAGAACCGTACTGTTATTGCTGCGTGGATGTTTAGAAATACCTGAAATCCAAGAGTGTTTTATGTGTGAAAACTATGCAGAAGCAATCAGTCTGGCAGATATTTAGCCTATGTGAGCTAACTTTTTTTCCTATTTTTTCTGCGAACGTACAGACCCAATGCAAAGGGCAAACCTCCTAACAGCCAGCGGTAGTGTTGAGAACAAAAAGGAATCCTCCTTTCATCTAGATCAAAAGAAGATGTCTGGGCTGATCTGAAACACCCTTTTTACAAGTTGAAGGGTGCAGATATCCTCTAGTTGACATAGCTGCTCAGGGAACACACACAGATGCACACTGTGAGCTACTGAAGCTAGTTATTACTGGATCAAAACTGTCAGTTTCCTGCTGCCTTCTTAGAAATTGCATGCTACTCAGGCCCATTCTGAGTCTAAGAAATAGGATTAAGGACATCTATTTCAAAAAAGAACGTGAAAGAAAAGCCAAGGAGAGCTCCCAGCTGACAAGACAGGACCAAAATGGGTTTGGTACCTCAAGACTTGTGTCATTTCCCCCTCCCAGTGACTGCGTTTTGCCTGAACCATGACCAGGCTGAAGTCCTCTGCACAGCAACCAAGTAGGGAAACAGAAGTTAATGTTTTCCCATAGGTTTCTGAGCTGCATTTCCCAAACTGCAAGAGGAGCTGTAGCCCTCCACCACCACCATGGGGCCACCCAGGGCACATCAGGACTGGCTGTGACATGGTACAGACTGTACCAAATCCTTCCAGCCTGGATGCACTTGTGCTCTAATGAGCTCTGCTGGAGTCCTGGTCCCTGACCAGCCCTGAAACTTTCTCCTGAGGCTGAAGCAGCAAGTTGCTGTTGCATTAAAGATAGTTGTTTCACACAGCACCAGGCCTGTGCAAGGCCAAAAAGTCATGGTAGCTATAAAGAATATATATAGTCTAAGCTAAAAGGCATTTTTTTCTCTTTTTTTTTTGTTTTTGTTGGGGGAGAGGAATGGGAAATGATGCTCACTTGCCTTCAAGCCTTGCAAAAATTCTGGAACAAATGCACAATTCGTAAGTGCCTGGAAGATAACAAGTCACAGCAGCAGCTGCTTCATGTAGCAGCAAGGACAAGTTGCCCATGTGGATTTGTCAAGAATAAATTTTGTTGAACTGATCTAATCTCCACTTTTAGCAATGTAACAGGCTTTAAGAATAAAGGAAAAGCGGCTGTCACAAATCTTACCATTACTAAGGTTTTCAAAATAGTTGCATGTGACATTCTCATAAGCAAGCCGCAGCAGCATGGTCTAGATGAGACAATGATAAATTGGGTGCAAAGCTGATTTGATAACGTATCAGAAAGGTTATCAGTGGTGCTTTGTCAGAGTGGAAGGATGTAGAAAGTGGAGTTCAGCCAGGTCTGTTCTGGTTCCAATCCTGGCATGTGTTTTCATTAACGAATTAGACGATAGAAAAGAGAGTATGGTTATTAAATTTTCAGATGGCATAAAGCTCGGAGGCATTGTAAGCACAGGAGGACAGGATTTGAATTCAGAATGATTTTGAAGAATTGTATAACCTGTCTGGGGTGGGAGGGGGGAAGCTGAAATTCAGCAGGGACAAGTGCAAGGTTACAAACTCCAGCTTATACAAATACACCAAAACCAAAATTTGACAATAGCAGCTCTGTAGCAAACTGTGGTATCACAGTAGATGACAAGCTCAATTGCTTGTGAAAAAAGAGACATACAAGAGTGAACAAACAGGGTTATAACTTTCCAGATGTGCAGTAGTCCTTACTTTGGCACTAAAAAGACTTCAGATGCCATATTGTATTCAATTTGAATGTGACTGCTCAATAAAGATGTGTAGCAATAGTTCAGAGGAGAAAAGCACTACCAGAGATGTGGAAAACATGACCAGAGCAGAAAGACTGACAGGCTCGGTGCTTGTTTAACTTTAGTAAGTCTCATATGAAGCTCTTCAACAAGCTTCATGTACATAAAAGGCTTGTTGCAAACAGGAATATAATAATCTGTTTTCTAAATCTCCAGAAAATGGAACAAAAGAAAACAGGCTTGCATTACAGGAAGAAGTTTCAGTTTGAACTTTTCAACAGTGACATCTGCAAAGTACTGGAAAGATTTCTCTATTAGACATACCTTTATGCTAATGGCCTGACCCCTGCTGAACCAATACCTTCAATATGAGAGTCATTGCATCCTACTGAATGCAAGTCCTCATAAAGTTCATGCATCAAAGGACTGGATGTGGGATCTCTTTGGGTGTCTCAGCAGCAGTGACCTCCAGCCTGGCTTTATCAGACACTTAAGTCTGGCAAAATCCGGTGAGTTTCAGTACAAAGACTCAGTGTGGGCTATTCCATCTGGGCTTTGCTTGTGGCGTCAGTCTCTTCCCCTCTTGCTAGTTTCTTGCTGCCTGAACTGTTCAAGGAAAGTTTGTTTGCATGGCAGTGAGAATGGCAACACATTTTACAGTTTCCCTAGGGTGGCAGAAAAATAAAAAGCTTCTTGACATCCGCTGAGATCTTTAACAAACACAAGAAATCTATGGCTTGGACGTGGTATTTATTTAAGCACCATTTACTACCTGTCTCTTGGTTCATGGGCAGAACACTCTGGGGAGTTAAAAACCTTTCTCTGTATGGCTTAGAGTGATCTTCATTAGATATGCTACTTAGGCTTTCATTGCAATTTGATGTGCTGAACTTGCTTGTGATACATTGCTTTGTTTCTCCTATGGTACCATTCCCAAGTGTAAGGAAATATGTTCTGTTTAATCTGGTGCCTCTGACAGTGACTGATCGTATGCAATCAATGATAATTAAACCTATCGATCCCATGGATTCATGTCAGACCTGAGCCTATTGCACTGACTCAGTGTTGCATTACCAGAAAATCATCATTTCTGAAGTCAGACTGTCAAGTTCTGAGAAGAGGCTACAGATCACAGAGGAAGACAGAAAGGCAGGTGGTACTGGGGTCCTTCCAGTTAGCAGGAACAGTGGCCACTCTCAGTGATGATGGTCTTTTGATTGTATACCCTCCTGGACTAGGGAACCCACAGAAAACATCTGGGGACAGATCCCCAACGACTGCATGTTCAGAAGCTAGCACTCTCCTTTCAGATATCAAATATGTTTGTATTTGTCATGGCTTAACCTCAGTCAGCAACTGAGTACCACACAGCCACTCGCTCACTCCTTCCCCTCCGCCCTCGGCAGGATGGGGGAGAGAATTGGAAGAGTAGAAGTGAGAAAAACTCGTGGGTTGAGATAAAAACAGTTTAATAATTAAAATAAAATAATAATAATAATAATAATATAATGTAATAATAATAATAGAATATACAAAGCAAGTGATGCACAGTGCAATTGCTCACCACCCGCTGACCGATGCCCAGCCAGTCCCCGAGCAGTGGCCCCCCCGGTTTATGTACTAAGCATGACGTCACATGGTATGGAATGTCCCTTTGGCCAGTTGGGGTCAGCTGTCCTGGCTGTGCCCCCTCCCAGCTTCTCGCTGGCAGGACATGAGAAGCTGAAAAATCCTGGACTAGTGTAAGCACTGCTTAGCAACAACTAAAACATCAGTGTGTCATCAACATTATTCTCATCCTAAATCCAAAACACAGCACTGTACCAGCTACTAGGGAGGAAATTAACTTTATCCCTGCCGAAACCAGGACATTATTGTATGTAGGACACTAGCTGCAATGTCTTTTGTTTTCTGGGGATCTGCAAAGTTGTGTTTCCTTTGATGTCTGCTAATGTGTAATATATGTGTAATATATTTGATTGATCAATCACAAGACTTTTCAAAGACTTGAAAAACTGGTGGGTGCTAAACTCCACTCAAAGTGGAGGGCGCTCACAAGGCATGAGCGGGACAACCAGGGGATCAGGCCCAGCCAGCATGGGTTCATGAAAGGCAGGTCCTGCTTGACCAACCTGATTGTGAGCCTGGAAATCTGCTGCTGACTCCAAAAACCATAAGGAGAACAGCAACTGCCACTTCGTTTTTGTTTTGCCCACTCAGAGACTCCGCCACTGAACATGAGAGCTCTCTGATCAGCGCTCCTGGCTTGGTGACCTTCAATTCTTTAAGCATTGCTCATAAACCTTGAAAACTAAAAAGCTGAAGTTCATGCAGAGGCAAACTGAGGGAGAAGTAAGTAAATGCTGGGATCTAATCTTTTAGATTTATGGTAGCCATAGATTGTAGCCATATATTTTTAAATTCAGAAGGAACCTTTGTAACTTTCACTTTACATAAAACAAGGTGGAGTGTTACAGTCATACCTTCGGATGAGCTAGACTGTGAGTTTTACAGACTTCAGGTGGTGGAGAATCTGTCATATCCTCAGGTGAACTCTCCAGCATTAAAAATATGCAGCTTATCTGTAGTCAGAACTTGTCTGGCTTGAGCTACCAGCCTGTGAAGTGTTAGGGATTTGTATGTTAAATTAAAGAGCCCTCTGCCCTTATATATATTATTCTCCTGAATTTCTATTTGGAGCTTTTTTCATTCACTGCTTTTACATTTCATTACTGTTCTGCTGCAAGAGCTGAAATGACTGGTTAACTGGGGAGGTCTCGGACGACTGGAGGCTTACCAATGTGACGCCCATCTACAAGAAGGGCCGGAAGGAGGATCCGGGGAACTACAGGCCTGTCAGCCTGACCTCGGTGCCGGGGAAGATTATGGAGCGGTTCATCTTGAGGGCGCTCACAAGGCATGAGCGGGACAACCAGGGGATCAGGCCCAGCCAGCATGGGTTCATGAAAGGCAGGTCCTGCTTGACCAACCTGATCTCCTTCTATGACCAGGTGACCTGCCTAGTGGATGAGGGAAAGGCTGTGGATGTGGTCTACCTGGACTTCAGCAAGGCCTTTGACACTGTCTCCCACAGCATTCTCCTAGAGAAGCTGGCGGCTCATGGCTTAGACAGGTGTACTCCTCACTGGGTCAAAAACTGGCTGGACGGCCGGGCCCAGAGAGTTGCGGTGAATGGAGTTACATCCAGTTGGCGGCTGGTCACGAGCGGTGTTCCCCAGGGCTCAGTTTTGGGGCCGGTCTTGTTCAATATCTTTATCGATGATGTGGACGAGGGGATTGAGTGCACCCTCAGTAAGTTTGCAGACGACACCAAGTTGGGCGGGAGTGTTGATCTGCTCAAGGGTAGGAAGGCTCTGCAGAGGGACCTGGACAGGCTGGATCGATGGGCTGAGGCCAACTGTATGAGGTTCAACAAGGCCAAGTGCCGGGTCCTGCACTTTGGCCACAACAACCCCATGCAGCGCTACAGGCTTGGGGAAGAGTGGCTGGAAAGCTGCCTGTCGGAAAAGGACCTGGGGGTGCTGGTCGACAGCCGGCTGAACATGAGCCGGCAGTGTGCCCAGGCGGCCAAGAAGGCCAATGGCATCCTGGCCTGTATCAGAAATCGTGTGGCCAGCAGGAGTAGGGAAGTGATCGTGCCCCTGTACTCGGCACTGGTGAGGCCGCACCTCGAATACTGTGTTCAGTTTTGGGCCCCTCACTACAAGAAGGACATTGAGGTGCTGGAGGGTGTCCAGAGAAGGGCAACGAAGCTGGTGAAGGGTCTGGAGAACAAGTCTTCTGAGGAGTGGCTGAGGGAACTGGGGTTGTTTAGCCTGGAGAAAAGGAGGCTGAGGGGAGACCTCATCGCTCTCTACAACTACCTGAAAGGAGGTTGTAGCGAGGTGGGTGTTGGTCTCTTCTCCCAAGTAACAAGCAATAGGACGAGAGGAAATGGCCTCAAGTTGCGGCAGGGGAGGTTTAGATTGGACGTGAGGAACAATTTCTTTACTGAAAGAGTGGTTAAACATTGGACCAGGCTGCCCAGGGAAGTGGTGGAGTCCCCATCCCTGGAGGTATTTAAAAGACGTGTAGATGAGGCGCTTAGGGACATGGTTTAGTGGGCATGGTGGTGTTGGGTTGACGGTTGGACTCAATGATCTTAGAGGTCTTTTCCAACCTTAATGATTCTATGATTCTATGAAAGTCCTATGCAATTCCAGGGGACAATGCTCTTCTCCTACGCCAGTCTGTTGCAGTACAGTATGGGGTGAAGGGAAATGCATGCACAACTCCCATCAATGCTGAATGTCAGCTTTAACAATTTTCCCCTCTCCCTCCTCCCCCCTACCCCCCGAGTATGGATTATATCTTTTCACCAGGGGTCTATATCCTAGCAGTTTGCCATTCTCTGGTATTAACACTTGAAGTTTTAATGAGCACAGGCAGAGGAGGGTGCTTAGCAACAATACAGATAGATAGTACAACAAATACAGGATAAGCAGTTTGAGATTAGATTTTAATGCCATCTTAATGACAACACCAAGATCTAGTTATTGCTCTGCGTAACTATGCCGCTAACACAGATGCCAGAATACTGCACTGCATGTGCACTACTGGGGTTTCCACTTTGGGAAGTGGGATTTTGGAAGCAACCAGGACAAAGGGAGAGGAAGAGGTGACAGACAGCATGGTGTCAGGACAGAATTTCTTCTAGCTGAATAACATATTCAGTCTGCTTAAGCAGCTTGATGGTATGGTCAAAATGCCCTCACTTGCATTGATTTCTCAGAATATCTTTTGATCCCAACAGACTGGAGAATTACAGCAAAGGTATTGACACTATTTATTAAAGATTACATTTTCTTACAGGCTTTAACCCCCTTTTTAGCTCCATTCACTCCCAGGAATGACAGGTATATTATTAACAGATACAATCAGGCTTCAGAAATTATGTCTGTGGTTTTTTGAGAGAGGACTAGTTAAACTAATCACGTGAAACCTGGTTGGCCAAAACCAAAAGTAAAAGCTGTGAGATGCTATAAACTCCCAAACAAGCTAAAGTAAGCTTGCCTTTTGGGAATCACTGGCCAAGAAGCAGAAGGGAAAGGCAGCCAAAATTGGAAACAGATCCTCAAGCCCAAACCCTGTGCAATGTAGAAGAAAAACAGCAAGATAGGATCTGAAGAGTTTGTCATGGGACATGAGAAATTGTCCCTTTTACCACTTGTCTAAGATGATGCCCTGGAAGGATTCGGTCTGTTATGCAGAAGCCTCTAAAAAAGACCACAGTTGCTAGAATTTCATTCCCGCACATGTCCCAAAACAGGGGAATAACCTTGTCTTTACTTGTCCCCCACTGCTAGTACTGCCTTTATACCATGCCCTGTACTAGACAAGCTTTAGTAAGGCAGGACGACTGCAGATATTGAATGGGGCGGGAGGAATGGGGAAGTAAGACAGCAGACCTGTTTGAGGCCAGAGAATGGATCAATGGCAGAAACAGGAACAAACCCCCAGTCCTTCAACGTCTTTAATGTTGCCACCTTGATACACCCTCTGTCTGACCTAGCACCAGCTTCAGGAGCTACTTCATACACAGTCCCTTATCATGCTGCAAATCTCCTCTGAAAAACAACCAAGTGCAAAGGACTTACAGTTCATTGTCCTGCTCCCTCATCTCTGACTCTCCGTGCTGCCACAAAAAAAGCCAAGTGAGCAAGGCACCACGGTCCCTTTAATCCTTTCTTTCTTATGTCACACATCTTAGAAATGATCAGCTGCAGGAAAACCGGACAGACTGGGGTGAGTTATTGCATGCCCATTATTGCCATGCGGCGATTTATCACTGTGTGATATACTACTTCTATACTGAATCTGGTTACTGTACCACCAAAAAGTGATGGCTGGTTTGAAAGCTTCACAGATGTCAGGGGCAGATTCGGTGTCAGAGCAGTGCAACAATGTGTGACCACGACAAACAATCAGTTCACGCTAAGAATATCTGGAGTTGTGCTTTTGTCAGCCAGTAAAATTTCAGCATCAGTTCAGATTTCTTATTATCCTTGTGCTGATCTTTGCTACAAGGAGAAGAAAATGACTGAACAAGAGACTTAATTGTCCATGTATCAATGTCTCAAACCCTTTCTCCCTTTCTCTGTGAACCCTGGAAGCACATGTTCATCTCCCAGCAGGCCTGATTCAGGTCCTTCTTTCCAGGAAAAACACAAAGCTGCAGCTTTCTGTACGTTGGCCAAAGGAGAAATAGGAAACAAAGGAGACAGAGGGCAAAGACAAGCATTTATAAGGGAATGAGAGGCTTTCGATGAGAAAATAACGAAACACAAAGATAAAGTCAGAGGGAATAGCCACAGAGAAAACACCCACAAAGAGCAAAGCTAAGAAGAGGTGGGAGGAAAATGCTGATGAGAGGCTAAGGGGAAGAGAGAGCAAAGAGAAACAGAAAAGAGTCTCAGCAAATTTCCATAATGTAACACTGATGAAGCCTTTTATGATTATAGACAGGGATTTTCAGAAATGTTCCCTTGCAGGAAGTTTGCATACTCATATTTTAATATCTCTGAACACTTTCCCAGCCTCGGTAGAAGTGGAAACCTTTTTGCTAGTGCTGCATGCTCTAAATCTGGACTACCCCTGTGCATCACCAAGCTCCATAGAGCAGTATCACTGAGGTCTGTCTTGGAGGGACTGGCACATCGACTCCGGGTCCGTGCTGCCTCCAGAGAGTGTGATAGCCCTGCACTGAAACTGCTCTTCCGGAGAAGCAGGGTAAGAAAAACACTATGTCCTGCCAAAGCAATGGAGACATTGCTTGTATGGTACCCTTGTGGGACCTGAACACAGGTTGGTTCTTATCCAGAGCTAGACAGAAGCCTGAGCTGATTCAAGCTGTGTGTTGGATGTAAAATACCATGGCAAGTAATGAGACTCTGGGCTACCTGAAGCAAAACCAAATCCACAAGTCTGTATGGCCTTACATGCTTCCAGAAATCTCAGCCTGCGCCTACTTCAAGTCCAGACTCAAGCACTGACTCTGTGTGGAAACAAACAGTACAGATTATTGCTATTTATGTACCACCAGTTGTTTACCTGACTCTATCCTCTCAGACTAGCTATTGCTCATTTTCTCAGACTGAATGTTTGGCCACAACATTTCCTGAGATAGATCTACTTAATTATAAATAGCAAAAAGATTATTGTTGTCCCTGAATGAATTTTTGAAAGCTATACACCGCCGTTCAATACTAGTGTCAAAAAAAAAGACTGCCAGAGAAATCACCTTACAGCAGAGAGGAAGCTTTTGAGCTCCACAGAGTGATTTTTACCAGACTTTTCCATCTGAAACACATTTTGCTTGTGCAGTTGATTTGTACGGAATAAATCCAGCTCAGTCACTTCATGAGGACGACACCTGTTGTCTAGTCTCTCTGAGTCCTACGAAATGACAAGAAATAGTCTCTGATCTCTTCAGGGCCTCTGCTGCAGACTTCAGGGGGAGGACTTTCCAGTGGATTCCCCTCAAAGTTGCACGAACAGTAATTGTATCCCCAGTCCAGGTTCACCAGCTCCCCAAAGCTTGCTGGAAGGGACCGTAGATGGTTGTTTCCCAACCAAAGTGTGCACAGATTCCTTAAAAGACAGACATCCTCAGGCAGACTCTCCAGTGAGTTGAAGAGCAATAGCAACGTTTCCAGTTTCTCCAGATGCCGAATGCTGGAAGGGATTGTACCTATTTTGTTGTCGCTCACATCTAGAAAGGTGAGGCTCCTCAGCTGGCAGAGGGGTGCAGGCAGTTCGGTGAGGCTGTTGTTGGCCAGGTGGAGGCTGTGCAGCCTTTGAAGTGCCCCCATTTCTGGAGGCAGCGAGCTCAGGCTGTTGTTGCTCAGAGTGAGCCTCTCCAAGTGACTCAAAGTGCCAATTTCAGCAGGGATTTTCTTCAAGTTGTTGGAGTCCACGTAGAGGCAGGTTAGGTTCCTGAGGTGGCTGATCTCTCGAGGGAGCAGCTCCATCCGGTACCTCAGGCAGCTCTCTCGTTCTGGGCTCATCTCCAGGACCTGCAGCTGGTCCAAGCCAAAGACCTGCGCAGGAACCGACACCAGCTCTCTGCCTGAGATCTTGAGTTTCTTCTTCCCTTCATACTTTGGATCGTGCTCTGTAAGGTACCTCCAGAGTGGATCGGGGCCTGTAGAGGCACACCCAAAGGAGGCGGCTGTGTCCATTGACCCACCAGACCCGTGGCTGGTTGAACTGAGACAGTCACTGATGATTTGTTGCACGCTCCACGGACAACCTTTTATGTTCTTGGTGGATCAAGGCCCTCCATCAGCTTTCCTCTCTGCCAGGCACGTTACTAACACACATGCAGAGTGTTTGGGTTGCTCAGATACATCCCACTGAGTAAACACTGGGCGTTCTCACTTGATCAGGTGTTTCCCTTCCAGCCCTGCAGCATACACAAAACCCAGCTCCTGGGCTACGACATTGCCTCTCGTGGCTGTAGCCAGTGAGCTGGTGGCAAATATCTGTCGGTGTTTAGAAAGTGAAACAGCAGCGCTGTGCCTGTGCTTTTCAGCAGATTGGTTCAAATCCTTGTTTGTGTGTAGCTCCCTCCTGGGAGCACTTAGGGTGCCGTTGTCTGAGGAATTCACATTGGTCAGTCCCAAGGGATTGCAATGGCTGGGTAGATAAACCACATGGTAAACAGGACAAGATAAAGCACATGGTAAACGGGACAAGAAGACGACAGACTCATAGCTAGTGGCTTGGGAGCCAGGAACCATGAACAGACCCTGTCCTCAGGTCAGTTTGTGCTTTTATCATTCAGCAAACACAATAAAGAGTAAATTTTGAAATCTGGAAGTCCTTCTCCCTCCTACTGAGTGTATGAACCCCTGCACCACAGAGATACCATCTTGTGCTGCACTTGCTCTGGCATATTTAAAAGTGAATTTTTAGTCCTCACTGATATAGCTTTTGTAGGAGACATGTAAAATGCCAGGTTTATCCCAAGCCACTCAGCAGAGCATGCAAAGTAGAGAGCAGGGCATTTTTCTGGAAGGAGAAAATTGTCTGTTCGAAGCCTCAGGCTGAAAGAGCCCACCTCTTTTACTTCGTTCTCTAATCCTTAAGGCTTTCAGCTAAAAAATGCTTAGCACAACCATTTCAAATTATTTTCAAGGAGAGGGGGTCTCCACAGCCTCCCACAGGCTACTAAAGGTAGAAGACAATGTGTTAGAGGTATGGTGTAAGCAGGTCTACCAGGTCAGGTCTTGTGAAGGCAGCGCACATCAGCTTTGCTTTCCCACCCTGCTCAGTTCTGATCTCCTCAGCCCAGGATGGTGCTGAGTTTCCAGGGAGCCTGTGTCCCAGCACCAGGGACGTGTGTGGCTGCACAGATGAGTGGCGAGTGCTGGGAGGCCTCTATCCAGAAGATGCTGACAAGAGGATTTCGGGATCATTGTTCAACCCTCTGAACTTACACTTTAGGCTCTGCTGTTTTTTAACTGGGTTTCACCCTGAAAAACAGATTTTCAGGGCTGTCGCATACTGGCTGTTACTCTTAACTTGGATTCAGAGTGCAAATACCATAATCCTATTGAAATCAAGCCCTGAATTTCCTCCAGATTCATTTTCAGCATCTGTAAGAGAAAACTATATCACTTGCCTAGTATCGAGCACTGTTGTGAGGCTGCTTTGGCATTATAAGCTTCTGGGATGCTGGAGGCTGGAGACAGGCCTGCTGGGCTTCCCAGTAAGGACTGCGCAAGCTATTGAGCTGTGGCTATCATAGTTGAGTGCACAATGGCATGAGCAGATCCTGGGGACACTGAAAGTGGTTACTCCTGTTCTTTAGGGTCACCATTAATGTCAATAGGGTCTGAAGGCTGTGCTAGCTTCATCAAGAAAGGGTGGACATTTTACATGAAAAAGATTCAGCAGAAGTCAAGAAAGTCTAATAGTTGTTCATAAGTAAGAATGGGTACAATGACTTGGAAATATATGTATGTCGAAGATGAATACAGCAGCCAAGGAAAAGTGAGCTTTTTCACTTGCAAGGGAAAGTTGCTTACCAGAAATGACAGACCACACAACTAACCATAAAAATAAGACTCAAAGTTAAACTCAACTCCCATCAAAAAAGTGCTGAAGAAGTTATTGCAATGAGAGCAATTTCAGACTTGGACGAAAGCCATCTCCCACATTACTAAGGGGAAAAATTTATTTCTAAGAACACATTGTCAAACACGTCTGTCCTGTGAAATAAACCGAATTGCAGTATGTGCTGCCTTCTGCTTAAACATGCTTATCTCTTCAAATCAAAACCCGAGTCTTTCAGACAGCATGTCATGCAGAGCCAAAGCCGTGGTCAGAGAGAGGTTTTTGTGATGTTGGGCACTGTTCTCCTGTTGCACTTTTTCACAAGTGGTGTTTGACCTTGGGTTTTCCTTTACCAAGGTGGCAGGTTCTTTTCTGCTCCATCTTGCAGGACATCCTTCTTCCTGACGCTGATCGCTGGCTCATCGGGAATGTCAGAGTATGATTAATGACCCTCTGTCAAATTGTTCCCTTGTGCTTTCTACATAAGGTTCATGATCCAAAATGTAAAATAAAAAGAAAGAGCCCATATTTTCAACACATGATCCCCCTAGAGATTCAGCAGGATATTCTCATTCTCAGTTCAGACAAACTCCAATGAGAATATTACCAGCATCAATATTCTTGAGTCAAGCTACACAAGGTATTCAGAAGTTAGCCCTTACAGTGAAAACCTGCTTTGTAAGGTAACTCTGAAAACCAGTCTCCTGTTCATCATGTCTTCATGCTTTTCTAATCAGTTGTTCCCATTTCACAAGTCAGAAGACAAAAATCTATGTATGTGACTTCCAGGTTTAATCCAGATTGATGAAGCTAAGCAGGCTTTCTTTTCTTAATTCAACTTCAGCATTTGCAAAGGTGTTTAAAGGAAAGTCCAGACTCTGATGGACCCTTATTACCCTAAGGACCTCAGACAGGTGCTGAAATTGGGATGTAGGAGGCAATTGGGTGGCTGATGCAAAGACTATTCCCCCAGCAGCGCTGGCTCTGCAGAGGCAGCAGCAAGGAGGATTCCTCGTGGTCTCTGATGGATGCTCCCCCCTGTGCAGGGCTGCAGATCAGGGCCAGAGCCTGCCTTCACCCCTAGGCTGGCTCTGTCCTTGTGCTGCTCTTCCTCCCCATGCCATGGAGCAACAACCTTAACCCTCAGCAGCACTGGACTCCAGCTCATGGAGGCTGAAAGAGGTGGTAGTGGATTACTTTCAGTCTATGTTGTTACTGTTGAGTTACTGCAGTCATTTTAAGAAAAATTTCCTGTTATTCCCTGGCACAAGGACAGTACAGGTTTGTGCCATAACCTTGTCCCTCACCCTCTGAGTTGCCTGGCTGCTAATCACATAGCACCCAACATCTCATCATCCGTAACACATAGATCCCCACACTAACTTAGTGGCAACATGAGTAAGTAATGGTCGAAGATAAAGACAGCTACCAGAAGATCTTTTTTCCTTGAAGACCTATTTAATGTAGGCAACACAGCCCAGAGTGCTTCAGCTGACTACTTTAGGATGAGCTGAATCGTTCTCCAGGCTCCACAGTTCACATTGGAGCCACCAAAGTGCAGATGCCATGGCCTGACTCTGAATCCCACTGTGAGAGACTGAGCATGGAATTCAGGTACCTGGACATAAGCATCTTACATCATTTGACGTGATACATAATCTCCCCTAGGGTCACCCACTGCAGATCTGGAAAGACTTCTCTAGGTCCTACACCGTATCTGCCAGTCCCCTGTCGGTGTCTCTGGCACCCAGGACATTGTCAGATTATGATACCCAGCTATGCCTAGGCATCAAGTCCTGCTCCAGAAGTTGCCAAAATGCAATATATAGCAGGGCAGAGCTTGGCCAGTTTCCACATCAAAAGACTGAGCCATCAGTAAACTCTATTTTCTTTTTTTTTTTAAATGGAATTTTATTTATTTTTTTTTTAAATTGCCCAGAATCTAAAAGCCATGCTCATCTCCCAGCCAGTTGTGTGGTCAGAGCACAGAGCTTGGGCTTAGCTGCTACAGCATTTGTATTGTTTCTCTGGAAAAAAACCACAAACATTTGGTTTAGTCCTGAACAGAGTAGTCTTGCTTTGATTACACATCTCCAAATAAACATGTAGAACAGAGTTCAGCCTTACACAGTTTAATTATCCTGTATTAACAACAAGAGGTGGGAAAAGGACAGCTCAGGAAAACAGCATCACAAAGCTGTACTAAGAAGAGCTACTCACAAGTGGCAAAGAAGGGAAATAATGCATTCCCTGCTACAGCTTCCAAGAAGCAGCTAATTCAAAACTGTTTAGAAAACAAGTATAAATTGTTAAATAATTTAACACAAAAAATATTTTCCTCAAATGGTTCTGTTGTTTTGTTTTGTCTTGTTTTTTAATTTATTTATTTGTCAGGCAAAAATTTTAATGGAATAATGGTCTGATTGCTATAATTGCAATAATTTACACACTTGATTTAAAAACAAAACAAAAAACAACCCACAGTGATGCCATAAAACCCATGTGTCATCAGCACCTTTTTAATGTGTAAATAATACATTGTCTGGCTCTCTAATGCAATTTTAACAGTATATCCTCTCTTATCACAGGACCAGCCGAAACAAAATCCCACAAAAACATCAGCGTATTCCTGGGTTTAAACCTCAGACTCAGTGAACAGACTTTATGGTGATGTACCAACCCCTCTGTTGCAGAGACAGGAACACTCAGATGCAAAAGCCACAGCCCTCCCTTATTCAAGAGCAGTTAGAGGAGAGGCCAACAGCATTGTCCCTGCCCTATCTGCCACCTCCTGCCTGCATGGTCACCTTGCAAGATGCTGGACAGACAATACATGTCTACTTGTCACCTTCCAGCACACACAGTCACCTGCTCAGGCACAGTGGCATCTGCATTTTCTGGAGGGCAGCTTCTGACCATGCCCAGAGCTGTACTTGTAGGTTTACTGTCTGCCCAGATGGCAGATCTAATTTGGAAAGTAATCTCAGGCCACCTTTCCAAAGACTGCAAATACCCATGAGCGGACTGAGGCAAAAACTGTTGCAGCTTTTGGTGTTTGAGCTTGCAGGGCAGAAATCCTGCAAATATACACCCTCCTTTCTTACCTTTTATTGCAGGTGGCTTTTTAGGCACTTTCACATAGGGCTTGCTTCTGTAAGAGGTGGCAGCTATAGAAGCCTACCTTTGATGACTATACCCATAGAAAATGGGTGGCTATAAACACAGGTCTTGATCTGGGTCTGTAGCATGTGTCTCGTACTCCTCTCTCACTAGCAACAGATTACGCTTGGTAAATGCCATTTAACTGGCTGGAGAGAAAATGAGATTTAAGAAAAAGCAGGGAAATGGCACCCACTGAATTCAGGGCACAGAGACAGTCTGGAGTGTCTCCAGGAACAGACTGAACAAACAACCATATGCTAGGGAATACGCTGGAGCAAAGGGAATTAGGCTGCGTCCCCTTTTCTGGGTGGAGAAGCTGCAGAGCCGTAGTCTGTGCCTAATCCACGCAGATCTTCTAATTGCTATTAAAGATACAGGTGTGTCCCTCATGTTCCTAACACAGACTCTTGGCAACGGCTCCAACAGACACTCAAATGAAAAGGGTCATCCAAAAAAACCTATAGATCTCCTTCAACTAGATACCACTGCACCATCTCACTCATTAGGGGTTGGACTAGATGAGTCTTAAAGGTCCCTTCCAACCCAAGCCATTCTATGATTCTATGATCTCACAGAGGTGAAAGACCCTGAAATTTGTTTAACAGAACATCGTTATGTATCTACCCTTTGCATGGTGCACTGGAATCTATGCCATGCATGGCACATGCAGACACACATGATGAGAGACAATCTACAGAGGCTGAGGAGTCACCATCATGGCAGGAATTAAATGTCACATTAACACGGCCTAGTTAACATGTTTGACCTCCATAAAACCTGCTCATTGCCATCACATTTATTCAAAACGATGTCTCATGCCATGTTGGGAGGTATCTCTTGTGTAGAAAACCTGTCCTGCCTCACCACTGGAGGGATGAAATCTCACTCAGCCTGGACTAGGAAAAATGGTGCTGTTAAATACAATGTGATCAACATGCTTGCTTAATACTGACATATAGCAAGCTGACATAAGATGCAGTACAGTAACAGATAGACCATTGAGAGTTACTTAAAAGTGGTAAGCTTTTCACTTCATGGTATTTTCACTTCGATTGGTCTTTCTATAGCAAGAAACACAGTAAAATCAAATCAAAGAGTTTATTTGCATAGGAAATAGCAAAAATAGCACCACTGAGAGCTACACAGTAAAGACTTTGTTTAACCCTGGCATGTGAACGTGTTATTTAATTTCATTTTTCAGTAAAGCAGAGGCAAATTTTAACTGCTGCTGGGTGAGAGAAAGACTCCAAGGCTGGCAAATGGTTATCTCTGGGCTTTAGCAGTGGGGTCTGATTCGGGGGTGGTTATAGACAGCTGTGGCTTATACTCAGCTTAGCCAGTTTGGAAGCACCATGCCATATGGTGAATGTGCCAGCAGGGCAGGGTGCCTCTTTTCTGTCTCCAAAAGACCTGATGAGATTTCCAAACTCTTTCAGCACTTAGTGCCTGTATCAGGTTCATTACTCCAATCTCTCAATACAAACTGCTTTGTGCAAAAGAGTTTTGAAAATGCAGCTGCTTTGCTGGCTGGCACATACGTCCGAGGCCAGATCACCTCTCAGATCCACACCTTTGTGGGTGGGATTGTCTTGGTCAGAGGGTTAAACTCACAAATGGCCGATTGTGAATGTCTTTTCAGACTCCATCCCCTCTTCACTTGCTCTTTGCATTCTCAAGTTGATTTTGGCAATTAGCTGATAGGGGAAAAGGGACAGTGTCTGACTTTTTGCTTTCACCCTCGAACAAAATTTCCTCTGGGTTTCTGAAGACCTCTTTTTTCTGACCCTTTCATCAGAGATCAACCTTCCTGTAGACCACCCTGCAGCTTCCCACCTGCCCTCTAAAACATGACCCTGCCAAGTTATAATCATGGCGGATCATCCAAAACAGTGAAGTTGGGTCACACTTGGCTTCCGGAGATTTTTAATGCCAGGTGATTTTCTATGCTGCTCTGGCTGATTTTTGGGTGAAGCAGTGATAGGGAGCTGTGTGTGCGCTGACAATGAAAAGGGGATTTGGCATCCCTGAGCTGATGCAGGACAGCATCACGGCTTTTTGCAGAGGCAGCTCCCTGACATAAGGAAGCTAAGCTCCATCTGGTAGGACCAAACCCTCCGAGTACTGAAGTTCTTGCACAGGGGGCAGTGAGGAGGTTTAGATCATCTCTGTGGTCTCTTCAGGCCTTACTGTGAGATCCCACATGGTCCCATAAAAAGTAGCGCCTATAGGATACAGATTCACTTATGGGCAGAAGAACATTAAATTTAATAGGGAATTTCTGGGAAACACACATTGGCTGTTCATAACTGTCTGTCCATTGTGAACTGAAGGTACTGGAGACCTCTTCCCCAGTTTTGGCATGGCTTTGCCTTCCTCCCCTCCATGTGGATGGCAGATAGCACCAACAATCCTGCAATCAGCCTGTGTCTCACAGTTAATGCCCCGGACTGCACAGTGCAGGATTTTATTTCCATTTCAAGGGTGAGGGGTAAAGCTTTGGAAAGAATTAACCAGATAACAGACAAAAATTTTGGCATCGGAATGGTTTTGCATAACAGCTACACAATGCATCGATACTGTATGCTCTTCAAAAGAGGAAAAAACCACTTATTTTTAATGTTGTAATATGCCCTGATGTTAGAGAAAACAAAAACAAATTCACATATCACATCAAAGATAATAATAATAATAATAATAACAATAATAATAATAATTCATAAAAATAATCTGACCGACCGGCAGCATTTGTTGGCTTTAGAAGGCCTCCCACAAAAGAAATACAGTTGAAGACATCTGAGAGCTCTGGGCAGGCGTGATGAATTCAAGTTTTAAAAACAAGTCTGGGGATACTCCCTGCATGCTAGGGCCCTTTGACGTTAACGGGTCTGGCAGCCAGGCTTGCATAGTAAGCGCACTGAGTGGGGTCACACTGTCCGTTGGCTCCCGGAGGTCCCTGTGGACCCGTGAGACCAGGCACACCAGCTTCGCCTTGAGGGCCAGGTGGCCCTGGCATCCCATCTTTGGCATAGCCAGGCTCCCCTGGGAGGCCTAAAATAAAAACAAAATGCCCTTGGTGAGTGATACCCCCAGGGTGCAGTGCTCAGCAATGTAACATCACAGGAGATGGTTTTGCTGCCAAACTGGGATGCAGACATCAGCTTCCACAGACTTAGGTCTGACTAGTATGTATCTACAAGGAAGTGACAAGTGTGTCTTCTCTGAAAGAAAGATTTTGACCCCTTACGGCATCCTTGGGCTGCACAACTCTGCTATGGCTGCTCTTCCTCTATCACCATGTTGAAGTTGTGCAGCTGCATGAGCCAACTAATGACATGTAGTCCTCACAGAGAGGAGGTGAGGATGGGAAAGCTTGAGGCAAGAGCCAACTTCGGGAGATAACTCATTCGTACGAAGCATAGTGGGTCCATTGTTCTTTTAAGGCAACTCGGGGCCAGTATGCCAAATTCAGACCATGGAGTTACGAAGGCTTCCCATAGTTTGCTACCCCAACAAAGCAGGATGAAGGCAAAACTGATCAAGGGCTCCTAATTTCAAATTAGAAACAAAATATATTTGCTGCTGCTTTGTCAGCAAAGGTAAAGCACGAGCTGTATGCCTGAGGCACAGGTGTTGGATATGACCTTTTATAACATCTGAAGCTGCCTGGATCTCTGGGTTCAGCTTGGTCACAACAAGATTCTGGCAAAGGCAGATAGGACATTTCACAGTGTATCTAGTAATTAAAGCTTCACTTTGGATATGTCCCAAAGGTCAGTTAACCTAGCTGTTACTGAGATGGATCATTATACCTGTCAATCAGGCTGAGGAAACAAAGGTGGCCAGATGTGATGCTAGTGATATATTTCTTCCCTTTTGGCCACTTTCTACAGAAATTGTGTATGCTGTATTTATGTTATCCTGATCGTCTATCTAATATGGCAGAGACCTGTGTCCTTGTAGCGATTCTAAGTGATGTGTTTTGTGGGTTGTTCTGAATAAACACACCTGGAATTCCTGGAGGACCTATTTCTCCTCGCTGGCCAATGCCAGTGTCTCCCTTCTCACCCTTTGCTCCTCTTTCTCCTGTAGAGAGGGAAAGAAAAATAATGAACTGATAAGCATGATCTACGGAACTAAAGAATACTACCATAGGTCTTCCATCCACACTGAAGCCCATATATTTGCTAAAAATAGTTCCTAATTGTGGCCAGTCCTCTGAGATGGGACATTAAGTGGGAATGAAGACTCACCCCACTCCAATTCTGGCCAGAGGTGGAACACACCAGCAATTGCTGGTCACATTCACCACCTCTGGTTCAACAGACTGAGGCTGCTTCTAACACGTGCATTTTGAGGCCCACTTAGATGCTACTAACAGAAGAGGTGGACGCCAAAGTGTGGTAGACACATCCCTTTATCTGACTGCCCAAACACACCAAGTTTCACTCACCTTTGGGTCCAATTGGTCCAGGTGGCCCTTCAGACCCAGTCTGTCCAGGCTGGCCAGGCTCTCCTGGAGGGCCAGTTCTTCCTGGGAGTCCTTCCTTCCCAGGGGGACCAGGAGGTCCTGGTCTGCCATGGGATGCTTTTACATGTGCAGGCTGTATCTGAGCCAGGAGATAGGCTAACTTTGCTGTGAAGAGAGGGAAATAAGTTTGTTAGACTAGAAGGTCAGTGCTCCAAGAGATGGAGAACCAGAACCAGTGGCCCAGTAAAGTCCAAGTATTGTCACAGATCAATTTTTCAGGGTCACCCATTTGTTGTCCCCACACAATCCTTCCCTATAAGCCATGATGGTGCCTCCCTGACCCTCTCTAAATTATTTAGACCTCATTTCTCAGTAGCTTTAAACTTCTCCTAAATTTCATACTTAATCCTAAACACCTCTCTCATCCTCTGCTCCTTGTCCACCAAGGATCTGAAATGTCCTTTCCTTTAACTGTGCAGCTGGTGGATTTCTGTCAAACTAGAATAATTGCTGCTCTGAATGAAAAGAAGAGCCTATTTCCACTGCTTCTGCTACACAGAGCAAGATGTTACATGGCTGCTCTGTAGGGAGAAAGCTTACCTTCCTTGTTCTGGGCTGTTACACATGTGGAGTTAAAGTTAATGTACCCATCTTGGGCTGTGAAGTCAGAAACTGTAACTAAGGCAGCTCCCTGCGTCAGCATATTCTCCAATTTCCAAGCAGGCACATTGCTTGCTAGTTCCATATTAAGACCCTGAACAGCCTCGAGAGCTCTTAAGACCTACTCAGCATCACAAAAACATCCTACAGAATAGAGGGAGAAGGGTTTTCTATCTTCTCTTCATTGATCCAAAATCTTGAATGTTTTTAGATTGGCATGGAATTTGAAGTCTGAGAGTGTGTAAATAAAATCCTTCAAATAAATCACTCTGTTGAACCGTGATCTTTAGCATGGAGGAAAATGCCTGCAGCTATGTGTCACCTGCTCCAAGAGCTGTGTGAGAAGAAGCACTACAGCTCTGCATTTCACTGTAGATGGGGTCAGTAGTGGTCTGCAATTCACGTACTTTGAGAGAAGCAGCAGCCCACATCCACTCCATGCCCTCTTCTCATACTGATGGGTACCAAATGTCACATCCAGAAATCAGGAACATTTCTGCTCCAGCTGGAACCTCAAAAGCAAGTTTATGTCCTACTCTGATTACTTTCTCTTTCAGGGCACCGAATTAATCTGTTTGAATTTGTATCTTCTCTTGTCCTACCACCTCAGCCCAGGCATCTGCAGGAACGAGTCTGCAGCAAAGCTGTTTTGGTAGCAAAAAGCCATGAGGTGCTTAGCACAGGCAATGGCCTTGGGTTGAAGAAGGGAGAAAGCCCCTGTGCTATTGCTGGGAACATCAAGCCGGGGGAACGGTAAAGCTTGCTAAGCACGTTTCATTTTACACATTCCTCCTTCCAGGCAGGCTTGTTGCAACATGGCCTTCCATAAGCAGGAGAGGTTCAGGTGCCACCACAGCTATGGAAAGTATCTTTCATACTCTCAGATATATCTTCTGGCTTCCCAGAGCGGATTACTTACCATCTAGCTGCTTGGCTAATTCCTCTTGGATGAGCCTTCTCAAAGTCTCTAGAGATGGGGATTCCCCCTAAAGAGTAATAATCACAGCAATAACAAGACATAATAATCACAGCCAGGGGATGTGCAAATTAAACACTCCACAAAAGGTTTAGTGGGTTGCATTTCATCACCCACAGTATACACAGGGCTGCAGGGACTGCCTGAAAGAAGAATGTAAAGGGACTCAAAACATCCACAATTCCCAACCTGCTGGCAAGCCATGGGCTCAACAGCGTAAGCAGGGAGCCTGGTCAGAGGGCATAGTTGGGACACTGTCCCTGTCTCCTTCCTAGAGAAAATCTCCCTCCTATACACTCACAGGAGAAGTAGTAGAAATCGAATCAGGAGACAACCTCTACCCTACGAGATCATAGTGGAAAGCCTACCTCCTTTTTCAGCCTTGCTCGTTTCCGTGCAGAGAGAAGCATGCGTGCCCTCAGGGTAGTTAAGGTGGGTATCTAGACTTGCTATAAACACTCATACCGGATGCATCGCCTGCCAACAGGCCTTATCTCGGGGAACAAAAGCCAGTTTACACATATGATACCCGTTCTTCCAAATGAGTACAAGGTTCTGCCTGATTTCAGGCTGTTGAAGGGAGACAGGGGATGTGGCTGCCTAGCCTTGGTCCCCTACCCAGCCTCCAAGGGACAGTAACTTTCATCCCCGCTCTCAGCTCTTTTGTGCGATGTTGCTGTTGGACAGCTGTAATGGCTGTCAAAACTCAAAGCTATGTGAACAACAGCTCTGGATGATGCAACTGAAAAAATGATGAAAGCATTTTTGGTAGGCTGAAGGAGAATGTTTTAGGTTGTGGCTTTCCAAGAAAATAAAAAAAGTGGTTTTAGGGTAACCAGACTCTTGTCTTTGCATAAACTCAAAAGAGAAAATGTAGCTATATTTAAAAAATAAACCATTTTGAACCAGGAAGATCAAATGTTTTCCTTTGTAAATCATAAAGTGAGATGTTTCACTTGAAATATACTTTTCATTTTTTGGCTAAAATTATTCTTTGAATTTCTGCCAGTTTTGACAATAGTTCTGGTCAACCTAAAGGCTGCATTCTTTTGTGTATGAGTTATTTGCATGAAAGTGTTGCTTTTCCCTCACACCTATCCTTTTAACATACAAGGATACAGTCTGTCCTCTGTGTTTATAAAAACCTCGTGAGGTCTTCTGAATCAGAAGTTACTCTTCATTAAGAAATGTAGATTTTATTAAATAGCTAAGAGACATTTCAATTTTAACCAATAACATGGTCGGTAAGTACAGAGTTGGTCTATTTGCTGCCTTCTTCCCAACACAAATTTTGCCTGAGAAAAAGATGTGTTTGTTGGTGACAAAAGAAACAATTTTGTCATTAAGTACTAACCATTTGTGATGGTTCTTAGTGAATATCCCAGTAAGTAAACATGATTGTGGAACATACTTTGAAGGCTTACAAATTATCTTTTCAAGTTTGAACCCTATTAGTTGCATTAAGCCTCCATAATCATCACTGGATTTCATCAAATCTCTATGTTGTTGAGACATGCAAAGAAATGCTTTGTCTAAAATTTACCCAGCTTTTACATCAGAGCTTATTTCACTGTTTATTCCCTTCTGAGGTAATCTCAAATTCATCCTCAGGATGGACATAGTGGATTCACTAGTGTTGGTAGTTTTTCTCATTCTTCTGCATACATTACCCTCAGGCACTCTCGGTAGCGAGATTGTTTCCCGTTAGGGAAAAAAAAAAAAAGAGGATCTTAAACAAAAATAGGATTTCATGAATTCTGATGAGCTGACTCCAGGATTTCCAGGAATAGAGCAGTGACCTTTCCATGGCTCAGCATTTTGTCTCTCATAACAACCAGTAGCAGAGGAAGGCGTAAGACCTCCGTATGAAATGCTATGCATAAACACCCTTATAGAAAGAAGCTTTTGCAGACTCCAGACACATGGCTATAGTCACATGACCTGATTTAGGCTTTTAGGGGTATGAGGTGTCAGGGACTGGCCGCCCTGGCTATAGGTCTGGATTGCTCAGCTCTCCTGAAGTTCAGTCCAACACCCCCACAACACATTCCCAAGATATGCTATAGCTCTCCTTTTTGTGCATCAAGAAATAAAAACGCTGCCTCCCCATTATAATACACACTTGCTTTGGTTTCTATCAGCCTTACTGTTATCTTAGGTACTTTTCTGATCACACACTGCGGCAGTAAAACTACTATACAAAGCCCTTCTCTGGCAGTCTTACCCTTGGTCCTGGAAATCCTGGCTGTCCTGGAGGACCGGGAGGTCCAACTTGCCCAGTGTCTCCTGGGGGTCCATGAGGACCCATCAGTCCTGGATGGCCTTTATGACCAGGTATCCCAGGATCACCTGGAGGGCCCTTTTCTCCTTGAGGGCCTTTTTCGCCTTTGATGCCAGGCTCTCCCTAAGTGAAAAAAAAGACATTACCACCACAAAATAAGAGGCAAACTTCTGATTTCCAAGCACAGCAAAACACAAACAGCTGAGCTGGCAAAGTTACTGAATACAACATCTGGTGCATTACAAATGATCCACAAATTATTACTGACGAAGAATAGTTAAAGAGAGGGCTGGGAGGGTGGGGAGCACAGCAGATCTCTACAGGCCATGCTTCACTCTTGAATGACCCCTTCCTTGGCCCCTAACTCAAAATAGCTCTCTTTATTTCAACGTAATAAAATAACTAATAATATTCTCCAACCTACCCTCTCTCCTCTGGAGCCAATTTCACCTGGTTTCCCTGGTGCACCCTGCAACAAAATAAGGGTGAGCATGAAAGAGCTATCCATAATAACAGTAAATAATAAAGCAAATGCTTTTGCAATGATTCTTATGACCTGGTGAAAATGTATTTTCCTGTCAGTCCCACAGATTCCTGAGAGCTCCCTGTCTCTTCTCAAATATCAACAATACAAGAAAAAAATCAATTTATTGCAACTCAGGTAGCATCCTTGATGTTTTTTCCCCAAGACACGAGCCCTACTTTGAAACAACTGGCAATTTAACTTACCTCTTTTCCGGGAGGACCTTTCTCTCCTGGTTCTCCCTGAGAGAGAGAGAGAGTGAATTTAGCACTGCACTGCAAGGAGTTGGAAGAAAGACCCTACCTAATAACCACAAGTCTTGCTTTCTGTTTAGAGCCCAAGTTTTCTGCTACACAGCAGCGGGTTTGGATGATTTATCCTTATCCTACTGCTATAGGTCATTCCTGGAAAGACACATCCTACTATTTAGAAAGCATTTTTTAGTAAAGCTGCATACCCTGTACATGTTTGTAAATAAAAGGAAGTAATTTCTACTGAACCAGCTGAGATCAGGACAGATGTTTCACTGAAAGTGTGTTCCTGCTTTCAATACATTTTATTCCTTTTTCTTACAGACATTTCACGAAGCTTCGTACACTTTACTTGGGCTGGTTTAGCTTAAGCAGTGCCGATGTTATAGCCATAACAGTCTAAAGATGTAAAGGAAGTAAATTTTGTAAGAAGAGGTACCATTTTGTATTACACCAGCTGAGATAATGGAAACAGAGCCAATGATAAAGCAAGTTGGAGCCTGAAAGCTTGCCTGTGTTTCAGAACTGTATCATAGAATCACAGAATCATAGAATCATAGAATAGTTTGGGCTGGAAGGGACCTTTAAAGGTCATCTAGCCCAACCCCCAATATCAAATAACCTCAATTTAAACAAGCACCTTATTAGGATTTTTTTTCTATACTCTTCGTTTATAATGTGATAATTAGGCAATACAATCTTCGCATTTTAGCATTTCAGTGAAAAAAAAGTCACTGCAGTCCTGAAGTGCACTGATAAAACAAAGCAAACATTAAACTAGTTATTGTTAAAATTCTGCCCACTTTCCCATATCATGAATGGAAAGATTCATCTTCATAGTCCATTTACAATCCACGCACATGATCATATCTATAATGTGTGCATGCAGGTGGTATTTTTCACATAACCTGGAAACACATATAACAACTTTGACAGCGCTAGCATACATCCATGTATGCATGAGCAATGTAACTAATCACCGATGTGTGATCACATCAGCTCCAAGTTAGGCAGCATCAGACTCACTCAAGTATTCCTTAGGGCCACTTCAGTTTTAAATGGCCACCACGTTTGTTGCTTTAAATTAATTTTCCAGAGAAGTATTTCTTTATCCTCTTTTCATCACAAAACCCCCTTTCCAATCATTAAAAAAAAAAAAAAGAAGAAAAAAAGAATCATCCTGTGGAAGATTCAGCTCTGCTAGATTCACATGAAAACGTTTTAAATCTCATTTTAAGTCACAACAGAGCTAGAAACAAAAATATTTACCTAACATTCACTCTTTCCATCTTTCCAGTAAAATGTAACATATTTTACTCGCCTTGGAAGGGCTAAAAATATTGGATTTCAAGGCTGTGATATTTTCATGTGTATAGGTATTATTTTAGATCACTTTGGGAGATATATGAATGCTTTAGTTGCAATGTATTTCTGTCGCTGGTAAAATATCTATATTATTATCAGCACTTAAAATTTTGCTATTTAGCCCTTCTGGGGTTCATGCAGGGATATAATCTGAGTAACTTAAATACCCCATACCCATATTAAGTAGACTATTGAACCAGCCTGATTAATGCACACATTATCAGGGCTGACTGACAGGTACCAGCTCAGTACAATGAGATTATGGATGTTCGTCCATAAGAAAAATAGTATTTTTGCAGTCCAGTTTCCTTTAGAAGTAAATAGTTTGGTTTCTGGATCTGTCAGATCTCCTGCCTATGTTTTTTATGCAATTAAAGATGACTATGTTCCACCTTCATCAGTCCAACATTTAAAAGCAGGCAATTAGTGGGTCTAATCCACCCCCAGATGCACTTACAGGTGGTCCTCGGGGTCCTAAGAAGCCAGGGAGTCCTGGGCTGCCGTTTTCTCCTTTATTTCCTTTAGGACCCTTAAGACAGAAATGAGACAGACACTAGCAGCCCTTTCTCCAACATCTCTTTTCCAGAGCATGCATTTACAGATACATTGGAACTGGGAAATTTCACTGTAGCAGCAGGACTCCCAAAACTGACAAGGAAAGGAAGAACAAAGTCATTTAGAAAAGCAGATCGCAAACACCATGTTTGCATTATTAATAAGCTAAGCGGGTCCCTGTGAAAAGATGAAAAGGAAGTGACAATTATGGAAGTGACAGGAGGTATGTTCAGTGGCTATTCTGGCGCTGCATGGTTTATAAGGCGGTGTCGCAGAGTGGAAACGCTGTGATGTGCGATGACAGGGAAACAGTGCAGATGATCATACTGCTCAAATCTGAGAATACAACCAACAGACAGCTACTGAGTTGCTCTTTTGCCTTTATTTCCAGGTTCAATTTAAAAAATGTCTGCTGTTTACTTATCTCTTGTGATATTCTGCCAAACTATCCCTTTTTCTTACAGACCAGGGCAGCTTAAATGGCAGCTCATGATACAGAGCCATTTCACGTACACTTCTGATTTTTTTTTTTTTACTCTTATTTTAACCTTTTCTTTCACATCTTTGTCCACTACCTTCTAACTCAGAACATATCCCTTTTTCTTCTTAGCAGTAAAACTTGTCTTCATTTTAAGCCCATCTTGTGTAAAGTGAGCACCAACGAACCTGACAGGCATAAAGCACGTGGCTTTCGGGTATGCAATCAGCCCTGGAGATTTCAGGGGCTGGGCTGCATTGTTGTGCGCAGGCTTAAGCATGAGCACTGTGAAGTGGGATGGGCACTGTCAAACAGCAGATGCAAAAGGAGAAGGCTCCTGGCAGGTTTTACCTTGTGATTACAAGTCAGCAATGGTAAAGGTGGAAAAGAAACCCTTATTGCCATGATAAGCTTTTTTTCAAAATAGAAATATAATATATTGGCTTCTCACACCACATTGTGAAGGAAATTAGTGCATTTCCAGACAAGGTTGGAAATAAATGGACTTGTGTATTGCACAAGGAAATACTTCCCGTAATAACCTTTATGAAAGGGAGAGGATTCATTCTAATGGCAGAGAAGGATACTGATGAGATAACCGTCTGTTCTGCTGACCAACACTGTCTCATTGTTTTCCCTTTCTCAACCATCTGACTTTATCCTTTTTCAATCTCTTATGTTATTTTTGGACTGTAAATCCTCTGGAGCAGAGACTGCTGTAGTTCTGTGTTTGTGCAGGAAGCTGCCTGGTGAGTCCCTGGGTCACTAGCTGACTGTCTAGGTAATGTGATAACACGATGATGATTAAAAAATAACCCCCATTTGGCATTCACAGGGCATCCCAAAGCCACGGTGGCCTGGTGAAGACTCAGAAAGCTAAAAAGCAGTACCAGGAATTGGGAACAGGGGTGGGCGTGATGAGAAGAAGAAATGAAGGTTGAAAAGGCGACAGTGGGGATCCATGGGGTAAGAAGCGATGGCAGTGGTCCCAGGAAGGTAAGAAGAAGTTACGTCAAGGAGAAAAAAGCAGCAGCACTAATTCTTGGCTGCAGAAAGGCTGCGAGACTGCACCACTCCTACCCCACCTGTAATCTGTGAGTTATCACCTCCCCATGCAGAAAGGTGTTGCTTGCTTCACTGAGACCACTTAGGAGGAGACATCCCTGCAGCAAAGCAATACGTGCTCAGGGCACAAGTCTGTAGCGAGGCTGAGGTTGCTTTATGGCATTGCAAGGGCCACAGAGTGCAGTCCTGCTGTAATTTTTCAGATTTTCCTGCTATGCCTTTGTTTCTATCTGAATCTAACAGCCCAGCAAGCTGTAATGTCTAGGTGGACAAAGAGAGGGAAGAGCCCTGCATTGCAATAGATGCTACTGGACACAAAGGTACATTTGCATGGATTTGCTGAATCCTGAACAATTTTCAGCAGCAGAACAGAGGAAAAAAAAAAAAAAAACCACAACTCACTGTCCTCCTTACAGCTCTTCATTACCATGCTGTTCTTCCACACAGGATGGCCCCAGGGGGGTTTCATTCTGCTTTATGATCTTGGTTTACTGCCCACTGTCTGCTCTTTCCCCAGGTGCCTGGGGAGGATTTTTCTGCTGATTTTATTCCTCAATGGCAGTCTGCCAACTCCCCGAGGCCCTCTCCTTCCTTGTGACAACTCTCTGCTGGCTGCACAGTCTTTGCCTGGCAAAACTAAGTCTACTGGTGAAGATAAGGCATGCCAATCTTTTTTTCCATACCAGGTAATCAATCATTTCCTTTTTCTGTGAACACTTAACTTTTGCTGGGAAAAACGATGACCCAGCTAGCAGCTCAATTCCAGGAACGCAGCCAAACACCCTTCGATGTCGTGGCCAGCCACTGATTTTCAGATCACCGATCTTCAGACATGGCAACTTCTGATGGGATGGTAAGCAGCTACACATAATCCACTCCATCTATGCTTCATCAGTCACCTCTCCTTGACATAACTGCTTGCTGCATGAGTTTCCCTTTGTGGTACTTACTGGGTTACCTGCTGGGCCAGGTTCTCCTGCGGATCCAGGCGATCCATTCTTGCCCTATGTCAAATGGAAAAAGGTTAATGAAGTAACATATACTACAATTAAAAATATCCATCTACTGCTACACCAGCAGGGATTTCTTTAGCATTATCCAACCTCCTCTCTTGGCAGCCTGCAGAGTAAGGATCTCTTATTTCCAGTTGACCCCACAACTTCTGCATCCCTGATTGCACGGCTGACCCCATCTCAGGACAAAGATTGAGAGACATGTACCCAAATCCCCTAGTCTGAAGAGGACCAAACCAGCACTCCTTCTCCTCCTCCTTTTCTTCACCCCTATCCCTATCATATGCAGCATCCTCCTGGATGGATGGAGCCACCTGCTGTGTCTGCTCCAAGTCACCAGTGTTCAGACAAGCCCCTTTGGTCCATGTTTGAAGCACCTTTTGACAACTCACTGATGAACGTTAAAGTGCTCTGCACTAGCTGATAGTATCTCCAGATCCCCCCACACCTTCCTGTGTTAGGAAACTTCCTCTCTCCAGAGACTGAGGTAGGTCCTGCAAATTACTGCCTATCATCCTCTTCTCAAGGCTATCATCTGAATCACGGTCCAGAGGCCAGGCATCTATTTTCTAATCATCTCAGGATTCCCCTTTTTGGGGGAATGGAGAGAAACACTTGTCCTAAAGCCTTGAGGCATTTGATACTTCCCTGACACCAGGCAACTCAATGAGCCAAATCATTCTTTAGAAGGACCTGTTTCTCACTATTCCTTATCAAAGTAGCTGAGCTGACCATCTACACTGACTAAAGTTTGGTGAGATGAAATTCTGCACCCTGCTGCTCTCTCCTCCCAATTCACCATGCAGAGATGTTTTTCCCTGCATTGGAGCTGACCATAAAGACCAGCCCTTTCAGTGGCAATATTCAAAATCATGCCTCACGCTCCTTATTAGAGAAGAAACAAAGTAGAGGAAGAACAAGAGAAACTGACACTTTGCCCTCCAACATACAGAACCCCAAGTATCTCTTCTCCAAAGAAGAATATGGCCCAGAGTTATGATAATTTCTGTCTCCTCAAATCTTTTTATTCATTGCTAGTGTTGTGCAGGGGCATGACACATTCATGAGTGATGCCAGCAGTACAGGAATAATGAGATAAATTACAAGGTAGACACGGGAGTTCTCCATATGTTCCTGCAGCCTAATATAAACCCCTACCCTCCCAGCTCAGAGGGACCTGCCGCTCCAGCTCCTGGCATTGCTGGCTGAATCAGCATTTTGCCCTGATTATGGAATATGTTGTAGAATCTGTTTCACTAGCAGGTCTTCCGAGAAGGAAAAGAAATCACTCATTGCAACATATTAAATATGTGCCTAGGTTCAGCACAGAGACCTGCATTCAAATTTGGAAAGGGTTGATTTTTAAGAGAGAATTGAAAAACCCATGAAATTAATAAAAGTAATTTCTCAGCCATCCCAAATGACACTTTCTGAAATGTCAACTAAATCGCTATTTCTTCCCTGAAGTTGTAATAAAGCTCTACAGGTGTTCAATTAAACAAACCTTTTCCTAAAATTATGCTTTTTTTTTTTCCAGGAAACATTACCGAGAGCATGACAAAAATGAATAGTATCACAAGTGGACCCCACATATCTCAAACTGGGCACCCGCAGTTAGTGTCTACCTTTGAAAACTGAGGCCATGTGAGAAGCAAGTGAGATGCCAGAGGCAGGACTGGGATATGAGCCCTTCTGACACTGCAGTCCTGGCAGAAACCATTAAACTATTCTTCCCACTGAGTCAGCAACCATCACTCCACTATTATAAGTCTTCATCAGTTTCTAGCAGTATCATTCTGATTTGTCGTTCTCAAAGTAGGCAAAGTGTTTTAATCAAACATCACCCGAATCTTGCTTAAGACTCTTCTTCCAAAACAGAGTTCTGGCCTGCAGGACATTCCCACTATACACAATGCACCTCCAGAAATGGCTTGGCAGGAGAGAAAACTCACCGGCTGCCCTCTGAGTCCTCGAGGGCCCTGTGGTCCTATGGGACCAGTATCACCCTGAAATGCAGAAAAGTATTCTGCTGAGTGAGAAAGATCTGACATGGAGGCAAGCAAACAAGCATTTAAAAATGTTCCTACTAAATTACACGGTTCACATATTAGGGGGAAAGCGCATTAAAGAAGTCTCACTGCCCCCTTTCAGTTATGTATGAGGAAGACCGGCCTTTTGAATTTTAAACATCTATCACTAAATGCAGTCTGATTACAGGCAGAAACCATTATTATCAGGTTATCTTAAAGCTGGATTTCTCAGGGACAGAGATTCTCTAGTATTTCTCAAGAATTGACTACTTTGTTCTCTCTTGAGGGAGGCTTAAGACCTGCTTCTATCTTCTCTGAGGGGTTCCCTTAGGTCTATCTTCCATTTTACTTTGTAGGGTACCATTTACAGCACAACAGTTTTCCAGTGATACACGGGGGTGCAAATGAGAAACCACTTCCCCAAATCCCATGGCAATGGCACATCAGCCGCTTGGTACATTGCTCAGCAGCTGCTGCAGGATCCCACGTCAGCTGCGCTCTCCCAGGACTTTGTTATGTGACTGCATTTGACACTAATAATGTCAGAGGATCTGTTTGTACCATCCTTCCTCCGAGCAGCAGTGTCTTATTCCATAGGTATTTCATAGATTTCAGTGGAGCTACGCACTCAGTAAGGTACAGCTTTTGCAAAGGAAGCGTGACAAAACCTGGCCCAGTAGGACCTGCAGAATGAAGCACTGCTCGGAGAGGGGTGGCAGAAAGCGGGTCTGTGGCTACACAGCACAGCCCGGGATTCAAACAATGCAGCTTTCTCTGCCTTTCCAATGATATAGCTGACATTTAAGTGTCAGCAGCTGAGCAGTGACAAAAGCCCTCAAGTTCTTTGTTACCCTAATGATCTTTGCACAAATCATTCCCTGTGCACTGCTGCAGTAATTCACCCTTTATTGCAGTTTCTGCAGCTGTTTTAGGTCAGGGTCACTGTGAATGGAAATCTTCATTTGTCAGGGAGCAGGAGATTAGTTTCTGCTTAAAATGGTACACTCACATCCTTCCCTGGTGGCCCCTCACGCCCAGCAGGACCTGTCGCACCTGGCTCCCCCTGCAATTCAGCAAAAAGGAAAGAGAGATCAGCTCAAGGTTAAAGACAGGCCAGTAACACCACTATAAGTGGTATGGAGTTTCTGCAATATTGGACTGAGCTCAGTGAAAACTTTTTAAAGCCAACAAGAGCCTTGTACATCATACATGACACACAGCTTATAAAAGTAACTCAGAAGCATCTTCTGTAAGTGATGCACAAGGCAGTGCACCGCTCTCCAGCAGAATATTTGTTACTGCTAGTGCAGTCACTGAAAATCACCAAGCTATTCATGATACAGAAACTACCGTAATGAGAAAGAGAGGAGGAACTCCAGCACTGGATTTTTCAGCTAAGCTCCTGCAAGCAGAGCATTTTATTTCCCTGTAAAAAGCCAGAATTAGGCAGAAGGACATTCAGTTTTGTATTCCACTTTCTACACCCAGGAGTTTTTTGTACTGCATTGCTCAGAACTGAGAGGAGACCAACTTTTCCTACAGGATTTGAGTTTGGGGTTTTATGATCCAGAGGCAACTACGTCAAAGGGCTAGAGACATTTCTATTCTCATTTCTGTAAGTTTTGTCCCTCAACTTACTTTGCACTTCTTAGGCGTTTTTGGAGGACAGCTGATACTTGCCCAACAAGTGCAGCAGGGTTCCTCACCTTGTACGTCAGCATTTGTACCAGAGGGATGTGGTATGGAGGCATCCTTGAAACTTTCTCACAAAGGGCTATCTCAAAGGGAGCATCAGAGGACTCAGCTCTACCAGCTGCCTCACCTTACCTGGAAGCAGAACTTCATCAGAGGGAATGAAGACAGCTGCTGTGATTTTATGCCATGGGTGTGGCCCATGGAATTGTGGTTGAAAACAGACACGTTAAACACAGTCCTGTCATCATTTTTACCTATTGCCTCAGAAAGGTCAACTTCAATTCACACAATCTTTCTCCACAGGATCATCATGCATGTGGTACATGTTACTTACCCGGGGACCTGGGGGACCTGTATCTCCTCTCTGTCCTTTGAAACCCTACAAAAGAGAATGAAAGTAACAATCACCCATTACTCTGATGCATGAAACACTAAGAAAACTCTAGCTTGAATGCGCACTTAATAACCTTTCCAGTTTTGCCTAAGATTACTGGGGAATGGTCAGCATTGAGCTGCCATGTTCCAGGGAGTGATCAGGAAGGGCCATGTCACAGGGAGAGAAAAGCCCTTTCCATAGCTCCTTAGGCTGCAAGACCAAGACGGTACTGTCTGTATTCCTGGTGTGACCAGCCCATAGATTATTTAGCCCTAAATTTCTTTGTCCCCATCTTTTCAGAGGATGCGTAACAGAGCACAAGGACTACAGCTGTGACCATGCCTTCTGGTAGAAGGGGTGTCATGAGGTTATGTGCTTTAACTTCTAGGTAAGGGACCTACTCTTTCTCTGAATGTGAAGGATTTGGAAATGCCTGTGTTTGATTTTTGTTGATTATTTATTTATTTAATCACAACGCCATGACTATTCTCAGCCAGGCCAGTTCTTTGGTTATATGTTTGCATCAGTAAAGGCCTTCATCTGCCCAACAAAAGCTTCCCGGCTACAGTACAGAAGACGGACTGGATTGAACCCTTCAGAGCAGCACCTACCGGTAAACCTCTGGCACCCTCCTGGCCTGGGAGCCCTGGTTCTCCAGGCTTTCCCTGTGGGAAACAATCATGTTCATGTTAGCGAGAGTTTCAGGTCCATCTCTCTGCTGTTAAAAACTTCCTACTCTTCTCCCCTAGACGTAACAGCACTGAGAACTCGGATTGGCCAGGGTTTCTCCAGCAACGTTGGAATCTGAGCGTGCAAGGAGGACAGTAGTGACAGACATTCCCATACATACCCTTACCCACGCTGTTACGAGCGCAACCTTTGAGGTTCAAAGGCAGCTTAAACCTTTGGACTGGGGCACCTTTACAGTGTTTTAGTGTCAAAGGGGTAATGCACAGAACTGCACCAATACCTAGTAAGCACATACAAAATCAGCATCTGCATGTAGAAACCAGGTGTTTTGATGCAAGCACACAACTGTCTGCAGCTGCTGTGACAAGTGCTGCTCCACATACCAGTTGTCCTAATGACTGGGGACTTGGCTCTTCACAGAACCACTAAGTCCCATTTCACAAGTCACAGAAAGAAGCTGGCAATACCAGATACTGGACGCACATTCTTCATATAACACACACAGTTGCAAGGAATAACATTCACTGCCCAATTTATTAACATTTCCTTTTGGCTGACAACTTCATGGCTCAGCTTTTTTCCCTCAACAAACGCAAATATAGACTAAGTAGAGAAAATCAAATACAAAACCCCTAATCCTGGACAACAGAACTGTCACAGAGCAATCCAGAAAAGGCTTCTTTAAAGACACCTCCTCTAAACTTTTTATGCCCCATAATCTTCTACCTAAAAAATGGATCACTAGCTTTAATGTTACAACACCACCTTCTTTCTCTGCAATATTTATGGTAGCTGTAAAAGTGGAATCACTAAGTTTTAGTGTATTTATGGTAGCTGTAAAAGTAAAAGAACCCAGTTTCTTTTCAAGATTGCTAGTGTGTGACTCTTATAAATTGCTCAAGACAATATAGTCCTTCTGGTGTTAAAAAAAAAGACGTGCAAACAGGCTCCCTGCCCCCCCTAAGGAGTCCATAGATAGGCAGCTCCAAAAGCAATAACTGGATGCAGGCTCTGATTGCCTGAGCGAAACAGTTTTAAATTACATTACCGGTTCCCCAAGAGATCCTGGCTTGCCATCTTTGCCGTCATTCCCAGCAATGCCCTGTAAACGAAATGCAAAATAGGGTATAAGGAAGGAGTCAACAGGGAAGACTGGTGTGGTTTTTGTCAGTGAGTTTCACAGTGACAACTCTGCTTCATCATGGCATACTTAAGTTTGCCTAAGCCTCCAAAAACTACCCTATTTCTATCGCTCAGTCATAAACCTCTCCTTGCCACACCACTGTAACAGCATAAACTGTTTCCCTTTCCAATATGGCAAGTCTAAGGGGTTTCCTCCTTTTCAGCAAGGCAAGCACTCCAGCAATCTTAAAACAGGATTCTAAAAACAGCTGTTATAAATCATTATAATGCCATAATATTCATTCAGCTAGGCTACTTTACACTAGAAATAGCTCTGTCCCTATCTCTATGACAGATTAAAAAAACAAAATGTTGTACTAATACGTTTTCCAGAAGAGAAGAGTCTATGCCCAAGATGCATTTGAACTTGAGTCAGCACAAAGAAATTATTTTGACTGTGGATTCAGATAAAGACAGTATTCCAGTCTATGAATTTTTGCACCCTTACACTGGAGCTATTAGTTGATTTCTGTGCTCTACGTAAGAGTATTTCCTCCAATGAGGAGGCAGATAAGGAACAGACCTGATTCATGTTGGTAATTAACACTTAGCTTTAAAGTGATCAAATACAGCATTCACACTGTCCTGGACCAAGGACATAGCATCAACATGACAGACACCATTACATATCATGCGTAGCTTTCAAAGCACCTCAAAAATGTCACCTCTTTGTTTTACACGCCTATGTGTTTATGAACAGTTTAATGTATTGAATTAGAAGGAGCTGAATTGCACTCACTGGCAGTCCAGGCAGCCCTGGTGGGCCCTGTGGACCTGGAGGGCCATCTTTACCCTGGAAAGCAAGCAGAAACCCTGCGGGTCAGACAAGCTCCTCAGATGCTTCTATCAGATGAAGATTTATCAAATGTAGAGTTTGACAAGGGACAACTGTGAGAAGCTGGTCTTGTAGCCCATGTCACACAGTGTACAAGGTTTCCTTGAATTCCTTCAAGTTTAAACTGGAGGGCTTTCTTTTCACATAAAACATTCAGTATCAGTTATAAGTAGTTACAGATGGAGAAACCACTGAAATATCCGGTAATTTTTTTCTGAAGTTTAATTATATTTAATATTTAGTCTTTAACTTCCTGCATGAGGTGTCCAGCCAGGAAGTAAAAGATCTATATTTTATCTTTATTTTATACTTTTATACTATATACTTTATATATTTTATACTCATTTTATCAAATGAGTTGTTATGAGAAGTGCCTTTCTGATGGTCCCAAGAAATCCCTTACTCTACAGGACCGGATAATAGCATCCCAGGTCTTTCACAGTGTCTCAACCTTGATCATCCATTTGAAAGGGAATTTCAGCCAGCCTGTCCATGTAGTCTCTGGCCTCTCTGCTGAGAGTGCTCACTGATTTCATAACAGCCATCAGAAGGACCATCACTGTTCACTTATGATGAAGTTCAGGTTGAAATGGATCTGCGAAAGGCACCTTGCTCATTAGGAAACCCTGCTCTAGAAATTAATCACAGAATTACACAGTCTTAAAGTGTTCCAGCTCAACAGCATGCATTACTCAGGGAAGGTTCATTTCTTCCTTTTCAACCTGAAGTCAGCATCCATCAGATTACCTGTCTCTCCCATAAAGATGGGAGATACCATAAAGTAGCATCTGAACACCCTTCAAATGAAACAACAATAGCAAAATTCTTCACGGACTTCTCGAAGGTTACATCTGTACTAGTAGTTTCAGTGGTGCCAGGGAATGGTCTCAGGCCCTGGCATCTGAGCAGTCTGTGCTGTGACATCCTTCAACAGGTTGCTGGTGTCATTTTGGCAGTCCCCACGCACAGTTCAGGTGTTAGCCTAGCATCCTAACAGATTTAGTCATCCTGTTCTAGAGGCTAAGAGATGTTAATAGCAAGGACAGACAGACAAGAGGTACAAAAACCTCCTTAGAGGTCCCACGGACTGGATTATGGTCTGGCTAATTTGGAGTTTCTTTTGGTGAGTGAACAAAACTGCAAGAACAGAGTAATCTGTGGTTATTTGTGGAGGTCCTACTTGCAGGTGTAGAGTTGATTCAGGCTGAATAGTTTGGGGAGCTTTCAAAGGACATTACATGGGTTCCAGCTCAGCTTTGCTTCACAGAGCTAAATATAGGTGAAGCTGGTGGTGAAACACACAGCTTAGAGCTTACTATGTCTCCTGGGTTTCCTGCTGGTCCTATTTGTCCTGGTGCCCCATCTGTTCCCTAAACAAAATAAAGCAGAAACAACGTGAGTGATTAACGCATTTTGTACATTTGTCAACACACTTCCTACCACAGCTGGCAACACTGAGGTTTTCTTCAGTCAGTTCAGCATTTGTTCCATCATTTCTTCATTCATCACAGAAAAGCAGTGCCAACCTCTGCATTCAATCAGCCTCCAAAGCCAGAAATAGTCAGATATTTGAATTTGGTCCTGGCCCTTCCTTCTGAAAATAGGGGACAAATAGGAAAAAGCCAATCTTGTGACAAAAATACTCTGAAAACCAGAAATTATAGGAGCAATCTAGGGGAATATCACATTTTGCTTTGCTTTGACAGGCTCGGTTTTACTTTGCACATTTCCTTTGACTGTGAGCCTATTCAGAGGGTCTCATAGGACAATTTTAAGTGTTTTAATCCTACTGGAATAACCCTATGGCTGTGGCAGTATGAGGTTAATACAGACACGGTAAATGTTATTAGCTTCTCCTAAGATAATGCTCACGGGAGCACAAATGACCCACAAAGCAGGTCCACGTGTTGTCCCAGTGGCAAAGCATTCAGCATCCTTTAGGCACTGCTATCATATGAAAACAGAATTTTAATCTAATCCTCTTTTCTGGTACCTCCTGTCATTTAGTCAGTGCAATGTAAATTCAGCTTTGAAGAGACTGTGCTGTTCCCCAGAACAGTCGAAGGCTGCACACCCTTAGTATGGCAGAGCCAAACTGCACCGTAAGCAGCAATATGAGTGGTGGTGACTGTGGGCAAAGAAAGGCGGTTTGGAAAGAAAAGCCCTTTGCTCAGGAAAAGTCCCAACTCTTGGAGGGCATAAGCGGTGATACCACAAGCAGGAGAGCCAAGTTATTTCAGCCCTGCTTCTGCACTGTCACCCCTTTTTAAATACAAAGAAGCGTAACTGTATTCGCGGAGAGAGTAGAGCTAGGAATGAGAAGGACTGTGATGGAGAGGGACACACGTAAAAGGCTTTTTAATTCAAAAGTAACCCACAGCATATGAAAATTGGAGAAAATCCAGTCTCATACCACTGTGTAAAATTGAGAACTAAAATACTTTTAGATCTGCTCGTTCTAGACTGACAACTTATTCCACATACAAGAAAACACCTATACACATACTACTAAGTAGTCTCTGTGGAAGAGTTTTCATGATCATTGCCTTGTATAAAGAGAGCGACTGAAGCTTAGCATCAATTTACAGAGTGAGTTGAAGCAATCAGTGAAAAGTGGCCAATGTGTTAAATAGCAATCATCGTGAGTGGGGAACTCTATGACACTCAGGGGACCATTAGGAACCCGCTGGAAAATGCAAATGCAATGCACAGACAGGTGGGAATGGTCCTTTCTTCCATATGGAGCTTGCAACAACCTTTATTAGTATGGAAAATACAGGACCATCTTTGCAACAGAGGAACTTACAGGTGGACCAGGGTTTCCAGGAGCCCCTGAGAAGCCAGGTATTCCAGGGTGGCCCTGCAGAATGAAAAGAGAGACTTTCTTTATGCATTGTTCACATCTCTAGTTGTACAAAAGTTAACTGGTGATTGAACATTGTTAGGTAACATCAATGAGACAATACACAGAGAGCTGGTTATAAGGAAATAAGGAACCATGGCTTTTTAAAGCAAAACCTTGGTTTTCAAAGCATGCGCTTCAGAAATAAACATAGTTAGATTTAAAGTGTACTTTTTCTAATGTGTACTTTAGTCTATACTAATGGGAGATGAGAACAGATATTGTGGAATTGTACAAGGCAGGAGATCAGGCAGGAAACCAAACCTGTTTAAATATCCTACAAATCTCATTGAAAAGGTGCTGATTTGCATGTTAAAAAATTGACTCAGCCCTTGGCAAAACTAAGTACGAAAGTTTGCTTTAATTTAGACCATCCTCCTCTTTCCTCTGGCATCTCAGTCCCTCCTAAAAGAGGTCATCCTTACATTCATCTTCTAGGACAAATACTGGCTTTTTCAACCCAAAGATGCCGGACCTCCTGGATCTCATCTAGGCATTATCTGGGGAAATAACTAAAGGTTGGGTAATGTAGAGAATTGAATGCATCCAATCTAGAGGTGAGGAAACAGATCATAAGGGAAGGTTTTTACTGGAGATGGGGATGGAAGCCTGTGGAGGACTGCTACAGTTCCACTCTTCAGCATAGCCCATTTGAGGTTTATCAGTGATGAAGAGCTCCCATCTTCCTCCTCTGCCTCTGAGAAGGGTATTCCTCTACCAACATCATAGGAGTTATTGATGAAGGAACAATCACAGTGACAGCACTGTTGGAAACCACACTCTGTTTTTACCTGTTCACCTTTTTCTCCTGCATCCCCAGTCATACCACGGTCTCCTTTAGCACCCTGATAATGAAAAAAAAAGCCATTGAAAGTCACTTAGATTCAGTATTGTATCAGCTTTTTGACCTATTTCATAAAGCACTTGGACATTTGACCATAAAACACATAAATTAGGACTGAGTCCTACTCGCCCTCCTCTTAAATTCTTCCCTAGACTTTCACTACCAATGTTGGATCCAGGAATATATGTGAAGAATGGCCTTTGGGCAGACCCAGCATAGCCCTTTTTTTTATGTGTTAGTCTCATGGACACGAAGAGGACTTCCACATCCTTAGAAAGTAGACAGGTTGTTAGGAACTTCACTAAATCAGGTCTTGATAAGGCATCATCTGGCCCAACAGAGGTGTCCACAGTACGAGCTAGTAGTCTCCTCTCCCTTCAGGGACAGCAGCAATGAAAATGGCATTTCTAAGGTGCAGTCAGAAAATTCATACCCCCTCTTTCTCTCTCTCTTTCTGTCCTAGTGACAACAGAACAGAGGCAGCTAACTCAAATGTAGATGTCTGTATTATCAGTGCTTAAAGTGAGGCAAGATGAGTCTCAGACAGTGAAAAATACCGAGATGATGGGGAACAAATTATGAACAATGCACAGAACACTAATGAATTGCTGGCCATGGAAATAATACTCTGGTTTACTACATGATAGCTAGGAGACAAGTGGGGGAGCGAGGGCTGCTATTTATTAATTAAAAGAGGCCTAATTCATATTGCCAGAAGGCGTGAAGCTGCTCGTGAGCAAAGACCTGCAGTTCTACTGCTCTGTTTCAGAATGGGACCTAATATTAGTTTGGATGGTGTTGGTAAGGACAATATACCACATCTTGAAAAGTGCAGAGCTCTTTGGGTCTTTCACTGCGAGGACCCTCCTAATGTATTTAGAAAGGAGTCACAAAGACTGTCTTTGTGTTTGCACCTTCTTAGGGGTCTTACAACATTTTCTTTTAACATATGCAAATTCTGTGAATCTGCCTTTTTAATGAATACAAGTTAGACTATTTATCAATTACTTGATTTTATTTTATGCACATGTACAGTTTAAAATTGGTCCTGTTACTTCACCTAAATATTCAATCTTGCTGCCCAAATCTATGCTTTCTCATAGCATATAAGAAAGCAGCAGACATGTTATCCCTCAGACTGCTTGGCCTTTCTGCCAGTTATTGTCTTTATGGGTTACTAATTCTTTTGCAAATTTTATCCTGAAACATACTTCCATTCTGATCAACCCTATATTTACTTTTGAGACTCTACTGCTCTCCCCACCGCACTTTTAATTGCAAGATACAAAATTAATTCATGAATGTCTATTAGCTTGTCCTACACTCTAATAAGTGCAAATACAAAGATTTTAAAATAGCAGAAGCTGTTTTAGACAGTAGGTCAGTAATGCAGGGAAGTCTGGAGGAAACTGTGGTCCATTATGACATCACCTTATCTCTCCCTCCACTGATTTGTTTTGATTTATTCCACATTAGGCAGTTGTAAAGGTTTTGATTGTGACCAGGCACTGGCATTGTGAGCAGACTGATGACAGACCACTTCATGGGAAATGCTTAAAATGTGACATTATTGGAATCCTTCAGACATTGGAAGTTTTATGTTGGCCTCTGTCCCTAGACCGTTAGGCAGAAGCATATAGCTGAAACAAGGAGTTCTTCCTATAGCGTGTTTCAGGAAACATTCAGAGTAGGTGGATAAAACCACTATGGCAGATAGTGTATATGGAGCCCAGCAGCCCATTGCATCACCCTTAATTTAAGTGATTCAGGCATACAGGATTCAAAGTGGAGAGGAACAGGCAGGGTGGCTACTGCTGAGGTTTAATTTCTTCCTCACCTGATTTGGATTAAAATTTACTTTCAAGTCCTTATCTGTCATCAAAACACCAATGTAGTGAAATTCAACATCAAGAATCAGGCCCTTCACTTGTGTGTGTGTGTGTCTGAACAAAGAATGGTAGAAGACACTATTTAAGTGAAACAGTGTTCATGTGGGGAGCTGTGCAGTCCTGCGTGCATGTGGCACTCCAGCGAATTGACAGTACAGCGCCCACCCAACAGGCCAGTCCTACTGCTTTACACAGAGATGGATGCCACCTAGATCCTGCGTCAGCCAGTGTACTAGCTAGCCACAAGTAAGTTTTTATTAGACAACTGAAGAAAGCCAACCAACCTTTGGGCCATCCAGCCCAGGTGGGCCTGCAGGACCTCTGGGACCAGCATTCCCCTGCAATGCAGAAGAGGTAGAGGTAAACACTAGTTTAGTCCATTGACTCCACAGACATCTAAAAAAGATTCAATAGGTTGTTGGAAAAAAAAAATAATCAACCATCTAAAAATATTATAAGGAAAACAAGGTTACACCACACCCAAGGCATGGTCACTTCCCCAGCTCTCTTACCATTTTCCCATCCTGGCCATCTCTACCTGGTGGTCCTCGGAGACCTTTATCACCTTTGAAACCCGGGATGCCTGGCAGTCCTGGCAGGCCAGGAGGGCATTCACTGCACACATCCTAGGAGAGAACATGGAGAAATAAATAAGCAATAGACTGAAGGCACTTAGCAGACCCTACAGACACCCATTACGAATGCAGCAGTGTGGTGCTAGTATAATATGTAGGCCTTCGCAGTTTGACCACACTGGGTAGAACCTTGGTTACTTTGCGTTACAGAACTGAAATGAGGGCAGCGTAGAGGTCAGCAGCTGAGCTCACACATGCTCCCATGGGGAGTTTACTATCGGTTCTAGTTGGACAGGTCCTAACTGATCATCCAGGATCAAGAAACCAAGGAAAAGCTCTTCCTAATGTGGAGGTCAGACAGCTGCAAAGCAAGACTACCAAGGACAACCTTGTTTTGAAGCTACAAGACTACTAGAAAAGTGTGTCTACAACAGTCTGAAAGAGCTGGGTTACTACTCAGAGGGCAAATTGCTAGGGAAAACCTAGGTGCAGCACAATGTCAGAGAGGGTGTTCTGCAAGGGAAACCGTATTCAGCAGCTAGTATGGCCAAGGAGAACTCATCCAATGGAGTTCGTGAAGACCAAGTGAATGTCACAGTGTCCTGGCCAAATTCTGTCATGGAGAGTTACTACCTCGCTCCTTCCAAAACTCTTTGAAGCATCATCTCAGTAGTCTTTACATTTCTACTATCCTCAAGAAATGAAATACCATGGGTATGACATTTCCATTTCGAAGGCAGACTCCCTTCAGCAAAAGCGGGGTGAATCCTGCCTATAAAAGACAGGGTAGCACAACAGACAGATCGTCAGGCCGAGAGTTAGGAGACCTGCTCCAACACCCAACTCTGTCAATGATCCATTGCAAAATTGTGGGGTAAACTGTCTAAGTCTCAGTCCCTACATGCATATTTATCTACTTACAATATAAGTGCTTGAGAAACACCCAGAACAACAGAGCCCTAATTTCATCTGTGATTTCAGGGTGCTGCTTTATATAGATCTGTACCAAGTCTGGAGTGAAAAAATACCAAGCAGAAAGAATATGCAAGGCATATGAGTGTGTTTAACCATAACATAATCAAAGGAAGAAAACAAAGGAACATCAAAACGACATCCTGTACCGAAGAATCAGTCTTTTGCTATTGTCCTGATCAGAAATCCCAAACAATACCATACAGTGAAATCTCCAGAAAAATACTTGGCTCCATAAGGAAGACAGCTCTTCAATGAAGGCATTTCACGGTAGCAATCTTAAAAGGGTCCTTTTGTTAATGGGGTTGATAAAAAAAGGTAATTTTTTAGTTTCTTTTAATCAATAAGAAATTATTTCTTGCCATGTCCCAAGACTGCTTAAAAAACCTCCCAACTCAGCCCATGTAAATCTGTAAAGATTTTGCAGTCAACACCTATCAAATACTGACTTATTTCCCAGACAATTCTCTACATGGAGAGTAAAAGCAGACAGACAGATCATCACTTTTGAAACATGGGTGCATCTGGGGTTAATTACCTGCATCCTTTTAGATGCACTGTGCAAACTGACTTTGCACCCACAGCTCAAAACTACTCCAGTCACTGTTGAAGGTATATGTGAAAAATCAGACATTTTATTAAAATGCTTTCCATTTTCTTGTTTAGGTAATACAGTTTGACAGGGTTTATTTCTCCTTGGGAATGCATACCTCGGAAAGAGCTGAAAAAGTCTCAGAGCTTTTGTAACATACACCATGCTATAAAGATCTTTGTAGGTTATTTCACCGCTGGGGGCGGTCAAAAGGCATTTGATTTTGATCTGCAGCATGTGCTCTAGCGTCCCAATACCAGTGCAAGTAGGAGACCTGCAAGTTCAAGCTTTGACAGAGTGGCACAAAAGGCACCTTTTGCACTTGTAGCTCAGACACTTTCCCATCACAGAGTGTTAGTCAGGTCTGAATCAAACGTACAGATAAACTCCCCCCATCATCAAAGGCTGATTACCTTTACTAATAGATTTATGTCCTCTGGAGAGAGCAGGGGTGAGGAACCCTGTGGAATGAGAAATTCATTATCTCAGGCAATTTTAAAAGGCATCAAGGTATAAGAAATTTTCCTGAACATGCTTATGGACTCTCATTGGTTTCCCTTGCTCTGCCTAGGACTCACTGGGCCAAACACATACTTCCTGCCCTACATTGTCAATGCACTTCATCACACCTGAGATGAGATCTTGCTGAGGGTACTGCATAGTGGTGCGAAGAAACTGCCTTTAAAATTTTGGCTTTTATTTACATGCAGGATTTCCAGTTATTTTCACACTGTTCCAAAGCCATCACAGATATTTTTATCATAACCCCTTAGTGGTTCTTAGTGTTTTCCCAGTTGCTATGCTGGGAAGAGCAGCAGTGGAAATGCACTGAAGTGCACTTCTGAGGTGAGGTGAACTGGTGGAAACTGAGTTAAAAGGAAGTAGTAATATAGAAGTGAAGTTACATACTGGTTTTCCAGGAGGTCCTCTTTCCCCTGGATTTCCAGGTAGACCCTACAGATCAAGAGAAAGAAAAGACTGTGAAATTATCATACAGTAACCCCCTGGTTGCTCCCACACTCTGCTGACTGCTCTGGACTAGCACACGTTTTACTTTCTGCCACTAAGCACCGCTGCTCCTTGCATGTGACAAACAGTAAACTCCTTTAAATATCTGCAACTTCAGCGTCCTCTGAACCCCTCCTAAATCTCACTTATCTACTGTGTGACCTTGTTAAATTCATGTGAGTCACACAAAGACTGAAATTGCTTTAGCTTGTCTTCTGGTCACAGGAAACACTATGAACTGCAATAGTGTGAAGGATGAAGATTTAAATCCCTGAAGACACCTGTAACATGCAAAATCAAGACCTTGCTTTGCATGAGCCTTGCAAACAGGTCCCTTGCACCTGAAATAGCAATGAGCCTTTTTGTTTGTTTGTTTGTGGGGATGTATTGGTATCAGTTTCCATGAGATGAAGGCATAGAAATGACCAACATCCTTAGAATTTAAGGTCCAGGAAGTCATGGTTTGGAAAAGGGACACCCCCCGGCTCAATAGGCATCTCTTGCCTGTCATTAGCAAGTTATTAGTTTGTGTAAAAAACAAAACAAAACAAAACAACAACAAACAAAACAAAACAAAAGATTATTTTTGAATCTTTGCATAAAGTAATGCTTACATGGGAAACCGAATCTTTTGAACAGGACGGTTGGCCACTGTCCAGATGGTGACAGAAATCTGCATCACAAGGATCCTTGCAGTGATGTTTTAAGTTGGACTGGGTGGGATTTCCCCAAACCATTCTCTCCTGAATTCCTGTCTCCAGCTGCCTTGTGAGAAAAAGGGATGGATCTATTTTCTTGAACGCTGTATGATGTGGAGCTGGTGACGTCTTTAACAGGGTGCAAAGAAGCTAGGATAAGAAATTAAGCTATGTGCCATGGCTGACAAATCTGAAAACTACTGCATCCGCAGGAACAGTTGAAAGGTACAAGACTGCAAAAAGAGAGTGTTCTTTGAAGAATGCTTGTCTGAGCTGAAATGAACAACCAGATGTAGGATGATGGCACCTCAGCATGCTGCGCTATCAGAGAACAGGCAACTGGAAGCAGAGCCCAAACTAGAGGAAAGATTGCTGTACTATAGAGGCCTGGAGTTAGAAAAGGCTGACAACAAGCTGCAAACATTGCTCAGAGCAGAATGAAAATGCTAGAAGGAAGGCACGGAGGATATAACTGCATCTAACAAGCTGACTAACAGGGGAGGAAACTGGAAAAGAGAATGCCAGAAAATTAAAAAAAGGAACTTAAAAGAGTCTGCCCAAAAAACTGCATGGCACTGAAAAGAAATGTTGCTAATGCGATGTGGGAACATGCACAGACCCAAATAACAACCACTGTTGGAAAGCTCGTAAAGCTTGAACACTTTCAGGAGTTTGCAGCCAACAGTGGCTGGCACAAAGTGGAGCATCCAGTGAGTGGTACAGCATACCAGTCCAGGAAAAAGATGTCAGCAATGAGGAGGTACGATGCACAGGATCCAGAGCACTCTATCACTCTGCAAAATCTGACACACAGGAATGGTCTCTAACTGGGAACTGATGGAAGCTGTGCAGATGACACACTGAAAAATGATGCTCAGGTAAGTGATGTACGTGAAAATAAAAGAAAGAGAAACTGTATAAGGAAACCAGTCACACAGGCTTATGGTGGGGTAGTTCTGTTACAAGACTGAAAATTAAACTTGAAATGCAATAGCTTAAATCGTTTATAAGTCCCAGGAATAAAAAGCCAATAGGAGGTTTAATAAGTGTACTTTGTTTTGGGGTGTATGTACCCTAAAAAACCCACAAAGGCTCCTTGGAACTGTCCTTCTAACTGAATGGGAAAATCAACCCCATAACAGAAAACTCTGCTTTTCAGATCCGATGGCAGTAATGTATACAGCCACAAAGTTTTTGTAATTATGAAAATAAATGCAGGGGAAGATTAACTTCCCAGTAATACTGGAACTTAGTTATCATAAATAATTTACATAATTAAAAAGTGATTAATTCTGTTTATGTTAATTAAAATTGTCATAATCAAAATACAGAAAGAGCCTATTAAATGGGTGCCGTCACTGCTAGTAGTAGGACAAGAGAATGTCTCATTCAGACTGTTTTCTAATCCAAGGGAGCTAAGTAGATATGTTAAACAGAAACATTTTATCTCCCAGCAGACAGACAGAGGAGAGTGGATGCTTCCCAAAAAATGTGTAGTGTAAGGATATTTGGCCAGAGAGTGTCTGCTCCTTTAACGGTATCTGGTCAAGGACCTTTTTCAATGCAACAAGGAAAAATAAGGAGGAAGCCATAAATAAGAACATACAGGGACACAAACCTGACTGACAAATAAGGGAGACAGTGATGGGAACCAAACCTGGACAGTCACACTAATTGATGAGGGCATGTGGGAGAGTGAGAGCGTTTATTCCAGCAAGGTTATCTGATCCAGGACCTTGTCACTTTGGAAGCTAAGGGAAAAGGAGGAAATCGGAAACAAAATATATCAAGACATACCCTAACAAGAAACAAACCTTGCCACTCACACTAATTGATGGGCTATCAAGAAACCACAGGCTGCACTTCCAGGAAGATCAACCTGGACTTTGCAAGTGATAGGACTGTAAACCAGGGGGACCCTGAACTGGGAGGGGTGCAGGAATTGATAGAGCTGTGGAGATGTATGAGGGGATGTGCAGGGAAAGGGGCAGCAGAGAGGAACAAACAAGGGGGTAGACAGAAAAGGGTATAAAAGGGGCCGGTCATGCGTAAAATGGTGCTGGTCAGTGCACTTGTCTGGCTGAGCCCTGCACCTGATCACCATGGTTTGTCCTATCATCTTATATCTTCTTATTAAACCTTTTCTTAACTATCTCTCTGCATAATGTGCATGTGTGCTGCAAGGACTAAGTGCCAGCTACTGGCGGGACCTCTGTGTGCGTGTGAGTCAAAACTGGTGCCAGCTACTGGAGTCAGATTGGGGGTGTAGGCTCCCCCAGCCTCTGTTGTCAGCTACTAGAGTGAGTGCAGGGGTCTTTAACCTCCAGCCACTGGGGCGGGAATGGTGTGTGTTCCCAAAACCACCTACTGGAGGGACCAGCATGAGCAAGGTGAGTGAGGGGCTCCACGCCGGTGGCTGGCGTGGGACCACAGGTCACAGCCCATGTGCCTGGTGCCAGCTGGGATGGGGCAAGTGTCTGTATCTACCCCAGTCCTGGTGTGTGTGTGTAGGTGGGTGTGCATTCATCAGCAAACTTCAAGCTGGACCTGCTGGCAAGCAGGGGGACTTGGGTCCAGGCCGCGGTGTCAGGTGGGCAGGGGGTCCATGCTGGTATGCCCATGGGGAACCGCGAGTGTGGAGTGCGCGAGGGACAAGTGGATGAGTGTTGCACATTTGCAGAGAGCATCAGGCTGGACCAGCAGGCAGGTAGGGGACCTGTGGGGCGGGTAAGGGGGTCTGGGATCTGGGCAGGGGTGCCAGGACAGAGGGGCTGTGCCAATGCTCGAAGGATCTGCAAATATGTGTGTGCTTGGGAACCTAAAGAGTAGTGTATGTGTGTGCCATCACTAGTGACCTTCTGTCTCTGCCAGCTGAAGAGAAGGAGGGGACTTGGCTGTCTGTGCTTATGCTGTATTTGAGTCCTGTATGTAGGTGCTGTTGAAGCCAGCGCCTTGTCTGTGGCAACCTGTGTTATCAGCCATGTCAGTGTCCTCTGTGTCTGTGTGTCCATGTCTGTATTTCTGGGATTCATGCACAGCTTCGTTACTGGTTGAACCTGCAAATGGCAAAGCAGCAGCTGCATCCCTTCACTTGGACAGAGACCCCAGGTCCTGGGCAACAGAGGCCAGGCAGGAGGGACCTGGTCTGGCGCAGCTGGAGGAGGTGGCCATGCACATAACATCACTTAACATGTAGAAATATTTTTTGTAACTCTCAGAATCTGAGATTGGCCAATTTCTCTGAAAGAAGGTACTTAAGGCTATGTTTTTTTAATATTCAGTACAGGAACACTGCCAGCTTAAAATGTGATTTGGATTTTTTTTTTTTTCCAAAAGCAAGTGCAAGTAATATTTGAAGTAATTGAGGGCATGAAAGTAGGCACAATAAGTAGTAATCCTGTTATGGAACAAATTAGTCCTACTATAGGGAAAAACAAAGACCACAAAAAATCCTAGAGAAAGCACTTTTCAGGCTTTAAGAATTGGAGCTTTAGTTAATCAGAAAAAAATGCAAATTTAAAGACAAAAAAAAACGTGTATGTGACAAGACTATATGTCCCAGCTTTGTCCCAGAAGAAGACAATCTGTAGGGATTTATGGACACAGTGAACTCTAGAGGACAAGTAAACACCAAGTCTTTTGCTAAGAGGAACAGAACAAAGCCAAACCAGCACAACTGTATTGTAAACCTACACAAGGATTTTCAAAACCTAAATTTTAATAAAACAAGACACTGTCCTGAGAACTCTTGATATTTCATTGAGTTGCCAACAGATGTTTCAAAAGGTGACCCTGGGCAGTGCTATTGCAAAAAATATGGTACATGCTTTTAAGGCACTAGAAAGAAGCTAGAATGTAGTCATGTATAAAAAAACTGATCTATTCACCGATGGGAGATAATTCTGGCCAAAGCTATCGCAAAAGAAGTATTGACTCTTCCACCTCCCCAAATACAACTGTAAATCTGATTTGCAGTATCAGAGAGTACAACAACTTATAGCAGACACTTCCAAGAGCATCTGGTGAGTCTGCAACTGGAAAAAATAATGCAGAGAACAACCTAATGTATGTAAATGTGATATAAAAGAATTATTCAGTCTCAGAAAAAACTATGGAATACATTTGCAAAGGCCACAGCAAAAACCAAGACACTGAGGCAAGTCATTAAGCCTATTGCCACTGAATGGCTTGGGAGTTGCATGGCAAATTCATATTAGCAATTCAAATCGGAGCTTTCCTAACTGGTGACATACTGTTTAAACACAGCAGAGTACAAAAATGGGCATGCTTCAAAGAATACAGGAATACTGCATTGATACACAAGATTTCAAAAGCAGAACAAAAAATCCTTTGTACTAGTCATAAATTAAAGTGGAGATCAAGAACCTGCAAATGCATGATCTTGTCAAAATAGGTATCCTTGCTGTTATACCAAGAAATATTGGAATGTGCCCTGTAGTTACATTTACCTTCTTGAAACACAGGTAGAATTGCTTAACAGGTGATCAACCAGAATACAGAGAGCTCCTAAAAGACATACTGAGTGCAATTAAAACAGTTAGTGTAAGAGAGGATGTGTTTTATAAGTACCATAAGGAATGGTTCTGTTTGGGAAATCTGCGGGGAAAAGGAAAGAGATAAAGACTGTAATACTGCCTCTCCAAGAGCTAACCAGTCAACGCTGATCTGAGTAGAGCCAGAAAGAGACTCAGAAAAGCTGGCTCTGGCACTCTCTTCACACAATACAGTTGTAATAAACCCATCTATTGTATCTCCTGTTTAAAACCTCTTGATTAAAAATCTCAGACATCTGAGACAAGATGGGGAGATGTAGGGGCAGTCAGCAGGACACAATCAATCCTGAATCTGTGACTGCACAGGGGCACAGGGTGATGGAGGCAAAGGACCATTTCTGCTATCACGGGCTGTGGAGGCATACACTGGCCATAATCATTTGTCTTGTGCCAAAGGAGGTGGAAGAAAACTAGACCTTCTTTTCCAAACACTGCAGGAGGAAAGGAGATCCATCCATAGGAAAGTACACCCTTTAGGCCAGCTGATGTACGTCAATGAAGCCACACTAGGGTTGAAAATCGCTTGCCATGGACTTCGTGAAAACTGGTACCCATTTCAGACATGACAGCATCATAAAGCAGCGCTGAGAAGGGGAGTTACAGAAGGCCACTGCCCCCTCCCCACAGCGTTCCATCAACAGGCCTAAATGCAAAGATCAAGCCTTTCAAAATCTTCAGAGCCCCCTTGATGTTTTTCCTCCAGGACTGGTTTCCACATCACAGAGCTGGCTGACCAGCAGAGAAAAAAAAGCCGCTCCTCTTTCTGATTCAACACTGCGACAAAACCGGGCAGCGAGAGGGGTCAGCTTTCCAGCTGGGAGTCTGCCACCTTTCTCTCTATCCCTCAGCTCCATGACTCACCCACTGAGACGGCAGGAGTGAGGACAACGCACCAAGAGGTTAAAATGTCATCTCTCATGCACAGTAGCAGCAGCAAAATGAACTCACAAAGAGCTTTTTAACAGCTATGGCCCTGTTTTCATAGAAATATTAAAGGTTACTTAGCAGCTTCTAAGAAGTTCCTAGACAGCTTAACAGTCATCCTTTTCCAGTGTGGGATCGTTCCACAGTGTATGCTGCCAAGTCCCTTCTCCAGTGTCATTTTAAAATGGTTCAGTGGTAAAGTCCACCGCTTTCCTTGAGACAACCCTCTTTAGCCTGTTTCCCCCCCCGACATCGTAACTTGTAAGAGATCCACTTGGTGGATGGTCATTGGACCATCCTAGTAACACTCAATGACTGCAGTTGAGTATCAACACAATGTTTAGGGAAATCGGATTGGAGCATTGGCAAATTTCTTGAGCACTTACACATTTATTTTACTTACATCCTGGCCAGGAGGACCCTGTGGTCCAGGGATACCAGGTACACCGCGGGGACCCTGGTAGGGAGAGAACAGACAAACCCAGTAACGTGAACAGTACTTATGAGGTGCTTCTTAGCTGAAGAGAAGAAATCCTCAACCCAATAGTTATCAGGAAAAAAAACCCTAGCAGTTAAACAACTATGAGAGAGTTTAAGAAAAAAAAATTAAATCTCACATTGCAGTATCACAGTATCAATCATTTCTTTGCCTCAAGAGACTTTATGTGCATCACTAAAGTCAAGCCTCACATTCCTTGATTGGAAAGGTAATAATGACTATAGGGGCAAGTTTTTGAACAGGGAGAAAATATGACTGAGCACAGGACTGTAGAGGAGAAAAGAAGGTCCAGTTCCTCAGTGCCAGGCTAGTACACTGGCTAGGACTTGTTGTCATGCTGGAAATTCATGCCAGTGAGTACTGAGACCATGGAACACAGTTATTTGTTTCACACCAATGGATTGCATCCTTGTAAAACTGCATGCTGAGGAACTAAGTGTGTTTGCTGAATACTGAAATGCAGGGGTTTCTGTAAGACTTAAGTAAGAAAAATGCTTAAAAATGGCTTATTTTAAACCTTTGAGGCCTTGGCTATAAGGCATAGCAGTGTGCTTTGTATTATGTGCCTTGAAATACTTTTTTTGAACGAAGGGTTAAACAAGTGACTCATTCTTTCTTTTGTAGGACTATTGACAGGTAAGGAAAAGTTGTCACCATGCCAAGAGTTTGGATCAACTCTTTCTCACAACTCAATATAGCAGACAAGTAACAGGTAACGCACAAGAGAAGTCCCCTTTGGAGGGTCAGCCACCCTGTGACCCTACCATCCTTGGGCAAAAAGAAACTAATTAAACATGCCTTCATGAAATCACTGGTTGAAACACAATTAATGTGGTTGTCCCCACCCCATAAAATCTGGGTGTAGTTAGAAAGACATACTATACCAATGACCCTTTGTCTCCTGGGGGTCCCAGAGGGCCCTGCAAACAGAAAAGACACAGCAATCAAAACAATTAAAATTAACACTCCCCCTTGGCTGATCAGGGTGGGTCCTGAAGCACCAAGATAACAAAAATTGGAGAAGGAAGGGTGAGGAAAAGGAGCAAGTCTGACAGCTGCTCACACAGACATTGTTGGAGTGTGCAATACTCCCAGCAGGATGTTTAGGGGAAGGATCAAAGGCAGAGTAAGGAAGAAATTGAGGTGAAACATGGAGGAAAAAGTGTGAGAAAAAAAGAGAGAAAAAGGGATCAGAGGGGTCAGCTGTACGCTAACATGATGTTTGTCTGACTGAGCCTTGTACTTCATCACCACAGTCATAGAATCATAGAATCGTAGAAAATTTCAGATTGGAAGGGACTCATAAGAATCATTGAGTCCAACTCCCTGCTCCTCGCAGGACTACCTAAAACTGAACTATAAGACTAAGAGCATCGTCCAGATGTTCCCAGAATTCTGACAGGCTTGGTGCCATGACCACTTCCCTAGGGAGCCCGTTCCAGTGACCAACCAACCATCTCTGTGAAGAACCTTTTCCTAATGTCCAATCTGAACTTTCCCTGATGCAGCTTCATTCCATTTCCTCATGTCCTATCACTGGTCACCAGAGAGAGAAGATCAGCACCTCCCCCTCCGCTGCCCCCCTTGAGGAAGCTGTAGACTGTGATGAGGTCACCCCTCAGCCTTCTCTTCTCCAAGCTGAACAGACCAAGTGACCTCAGCCGTTCCTACTAAGTCTTGCCCTCGAGACCTTTCACCATCTTAGTCGCCCTCCTCTGGACACACTCTAATAGTTTGATGTCCTTCTTATATTGAGGCACCCAAAGCTGCACACAGTACTCGAGGTGGGGCCGCACCAGTGACGTGTAGAGTGGGACAATCACCTCCCTCGACCAGCTAGCTATGCTGTGCTTGATGCACCCCAGGACATGGTTGGCCCTTTTGGCTGCCAGGGCACACTGTTGACTCATACTCAACTTGCCATCAAACCAAACCCAACGCCCCAGATCTCCTTCCACGGGGCTGCTCTCCAGCCTCTCATCCCCCTATTTGTATGCATAACTAGGATTACCCCGCCCCAGGTGCAGAATCAGGCACTTGCTTTTGTTGTATTTCATACGGTTGGTGATTGCCCAGCTCTCGAGTCTATCCAGATCTCTCTGTAAGGGCTCTCTACCCTCAAAGGAGTCCACAGCTCCTCCTAGTTTAGTATCATTGGCAAACTTAGTTAATGTACACTCGATTCCTGCATCCAGATCATTTATAAAAACATTGAAGAGCACTAGCCCTAAAATTGAGCCCTGGGGAACCCCACTGGTGAGTGGCCACTAGCCTAATGGAATCCCATTTACTATATTCTCATTAAATCCTATTTGTAACACTCTTCAGCATGGGTGAGCTCATGAATCTGAGCTTGTGTGGTTGAATCTTAGTGAGCTTCAAGCCAGATGAGCTGGTGAGTAGGAGAGGTCTGGGTGTCAGCAACTGGGTTGCGAGGCTGTGAACCCAGGGGGCTCGCAGGTCAGGGTGCCAGCAACTGGAGGATACTGGGGTGCAGAGGCCTGGGTACTGGGCAGAGTAGGTGTCCAAGACCAGCTGCTGGAAAGATCCACATTTCATGTATATATTCCAACAGTGGCCTTCAAACCTCATCAGCCAGAACAGAGGAGTAGGATCGAGACATTCTTGCTCATATTTCTGAGCGTGCTGTTTAGGTTTATATGAGTGTTGATAAAGGCATTATTCTCTGCATTGGTCTGTGTGGCTGCACGCACGTGTGTGTATGTGTGTGCATTGCATTTGCATATGCCCATTGGCAATACGTGCTCAGCCTCACTACTGGCTGGACCTGGGGACACAGAACCACAGCACCCTCGCATCTGTTGGGCTGGGACAGGACAATTTCCCCAGGTCCTGAAGACCACTGTATTCAGCTACCTCTAACACATGGAAAAGTATCCCACGGGACCTGTGTGCTCTTTAAATGAGGTCAAAGCAGGGAGTCCAGTGGGCTTGCATATGCTATTTGTTTGGGGATGCAACTTAAAAAGGTGCAATTGAGTAGAGTGAGCCACTAGAAGGTATCCACTTCTATAGGAACACCACAGAAGTGATGCAGTACCCATAGCCAGCAAGGATGAGTCAATCTGGCATTCCAAACACACCCAAAACAAGGCTTGACCTCACATCTCTGGGTCTGTGTTTGAATAAATTGGCTCACACTATGACTCCTCTCCCTTTGGTTTCTATTTCAGGCACATTAGTTCACTAATCCTCATACAGTCCTTCATGCAAGATGCCTTAAAGTTCTGCTCAAGCAAATGCTAAATATATAATTCTGAACCCAGAGTAATATGAACAGGGCAAGGCAGAGCAAGAGCAAAACCCTTCTACTTATGCAGCACAAGCGTCCATTAGGCAAATTCAGCATAAGCATGTGAATTCACCCCATTTCTCCAAGCAGTCCCCTCTTCTGCTTATGGTTCAATTGGGAAGAACACACTCTGCTAATACTCAGTTTATGGCTCAGTGTTATGTAAATAGCAACTCAAAACTTTAGCAGACAAAGTAAAAAAATCCTCATCTATATATACCTTTTATGCAGGGAGCAAAGCCCGAGAGAGGTGAAGAGTACAGGAGGAAACAGGGTGAGGACTTCAATTAAAAAGAGTTGATGGCTCTCAGCTCTGAAGCTGAAAGTATTATACACACAATTTTGTCACATCACTAAAAAGGGTATAGGCTGACACCTTTAATTCAGTGTGTAATATGCACTGAAGCAGCTCCGCTGACTTTATTCTATTTTTTTCTGTGGGATTCAGTCTTTGTGAAAGCCTGATGGATTCAAGGTTATACAGTGTTTTTCAAATTCCAGAGTCTTTGCACTGGAGCTGAGATTATGATGAATCTACAGTGGAGAAAACCATCGTAATAGTTGTTAAAAAAAAAAGTATTTAGTGAGGCAGATTAAATAAATAAAAACAAATCAATCGGGAATAGTGTGGTATGTAGGTGGCTACTCATCCTGACAGTGGTCAAACAATGATGACACAGAAAAAAGTAATCTTCTGGTGTGAGACAAGCGATGTCTGCATTTGGAGTCAGGTTCTTAGTCATTTGTGTTCATGGATATGCGGATGCTAAAGCCCCAATGAAGAGTAACTTTGTCATCTGGTGTACATCAGGATGCAGAAGTGAACTCATCTACCCCTGTACTGAATCTAAAAATCAGTAATTAAAAACTAGCCACAGCCTAGTGACTTTCAAACAAGCCAGATACTCATTTGCTAATTTCATTTTAATTTTAATATTAATTACTGAACATTAAGAAATGCTAGAACATCACTGTTCCTTAGATAAATCATAACAAGTAACACCCAGTGAATCTTCAATCATTGGTAACCCTGTGAGGACCATGAAGGTCATGACACAGTCACAGTGTGAAACATGACTGACCCAGTCTGCTTTACCTTATATAGTATTCAGTATGGTAAAAGCAAATATTAAGTGGAGATACACCTCAGAAAGCTAGATTTGTCGACCAGTATTACACAGCAATATCACTTAGCATTTCAAGGTAATTTCCTGCACTAATTGGGAAACTTATATCTAGATAACCAGAGCATGAAAACATGGACTGTGATTGGTACAGTATCATAGCGTGTACAAGGGGCTGCAGAAGAATCATAGAATCATAGAATCATTGAGGTTGGAAAAGACCTCTAAGATCATCGAGTCCAACCGTCAACCGAACACCACCATGCCCACTAAACCATATGCAAGGTGCATATACCAATACAAGGTCTCAGGTGTCCTCTAGCAATTACAGCTAGGAATAAAGTTTGCTTCCTCCTAAACGTATTTCACTTGCAAATTCAGTGTAGATCTGGAGGAGTCTGAGCAGGGCTACAGTCAGAGGACTCCCAAATCCCCCTCATCTCAAGAGGAGTTGTACATGGCGAGTACTGGAATGATCGAACCCCAGCGATACAAAAATCCAACCATTCCAGAGCAGACTCCCAGGTACACCTTATGGCCTACTGATAAGCAGGAGGTGAGGGCAGAGCTGGATGAGGTCCAACTAAATATTTGTGGGAAATTATGGGGACCATGGCTTTCTTGGAACGCAGCAATTTAAGCAATCCAATTTTGTATTTCCCTATCAGAGTGTTGACTATGTCACTGATGTGGGCATCAGTGACAGAAACTCATCCCTTCTAATAGGGTGATGGCAAGGTTACGTCTGCCCAGTAGACCAGACCTGCTGGCTCAGCACAGATCTCGACTCACATCCACAGCCAACGTGTCAGGATGATGCAGAAAAGTCAGGAATAACAGCCGGCGGTATCAATCACTCCTATAGCACTTCTCTGCCTTTCTTTTTCAACTAAAATGGAATGTATCAAGAGCCCTCACAACAGATGTGTAGACAACTGAGCCATGAATGGCAGCCTCAGGACTAGTTTGTAGTTTGCATCTTCAGAGGGTAAAATGTCCCACAGGCTCTTGGCACAGCTGAGCCCAGGGAACCCATTTCCTAGGTGGCAATGGGTAAGTTTTTGCCTTGTCACAGGTTGCAGCAGCATCTGCTACTTACAGGGGGTCCAGCCAGACCGATTCCTGGCACACCTCTGTCTCCTGGCTGTCCAGGGAGGCCAGGAGCTCCCCTCTCACCCTGAAACAACAGAAGAAGTTAAAGGCTTAGTGCACTGTTGAGAAAATGTGCTGAAATGCAATCAGGTTTTACAACATGACGTAACACCGATACATCCTGACCTGATCCTGCCCATGGAGGAACGGTATCAGGTTGTGGCAGCATGTCACATCATGCCAAGAAAACTGCCCCCTTCCTTCACACGAGCCCCAGCCCACCTCTGTGAGCACTCACACAATGTCAATGTGTGCCGCATCACATAACTGAGTGGGAACACAGCCTCTACAAGTACTTTAATTTATCTTACTGCACAGCATCCAATTTCCAGCATTTGCAATTGCCTGCAGGGTATCAGGCACCCTCCTTGGCTTGGGGAAACATTAAGCACTGTAATGAGCTTTTCTTTCTCTGTGCGTCTATGGTAGATGGCTAACTTGCAAACATTGCTAAATACAGATTATTTATCCAGGGAAGACAGAATTAGGGATGTTTGGTTACATCTTAATATTCTCCTTTCCTTTACCAACATAGGCCTACTCACAGAAATGTATGAATAATTTTTTGTAAAAAAATAATTCAGCGGTTCTACCACTCTGTCTAGAGGACTATACTACAAAAGGAGTGATGTCCCTTCTAGAAAACAGGATTTTCAATAGTAAAAACTGCAGAGCACAGACAACTACTTGACACTGTTTAATGGGCATTGTAGACAGAGGGTTAACGAAGAATTCAGCTTTCTCTTGTTATAGGGAGAAATCAATAAGATTTTTATGGATTGTATTGCAGTTGTGAGATTTGGTCTCACATTGGCAGTAGACTTATAACAATGACTCTTATGTATGTTATTTATTATTACACTATTTCCAGCTATGTAGAAGCATGATAGAGAAATTGTTACCCGTGGATTCTGCCTGCCCAAAATTCAGTCTGCAATATTTCCTAATTATTTTGCCTTTCTGTCTTACTTCTTAAACTAATCTTATATTACAAAGAAAAAATACTGCAAGGACAGTGAGAAAAAAGTATTCTGATTAGTTCAAACACTCTGGCAGATCCCTTATCTGTTATTTTATTCAAGAACATAATTTCAACACAAAAAGTTCAATAGTATTTTCCCATACACAATTAAGATTCTTACCACCTTGTGTTGATATTGAATAGAATATTTTATGAGATTTCTTTTAGTGTTTTTTTCTGACTTTTATATTAATTCTCAGTCTATTATTGTGTGTGTTCTGAACTGTCAAAGATATATACAACAGACTACAATGCATTTATACAGAATGCAGCAAAACAAAAAGAAAACATTTCATAGCAGTTTGCTTATTTCAAAAATACGGGACCTAGATGGATCTAGTCTCATACTGCTATATTCCTACTTATATAATTTACAGAATCTGTTTCAACGTCCTATTCTTATTCCAATCCAGATCAGGACACGGTCATTTCAAAGAGGAGAATTTCTGACATATCTGATTGAAGATTCAAGCACAATCCAGATGCTCCCAGAAGCAAAGGTTTTTGCTGTTTTATTCCTTTCTCTATTTGCTGTGTACTTATAAGGGAATAAACATTATTTTCAGCTGAAATTAGTGTCATTAACTTAATCAACCAGCTACTCTTTGCCTTAACTACAATATAGGAGGGCAAACCAGGACTACCTGGTCCCATTGGAAAATAATTGACATCCTCCTTCAGAGAGGTGAAGGAAATGAGTGCTATGGAGGAGGGCTCTTTGAGGGGCTGACAGGCGGTCTCAAGAGTAGGTCATCCTTTAGCTATGAAACGTCTCTTAGCTGTATGGATTAAAGGTCCCCGGTCACAGTTTCCCTGAAAAAGTGTGCAGCATTTAGTCCTTAGTCCATGTTGAATTCACATAATTCTGGAAGAAATTTTAAACGTGGGAAGCGAGCACAGCTAATTCATATCTTAATATTTACATCTACAGACATATTGGAATAATAAAGAACCTCCTAAAGGGATAGAAGTCCATTTTTGAGTGAAAGTTTCACAAACTCTATATTCCAGTGAAAAACAGACCATGTTTTCACCATAACTTTTTCTCCAGTTCCAGTGATGGAGAGAAGTAGTCCACAATGAACAATAAAGCCCATGCTCACCTTATGTCCAAAGGGTCCTGGCAAGCCTGGTGGGCCTCTTTGCCCCTGAAGTGACAGAGCCAAAACGAGAAAACAGTCACCATGCAGCCAAACAGGAGCCTGGACTTTGAGATAGTCAAGGCAGGAAGCATCCCACCACCACCCTCCTTGCCTAACACCATCCTGGCAATATTTTATTGATAACATATAAGCAAATTAAATAATCTGCTAATTTGGCTAGAATTAAAGGCTTTTAGAGAACTTCCACCAAGCTAAGCATTTTTGTACTGGTCACAAGGAAAACAGTTACTCCTTGTGGAGGTCTCTATTTTCAATGGCCACCATGGCGCACTGAAGGGGGTTTAATGCTCAGAAATACAGCTTCAGTTCTTTCTGCCTTTTTGGATGCAGCACTGTGATCTGCAGCATTTTGCACAACCAGGCCTTTCATGTCTTCAGTAGACAGCCTGTGAGCACTTGTGACAATGCAGCCTAACTCCACCAAAAATCCACCATTCTGCAGAAGTCATGCTCATCTATCTCACATTGAACTACTCAAGTGCAGAGCTTGCCAGCAGTACCCACCTGTTCTCCATCTTTACCCTTACCAGGCAAACCTGGCTCTCCAGCAGGCCCTGGCTCACCAGTTGGCCCAGGTAAACCCACTTTTCCTTCTTTTCCAGGATCACCCTGTAGAAGACAATCCAGCAAAACTCTTAGTAGCATACTAAAGGCCATTCCTGTCTCAGGTCTTTCATTGGGACTGAAAGATAGGCGTTTTTTCTAGCCTTCTCATCTGAATTTCTCTTGGTATCATAGGAAATCCTCTTTTACAGGAAGCCTTTTCCTTCAGTAATCCCAAGGCATTTGTAATTTTCCTTGAGGAAAGTAAAAAGAGATTTCAAAATGTTTTGGGAACCAGCTATGTGACAGAACCCTTGGTCCACACATGACCCTGAGGTAGATCTCAGTAATCTGGAAGATTATTTGACTGAAGGGGCTGGGATTCATCCCCTTTTAAACCCCATATATATGCATACGTGGGTCCATGTTTCTGATTAATCATTCCTACTCCAGCAAACAAAGCCCATGCTGGGCACTGGGCAACGTATAAGCAAATTACAAATCCCTGACCCCAGAGAGCTCATTGCCTAGCTATGAGATGGGACATAACAGTTAGGCAAGGCAGGCAAAAGGTAAGCGAGGATGCACTGGAAAGCTGAACTAATGCTCCAGTTACAACAGCTTATCAGGAAAGCAGAAATCTCAATTTCCTAACCATGAAAGCCAGTTTTTCTTCCAGCTTTGGATTTACTTAAAACACCAAATGCCCACTCTTGTCAGGCAGTGAGGACAGTAGTTCACCATCATTGCATAAATGTGTAGCGGTGAATTCACTGTATTCAGTTGTCTCAGTGGTTTTATTAGGTAAATTATAAAGCTGCAACAGGGTGAAAACCTTATAGCATAAGTAATGGAGGAGGTCAGACAAGACGATCTAATGAGCCCATGTGTCTTAACCATCCACGAACCTATGGAATCATTTCCCAGTTCAGACTGCTTCTGTCCCAGGTTACTTAAAATGTCCAAGAAAAGAAACAAATCCATGAAAGAACAAACTCACCTTTTCCCCCTTTGCTCCCTCCTTTCCTGGTAGTCCAGGGCCTCCAGGCACACCCTGGAGAGAAAAGAACTTTAAAACTTAAAACTTTCTTTTTAGGCAGTATTTGACCCTAAAGCAAATGGATAGACCTGTGGGTTCAGTACAATCTATCTCAAGGATTAGTATCAGTTCTACATGTCCCAGTACAGACAACCTGTAATCCAGAGAACACCGCAGAAGAGCTGCGTACCAAGTACCTAAAGGAGGGGTTTTTTTTTCAATATAAAAAAGAGCTGAACAGCAAAAGCAGAAATTGAGCTAATCCCAGATTTGTGCACTCTTTCTACCAATAACTATTTTTTTCATTCTGTGAAATCCTCAGCAGTTCCCAATCCATTACCAATAACCCCCCAGTCATCACCTCTGTATCAGAGAAGCCAAAAGTCTCACAATATTGATTTTTTATGGCTACTGCTCTCCAAAGCTATGCATCGGAAAACAGTTATGTTAATTTTACCCTCTATTTCAGTTTTCAATCCTTTTTACGTCTTGGCAGATCTCGAAGGATTCCTTGTCAAAATAGAGATGATTTAGAGCTCCAGATTGAATACTGTAACTTCCTAACTCACCAAAACATGAGTTAGCATTATGGAGTGGTACTCCATTTTAAGATGTGAAATGATGTCTTGGCACCAGTAAGATTGGATTGACCTCCTCACAGGATGGATGTGTTAAATATTTTCCTTTTTGCACCAGTAAAAATTATTTCCAACTATATTAGCTTTTATAGGTAATATATTGGTATTACTGGTATAGAAGTTTGCTTAAAGGAATATGAAATTGGAATAGGTCTTCATTTTTTGTATCACCTTTCAGTTTGAAATTAAATAACTACATTAATACAATTAAATCAAATGTATCTTAACAATTAGTAGAAAGGCAATTTAAGATTTCTTGGGTTGCCCAGGTAATAAACTCTGCTCTAAAGAGCCCTCTGTGCTGAACCACTGTGCCTGAATACATTATAACATGGGGTCTAACTCCCGTTTTTCACTTACTCCAGTGTAAACCCAGAGGAACCCCAGGCACTAGAAAGAAAATTACTGGTGGAGCAGGGAATAGAGTTAGTCCAAAGATATTTTTGCAAACATGGAAAGCTGTATCATGCACAACTTAATAATGGTGATGAACACCTACTGCAGTAAGGAGGACACTGTATGGATTTCAAGGCTCTGATTGTAGGATCAAATACTTACGTGTTTTCATAATAAAAATGGGAGTTTACCATGCAATTTTTGTATCAAGAAGTCATGTTTTCAAAAGGAAAGAACAAATGAAAATGAGGCAAAGGAAACAAAACCAGAGAGACAATAAACATTGCAATTTTTCTTTTGAAGAGCTGGCAGAAAAAATTGCTTTTGACAATTTGGTGAGGAATGAAGCAGCTCCATGCCTCCCTCTTGCTACAAATGAATATAAGAATATGTTTCATGGATACACCATTCCCACGTGCCTCCAGATCTTTCAATTCAACCATAAAAAAAGTGAAACGAAACACAGCCTTTTGAATCTGATAGTAAACCCTGCGGAAGGGAAAACTAAACATATTAAATAAAGAAATCAGGGCACAGATGGGAAAATACACTGGTGCATACATACCACATTTCCTGGCAAGCCTCTCGGACCTGGGGGCCCTGCTGGTCCAGTCACACCCTGTTTTAAGAAAATGAAATGTGTGTTCATATATATTTCACAACTTGTACCACCACAGGAACAAGATGTTCCAAGTGAGATTGGAGTTCATGTCAGACAAGGTGTTGTACAAGCACAAAGCAAAAACCAGCATTTTTGTGAAACACTTTGTAGTGTAAAGAAGCATGAAACAATACAAAATGGATGAAGACTCTCTTTGGGAGCTTAAAATTACCCTCCATCAAAATAAATCCCAAATCTAGCTGAGATACATGTCTGGGCCTGAAACATCAAAAGAACAGAGGAAAGAATGTTGATTTATCATTAAAATAAAAATCTAGGTCAACAAAATATGCTTTGTTGACAATTCCACCTTTCTCTACTCCGGGGTACAAAACCAGAAAAGACTCGTTTGCACTATATAGATGAACAGCTCAAACAATTCAGAGTGTTGTAGTTCTGAATTGCAGGCCTTTTCTGTCTGCAGCTGAAAGCTTTTTAGGGTGGGAAAGCCCATGTGTGTCCCCAAAAATGTATGGGAGGCATGAAAGGACATATATTTGGGGATTTATGTCCCCATGGAGGTGTACGTTTGGGGTTACTAGGCTATATTTAGATATTTTCCTCTATACCTGACCATACCAGGTTGAAGTTGCTACCTCTGTAGTTGCTTGTTACCCTGCACTAGCCAGGGTTCACCTGTCGTCACAGCTTTGCAAGGAAAAGGATTTCTATTAGCATACCTAATCCATTTAGGGCTAAACCAGACAGGCTGCCTCAAAACATCTGCATCAGCAGACTGAAATAATCTGTCTGATTCGGAGTAGAGTACAGAGAACCCCTTCTACTGGAAGGGCTGGGCAGTAAAATCTTGCAGAAGGACAATGCAAACTGTTGGGAGATGATGAAAATCTTCCACAGCACAGCTCTTCACAAAGTGAATGTCTATTTGTTGCCTTTGGCTTACTAAAAGAGAATTAAAGGTTTACTCATTTCTGTGTTATTTACAGTCACTGGTCTACAAGGCAATAGAAACATTTGGAGCAGTGGCAGTCTGTGAAAGGATGGCAAAAAAAAGGATGCCTGCATATGCTTGCATTTCCATATCGTTATGGATGATATGGAGCCGAGCCACCAGGTTATGCAAAGAAACAAACCCAATGGATAGGTTTGGAGGAAGGAGGATGTTTTTTGCCCCTTTTTGTTTTTCTCTCCCCCAAAAGATTAAGGAGTCCTTTAACCAAGAGTGAAAGAGAGCTGGGGACGGGCAGTTCAGAGTTTAGGGTCAAAGCACTGCTAGAGACAACGTCTAAGCACAAGCCCAAGAAGGAAAACCATAAACACAAAAGCAGAAGAAGAAATTTCAGTGCTCGAGGATGCTTAATTTGGATTTCCTATTCCCTCCTTCTCCCAGACACAAACATCCTCTCTCTCAATCGTTATTTCAAATAGTTCTTCAATCTTCCTTCTCTGCTTGCCAAGAAAGTATGTGGCCTTTTATTCAGCCGCAAAGGGCTTATACGCTCTCACACTAATAAAACAGGACTTGAATCCTTTGCTGTTCTTTAGCACACAGTCAGACAATAGCAGCACTCCCTACAACACACGCCTGAAAAAGTGGTATGTGATGATTCCTCTGGTGATGAGCCTGTATTAAAGAAAGCAGAATTGACTAAGAAGCCTAAAACCAACCGTGATCAAAAAACTAATTCAGGCTGCTGATGAGAAGTGAGCTCCCTGCACCAGCTGGCTGCCTGGGCTTAACTGATATCGCAGTGCAGTAACAAGCTCTGCCGGCACCTCACCCAGAAAAGAGGGCATTTTGTTAGAGGGAGAGACTTGGCCAACAAAAGATGCACAATTTAGAGCTGGGCTGATTGGGGCATTGATCTGTTTGGTGCAGCTGTGCCTGTTTGCCCACAAGCAGTGACTCTTCCAGCTGCAGCTTAGGATGGGCCCTGCGCCCAAGCAGCCTGGGACTGCGAATCTGCAAGGCATTGACTTCAGAGTCCCTTCAGGTGTGTTATTGTCAGGGAAAAATGCTGCAAGGGAAGCAATTACTCACAGTCTCTCCAGGGGCTCCGGCTTCACCTCGGGCTCCTTTCTGCCCCTTTGTGCCCTGTGCAGAAAGAAGAGCAATACCAGCTGATTAGAGATGCGACAGGACTGCCTGCCAGACAAAAAGACTTCAAGACGCCTGAACATGCACTAGGCAATGGTTTTCGTTAATCAATTCACAGAGGAGTTTAACGGCTGAGGAAATGGCTCCCAGTTCTCCGTGCAGTGAGAGAATGAAATATAAAAATAAAACCCTGAGACATAAGAAGAATTACTAATGACTGATCAGCTCAGAGACTGTTTCTCAGCAGAGGATGCTGAAACTTGCAGGCATTCATCTGGGTGAAATTCCTTCTTATCCTCAGGCCTACCAGCTACGTCATTTCCAGCTCAACTCTGATGGTCTCCCTGCACAGAGGAAGTTTTGCCTGCAGTTCTCAAATACAAACAACAGCCATTTAGAAATGGTCAAAAGAGATCACAGTTCACAGAGTTTGTTCCAGTCCGACATACCACGTAGCCCTTTCTTAAGGATTTTGGCAGGACAGAGTCTACTCACTGAACAGTCCCCCATTTAGCAGATGTTAGTTAAAAGTTGCATGGTATCACTGGCTTTTTGATAACGCTAAGACTGCTGTTAACCTGTTTAAGCTGTTGATGCCCAAGTAATAGCTGACTATATGGCTTGGGCACAGCACAGATGATGGCAGAGAGAACACCCTCCCATGTTGACATGAAAACATACCTAGATGATGACTGGAAATAATATGCATGAGCCGAGAAATTTTCAGAAGATAACTGAGACTATAAAACCATTTCACATGAGCCATTGTGCATTGAGGGTCAAATGGGCTGGGGTTGAGTCTGAATGCTCTGCAATGTCTTGCCAATGTACTGCAGTGACTTATCTGTGAGACCTGTGGTTCAGTGGCATCAATACAAGATGCTCTCTTGAAGGATCCTGAAGTTGGAAGGAGTCTCTCAGACAATACTGTTCATGCTACAGAGATGCCACGTTTCTGCTTTGGTTTTCCTCATGTTGTCCTGATGTCCAGCACAAGTAAATATCTCTACTGAACTTACAATGATGAGGAAGGAGAAATGGGCTGTTGGTGTATAGGGGAAGAATTATTTACAGTAATATAGACCTTGAAGGCACCCCTCTCTGGCCATGTCAAAGATTTTCTTCAAGGCTGGGCCCTCTTACCTGTCCTCCTGCAGGTCCTGGGACACCTTGTTCACCTGGGACCCCAGGTAATCCCTGCAAAAACAGAGGGAGAGGTGAAGGAGCTGAAGGAAACTGCTCCTTTCTTCTCCTGAGCAGAAGGATATGTTTCTCCTTCCTCCCACTGAGAGAAGAAAGGGCGGCTTTTACAGAGGCTCTAACTGCACAGGACTCTCTCTCTCCTGGGGGCTCCATCCAGAACGAGAGCAGTCCAGAATACAAATGGAGTAGCCAAATGCACAATTTAGGTGAGCCACATCACTTCAAAAGCCCTTAATAAATCCTGTACAACCTTACTGTCAGCCAAGCTCTGTCTAGCAAGCCCCATAGTCCTCTTTTCAGTCACTAAGGCCCAGAGCTATAAATTAGGTGCTTAAATTCATGTAGTCATGTAGCTTCCTCTACAGTCAGTACAAAGCCAAGCACCACTGTGGCCATTTCTGATGAGAGAAGCATCCCAACTACGGAAGGAGCATATGTCCCCTCTCTCTCCAAAACAGGCAGCTCTTATGTCCTCTCCCTGCTAAAGTTGAAAACCCACTGAAGAAACACTTGGCTGTGCTTACAGGTTCTCCACTCGTTCCTGGATCTCCTTTCTCCCCTTTTGGTCCAGGTTCACCCTGATATAAAACAGTAAGACAAAGAGAGAAAGAAAAGCTATTTCCATGGCTGCATGTCACACTAGTCCTGTTTTGTAAGAGGGCTCTTTCAATCAGATATCAATTTCTAATATAGAGTAGCTTTCTCAAAGGACTTTGAGGTCAATGAATCAAAACTATGATACCACACACTAAGATTTGGAGATCTTTGTCTAGACTTCTTGGACTGTTATGACAATAATTGCAAAAATGTTCAATTTAAAAAGAGAACAGTTTTCCCTCGTAGAGAATAGTAGTTGAAGAATTTACCATTCCAAAATTTGATCAGTTCAGCTCCAATGTATTAAAAGGCCAGATGATATGACCAAGAGCAAAAGCGCCAGTGCCACCGCACTGCCTCTCTGTAGGACCACAGACCTAATGTCACCCTACAATTGGGGAAATTATCCCACATACAGACAGTCCCTATTCTGCCTACAAGAGAGGGGTGCTCAGGGTCTCATCTTGAGCACTTCCAGAGATGTGCATTACACAGCTTTTCTTGATCTCTAGTTCTGTTAACATCTCCGTACATCCATGCAACTTCCCCTCCCTCCTGCAATGTAAGTACATGATTTCATGCACCACCATCATTGACTAATATGATTAATTTATTCCTGTTCTTCCTCCTTACAGTAAATTGAAGATGCTTTCAGACAGAAGTTCATCAGCTTTGTTCTGAGCTCTAGAACAATCAATAAGTCCATATTTCTGCTTTTTATAAATTGAAAAGGAACAGCACACAATTATGGAACTAGCTGGAATACACCAGGCACTACATGAATACTCACATTTGTATATTTATATGAACATATGTATTCAGGCAATAGCAATCATTACTTATTCATTATTTATCATACAAGGTGTTTCAATTATGCAATCAAGGAAGAGTAAGAACATCAGTGATTTAAGCTACACACACACGAGGAATAGCGATCAGTCAAAATGCAGAGCCCAAGACAAATCAGCTTGAGTTTTATTCGCATCAGCTATTTGCCAATCATTTCTGCAACACCTGGGAATTCAAAGTCCATTTGCAAATGAGTCTTTAACAGACAAAATAAATGTAACTGCATAAATATTACTTGTGTCTGTATTTATTATGCATTATGAATAAATATTATCATCCGTGATAAATAACAGGAGGAATTTTACTCTACAAGTAGTACCCCGTTAGATCAACTTTTAATCAGGCAGTCCCTTGTGCCATCTAGTGGCCTTCAGAAAGGTAGCGGGACCACCTAAAGTAGTTCAAGCAAAGGGTCCTATGCAACAAACCTGTATGGTGGTGCCTGGAAGTTGTTTTGCGTAATGACATTTCAAGCTCTGAAATCCTTTTGAGAGAGCAGAGCAACAAAGCACAGACATGCGGCAATAAATCTGTAGGCAGGGACGGCGTTACTAAGTGGGAATAAGGGCACATTTTACCAGGGAAAACAAGACTGCAAAGGGAAGAAGTAACTCAACAGGTAAAAGAAGGAAGCTTTTTTAATATTCTCCTTTCTCCCACTTTTTCCTTGATACTTGACTTGCATGTTAATGCAAAATCAGCAAAATTCCAGTCTAATGTCCTTGCACAGCCACAAACATGGACACAGGCAGCATTTCTTAACCCAACCTGCCAGCAAATCTGCTTGCGAGTCCTTCTAAATTTGCCGAACCGACGACTGTCTGCCGAGGCTGTTAACATTGTCTGCTAGTGCTGCACGTTGTGGAGACCTCTGCCCCCGGCAGCTGGACTTAATCCACTGCCACCCACTTCTTTCCTACAGCTCAGTGAACAGAAATGATGCGGTGACAGCTAACAGCTGCTACCAACCTGAGCCAGATCAGTGCTTACAGCTTCCTTGACCTGCTCTCAGCAGTGTCCTCCTGTAGCCTCAATTAACGCGTTAGTAATTTCTGTGCCACTTAAAGGAGAGCAAATGCAGTGGGGGCTCAGCTGTGCCCAGCTGCAGTGGGAGATAGAAGGCAAAGTGAGGAGCCATCTCCTGTTTTAATGCTTTTGCCTCTTTCCAGCCATCATACCTGACCACCACTGTGGTTCTCACACACCCCACCTCCAAGAAATATTTAATGATTTAAACTCACTGGCCTAAATAAACATGAAAAAGCTCCCTGCACCTCATGGAAGAAACTGACCTCCTCCCCCTTCTACTGCCGTGCTGTGTCAGCAAGTTTCTGCAGAGCTCACAGCACAGGCTGCACGCAAAACACACAACAGAGCTGCGGTGGCAGGAAAATGGGAGCTCAGACTCACTTGGTCAAGAGATTTTTTTTATTTCTGACAATTACTAAGGTGTGCTTAAATGAAATTCATTTTAACTAATAATAAGGAAATAGAGTAATGGAGCTGCTGCCTTCTATTCAGGCTGTGTTTCCTGACTCTGCCTGTGTAAGTTGCTCCCTGGTACTATACACCCCATACTCAATGGAAAGCAATGGCAAGTATTGTGTTTTGGAGAGTGCGTGACAACTTTCAGCACCCTGCTGGTCCTGCAGCCTCTATAACATAACCTCTCCTAACATGACACTCTCCTAAGGCTTATCACCACCTTCTGACACCTTAATTTGTAGAGCTGTAAATCAAAGGTAACTATCCTTACCTCCCCTTCTCCTCCTAAACCTTGCAACGCTGTGTGCAGACCTGTGCTACAGTAAGTATCATCACATTCATCTTGCACATGGAGAAATCCCAGCGCCCTGATCTGCTGACACACTTCAAGCCTCTTATTCTTTACTGTCTTGCAGCCCATTTACAAAAGTAACGTGCTCAAAGCAAAAGAGATGACTCCTTCTGTGATTGTAGCACTACAAAGACCACATACGATGCCATTGTTCTGCATATTTCCTTGGTATATATATTAGCAAACTACAAGCCAAGGGGAAAAGTGAACCAAAGAAATCTTGTCTCTATTTCCAGTACTACCTCACATTCCTATTTCCTTCCTCAGCCTCTGAAGAACCTGACATATGCACTTCCTTTTCTAATGGCACTCTTACAGCCTACCTCTGCCATTAATATATGCCGTAAAGCCTCCTGATCCTTAACAAGCTTATTCACATACCAGTGGTGTGTTCCTGTATAATGCCAGATATTTCCCACTACGTGCTGCAAGCACTCTTCATTTAAGAGGCTGGGACAGCGTACAGCTGTGTCCCAGCCACAGCTGTCTTGGATGCTGCTGTTACCAGGACAGCCGTGGGCTTCTCATCATGGCTGGTTACAGCGGTGAAGTTGCCCAGAACCAGATTCAAGCTGAGCTCTTTACTGAAGGCATTTAAATAACATGGAAAATACTAAGGTACTGTGTGTCTATCAGATACAAGAGGTAATAAGCCAGAGGCCATGTTTATTAGAGACGTTACTTACAGGAATCCTAGGGTGTGGGGTGAAGAAGGCTGTCTGGAAGAGAAACCGGACTGTTAAAAGAAGCATTGCTTGTTTTCCTTGAAATGCAATAACTTATGTATTCTCCTTGTCATTACAGAATACACATTCCATATATCCATCAGTAAGTTTATAAATGAGCAATTCATTGTAACATCTGGCTGTTTGGAAAAAAAGCCCACAAATATCAGACATTTCCTAGAGTATTTGAAATATGAGCATACACTCCAAAACATCCTGTATGTCCCACTGCTATGAAAACCCAAACAATCTTTAACCTTGTTAGCAAGTTTACTGTTAACAATCTCCAGCTCACTTTTCCACTTGAAGCCATCTTCAGTATTATTAAATTTCCTAACTCCATGGCTGAGCTTGGTGTGTTCTCTCCCTGCTTTGTCCCATGCACAAGACATACACATCTCAACATGGTTGTCTTAGGGATTACATAGTCATCCTGAAGGACTAGACACAAAAAAAGGATCCGGTTTTGTAGAGAGACGCAGTGTCTTTCATCAAAACTGATAAAATTAGGAAGAAAAATTTAGTCCTTGATGAAATGAGGATATGTCAAAATCATCACCTACTTTTACAGCTGAAATAGAAATCATTTCTCCCTACAAACACAGGAAGCTTGAGCAGTCCGGCATATCTTCTCTATATCTAGCCATGTTGTACTGTGTTTGTAAGCTGCTTTCTCTGCCTTGACTAAGAGATTTATCCCTGGTGTTGTGACTGGATCGTTCTTGTGTGATACACACACAGTCTTCCCACATGATACCATGAAGCACCCTTTGGCACAGACTAAAGAGGCCCAACTAATGACAGGGAATAAATTATAATGCCTCCTCCATTGCTGCATGAAGGTCTGTAGGCACTTGATTTTCGCCAACAGACTTTGATTCAAATTCTCTCCATAATGTGACTGTGGCAGCTGTAACTAGTGGTGGTGAGCAAAGCTGAAAAGCGGATATCTGCCATTTTTTGGAGGACCTGTGGCTGGGATCAGCCCTCCTGTTGCAATGACAGGCCTGTCCCTAGTGCTTAGTCCAAGCTGCTTACTCAGATATTGCTGGAGGGAACTGTGAGGTTTATGTATTTACATTCAGTGGATGCCAGTTTAATTGCCTATAGTGATCTTCATTGTAATTATGCTTATGCTCCCAAAAGTAATTTTGCAGGCTCATTTTTAAAACAATAAATTGATGTTTTCTTGGTCTTTTTTTTTATTAGCAGAAAGGGTACGTGCAATCAGGTATGACTGGTTTGTGTCTTGGATCCAGTGCTGAACCCAGAATGAACTCTGGGGTGAGAGGGTCTTTCTGGGCTAACAGCGCAGCAGGGCACTGTATGCAATGGAGGCTCTGGGAGGCTGCTGCATCGCTGAAGCTGAATGTTCCACCCCATAAGTTCACATCAATGAGAAGTGGAACCCTCTGCTCTTCCTGGAAAAAGGTGAATTGTTCCCCAAGAAGACAAGCTGTTGTTCACTGGTATCTGTTCAGAGCCAGTCTTATCTTGAGGTCTCAGTTGGAAAAGTCTAGCTCACCCTGGAAAATCTGTATGAAAACACTCCCCGTTTTCAGCCATGACCTTATTCAGACAGCTCCCACAGCTGCTAAACTAATCACAAATTCAATATAAGTGCTACCACAAGGCAAGGGCATACAAAAATGCTCTTTGCAAAGAGGCAGAGGAGGGCACAACCTCCCCCAAAAATGAAAAGACCAAATACACCTTGATATTGCTTCTCTGAAGCAAAGGGAGATAATCTCAGAATAAATGGGTCCTAAAGTTTCTGCAGAGAAGTAGGGATCTTGAAAAGCTTTGTTTCTGAGGAATTTGTGTGGAGGAAGTGTGATGATGCTTTAAATATTGTTACAGCACAGAACACAATCTTACTTACTGTTCCAGGTAAACCTGGTGGTCCAGGGGAACCCGTGTCACCCTGGAGAGAGGACAAAAACACAACTAAGGTTTTAAAAGATGCCCAAATAAAACTCAACATTATCAGCTAGAAGATGCAACATTACCAGATGAGATGTAACCCAATGACAACCTGTCAGCTCAGTGACGCTGAAAATACCATAGCACTTCTCTGATGGGTGGAATTTACCCCACTGCTCTGGCCAGAATTTCTGCTGTCCTTGCTTTGTTACTTACAGGGTTCTCACCCTGCTGTCTTTATCACTTTATGACTTTATCACTGATCTGACTTCACAGGTCAATGAATTTCTAATGTTACCCCATCCAGTGTAGGAGCGATATGGAGTTTAGTTTGCATTTTAAGTTAAAGTAGATCAAAATTCTTGATTGAAAAACATGTTTTAGCTGAACTTCTTTTGTGGATGGAAAAAAAATCCTCTGTTTTTCATCAAAAATATGTTTCTAAATCCAGTCCTCGCCCTCCATAGATAGTGAAAGTCACTGGTAAACTGAGGGCTGATGTATCCTAGGAAGAAGCACAAAGCAGTACCCGCTTCCTGATGGCTATTGCCACTATAATGAGGGCAATTTTTTCACTATACAACCATAGGCATCTGCAAGGTCAGTGCTTCATCTTCACCTTCATGTTCACAGTGGTTGAATGTAAATTTTGGTGGATATCACCTTTGTCTAGTTCTATCATTTTCACTAAAAATAATAGTATTGTGATGGCAGAAGCCCAGACCATTCCTTAAATTATTGTTCTAGCACATCACAGGCAGGCACAGAAAAGTTCTTTAGAATTTAGTTCCAGGCTCATTTCTATCAGACAATTTTAAAACACAGAAAAGTTTCCTTGAATTAAAGAAACTGTCCTTAGATTTCATCAACTCTTTACTATTTCTTGCATTACTCAATAAATGGTTGTCTCTGTCCCACATGCAGCTTTCTCTGCTGCTTCTCGGTAAGACTCAGCTAACAGACTTCTAATGTTTCTAATCTTCCTCAGATATTCTCCTCTATCACTTGTCTCTGTGCACTTGCCTCTTTTCCTCTCTTGTCTAAGGAGGAGCATGCTCATTTCATGACTCACCTTTTCTCCTCTTTCACCTTTCAACCCTGGGAGACCACCTTTTCCTTTTTCTCCCTACAAGCAGGGAAAAGAAAGCAGGAAATATGCATGTTTTGATTTGATTGCATCAGTCCCACTAGAATATTTTACACTTTCAGTTGATCTTACCTGTCCTCCAAGATGCAGTGCAAGCAATTTAAAAACGTAACATTTTGGAGATGGCTTCATAAAATCCACACTATTTTCAAAAGTCAATGAATAGCAATTAAGTTCATGGAAAGGAAAGCACCAATCCTAAATCAACTTTCATGTAGAAGATCCTACTGCCTGATGCAGTTATAAAAACCAGATTTTTTCTAGTTGGACAAGAGAGGCACCAGAACAGGAATTAAGACCCAAAGTGGACATTCATACTACCAGTTTTGTTTATGTTAAAGATTTCTGAATCATCCATTCACTGGTGCCTACACTCTATTTTGCCCAGGTAACCTGGTCATCTGAATGGGAGATGCTTAAGAAGGATGATGTGAATACTCCTCAAAGTGCATACACAAAATGTATTTATCCTGCATTCAAATAGGAGCTACCTGACCTACACGTCTATGTTTTTATATAGAGAGAGAATATATTCTATATTCTATGCTCTACAATACATCTAATATAGCAAACTGAACGGTAAGACCTCAGTTGATTTTAGATCCATCTTGCTCGCATTCAAGCATGCAGTCAGTTATCAGGAGTACAGGCCTCATTCACATGGCTAAATTTACTGTCAGGCCCCTGATCCAAGTGTTTCCCAGTACGCAGATGCCTCTGGAGGTCTGGAGCTAGCCAGGGGAAGCAGGAGACACCAGGACTTGGACGGAAGTTAGGCCATCAGAAAATGATCCGACCATCTGGAGCCTTCTCCAGGGCTCAGTGACAAGGGGGATTTGTGATTTGTTGTTGTTATTATTTTTTTTAATGTTCTTAAATCAGGCAGGTATTTCTGAAAGTAAGGCCTAAAGACCACTGTACTTCTGCTGCTGCCTCACGAGTCATAACCTTCTGCGTTTAGGATAGACACTGTTCATTAGCACCTCCACTGCAATTAGGAACAGTCACTAGGCAGTAAAGTACCTTTTTGGAAGGGGTACTTGGTGACCTTGCTGGATGCCAATCAGCTACTCACCACAGCAATCACATCAAGAGAGAACATCATCTAGGGACACTCAAGATAAGTCCTCCTGGTGCCAAATGGCCAAAAAAAATAAAGCTGTGGCTCAAAGTCACCCACCTGGTCTCCTTTTTCTCCTCTCAGTCCAGGTAATCCCTGAGGACCAAGAAGACCTGCTTCACCCTGAAAGTAAGACAAAGAAGTGTGTGAAATCTAGGAAGAGGCATCAAGCATGGCTTCTATTAATAAACCCCGTTACTCTCAAACATAATTAAGAACGAAAAGGCAGAATGGTGGGCCAAACTCTTGTCTCACTCATGTTAGTTAAAAATGCATCAAGTCTGCTCCTCAGGGTATGCTAATCTAGCTACAGTGCCCTTAGGCTGTGAAGGATGAAACCTTGATTTAGCTGTCTATCTCTTTGCATGTCTGATACTAAACTGTGAATTTTTCAGAACTCACAATGACTGCAGATGTTTTCTTCTTGATGTCTAGTGACACCGTGATACATATGGTCTATGCTGTAGGCCAGAACCTGCCCCAGTTTTTTCATGGGACTGATTACAGATGTAGTTTGCTGAGAGAGAATAGGATTAATTTGATTACCAAATAATTTCTTACTCTTGGAAAATCATTATTTAAAACAGCAGCTAAGACCTCTCTTTTTTTTGCTGTTACACTGTTAACTGACACCATGGAATTTAGGACGTTTTCTTCATGCTGCTCTGTAGCAGCATCAAGCAAGCAAATAAAAGCAGCTTAAAAAATTAAAACTAATTTTTATTTCAATTTTTAATGATCTGGTGTAGTCTGGAAATGCAAAAACTGCACTGTATTAATCTGAACGGTACAGATGTTGCCTGACGAACAGATCTAGAATTTTCTGGATGCACTATTGCACATTTGGATTTCTTTCCTTTTGAACCTTACCTTTGAGTTTCTGCTTTGTAATACTTGCTATTGGAGTAATTATGATCTCTGTGTCATGTAATTTGTTCTAAATATATCAAGTATTCTCAAATTTAGCTCCAGGTTGCCCTAGTTTGTCATTTGAAAGTAACCATGTGGTTTCCTATTTGTAATTATTCTGCTATCTGCATTTGTAGTGCAATATCACAAAGCATCTCAGTCATGGACAGAACCCAAATGCACTAAGTGCTGTACAAATACTGAACGAAGAAAAGGTGATCCCCGCTTTAAAGATTTTCTCTCTGAAGTATGGGAAGAGTCAAAACATTATCATGATATAGGTGCAAGGAGTCTGCAGAAGAAATCAGGTGAGGAACAAGATGCTGTGGTGACTGAGTATGTCTAGGAACATCAGGGTGATGTTTGGAGAATTCTGAAGACCATGACATTTGGTGACAGAGGGAGTGGTGCTTTATGAGAGCCACTGTAGGATCCTGGCTGATGATGAGATCCCAGAGATCATGAGGACAAACAGAGGGCCTAACGTTAAAGAAGAAAAAAGGAGAATTTGGAAGAAAAATAAAAAAAGTGGTGTAACTTTGGCCTCCTGAAAGGTACTGAAGCAAAACATCAATGAGTTTGTATGAGCTGAAGGACAGAAAGGTAATACAAAACAGCCAGTGTGGATTTGTTAAAAACTAATCATACCAAACCCATCCAGTTCCTGCCCTGGACATGATAACTAAGCAGAGAAGAAGGAAGCATTTGTGTGATGTATCTTGACAATAGTAAGACATCTGACACAGGCCATCATGACATTCTCATTAGCAAACTACAGAAATGCAGCGTAGAAGAGTCGTCTCTGGAGGATGGTGTACAACTGATTGAAGAAACTACATTCACACACCTGTTATTGCCTGTTTCCTGTCAAATTCAGAGGATATATGAAGTGAAGTCCCCTAAGGGTCTGCACTATTCAATGTTTTAATTTATGACTGAGGTGACAAAAAAGAGAACATTTATGAAATGCGCGGAGAACACCACGCTGTGGAGAGAAAGGCAAGTGTTGTGGAAGGTGGTATTAGAATTCAAAACAGCCCTGTGTGGGGAGACAATCCAGACCGAGTGGCAGTGCTTTGGCCGGGGGTCTGACCCTTCATTGCACTGGGCCCGAGCTTGCCCAGCAACTGCAAGCCCGGCAATTTGTTTGCCTGGCAACAGCGAAAAGACACCGCTGGGCAGTGACCACAGGAACCACCGAGGAAGGGTGTAGAAACCGCTCGCTGAGAGCCCGATGCGAGTGCTCCTGAGGAACGGCTGGCCCACGCCGTGGTGATCTCCCCTTACTTGGGACGCCAGGTAAGGATACTTTCCTGGGAATTGAGTGATACCTGTTAGGTAGATTATGGGGAATTTTGGAATAGAAGCAGCATAGTCCTCACTCGCAGGGCGACATAATTGTTATCTACTTAATAAGTGCCTTATCCCAATAAAACTCACTTGGTAGCTCGGGCCCAGAACCTTATTCCTTCGAGGGGTAGATAGCGGTAGGGAGTCTGACTGCGACACCCTGACAAATAGGAAAAATGGTAAGCAATTCCTAAAATTTAATGGTCACGGAGAGACTGCCACAGCTTATGCAAAGCTGCTCTATGAGACGCCTCATGGACAGCTTCCTCCATTACTCCCTCTAAGTCCAGTTTGTGGCACATGTTCTGCTCTACTGCAAAAGGCAACATGGGAGCAGAGGTCATGACCATTCTCCCATTTCTTCTTTACAGCAGAAGATCAGACTGAGGCTGGTAGGAGTAAGAGAATACTGAGGCTCTGAGACTCTTCCATTGCTGGTGTATACTCTGTACTCCAAAATCCTAAGATGTATGCCAAAGATACAGGACTGTATTATATAAATTTCTCTTTCTACAGATTTTCATACAGTTGAAAAGTTGGCACGTGGATGACAATGTTAACATCTATGGTTAGTGGTCCTGACTGGGCTCTAGACAGCTGTGTGCTTTAGGAAACCACAGGACATTTCCCTGGTTCTTCACTGAGTTCAGCAGTAGTCTGCTGAAACCCGAATCCCAGTACAAAAAAACTAAAATAACTGTGTAACAGTCTAACAGTCATCTGGGGTTATTTCCTAGCAAGCATTTACAACTTAGAAATGACAGCATCACCCCTTGCATCATATAGTCACAAATAAATTCCTCATCTTCTAGAACCAGCACCCTGGGTTAGCGTGAAGTGTGAAGGAAAACAAGCACTTTTAAGCCACTCTGCCTTCATTTTCTTCCCTATCCACCAGGAACAAGATGATTGAATTTTCCAGGATACAATGAAAAGTTGGATTTAGCATATTTTTGTTCTGGATTTTTTGCATTACTCTGTCCAACCATGAGTCTCATCCACTCATCTGTTGCATCTTCAATCGCAGATGCAAATGACATGCATAGATCTTGTTATTGGCAGGTGGCTTTGTTATTGCATGTGGTCACTTTATATCACACTGACAGGTAGACCTTGCTGCTAAGACTATTCTTCCTGCTCACCTGCTCACCAGGTTGGCCATGGCTCCCTGGTTCACCCTGGAAAAACAAAAGTAAAACTTTAACATTGCAAGGACCTGACCCATTGTAAGAACACTTTCTCATTAGTAAAGTGTGTCCCCTATTGTCCTGACCCATTCTACCTACTTCCCATAAGGCACTGAAGTTACCTTCTTGTGGCTTGGGAACCCAGACCACAGGGAGCCAACGCAAGGGCCAGGTCAGATCTCCCTACACATGCAGATTTGAGAGGGTTTGGTATTTTGGAACACCATGAACTCTGAAAGGCAATGAGCCACAGCTGCTCATCCTCTTATGCCTCCAACTTTAGAGGAATCTTACTCTCCTGACTTCAGTATAAGACCTTCCAAAATCACACCTTGATTGACTCAATGGCTACAGCAAACTATGAAATAAAAATCCTTACCTTAGGGCCAGCTTTTCCAGGAAAGCCTTCCTCACCCTTTTCCCCTTGTTCTCCCTGCAGGGAACACAAGAAGTTAATATAGAAACTCCTTTGGTAGTGCAGCATGTTTGCAGGCAGCGGCAAGGAATATTTTGACTCAGATCCTCAGTATCAGCCTGAGGATGTAAATGGAGCCATGTGAGAATATGTTTCCTGGAAAGTTTTTCCATTCTAGTGCTGTTTGCAATCACATCTCCAGCACCGATCACCCTACTGGAATATTTCTGGAATAACACAAAGTCAACCACTGTTACATTAAAGATGTCCATAGTGAATTACCTGAAAAACAAAATCTCCATTCAGTTTCTTCAAACTACATATGGTTAGAAAGTCTACATTATTTCTGTTAAGAAAAATAAATAATTGCGGGATTGGGACCTTGGCCACTGGGCCTCAGGTAAATACTTTGAAACTGATCTTTCAGCATGGGTGGTGTCAGCGTGGAGAGCAGAGGCTGCAGTAGATTAAGAGCTGAAACACGCTACGTAGCTGGGAAGTGCAGTAGGTACTGAACAGGGCTGTGGATAAAATCCAAAGTTTATTTAGCCTCAGAAATTTGTTATAGGCTTCAAATTCTTCACCTTTATTCATCAATAAATGGGAGCTGGGGACTCTGCTAGACCTGGGCTCAAGCACTCAGTGCACTCAGTTGAGAGAGGCAAGTATAAATGTAGTGTGTTATTGGAACAAGTAGGGGTCATAGTGCTCAAGTATCAGAGACAAGAAGACCGCTGCCAGTGCAGTCCAAGGCAGTAGGTGGTTAAGAGCTGTTGTCCTTATTCCAATGCAGTGTCATCATCCCCAAAGCCTCGCTTAGCCTTCATAGTCAAAATATGGCACATTTCTTTGACACTTATTTACATAGTGATGGCAAATCAACCAGAGTGTCTCCCACCTCTAAATCTCCTATCTCCCTTCTCCCACTGCAGAGACAGCAGAGGAGACAACTCTTCCCAATCTGTCATTTGTAGAAGATTTCAAATGGGGCATAAGTAGTAGGAAATAATGAAGAACCGTCTTTCTGCCACACAGACCTACAGAAGCCTTAGGGGGATGGCATCTCTTCTTTCCAGCCCTTCAGGGAGGAAAGAAAGGAACATCTTTGGAGCCTGCCACACTTACTTGTTCTTCTTCTTTGTGCCTTGGACACATGCCTTGACTTGCCAGTGTCACTGGCTTTCCTGAGTGACAGTAGAAGCTTCTCTGTTTGCCATGCTCAGCTGTGTTTGCCAAATAGGATGCAGTAGTTGAAGACTGGAAGAGGATCTCTCATCCCTGCTGTATTTACAACCAGCTCCATCTTCATAACGACTCAGTACAGTGCAATCACACCAGCTGTCTTGGCCCCAGAGCTTCACTGGTGGCTCAGTGATGTGGGATTGGTGAGGCGTGTTTGGCTCTGGAGGTCTGCTCCCCTTCTCGCTTACGCTTGCTAGCTCACCCAGGTAAGCTGCCCAGGTAAGTAGCTTAATACCAGTGTATGTGGCGTCACTTACCTTTTGTCCTGGAAGCCCAGGAAGCCCATTTAATCCATCTTTGCCAGGCAACCCCTAAACAAGAGAAAATCATAAGCTGTAAGTGCCTGTTCTTTAAATCATTAACAGCAAGCTCAGCATAAGCACACTCAGTTCGTCCCTCTTGCCACTGACCTAAGTTTAAGAAAAGAAGAACCACCTCATGCATTTTGTTCTGACTTTTTCCCTGCTGGGACTCAAAATATACACAAGTTCTCACAATGCACATATCTGCTTGGCCCTTTTACCAGTATCCCAGTTTTGGTGAATGACCACTGGATGTCAGTGTTGCTACAGAGAAACAACAGTATAGAGATTTATGCACTGGGGATTCTTAAATAACTTTAAAAATTACTTTTTTACTTATCATTCTCTATGAGTGTCTATTATCTGTAGCTATAAAGATTTTTTAAAGTCTATTTCTCCTTTGAAATATTGGTAATTTCTTATACAATACATAGACTCCTAAAATTAAATTATACAACACATAGTGACAGAATTGTTCAGCAAGATAAGAATTAAAATTACCTCCCATAATGCATTTAAAATGGCGACAAAAAGTTTTGTCCCCTTTCAAGTGTCAGTCAATCCCCAAACACTGCAGGCTGTAGGTGGCACTTCCTAATACTGAATATTTAATAATCAACCTTTCTTGACTTAACAGCCAACAGAAATTGCTATGCTCTGCTAAATCTGAGATTTTAATTTCAGTTCTTTGGCCTAATTCAGGAAACCCCAGGTTTGAAAGAACAATATCTTGCCAAATGCAAAAAGACTTTTGAAAGGTATCATACAAAGAAAACATCACGGTTCCAGTGTGTAGGAATAGTGGAGCTGCGTCTGGTAAAATTCTTGGTCATAAAAGGTATCAGAGGCTAATGTCTGCATTAAAGGCGACAGTGTTGGAGCCCACATTAAAACCTTGCGTGCAGACAAGCTGCAGGAAAGGAGGCAAAGACATGAGAATTAAAGTATCTGAAGTCATGGAGAGCATGGAAGCAAAGGAAGCAGTTCCTCAACACTTACAGCTGGTCCCGGTGGTCCAGTTTTACCAGAAACTCCAATTTCTCCTGGCAGTCCCTGAAAAATTAAATCAGAAGAAAAAAAAATAAATCAGTATTTCTGTCCCTGCAGCAATCTCACTGGAGGTTGCCGCTTTGAATTTAAATGCAATTTTCCCTTCCACGGCAGTCAGGTCTCTGCTGTGGGGAGTCCTGTAGACATTGACTTATCCCCAGGTAGCACCAATGCGGTTCCAACGCTCGGCACAGAGAAGCTGCCCTCTAGGACCAGCTGTGGCTTTTCAGTGAGAAAATCTAAGAGAAAACACACATTACCAGAGGCCCTGACTCAGTTCCCACTGAAATCCATGACCTAAAATTCTCCCCAGCTGTTTTTTCTTCTCCTTGATATAAAACAAAAAAACCACTAAGCTTGTTTTCTTACTGGTGCTCCAGGTGGTCCAGGGGGTCCAGCAATGCCTGGGGGCCCTGGAGGTCCCTGTAAGAAAGGAAGCAAAACCAGTTTATTGAACTCTCCGATAGTGGCTGAAAGCCTCAGGTCCTTCCCTGTGCAGTCAGGGCCCTATTCAAAATGGGCAAAAGCACTGAGCTTTATTTCATTAACTTCTACCAAAAAAATGCAAGATGCCAAACTGAGCTCCAAGGGAACCATGCTCATGAGCAGAACAGGATCTCCTGCTTAAGCCACTAATTACTATTGCTGCAAGGTGAGCTCCATCCTCCACTCCAGTACAAGAGACAGAGGAGTTCTGGAACAATTTACCTCTGCAAAAAGATCTCTGAAGTAACTAATGAATGGAACAGGCTTGTGGTTTAGGCTTTTTTTTTTTTTTTGGAGGCGGGGGAGGTAAAAATATGAATCCAAGACTATGGAGAAAGGATGTAGTGGATCAGGTGTTTTAAAACAAATGCACGACTATTTTAATGCTCTACATTAACTTTGTTGATAGTAAAAGGTCCTCACAAACTCATACTTCAATGCACACATTCAGTTGGAAACATCCTAACAGTCTTTCTTACTCATCTCCCTCCAACAGCTGTCTCTCTTAGGGAAAATATTCTCTCAATAGCCATCCAATTTTCAGAGGGATTTATTTTTGTGTATTGAGCAAATTGTTAAATTTGGCTTCCTAGCTGAGAAATTTGTTTCCATACTCAACAGATCTTAACAGGTTGCCTGAGATGCAGGGGTGTTTGTTACTTCCAGCTTCCATTGTAGACAAGATAGGATTTCTCCTGTGCTCAGAATGAAGCATGTGTTCGTGTTTTTTTTGGATCAGGACCTAAGCAAACAACATGAGGATGGATGTGAGAATTGGATATCTGAGGGAGTTGAAATTTTACCCTGGCTGTCTCTTTCTGTCTTTCTAACACAATGATTTCATTCATTTTCAGTTTGCAGCACAGGGGGAGTTCTGGTGTGTTTGTACTTAAAAAAAACCCAACAACCAACCACCCCCCGCTCAAACTCTCTGTAAAGAATTGGAACTGAGCAACTGATACAAGATAGAAAATGGCCGGTCAGCATTTTCCCTGCTAGACCTGTGTCACCATTCAATATCACAAAGCACAGCCTTTGTGAGTAAGGTATTATGAGTCATGGATCAATATTAGCATTTCACGTTTAAGGAGAAATGTAGCTGAAGAGAAGAAAATGGTGTAAAAAAGTGAGGGCAAGGAGTTATTTGTGGCATGGTTTGACAGAGAAGGTAGCAGATAAGCGGTCTTTTTAGAATACACTTGTAAAATTCAGCCAAAAAAGAAGACAGCCTCTCACCAATAGATGGGGCAAAGTGACCAAAAAAGGGACCTGCAGATGCATTTGCCTCCCATGATCTGCTTTCACTGCAACTCAGACAGACAAGGAGTCATCCCACCAACAACATTAGCATTTGCAGAGTGCCTCAAATGTGAGCAGTGAGCACAACTAAAAAATCCCAGAAAGATGTGCCTTGGGATGCACTGATGCTGCTGATATAATTCCTGGGGATCCCTGCATCGGCTTCTGTGGACGTTGGTTCAGCTGCTATTGCAGGAGGGTCCTGCAGTTAAGGAGCTCTAGTCCCATCAGGAGACACCTGGTCAAGACCATCCATCACTTAACAAAGGCTTCGGCATTCAAAGAAAAGAATCAACAGTCCAAATGAGCCCAGCACAAGAGAAAATACCACACTGTGGACACAACTGGATGGAGTGACCTCAGACACCAGGGACATGGAAGTTCTGCTTGGACCTACTCTACCTCTGCAAGGATGGTATTGCTGGGAGGTCCTGCAGAAGGTAGGGGCTCCAAGAAGGGGCTTCCATGAAGAGTGGGTGCAGTACTGGGAAAGAAGGCAAAGGCACCTTTAGAAAAACAACAACAAACTGATTCAGCGGCCGAGTGGACTATTCATAAGTGCAGGAAAGAAAGTGCAAAATTTACCTTTGAAGACTTTCCTTGCCAATTCCATTGGTTCCTCCCTAATAGCCCAGTTTTGTTCTCTCTCTCTCTGCCAACAACTGAACTACCTCCCACCATCAAACACATATTCTCCATGGCCCTACAAGAGCGAGCTTCTATCAAGAGGTAAAATCCCTAGCCAGGACCCTGCCTCAGCCCAAGCATCCCCAAGTGTGATGCAAGTCACCCCACACAGTACAGACAGGGGTCTGACCTAAAAGCAAAGTCTCACTCAAGCATCTGTCAGCAACCAGCATAATCCCTGAAACATGAGGTCCTACATCCTCATCATTCCAACTATTTCTCCTAGTAACTCTTGATATTCTTGCTATCCAAGACAATTTCTAATTATTCTCTTAAACTTTTTATATTATGGACCACAATAACCTTATGCAACCATAAGTCTTGAAATGGAAGCACACTGATCCTTACCATAAATTGCTACTAATAATTCCGTTTCATTGCTCTCCATGAGAGCAATCATCCAGGACAGCATGCCCAAGACTGGTTTACTCAGGTAGCTTCACCACATGTTGCACCAACAAATGTTACACCCACTAATTGAAAGCTCTCCTGATAAAAGCCTCTCTGAGACGGGAGATGCACAGGATGCTGACAGCCTGCTCCAGCTGACTGCACACACCAGTACATCTACTGTCCTGCTGGATTTCTTGCTTTCTGCAGCCTGGGCTACAGCAAGTGACTGGGAGACAGAGAAATAAAATGGCACGATCACATGAAAGTTGCAGAAATACCTCATACATGTCCTTTATAGAGGCCTCCCTTTTGCTACTGTCTAGAGCAAATCAGTTTCACTTGTATACAAATTTCTGTATTGTAGCCCTTCTCCTGACTTCTGAGTATACTTCAGAGCAAGAACTATCCTTTCTATGTATTTAGAAAGGACCAAATTGACAGCAGTTATTTGTGATTAAAAAAAAAAACATAAAACAGCAGAAGCAGGACAGCTTGTAATGCTTAACCCCAAAATCTCACGCCATCTATTTTCTTTGCTTCCCTTTTTTAGCTGAATCCAGATTAAAGTACCTGATTTAAATGATCACCTTTTTCAGAGATCATTTGATGAATTATACAGATGAGAGTCCCTGTCCCAAATCCAGTCCCCGGTGTTGCCCCTTTAAAAGTCTGATCTAGAAGAAAATAATCATAGTGTGGGGTTTTTTTTTCTGGCTGGCAAAGACTCTGATGTGTACTTCCTAGATGCTGAAGCAAAAACTGATATATGAAAACTTTATTCTAAAACAGGACTACACAAACTCAGTTTGGAAAACAAATGCAAAACATGGATCTTTCATCAAAATGTTTAAATCAAAGTATTATCAAACTGTTGTTTTGAAACAAAAAGATTTCAAATGTTAATTAAAATCCAAATAGTGTGTAGAGGTGTGTGTGTGCCGTGGGGGGGGGGACATCTTTAAAAACATTGCCGGGGGTGTGGATTTTTTCAGGCTTGTGTTTCATCCAGCTCCATTCCTTAGACAATGTAATGCAGGGACAGTTCTCAGGAAAGAAATCTGACACTCTCCATATTGGAGGAACAGCTGTGCCTGTCCTCCAGGATCCACTAAAGGATGCTCTCCTCTGCCAGTGTGTACCTTGCTGAAAGACAGGCTGGGAAAGGCAGAGCTATTAAGATTTAGGTTCTGCACTCCCTAAGGAAGCTCTGAAAAGGAACAAAAACCTTTGTCTGTGACTACATCAATAGGCTGCCTGGCCTAAATCTCTTTTCCATGAAACAAGGAATGGCTATGTTTTAGAGGTAGGTGAACAAATGCCATTCCAAGATGGAAACTGAAGTCTGATGGCTTTTCCAGATAGGTGTCTCTGGAGGCCAAGCCTGCACAGACATATTTTCTGTATATTAGTCCATGCTGATGACTGGATTCTCTTACACTATGAGACAGGCTTAGATAAGCCCTTAACCCATGTCAAAACGGACTGTGGTCTGGGCTTTTTAGGCAGTGTGCCAGCTTTATGAACGAGAATAACCTCCAGGACATGCAGGAGCATCCTGTCTGCTGCCACAATGACAGCAAAATGCGTAACTACGGTGCTGGCAGCATTTTCCCCTCCAGTGTCTGTGCTTGTCTCCACTTCAAAACCAATTATTCCCTGCAATTTCATCTCTCAGAATGTCCCCATAGACCCTTCCTGTTGGCTTTGCACTGTCTCCCCTTTATTTCTACTTCTCTCCCATCAGAAATGAGGCTGTTGCAGCTAGTTTTGTGGAGCAGTCCACGTGTCTCACTATGTCCCTTGATAGTCCAACTCTCCATTTCTCCTCTGCTGCATCTGAGTGGGTTCTGGGATCAGCTCCTCAAATCTGCTCTTCATTTCTCACCCCAGGCACTACAGTATCCACCAGCACAACTACTGCGAATTATTTTCAGTAATGCTGCATTAGAGCACCATATTGCTCTCTTTGCTTAAATCCTGCCTTACAAGCCAAGACAAAGATATGAGGATATAGAAAAAGGCTGTTGCTGATGACACTGAAAACCAAAAGCCTAAAGAGTCAACAGATCTGAGCATTTACCTATGATGCATGCTCTGTAGTCAGCTTCAATGATAGTGCCATAATTCATAAGCGGATGAGGTCTCCAGTTATTTCACCAGGTGGCATTGTAATTGGAGTACCAACATTATTTTTAAAAATAAAGTTTTTTCAACAAAAATTCTCTGAACTGTCTTTCCAGCTCTGTAAAAATACTGAATAAAGTCGACTTTGTACACAGCAGTCTCTCCAGGAGAATTTCTTGCTTCCAGTGAAAGGCAGTATTTGTTTAATTTCATCACTTAGTGTAAGGTATGGACACGATTTCTTTGGTCTACAGAGGAAGATTTATTTCCCTTTGTGTTTGCTTCGAGTTAGTTTACTGAGTCAGTGCAGCAAATCAGAAAAATAACAAAAAAACATCCCTTATGGTCTTTCGTTTCAGTATTATTAGTGATCTGCACAGGTGAAGACTTTTTTTTCATATTTTTGTTAAAGGTATAGATCGTACTAAAGGTAGCTCTGAGCAGTATCTTCCAATTTCGAGCAGCACTGACATAGTTTGAGTTCAACCTGAGCTTTGCAGCTGGAGTTGGAGTATCAGCTTTTCTTACATTTTGCAGTATTAACCTGCATTATAAAAAGGACGTTAAGGACACCATGTATTTCAGAGGATATTATTTATTTCCTGAATTACTTAAGAAAAGCTGGGTTTGAGCTCACACCCTACAGACAAGTCTATACTAATTAAATCACTGCCAGCCATGACCATAAAAGGTACAGCTTGTACTGGTCTTCCTCGCAGGTCTCAGTTACGCTACCAGGTTATCTAGCAGAAGGCAAACCTCAATAACAGCCCAGAGATATTGCAAGTGTGAGGTATGGCATTTTTGTTTAAAACTCAAAGAGTTTTGACTTGTTTTGCTATCTCACAGGTGGACAGCATGTACCTGCTCAGCTCGGGGAATCTAGAGAGTGGCTCAGTGGACCATTTGTAGGTACCTGCTTTAGGAGAGCTTCAGGCTTCACTGATGATATTAACCGGATCTTCATCAACAGGAGCTCAGACGCCTGCATCCCCATCCTTAACCCAACAAGTGCTTGCATTTGGAGCTAAATCCCAGCCCTGGTAATTCAGTGATACAGCTCAGAGTGTCTGAGCCCTCGGTTAGCACTGGGGCATCAGCTCCCGTCTCTGCTGAGCCTGCGAACACAGCCTTCATGGCTCACTTAGTGTACAGTGCCTCACTGCAGATCTCCTTCCTCCTCAGGATACCCCTCATGGCTAGAAAAGCATTTGCAGAGGTACCTCATCAACTGCCTTCAGCCCCTTCTCTGAACTCTTCCTAGCAACAGATGATGGGATAGACAAGGTATACCGAGATTTCGGGCGACCATGCAGAAATGCACAGCCTCATTGTTTCCCGTGCTTGGTACCCATCCACCTATTTCAACTGAAAGCGCTTTACAGAAATGCTCATTTTTCAGTCTGTACTTGAACAGCCTACTGCAATAGAAGTTTGGCCCATGATTAAGGTTCCTGGAAACTGAAATAGTACAAATAAATAAAAACAACATAAACACATTATGAGTTCAGATGTCTGTGTCCTTGCTGCAGGAAAATCATTCATATCCAGAGGGTAAATAAGACCCAGACCCAGAGTGTCTACTCCATGGCTTAATGATGTTGCAAGATGCACCATTTCTAAAGGTCACTGGAAAATAAATGCTCATTTTTGGGTGCACTGACTGGACAACATGGAGCAAATAAGCACATGGACTGGTTCACCACCACAGCTGATTTAGAAGGAAAAAAACATTTAAAAATCTTTTTGGATTAAAATTCATTTTGAGTTGGTGTGTGCAAGAAGAGAGGCAAAACTAGGGCTACCCTATTGTCACAAAACATCCCCAGCCTAGCTGAGATGTTGCCTTCTAGCTGCTGCTTCAGGATTTGACACTTTTAACTCTCAAATGTGACCACACCCAGTCAATGGTCCTTGAGAGTCAGACTGACATCATCTCAACTGCGGTTCATCGCTGGATCTGCTGACCCTGCTCCAGAGTAGCTCTCAGGTTGGTTCCCTTGCACAGCTGCCTAATCCTTCCGTGGCTTCTCAGTTGGACTGAGCATGGCAGCAACTATTTTTCTTGACAAAGCCCAACAATAACTTTAGATGGTCTTTTCTATGCCTTTCAGCAACAATGTGCCTTCTACAGCTCCTATATCCACTCCTTCCTTTTGCCCATACAGCTATCAATGGGGGGAATCAGTTTAGAAAACAAAAGCATATTTAAATTTAAAATAGCAGAGTAAAGGGAGGTTATTTTAGCGTCCTAATCTATTTTATGTATGGCCAGCTGAAATTAGTTGGCCCTCAACGCAATGGAGATAGCAAAGGAACAGGTGACAGACTTCCATACATGACTTGGAAGAATAACTATGTAACTACTGTATAAGGAAACCACTTTTCGTCTTGGGTATTTTTGGGGCATTGTCTGATTAAGAAAAAAAAAAAAAGCTGATAAAGTGCTTTAAAAAATCTAATGTCACTGTGCTGTTAAGCTGAAAAGTAGTTTTGTCACAAACTGAATGTAAGCACTTTCTCCAAACAGAAATATGGAAATCTGCAGTTATTACTGTCCAGAACAGAGTGCCACTGCAGGAATAGGAACAATATTTTTTCCATTCTTACAGTTAGCTTGGAGGAACAATGGGGTTAGTATGTGGTTTTAATTAACATAAAATTTGCTAACCTTATTTAGCCTGTGCAGAAAGAAAAATTACTTAATGCTATGTCAGCAATTTTCTCAGATACATTTATAAAATCGCTAACACATGCATATATATATTTTTTAAAAGTTGCAGGGAACTTAAGCTGAGCAAGTGTGACATGGTTTGGATGGACAGTGTCAGATATCTTAGAAATAATGCATGGAGAAAAATCTTCCCCCAGTGGTTCAGAAGGCTTGCGGAGACGTTTTAATGTTATCCAATGGAAAAAAAAAAAAACAAACCAAAATCTTTTAAATCCATTAGAAATACTGTCTTCATTCCTCTTGAAGGCCGCTGATGAATTCATGCAAACCAGATACTGTACCAAAGGAAAAAGTCTTAAAAATATGTAAACGAGTATCAAGTGGTGTTTCGCAGGGCAAGGTTCCCAGCTGGACACAAGGGCCCTCACCTGCACAGGGTGGCAAGCCCTTGGATTGCCTCTCTGACATCCTCCACAGACATGTGAACAGCTCATTACAAAATGTCTGCCACAGAAACCATTTCTAGATCATGTTTCCTGGTTACAAGGGCATAGCTTGCCCGAGGAAATAAATGAAAAATCAGCATCTGCTGTCTAGCAGTGTGCTGTTTGTTGCAGTACATCACCGACAGCTGTAGTAATGGAGGCTCTCCATTGCTGCCCAAAACTTAACCGATTATTGAAACAAAATCCCAAAGCCAAAGACCCAGTTCATTAATTTATTATTGAAAAGGGAATGAATGAAATGTTCAGTATTATCCTGAGTGGTCAGCTTAAAAGCGAGGCTGCATCTTTTCTGCTTGAGGATATTCCTACAGATATTTTTCTTATTGCAGGGGTGACCCTACAAAGTGACTCAGGTTAGCTGACTTTGGCTACAAAGTTAGCAAGAAACCAAGCCAGAGGCAAGTGTCAGTGTTATTATAATACAGGGCAGAATGGGTTGATCCCAGGTGGAGCCAAATCCTTTCTGACAATTCGTAACATAGCACTATTTTGCCCTTATGATGTTACAGATGGTGCAATTTGGAGCACTAACTTGCCAAAAGCTTTAAAAAAAAGGAGCCAAGGCATCACTAACTTAAGACATCCTCACGGGGAGAACAAACATTTAGTTTTAAGCCCCTGTCTCTACCTTCTTCAATAAGCCAACACCTATCCCTCTATAACAAGTAGAAATGTGAGTATCAAAGTCACAAAAAAGTCTTGTGCTCAAAGAAGTGTGCTTTCTGAATAGCAAATACCTTTTAAACTGCTTCTTCCCTCAAGACTGCAGCACAGGAGGTATATCTGCAATTGCCAATTCACACAGCCAACGATTAGCTGAGACACTGTCCTAAATATTACAAAACACAAATCATTGCTCTCCCTCTGGAATGATACTGCTCTGTGCACAAGCAACGGGGAAATCACATACGAAACACCTCCTTATGTCCCTCTTCAAAGATGCTGAAAAACTGTAGAAGGTAAAAGTAATTGCTGCCAGACAGGCAGACTTCTCTTAATCACAACAGGATAAATTAGTTTGGCTCTTAAAGGAGAAACACCAACTTCAAAGATGGTGCAGATGAGAAGAGAACAAGGTCACGGCATGCTGCATTGTGGTTCCAAGTCACCTGTTGCCGCAAAATATGTTTTTCCACATATTACGTGAAAATGAAGAAATCATCACTTACCTGAGGGCCGATCAGACCATTGATTCCTGGGAATCCAGGCTCCCCCTTTTTTCCCTGCGTGTTCAACAGAAGAGAAAATATTAGTCACCAGGGCAAAGACTGCTACTGAGTTTCCAAAGTCTTCCACCCCAAAACTGGCACATCACCGTAACATGGGTACACGATTGTACACAATGGAAACGAAGGCAGCAGTCACCATTTGGATGTGAAACTCCAGTTGTCTTTGACAGGTCTGTATCTCTCCAGATTGTGATAATAGCCCCCACAGACAAGGGTTGGTCTCATGCACATCTTAGCATCTCTTACACTCTGCAGTCCCAGCTGGGTGCTGCCCACAGAGGGTCAGAGAAGTCAGTGCTGAGATGCAGCCAAGGGAGGTACCACGTGTAGACACACGCACTTTCCTTGCTACAGTCTAGCCCTTCACCCCTCCCCAGCAAAGCCAAGCAATGTCCCTTGTGTTCCTTGCACTGTCTCATGCATTAAGAAAGAAAATAATTAAGAACTCTGGTGCATGGATGAATATAAAAGATTCACAATCTCTAAGCCAGAAAACAGGAATCCATGAGGCATTTCTAACTAGGGTTGGCATTACCACCAAGGGACAGAGCTCGCAGACTCCTCTGCAAGCAAAAAAAAGATTCCTCCAGAGGAACCAGAGAGCTTCGCCGGTGCAAGGGAAGGACAAGCTAGGACCTGGAGTATACACCTGACACAAGTTCATCTATATGGATGCTGCGGCACTTGTGTTCCCCATGGGTTTGACCTCAAATAGTTCACAAGGAAAAAGTCCTACATAAGAAAAAAAGAGGAAGAAAGGATGTAGTAAGGATGCCTGAAGCACTGGAGTTAAGGCAGGGGCTGGATTTGTTTCTGAACTCAACAGATGACTTGCTGTGTTACTTTGGGCAAGTCACATATTTTGTGACTCAGCTTTCTTGTAAAAACAATCTATCCTTCCCTGGCATGTAATAGACACTGAATCATTAATACTTATGAGGTTGTTAGTAATATACTAGCAGGGTACAGGAGGAGTCATGTAAATATCTGAGAGACAGAGAAAAGTTATTTCCCCCCCCTCATTTCTACTTCTCACCCAAACTAATTTCCTTTTTAGAAGGATATTATAATAAAGTAAGCAAGTTTCATGTCACTGGTGATGTGATTGGTCATACGGAAATATGAGTCAGATATATAATTTTCCCTTTATTTTTCTTTGTTGAAATATGTCCAGAAACAATTTATATGATTCCTGCTGAGTTAAATGAATGAAAAAAATAAAAACATCACAAACAAACCAAGTTTTCATCATATTTTCCCCAGTTTTGACTGAGTTTCATTAGCTGGTGTGTCAGAATCTGATCTTTTCCTTATTTTTCCCATAACAAAAAAAGCAGCTGTCATATACAGAAGAATTTAAGAAGAAAATTAAAGGAGTGATTATAAGGTCCTTGGGTATCAGGAGTTTGTAGTCATTTCCAGGAAATGATTTTTTTTTCTATTTCCCTAATACCAATAAAAATCTGCATTATATACTCAAGTACATGCACTATTCATGAGTGCTCCTTCTAGTTTTTCAAAATCCATCACTCTGCTTGCCAAAGCCAAAAAGAGCCCATTTTTAACCTGAAGGACTCATGTCACCACATGATTCAACATATGTTTTCTAGTTAAAGATGCTCATTTTGCCAACTGCCAAGGCGACCATGCAAGGGACACTGTTAAAATACTCATTGAAATAAATAAGCTTATGAATAGAGCGTACAGGGTGTGGTGCGTGGGGCCAGACATGGGAGATGAGTCTGACTGCATGCCACCTCCAGCTTCCTATCAACATGGGAGCCACGCATTAAAGTGGCTGGTTCCACAGCTACAACACTGAGGCCAGCTAACAACACAGTGTAACCGATTCCTTCATGTCCCACCAACCTCGTTGGTCACTGGGCATAATTACTACCCAACTTACACCTCTCCTTGCAATGTTTTTGCATCTTCTTAGACTGTAATTCAGAGACTGCATCAGAGGCAGGAATCTGGTACAAACACTTTTGACAACCCTGTGAAGGAGCATAATGGAATTAGCTCTCTAAGTAGTCACCCAGATATCGCAAGTTGGAGAGCATGAACACATTCTGTTGTGTACTTTATACAAAACCACAATGGGTGATAGATACTTCAGTGTTCAGGGTAACAAAATCCCAATAAGCCTTGTAACCTTGCAAGTGAAGAGATGCAAGTGGTACTCATAGACCTTACTTTGGAGGTCCACAAGGGTGTGCCTTTAGCACCTTTACAGTTTAAGAGCATTATCTGGTTACAGTTTGCTGAACTGCTGCTTTTTGGAAACTTGGTCCCACCTGTAAAATATTACTTGGGGAACCAAAGGAAGGTTGTAGCAGCACCACTTTCTCCCCAAACACATCTCAAAAGCCGAGAAGGTAAAGGAAGGACATATTTTGCCTCCTGTGACAAGTATACACTGATTGTTCTGTTTCCATACTGATGACCGGGCACGCTAATCTACAGCAGCAATGAGAGATGTGAAAGGAACCTATCCTTTCCTTGGGTATAATGCTGAGAAACTTTGCTGTTTTTCAAAACTCTGAGAAATCCCTTAAAGCAGCATATAATTATACTGACAGAGAGGCTGACAGTATAATTTCCCATTGTGGAGGGGACATTTTGGCCACTCAGAGTTTAGCCAAAATCAAACTACAACATATTTGCTCTATAACATTACAGCCTGTCTGTAAAATACAGAAATACTTGCTGGGAGAAATTATACCTATGAGAGCAAAGCTCAGCGAAATGTCACATCGCCTAATAATACGACAGAGAAAACCAGCAATTATGCTCTGTTACTTATAGTAAGAATCAGCTAAGTGTGTAAGAATGTGTACCCTTTGACTATATGAAATATATGTTATTTGCCTTCATCAGCAATTTGAACAATAGCACAGTTAAAAATGTGTGTTTTATTGGAAACAGATATATTTACCTCACTGACAATTACAGTTTCACTCTGGATTTAATCTACACCATCAATCCTTTTTTCCTTCTTTTTGTTCATTTGCTTACATTTCGATTTCTGCACGGCTGAACTTTGCCAGGGCAGGCAATGTCACCTGAACATTTCAAGCACCCACAAATATATATGAACACAACCATCCATCGGAAAGATCTCTACCACACAGAAGACAGAAAACCAAGAGAAAATGTTGGCTCCACTCTGCTCGAGGGGAAATTTTGAAAGGTATCATAGCCCAAGACTGTTTCTCATCTTGCTGTCCGATAGCCAGAATGGCCATATATTTTCAAAACGTGTTCTTCACTGAGGTTTGGCCCAAGGAACAGAGGTGGATTTGGTACCAAGTACATAGGAAGCATCCTTAATTGTGAACGAATATGACTGCTAGCAAAAATGCCAACTATTTCCTCTGTAAGCTAGATGGATTACCCAAATAGGATTACCCCTTTCAGCCCTGTCCTTTTCCCTCTACATTACTAGAGAAGCCAGAAGAAATCCAGCAGTGTTAATCACTGTTTGAGCTCCCTGAAGGGACCAGCCTTTTACAGTTTCCATATGTATTAGATAATGACAGTAAATTATGAAGTGAGAGCATCTCCCTAGCTTGAGGATGCAAATACCATCAGGGCTGGCCAGCTAATGGCTGATCATGGGGGCTGTTGTGACAAAGAAAAAAAAGGGCTATAAGGGCTTCTGGACATTGAGAGAGATTGCACCTTGGGACTGGCTCCTTCCAAAAAGTCTACCTAGTTTGCTGGGCAAACTTATTCTCCTCTCTCTCCTGGATTATTTACGCATGTCCCCCTGGAGATTCTGATCAACTATCTCCTTCCCTTGGACCCTGCGAGTCTAAGGTGGTTCAAATCAAGGGGAGTTCATACACAGAGAATTAAGAGTTGAAGCAGCATTGACTGCCCATTTATAGTTGTGACTGGCCAGAACAGGAACGTCCTATGCAACAACCCAGTTGGACAGGAGAGAGATGGGTCAAGAAGGGGAAAGTCAAATACATGTATTTCTGTCCTGCCATCAAACGCACAAAGAGCTCAGCAGCCCTCCAGGGATCTGATAAATTTGTCTCCCCCGTGACAGCTAACAGGGATAAACCTTTCATGTATTGGCAAGTGCTCTTAACACATCTCTTCTGGGTGGAGGGTGTGCCCTGAACCCAGTAGTCCCTAGTTTTAACAGGACCCTTTAGGCTCTGTTGTAAAACAAATATGTAGCACTTACTGATACTCATAGCCTCGTAATCTAGTTGTAAAGAGTCAAGAAAGGTCTGTTAAGCTTTTTGTGCTGCTCTGACTTCAGGGGTAAACATTCAGAGGATGTGGACACATGAACATGAAAACCTGCTGAAACATGACAGCTCAATTAAAGATGCAGAAGACACCCCTTTGAAACTCACTCCTGGAACTGCATCCGTTCCTCTTGCCTCCAACCTGACAGACCGTGACACCGAACTTTGCAATTAGCTCACGAAAAAAAAGGGTCTTGCAGTAAAATTTTTCTGTTATCTCTGTTTCTACAGTCAGCTCACTCTCATTCTGTGCTTTGCATAAATTATTTTGTGCATGAAGTAACTTGAAAAAAGGGAAATTATTATTACTTATCTGCCTGACTCATGTACATTGGAGTCTTAATCATGGAGAAGGACATTCATTAAAGGTTACTATTTTAAAAAGATATTTTTCATTGATTTTTTTTTTCCTATAAGACTATTCTTACTATCCTATGAGACTCCTGTTTGTTTTTTTTTTTTTCACTGATTGTGCTTTGAGCATGGGAAAATTTTGACAATGCAAATTTAGAAAACTAAGCTGCAGTACAGCATATCAAACTCAAAATGGGTCTAGGTTGCTGCTACCTCATGCCCATGTGGAAAGTACTGCTACAGGATAAATATATGTTTTCTTTTGGTTTCCTTCTGAAATTTCAATCACTTGAATGAACTTGCATTATTTCAGTAAAAGGCAAATTCTTGAAATCCAAGTTATTTGGAGTACACTTCAGAAGAACTCTGTGTTTAGGCCGGATTACCCAAAGATCTGCATGCTTTCCAGGAGCATGTCATACATCTGCATTTTTTGTGTCTATCAAGCAAAAAAAGTTGGCTTTATTTCCAACAAATATTTCAGTAGACCAAGTGTCAAAAAACTTAAGAGCAGAATCAAAGCACTTCAATTCTCTTCAATTTCACAGAAGAAAGAGGAGGACAGGAAGAGGGAAAAAAAACACAAAACCACCAAACCACCCTAAAATGAAACCAGACTCTCTGAGTTCTACCTCTTTTTCAGGCAGTTTTAGTAAAATCAGAGAGACAGCATTGTCCATCACTCAGAGGTCTTACGGAACAGATGAGAACAGCAAAGCTTCTTCCCACTGTGTGCTCTTGATACGAGTTTATCATTGTCAAAATATAGACGTCAGGTGCCAGGCACTTGGAAGCAGCAGGCTAATAAAATGAACATAACCCAGTTGCCTGGT